>NC_134601.1:75310970-76707637 GCF_037038515.1 Microtus pennsylvanicus | reverse complement strand
CAGCTGAGCTGCAGCAACTCCAACTCTAAGGTTTGGCACAAGGAAAAGGACAACAACAATGCTCTTCAAATGTCTTAGTTCCCTTCTCATCAGTTTGTGTCTTATAGAAAAAAATGTCTTCAGAGCCTTCCTATTGTGGAGGATTGAATTTGGTACAGTCTACCCACTCTAGCACTGCAATTTCCCTGAGCATTAAAATCTCTTCATTAACACTATGCCAAGCAATATCAGGCATCTCCAGTGCCTTTTCAGTAGGCCATCTTTTGACAAATGCTTCAGCCAAATAAACAAACTTTTTATGCCACATTTAGCTGTTCAAGCTTCCCAATTAAACTGAGAATCTCCGTCCATATAAATAAACTCACTCTGCCTTAATTATATATTTCTCTCTCCATCATCGTGCATGCTTAAAGTCCATTCCCACACATACTCTGCAGATTTCTGTTGAATGAATTAGCAAACCAATTAAGTTCTTTAGGGATATAGCATACATCCTCATGGATTAACATTCTACCACTCCCTGGTGGTATTATTCTTAAGTCTGGTTATTGATCTAGATAGAGGTGACTTTTTGGAGGGCCCCGAGGGACTTCAGTATGATTTTTCTTGGTGACTCCTTCAGGGAAGGTTACTGCTAATTTGTGAAACAATGAATTGAAGACTGATTTCCATACGTCCTGCGACCAAAATGTGTGGTATCTTCAGCAACAAGATGAGACTATCTAGTTATGATGGAAAACCAAGAGTAATAGCAATAGCCTATATATGATTTTGAGTGCATAAGGGACCTTCCTGATCAGTAAGGAGGTAACCTGTGCCTGACACTGAGATTGTCATTTATAATGTGTTGAAAAATGGCAGGCTGCGTCCCTGGCACCCGGCCGCCCGCATGGCTAGCTTACGCCCCAAAATAATTACACAGAAACTGTATTATTTTAAACACTGCCTGGCCCATTAGTTCCAGCATCTTATTGGCTAGTTCTTACATATTGATCTAACCCATTTCTAATAATCTGTGTAGCCTAAGAAGGTGGCTTACCAGGAAAGATCTTAACCTGCTTCTGTCTAGAGCAGGAGAATCATGGCGACTCACTGACTCAACTTCTTTCTCCCAGCATTCTGTTCTGTTTACTCCACCCACATAAGGGTTGGCCTATCAAATGGGCCAAGGCAGTTTCTTTATTAATTAACCAATGAAAGCAACAGATTAGAAAGAAATCACTCCCACATCATTTCCTCTTTTCTGTTTAAACAAAAAAGAAGGCTTTCATTTTAACACAGTAGCAAAACAGTTATCAAGCAAGAATTACAGTTACAATATTTATATCATTTTATCTTTTATCATAACTAAGGAAAACTATAACTACGTATCCATTCCTTAACTCCATCAAAGACTCCAGAAGGATATAATATTACCTAAGCAAACAAGGAGTAAGTAACTTCTAAAATTTTAGAAATGACAGAGCCATCTTGTTGCCTGTACAGTCACCCAAAGTTCCTCTGTACCGTTGGGGCATCCATCTTTGGCCTTTAGGCCCATAGTATCCAGCAGACATTTCCATAAAGCAGGAAATTTCAAAGACAGTTTAGGCACTTTCTGCTGTGTCCTGCAGGATGTCTCACAGACTCTCATGAATCAGGAACCCCCAAAGACCATCTCATCTTTAGGCAAGTTCAGCAGTCCTCTCTCTGTGGGTTCTCTGTGTCCAGTTTATGTAACAGTCCAGGCAAGAACAGTTTCTTGCCCAAATGGCTATCAAACTTCATAAAGAGCCTCTTTAATGTCCATCTTTCTCTTGAAGTAGCTGGGGCTGCCAGGAGCAGACATGTCTCATTGTCATGGAAAACCCTAAGTTATTAAAACATTAAATGCCATATTCCGTAGTCTTTGAAAGATATGAAGAATGCCTATCTTACTGAACTATATCTTTATATATCTAGAAAATCTAACATGAATATAAGTTTGATTATTATTGATGATTATCCATTAACAACCTATATTTTCTAATTATACATTACATTTTAAAAATAAACTTCACAACCACAATACCTTATTCAATATCAGAAATACATATACATATAATAAAATTGACCTTAAACTTGTATTAATAAGTCAAGATTTATACCAATTTAAATTTATAATGGGTGTGTTCCAGGAGCAACATTGCTCATCCATGTGGGATGCATGTGTTCAAACTCGTTTAAAAAGTTTTTAATCAGTATAAAAAACCAGTAGATTGTCATAAAACTCCTTAGTTTGGCTTAACCTGTACCCTAACCCCTTCTCTCCCATGCCCATCCCTTCAACCACATGTAAGCTTTTAGCCTCATTATTGTATCACCCTGTCACATCACATATGGTTTACTGTTGCCTCTCATATTTTTAACTTTGAGTTACAATATTTTTGGTTTATATATACCTTCTTCACACTTTAATTAAGACTTCTCCTGCTTCCTCATTTTCATATTCCCATCACTCTACTACCTGCTTGAATCATTCGGCCTCCAGTACCACATCTCTACTCTTGCATTTTACCTATAATTTACTATATCCTTTCCCTGAATATAGCTCCAATGTCCAGTTCTACTTTGCTGACATTCACATGTATTCCAAGTTGAAAACACATAACCAAACATTTCAAGATAGGACCCAGATATGAAAGAAACCATGTAGTGTTTATGTTTTGGGCAGGGATCTTAACAATTACAACTTTTGTCAATTCTCTCTATTTACCTGATAATACATGCTTTTGCTTTCTTTCCAGTTAAGTGTTATTACCTTGTGTAAATCTAATAAATTGTACATATGTACTATGATGGGCAACCAAAATCAACGGTAATAGGCCATATTCTTTGAGTTTTTATCAGAACTTCCTGATGTAGTTATCTGTTGATGGACATCTAGATAGATTACATTTCCCAATACTGTGAGCAGAACACCAATGAATATGGATGTGCAAGTATCTCTGTAAAAGTTACAAAGTCCTTTGGTTATATAATTTGGAGTAGAACAGCTGGGTTCACCTTAAGTCCATTTTAAGTCATCTATTTTTTTCGTGAAAAATTAGTAGAATAATCTCCATAGTGATTGCAGCAGTTTACATTCCCAAAAACAGTGCAGAGAGGTTCCACTTTAACCACATCTGTATCAGCATTTGTTGCCATTTATATTCCTGATGGTGGCCACTCTAACTATGATGAGATGGAATCTTATGCTTTTATCTGGTGGCTAAGAATGCTAAACAGTTTTGAAGTGTTTACTGCCCATTTGCATTGTTTGTATTGAAAACTTTATGTTCAGTTCCATAAACTATTTTTACTGAGTTGTTTGCTTCCTTGATATTTAAAGATTTTAATTCCTTGTGTATTCTATACACCAATCCTTTGTCAGATGTATAGCTAGCAAAAAATTGTCTCACATTCTGTTGGCTGCCTCTACTCAATTGACAATTTTTCTTTCTGTATAGAGGCTTTTTTGTGTTATGGGGTTACATTTGTCAGTTATTGATACTATTTACTGAGTTACTGGGGTCCTATTCAGAAAGTCCTATAAGCAGTGTGCTATTTACCTGTTCTACTAGCAGTTACAGAGTATTGGGTCTTGTGTTGAGGTCACTGATTCGATTGCAGGTAAGTTTTATGCAGGCCAAAAGGGAAGGAGCTACCTTTTCTATTTCTTGAAGAGCTTGTAACTATTATTTCTTCTTAATCAGGAATAAGGAGAAATTGATCAACGAAGATGCTGAGACCTCAAACTCCACGTGTCGGTTAGTTTTTTTAATAATGACTGTGAGAATGATAACTCATTTTCTGTTTTCCATTTCAGTTTTTGTGTGCTTAGTTTTAAGGAATTGTCCATTTAACCTAAACTTTCAAAATAATTAGTACAAAACTTTTGTCTTTCATTTGTCCTATCACATGTTTTATCTTGATTTCCTCATTCATGTTGTGGCTTTAATCTGCTGTCTAAAATATAGTTACTTCCTTTTATTCATTTTGTCTAAATTTTTAAATTAAATCTCTAACATCAAAAAATTACTAAAAATGGTTATTCTTGGTATTTAAGACATGGTGTAGTGGTAAAGTACTTGCTACATAACCCCAATGACCTGAGTTCAGATTGCCAGAATATGTAAAATCTGGATGCTGGAGCACAGACATTTACAATCTAATAAATCTGTTTGGGTATTAGAGGCAGAAATAGGATAATTCTAAGAAGCTTAGTTTGCATACTAACCTGGTATATGAAATGGTGACCAATAAGAGCTGTCCTGTATCAAAGAAAATCAAAAACAAGGACTAACAGCTGCAATACACTGTGGCATTCAAGTGGGCCTACACAGTAACATGCACACATACACATACACACTAAAAGAAAATGATCATTTTAATATATATAAGCATAATATTAAGTAGTGTAGTTTATGTATTCATTTTGTACTACAGAAACAAATTACAATAAAATGACCTAAAACAACACAAAAACCTTGTCTCAAATAAAAAGAACAGCCCTTTTTCTTCATCTAAAATTTAAAGTTTATAGATTGATCTCCAAAAGGGTTTTGCATACTTCCGGTATTTATATGAAATTGTTACCTTTTGGATACCAAAAATATCACTCAAAATGTTTTCTAATTTTGTTTAGAGAGACATGCCCTCAGTTTTGTTTGCTTTGAAACAGGGTCTGACTAAGTAATACTATCTAGCCTAGAGTTTGCTATATAGATCAGTTCAACAAGCCTCTTGCTGCTACTTCCTGACTACTAGTAATGCATTCTTGCTTATATCTGGAAATCCATTCATTAATTCCAAAGATGAGTTGTTTTTATTTGGATGCTTTCTGCTTTTTCCTTGTCCTTAACATTTGATAATTCGACTGATAATATGTTTGTAAAGTTAACTATGTTAAATATCTTTGATGTTGTTTGCTCTCTAGAACCTTGGTATTAGTTTCCCTCTATCTCCAGGTAGAGCAAGTTTTTCATCATTATCTCTTCAAATAAGTTCTTGCCCCTTTCCTTTCTTCATTTTTCATGATATGTACTTTAATTTACTTGATGATATTCCACAATTATTATAGACTAATTTCCTTTTTTTCTGTTTGTTTCTTTGATTACTAATTTCAAATGATCTTCCTTCACCAATCAGTTAATTGATTCTTCTGCTTGACTATGGATTATGTCTGCTATTGAAATGCACCATGGAATTCATGCATGTTGGCTTGCAGCCTGGGAATGTGGATGCTACCTAAAAACCATAGTCCACATGGATAACTCATGTACCTGACACTGAAATGTGTGCAGATTAACCTAGAGCTTGGGTCGGCTGAAGTGTGGATTTGTGAGGTTTGACTTATAGACTGAGGTTTCAGAGCTCTCTCTAGCACTGAGTAACCCTTGAAATTACATTTTGGGTAGCTTCTATGGAAGGTGGATCTGTAGATGCTAGTCTAAGGCCTAAGGTAACCTATGTTTGCTCAGAATTAATATCTATTACTCAGAACCTAGTAATATCTATTACTCAGAAGATAGCTAGGCCCATTGGTTCTAGCCTAAAGTCTTAATACTCTTGGGGCTAAACTAATGTCTATGTGAGATTGAAATATGGGATCCTGCTAGACTGGCAATATATCAACCTATATGGACCCTCAGAGGCTGTCCTTGCTTTGGGTGGCCAAGATCTTGTATATGAAGGGGCTTGTCTGAAGGCTGGATTTGCAGCCTCTGTATTAGTCTGTGAAGCTTCATGAGTCATTCCAGATCTCAGTTTGTGAAAGCCAGTCTGGGACCTCAGCAAATTTCAAGAGTGTAGATGCCTCAGACCAGTGTAGAGAGCTATCTGGTGTCTGGAGAATGACGATTGCCTTGCACTGTGGTCTTCAAATGCACCCGGTACCTAGAATTGTCAAGAAGAGGATGCTAATGAATCCTGCCTGGAGTCTGAGGCTGTGGTGGTTGTCTGGTACTGAGACAGATCCAAATACTGCTGTCAGGCTACTGGGGTTAGATGTATTGTGGAGAGCAGGTCTATAACCTGTGTCTCTGGGGCTTACCTTAACATATAAGTTCTAAAATGACTATTACAGTAGTGTGTGTGTGTGTGTATGTATGTATGTATGTATGTATGTATGTATGTATGTATGTATGTTCACACACATGTATGTGTATGCAGACAATGCATACTAAGTGGATGTTCTTAGAATGGGTTTTCTGATAAAAATTTTTGGAAAAGAGACTTTAGAAAACATAGATTATATGAAGGAATTAAAAATCAATGCACATACTCAAGCAGAAGAAAAATTTCTAGGGACACATCTCATCAAATATTCTAGATACTCCATTCAATTAATGTGCTCTAACCACAAACACCTAGGCCATCTTTCAATTTCATGTGAAAAAGAAAAATGTAAAAATGTGAACTATTTAATCAATCTATACTACTTTTTTTCCCAAAACGTTCAGAGCAATGGCTGTGGAACAGAGATAAGTATCTAAGTTTTAGGTGTAGACTTGATTAATAAAATTCAGAGATTACTACTCAGGCTTATGTTTTTAAAATATAAACATTAATTCTGATACTTATTTACAAATGAAAGCCTACAAATTATGTATATCTTTTAATAATTTATTTTTAAATATCATATATGAGTACTGTATTTACATTATTTCCTCCTGTACTGGACTGCTTTATATAAGCTTGACCCAATTTTGAGAGTCATCTGGGGAGAGGCACTCCCAATTGAGAATATATTTCCATAAAATTTGTCTGTAGCAATGTTTGTAGTGCATTTTCTCGAATGGTATTGATGTGTGTGATCACAACTCACTAGGGCAATGCCATCCCTGGGCTTGAGATGTCTAAGAAAGCAGGTTGAGCAAACAATGCTGAACAAGCAATAAGCAGCATTCTTTCATGATCTTAGTTCCTTTCTCCTGGATCCTGACTTGAATTTCTGTGCTGACTTTTCTATATGATGGACTATAAATTGTAAGATGAAATAAAATCTTACATTCCCCCAAGTTGCTATATATTCAATCATACCGCAATAACACTTGCTCAGATATGCTCACAGAAGCTTTATAATAATCAGAACATGGAAGTAATCTAGATGTTCCTCAATGGATGAATGGTTAAAGAAAATGTGCTACATTTACACAATGGAGCATGGCTCAACTGTTGAAAACAATGACATCAAAAAATTTACAGGCAAATAGAATTAGAAAAAGATCATCCTGAGTGAGGTAACCCAACCGAGAAAGACAAATATAGAACATACTCAATTTTAAGTAGATATTAGCTGTAAAATAAAGAATATCCATGATATAATCCACAGACCCAGAGAGGGTAGGTAAAAAGTAGGGGCTCAAGAGTGGACACTAGGATCTCCCTGGGAAGAAATAGAATAGATTTCATGGGTGTACTGTGGATGGGTAGAGATGGGAACATGAGGGACTTGGTAGGGGATGTTGGAGGGGGAGGATATTTAAAGTGATGACTGGAAAAGGAGGGCATTTAGGGGAGAGGCAGAAACCTAGTACAAGGGATCTACAAGGATGACTCCAATTAAGACTCCTAGCAATAAGGCATAAATAGCCTGAACAGGCCATTTCCTCTGTCCAGGAAAGACTTCCAGTGGATGGGATTGGGACACCATCCAGATGCATAACCTTCACCCTACAGTCTGTCCTGCCTATTGGATGTTCTGGGTGTAAGGGTGATGTAGAGATTGTGGAAATAGCCAACCAATGAATGGTCCAGCCTGAGATCCATGCCATAAGAGTGAGTTCACTGCTGACAGTGCTTGCAGCACCAGGTCACAGAAACTGTATGACCAAAAGACCTAGGATAGAACCAAACATGTCTGGATATAAAAAAGCCAATGTAATGATGCCTAATGAAATTATGCTATACTCATAGATTGGTGCCTATCCTAATTGTAATCAGGTATGCTTCATTCAGCAACTGATGGAAATAGACACAGACAAACATTTAGGTGGAACTCAGGAAATCCTGCTGAAGATGGGGAGACAAGACTGTGGGAGACAGAGAAGTCAAGGTCATCACAAGAAACCCATAGAAACTGAACTCATAGGATCTTGTAGAGACTAAACTAACAACGAGGGTTTCTGCATAGTTCCTGCATGGAACTGACATAAGCCCTCTGAATATTTAATACAGTTGTGTAGTTTAGTCTTCCTGTGGAACTTCTAACAGATGAAATGACCTGAGTGACTTTTTGCTGGCTTTTGAAACCCTATTCCTCATTCTGGATTGCCTTGTCCAGTCTTACTACAAAGGGAGATGCTTACCCTTACTGAACTTACTATGCCATGCTTTGTTGACACCAATGGGAAACTTACACTTTTATGAAGAGAAAGGAAGAGAGGAAGAGGAGCAGATGGGAATAGGGAAGAATGGGAGCTGAGGATGGAGAAGAAACTGGTCAGAATGAAAAACAAATAATAAATTCATTAATTAAATAATAAATACATAAATAGATAGTAGCTATTTAATGATGACTACGGAATGGGTCTTTTCTGGGTGTTAGACACTTTTTAAGGAAGTGTAAATAATTTGGGTTCAAATTTAAATACATCTCATAATTCTAGTTTGTTTTTATTCTATGTTGAAGAAATCACTGATGAGAAAGTGCATTAAACATATTCAAGTGTAGGTACTAAAAGAAAAAACATAATGTTGATGATAATTACCCACAGTACAAATTCAGTTAAAACATTTTTTTCATCTTTTACAGGCTGGAATTAAACACCACAACATATGATAGTCAAGTTTTGAGTAAGAATTTATTCTCTGAAATTTATTTTTGTTTATATTTCTAAGCACTGTAGCAACAAATGGATAGTACTCCTTAGTAAATGTGGTAAGATATAAACTTTCCTGAATTTGCTGCAATTTTGACACATGCTTGTATATACATACATACATACATACATATGCATGTGCAGAATACTTCTGACTTTGAAGCTTGTATTTATTAGTTGACTTCAAATAAGAGATTGACTTAGTTTGTTCTTCCTTCTCATATATGAATCATGCTTACTCTTGTAAGCCCTCCCTGTGCTCAAAGTTCATAATTACAAAACTTAAAGTTGAAAAAGGTAAGCAGTTCCAGTCCTACACTCAGTAAATGTACAAAGAACATTGTAACACTTCAGTTAAGGGATTGTGTCTGGGGCCAAATTGCCTGTAAATCTTAATTCAGCTATTTACTAGTTTTCTGATTTGGAATAAGAGATTTAACATAAGATAGTGTGTTTTTTATATATTTATATAATATGCAATGGCATTATCTAATTCAAAAAGAATTTACAAGGATTGAGTTTACAACTGTGAAGTCTTAGAACATAACCTGACATGTAAAAAAATAGCTATTAGCAGTATCAGCTACATTGTAGTTATTACTATGACTACCCTCACATATAGCAGCTCTTCAAATATATATAAAAAGTCATCACATCTCTCATTAACCTCCTTCTCTCTAGGAACACTATCCTGAATCTTGTTCCCAGTTCCTCTTTTGTCATAGTTTTTAGACAGTTTGATTTTTCTGAATAACCTCTAATATGCATATGTGCTTATAGACTTTATAGAGTGGATAAGAATATTTGCATTTCTTGGTCTAATTCTTGTGGTTTGAGGTAGCACTAAATTCAGAGGGGTAAATCTGAGACATCTCTGAAAATTAAGGCATTCACTGGTTACTTTATTCTTATTGTTAAGCTATTTATTATAGAAATCCTGAAAGAATTAATCATATTATTTCTCACTTAACCAAAATGACATTACGAAATCAAGACAGAGGAGACAATGTAAGCATTTGAAAGTAAAGATTTGGAATATGTATATATTTCATTTCTATTGCTTTATAACAACTTTAGTATTATTATTTAGGCAAATATCTGTGAAAATTTGTTTTACATAAAAAATAAAAATTGTTCTGTGAAACAGAAGCCAATGACAAATAGAAAAATAGTTTTATGTTTCCTACTTGCTATTCAAATAAACTACAAGAGGAAGAACTATACAAAGTACTTTTACTTAAATAGTATAATTCACATAACAATGTTTTTCAATGCACGAGTCTAGCTATTAACTCCAATTTTTTATTTTGTCTTTCTTATCTCAGTCGGTCAAAAGACTGAAAAATGGAATCAAGAAAATACCAAAATACCTCTGCCAGATACAAAGAAGGGATCAGGATCTTCAGAATTACAAATTGCCGTTCCTGTAAGTATAGAAAAAAGTCACTTTAAAACTAAATTTGTACTGATATCAGCATATATAAACATAACTAAGACATAATTTGAGTTACAATATTCAGAAGCAGAATCTATAGAACAAATTGTTCCCCCTGTGTTTTAAAAATAAGCTTTTTCTTTCATTTTTGAGATTATAATTACATCATATCAATATTTTGAAGACAATAATCTCTGTAGGTACTTATCTTTCATAAATATTCCATTGCTTTGATATTATCTTTTGAAACAGTATTCTTTTGTGTTATATTTATGTACTATTTACATTTCAAACTTATAACTGTTATCTTTTATAGAAAGCATTTAATATTATTTTATTTATTATTATTAGTGGCTCTGGGTGTGCATAATGTGTGTTTATATGAGTGCAAGCATGAGTGTACATAGATTTCGAGTATAGATTTCAGAAGGTGCTTTTCTACTTCCACTCTGGAATCCAATTCAGGTCACCCAATTTGTAGAGTAAGTACCATTTTATGCTGAGTTATCTTACCAGCCCTACCAATTTGGTTTTAAATAAAGCATAAAACTGTAAAAGCTATGTTTAAGAAAACCAGCCTACAAATCACAATCCCAGAGGACACTGAGAGAGACTTACATAGATCTAATCTACAAGGGAAGTAGAAAGTAGAAAAAGACAAGATCTCCTGAGTAAATTGGGAACATGGGGACCTTGAGGAGGGTTGAAGGGGGAAGGGGAGAGGCAGGGAGGAGAGCAGGGAAAAATATAGAGCTCAATAAATATTAACAAAACGGGGAAAAGGCTATGATTATGTCATTTCTCCTTTTCCTTTCCTCTCTCCAAAATTTTCCATATATCCCTCCTTGCTCTTTGAATCCATGTAATTGTTGTTACACCCCCCACACACACACACACACTTATACATTGCTAATTTGTACATGGTTCTTAACACTAGCATTATTAAGTTTTAAAAAAAAAATGGTCAGCCCAAATCTACAAGTGGTGGATCAAATAGATCAAAATTTAAATCTTAAAATTAGATCTAATTTTAAAGATGTGGAACATCCCTGTTTTCTTAAAACAGAAATTCATGATACTTGATAGTGGGAGATTCATGTTTTCTATTGCTTCTTTAAAGTGGAGTTATTATAAATTGGATCTTTCTTTAGCAAAATGAAAACTTAGTATCCATGAATAATCCATTGTGATTTAAAAAAGATTTTAAAGTGTTTCCCAAAGCTCAGTTACAACCAATGCATTTATTCTATGATTATGCATTATTTATATAATAATATACTATTCATCCTTTCCTACATAGTCATCGTTTAATCTCATATAACCATTTACTGCTGGACCTTCTACTGAATACTTGAAACAACACAACTAAAGGTTTGCAAGATAAATCTGTTAGTAAAGGTACTTGTCACCAAACCTGATGACCTGAGCTTGATCTTTAGACCCAGTTGATGGAAGGAGAGAACTTACCCCCATGCAGTTGTCCTCTAAACTCCACACATACACCACACTGTACACACACACACACACATACACACAAACACACACACACAAATACACACACATCTTGAAATAGAAAAAAATATTTTGAGAGATGTTTAATTAAAGATAAATTTTTATACTGTAATAAAAATACATAGCTCATTCACAAATGTTTATCATTATTTTCTCCAAACTTTTCAGAGGAAAGAGAAAAGGATAATTGAGAAAGGTCAGAAAACAACTAGTATGTGGATAAACCAATGTTTCCGAGAACTTTTCCTAAAGCCACCCTTTTCCCTAGCTTTCATTATGCAGGCTCCATTCGAATATCTTTATAATCCTCAAAACAATTATATAATGGCTGAAACTAGAAAGTCCAAAGATGATAAAAGAACAACTTTGAAGAAAAAATCCAAGGAAAAATTAAGCTCATCTGCAATAAATCTGGAACCCAAAAAAATGATAACAGACGGCAAACCTGAAATAAATAATGCAGAAAAAAATTCATCAAAATTGTCACACAAGAGGGAACTATTTAAGAAGCCAAATGCCACATCAGAAACAAATCTAGAATCCAACAATTCCCAAATAACCATGGAAATGGATTCAAGAATTGTTGACAAAGATTTAATGAATTCCAAGGAGACCAACAATGAAGCTACATTTTGGAAGGACAATCCAAATACAGACTCCAAAATGAGATCTAAGGAATTTTCTGATAACACATTAGCATGCATAAACACCTCAAACATGGACTTAATGTTATTTCTAAATAAGCTCAAAGATGAACTCATAAAGCCTGAAGAATGGTCAACAAATTGCTCACAGAACAATGCAAAAAAGCCTGCGAAGAAGGGTGGAAAGAAGGAAAAGGACTCTGATCTTGATTCTGGAGACTCAAAAGATGCAAAAAAAGAAGGAAAGAAAAAAGAGAAAAAAGAACCCAGGAAAAAGAAAGACACAGAATCTACTGGTGGCGAATCTGGTGACTCCAAGGATGCAAAGAAAGAATTAAGAAAAGATAAAAAAGAAAAAAAGGAAGTCAAGAAAAAGAAGGACACGGACTCTACTGATGCTGAATCTGGTGACTCCAAGGTTTCAAAGAAAGATAAGAAAGAAAAGAATGCAGACAAAAAGGGTTCAGAAACTACTGATGATGAATCTGTAGATTCAAAGGGTGAAAAGAAGGAAAAGAGACGTTTGAAGAAAGATGACAAGAAGGATGCCTTCTATACTGATTCCGAATCCGATGCAGAGACAAAGAAGGACAAGAAAAATGAAAAGAAGGAAAATAAAGAGAACAGGAAGAGATCTATCAAGGATACATTGTCTACTGATGCTGATTCTGAATCTGAAAGTGACCCAACAGTAAAGAAAGGTGAGAAGAAAGATAAGAAAATTACAAAGAAAGGAGAAAAGAAGGATGCAAAAAAACCCGTAGATTCTACTGCAAGTGAATCTGAAATCGAAGTAAAGAAGGAAAAGAAAGAGGCCATGAAAGACTTGGGGAAGGACATATGTACTGATTCAGTTTCTGATGGATCTTCCAAGGCAGACATAAGGAGAGCTGTAAGGCTCACAGATACTGAATCTGAAGGGTCATTGGTGTTTAAGGTTATAAAGACCACTGATGATTCAGATGCCACATCCACAGACTCAAGGAAGTTAACATCAGAACAAAAGAGACGATTCAGATCATCATCCAAAAAGACTACTTTCAGAGAAAGCGGGGAAAGAGATAGATCTGGCAGAATTCCTTCATCAAGAGAAAGGCTGTCATTCCCTCCTTGTGAACCTCTGCAAACATCACCTAAGCCCAAACGTGTCTGTCACTGCAAGATGGCTCCTCCAACTCCAAAACCAAGATATGCTCCTTTGGTAAGTTTACTACTATTTAGTAATTTAGGCCAAGTTGGATTTTTAAGAGAAAGTTTAAAAGTCTGAATATAGAATGTAGGCAATAATTCTCTATTAATTCTATGTTTAACAGTATTTGATATTTAACAGTATTCAAATTTGGAACTTGGGGGCAAGGAAGATGAAAAGTCCATTGAAACAACCAAGTTGCCAAACGTTTAAATTTCAATAAAGAAACAATTATTTTGACTAGAGTAGGGGAAATTAGTTTGTGACTTAAACATTTTACTTATAGTCATTTTATGGAAATGCTTAAGTATATAACACTTGAAAAACAAAATTAAAAACTGATCAAAACACTATGGGACCATTTAAATGAAGCATAAAAATATTTCCTTATATGTTGCTCAATGCAGTAAGTCTCAGTTAGCAAAATGCACACAACAGGTAAAAAGAAAACCAAGATTCAGGAATGCACAAAACTTCCTTATTCTATCCAAGTGGAAACAAAAGTTTATAATGAGCCCTGATTCTTACAACAGAAAACACAAGTTATCTTTCCAGAAGTGACAGAATCTCCTCTGGTTTCTAAGCATCTTTTTCAGACTAACTCCTTCTTCTTAGGGATAAATACTCTGTTTGTTTATAATTTCAACTTTTCATAACCAAGAGATTGCTCCTTCCATTCCCCTTTTCCAAATAGCTTGTGGTTTTCGGTGGGGGGGGGGGGAATACATGAATATACGAATCACTTTGGAAGGTGCTAGATGTATATAGTATCATATATTTGTAGATCTCTGTAATCTTTGGTTGAAGTATTATGCAGTTACATAGTCTTGGGATATGCACAACAAGTCTCTTTCCTCTACCTTGTTCATTGTCCATTCATATCTTGGTAGAGCTGAGACCTACTGTCATGCTAAGTACAAGGCAATCCAAATTACTCTTAGGTATTGAAGTTATTCTTTTCATTTTCATTCATTATTGCCTCTCTCATCTTCCCTGTTACCATCTTAATTTTTATCTAGGCTCATTAGGATATGTAGGAACAGTGAGATAATACATGAAATAATACTATTTAAGAAATTTCCAAATATGTAAAAATTTTGATAGAAAAATTCAAACCATACACATTAAGAAGATTACAATACTATCTATTATAGAAAAAACTCTGGAATTAATTTTATAAAATTCTGGTTTATCAAAATATAAAATACTATGTGAATATATGCATTTATACATACACAGATATGATATCTATAAGTTAAGAGGAAGACACAGAAAAAATAATGACATTGAAGCTAGTAGAACAACCTATATATACATGTAGAAAGACTACATAGCAATACACACATATGAAAGTATTTGTGTTGTACAATCTGAAATTACTGTTACTTTATATTTTTATATTATATTTTCAAATTTGAAGATAGACTAATAATGTTACTCTTAAAGGGTTTTAGTTTCTCTACAAAGAATGGAAACTAGAGTAGTATTTGGTACTTCTTAACCCTGAGTATCATTAGGTGCACTCCAGGGGTTAATACATACATTTCTAGACAACATCTTCAAAGATTTGGAATTAGGGATCTGGAGTCCAGGGAGGGACAGCATTTAGAAACATTCCAAGTTCTTCTCAATCTACAATACTGTGTATTTAGTTATAATCTTTAACATATCAGGCATTCTCTATAACTAATGATACTTTCTTTTATTTTCATCTTTCAACTTTATCCTACAGCCTGAAGCAAAATGGATCCATAAGCTGCTCTGAAGAATAGGTGAGCCCTAGGTTTGGCAGACTGGTCTTATGGAAGCAAACTACTTTCAAAGCACCTCTCTGCTTTAGTGGAACTGTAGTAAATAAAAGTAGCAACAGCAGCATCCAAATACCAAATGTAGTTTGTGAATAATTTAGTAAGTATGCGGTGTTGTGTGTGTGTTCGTTCATATATGTGTGTTTATGTGTGTGTTTGTGTGTTCATGTTTCTTGTGTGTCTTTTATATGATTTTAAAGATTTATAGAGATATGTTCTCTATTTTTTAAATATTTGAACTATTAAAACCAAAATGATATAACATATAACTCCATGTACTGGGACTTCATTCTGGAACAAATTCTGATTTGCATGAAAATGTATCTACCTGATGGAAAACCTTGCCACATTTTGTTAATTCCTATTATATTTAGAATATGGAAAAGAAAACAGACAATAAAATATGTCAGATCTTTCTTCATTATTAAAGAGGAGGAAGAACCTAGGATCCTGATATATTCTCAATAAAACCGTAATAAATGGAAGGTCTCCCATTAGGTCACAATCTTAATGTTTTCACTACATTCCTATAGTAACAAACTTCAGATTAACATTTAGTGTGTGTGCTTTTTAGGAAAACTGAATATCTGAACTATAGTTTGGTACCCAAATTCTCATGTGCATCTCAAAATGTAAAACATTTTTCGTTAATTTCTATGAATGTTCACAGTCTTTTCCAGTATTGCTCAAAAGGCCAAGTGTAAAGTTCCACTGATACTCAAGACAAACTTTTAATATGTATATATTTCATACTTTCTTCATCCATTCTTCCACTGAAGGGCATTTAGGTTTTTTCCAGGTTCTGGCTATTACAAACAATGCTGCTATGAACATAGTTGAGCATATAAATTTTGTTGTATGATAGGGCATCTCTTGGTTATATTCCCAAGAGTGGTATTGCTGGGTCCAGGGGTAGGTTGATCCCGAATTTCCTGAGAAACCGCCACACTGCTTTCCAAAGTAGTTGCACAAGTTTGCATTCCCACCAGCAATGGATGAGTGTACCCCTTACTCCACAACCTCTCCAGCAAAGGCCATCATTGGTGTTTTCGATTTTAGCCATTCTGACAGGTGTAAGTTACATATTAGAGTACTACTCAGCAGTAAAAAACAATGACTTCTTAAATTTTGCGTGCAAATGGACAGAAATAGAAAACACTATCCTGAGTGAGGTAAGCCAGACCCAAAAAGAGGAACATTGGATGTACTCACTCATAAATGGCTTCTAGCCATTAATAAAGGACATTGATCCTATAATTCGTGATCCTAGAGAAGCTAAATAAGAGGGTGAACCCAAATATCGTCATCCTCCTGGATATTAACCTTCATCAAGCAATGAAAGGAGACAGAGACAGAGACCCACATTGGAGCACCGGACCGAAATCCCAAGGTCCAAATCAGGAGCAGAAGGAGAGAGAGCACTAGCAAGGAACTCAGGACTGTGAAGGATGCACCCACATACTGAGACAATGGGGATGATCTATCAGGAACTCACCAAGGCCAGATGGACTGGGTCTGAAAAAGCATGGGATAAAACCAGACTCGCTGAACATAGTGGACAAAGAGGACTGCTGAGAAGTCAAGAACGATAGCACTGGGTTTTGATCCTACTGCACGTACTGGCTTTGGGGGAGCCTAGGCAGTTTGGAAGCTCACTTTACTAGACCTGGAAGGAGGTGGGAGGTCCTTGGACTTCCCACAGGGCAGGGAACCCTCACTGCTCTTTGGGCTGATGAGGGAGGGGGACTTGATTGGGGGAAGGGGAGGGAAATGGGAGGCGGTGGCGGGGAGGAGGCAGAAATCTTTAATCAATAAATAAATTAATAAAAAAGACAAACTTTTAGCTGGGACACCCTGAAAGAAACAAAATACAAAATCCAGTACTGTCAAGACAAAATGACATAGGGTAAAAATTTTAATTCCAAAGCTGAACATGAAAAAAGAGCAAAAATACTCATAGATCATTATCTAGCCCAATTGTCATCAGAAAGGCTCCATCTAGCAACTGATAGAAACAGCCAAAAAATAGGCAGATCTTGAGGAATCATGTGAAAGAGGGGTATGAAGAACTATGGAGTCAGAAGAATCAAGGACACCACAAGAAAAACTGCCTAATCAACTAACTTAAACACATAGGGGCTCACAGATACTGAGCCACCAACCAGAGAGCTTGCATGAGACTGACCTAGGCACTCTGAACATATACTACAGTTGTGTAGCTTGGTCTTCTTGTGAAACTCCTAACAATGGGAACAGGGGCATTCTCTGACTCTGTTCCCTGCTTTTAGGACCCTTTCCTCCTACTGAGTTACCTTGTCCAGCATTAATAGGAGAAAAGGTGCCTAGCCTAACTTCAATTTGAAATTTTATGACTGGCTGATATACATGGGAGACCTCCCCTTTCTGAAAAGAATGGGTGAAAAGTAGATGTGAAGGGAAGGTGGAGGAACAGACTTGGAGGAGAGGAAGAAGGTGTGAGAAGATGTGAAAGGGCTAGGAAAAATTAACAACTTTTTAAAAGAAAGAAAATAAAGAAATTCTCAGATGAAAATGAGGAGGAGGAAGAAGAAAAGCAAAAGAAGAAGCCTCCACATAATGACAGTCTATTGCATCTTGATCTGCTCAAGACCCTGGAAGAGGGAGAAAAAAATCTTGGGATTGAAAACATAGTACTTCTATGTCTATTGTTTATATTAAAGGCAATAAAAATAGAAGAAAGAAAGAAAAAGAGATATAGAAAGAAAAAAGAAAAGAAGGCAAGAGAAAGAAAGAAAGGAAGGAAGGAAGGAAGGAAGGAAGGAAGGAAGGAAGGAAGGAAGAAAGAAAGAAAGGAAGGGAGGGATAGAGGAAGGAAGAGATAAAGGAAGGAAGGAAAGAGCAAAAATATAATTAAATCAAAGCAATGTTTAAAGCTACAAGGAAATCGTTAAATCATAAAGTTTCATGTCCAGGGTCCAGAAAATATTATAGCAGGAAGTAGGCTCCTGAGAATTTAGGTAGCCCTTGCTGTGGGAACTCCTTCAGCCAATAGCCTTTAAGATACAGTCATACTCTAGATGTGGCCACATGTACTATATAAACAGATGTAAAAAGGTTTGTTGCCTTTTGGCTGTTGGATTAGGTTTCTGTTCCCCACTTGTGCAGAGAACTATTGTTGTTCTTTCTGCAGGGTTGGAGAGAAAACATGAGACACACGGTGGTCCCACGAGGTGAACGTTAATGGGGAGGTGACGACAGCTGAGAAACGGGGCTGAAGAGACAAAAGGGAAAAAAGGGGGCGAGTTATGGCATCCCCCATTTTTAAAGGGGGATCCAGGTGCGTCTGGGAGAATGCCCTGTGCATGTGTGGCTTTCCATTGAGCTGGGATTTGTAGTTCGGTGGGATGCTGGGAACTGTAATGCGGCCTTGTCTCCAAAAGGAACAGCATTTCACCCTTTTGGTTTTATTAAAAAAAATTGGGGGGGGGGTCTTAACGGGTAGGGAATGGGGGCGTAGCCTGGTCTCTCATGACTGCTTCCTGCTGGCTTTGGGCGTCGAGGGATCCGGGGAGTGTCCGATCATTCTGATGATGTTTTGTTGATTATGTCCTGTCCACTGGCGTTTTGAGGTGGCTGATTGAAAAAAATCTTGTCTGTCTGGCTCTTGAGTCGTTAAGATGCTGGAAAGCAAAAGTTGCATTAGTAGAGAGAAAGAAAAAATTAAAGGGGAGAGGGGCTTTGGGAAATTAAAGGGGAGATTTGGGGTGGGGGGGCTGTAGGAGGTCTGGGGTTAAGAATGATAAAAAGAATTAAATGGTACTTATTCCGTTAATTGAATGGTACTTATTCAGTTAATGATTTGTTTGTGTCTATCTCGTTCAGGTGGGTCAGGCTGGCATCTTGGAACTTAAAGAAAATGTCTTAAAAGAAATAGATTTTAACTGTATATTCCTTAACATTCTAGGGGGTCACTGCTGCAGTCAGTGACAGACCTGTTATGTCAAGGAACTTTGTTAAAAATCTGCTTACCACCTGAGCCTTTGACTCCATGTTTGATGATGATTTCTGTAACAACAGCTGGATGGTTATTTAGGAATTTAAAGAAGGGAAGGTGTGTTAACACAGGAGGATTAAGTGAAGGATGGGACCATTGTTTTCCTTAGACTGGAGTAGAGGGGGCTGAACCTGGTGTCCTTTGGAATTTAAGAGAACAAGGTCCAGTCTGAATTACTGTGTATGGAGGATTATCTTGAGCAGTGGAGATGAACTGTTTAAGATGTGACAGGTGAATCCAGTGAGGAATTCATTCAAGCTTGGCAGCTGTGGGAGTTAGAAGGATTACTCTGAGGGGATCCTGCCATTTAGGGGAAAGGGGTGAGGGATGTTGGCCTGGAGGTGAGAATAATACCTTATCTCCTATTTTAACCGGCAGTGGACATGTGTTAGCATATGGTTGAGGTAGTGAGTGATCTGTGAAGTCCCACAGTAACGAGCATAGGTGGAAAAGGAGGGGAGTGAGCAGGTGATCAGGAAGGGGAGAGGTTCCCGATGAGAGGCCGGGGGTTAAAACCGGCCACCCATACATGAGTTTGAAGGGTGAAATGAAAAGGGGGCCCTTTGGGAGAGCCCAAAGCCTGAGAAGAGCCAGAGGCAGAAGTCTTACCCAGTCGAGGTGGAGTTCCTGTGACATTTTGATGAGGGCTTCCTTTAAAGAGTGGTTAGTCTGTTCTACCTTACCTGAAGACTGAGGATGGTACCGTATGTGGAAATTCCAAGGGATTCCAAGTGCCCTAGACAGATTTTGAGAAATCTGGGAAGTAAACTCTGGGCTGTTATCTTTTGGCAGATCTGACAGGAGGCTGTGGTAGCTTTTAGGACCTGATATCCTTAGGTGTGGGTGTTTTAAGTGAATAACAACAGGGGAATGGTGATTAGTGATGGCGGGAGCCCAGAGGGGCTTTGGAAGATTGAGGGGGAGGCGTAGGGCGGGAAGAAGATGGAGAAGAGGCCGAAGAAGCTTCCAGCTGCCTGTGTGACCTGCTGCAGGAAAAATGGGGTGAAGCTGAGTCAGAAGGTCTAGGCGAGGCCCTTGTAGATCTGGAATGGGAGTTTCTTGCGGACCTAGAATGAGAGCGGTTAGGTGACCTGGAAGAATATTTATGCAGGACTCTGTCAGAGGGACTGGGTGAGGCCCTTTCAGATCTAGAACTGCAGTTTCTTGGGGATCTAGAAGGAGAATGGTTAGGTGACCTGGAAGAATATTTACGCGGGACTCCCGGGGACCTAGAAGCGGAATGTTTAGAGGCATTATGGGGAGATGTAGGTGAGTCCTTCCTGTGCCTAGAAGAAACCTTGGAGGAAAGAGGAATGGGTGAGCTGTTGCTCGACTGGGCAGAGCGAGAGGGGGTGGTCCCTGGAGGCCAGGGGGAGTGTAGGTTTGTCAGCGGGGCCCATGGCAGGAGCAGAGGGTTCCTGGAAGGACGGCATTATTAAGAACATGTGTGCAGGTGAACAGTGAGAAGCAGCGGAGGGGTCAGTTTTCATGGCCATGTAAAAAAATGCCATAATGTACATCATTTCTTTCCATTTAGCGGAATGATAAAAGAAGTTAGCTAGCTCCCGTAAAATATTGGGGTCAAAGGAGCCATGAGGAGGCCATTTAAAGTTCCTGTGTAAACTGTATTTTGGCCACATCTTAGAGCAAAGACGGAAGAGTGTAGATAACTTAACGGAAGGAATCAGGGCGTGAGGTTGTAGTGCCTCCAGTAGCTGTCCTAGGGGAGAGGACGAGGGAATTGTTTTTGAAGGCTTAGCACCCATGGCTAGAACCGTGGAAATATCCACAGAAGGCACCAGGAGGTGCCACGAACACTGGCAGCTCTAGTCACAGGCGTCCGAGTGACCAGAGGGCAGTGTTAAAAGACCTTACTGAACTGATCCTAGCCTCCAAAGAGAAGCAGGGTCCTGGGCAAGAGGGAACAGTTAGGCCTGAAGGCCGCCCATTGCAGCTGAGGTGTTCATACCGTAATGAGCCCAGCTCCAAACCTCCAGGCATGGATAAAACAGGTTTAGCCGAGGGTGGAAGGCTGGGAGGAGGGGGAAGGAGTCAGCATCCACACCCAGGACACACCAAAGAAAGCCGGGAGCTCCACTGGACAATCTCTGGGTGAGAGGGGACGGTAAGCCAACCCAGGTGAACTCATGAATTAGCCGCTGTTGGTTGTAGATGGCCGCATTGAACACGTGGGGGCGGTCACAGGTCGTTGGTCCTGACCTTGTCCCGGGAGGCCCCAGGCTCCAGGAGGCACCAAGAACCAGAGCTACGGCCTCAGGTGACCTGGAGGAAAGGTCCCCGAGCAGATGGCACCAACTGTTGTTCTTTCTGCAGGGTTAGAGAGAAAACACAAGACACACGGTGGTCCCACGTGGGTGAACTTTAATGGGGGGGTGATGACAGGTGAGGGACAGGGGTGAAGAGATGAAAGAAAAAAAGGGGGCGAGTTATGGCATCCCCCGTTTTTAAAGGGGGATCCAGGTGCATCTGGGAGAATGCCCTGTGCATGTGTGGCTTTCCATTGAGCTGGGATTTGTAGTTTGATGGGATGCTGGGAATTGTAGTGTAGCCTTGTCTCCAAAAGAAACAGCAACTATGATCTGTGAGTCTACCCCTAAATAAAGAACCCTTTATTATACTCCATTCTGAGCTAGTATAGGACTACTTTATTGTAATTGTCTATATCTAACACCCAACGTGGCAGTGGAGAAGAGTGGATCACCAACCATGTGGGGTAGAGCAGGTACCTCTGCTATGGGGACTCCTTTAGTCAATAGCCTTTAAGGTACCAGCCCACTTGGGCATGATTTCTTATATTATAAATGTAGCCATAAAGTTTATGCGCACTCTCTCTTCTGGCTATTGGATTCGTTTCCTGTATCTTGTTTGTGCAGAGGACTGTTATCTGTGAGTCTACTCATAAATAACCCTTTAGTATACTTAATTCTGAACTAGTGTGGGATTATTTCATAGAATCCATCTTTATCTGGTGCACACATGAATCCCAACTCCATGCCTACTGGGTGGACTGCTCAAAAAGGCCCCAAATTCCTTGGGCCAGAAGGTCTCCCACCTCCACCTGCCTGGCTTGATTTCACATACTAAGGTTTTTTGGTTTTTTGCTTGTTTGGTTGGTTTTTTTGTTGCCAAAACCTTGCCAGAGTGGTGCTACTGCATGGCAATTTGGCAGTTTTCCAGGCTCAGGCATACTCCCCCACCACCCTGTCACTTGTGGTTTGTGTTCCCTGTTTGCGAGCTCTGGGCTCCTTGAATGATCTATGGGATTGATTTAATTGCTCTTAATTTCTCAAGCAAAGCATATTTGTCAGCATTTAACCAGGCACCAATATACAGAACCAAAGCAGCACAGGACTGTTCTTGTGCCAGTTGTGTCTCTCCACCACGTGGCTGCAACTGCGACACCTGCAGGCCAATAAAAATTATTACCCCTGCAACAATTTACTGAAATCTCCTAACAAATAAATCAATAAATTTGAAAGTTATATAATTGCAGACAATATTATCATAAAGTAATTTAATAACATTCTTGTTTATACTATGTATGGAATTCTACAAGGCTTATATGTTTTTTCTGATACAACCATTTATTGTATATTGGGACTTACCTTTTTTCATATTATATCCTTAAGAAAATGGTTTCATCCAGGTCTAGGAAGGTGTGCATCCAAACAGACTAGGCTCCCAAAAGAACCAGTGCATGCAGTAGAATCAAAATCATTGGCTTCTCAGTCTGCCCTCATTGTCAGCCACATTCAGAGAGTCCGGTTTGATCACATACTCGTTCAGTCTGGGGGTGAGGGGGGCTTGGACTTCCCAAACGGCAGGTTACCCTGACTTCTCTTAGGACTGGAAAGTGAGGGAAGGGGGATTGGAGGGAGTGGGATGGAAATTGGAAGATGGGAGGAGGTAGAAATTTTTAATTAATAAATAAAGAAAGAGAAGAAAAGAAAAAGAAAATGGTTTCATAACAGAGCCAAGATTTGTGCACTTCTAGAAATGATAGTCTTTACAGACTAATAGTGAAAGGCTAGTTAACAGGATTAATACCACTGAAGAGAAAAAGTAGATGAAAAAATAAATACCATTGAAAAGGATAACATTTATTTTACTGACAAAATTCAATCCATGTCAAAGTGTACTAAAAAATTATCTGAAAGAATTCATGCTGTTGAATTTGACAATCAAAATCTGTTAAAAAGTTATGATATGTTAGAAGATAAGAGCATCTCCCCAGGAATGCAATCTGCATGCTATCCGAATAATATCCAAAGATGAGATGCTAACTTTAAAGAAAAAACATCATAACTTGGAATCACATGTGCAGAATGAGGACCAGAGGCTAGGTGTATCAATGAGATCACCTAGTATATTCAGGCCAAGAGATTCAGGCTTTACAAAAGACAGTAGTAAAAATATTTGAAATGATTGATGAAGTTATCAGAGCTGATGAGCAGGGAGGGAAGGAAAGAATTTAACATTGCCTCTACCTGTCAGAGTCAGAGATGACTTACCAAGGATTTTAGCTGCCTAACCTGTAATCACCTGTAACAAATGTAGATGTGGCAAAGGCCGACACTGGATGAATGAAGGTAGATCAACAAAAAAAAAAAAAAAACAGTCCCAGGGAATTAACAGATGAAGTTGAGGAAGAATTAACTTTGCTTGAAGAGACATTATAGGAGGCACGTGTGTATCAGCTAAATCCAAATCTGAATTGCATTCTAATCATATTGCCTTCCAGAATTTCACCTACAGAAATTTTAATGCAGACTGAAGATATTGTCTTAGAATGGATCTTTTTACCATATAAGCCAAGTAAAAAATTACAAACTTATGTGGAAAAGGTTTCTGAATTTATTATTAAAAGGAAAATTGAAAATTCATCAATTGGCAGGAATAGACCCAGCAGAGATTATAAAGCCTTTACTTCTGATGAAATTAAAAAATTATGGGAAGACAATGAACACTGGCAAAGAGCTTGTGCTAATATTTTAGGAGAAATTAAAGGCTATTATTCCAAAAGCAGTAGAATTAACCTTATAAAGAGAACTACTTGGATTCTTCCCTACATTGTACATGATACACCAATAACTGGAGCCTGCACATTCTATACTGATGCAAATAGATCGGGAAAGAGTCTGTCCAAAAGTCAGAATTATATGTTATTTTCATGGTACTAAGAGATTTTAAAGAACCTCTCAATATAATTACTGATTCACAATGTGAAAAAAGAGGGTTTTTTTTGCATATTGAAACTGCTGAATTTATACCAGATGATACAGAATTTACTTCATTATTCACTCAAGTTTAACATATAACTGTTTTGCAAAATCTTATAAGCTTCCTCTAAAATGCACATGGATGTTCATAAAATAATTTAGTAAATCCCATTAAGGTAGAAAATCTGAAGTAGACCTTAGCTATAGAAAAGAGAGGTTAGCAAAATCACCTTCTTAACCGTGTTTCTGGATTATGAAGCAGGAGGATATGTAGTTGACTGGCATTTTTCTGGATCATATGTGTCTGGAATCCATCACATCATTCATATATATATATATATATATATACATACATATATATACATACATATATATATACATACATATATATATGTATATATATGTATATATATATGGCATTGTAATTGGACAATAGATATCCTTCTCTAAATCCAAGCATGTTGTTAAAAGAAAAATTCATAGTTTCTGTCCCATATCAGGAACCATCTTATATGGGACAGAAAGAAGAAAGAATTTAGGAAAGGTTTGATTTTTCCCCACAAATATTTTTGTCTCCATCACACCTTTCATTGAATATATGTCTATATAGATAATGTTTAAGTTTTCTACAATGAACAATAAATTTTCCTGCAGTAATCTTTGAAGCTTCCAGGAAGATGATGGGGCCACACAATAATGATTCTACCTGGTTGATACGATGTCATAATGCTGATAGCACTACTTTAAGATCAGTTTTGAGTACCAGTTGCTCAAGATGATTCCATCTTGGTTAGCTGAAATGTACACCTACTTACCACGTTCTGACCAGAACTTCTAATAAGAACTTCAGAAAAACCCTATCGACTGCTCAGAGACTATCTACAATTATACCAGAGAGAAATCTTGAAACTTAACCATCATTTTAAATTTACAGGATCCCATAGAAAGAAAAATGCCTCCATGACAACTGGAAGTAATTCTAGAAGATGACATTCCCTCTCCCAACAAAGTATGTCCTCAGGATAAGGACATCAACTAGAGGTTGATTATAACTAATATAGGGTTGAGGGTTGAGGGTTGGGGTGGAAATTATGTAGGCTCAGGGATATCTTTTGGAAAAGGGGGGAATTGTATGGGATAATAGGTAGATAATAGCTTACTCACAGTAATAATAATAGTGATTAATAGAGTAAATACTTGTGGACTATTTATAAACAATTTACATTGGTATAGATTCTTGTATATTGATATATATTCAAATTATATTAGTTATATTGAATATGTGCCTATTTCTGCTTAAAATATTTGTATGCCTATGCAAAGTTATTTTGTCATACTGTATGCATGCATACATGTTTCTACCTCTTTTTAAGACATTTTGTATATTGATACAATTTTAGGATATATTTATCATATTGCACTATACAGTTCTACCTCTGATCAAGATTTGTATATATTGTTTACATTTTGAGGTCATTGTACTCATTTGCTCCACAGTTGTTTAAAGGTTATCTAATATTCCAATATGAAGTCTTAGACTTTAAGCTATATAGGTATTAAGAATTATAGGTCAATACTTATCCATGTTTGTCATACTGATAGTTAAACTAATCAGGTTCTTTAAATACATAGAGATTATCTTCTTCATAAATAGGTAACCTTGAAACACTTCAAAGAACTGTAGAGTATGGCATTTAAATACTTTAAGGCTCTGTTGACATGTTGATGTGAGACATGATTGCTCTTGGCAGCACTGATCTGTTCCTGAAAGAATGTTGGGCCCCAAAGATAGTCCTCTGGAAGCTTGTTTTCTTCTTGGAAAAACTTGACTTTGGGTAAGGAATTCCCCATGCCGCGAACACTGACAAAAATGTATCATGTCTGGACTGTACAAGCAGGATACAAGAAAAAAGACTGCCAACCTTGCCAAGAGAGGATAATACAGTTTTGAAAAGTTTCCTGCCCCTGAAAATAGTCTGTCAGTTACTCTAGACCTTAGCCAAAGTTAGCTACTCCAATGTTGCAAATGAGACTTTGGGTGACTGCACAGGTAGCCAGTTGTCTCTGTCATTTATTGCACATTTTGGAAGTTGCTTGATTGCACTTCTTGTTTACTCAAGTAATAGTATTTCCTTTATCAGGTCTTCAATGGGGCTGAAGACTATATACTTGTAGTTACTTTCTTTTTATCACTTAGCCAACCCATTTCAAATACAAAAAGACTTAGACTCCTTAGGATAGGATAATTATTGAAATGTTTGGCCTATGTTTCTTGCTTAATATTGTTTATGCTGGTTTTAACTCTAGTTTTTATAGTTGATATTTGTTCATATTTTATGTAGTTTTGTATTACGCTCAGAACTCTCTTATTTAGACAAAAGGGGGAGGTATTGCAGGAACTTCTTCAGCCAATCGCCTTTAAAATACTGCCACACTCTGGGCATGACCACATGTACTATATAAACTAATGTAGAAATGTGTACAACCTCTTGGAGGCTGGATTCGGTCCCTGCTCCCCACTAGTGCTTAAGACTGTGCTCTGTGAGTCTATACCTAAATAAAGAACCCTTTATTATACTCCATTTTGAGCTAGTGTGGGACTACTTTATTGTAATCATCTGCAAGCCTTGACCTGGAGGCTTTACTTATTGCCACCCAAATAACCTCTGTCTTAAATGAGTTATACTTAATGCCTTGTATTCTTAGTCTCTCCAAGTTGCTTTCACTCATAGAACTTAAGACCTCATGCTGTCAGTGGATATTTGCAGGGACACTATTCCCATTGATGAGAAAAGACAGTAGAAACTGATAAAATGGGGCAGGTACCCCAAAGCAACAATTCAAGGATGCCCTTTTTGGAAGCAGGGAATGCTAGAAGACATTTCTGGTTCCTGTTTTCTTGTTGTTTGTCCATCTAATTGAGTACCTCTGCCTAGAGTCTATATGTAAGGATGTGACTAAAAGAAGGTACCTGGATGTTCCCGGAGGTCCTTCCGCTCCACCAGCCTATAGCTGCTGAGATACCAGCCCATTGGGGCGTGGTCTCTCTCCCTTTGAAAAAGCGGCTAGTTCCCTTCTCACCCCTTTTTCACTTCCTGCTCCATTTCCGGTGACTAGACTCCTTCCTGATTGCACAGAGGGCTGCTGTCTGGGACGGTTATCTGTAAGCTTTTTCCCCTTTAAATAAATATCACCCCATTAATCATAATTCCAAACTGGTGTGGCATTGTTTGTGTCTTACGCCTTCACCTGGCGCCCAACGTTTGGTCTTAGGACCTCTCCTTCCCCCGATCAGCTGCCGGCCGCGAGTTCGGCTTGGCACCAGCCCCTCCCTTCCTCAGCTGCGGCCTGTGCCTTGTACGTGGAGCCAGCAGTTTAATATAAATTATCACGCAGTGGCTTTTCTTGCTGCAGTTCTTTATATTTTCCCTTTAGACACCTCAGATTGACTTCAAGTCCCCATGCACCCTATTGTCTGCCTCCCCACGTGGATTTAAACTCCACAGGCCCACATAGTCTCTGCCCACATGGTTTCCTCTTTTCTGAGTCGTTTTTAAATCTCCCTTGCAAGCACAGCTCTTAAGTGGCGTGAACCAGAGCATGCGGTTGCCGGTTGCCAAAAGCTGCAACCCCTCAGGGTGACTCTGTCATTTGGAGGCATAAGCGGCTTCCAGGTTGCTCTTCTCTACCACTGGATTCTGGGTTTCTGGTTCCGTCTATGGAATTGATTTAATTACATGTACTTTGTTGATAAACTCACATTTTCCAGTTTTTAACATCTACTAAGGCACTGAAACAGGACCCTGTTTTAATCGCGACTCTGCAACAGCACCACCTGCTGGATAATAGTAATATGACAGTTTTCATTTCTAATGCAAATTTTACTGCTTTGTTTTCACTAATACAATGTATTAGTAAATTTATATTTACTAATACAATGGATTATGTCATACAAGGTTTATATGATTATGGGGATACCTTAATTTGCTTGTTACTAGGTTTGTTTTCTTTTCCATATTCTATCATTAAGGAAGAATATGGCACTCCTAAGAACGATAGAATCTTTACGAACTAATAATGAACAACTAATTGACAGGATTAAAAATATTGAAAATCAGAGGTTATCTGAACAAGTGGATACTATGACAGACAAAATTGACTCCATATCCAAGGGTATTAGAAAGTTACCTGAAAAGGTTCAGGCTGTTGAATTTGATGTTCAGACTTTATCACAAAGTTTTGATAGGTAACAGACAGAATGTACCTCCAAGATGGGAATCTACATGATATACAAGAAAAATTTAAGGAGGACATGTTATCTTTGAAGGAAAAAATTAAAGCTTTGGAATCACAGGTGCAGAATGGGGACCAAAAAATTGATACCTCAGTGAATCCTCAGATTCAGGATTTAAGAGAGACAATGATAAAAAGATTTGAAAAGATTGGAGAAATTATTAGAGCTGATGAACAGAGTAAGGAGGCACAAGGACAGGATACAATATCTTCACCAGCTGTTAGATCTGGCTTACCCAGGATTCTAGCGACATACCCTATACTTAATTCTGACAAAGCATCAACTTCTAAAGGCTCAAAGGGAGTCAGAGAAGCTAGATGGACGCCAATAGCAATGAATGATCTGAAAGAAATTAAGCAAGCTGTTGTTAATTTTGGCTTGCACTCTGCATATGGTAAGGAAATGATAAGGACTTGGGCTTCTAATGCTAGAGCTACCCTACATGATTTCCATCAGTTAGTGTCTGCAGTTTTAGATAATGGACCTTCCATGATGTTTGGAATTTATTTCAGAGAAGAATCCAAACATATGTAACAGCAAGGAAGAGCAAAAGGTGTTGAGGTTTCCCAAGATCAAATTCTTGGTGCAGGAGAATATGCTGATCCACAGGTCCAAGCTCTTTATGATGATGAAGTACTCTGTCTATGTCACCAAGCAGCTTTAAATGATTGGAATAGGTTACAAGATCCAGCAAAAAGGGCTGAATCATATACCAGAATTAGGCAGGGACAGAGAGAACCATTTATTGACTTTTTGCAAATATTAATTAAGGCTCTGGACATAGGGATAACAGACCCAGAAGCTAGACGAGTACTTCTTGAATCTCTAGCTTTTGAGAATGCAAACATAGAATGCAAAAAAATAATTGGGCCTTTAAAGTGTAGATCAGCACCTATGGATGAATGGATTCAGCATACGATGAATGTTGAGGCATTTAGCTATAATGATGAATCTTGGGTAGGAGAAGCGATTTCCAAAGCAATGAGGAGACATGAAACTGCCAGGTGTTTTAATTGTGGTAAATTAGGACATTTGCAAAGGGATTGCAGGCAAAGAATTTCTAGGAATAATATCTCTTCTGGGAATGACAAAAAATAGGAGACCTCAGCCTTCAGGTATATGTAGGAGATGCGGTAAAGGATGGCATTGGTCCAACGAATGCAGGTCAACAACAGACAGATGTGGCAATCCGATACCATTGGGAAACTCCTTGAGGGGCCTCTCACAGGCCCCCAAGCCAACAGTGGCCCAGTCATACCCAGTCACAGTGGAGAACCTGCCTCACCAAGAAAATTAAAAGCTCCAATTTCTGCTGTAAAAAGTAATACTGGCCTAAAGGATGAATTACGCATAGAGGATGAATCAAAAAACCCAGTAGGACAGAATAAACGTATATTTTGGCAGACTTCTATTAACGATCAAAGACCAAAGCTAAGAGTCTGTATAAATGGCACTTTTATTGAAGGCTTATTAGACACAGGTGCGGATGTAAGTATCATTACCACAGAATCTTGGCATCCGAATTGGCCTCTTCAAGAGGTAGATGTTCAGTTCCTGGGAATTGGAACCCTATCTCGTGTAAAACAAAGCACAAGATAGGTTGAGTGCATAGTACCCGAAGGGCAAATAGGAAGACTAAGGCCATATATAGCCAATATTGCCATAAATTTATGGGGCTGTGATCTGCTACAAAAATGGAATACCCAGATTAACATTCCTGTAGTTCCAGGTACTCATAATTCTGGGAAAGTTATGGTGAGGTATTATGGGAAAAGGTCACCAGCCATTCAGGCTGTACAAAAACATACAGCAAATACCAAACCTTCAGAGGTACCAACAGCCCTACCTTTAAAATGGCTAACTGAGAAGCTAATATGGATCAAACAGTGGCCTCTAGCTGAAGATAAATTATAGGCATTGGAACAGCTGGTGCAAGAGCAACTAGATGCTCACCATATTGAAAAATCAACAAGCCCTTGGAATTCTCCTGTGTTTGTTGTAAAAAAGAAATCTGGTAAATGGAGAATGGTGACAGATTTAAGAGCTGTCAACAAGGTAATTCAACCTATTGGCCCACTACAATCTGGAATTCCTTTGCCTTCTCTGTTACAAAGGATGGCCTCTTATAGTTATTGATTTGAAAGATTGTTTTTTCACTATACCGTTACAAGAAAAGGATAGAGTAAAATTTGCCTTCACTGTGCCTAATTATAATAATTCTCAGCCTAATGGGAAATATCAATGGACTATCCTCCCACAGGGTATGCTCAATAGTCCTACATTGTGCCAATATTTTGTAAGTAAGCCATTGGAAATAATTCGTAAACAATTCCCCAAGTCCATAATTTATTATTACATGGATGACATCTTGTTATCTGATTCAAATAAAGATACTTTAGAAAGAATGTTTGAAGAAGTAAAGAAAGTCTTGCCTAGGTGGGGATTACAAATTGCCCCTGAAAAGATTCAAAGAGGAAACTCTATTAATTACCTAGGTTACAGAATAGGGTTAGAGGAAATTAAAACCCAAAAGTCACAAATTAGGAGAGACCAGTTAAAGACTCTTAATGACTTCCAAAGACTGTTAAGAGACATTTCCAGTCTACGACCAGCTGTTGGGATAACACCCAATCTAATAGTTCATTTAAACAAAACCTTAGGTGGTGATAAAGATTTGAATAGTCCAAGAAAACTGACAGCTGAAGCAGAAAGGGAACTGACAATGATTGAGGAAAAATTACAGGAGGCACATATGGATAGGGTGAACCCAAATCTTAGCTGCATCCTAGTCATATTGCCTTCCAGAATTTCTCCTACAGGGATTCTAATGCAGAGGGAAGATATTATTTTAGAGTGGATATTTATACCTAATAAACCAAGTAAAAAATTCAATACTTATGTGGAAAAAGTCTCTGAATTAATTATAAAAGGTAAGCTGAGACTTCGTCAACTAGCAGGTATAGACCCAGCAGAAATTATAGTGCCTTTTACTACTGAAGAAATTAAAAAGTTATGAGAAGACAATGAACCACGGCAAAGAGGTTGTGCTAATTTTTTGGGGGGAGAAATTAATAGCAACTATCCCAAAAGTGGTAGACTTAACCTCATAAAGAGAACTTCTTGGATTCTTCCTAGCATTATATGTGATGCTCCAATAACGGGAGCTCGTATGTTCTATACTGATGCAAATAAATCAGGGAAAGCATGTTACAAGTCAGATGAATTGAGTAAGGTGGAACAAAGCCCTTATAATTCTGTGCAGAAGGCAGAATTATATCCCGTTCTTATGATGCTAAGAGAATTTAAGAACCTCTTAATATAGTTACAAATTCACAATATGCTGAAAGAAAGAGTTATCTTGCATATTGAAACAGCTGAATTTATACCAGATGACACAGAGTTGACTTCATTGTTTATCCAGGTACAAGACATAATCAGGAACAGGCTTCGTCCGATGTACATAACACACATCTGGTCCCACACAGGTCTGCGTAGTCCTCTAGCACAAGGCAACGCTGAGATTGATCAATTATTGATTGGAACCATGTTGCAGGCCTCAGAATTTCATAAAAAGCATCATGTCAATAGTAAAGGCCTAAAGAATGAATTTTCCATTACATGGCAACAAGCTAAGGACATTATAAAGAGATGTCCTACTTGTTCTTTCTATAATCAAACACCATTGCCTGCAGGGAGTAACCCAAAGGGTACTAAGAGAAATGAAATCTGGCAGATGGATGTGTTCCACTTTATGGAATTTGGTAAATTAAAATAGGTACATCACACCATAGACTTGTATTCAGGTTTTCAATGGGCTACTGCCCTGAGCTCAGAAAAGGCTGATTCAGTAATCACACATTTATTGGAAGTTATGGCCATCATGGGTATACCTGCACAAATAAAGACAGATAATGGTACAGCATATGTATCTAAGAAAATGAAATGCTTTTTTGATAATTATAATATAAAACACATTACAGGTATACCAAATAATCCTACAGGTCAGGCAGTTATAGAAAGATCAAATCGTACTATAAAGGGTATGCTGAACAAACAGAAAGGGACTGAAAATGCCCCCAGAAATAGATTACATAATGCTTTATTAATCTTGAATTTTCTTAATGCTAATGAGAAAGGAACGACAGCAGCAGAAAGACATTGGATAATGGAAAAGTCTACTGAACTAAATCAACCAATTTATTTCAAAGATGTGCTGACCTCTCAATGGAAGCCAGGAGATGTGCTCCGTTGGGGGAAGGGGTTTTGCTCTTGTGTCCACAGGAGAAGAAAAATTGTGGATACCATCAAAATTAATAAAGGTTCGAATTGAAGAGGAGAAATTGGTTGGAAATGAGAAATGACAACTCATCCACAATGATGATATTCATACAGGTGGTAAGAAAAACATATAGAATGGGGGCAGGGTTCTGTTCTTATCTCCAGAGGAAAACACTCATCTTTGAAAAATTCAAGGGACCCTGGATGTTTGGATACTGACAGATGGAAAAATACCTGCCTAATAGGAAATATCAAGAAAACTGAATGGGTTGTGTAAGTAAAATATATTAAACAATATTTCTAAATTTATAAAGCTGGTTTTGAAGTTGGACTCTGGCTCAGTCCCTCTCCAATTCCAAGCCTATTAGTAAGAGAAAAACCCAGAGTTTCTGGAGTTTCTGTCTCATGTCAAGAGCCATGACATGGGACAGAAAGAAATATGAGTTTAGAAAACATCTTTGTTTTTCTTCATATCTGTCATACTTTTCATTGAATGTATCTATCATGCCTTTCATTGAATATATGTGTGTGTGTGTGGCTATACGATTAATGTTTAAGTTTTTCACAATGAACAAAGAGTTTTTTCTGAAGTGACATTTGAAGTTTCCAGAAAGAAGATGGGGCCCCATAACAACAACTTCACCTGGTTGATATGACATCATGATACTTATAGTGCAACTACAGGACATGCTTTGGGTACCAGCTGCACAAGATAGTTCCAACTTGGTTAGCTGAAATGGTGCACATCTTATACAACATTTTGGCCAGACCTCCATAAAATACTAAGAGACTATTGGCAATTTTAAAAGACATTGATCTTGAAATTTAACCATCATTTTGCTTTCACAGGATCCCCCAGAAAGAACATTGCCCCCATGACAGTGGGAAGTAATTCTAGAGGACGACGTCCCCTCTCCCAGTAAAGTTTGCCCCTGGGTTTAGGGACATCATTTAGGGGTTGGGAGGTTGGGGGAGGAATTTTATAAGCTAAGGGATCATTTTGGAAAAAAAAGAGAATGATGGGATAATAGATTTATAATTGTGAGTTGCTGTTTTTAGACAAATATATTGGTATTGATTCTTGTATATTGATACAAAGTTAAATTATATTGACTATTGTATGCATGCATGCATGTTTCTACCTCTGTTTAAAACAATTTTATGTATTGACGTATATTGTATTGATATATATATATATTGTATATATTTACCATATTGCAGTGTACATTTCTACCTCTGATTAAGATACTTAAATAATGTTTGTGTATTGATATATATTTACCATACTGCAATGTATTTTTGTACATTGTTTATATTTGGAGGTCATTGTCCTCCTTTGTTACACAGTTGTTTATTGTCTTAGTCTTTAAGTTAGATAGATATTGAGAATTATATATATTAATAGTCATCTAAGTTTGTCATTTATAATTAGACTAATCAGGTTCTTTAGATATATAGAGATTATACTCAGTATAGATTGATAATCTTCAACTTCCTCAAAGAGCTGTAGAAAATGGCCTTTAATCTAACTTAAGAGTTATGTGGTAGTGAGACACAGTTGCTCCTGGCAACACCACTCTATTCCCAAGAGAATGTTGATCACCAAAGACACTCCACCTGGAGCCTTTCTTTTTGGCAGAACTGGCCTTTGGGCAAAGAAATGCCCATACCTCAACCACTGACAGATACAGAGCATGCATCAATGGATAAAACAGGACTGTCATATCCTGCCAAGACAGGGTAAGATAGTTTTGAAAAGTTGCTTGCCTTTGAAAATGGTATGTCAGTTACGTTAGGCCTTAGCCAAAGTTGGTTGCTTCAACGCTGCTAATGTGACTTTGGGTGATTGCCCAGGTAGCTAGTTGTCTCTGTGATTTGTTGCATGTTTTGGAAGTTGTTTTACTGAACTTCCTAATTACCCAGGTAACATTATTTCCCTTCTCAGATCTTCGATGGGGTTGAAGACTATATAAATGTAGTTACTTTTCTCTCATGACTTGGCCAAGTTATTTATTATACAAGACCTAAGCTAGTTAGAATAGGATATTTGTACTTATTGTATATAATTTCGTAGTAGGTTTAAAACTCTCTTACTTAAACAAAAGGGGAAAGTGTTGTGGGAGGTCCTTCTGCTCCTCCAGCCTATAGCCGCTGAGATACCAGCCCATTGGGGCGTGGTCTCTCTCCCTTTAAAAAAGTGGCTACTTCCCTTCTTGCCCCTTTTTTGCTTCATGCTCCGTTTCTGGCTACTAGACTCCTTCCTAGTTGTGCAGAGGTCTGTTGTCTTGGATGGTTATCTGTAAGTTTTTTCCCCTTTAAATAAAAAACACCCTATTAATCATAATTCCAAACTGGTATGGCATTGTTTGTGACTTACGCCTTCTCCTGGATACCTTACAGTTTAACTAACTGAGCTGCTGAGTTCCTCCCCTTTTCCATGCCTCATTCCAGTTTCTATACAGATTTTTTCAAAGTTTATTGGTGTTAGTTATTACTCCCCATTACTCCTATTCTATGCCTGCCTTCCCATGCCACCATATTTAACCTTGGCCTCAGTTTCCCCTTCTCCCTTTTATAACATCTGCATTTTATGTCCTTTCCCTTGAAATTCCAAACCATGACACCTTAGTAGTTTCCTGACTTCTATGAGTACTCCAATTTAAACACATGTATGTATAATTTTAAAGCTAGTTGCTTTCATTAAATGTAACAGTAAATATTGTCTTTCTGAGTCTTGGTTACCCTCCCTTTAGACTATTTCTTATCGCTCCATTCATTTATCTGCAAATTTCATAGTTTTTTTGTATCTGAATAAAATTCCACAGTTTATATGTACCACATATTTAGCATCAGTTTATGAGTTGGTGGACATCTAGGCTGATCCCATTTTCTAGGTTTTATGAATACAATTTATACAAACATGGATGTGATGTACAAGTGCCTCTATAATAAAATATAAATTATATGAACTCCTGTGGAGAGATATGGAGGAGTATAGAGTAGATGTGTTTCTAGTTTTTTGAGGAACTTCAATATTGAACTGTTCAAATTATAGGGGCTTAGGGCTACAGGAGGGGAATATGCCTTATGATACACATGAATATCTAAGTGCAGAGATGCTCATGTTGCAAGGGCATAGGCTCTCCATTCTAATCTTAATATCAATTGGTTCTCACATAAAGACTATATTTCACATTCATTTTTAAAGAGGTAATTTTTCTATGATGTTTGTAGTTTCCCATGTGTAAATAGCACACATTATGAACATTTTTTACATCATTGCAAATTGTAAAATTTATAATGAATCCAATTAGCCACCAATAAATAATCAGGTAAATATATAACATTGTTAGACAATGATGATGTGATAAAGAAATGTGAAAAATATGAAGAATCCATAATATTGTAGAAATATCTCCAATATAGAAACTGAAAAATCAAGAAACAGAAGAAAATATATACTATTTAGCTATATTTCTTTCCAAAGACTTGGAGAGTGCTGGTGATAGAACTTAGGGGTAGAGTGTTTGCTCAAGGCCCCGGGGAAAAATAAAATGAGATGTGTATATATATTTGTATTCACATGTATTTATATAAAAACTATGATAAAAAAAATAAGTGATCACCTTAAAAGTAAAAGTGGTATTTTGGAAAATAAGAGAAAGAGATAAAGTTTAAGCAAAGTACTACTATTCATCCAATGTACACTAGATGAATTGTTGATTACATTCTAAAATATTGCCAAAAATACCTTATGTATTTCTATTTTCTTTCTCTATCCCTTCCTTCCTTCCTCTCTTCCCTCTATCCCTCTATCCTTCCCTCCCTCCTCTTCTCTCTCTCTCTCTCTCTCTCTCTCTCTCTCTCTCTCTCTCTCTCTCTCTCTGTGTGTGTGTGTGTGTGTGTGTGTGTGTGTGTGTGTGTGTGTGTAGACAGAGGGAAACTTGCAGAAGATGCTTCTTTCCTTTGACCATGGGTATCAAATTCAGGTTTTCAGGTTTGGTGAGAAATGCCTTTACCTGCTCAATTCACCTTATTCCCACCAAAATAATTAATAAATGCTTTCTACACTGCTCACCCGCTACATTAAATGCTGTCATAGCCTTCTTACCTGAAAAAAATCTTAAGGAATCAAATGTTGAAATATAATTCCAAGTATAAAAGTGTGCAGACTAAAAGACAGGAATCAAAAATATTATAGAGGAGCAGTATAGTGCTTTAGACTGTAACATCAGTCACACAACTGTAAATAGGAATCAGAAAAGAGGGGTTAATATAAAGAGCTTCCTCTGAGTTGCAGATCAGAGAAAGTCTGAGCTAGGATAAGGAGGAGCCTAGTGACAGGGCTAATCTTTAGAGGAGCTCTGTTATAAGACTCTGCTCTTAGTGTTTATACAGTGCTCATTGATAGGAAGCAGTTTAGAGAGTGTGATCCCAGCTTGAGTGATGCTGGATCTAGATGGAGCAGCAGTTAGAGGCTGACTACTGTATACAATCCTTAGAACAGGTTCTCACTTGAAATGGGTCCCAAACACCATTTTTTTTCATGACCATCACAGCACATATCCATTTATTTTTCCATAATGACTCTAGAATTCATAGGTTTATTCTTCTCATGGCAAACTTAAACAAACAAAAATAGAGAAGTGAAACAATATCAACCATCACTGTATGCTTCATCTCAGTGTCTTTTCCTGTTCACCAATTGCTTCTGGTATATAGGCTCGTTTCCACCTTAATGAGATCAATAAATTTCAAAATAAACTTAATGATCAATCTCATAAATTACAAAATACACCTAATTATCAGTCTGGCAACCAGGAAGTGAGGTGGGAAATCTGAAATAACATCAGTTTATGCATAGGACTGGAAACTACTCCAGTGTCTTCCGATGTAAGGGCAATTTTGGCTCTCACAGAGTGGTAGACCAGTTGTTCTTGCCTACCACATTCCAGGTTCTACAGGCTTGGCAATACTAAGATGCTCAACAGTAGCCATGTATGTATCAGTTCTTTTAAGGTCCTATGATTTTCTAGCCAGTACTCTGAACTTAGAACAAGGAATTTATTTTTGGCTAAGAATATGCAGCTTCTGTAGGCACTAGTGTTTTCTCCTTAACTGAATCAGTTAGTATACAGCAGAATATAATAGCCTCCTTGTAAGCTATTAAGGAAGATCTTTAACTACGACAATCAGCACTTAACTGAGTATTAACTGCCTTCCACTAAATGCTAATACAAATGTGTGGAAAACAACCATTGCGACCGTCTGTGTTTACTACACCCACAAGTATTTTAAATCTCTGAATAATTACATTGGCAAAAGAATATCCTCATAATGGGAATTTTCCTAAATCACCAAATGTGAATGTTTTACAATCTAGACAATAAACACATGTCCATCTGGGCAGAGATTGCTCCAGCATCAAAATATTTCCATACCACCTGCTTTCTGAGACCTCATTAGATGAAATTATTATTATTATTATTACTAATGCCATATTTTAATTCCAATATTCTGAAATATATATATATATATACATATATATATATATATAATGTTAAGATTCAAAGTATAAGATATTTATTAAAATAAATGTTTAAAGTAGAAAGATAGCAAAAGAAGTCAGAGCTTTTAAACAATGATACTGGTGTTGAAGGAGCTGTGGGCTGCATTCCCGCCACCCGGCCCCTGGCTGCCTGGCTAGCTTATGCATTGAAATAATAACACGGAAACTGTATTCTTTTAAACACTGCTTGGCCCATTAGCTCTGGTCTCTTCTTGGCTAACTCTTGCCTAACCCATATTTAGTAATCTGTGTAGCACCAGTCTTACCAGGAAAGATTCAGCATGTCTGACCTGGCAGCTTGCTTCATCGCATCTGCCCTGGAGAGGAGCAGCATGGTGTCTGAGCTCACTTCCTCTTCCTCCCAGCATCCTGTTCTGTTTACTCCACCCACCTATGTTCTAACCTATCAGGCCAAGCAGTTCCTTTATTAATTAACCAATGACCTTCCTCCATCATACTGGTTCAGAACATGTGGAAAGGAAAGGAATAAAGAATTCAATAAGAAGAGCCTGTAACTACAGGCCAATAGCCAGTACCCCAAACTGAACATTCAAGGAGTTCCTTACAGAACAGAAATGAACCAATCACATTATTGAATGACCCAGCGAAGTAGTTAACTAAAAGCAGTCATGGGAGACCATGATCTCATCATGAGTGATGTGATGGATTCCAGACGCATATGATCCAGAAAAATTGCCAATCAACTACATATCCTCCTGCTTCATAATCCAGAAACATGGTTAAGAAGGTGATTTTGCTAGGCTCTCTTTTCTATAACTAAGTTCTACTTCAGATTTTCTACATTAATGGGATTTACTAAATTATTTTATGAACATCCATGTGCATTTTAGAGGAAGCTTATAAGATTTTGCAAAATAGTTAAGACAGGGGTCAAGCTCTAGTAAGAAATAAGTGAAAAAAGCATTTTTAAATTAACAACAAAATCAATTAGATACCTGTTCTCAAGTTTATAGAAGTGCTCAATAACTGGGAGTTAAGTCAACAAAATAACTGATTACACATGCCTAGAGCACAGACCTCCACAAAAGAAGTCTGAAACACCTCTGCTATTTTGTTGGGTGTATTTGGTACAGAATGCAAGATTACAGTACATATATGGCAAAAAAATGAAATGTGGAAATACATGAGGGACTTATAAATTGTTTTATTTATAAGTTACTTGTTTTATTAACTAATTAAACACCATCTATCATTACTTCTCTTAATTTGAGATCAAAGATAAGCAAACAAAAACTTTGCATTGTGGAGAAAGGGTAAATAAGGAGATTCCCAGAACTCTTCAATAATGACTTGAACACCTGAAATAGTTTCTGTTAGAGAAGACTGCAGTCCTCATATATCCTGGGGCTACATTGGGGACCTTAGATATCAAGATTATTGCATTCCCCAAAGAGGAACTTTAGTCTATGTTTTTCAACTCTCAGGCTCATACTCCATAGTGCCACCATAAAATATGTTCATTGTAGGGATAAGTCCCACCCCTTAGGGGGCGTGTTCGCCTTGGGCTAATGTTTGCCTATAAATTTGGCAAGCGTGCTCCCAGCTGCTGCTTCTGCTTTCCTGGTCTCCGTGGGAACGATGGTTCTGTAAGTTTATTTCTCCATTAAAGCTACATATATATTTTTACAATCTGTCTGCATTCGTTTTCGCCATTACATTTTGGCGCCTAACGTGGGGCTATTTTGCCCCCGACTCAAGCTCGTAGCCCGCTAGCTAACGTAGCACGCTCCTGGGTGCTGTTTTTTAGTTCGTGACTCAGGCCCCAGTGCCGAGTCCGAGACATACTCAGCCACACAATCTCATTCTGCCTGCCTTGGCTAAGTTTGCAGCAGAACCCCACTGCCTGAATTAGCAGAAGCTCAAGTACCGGTGGTTTTGCAACAAAAGCCGACACAGCAGCAGATTTGGTCTGATACAAAGTGACTTAGCCTGTCGGTGGTGGCACACACCTTTGATCTCAGCACTTGGGAGGCAGAGGCAGGCAGATCTCTGTGAGTTCAGACCAGCCAGGAGGTGGTGGTGCATGCCTTTAATCCCAGCACTTGGGAAGGAGAGGCAGGCAGATCTCTGTGAGTTCGAGGCTGGCCAGGCGGTGGTAGCACACGCCTTTAATTCCAGCACTTGGGAGGCAGAGGCAGGCAGAACTCTGTGAGTTTGAGACCAGCCAGGCGGTGGTGGTGCATGCCTTTAGTCCCAGCAATCGGGAGGCAGAGACAGGCGGATCTCTGTGGGTTTGAGGCCAGCCTGGTCTACAAGAGCTAGTCCTAGGACAGGCTCCAAAAACACATAGACCACCACTGGCAGGAACCGATCATTGCAGGAAAAAAATTTCTTTTATAAATAAAATGTCTGAATACGTTACAATTCAAGAATTTAACAGTTTTTTTTAATTGTACAATGTAGGAGATTTTACAAGAGGTGTCTATCACCCCACATCTATGGATCTTTCTGGGATTCGTAGTTTTCATTGGCACTAAATTTTTTGATAATAGAAATATGATAAAGTCTTAGCGAGACAAATTCAGGATTCTTAAGGCAGAGATTGAACTCTTAAAAACAATTGAGAATGACAACAATCTTCTCAAGAATCAGTTTGAAGTTTTCCAGACTTATGTTAAGGAGAAATTCATTACTATGGAAGAGGGAACAGCTGATTTGGATCGTAAGCTTCAGTCCCTTTCGTAGGAACTGAAACATCAGTGGCTGATATTAAGGAGAAATTCATTACTATGGAAGAGGGAACAGCTGATTTGGATCGTAAGCTTCAGTCCCTTTCTGTAGGAAATGAAACATTAACTGAGAGAAACAAAACTGCTGAATGTGACAGTCGGATTTTGTCTAAAGCATATGACAGATTGGCAGAAAGATTGTCAATAGAAGAAAGCACGGTATATGCCATAAAAATTATGTCCAAAGATGAGAAGTTATCTCTAATGGACAAACTTCATACTTTAGAATCCTCAATGAAGGCTTTGGATCATAATTCTGGACGGGAGATTCAGACATTGCAGAAGGCAATGGTGAATAGAATTGAAAAGATTGAGGAATTTCTAAATTTTGATGAAGAAGAGCAAAGGGTATAAAGGCAAATTTTAACTACATCTGTGGGTAAATTCCTCTGGGACAATTTCCACAAAGCTCTACCTACAGCTCTACCTGCCTTTCCAGTAATAACAACAGAGAAGGTGATTGGTTCCAGAAACCCTAGGGTCATCAAGGAGGATACATGGGAGCCTGTCCGTATGAATGACCTCAAAGAAAGTAAACAGGCTGTCATGACTTTTGGGATGCATGCCTCTTTTGTTAAAGAGATGCTAATATCTTGGGCCACGACAAGCAGAACAACCCCCTCGGACTGGCTCCAGCTGAGCTCTGGGGTACTTGAGAGTGGACCGCAATTGAAATGGAAATGCTTATGGAGGCAAGAGGCTAGACTTTTAGAACAGAAGGAAAAAGCGAAGGGAATTGACATTTCCCTAGATAAAATTCTAGGTGAAGGGCTCTTTTCCGACCCTCAGGAACATGCTAAATTGGATGAAAACACAATCTCCATGTGTGCTACAGCAGCCTTAAGGGCTTGGGACAGGGTACAAGTCCCAGGACAGAGAATGGAATCATTTGTCAGAGTAAAACAGGGTCAAAGAGAACCCTTTAGTGACTTTTTACAAAGAGTAACTAAGGCTGTACAAATAGGGATATCTGACCCAGAAGCAGGACGTATAATGATTGAGTCTTTGGCTTATGAAAATGCAAATGTGGAATGCAAAAGGATTTTGGGCCCTTTACAGCTCAGATCAGCGCCCTTGGAAGAATGGGTCTTGCATACACTCAATATTGATACATTTGACTATGGCACTGAAGCATGGGTAGAAGAAGCAATTTCCAATGGTAAAAGGAGACACCAGAATACCAAATGTTTTAATTGTGGCAAAATGGGTCATATGAAAAAGAATTGTAGACAACGTATTTTCAGAAATAATGATAAAAATAATAATGCATCTTTCAGAAATAATAATAATAATGCATCTTCTAGAAATAATAGAAATAGGAGGACTCAGCCTTCAGGTTTATGTAGAAGATGTGGAAAAGGCAGACATTGGACAAATGAATGCAGGTCTACAAAAGATAGACAAGGCAACCTGATACAGACGGGAAACATGGGAAGGGGGGCCTCACAGGCCCCCATGGCAAACACGGTTCAGTCATTTCCAGTTTCTGCAGAGAACATGCCTCATCAGGACAATTGGGAAGCCCCATGACTACTGTTACAAGCAATAATAATCAGAAACATAAGTTACGTGTGTTTTGGCAAACTTCTCTAAATGATCAAAGACCTAAACTGAGAGTGGGTGTAAATGGCATTTTTATTGTTGGCCTGCTGCACACAGGTGCTGATGTAAGTATCATTACCCCAGAATCTTGGCATCTGTATTGGCCCCTTCAGAATGTAAATGTTCAGCTCCTGGGAATTGGAACCCTATCTCGAGTAAGGCAGAGCACGAGATGGGTTGAATGTATAGGGCCAGAGGGACAAATAGGAAAATTAAGGCCATATGTAGCCAATATTGCAATGAATTTATGGGGTTGTGACCTATTACAACAATGGAATACCCAAATTAACATTCCTGCTACTTCTAGAGCCTATATTTCTGAGAATAATATTAAAAGATATTACAAACAGAGAAAACTGGCCATTCGGGCTATACAAGAACAAGCAGTTGATGTCCCTTCAGAGATACCAACAGCCTTGCCTCTAAAATGGTTGACTGAGAAACAAATATGGACAAAGCAATGGCCTTTAGCTGAGGAAAAGTTACATGCTTTAGAACAGCTGGTACAAGAGCAATTAGATGCTGGACATATAGAAGAATCTACCAGCCCTTGGAATTCTCCTGTATTTGTAGTTAAGAAAAAATCAGGTAAATGGAGAATGGTGACAGGTCTCAGGGCCATCAACAAGGTTATTCAACTTATGGGCCCTCTGCAATCTGGAAATCATTTGCCCTCTTTATTACCAAAAGGATGGCCTCTCATAGTTATTAATTTAAAAGATTGTTTATTCACTATACGTTTACAAAAAGAAGAGAGAGAAAAATTTGCCTATACCGTGCCTACTTATAACAATTCTCAACCTTCGAGTAGGTACCACTGGGCCATCCTCCCCCAGGGTATGTTAAATAGCCCCTCCGTGTGCCAATATTTTGTGAACCAACCATTGCAAATAATAAGCAAGAAATTTCCCAAATCTATAGTATACCATTACATGGACGACATTTTGTTATCAGACTCAAACATGGATACCTTGAACAGACTGTTTGAAGAAATAAAGATACTTTTACCTAAATGGGGATTGCAAATTGCTCCTGAAAAGATTCAGAAGGGAGATTCTGTTAATTATTTAGGTTATAAAATAGGTTTGCAAAAAATTAAGACACAAAAGGCACAAATTAGGAGAGATCGCCTACAGACCCTTAATGACTTTCAAAGACTGTTAGGAGACATTTCCAGTCTATGACCAGCTATTGGGATAACACCTGATCTAATAATTTATTTGAACAAAACCTTGGATGGTGATAAAGATTATACAGTCCCAGAGAATTAACAGCTGAAGCAGAAAGGAACTGACAATGATTGAGGAAAAATTACAGCGGGTACATGTGGACAGGGTGAATCCAGAGCTCGATTGTATTCTCATCATATTACCATCAAAAATTTCTCCTACTAGAATTTTAATGCAGAGAGATGATATTATCTTGGAATGGATCTTTTTACCACATAAACCAAGTAAGAAACAGAAAAAGTCTCTGAGTTATTTATAAAAGGCAAGCTGAGACTTTGTCAACTAGCAGGCATAGACTCAGCAGAAATTATAGTACCTTTCACTGCTGATGAACTAAAGAAATTATGGGAAGATAATGAACCATGGCAAAGAGCTTGTGCTAATTTTTGGGAGACATTAATAACAACTATCCAAAAAGCAAGAGGCTTAATGTCATAAAGAGAACTTCTTGGATCCTTTCTCAATTCATTCGTGATGCTCCAATAAGTGGAGCCCATACATTCTATACTGATGCCAATAAATCAGGGAAGGCAGGTTTCAAATCAGAAGACTTGCATAAGGTGGAACAAAGTCCTTATAATTCTGTCCAGAAGGCGGAATTATATGCCATTTTTATGGTGCTAAGGGATTTTAAAGAACCTATTAATATAGTCACTGATTCACAATATGGAGAAAGAGTTATTTTACATATTGAAACTGCTTAATTTATGCCTGATGATACAGAACTAACCTCATTGTTTCTCCAGGTTCAAGATTTGATCAGGAACAGGCTTTGCCCTATGTACATAACACACATCCGATCCCATACGGATCTGCCAGGTCCTCTAGCACAAGGTAATGCATAAATTGATCAATTATTGATTGGTAGTGTGATACAAGCCTCTGAATTTCATAAAAAACATCATGTTAATAGCAAAGGTTTGAAGAAAGAGTTTTCTATTACATGGCAACAAGCTAAGGAGATTGTAAAGAAATGCCCTACCTGCTCTTTCTATAACGAAACGCCACTGCCTGAAGGGGCTAATCCAAAGGGCACCCAAAGGAATGAAATCTGGCAGATGGATGTGTTCCACTTTGCAGAATTTGGCAAATTAAAATATCTTCATCACACCATTGACACTTATTCAGGCTTTCAGTGGGCAACTGCTTTAAGTTCAGAAAAAGCTGATTCAGTAATCACTCATTTATTAGAAGTCATGGCTATCATGGGTATACCTACACAAATAAAGACGGATAACGGTCCTGCTTATGTCTCTAGGAATATGAAACAGTTTTTTGATTATTACAATATCAAGCATTCTACAGGTATACCATACAATCCTACAGGTCAAGCAGTCATAGAAAGATCAAATCGAACAAGAAAGGATATGTTGAACAAACAGAAAGGGGTGGAAAACTCCCCCAGAAATAGGTTACATAATGCTTTGTTAACCTTGAATTTTCTCAACACTAATGAGAAGGGAACAATGGCTGCAGAAAGACATTGGATAATGGAAAAGTCTGCTGAACTAAATCAACCAGTTTATTTCAAGGATGTGCTGACCTCACAATGGAAGCCAGGAGATGTGCTGCGTTGTGGAAGGGGTTTTGCTCTTGTCTCCACAGGTGAGGAAAAATTGTGGATACCATCAAAATTAATAAAGGTTCGGTTTGAAGAAGAGAAGCCACTTGGAAAAGATAAATAACAATTCTTTCACAAGGATGGCGAGCAGACTGATGGTAAGAAATACAGATAGGTTGGGGGCAGGGTTCTTTTCTTATCTCCACAGGAAAATACTCATCTTCAAAGAAATTAAGTAACCCTGAATATTTAATTACTGATGGATGGACACATTTTATAAGTATTAATTACATATGTATGTATGTATATATATTATATATATATATATATATGTCTTATTAAACATTTCTTTATAAATATGTAGAGCTGGTTTTGAAGTTGGACTCTGGTTCAGTCCCTCTCCAATTCCAAGCCTGTTAGTAAGAGAAAAACCAAGAGTTTCTGGAGTTTCTGTCTCATGTCAAGAGCCATGATATGGGAATGAAAGAAATATAAGTTTAGAAAACATCTTTGCTTTTCTTCATACTACCATACTTTTCATTGAATATATCTATCATGCCTTTCATTGAATATATATATATATGTGTGTGTGTGTGTGTGTGTGTCTATATATGTCTATATGATTGATGTTTAAGTTTTTCACAATGAACAATGAGTTTTTCCTGAAGTGACATTTGAAGTTTCCAGGAAGAAGATGGGGCCCCACAACAACAACTCTACCTGGTTGATATGACGTCATGATACTGATAGTGCTACTACAAGACCTGTTTGGGGTACCAGCTACACAAGACGATCCCATCTTGGTTAGGTGAAATGGTACACATCTTGTACAACATTCTGGCCAGACCTCCACAAAATACTCAGAGACTATTTGCAATTTTAAAAGACATTGATCTTGAAATTTAACCATCATTTTACTTTCACAGAATCCCCCAGAAAAAAGTCGCTCCCATGACAGCTGGAAGTAATTCTAGAGGACGACGTCCCCTCTCCCAGTAAAGTTTGCCCCTGGGTTTAGGGACATCATTTAGGGGTTGGGAGGTTGGGGGAGGAATTTTATAAGCTAAGGGATCATTTTGAAAAAAAAGGGGGGGAATGATGGGATAATAGATTTATAATTGTGAGTTGCTGTTTTTAGACACATATATTGGTATTGATTCTTGTATATTGATACAAAGTTAAATTATATTGACTATTGTATGCATGCTTGTTTCTACCTCTGTTTAAAACATTTTTATGTATTGACATATATTGTATTGATGTATATATATATATATATATATATATATATATATATATACACATTGTATATATTTACCATATTGCAGTGTACATTTCTACCTCTGATTAAGATACTTAAATAATGTTTGTGTATTGATATATATTTACCATACTGCAATGTATATTTGTACATTGTTTATATTTGGAGGTCATTGTCCTCATTTGTTACACAGTTGTTTATTGTCTTATTCTTTAAGTTAGATAGATATTGAGAATTATATAGATCAATAGTCATCTAAGTTTGTCATTTATAATTAGACTAATCAGGTTCTCTAGATATATAGAGATTATACTCAGTATAGATAGATAATCTTCAACCTCTTCAAAGAGCTGTAGAAAATGGCCTTTAATCTAACTCAGAGTTTTGTGATAATGAGACACAATTGCTCCTAGCAACACCACTCTATTCCCGGGAGAATGTTGAGCACCAAAGACACTCCACCTGGAGCCTTTCTTTTTGGCAGAACTGGCTTTGGGCAAAGAAATGCCCATACCTCAACCACTGACAGATACAGAGCATGCATCAATGGATAAAACAGGACTGTCATATCCTGGCAAGACAGGGTAAGATAGTTTTGAGAAGTTCCTTGCCTTTAATAATGGTATGTCAGTTATGTTAGGCCTTAGCCAAAGTTGGTTGACTCAACATTGCAAATGAGACTTTGGGTGATTGCCCAGGAAGTCAGTTGTCTTTGTCAATTGTTGCACATTTTGGATATATCTCGTTTGTTAAGTAATATTTATTCCCTTCTCAGATCTTTGACGGAGTTGAAGATTATATAATTGTAGTTACTCTCTACATTAAGACTCCTTGAGATAGAATGTTTAGCAAAACTCTTTTTCTCAATATTTTTTGTTATATTTATTATTTGTTATTATTGTATATAGTTGTATTTGGTTTAGTTCTGTCTTATTTAGACAAAAGGGGGAGCGTGTTCGCCTCGGGCTAATGTTTACCTATAAATCTGGCGAGTGTGCTCACAGCGCTTGCTTCTGCTTTCCTGGTCTCCGCCGGAATGGTGGTTCTGTAAGTCTATTTTGCCATTAAAGCTGTATATATTTTTACAATCTGTCTGCATTCGTTTACGCCATTACAATAGGCTAGCTCCTTTTTAGTCTCTCCAAATTTACCCTTAGTGAGGCTGCAGTCTGCTGAACTGAACGCCTCATCCCATCCCATCCTACCTCTTACTTCCTCCTCAGTGACCCATTAAATTTTTCTTCTAGGCCATCTTTATTCCTTTGTGATACCTGATAAAGTGTAAAACCCTTCTCAACCAGTCATTTGGTCAGTATTTGGGTACCCAGACAAAAGCATTCCATTTAAGACATTCCCAGATATCCAAGGACATAGAATTACTACATGCCTAAAGCTACTGATTCATAACTTCTCAGGTAGAAAAATAAGCACGCCCTCATTTTGCCTCACTTGTAGATAAGAAAAGCAAAGAGCTAAAACTAACCTAGCATTAAAAGATTGCTAACTCCTCATGCTCACCTTCACCTCAGTTTATTGATGGTTTTAGGAGATTTACTGCTTGTGTCTTACTCTCAGGAAAAATAATTAACCACCTCCCCACAGCCCTTAGGAAGACAAATCTCCACTGGTGTTTCTGATAAGCATCATTTAGTGTCTTGCATCTCCTCTTTGTTTCAACTGCTTAAAGCAATAGGTGTAAACTGTGACAAACACTATGGGACAGACAACTTCTTCTCCCCTAGAGATTCTTGATTCATTACAAGGATATCAGTATGTGGTCTCACAAACTCTCAGTCCCAAATTTTAATGTTGTCTGCCTCCCCCCGCCCCGCCGAGGGAACATTCAACTAACAATCATAGGAGCAGTTTCAGGTCATTGGTGGGGCACCATAACCAAGTGCCCAATATAGTGTTCTAGAGAGACCTGGTAGAGGACCCCCTTCTTTGATTAAACCATTTTCTCCTGGAAGATTAAGGTCTTGGCCACTGTGAAGAAGGACCCACCCACCAAGACCCCTTCATCCCCCTACCCAGAGATTTTTCAAGGAGGCACACAGAGGAGGAGTTTTTCCCCTCCTCCCTAGGCCCCTGATCTTGGCACAGCTATTCCATGACAGTGCTGCTGCCAATTCAGCTAGCCCCTCCTCTGCCAGTACCAGCTTCTCTAGAAGGGGAACTGGCCCAGGGGACCCATATCCATAGAATCAAGGCCCCTGACCATCAGGACAGGTAGCTGGACTGTCAGACCAAAATGCAAATAAGCCACATCACTACTGGCCCTTTGCCACCAGCAGTCATTTAATTTGGAGAGCCCAAACTGCAAAAGCCCTAAGAAAGTGATTTGCCTCTTTGAGCCAAGTCTTTTCACCCATCAATGCACTTGGATGATTGTCAGTAGCTTCTTCAGGTATTCTTTATGATGGATGAGAGACCCTATACATATAGAAGTCCTGAAATAGGTTACAGGACCCAGAGAAGAGCCCACCATTAACCAGGCTCTCATAAATGCTGCCTTCCCCCCCCTAATTTGCCCAGTGTGGGACTACAACATAACTGAAGTAGGGGAGGCCTCCTTTTCTATTACAAGGCTCTGTTGGCAGGTCCCAAAGCATCTTCAAGACAGCCTACAGATTTGAGTAAGGTCTGTGCTATAAGACAGGGAACAGATGAAAAACCAGCAATGTTCCTGGAGCACCTCCAGGAGGCTTTCAGGATATATATATATATATATATATATATATATATATATATATATATATATATATACCCTATGATCCAGAGTCCCAGGAAAATGCTGCTGCAATGACCTCGGCTTTCATTAACCAGTCAGCTCCAGATATTAAGAGAAAGTTACAGAGGCTAGAGCACCTTGGAGAGAAGAGTATCAGGGAGTTAGTAAAGGTGGCTGAGAAATATATAATAGAAAGGGTAGTGCAGAAGAAAAGGAAATTAAAAGGAGCAGCACAAGAACCAACACATCACTAATGTGCTGTGGGCTGCTACTGCAGAACTGGGGTCATACACAAAAGATAACTGCAATGCCTAATGGCTGGAGAGGAGGATAAGAAACCAAAAGGTAACAAAGAAAGGCCCCAGCTGGGAAATAATCAATGTGCACATTGTAAACAGTGGGCCAAAGAGTGCCCCCGGAAGGAGGCTAGAAGTAACACTAAGATCCTGCTTGCAATTAAGGGAGACTGGGTTTTCCCCCTCCCCAAGCCCAGGGAAAACCTAAGAGTGGAAGGGAAAACAGTTGATTTCATGATGGACACAGGAGCTCAGAACTCACTGTTACTGAGGGATGATGGACACATGACAGACAATAAAAGCTGGGTCCTGGATGCCACCAGAATTAGACCATATTCATGGACTACCCAAAGAACCATGGACTTGGGAATAGTCCTAGTAATCTACTCATTACTGGTAATCCAAGAATGTCCATTCCCACTGTTGGGCTGTGATTTACTGACAAAAATGAAAGCCCAGATCCATTTCTCTAGTGGAGGACCTAAGTTGCTCAATGAGAATGGGAAATCCATTCATGTATTGAAGTAGTTTGAAGAGTACAGGCTACATGAGATAGTCACTGGTCCTGACTCCAAACTAGAGAGGTGGCTTCAGGAGCTCCCATCAGCCTAGGTCAAACAGGGGGAATGAGGCTAACAGCAACACATTGTCCCCCATCTATGTGGAAGTTAAACCAGGGACAGACCTAGTCAAGGTCTGCCAGTATCTCATGCCCCTATAGGCCACACATCAGGAGTCTAGTGGACTTGGGTGTCCTCAGACCTGAGCAGTTGGCCAGGAACACACCCTTGCTGCCCATCAAGAAGCCTCATACCAATGATATCAGACCAGTCCAGAACTTGTGAGATGTCAACACACCACAGAGCCTAACCTTTATACCCTACTCAGCTCGATGCCCCTGGACCAGCAAAGGTATACTGTCCTGGAACTAAAAGATACATTTTTTCATTCTGCCTTTGGCCCCCAATGGCCAAAACTACTTAACCTTCGAATGGCATGATCTAGTGATCAGTGGCCAGCTGACGTGGACCAGACAATGACAATGATTCAAAAAACCCCACAACCATATTCGATGAAGCTCTGCATGAGGAGATGAGTACCAAACCCAGAACCTAGAGATTCATTTGTTGCAGTACATTGATGACCTACTTACTGATTACAGCTGCAGACCGAGAGACTTGCCTGACTGGGATTAAATGGATGTTGCAAACCTTAGGAGACATAGGGTTCAGTGCTTCAGCCAAGAAAGCCCAAATCTGCAAGCAGCAAGTAATGTACCTGGGTTACATCCTAAAGAAAGAGCAGCGGTGGCTCTTGGGTTCACAAAAGGAGACAGTACTTAAGATCCCAGCACATACTACTGTCAGGCAGATGAGAGAGTTCTTAGGCTCTGTGGTTTGGTGTAGCCTGTGGATGTCAGGCTTTGCAGAATCCTTACATGAGACCACCAAAGAAGGGCAAGGTTTCACCTGGACAAAGGACCACCAGTTGGTCTTCGATAAACTCTAACAAAGACTACTCTCATTCCCTGCACTGGGTTTGCCAGATGTGGCCAAACCATGCCACCTATATGTAGATGAAAACAAAGGGATAGCCAAGGGAGTCCTGACCCAAACACTTGGCCCCTGCCAACATCCCATAGCCTACCTGTCAAAGAAGCTGGGCCCTTTGGTGGCTGGATGGTGACCTTGCCTCTGCATAGTAGTAGCTGTGGCCCAACTGATCAAGGATGCTGACAAATTGATTTGGGACAAAGTCTTACCATAACCAAACCCAATGCTCTTGAGGAAGTTCTCAAGCAACCCCCTGATCAATGTCTGAGCAATGCTAGAATAACCCATTATCAGACTCTGCTGCTGAATAACTTCAGGTACTCTCAGCTCTGAATCCAGCTTCTCTGCTGCCTGATCCTGATCTGGAAGCACTGTTGCATGACTGTTTCAGTGTAGTGATGAGGCGATAGGCTGCTTTTCGCTGCCCAGTTCCCAGCTAGCTTTACCCAAAATAATTACATGGAAACTGTATTCTTTTAAACATTGCCCGGCCCATATCTCTAGCCTCTTACTGTCTAACTCTTACAACTTGATTAACCCATTTCTAACAATCTGTGTAGCACCACGAGGTGGTAGCTTACCGGGGAGGATTCTAGCCTACATCCATCTCGGGATGGAGCTTATCGCATCTGCCTCACTTCCCTTCTTCCCAGCATTCTGTTCTGCTTACTCTGCCTATCTAAGCTGCTGTCCTATCAAAGGCCAAGGCAGTCACTTTATTAACCAATGAAATTAACACATAGACAGAAGACCCACCTACATCATTTCCCCTTTTTCTGTTTAAACAAAAAAGAAAGGCTTTAACTTTAACATAGTAAAATTACATATAGCAAAATAGTTATAAAACAAGAATTATAATTACAATATTTGTATCTATGTTATCTTTTATCATAACTAAGGAAAACTATAACTATCTATACTTCAACTCCATCAAAGACTCCAGAAGGATATAATACTATGTAAGTAAACAAGAAATAAGCAACTTCCAAACTCTAGAAATGACAGAGACATCTCGCTGCCTGGACAGTAACCCAAAGTTCCTTTGTACCATTGGGGCATCGATCTTCAGCCTACAGGCCCATAGTGTCCAGCAGACATTTCCAGGAAGCAGTTTATGCAACAGTCCAGGCAAGAGCAGTTTCTTGCTCAAATGGCTAGCACACTCCAATGCTGGCATTCTGGTCTGTACTGCCAGGGCAAACTCTGACTCTTTCAGACAGGCAGGCTGACTGAGTGTGGTCTCTAAGCAGAATGCTGCAGCTTGTTTGCTGGCAGGGACCTTAAAACGCCATAGAGTTGTGGCAATAAAAATGGCTACAGCTGGTACCTCCACCATGAGGCTGGAAAGCTAAGGAATGGGCTGGATTCAGCTGTCAAAGCCACAGCTTTAATCCTACTCATATTGCTTGGTAAACTAAAGACTCATGTGTTCATACAAAGAGAGATATACAGTAAAAAAAAAGATTCAAATTTGAAGAAAAACTCTAAATGGTTTACAGTTTGTTAAAAATATGTGTAGGCTAAAGGTTAAAATTCTTTAAAAAAAGAAAGAGAGTAGTTGGGTGTGGTGGTACACACCTTTAATCCTAACACTTGGGAGGCAGAGGTAGATTGACCTCTGTGACTTTAAGGTGTGGCAGGACACACCTTTAATCTCAATGCCTGAGAGGCAGAGACAGACAGATCTCTGAGTTCAAGGACAGCCTGGTCTACAGAGTTATTCCAGAACAAATATATACAGAGAACCTGTCTCAAAAAGTAAAAGTAAAAATAAAAGAAATAGAGGTTAAAACAAAGCTGCACAAAGATGGAAAATATACAGAGAATCTTGATACTGTATGCTATTATGCTCTCTTTGAATTGTTTGAATGCTGAGAAAGGAGCAACAGCTGCTAAAAGATATTTGTTTATAAATGCTGCTGAACTAATCCAAGATAGATATTTTGAAATTTTCTTGACTTCAAAATTTGGATCTAAGGTTATGATGCTTTGGGAAAGTTCTTTTGTTTTCACAGAGGATGAGACCCTGTGGATGTCTTCTATCCCAATATGGTATGATAGACCACACCCTCCTGATATGTTGCTGTGAACACCTTCAAAAAATTACTTCATTCAATTGCTGACTGAGATGAATCTAGCACACAGGTTATATCATGAAAGATCTGATTAACAGTGCCCCCATACAGCATGAAGCAGTTTGGAGAGAAAAAATCTGCACCCATATTCCCAAATATTGTTTTTTACTGTTCTTTTACATTTAAAGGGGGATATGATATAGGTATGAATAATTTGCATTGGTATGGATTTGACTTTGTTTATATAAATTTAAGGTCAATCTTGTTATATGTATATGTATTTCTGATCTTGATTAAGGTATTGTGATTGTGTAGTTCATTTAAAAATGTAATGTATAATTAGGAAATACAGGTTGTTAATGGATAATCATCAATAATAATCAAACTTATATTCATGTTAGATTTTCTAGATATATAAAGATATAGCTCAGTAAGATAGGCATTCTTCATATCTTTCAAAGACTACGGAATATGGCATTTAATGTTTTAATAACTTAGGGTTTTTCATGACAATGAGACATGTCTGCTCCTGGCAGCCCCAGCTACTTCAAGAGAAAGATGGACATTAAAGAGGCTCTTTATGGAGTTTGATAGCCATTTGGGCAAGAAACTGTTCTTGCCTGGACTGTTGCATAAACTGGACACAGAGAACCCACAGAGAGAGGACTGCTGAACTTGCTTAAAGGTGAGATGGTCTTTCGGGGTTCCTGACTCATGAAAGAGTCTGCGAGACATTCTGCAGGACACAGCAGATAGTGACTAAACTGTCTTTGAAATTTCCTGCTTCATGGAAAAGTCTGCTGGATACTATCGGCCTAAAGGCTGAAGATGGATGGATGCCCCAACGGTACAAAGGAACTTTGGGTGACTGTCCCGGCAGCGAGATGTCTCTGTCACTTCTAGAGTTTTTGAAGTTTCTTACTTGTTTACTTAGGTAATATTAAATCCTTCTGGAGTCTTTGATGGAGTTAAAGAATGGTTAGTTATATAGTTTTTCTTAGTTATGATAACAGATAAAGTAGATACAAATATTGTAACTGTAATTCTTGCTTGATAACTGTTTTGTTATAAATAATTTTACTATGTTAAAGTGAATGCCTTTCTTTTTGTTTAAACAGAAAAGGGGGAAATGATGGAGGAGGGTCATATGTCTATTGGTTAATAAAGAAACTGCCTTGGCCCCTTTGATAGGACAGCAGCTTAGATAGGCAGAGTAGACAGAACAGAATGCTGGGAGAAAGAAGCCGAATCAGGCAGTCACCATGATTCTCCCACCCGACACAGACGCAGGTTAAGATCTTTCCTGGTAAGCCACACCTCATGGTGCTACAAAGATTATTAAATATGGGTTAAAGCAAGATGTGAGAATTAGCCAATAAGAGGCTAGAACTAATGGGCCAGGCAGTGTTTAAAAGAATACAATTTGTGTGTTGTTATTTCGGGTAAAGCTAGCAGTGCGGGAGCTGGGCTTCAGGAAGCGGCCCGCAGCTCCATCTACAATAAATAAGATAGTCAAGACCCTTGTAGTAGGAGGCCTCTTGTTCATTCCCAGCTGCTCAGCCCCAAAATAATCACACAGAAACTATATTACTTAAATCACTGCTTGGCCAATCTCTTAAGCATATTGCTAGCTATCTCTTATATCTTTGGTTAACCCATTTTTATTAATCTGTGTAAACGCCACATGGCTGTGGCTTACTGCCAAGGTTCTAGTGTATCTGCCTGCTGTGGTGGCTACATGGCTTCCCTTGACTCCGCCTTCTTTCTTGCAGTATTCAGTTTAGTTTTCCCTGCCTAGCTCTACTCTGCTCCACAGGCCAAGACAGCTTCTTTATTCATTAATCAATAAAAGCAACACATATACAGAAGGATTTCCCACACCAGATACTGGTCAGATGAAAGAAGAACTCTTAATATTGGGACCTCAGCTACCAAAGGAAGTTCAGAGTAAAGAGTGTAAAGATGACAAAGAAAAGCAATTAAGAGTCAAACACTGAAGATTCCACATGAACATCACAGTCTAAACTTCCAAAGATAGGAATAATTTAAGGATGTCGGATGTTAGAGTTGATAATATGAACATTTCATTTTTCCCACTCTATTATGTCTTCAGTGTTACAATATTTGGCTCAAATAAGAAATTAAATTACTGATATAGCTTTATTGCTCATGATGTATTTCATCAATAGAGAATATCACTGTAATACAGGTTTTGAAGAGAGACATTCAATTCATATTTTCTTATTGACACAAGTATGTGTGTATGTTTGCTTTATTACAAGCATGGATTTATTTTACATACTATCATAATAAAAAATATTTCTTTTGAATTAAAATAAATTATTGATGAATGAAAAGTAATTTCACCATAAATTCTGCACAACTAACAAAAAAATCATATATCTATGATATGACCTCCCTCATTTGGAAATGAAAGAACTTTATAAATTTGTTAAATGGCTTCATTGTTTCAATTACAGTCTCTGTTCTCATCCCAATCTTTAAACTTTAAATCACATTGAATCATTTATCACACTAAATAATGGTAGTGAATCACAGAAAAATTTATATATTGTCAAAAAAAATCTGGATCTTAAAATATACATATTTAATTATGCCATTAGAGTGCAGTTTGGAGATGGGAAGACAAGAATAAGTCTCTCCCTCAAGAAAAACATTCCCTGAAAGTGAATTACAATTTTAGAACATAACACAAGTGGCTCCAGGAACTCTCCTGTTTTAAACTGATCTCAAAGGTCTAGACCTCCTTGGTTAAATAAAGCAGCCCGATACATAGCTTTAGAAACGGGTTTCACAATTATATTATAAATATAACTGTAGCAGGAGATGCTACAGAGGAACTAAACTATGACATATTAAGCAATGCTACCATCTTATGGCCAAGAACAGAAAATCCAACAAAAGGAAATTGAGAGTAGGTCAGATGGAAGAAGGCATATGAATCCAATTCAAAGCAGAGTATAAAAGTATCCTATGACTCTAGTCCTTCATTATGCATTGTATGCAATACACAATATTGTAAGAGCCTCAGGTGTGCCTGAGATGTCTTGTGACCAAAGTCATAGGATGACCACAAGGCCCCCTCAGCAAAACAATCACTGTTTTCCATAAAGATTCTTCAAGGTCAAGGCCATTCTAAAAATAGCTCTTCATTCTAATATCTACCGCATACAGTGTCTCTGCTAAATTCCTACAGCATGAGGGTAAAAATGCTTTATTTCATCTAATGATATACACCAAAACCTAGGACTGTGTCTTTCAGCATTAGCATCTTTCGGCATTAAGATTAAGGGAATTTTAGCCAGCCTGGCTCCTGAGACTCAACAGTTTCTCCTAATCATTAACTTGAGCTATAATCTGGCAACTCCTTAAGTAAAACTTATAGGACTCCATTGTGTAATGCTTTCTTGTATTTATTTTTATTTATCAAAATTCTGTATGAGCTAACATTATTATTTTCAGTTATAGAGTACAGTTTAGGGAGAAACCTTTAATCAATAGGTAAACATATCCAGTAGAATGGGATGTTTCCACGAGATAACCACATTTCATTACAGGCAGTAGAGAATCTCCCCATACCCAATTCAACCATGCCAGACACCAGAGAAAGATAGCAACAGCAAACATGTAAAGGTACAGCAGCAAAAGACATTTGGGTGTTTGCCATCTCAGGGGCCTTGCCTAACCAAGATTGGCCCATCAAAGTCTCCTCCTGGTGGGCTGACACTTTGAACTTCAATTTTGCCACCCAGTGCTTCTCTGACATGGCCACTGGCAGTGAAGTCTGTAGGTTCATTAGTTCTTCCACCATCCTTTTAACCCTTTCCTTCTAGCCTATCTCTGTTCCTTCCTTTGTGACTCCCAGTGGACACAGATTTCTCTCTACCAGAGACTCCCAGGCACCACACTAGACGGGGACATAGATTAGTGCATCTCAGCCCTCATCAGAGAAGTTTCTTCTTGCAGTAAATAGTAATTTACACAGAGACCCACACTGGACAATTCCTCTGGAGCACTCAGTGCTAAATGGGATTACTTTCTCAAACCTTTCTTCTCAAGGCTTGGAAATATATACAGAACAAGAAGGGAAAAGATCATAAGAGCCAGAGGTGGTAATTGACAACAAAGAAATGGCATCTTCAGGATACAACAGGGCTGAAACACACATGAACTCACAGAAACTGTGACAGTACACACAATATCTACACAGGTATATGCCATATAAAAATCTCAGTTCTCGGCCGGGTGGTGGTGGCGCACGCCTTTAATCCCAGCACTTGGGAGGCAGAGGCAGACGGATCTCTGTGAGTTTGAGACCATCCTGGTCTACAGAGCTAGTTCCAGGATAGGCTCCAAAACCACAGAGAAACCCTGTCTCGGAAAAAAAAAAAAAACTGTTTAAAAAATCTCAGCTCTGAAAAGGGGAAATTGGCACAAAGTTCCACTGCTAATCAAAAGTCTATTTCCAATGATACCTACTTAGAAATGAAAAAAATCAGTTTTCTTTCTAATGGAGTGTTACGGAGTATATCAACCACACTCCTGGGCAGATTCCCCTGCTAGGGGTACTTGACCAACAAAAATGGACTCCATGTTTTTGTGTGGTTGCTCCTGTTTGTTTATGTGTGTGTGTGTGTGTGTGTGTGTGTGTGTGTGTGTGCATCTGTGTGTGTGTTTCAGAGAAAGAGAGACAGCTTTTTGTTGTGTTTCATTTTGGCAACTTTTGTCATATTGATTCTTTGGCTATTTTGATATTAGGGTTTTTGAGAAACAAACATGCAGGTTGAACATGAAGTTGAGTGGGTATGAACGTGCATGGGGGCCCACAGAAGTGGGTCCACTCCACCTTGACTGAAGGTCAGAGAGCTTAAGCCTGCTCTTGCTCTCTCAAAGTTATTAACAAGATGTCCGACTTAAGGAGAAACTACAAACAAGATATCCTGATCTAATGTGTGGTTATTTGATGTTTTGGATATTAAGATGGTCCACAGAGGTGGGTTTGCTCTACCCTGACCAATGGCCAGAGAATTAAAGCATATTCCTGTTCTTTCATTTTTAAGACAGGAGGTTTGACGCTGCCTACAGAATACTTGGTCTAAGGCGCCATCGTTGCATATCCTGCCTAAAACATCAGAATGTTTAACTCAGGAAAGAATGGTTTGATGTCTCAGGTATCGAAGCAAGTCATTTTTCTGTTTCTCCTTTGTGTCATGTAAAAACAGTCTTTTGCCTTCTTTCCCCCTTTTTGGATTGGGATATATAAGCATATGGAAAATAAACATGGGCAGATTCAGTATTCATTGGGTTGCCCTTCTGGTACTATCTTATATTTGTTTCATATCTCTGTTCCTCTTGTTTAGCGTTTCTAATCCACACACTCCTACCCTGAAATTTATGAACCCATTGAGGCTGGCCCCCAACAAAAATAGGAAGTATCTGGGAGGAATTAGAGAAGGGGAAAATATGATCAAAATATAAGGCATAAAAAAATAATAAAGGTTACATTCAAATTGAGAATAGGTCTTAGCTATTAGTGACATGCTAAAATAAGCAACACATGTTCATTTTGAACCCTGTAACTTAGCATCCAGTTACAGGGCACATTCAGTAGATGTCTGACTACTTGTACTCCCTTATAGAAAAAATAATGACATGTTTTAAATCCATCATGACTATTTCCTTCCCATCACAACCACTATCTCCCACATGAGTACCACCCAGAATCTACTAGAAAGAAATCAAAATAAGTAAACATTCCTTAAACTCTGATTTCTGGAAATCTCTTCAGCTTGAATACTTAGGTATCAAATGTGATTCCTGCACTCCAGGACACTAATCAACGAACAAAACTAGAATCATTTTATGAGCACAATTTCATGCAGAAACTCACTAAAAATTAGGAGAACAAATATAGTTTTCTTGATGCAGCAGTCTGAAGCTCCAATGCTTTGTCATCCCCTTTACCGTTAGGGAGCTCATTTTGCAAGAAACAGGTTAAGACTAAGATTTCTTCAAGTTATAGGGGGGAAAGGTTAATTTGAGTCTTATTTTCATAATGTATTGGAAATAAAGTACTCTTTGTGTTTTCTTATTTGTGGTCTTTTCCTCCTTTATTTTATTTATTAAAAATACTTTTTTCAGATAAACTAAATTAAATTTTTGTATTAGTTGTATTTGTTTTAAATCCATGTATACACAGCTAGATAACATTTCGGAGGAGCAACAAAAACACAGAATTAGGACTGTGCAAAATGACCAGAGACAGCTTTCCAATGAGGGTAGAAGCAAAGAGACATGTACATAGTTTCAAGTAACCACAAGAAAACACCAGATACCAACAGTGGGAAAGTGGAAAATAACTGCAATCCAATTATCACTTTGTGAAAGTCCTGTGCAAACTCCAGCCAGACCAAATCCTAGCATGGAGAGAGGAGGTGAACACAAAATCTCATCCCTAGCCCAGGAGCTTTTTACATTTGACAGCTGCATACAGAGGAAGAGGTGGGTTTCTTTAAGAATATAGCTCCTGGTCAGTTGTCATGCTCCAATGGAAGGACACACATTGAAGAATATATGGAGAGCACAAATTGGATTTTATTGGTAAAGAAACAAAAAGAGGACACGAAGATGGGTGAGCATGGCAGAACAGTGAATCTGAGAGTAGTTGAGAGAAGGGTAAATTTGATCAAAAGACATTGCACAAAATTCTCAAAGAACTAATAACAAAAGGAAAGAAAAAACTCTAAAGGCAGTGTAATTATTCTGCGCTAGTTCATTCCAGTGAGCATTTGAGCTGAAAGGAATTCCAACCAGCTTCAGCTGCTTATAATTTACACTTGCTAGAATCCAGACAGGACAATTGAAGGGAAGCTGCCAATTCACTGCCCCCAGGGTTCACAACATAAGAAAATGCCCAGAATAACTTTGTTGTTAGGTAATAATACAGAATGCTCACTACCTGGATTCTGCACCAGGCAAACATTCCTCAAGCCCATACCATCCCAACTAGTCCACAGCCTGAGACTGGGCCCTGCTCTCAGTCCTAGAAGAATGAATGACACCTTCCGCCTCCTATCCCTCCAACCCCATCTAACAGTAGAACCATACCTATCCCTCAATTCTGTCCACTTCAACCCTTTCCCATGACAATCCCATCCCAGATAGTTAGTGGTCCTGCAGCTTCTGGGCCCTGCTCCTAAACCCAGATGACTTCCACCACTGAGATCCAAACCAAGCCAGCAATAATCACCCTCAACAGTGGACAAATGACCCTTCTCCAGAGCTCCAACAGACTTCATAGGCCCAGATGATGTGAACACTAGTTGGAAGAACAGATACCACCATCACAAATATAGTCCACACCACTTAAACAAATAGCCCAGAAACTCTACTGGGGGCCAGGATGATTCTAGTTACCCTTAAGAAGACTCAGGCTTTACTGGAGGCATTGTCAAATCTAAAGACCAAAGAAAACTTTGTCTTTTCTAGAGATTAAACCAGATCAAGGCACATAAGGTTCCCAAAACCCCAGCAGAGATACCCCAGAAGACTCATCAATCATCAGAACTCTTGGCCATTCATTCCAGAAAAGCAGAGGAACAGAAACTGATGATCAAAGCACAAATCCAACAAAGACAAACATGGGAATCCATACCTAGACCTATAATCACCCAAATCCAGATGCCTAAGCAGCAGTATAAGAATACAATTAATAACAGAAAGGGCAATATGAAACTAGGAGAACCCAGTTATTCTATGACAGCAAGACATAAACATTCCAGCACAGCCAAAACACAAGAAAAAAGATCTTAAAATAACTTTATGAAAATGATAGAGGCCCTTAAAGAGGAAATTAAATTTTTTCTTTAAAGAAATGGAGGATCACAATTATAGGCTCAATGTCCTTTATTTATCCCTAGAATCCACTTATGAGTGAGTACATACCATATTCATCTTTCTGGGTCTGGGTTACCTCACTCAGGACAGTGTTTTCTATTTCCATCCATTTGCATGCAAAATTCAAGATGTCATTGTTTTTTGCCGCTGAGTAGTACTCTAATGTGTATATATTCCACACTTTATTTATCCATTCTTCCATTGAAGGGGATCTAGGTTGTTTCCAGGTTCTGGCTATTAGAAATAATGCTGCTATGAACATAGTTGAACAAATGCTTTTGTAGTATGATAGGGCATCTCCTGGGTGTATTCCCAAGAGTGGTATTGCTGGGTCCAGGGGTAGGTTGATCCCGAATTTCCTGAGAAACTGCCTCACTGATTTCCAAAGTGGTTGCACAAGTTTGCATTCCCACCAGCAATGGATGAGTGATCCCCTTACTCCACAGCCTCTCCAGCAAAGGCTAACATTGGTGTTTGTGATTTTAGCCATTCTGACAGGTATAAGATGGTATCTCAAAGTTGTTTTGATTTGCATTTTCCTGATCGCTAAGGAGGTTGAGCATGACCTTAAGTGTCTTTTGGTCATTTGAACTTCTGTTGAGAATTCTCTGTTCAGTTCAGTGCCCCATTTTTTAATTGGGTTAATTAGCATTTTAAAGTCTAGTTTCTTGAGTTCTTTATATATTTTGAAGATCAGACCTTTGTCTGATGTGGGGTTGGTGAAGATCTCCCAGTCAGTAGGTTGCCTTTTTGTCTTAATGACAGTGTCCTTTGCTTTACAGAAGCTTCTCAGTTTTAGTAGGTCCCATTTATTCAATGTTGCCCTTATTGTCTGTGCTGCTGGGGTTATACATAGGAAGTGGTCTCCTGTGCCCATGTGTTGTAGACTACTTCCCACTTTCTCTTCTATCAGATTCAGTGTGTTCAGATTAATATTGAGGTCTTTAATCCATTTGGACTTAAATTTGGTTATAGATATGGATCTATTTTCATTCTTCTACATGTTGACATTGTTATGCCAGCACCATTTGTTAAAGATGCTTTCTTTCTTCCATTGTATACTTTTGGCTCCTTTGTCGAAAATCGGGTGTTCATAGGTTTGTGGGTTGATATCCGGGTCTTCTATTCGATTCCATTGGTCGACTTCTCTGTTTTTATGCCAATACTAAGCTGTCTTCATTACTGTCGCTCTGTAATAAAGTTTGAAGTCAGGGATGGTAATGCCTCCAGAAGTTCCTTTTTTTGTATAAGATTGTTTTGGCTATCCTGGGTTTTTTATTTTTCCATAATTTAGAGATTATTGTTCTCTCAAGGTCTGTGAAGAATTTTGTTGGGATTTTAATGGGGATTGCATTGAATTTATAGATTGCCTTTGGTAGAATTGCCATTTTTACTATGCTGATTCTACCCATCAAAGAGCATGGGGAGATCCTTCCATTTTCTGGTGTCCTCTTCAATGTCTTTCTTCAAAGACTTAAAGTTCTTGACAAATAGATCTTTCACTTCCTTGATTAAGAAAGGGAACCCCAAAGAAAAACATATAGTTATACTCCTGGAAATTGGAAGTAGACAAGACTGCCAGGCAAAAATTGGGAACTTGGGGGTGGGGATGAGGTAGGGGTAAGGGTAGTTGGGGAGAGAAAAGTGAGAAGGGGAGGATGGGGGAGCTTGGGAGAATGGGTGGGTTGGGATGGAGGAAGGGTGGATATAGAAGCAGGGAAGTATATATCTTAATTAAGGGATCCATTTTAGGGTTGGCAAGAGACTTGACTCTAGAGGGTTCCCAGGTGTCCCCAGCCAGTTCCTTGTGCAGCTGAGGAGAGGGAGCCTGAAATGGCCCTATCCTATAGCCATAATGACGTATATCTTGCATATCACCATAGAACCTTCATCTGGCGAAGGATGGAGATAGAGACAGAGACTCACATTGGAGCACTGGACTGAGCTCCCAAGGTCCAAATGAGAAGCAGGAGGGAGTACATGATCAAGGAAGTCAGGACCTCGAGGGGTGCGCCCACCCACTGAGACGGTGGGGCTGATCTAATGGGAGCTCACCAAGGCCAGCTGAACTGGGATGGATAGAGCATGTGATCAAACCGGACTCTCTGAACTTATCAGACAAGGAGGGCTTACTGAAAAGCCAAGGACAATGGTACTGGGTTTTGGTCCTACTGCACGTACTGGCTTTGTGAGAGCCTAGTCTGTTTGGATGCTCACCTTCCTAGACCTGGATGGAGGGAGGAGGACCTTGGATTCCCACAGGGCAGGGAATCCTGACTGTTCTTTGGACTGGAGAGGGAGAAGGAGGGGGAGGGGTGGGGGAGGGAGGAGGTAGATATTTTTAATAATAATAATAATAAAGAAAATAAAAAAAGAAAATTTCAAAATAAAAAGATTTGATATCATTTTATGTGGTTATTTAACCCAGCTTAGAAAGAACACACATATTATGTTCTAGCACAGGGAGATAACAAATAAAATAAATGGGACCATGCCCTAGAGAGAATAACCAAAAAAAGAGAAAGAAATGGAGGAAAAGACAACCAAAAAATTAAGGAAATTGACGTCTCTTAAAGAATCTCAATAAAAAACAAAAAGTGTTTCTCTCAACTGTTTTAATAAAAATAATAAAGATATTACCTCAGAGTAAAGTGCTAGAAAAAGATTTTCCAATCAAGGGACTGAAGAAGCAAGCTGATATAGTTATTCTAATATCAAACAAAATACACTTCCAATCAAAATTAATCAAAAGGGATGGAAAAGGATATTTTATATTCATCAAAGAAAAAAATCCAGCAAGATGATGTCTCAATTCAGAACATCCATGCACCAAATACAGGGATACCACATTTGTAAAAGAAGCATTACTAAAGCTAAAATCACATATCAAACCCCACACATTAATTGTGGGAGTCTTCAGCACTCCAATCCCATCGATGGACAGGTCATCCAGATGGAAACAAAGTAGGGAAATAACAGAACTAACAGACGTTATGACTCAAATGGACCTAACAGATATCTACAGAATGTTTCACCCAAACGCCAAAGACTACCTTCTTCTCAACACCTCATGCAACCTTTGTCAAAATTAGCCACATAGTCACAAAGCTAGGCTTGGAGATAGAAAAAAAAATTGGGATAACCCCTTGTATCTTATTGGATCACCATGGGTTAAAATTGGAGTTCAACAACAACACAAACTGCAGAAAGTCTACAAACTCACGGAAACTGAACAACTTGGAACTGAATTGTTACGGAGTCATTCTTTATTCAAAGATCTTAACATAAATCCAGTTACACTGAACCAAATAGAAAAAAAAAGTGAGAATAGCCTTGAATACATAGGCACAGAAGACAACCTCCTGAATAGAACACCAGTAACACAGACACTAAGATCAACGATTAATAAATGGGACCTCGTGAAACTGAAAAGCTTCTGTAAAGCAAAGGACACTGTCAGTGAGGCAGAGCAGCAGCCTACAGAATGGGAAAAGATTTTTACCAACTCCACATCTGACAGAGGGCTGATCTCTAAAATATAAAAAAGTCAGGAAACTATACATCTAAAAGCCAAATATTCCTTTAAAAATGGGGTACTGCCCTTAGCAGAGAAGTCTCAACAAAAGATTCTCAAATGGCTGAAAAACACTTAAATGTTCATCATCCTTAAGCATCAGGGAAATGCCAATCAAAATGAATCTGAGATTTCATATTATACCTTTCAAAATGACTAAGATCAAAAACAAAAATGACAGCTGTTGTGGACTATTGTTTTAACCTGGCAAAGATGTGTTTGTTACATTTGTTTATGTATGGAATATTACTTTAAGTGTGCAAAAGTGTGTTAGATTTGCTGCATGTGTTTAATGATATTCAGATGTGTGTTTAACTAGGTAGAAACTGTATTGCATTTGTTTACGCTTGCTTTCTTAAGGCACCTGATTGGTCTAATAAAAAACTTAGCAGCCAATAGCTAGTCTGGAGAGGGACAGGTAGGACTGGCAGGCAGAGAAAATAAATAAGAAAAATCTAGGCTTCAGAGAAGGAGGAGAGAACAAGGGAGAAAGAGAGGGAGATTCCCCAGTCCAGTCAGGCAGCTGCCATCCAGACATAAGAAGTAGTGAAAGTAAGATATACAGAAGAAAAAAAGGCAAAGATTCCTGATTCAAAATGTATATAAAGAGAGACAGATTAATTTAAGTAAAAAGAACTAGCCAGAAAAGACCCTAAACTAGACTGAGAATTCATAATTAATAATATGCCTCTGTGTCATGATTTGGGAGGAGGTTGGTGACCTAAAAGCAAAAGCCTGATATAGATACTTTAAGCTGGATAAAACGTAGAGCAAGAAGAACACTCCACCACTATTTGTGGAAATGCAAACTTGTGGGATCACTTTGAAAATCAATATGGCATTTTCTCAGAAAATTGGAAATCAGTCTATCTCAAGACCAAGCTATGTTTCTCCTGGATGTATTCCCACAGAATGCTCAATCATACCACAAGAACACCTCAACTATGTTTATAGAAACATTATTTGTAATAGCCACAAACTGGAAACAACCTAGATGTCCCTCAACTGAGGAATGGATAAACAAAATGTGGTACATTTACAAAATGGAGTGTTACTCAGCTGATAAAAGAAATGACATCGGGAAATCTGAAAGCAAATGGATAGAAATAGAAAAAAAATCATTCTGAATGACGTGACCCAGACTTGGAAAGGCAAACATGGCATGTACTCACTAATACATCTGAAGTAAAGGATATTATGCTACAATCCCCAGACCCATAGAGACTGAGTAATAAGAAGAGCCCAAAGGGGAATGCATGGATCTCTCTGGTGATGTGGGAGTCCTCTCTGTGTGCTGTGATTACCATTAAAGAATAGAGAAACTTTGCATTTCCCTTACACCTGTCAGAATGGCTAAAATCAAAAACACCAATGATAACCTATGCTGAGAGGTTGTGGAGTAAGAGGCACACTCATCCATTGCTGGTGGGAATGAAACTTGTGCAACCACTTTGGAAATCAGTGTGGCGATTTCTCAGGAAATTAGGGATCAACCTACCCCAAGATCCAGTAATACCACTCTTGGGAATATACCCAAGAGATGCCCTATCATATGACAAAAGCATTTGTTCAACTATGTTCATAGCAGCATTATTTGTAATAGCCAGAACCTGGAAACAACCTAGATGCCCTTCAATGGAAGAATGGATGAAGAAAGTGTGGAATATATACATATTAGAGTACTACTCAGCGGTAAAAAAACAATGACATCTTGAATTTTGCATGCAAATGGATGGAAATAGAAAACACTATCCTTAGTGAGGTATCCCAGACCCAAAAAGATGAACATGGATATACTCACTCATAATTGGTTTCTAGCCATAAATAAAGGACATTGAGCATATAATTTGTGATCCTAGAGAAGCTAATTAAGAAGGTGAACCCAAAGAAAAACATAGTCATCCGACTGGATATGGGAAGTAGACAAGATTGCCAGGCAAAAACTGGGAACTTGGGGGTGAGGTGGCATGGGGCTAAGGGGAAATGGGGTGAGAAACGTGATACGGGAAGGATGGGGGGACCTTGGGGGAATGGGATGGTTGGGATAAAGGAAGGGTAGATACCGGAGCAGAGAAATATATATCCTAATTAAGGGAGCCATCTTAGGGTTGGCAAGAAACTTGATTCTAGAGGGGCTCGCAGGTGTCCAAGGAGATGTCCCCAGCTAGTACCTTGGGCAACTGAGGAGAGGGAACCTGAAATGACCCTATCCTATAGCCATATTGATGAATATCTTGCATATCACCTTAGAACCTTCATCTGACGATGGGTCGAGTTAGAGACAGAGACCCAAATTGGAGCACCAGACAGAGCTCTTAAGATACAAATGAGGAGCAGAAAGAGGGAGAACATGAGCAAGGAAGTCAGGACTACGAGGGGTGCACCCACCCACTGTGACAGTGGAACTGATCTATTGGGAGCTCACCAAGGCCAGCTGGACTGGGACTGAATAACCATGGGATGAAACCGGACTCTCTGAACATGGCAGACAATGAAGGCTGATGAGAAGCCAAGGACAATGGCACTAGGTTTCGATCCTAAAACATGAACTGGCTTTGTGGGAGCCTAACCTGTTCGGATGCTCACCTTCCTGGACCTGGATAGAAGTGGGAGGACCTTGGACTTCCCACAGGGCAGGGAATCTGGACTGCTCTTCAGTCTCGAGAGGGAGGAGGAATGGAGTGGGGGGAGGGGGAGAGGAGTGGGGAGAGGGGGAGGGGCGATGTGTGGGAGGAGGTGGAGGGAAATGGGAAACGGGGAGGAGGGGAGGAGGCAGAAATTTTTTTCAACAACTAAAAAATAAAAATAAAAAAATAAAATTAAAAAGAAAAAAGAAAACCAGAAAAGAAAAAAAAAGAATAATGAAACTGCCTTGGCCTGTTGATAGGGCCAGACTTAGGTAGGCAGGGAGGACTGGACTGGATGCTGGGAGAAAGAAGGGTGGAGTCAGAGAGATGCCATGGATCCACCACCTTGGCAGATAGACATAGTGAAACTTTGCTGGTAGGCCACGACCTCATGGTGATGCACAGATTAATGGAGATGGGTTAAATTAAGATGTAAGAGTTAGCCAATAGGAAATTAGAGCTAATGGGCTAAGCAGTGATTTAATTAATATAGTTTCTGTGTGGTTATTTCAGATCTGAGCAGCCAGGACAAGCAAGCAGCCTCCTCCTACACCCTGGGAAGAGAAAATAGAGATCTCTTGGGTATAGTGAGGTGGGAGGGCATGGAAACGTGAGGGATCGGGTTGTGGAGTGGGTGGAGGGAAAGAGTGTTGAGAGAGATGACTAGAAGGGGGGAGGGGTTCCAGGTTGGTTAGAGGAGTGAAGTAAGGGAAACTCCTAGGAGTCTACAAGGATGATCTCAGCTAAGACTCCTGGTAGTAGTGGATGTAGAAACTATATAGGCCATCCACTCTGATCAAATTGTCCCTTGGAAAGGGAAGGAAGGGAGAGTTCCTGATTGGACTGGAGCAATTGTAATTGCAAATAGCTTCTTGGCTAGAGGTCGCTCTTTGTGCCCACTTCCCTTTTGCTGTGTGGAGGTGTTATTTGCTTGAACCTTGTGCAGGACTCGAGTATGCTGTCACAGCCTCTGTGCGTTCATAAACATATCAGCCGTGTTGTTTCTGGAAAACAGTTTCGCTGGAGTCATCCACCATCTCTGGCTATTAAAAACTTTCTGCTTCCTCTTCCATATAGATCCTGGGGCCTTGAGGGAAGGGGAACTATAAAGAAAATTAAAAAAAAAACCAGACCATTGGCTGAAGTACTCAGTTGCATATTTCCTCAGTAGAAAGGGCAAAAATAGTCCTAGACCAATGGCACTTTGATAGCTTATAATTTCTTCTTAAAAGTTTTCAAAATAAACATCAAAATATTTGAATTATTTCCAAGTACATCCATTGTGCCCATTACACAGCTAAAATAAAAAACTAAAACTATCTAGAAACTAACAATGTAAAATTTATGTTTGGCATTCAATCAAAAAGTAAGACATGTAAAGCATAAGAAATGCAACCGATAAGAAGAAAGCAGTAGATCCAGTCCCCAAATGACAGAGATGAAGCTATGGCACTTTTCTAATTACTCTACTTGTTAGTAATCTGCCTCCATGGCCATACATAGTCCTTTGTGTCAGGTTGCTTGAAATGGAACTTTTCACACTTTTTCCTATCTTGATGCTGACTTGACCAAGTATAATTTATTCTGAAATCTCCTTTTTTTGCAATAAACAAATCACATGTTTGTGTATAAATACCTCTTTTTCAAATATTCTGACTTTTAGTCCACTAGTCTATCTTTCCACAGAATTTTAACACTGAAGCACTGGCCAAAGAAGTGCCACTTCCAGTGTTGGTTGATGCTAGTATGCTTTCACGTGGCTCTCTGTTGCCGCTGTGGAGATCCACTTGCTAGGCCTTGTTGGACCTACACAATATTTTCTGCACAACCTGCCTTAGACTCAAGGGAAAGGTGGTGATCACGTGCCATCATTCCTGTCTCACACTCACAAAAATGTGGAAAGGGACAATCGTGAGTTTGCTTTCTTCCAATTAGTGACACCACTTTGCCCTAAGCTCCTTTCTCAAAATTATCAGTATCACTGATAGCCCTCAAATAACACCCAGAGAATGAGATCCCGGGTGGCCTGTCCTTCAGACATTCTCAAAAATTCTTGAGTATGCCCCTATCCAATCCTATCTTTGGAATTTCAACGAATTCTTCCATTGGGATGTCTAAAACCTTTTCCTCTGAGCCATGAACTAGCCATTGTGTATTTAGAAACTCTCTTTTAATTATGGTATTATTTACATTTTTCTTAATTTTTAAACTTGTTTATTTTATATTTTTACATTTTAATAAAATGTAACTATATCATTCCTGAACACTTTCTTCCTTCCAGTCCTTCCCATGTTCCCACTCTCCAACTTCTCCCTAGCCCCTTCCCAATTCTCACATAGACAACCTCTTTTTCATTATTATTATAATGGATAGATAGATAGATGTGGACAAATACATAAATATAGCCTGCTGTTATATATATATATATATATATATATATATATATATATATATATATATATATATATATATAGAGAGAGAGAGAGAGAGAGAGAGAGAGAGAGAGAGAGAGAGAGAGAGAGAGTTCAGGATTGACCACTTTATATTGAATAGCCAATCAGGGAGCTCATTCCTGGGAAAAAGCTAATTCTCCCCCTCTCAGTAGTCATTAGTTGACTGTAGCTCTTTGTCTAGGAGTGGGGCTCCATGAGAATCCCCCCTCCCTTGTTAGCATGTTTATTGATGTTGTCATTGTTCAGCTCTTGTTTATGAGTCGTTTCTAAGAGAGATGGTCATGCAGCAGATTTTCTGTTATTCTGACTCTTTCTACCCGCCCCATCTGTTAATTTTTGTTTTTGGATTCAAATCTATATGGTAGAGTATAATTTAATACATGTATATAGTATATAAAGATCGACTCAAGGATATCAAATTTTCCATATCCTTAACCATTTTAAAGATTTTGGCTTAAAAATAACAACTGTGCATAAATATTGGTCACAGCTACATATTTCAATTTCTTACCTTAGCTTTATTTAGTATTCTCGAGTGTGTGTATGTACACATACAGGCCACAGAGCATGAGGAAGTCAGAGGACAGCTTGTGTGAGTAGCTTCCCTTCTTCTACCATGTGGAACCAGCAGATGGGACTCAGCTCATCAGGCTTGCTCAGAAAGATTCTTGAACCACTGAGCCATCTGCAGTTCACACGTCTCAATTTTTGTGTACAGCACTTACCGAGTAAATCAGTATAATTAAAGTTTCCCTCTATCATTACTTTCTTTTTTGAGCCTTAAAGCTCTTCTGCTCAGTTTAAGGAACTGAGTGGCATTCTCCTCTTTGTCCACTAGAGGTCATTACATCACTAAACTTTGGTGGAACTGGTGCTTTTGTATATAGTTTCCATTTTCTTTTTTTTTAATTTATTTATTTATTAAGGATTTCTGCCTCCTCCTCGCCACCGCCTCCCATTTCCCTTCCCCTCCCTCGATCAAGTCCCCTTCCCTCGTCAGCCCAAAGAGCAATCAGGGTTCCCTGACCTGTGGGAAGTCCAAGGACCACCCACCTCTATCCAGGTCTAGTAAGGTGAGCATCCAAGCTGCCTAGGCTCCCACGAAGCCAGTTTGTGCAGTAGGATCAAAAACCCACTGCGATTGTTCTTGAGTTCCCATTCTTCCTCACTGTCCGCTATGTTCAGCTAGTCCAAATTTATCCCATGCTTTTTCAGACCCAGGCCAGCTGGCCTTGGTGAGTTCCCGATAGAACATCCCCATACCCAGCCAAGCTATAGTTTCCATTTTCAAATGTAAGAGCTTGGTATACATTTAAGGTATATTGAGATTCATGAGAATCAGAAATATAAGTGCATAGAAGCTTGTTTTACTTTTGAAAACTTCGCACACTTTCTCCACCCCTTTAACTCCAAATCTGCCTGGAAATCATACCTTGTTTCTATCCTAAAACGTTTACTAAATTCCAGACTCTAGTATGTTTAATTCAGTGGCTGCTTCACATACCTGTATATGTTGCAATGACACATTGTTTCATTCTGTCATTGACTTTACTAAAATTCTTAATATTCCTGCCTCTCTGTCTTCGTCCTTCTGTTTCTGCCTCAGTCTCTCTTACTGTCTCTGTGTCTATCTGTTTGTCTTTCTCTCTCTCTCTCTCTCTCTCTCTCTCTCTCTCTCTCTCTCTCTGTCTGTCTCTGTCTCTCTCTCTGTGTGTGTGTGTGTGAGAGAGAGAGAGAGAGAGACACAGAGAGAGAGACAGACAGAGACAGAGAGAGAGAGAGAGAGAGAGAGCTACACAAGGCTATCAGCTCTAAAGTCTATACCCAGCCCTTGACTATTGTCTCTGTAGCATGTTTGAAACTTTAAACTTGAATGCTAATTATAAAACCAACTCCTCCCTAATAAAAGAGAATAACATAGCAGTAAGGAAAGCTTGTGACAGCAGAATGATGATTTCACGTGGTATTGCTGAAATGTTCTGTTTGTTCAAATTACATTGTTGACATTCGTTTTTAAGTAGCCTTGTTCACAAGAGGTCTGTGCTCTTCTCTTCTGCTGAGATGATCAAAAGGAAACCTCTCCCTTAACAAGGCACCATTATATCATTTGCCTCTTTTTATTTACAGGGCAGTTTATGGAGAGAACATATAAAATACTTATTAATGCAAGGATGGTATATTTTTGTGTTAAGAGGATGAACAAAATTTCTATACAAAATCTGACATATATCTTAATAGAAAATTTGATCACGCATACCAGTTGTACTAGGATATCAATCAGGTACATAGAACAGTATCACTGAACAGTAGATCAAAGGAAATTGTAAGCACCCAGATAAGGTAAGGACAGCTGCAGAAGTCCCAAAGGGTTATATCATTAAATGCTTATTCGCAAGCTTCTTTGGACTTCTGTGGCCTGTATTTGATTATGTACTTTGTTTATAAAACTAGCCGGGATCCCGGGTTGGTTTCAGAAAATATAATTCTGATTCATAGGCCTACTTTTCAAATTGACCTGCCGTTCTGTTCAACACAGACATCTTTTAGCAGTATGGAATATGGAAGTGGTTTCAACACCAACACATCTTACATTGCTCCCAGATTCTGGAAAAATCTTTAACACCATTTACATTCTTGTTTGTCTCTATGTTTTCCAAAAATAGCAAACAATGGAAAGATAAAGAAAATCAGTGAGCCTGGCGGTGGTGGAGCACGCCTTTAATCCAAGCACTCGGGAGGCAGAGACAGGCGGATCTCTGTGAGTTCGAGGCCAGCCTGGTCTACAAGAGCTAGTTCCAGGACAGGAACCAAAAGCTACGAAGAAACCCTGTCTCGAAAATCCAAAAAAAAAAAAAGAAAGAAAGAAAGAAAGAAAGAAAGAAAGAAAGAAAGAAAGAAAGAAAGAAAGAAAGGAAATCAGCGAGGCTCTGCAGGTGATATTGCCATAAGCCTTGCAAACTACAGAAAAGGCTTGCTTACACAGCTGTGTTTTATGAGGTTTTACACTTCCAAATTGTATTCAATGAAAGACCAGCATGTTAGTTAAGTTGTTTTAGTTGTTGATCTAATTTGGTCTTGGAGTCTATGCCTAGAAAATAGCTATAAATTGTATCCTTTTCCCTGATATGTCTTTGGGTGGCAGAAGTGGTTGTGAACATTTATGACAGCACACTTATTTGTCTCTGTGCATAGATTAATTTATAAGTGTCTGGCATCTGGCCGGGTGATCCTCTCAAAGGAAATTTATTTATACTGACAGATGTCTTCTGAGTCTTGTCTAACCTATACCTAGTATATTTTTAAAAAAAATAATTTATTTCCTAGGTGACCAGGAGTAGCAAGCATCATGTTCGAGTGTGTTAGTCAACAGAGATGAAGCAGAAGCAACAACACGAAACACATGAACTAGTAGAAACAGTGTACTTCTCAGAGGCTCCAGAGAGAGGAACATGTCTTACAGAATCAAGAGAAAGTGAGAAACTGTCATGTATTTACATGTTAAATCAGCTGGGAGGGAGCAAGTAGGAGAGGGGTTTGTGAGTGAAAGCCAGGTGTGCTGGATAAGCAAATTTTTTTTCAGGGTGCTCTAATTGCTGAAATTAGAATGAGTGATGCTATGACTGAGAGGAGTTACTTTTGTGATATCTCCACACTTCAGTCTAGGGGGATGTGATGTCCAACGAGGCAAGTAGTAAGCTGAATCTGACTATTCCCTAGGGAGGTAGCCTGATAGCACTTGTCATAAGGCTGGTTTCTACACCTTGTGGAACTGAGAGAAGAACTAGAACGTCAATCATACTCAAAATGCATGTCGTGGAAGCACAAAATTGCACATACTTCCTAAATATGTTCAAATAGCTTCTAAGTAATTCTTGGGTGTGTAATAAGCATTTCAAATTTAACATGCTTTTTAAACAGAGCTCTTAATTTCTAATCACCTAAAACAAAACATGTCATCTTCTTCCAATGATTCTTATTTCAGTATGGCACTGCTGAGAGTTAATCAAATATTCAATTCACTAGCTGTCTGATAATAATTTTATATCTGAGGCTAAATATGCTTCACATTATAAAAATATATACTATGAAGGTTCAATGAGATAACATGTATATATGTAACAGAAATTCACTAAAAGACAGACATTTGAATGACAATAACTATAATTCTCAAACATTTTCAGAGTAAACAACATGTTCTGTGTTTGACTTTCCAACATATATATCTCCACAACAGGTATCAGGGTAGACTGTAATGCCAATCTGCTTAGCATTTCTTTTTCTGTGTGTTCAGCAACAGATTGATTGATGGAGAGGTTAGACAGTAGGGTACAGAATGGAGTGTGGAGATATATGCTATAAAGATTAACAAAAACAGAAAAACGGGGGTGAGTGCAGGTGAGTGAACCCAGGGAGCATTCTCTGAGTTTTTAGTACATCAGGCTTGCCTTTCTTTACTGAGTATTTTACACCTCTGTAGCATATATCTGACCAAGTGTTCTTTGGTGGTTGTGAAGTTATCTTGTTGAGATTTCTACCTTTCAGTTTTCTAAATACTAGATGGTAATATTGAATAATGCTTGCCTGTGTGGGGTAGTTAACCAAGTGTGCCTGGAATATGAAAATAGAACAGTAGGGCTAATACAAAGGCTAAAATGTATCACAGTCTTAGCTGTTTTGGAATCTAGGTCCTTTTTGAAATCTACAGTAAGGTTCTTCAAGAAGCATAAAAGACTTTTAAGTAGGTGTAATATACATTGGAAGCAAAAAGAATGTCTTTGATGGGCTGTACATTGCATGAATTGTGGTATTCTAGAATGCTTCGTGTCATATTGTGATCCTCCTGAAGTCTTAGGGTCCCATAAAATATTTTAAATACGTTATAGTGGCCTTTCAAGTCAGTACGAGTGAAGTACAGGACATGTGAGTAGGTTCATATAACCATTTTATAATGCTTGTTTGTCTATAATTAGTTTCTAAACTGCTGGTGGCCTCTGGCTTCTGGCCAAGTGATATTCTAGGTGGACGTGAATTCTTGCATTCCTCATGCATGTGGTCAAGGCAAGTACACAAATAAGCAGTTCACAAGTCCAAATGGCAGCCATGGGATTATAATGGAATACCAAGCCTGGGATAAAGAGCCAGGGTGGGTTGAAACTGATATAACTGAGCATAAAGTGGAAGAAGTGTAAACACTTTTATTGGTAACAAAGTATTGTGTGTGTGTGTGTGTGTGTGTGTGTGTGTGTGTGTGTGTGTGTTGATAAGCAAAAGATGATATGAACAAAATAACTCCTGGCTTCTGACCCTCTTAATCTGTTTGGGGTTCTACTTGTAGTTACAAGTGTTCTTCACCTAGATTAGTGAGCAAATTGTTCCCTTGGATAGAGAAGACAGCCATTTGATACTATTTCATGTAGAAACTTATGCAACCAGTCCTCTAGAAAAAAAATCCAAAGAGGAAGTTGAGATATATATTGGTTACTTTGATGTTGCTGTGATAAAACACCATGATCAAAAGCAATTTAAGGAAGGAAGGGCTTGTTTTGGCTTATGGCTCTGAGGTGGGGGTGTGTGAGTGCATCGTGTTAGGGAAGAATGTCAGCAGGACAGTGAAGCCAGACTGGTGATCAGAAAGCAGAGAGGTCATGTTTCATCCATACACAGGAGGCATAAGAAAGAAATTGCTCATACATAACCATTCCACAAACCATAAACCAAATGTAATTCTATTTTATAAATAAATTACCCTGCATGTTGCATTCAGTTATAAGTAGCAAAAAATTAATAAGGTGAGCTCCAATATGTATCTTAATGTGGGGTGACTTTGTTTAGTGCATTGCTAATATGCATTCCCCTCTCCATTGCACCTCATTATCTAATGAGAAGTAGTATACAGTGTTAATTTGTTCCATAGAAAAGACCGTAAGTATTAATTTCCTTAATGCTATAATCTACTCACTAATTCATGTGAACATATTAATTATAGCACTGTGCTAGAAAATAGATATACAAACTCTACGACACACTTGTCTTAAATTATACCTATAACAACCTAGGAATCCAGCCTGTGAATCAAACACTATATATATATGATGTGGGCAAACATTTATATTATAAGTCCTCAATGAGAAGAAATGCCTAGCATACATACAGTGTGACAAATTACAAATTAAAACATCCTAATTCCTTATATCATTTGTTTATAGTTTTCAAAACTAAAGATAATCTAAATGATCATAGTAAGGAACTGGTTGCTATGGTTTGAAACTTAAATGGTCCTCATAATGCTAGAATTTTGCTATCAATAGACAGGAGGCAGAATAGAAATTCCTGGTACATAGCAAATGTACTAGGAAACTGGGGAGACTGTCGAACCTTTCAGAGGTGGGAATTAGCTATGAGAAGAAAGTGACTAAGGATGGGCCCTTGGAGACTCCCTTGATTTTGTTTCCTGGTCCTCTGTGATATGAGGAGCCTCCATATTCCACTCTGGTTGCCATGATCGAAGCTGTTTCAATGTCCCCTCCCACCTATTATGCTCTGAAACTTAAACCTTCCATCCTCAACTGTTTCTGTCATGCATCTTGGTCAATGTTACATGAAACTAATTATTACATTAGTTAACATTAAAGTGTGTCAGTAAAATTAAAGGAATAAGGACCTTCAAAAATTGGTCTTTCTCATAAAATAATGTAAAAAAAAAAACAAAAACTACCAAAACTCACCAGAATCAACGTTTTTAGGGTTCCCAAAAATTAATCAGAAGATTTCAGCAAGCTGGGGAATGTTGATTCCAAAAGATAGGTTTCAATCACTTTCTAAAAGTATTTTTAAAGCTAAAGGAAATATATCTATAAAGGTAGTAACCCTTCCCTAATAAATTTACAGATTTAATGCTGCTCTGGCCTATTATGAAATGGAGGAATTGAAGCCCTCACAAACCACTGTAAAAAAGGTAAAAATAGCAGAACCACTTTGGAAGATATACAGTTCCTCTAAGTATTCAACAAGGAGTTATTATACATATTTCAGCAGTTATAATAAAAAGTATCTTTCCAAATAAACACATATAACCACTTTGAAACTGTGTGTAGCAATGTTTATTGCAGCAATATAGGAGAAAAAAATGTGATCAACCAAAATGTTAATGAAAAATGGATAATTGATAACATAAAATAGTATATAATCTATAAGAATGAATAATCAGCAATAAAAATGAATTAAGTAATGATAATATTACAATATAAACAAATCTCAAAAATATTTTAAGTGAAAATTCAGAAAAGGCATATTTTATGATTATATTTATATGAAATTTTAAAAATAGGTAAGATAATAGAAAACAATACTAGAGTGTGGTTGCCAGGTACTTTGAATAGAGAAGTGCAGAATGTGCATATTAATGAGTATGAGGTGTCATTTGGGGTGATGAAATGTTCTTGAATTAATGGTGAAGATGCCACAATTTTCTGAATACATTAGATCCTCCGAATTATATGATTTAAAAGATTAACTTTGTATGTGAATTTTATCTCAATCAAAAATTCAGAAGGCAATAGATAAAATATAGCATGGTGAAATTTTCAAAAGATGAATGTAGAAGTATTTCATATATTGATGCCAAAAAATATTCAAAATACATTGTGAAATGAAAATATTAAGGTACAGATGACTCATGGGATTGGAGAATATGTACATAGATATGTACATCTTATCTGCGCATCACAGAGTATGTAATGGACACTTGAGAGACAGGTAATGCAAGGTGCTGTGGCAAGAGGCCGACTTCCACAGGAAGATACTCTGTTCCTTTGGAAACCTAAACAATGCTAGCAACTAATATATAAATTACAAATGTTATTATTAAAAAAGTTCAAAGGCCAAATGAAAAATGGGAAAACATTTTAGAAACTCATATAAACCAGTGGTAATAACATTAAGAACCTTATGAAAATATTTATAAAGCTTACAGATAATTCCTAGAAGAGAAAATAAGAATAACATAAATATATTAAAAATCTCTTCCACATATTAGTCACTTTTCCCCTTTCTCTGACAAAATGCTTCACAAGAGCAACTTGGGGGAAAAGTTTGTTCTGGCTTACAATCTCAGGACAGTAGTTATTAATTTCAGTTGTCACCTTGACTAGACTTAGAATTACCTAAAAAATACAATCCTGAGCTTCTGTCTATGAGTCTATTTACAGAGAAATTTGAGAAACTAGTGACTTTAATTAATCTACTATTAGTTCAAAATAAATAAAATTTTATCCTTGGTCCTTAACACATGCATAGATTTTTTTCTGTTTTTTAATGAAAATATAATTGCACCACTTCTCTCCTTTCCTCCCTTTAGCCCCTCCCATGTCCTCTCCCTTGCTCCTCCTCAAATTTATGGCCTCTTTTTCTTTGTTGTTGTTACACACATATAAAACCTTTTCATTCCATTTAGTTTTATTTGTTTGTATGTATATGATTTCATAGCTGACCATGTTATGCTGGATAATCAGCAAGGATACTCATCCGTGGGGAAGATTATTTTTTCTGCTCTCAGCATTCCTTGGATGTCTGTATTTATTTGTCTAGGGCTGTGGCCCCATGAGATTTCCCCATTCCAATAGCATGTCTTTACCACCATGTCATCCAAAACAAAGGGATTTGAATTTGAATATAACTATTAGTTACTTTTTATGGCAAAGCAAGCCCCTAGTGAAGCAGACTGAGATTCCAAGTCTGTCTCAGACTGCTGTACAAATGTTCTCAACCCAATCTCATTCTCCATCATTTATTTCAAACCTTCCCTGAACTGGACAAATACCTTTAGCTAAACTTCTTTCGATAACAGAGTATTTTTTCATCTTTATTAAACAGGTTCTATCAGCTGCTTCCATCTTCTTTTATCATTAACACTAGTCTCTGCTATTAGCTGCCAGACCACTTAATGACCTCCTTCAAAGCCTTTTTAGTTTGTGACATAGTTTTGAGGAACACTACTGGATGTCCTCTTTCCCCACATATATCTAATCTCCATACACCACCCTCAAAGTGGTCAAAGTGGTGGCCAAATACAGTAGTATCTCTGGCATTTCAGATTTTTGTGTTATCTCTGGCATTCCTTCAAACAAGCAATGCTTTGTAATAATTTTAAGCATCCCCAAACCTAGGCTATTGTGATAATTTGGCCAAATTTACAACAAAATATTACCCCCAATAGCATCATTATGAGAAGTGCCTAAAACAGCACCTGGACAATAGTATTTTTCAGCAGAAATAGAAGTCAATAAAATCAAAATTACAACTGCAGAAACTCATGGCAGAAGTTCCATATGTGACCACTAGATGGCAAAATTGCAAAAACGTAGTAGGTAAATTGGTCTCTGGTGGTTCATGGAAAGACAATGAGCAGAAGAAAGAAAGCACTATTATATTGAAGTGCTCCTGAGACTGAGGCCAAGGTTAATATCAGAAAAGCAATCTGCAGAAAACGAAGAGACAGGGCTTGCAGACAGGCAATACCTAAGAGATATGTGGATGATGCATTCAGGCAGAAATATAGTCCCAAAAACAATCATAAAAATTACACGCAGAGAAACAAGAAAATAAACTGTATCTAAGAGGGACTGTTTTTTTTTTTTTTTTGAGGCTGTGGGACCAAAGCTCTTGGCTTTACTCTTACATTTGTTAAAAGGATTCACGGTGGGGATTGAGGAACATAAGAGTGTAGGAAGTTGTTTAATGAGAACAGACGTAAAGCTTGGGGTAAAGAAACAGATCTGGAATGGAGTAGTGGTAACTACTTTAGTAACATTGTGAATATATTTTATGCCACTGCATTGTATGCTCAAGAACTAAAGATACAGGAGGTGTCAGCCAGGTGTGGTAGCGTATGCTCTTAGCCCAGTTATTCTGGAAACAGAAGCAGAAGGATCATGAGCATGTTTTATTGTATATAGTTTATAATGTACAAAATATTAGTATAATTTCTTTAATAAGAGAAAAATGACCCAAAACAAATCAAATTTCAAATACATTGATATGGCTCCTAGCTACTGCAGAATCCTAGTTTAGAGTGGACGTTGTCTAGTTCCTCCATGCCATAACGTAACAGTCTGCCACTCATTTCACAGCCCCATAAAATGGTCAGCCAATAACTACATTAGATCAGCTAATAACTCATCAAAATATTTAATGTGTATTTATTTTTAATCTTGTATTTTTGCTTCGTTTATTATGTAGACCTGAACTTCTGTCACATATTTTTCTGCATCAAAGAACTTGTCTCACAGCTTCTTACAAAGCAAATGTACACTGGTAAGTAATTTTCTCAACTTTTGTTTGTCTGGAGAAAAATCTTCTCTTTCTCTCTCTCTCTCTTTCTTTTATTTCTGAATAATAGTTTCACTAGATCCCGAATTGTAGGTTGTCAGGTTTTTTCTTTCAACACTTTAAACACTTCACTACACTCTTTTCTTGGTAGATGATTTCTAAAGTGCAATACAATGTAATTCTTATCTTTGTTCCTTTGTAAGGTAGCTTGTTCTGAGACTTCATCATTGCCTTGATGTTTATATGCATGCTGTTGTTTTGATAGCCATTCTCCTTGGTATTCTTAAAGTTTCCTCAGTTTGTACCCAGCCATTAATTTTAGAATATATTTAGCCACTGGTGTTTCAAATCTTCTGTTTCTTTCTCTTTTCTTCCTCATAGTTTCCTTATCTGTAAGCATTGTTTATGTGAGCGTACAGTTACACGTCCTATTCTGGGTGTGGGCCTTCATCTTTCCCTTTGTTATTTAATTTGAGAAGTTTCGATTGGTGCTTCTTAAAAATTCCGTGTGTGATTCCATCAAAGGTATTTTAAACTTTGCTTACAGTGTTTTGTTGTGGTGGTGGTGGGGACTGAAACAAATGTATAGGTGGGTTAAAGTGTAACCTTCAACTCCAAGATCCTACTGCCTGGGTGGCTCTTACTGCATATGTGTGTGTGTGTGTGTGTGTGTGTGTGTGTGTGTGTGTGTGTGTGTGTAGTTAGCAATATTTTTATTCCTGGAGTTTTCTCTTTGTGTGTTTTAGAGAAATCTAGGGCACACAGATAAATATGCTAATGGAACACAGTTCCTTGATTCCCTCTTTGCCCACCTTTCATATCCTCCCTGATAAACCAGCAACAACTCTTTATCAATGCAAATCCACAGTGTACTTTAGGGCTCATTCGGTGTTATAGTTCTATACAGTTTGACAAATATATAAAAACATATATATCACTATAAAACAAAATAAACTATAGATTTACTGGTCTAAAATCTCCATGTTTGAAGTTTCCATTTTTCCATTCTCCCTAATCCTTGATCTTCCTCTGCCTGCAGATATGCCTTCTCTGGAATTGAATCTCACAATACCTAATATTTTCAGGTTGTCTCATTTAGTCATATATATATTTCCCTTTGTCTTTTCAGGATTTATAGCTCATTTCCCTCAGTGTTGAATTTTTCTTTTACTTTGGTTGAGTCTACAGCCTTCTAACTCATCACCGAACAATATCCGGCTTAATTACAAGTTTGAACAATTATGAGTAAGTTTTTAAAAATATCTACAGTAGGATTTTATGTGGACTTACATTTTCAACGTTTGGGTAAATACTAGTGAGAGTAATCTCTGAGTTGAACAATAATAGTGTGTTTTACTTTCTTTGAAACTATCAAACAGCCTTCCAAAGTAACTGCACAATTTTATGTTCTCTAGAGAAATAAACACATATTCATGCAAGCATTTGGTATTGTCAGTATTTGGATTTGTTTCTGTCTGATAGGCAGGTAGTCACAGTCTCTCAGTTGATGTTTTTGTTTCTATGTATCTCCCTTGGTAAGGGTTTTGTACAAATATTTTGCTTTTTAAAAACTGGTTTATATTTTTTGTTATTGTTCACTTTTTATGTATTCTTTCTTGTGGTTTTTGGTCCTTTACCAATATAGCCTTTTGGAATTTTTAAAATTCTGGCTTGTAAAAATCCTTTTTCAAATCTTTCTTCATGTTTCTATCTCTCTGCTTGCTACATATCTTTTATTATGTATTGTCCACTCTATTTGAGGACTAATGTGTTAATCAGAGTTATCAGAAATTTCAAGTCTGATTATTTCAATATCCCTCTTGTTCCTCAGTCTAGTTAAAATGATGATTTATCCCTTCAAAATGTGTTTTTTTTTCTCTTGTAACATATACCTTGAACAGTTTTTGGTTGAAGGCTAGTCATTATACATTTAGTAAAAGAAATCCAGGCAAATAAAACATTACTGTAGGGTTTGTGTTTATATAAGAGTACAGTGATCTTTCTGTTTTCCTTAGCTGAAAGTATGTTGGAAGCTGAAAATTACTCTAGGGTCTTTGATTGTGACTCTACTTTTGTGTTTGGATTTCCCTAGGGACTTCTTCTTAAATAGCATGTAACCCTTGCAGTTCCCACTTTTTACTTTACCTTACAGCTTAGCAGAAGCTTCATTCTTCTGTAGAAAAGATTACATATAATGCTATGGTCAGGTCTCCATTTTTAGTGAAACTACCTATTTCACAAACGTTTCCTAATTCTCTCCCTTGGGTACTCAGAAGGCTATGCAATCTCAAGCTGGGAATTTCTCTTCATTGAGATGGTCTAGGTCTTTGGAAGTATATGCCAATTAGGTTTTGATAATATATATAATCTCTGTGAGTTTGGACTTTTTAAGAACAGAATGTCCTGGGCCTGTATCAAAAAATTTCCTCCCCATGGCAAGTCTGCAAAGGGTTGTTTTTCTGCTCTTCATTCTGAGTATCAGATAAGGTTTCTGGCGGGAATGTCTGAAAGTCCTTAGAGAATGGTTCTCTGGGAGGTTTTATCTCTGAAGATAATCAGCCACCAGGTTCCCTCAGTTTCTGGTTTTCAGTCTTGTCAGATTTGTGAGGACAGGAATGGCAACTTCCAAAGTCTTTGCATGCCAGAAGTTTGTTTTTGCTTTTATTTTTTTTGCTTTGTTTCACTCATCCACTTTAAAAGACACTGCTCTTCTTAAAATATTTGGGTATTTTTGGTTGTGAGCCCAGCCTTTAACGGCTGAGCCATCTTTCCAAGCTCTTGTGCTTGCTAGATCCAAGTTGTACCACAGAGCTAAATCCTCAACTCATTCCTCTGTTCTTAAAGTGTTAATAGTTATCTTCATTATACAAATGCACTGCAATACACTTAATTAGGCTCACTTGTTAAGCATTGAGTGTTTTGTTTTTCATTTATTCATTTAAGAAATATTCATTGAATAGTTGCTGTATTTGTGTCACAGCAAGTATAAAATATGTGCTTCTCTGCTTGTGTATACACATGTGTATTTCAAGCTTCATGACGGTTAAATTCAAGCTGTTTAAAAATAACACTGAAGAATACACCAGTACCTGACATTTTTTTTTCCAGTACTCCTTTTGTATAGAATACTTAAAGTGTAATTACCAAGTCAGAGAATGTAAATAATTTGAAACCCTCAATATAAATTGCTAAAGATGTCATTAAAAAGATTGAATCATTTTATTAGCTTATAAAACTTGCAAGGCAATATTCATGCTTACCGTGTTCATGATAACACTATACTACTAGCACCATATGAAACAGGGCTTAGTACATATTAGATGGTTGCTGCATATTTAATAATGAATACCTAAAATTTCATCATACTCCACTTTCTTATGAGATTGTTGTAATGGTTAATAATGCTAATCTACCAGTATAACCAATATGGGTGCATTCTATGTACTCTCCAGTTTTTATCTTGTGGATATCTGGTATGACATTATCTTCCTTTCTGATAGAAAAGCTCTCTTAAGGTCTCTCTTAATGGTTTGTCTAAAGCCTCCTTTTAAGTAAAAATAAGCAAATAAACTTTGAGCTGTGACGTCAGACACGTCCAAAATTGAATTTTGATTTTATCATTACTTTTGTGAGATAAACAGATATTCTGTAGCTCTCTTATGTCAAGAAGGTCACCTAACACCTTTTTTGAAGAGTAAGTGATTTATTGTAAAAATCCAGTTTCAAAGTTACAACTAGGTATTAATGGTTGGGCCAGTGCTAGGTTTCTACCTCTCACTAAGACAACTGGGACTTAACTTCTGCATATGAATCTAGAAACAAATTCCAGTCCTCAATCTGGACTCTGGTGTCTTGTGTGAGTAGTGGTCACTTTCCCATCTACACATGTTTACCAGATATCTCTTTTTACTTCTTTTACTTCATTTCTTCCTAGCAAAATTCAGGCAATTTGGTTTAAATATCATCTGTTCCAAGCAATGTTTCTAGATTCCCCAGATGATCTGGGGTGGTTATTGACTCTCCTGAAGCCACATTGTGCCATTTCCCATAATGTGCTATATTTCATGGAACAACGAGCCACTTGAAGCAGGGAGTTTGTTTCTGTTACCCTCCAGTGTGAAACACTAAATACATTCTCTATATCAACTTGTTAAACTGAGGTGCACTGTTTCTAGGCTTACTCCTCAGAGTTCCCATGTTTTTTGAGTGAAGCAGGGAAGGAGGTGATATCCAGTAGGAAGAAGTGGAAAGACAAGTTAGAGAGAATAATTTTTAAGCTGTGTTTTTCTGATTAAAGTATTGGTGGGAAACTCACCAGGTAAGGTGCTCATATCATGGCACGGTGCTTGGTTCCAGATGTTTAAAACATCTCACAGTGATTTATTTCTACTTATTTGACAGGCAAGAGAGGAAAGAAAAAGAGAGCAAATAAGCAGACTAGAATGGGTTAATAAATTTCCACACACTTTACAAAGATGCAATAGAGTTAGGGGAGTAAAACAAACACAAAACAAAAACTTGATTGAGATTACCCAAATACAGAGAAAACCACAAAATTCCCCCTTCTTCCCACCCTGGTAAACTTACATGAATCACTCATTCATCTTTCCTTCATTCACTTGTTCTGTTCAACAAGCCTTTACTGAGTAGCTATTATAGGAGAAACTGTATCGGAGACAGAGAGCTCACAGTCTGGGAATGGAGGTGGCTATATAAATAACAATCTTACAAAGAAGACAGCATAAAATATGTATCCTGGAATGTAAAGAGAAACAAAAATCTCAGGACTAGAGCTAACTCACAGAGTCAAGCAAACAATAAGCTCCTTTCTGCTGCCTACAGTTAATGTTAGTAGCTCAAAATTAATTAAGAATATGTCTGCCTGGAATTTATGTATTTTGCAAACTTTTTGACCAATTCTTTTTCTATAACTTTACCCCTAAGACGGTGAGGAAAGTTAGTGATAGTTTTTACTTCTTTTCTTGAGTTTTCTTTTTTTTCCAGTCCTTAGATACCAAACCTAGGGACTTGTATCTGCTAGGCAAATTTTTTACAACTAAGCATTATCTTCAGCTGATCGAGTTCTCTTTTTTTGTCATTTTAGCTATTTTTTGTTATTTTCTGTTTTAAAGTTGAATTAATTTTATTTGTTATTTATTTTTTCCCTGCTCTATTATGAGTTCAACAATATCAAAACAGAAATATGTAAGAAAATATAGATGTATGTCCTTTTTTTCTTTTTGTCAGTGTTTATGGTACCATTCACAGATGCTTTCTTATTATTAAAGCCAAATTGGCCACTTATCCTATCTATCTGATTACCTAATTCACTGAAAAAGCCGTATTTAAATAATTTTTGTACAAATAAGTCTTCTCTAAAGAAATGAGGTAGGGATTGTGATAGGAATTTTATGCTTTGTGAGCCTGTCACTAGCATTTATGAGACAGATACAGAATGACTAAAGACATATCAAGCAATTTGAGAAAGTTCTGAATAGCATATGCAGCCCTGTGCAGAAATAGCACAAAACACTGGCAATTATAACCAGCCACAGTCAACAAAAGATAAAGCAATAAAGCAAGCTAGGCCAAGCTAATTGGGCTACAAGGCAGACCACTGTTTGTTGGGCACCAGTGTCTCTTCACAAAGGCAAATGACGACCCAAATTATAGCAATCTGGTACCTTACAAATAACTGGGACACAAGCTCTTCTAAGCCCTCTGATGTTAGGAGACAGCACAACGGAAATATTGCTCTCTACTTTGAAATCAGGATAATTATGATTGGAATTCTGGCTCTGCTGCTTATTAGCTTTGTAGCCCTGTGTCACTCATTTTCCCTCTCTCAAACTTCAAGGCAGTAATTGTACCTACTTTGCAGGATGGCTTTGAAAATTTGTGGACATCATACACACAAAATGCATGGGTGAAGAGTTGTTAACAAACACAAGTATGTTGTTTGAATTGGGAAGATGTCATTCTTTTTGGACTTTTGGGGGGTCTTTCAGGCTCTTCAGGCCTCAAGTCTTCTCATCTTATAAAATTATTGGAAAGGCTCTGCAGCCAACAGAATGGCAGTATACAGAGATTCAGAAATTCACAATTTACAGTGGAAATGTTAATGGTTCTTGTGAGCACGTCTCTGTGTGATGTGTGTGCATGAGTGCATGGATATATTCATATCTATAGAGGGCAGAGGTTCATGTATAATTAGTCTCCACTTTTATTTAAAAAAATGTTAGTGTGTATGTGTATGATGTGTGTGCATAACTGTAGGCTCACAAATGCTGCAGCACACATGTGCAACAGCTCATGTGTAGAGGTCAGAGGACAACTTGCTGGATTCTGTTCTTAAACTATGAGGTTTGGGAATGGAACTCAGCGCAGCAGCAGTACCTGGTAATCATCTTTATCTGCTCTGCTATCTGGATGCTCCAGTTTATCTTTTGAGGCAGGGTCTATCATTAAACCTAGAGCTTATCAGCTTGGCTAGGCTCCACAGATCCTCCTGCCTCTGTCCCATTTCCCTGACACTGGAGTTACAGAAACACCAGGCTCCAGGCCTTGTTTTTCCAAGGTGCTGGCGGCCAAACTCAGATCCTTATGCCTGAATAACAAGCACTTTACTGACTGAGTCATCCCCTTGGCTCTACGTGGTATTTTTATTTGTACGTTTAGCAGCTTATTGTCTGTTTATTAGCATACTGAAAAAGCATTCATTCAACCTTCCCCTTCCTAAGTTTATTTCCTAATAGAATGAGTCAAACCTGTTACTGTTGCTAATTAAAATGCTCTTAGAGCTGAAGGAATGTATCAGCTACCCCGTGTGGAGGGAGAGTAGGTGAGGGTGTGTTTTGAAGCCTGGAAGATCAAGCCACTGTTTTAAATAGTTCATTTCTTGAAACAGTTTGAATTTCAGGCCATTTTTACTTTCTTAATTAAATGTGTGTTCCTCAATGTGCCACACACACATATGTGGACATGTGTTCCTTTTTCTTATTTTTGTATTTCTTTTGCAGAAGAGATAGTAATGCATTATGGAAATTAAAGAAAAAAGCCGGGTGGTGGTGGTGCACGCCTTTAATCCCAGCACTCGGGAGGCAGAGGCAGGCGGATCTCTGTGAGTTCGAGGCCAGCCTGGTCTACAAGAGCTAGTTCCAGGACAGGAACCCAAAATCTACAGAGAAACCCTGTCTCAAAAAATCAAAAAAAAAAAAAAAAAAGAAAAGAAAAGAAAAGAAAAAGAAAAATAATCCACTGTATTGATTCACCCGTTGGTAACTTTTTGAAATTACAGAAACTATACCAAGTATATTTTTCCTTCCTTTTTGAAAGTGAAAAGAAAATGCACAAGTATAAAAAAAACTACAGCCCAATGAAAATCATATTTTCCTAAAACTTGGATTTATTCAGGAAAATCTGTGCTTTGTAATTTTTCTCCTTGCTCCCAGGAGAAAGGGCTCTCTAATACTCTGGGTACCAATGTATTTCAAAATGTACTCTTAAAACCAATTTCATGATAACCAAAAAAAAAAGCGTTGAAAGACACTAGGAACTTGAGCTTCTGGGCTATTCTGCTGTCTCTACTACCATCTAATTATGAGTGCTCAGACTGCAGGTGCCAGCCACTACATTTGGCTATATTATGGAGGCTTCAGGAATAAATGTAGGTATGTGACTTTCACAACAAATACTTTTACCTACTTAGTCATATTTCATGCCAGAATGACAGATTTTAGATGTAAGTTTAATGTTTTTATTTTTGATATTAAATCATAATTACATTTTTACATTACCCTTCTTCCTACCAACCCCTCATGTGTATCTCCCTGCTCTCTCTTAAATTAATACCCTCTTCTTATTTGTTATTGTTGCATATGTGTAAACATACATGTAAAACCTGCTCAGTGTATGTAATGTTACTTCTATGTATATGCTTTCAGAACTGATCACTGTTCTTTCTTTTTTTTTTTTTTAGTTTTTCGAGACAGGGTTTCTCTGTAGCTTTGGAGCCTGTCCTGGCACTAGCTCTTGTAGACCAACCAGGCTGGCCTTGAACTCACAGAGATCCGCCTGCCTCTGCCTCCCGAGTGCTGGGATTAAAGGTGTGCGCCACCACCGCCCAGCTTGATCACTATTCTTGAATAACCATTCGGAGGTCCTCACCTTGGCAAGACTTCCTCCCACTCTAAGCATTGCTTAGTTGCCTATCTTTGTCTAAGATCGAAGCCTCTATGAGATTTCCTCCTTCCATGTTACCATGCATTATCGGTGTCATCTTTATTCAGGTTTTGTTTAGGCAACTGTGATGATGAGATATCATGACTATAGTTTGTAGCATGATTAACAAAAATCCAGAGAGAGAAATTGGGGTCCAACCTGAAGGTCAGACAAGCAAAACAGCTAGCCACTGGTTTTTACTCTACCTCAATCAGAAATGGTGATCCTGCCTCCAAGAATCTCAGAATGAGATTGTGTGTGAGAGTGGTCTCCTCCCGTTTTTATATTCCTCTCTTGTGCTGTGATTAAAGGCATGCAACCACTACTGCCCGGTTTCTCTTGCAAACTAGTGTGGCTAACAGGATTAAAAGTGTGTGTCACCACTACCTGGTCTGTAAGACTGCTCAGTGAAGCTATTTTACACTCTAAACTTCAGGCAAGCTTTAGTTATTAAGATACAAATGAAATATCACCATATTTCCCCTTTTTGTTTAATATAAAAAGGAAAGGCTATAACTAATATAAGAAAAATATATACAATAATTACAATGACTATATACAGGCAATAAGTATATAAAAATGTCTAGTCTATTTGCATTTGACTAAAATAATTCAACTATTTACTGCATATATATATATATGTATATTGCATTCTGCTCACTATCACTCTAACTCAATTTATTTCCTTTCTATTATCCATCATCCATCATCCCATTACCTGCCCTTTCCTTTTCACACACTAATGCCTTTGTTTTGTTTTCTGAACCACTTGATTTTCTCCTGAACCATCTGTGTGACCACAAGTCTTTAACTAACCATTACAGCCTGGTGGGCTTTCTATTTGCTACATAACTAAAGACAATGACTTTTTCACCTTCCAGAAACCAACAGGTGCCAATACTTTAACAGGGCAGAGTAGGGTCTCATGAGCTCATTCGTGTTCAGTTATTAGTTGTTTGCACTCTTGTGCACACACTTGCTGCAGACAGCCATAGCTGCTTGCTATAAAATCAAGATTTTAATGTCTATTTCATACCCAGAAGAAAGCATTTTCTCTTTCTTCTCCCAATCCTATGACTTACATTCTTTCTGACCTTTCTTACTTCCACAATGTTCTCTGAATATCAGAGTAATGGTGAGAATGTCTTGTGTAAGTCTGGGCATTCAACCAACCATTTATTCTATGAATAAATGGGACCTCCTGAGACTGAGAAGCTTCTGTAAAGCAAAGGACACTGTCGCTAAGACAAAAAGGCAACCCACTGACTGGGAGATATTCACCAACCCCGCAACTGACAAAGGTCTGATCTCCAAAATATATAAAGAACTCAAGAAACTAGACTGCAAAAGGCTAATCAACCCAATTATAAAATGGGGCACTGAGCTGAACAGAGAATTCTCAACAGAAGAAGTTTAAATGGCCAAAAGACATTTAAGGTCATGCTCAACTTCCTTAGCTATCAGGGAAATGCAAATCAAGACAACTTTAAGATACCATCTTACACCTGTCAGAACGGCTAAAATCAAAAACACCAATGATAGCCTTTGCTGGAGAGGTTGTGGAGAAAGGGGTACACTCATCCATTGCTGGTGGGAATGCAAACTTGTGCAACCACTTTGGAAAGCAGTGTGGCAGTTTTTCAGGAAATTCAGAATCAACCTACCCCTGGACCCAGCAATACCACTCTTGGGAATATACCCAAGAGATGCCCTATCATACAACAAAAGTATATGCCCAACTATGTTCATAGCAGCATTGTTTGTAATAGCCAGAACCTGGAAACTGTAGTAATATGAGCGGCGGGGCTGCGTCCCCAACACCCCAGCCGCTTGCTCGGCTAGCTTATGCCCCGAAATAATTACATGGACACTGTATTCTTTTAATCACTGCTTGGCCCTTTAGCTCTAGCCCTTACTGGCTAATTCTGATATCCCGATCAACCCATCTCTAATAATCTGTGAGCACCGGTCTTACCGGGAAGATTCTAGCCTAAGTCCATCCTGGGTCGGAGCTGGGGCATGGCATCTCTCTGAGGTGTCTGCTCCCGAGAGGAGAGCTGTGGAGTCTGACCTCACTTCCTCTTCCTCCCAGCGTTCTGTTCTGTTTACTCCACCTACCTATGTCCTAACCAATAAAATGGGCCAAGGCAGTTCCTTTATTAGCCAATGACCTTCCTCCATCAGGAAACAACCTAGATGCCCTTCAATGGAAGAATGGATGAAGAAAGTATGGAATATATACATATTAGAGTACTACTCAGCAGTAAAACACAATGACATCGTAAATTTTGCATGCAAATGGATGGAAATAGAAAACACTATCCTAGGTGAGGTAACCCAGACCCAAAAAGAGGAACATGGGATGTACTCACTCATATTTGGTTTCTAGACATAAATAAAGGACATTGAACCTATAATTCGTGATCCTAGAGAAGCTAAATAAGAAGGTGAACCCAAAGAAAAACATATAGGCATCCTCCTGAATATTAACCTTCATCAGGTGATGAAAGGAGACAGAGACAGAGACCCACATTGGAGCACCGGACAGAAATCTCAAGGTCCAAATCAGGAGCAGAAGGAGAGAGAGCACGAGCAAGGAACTCAGGACCGCGAGGGGTGCACCCACACACTGAGACAGTGGGGATGTTCTATCGGGAACTCACCAAGGCCAGCTGGCTTGGGTCTGAAAAAGCATGGGATAAAACCGGACTCGCTGAACATAGTGGACAATGAGGACTACTGAGAACTCAAAAACAATGGCAATGGGTTTTTGATCCTAATGCTCGTACTGGCTTCGTGGGAGCCTAGGCAGTTTGAGCTCACCTTACGAGACCTGGATGGAGGTGGGTGGTCCTTGGACTTCCCACAGGGCAGGGAACCCTGATTGCTCTTTGGGCTGACAAGTGAAGGGGACTTGATTGGGGTAGGGGAAGGGAAATGGGAGGTGGTGGCGGGGAGGAGGCAGAAATCTTTAATAAATAAATTAATTAATTAAAAAAATAAAAAAGAATCTGAGTAACAATTATTTGTGATTATTTATTGCCATTTATTGCAAAGAGAAGCTTCTCTGGTCAAGGATAAGAATACCATTTGTCTATGGGTATACACATAAGTACTTAGACCACAATGAGATACCCATTTGAGTCTAGTCTAGATACCCCCAGCAATGGGTTTGGAACTGGGTTTAAAATATTGGGTGTAGAATGCACAGACCTCAAATACAATCAGAAAGAGGCTGGTTATCCCATAAAGGTATGCCACTATTGTAGTAATAGGAGCAGCAGGGCTGCGTCCCCAACACCCCAGCTGCCTGCCCGGCTAGCTTATGCCCCGAAATAATTACACACAAACTGTATTCATTTAAACACTGCTTTGGCCCATTTCTATCTAGCCTCTTCTAGGCTAATTCTCACATATTAATTTAGCCCATTTCTAATCATCTGTGTAGCGCCCCTAGGTGCGCTTACCGGGAGGATTCTAGCCTATGTCCATCCTGGGTCGGAGCTTCATTGCTTGCGTCTGCCTGGGAGCTGGGAGCATGGTGTCTCTCTGAAGCGTCTGCTCCTGAGAGGAAAGCTGTCGAGTCTGACCTCACTTCCTCTTCCTCCCAGCGTTCTGTTCTGTTTACTCCACCTACCTATGTCCTAATCAATAAAATGGGTCAGGGCAGTTCCTTTATTAGCCAATGACCTTCCTCCATCACACTATTGTATCAGTGGGCACATTGTGCCCAGCAGGGTGATATTTGTTGTATGAGAATCTTTTCCTGGAGAGATGTAACATACACATGTCCACTCAACACAGCAAAAGAGTCAACAACAGAAGAAAAGTCACAGCTTCCCCAATGCCCAATTTGGTGAGACAATGCGTTTTTTATTGGGGTTGCTAACAAAAGTATGAGTGAGAGGATATATACAAGGAGCAGCTGTATCACAAGAATGCCCATCCAAACACAAGGGATGACAGCAGAAGATTACAACCTGGTGTAGTAATATGAAGCGGCGGTGGGGCTGCGTCCCCAAACACCCCAGCCGCCTGTCCGGCTCGGCTAGCTTATGCCCCAAATAATTACACGGACACTGTATTCTTTTAAACACTGCTCTGGCCCATTTCTAATAATCTATGTAGCGCCCCTAGGTGCGCTTACCGGGAAGATTCTAGCCTAAGTCCATCCTGGGTCGGAGCTGGGGCATGGTGTGCGTCTTCCCTGGAGCAGGTAGCATGGCATCTCTCTAAAGCGTCTGCTCCGGAGAGGAGAGCTGTGGAGTCTGACCTCACTTCCTCTTCCTCCCAGCCTTCCCTTCTGTTTACTCCACCCACCTAAGGGTGGGCCTATCAAATGGGCCTAGCAGTTTCTTTATTGCTTAAACAATGAAATCAACAGATTGATATATGACACTCCCACATCACTTCCCCTTTTTCTGTTTAAACAAAAAAAAAGGAAGGCTTTAACCTTAACATAGCAAAATTACATATAACAAAACAGTTATCAAGTAAAAGTTACATCAGAAACATTTATACATATAACAAAATTGACCGTAAATCTCTATCAATAAAGCAAAATCTATACTAATGCAAATTATTCATGTCTATATCATATCCCCCTTTAAATGTAAAAGAACATTTATAAACTATATTTGGGAACATGGGCGCAGTTTTTTCTCTCCAAACTGCTTCCTGCTGAATGGGGGCGTCGTTAATGATTTTAGGGTGTAACCTGTGTGCCAGGTTTATCTCAGTTGGCAGTTGAGCAAGGCAATTTTCTGAAGATGTTCACAGCAACCCTTCAGGAGGACGTGGTCCATCATACCAAATTGGAATTGAAGAAATGAACAGGGTCTCATCCTCTGTGAAAACAAAAGAAGACTCTCTCCAAAGCATCATATCCTTAGACCCAAATTCTGAAATCATACCCTCATGATATCCGTTCTGGTTCCACTTGGCAGCCCATATAATAAAATGTCTCTTTGTACTTAGCTCCTTCACAGTCAAAAATTTTAAAGAAAACACAATGTACATAATCCAGACTCTCTGTGAATTTTCCATCTTTACGCGACTTATTTTTATTTATATCTATAACTATCTGTACTCTGTCTCTTTAAAGACTTTACTTTTACTTTTTTCTTTTTAAACCATTAACTTTATTCTCTATATTCTTTTTCTTCTCTCTCCCAAGCCTACGTACATTCATCCAACAGTGTGATTCATTCAGTGGTCTGAATCTGTCCTATTGTGAATCTGCAATTTTTTACTATCCAGGAGCACTTTTGATTTGCGCCTTTAAATCACTAGGCACTTAAGAATCTAAGCTGTGACATTCCTACATTAACTTTTTGCTTTTTGAGCTTATATCTTTGACCTGGAATAACCCTGTAGACCAGGCTGTCTTTGAACTCTCAGAGATCCGCCTGTCTCTGCCTCCCAGGCATTGGGATTAAAGGTGTTTGCTCCTACACCTTGAACTCAGAGATCTGTTCGCCTCTGCCTTCTAGGCACTGGGATTAAAGGCGTGTGCTACCACACCTTCAAGTCACAGAGGTCTATCTCCCTCTGCCTCCCAAGTGTTGGGATTAAAGGTGTGTACACACAACAACTCTCTTCCTTTTTTTGTTTTTGGTTTAAGAACTTCAACTTTCAGCTTGCATATATTTTTAACACACAGTAAACCATTTAGAAATTTTCTTTGTCTCTGAATCTCTCTTTACTGTATATCTCTCTTTTTCTGACCACAAGAGCCTTTAAATTACTGAGCAATATCAGTAGGACTAAAGGCGTGGCTTTGCCGGCTGGATCCAGCCCATTCCTTAGCTTTCCAGCCTCGTGGCTGATGTACAGGCTGCAGCCATGTTTATAGCCACACCTGGCATTTCAAGGTCCCTGCCAGCCAGCGAGCTACAACAGACAATACTCAAGTCCTCTCTCGGTAGCCGGCCCTCCTGCCTCAAACAGTCAGAGTTTGCCCTGGCAGGATGGCCCAGAAAGCTGGCATTTTAAAAACAACACAGGTTTGTTCCTGCTGCTGAGTCAGGAAAATTTCAAAATGGAGGACGTACCATTTTGTGCTAGCTCTGGGGCCACCAGGTAGGAGCTGCGCTCAGCACTTCAATTCTGAGACTGAGCATGCAGCACAGAAATTCTTTTCATCCAAGTTACATCCAAATCTGACACGCAGAGCACTGCGCAGTCTGAAAACACTTCTCTGTATGGCAGCAGGAATCCGCTATGCTCTTCCGCCTGCCTAAGCCTGATTCTGCCTTCTGCCCAGGAGCAGGCGGGGAGCTCTGAGTCATCGTCAAGGTCTCAGAGCACTCTCCTTCAGATCCCAAGCGGGAACACAAACATAAAGCCAGAGTTCGCACTGGTGGCACAGCCCCAGGAAGCTATGCTTTGAAATGACACAGCGTTTTTTCTGCTGCTGTTGCAGAATCAGGAAATCTCTCTACAGCACGCCACCAACAAACAGCAAAAATCTGTGTTAAACTCTCTCTCCCTTATTTTTAAGCCTTCTCAGGTTTTTTGTGGACTCAGTTAGCCACACGTCTGGGCGTCATTTGTAGTAATATGAAGCGGCGGTGGGGCTGCGTCCCCAAACACCCCAGCCGCCTGTCCGGCTCGGCTAGCTTATGCCCCAAATAATTACACGGACACTGTATTCTTTTAAACACTGCTCTGGCCCATTTCTAATAATCTATGTAGCGCCCCTAGGTGCGCTTACCGGGAAGATTCTAGCCTAAGTCCATCCTGGGTCGGAGCTGGGGCATGGTGTGCGTCTTCCCTGGAGCAGGTAGCATGGCGTCTCTCTAAAGCGTCTGCTCCGGAGAGGAGAGCTGTGGAGTCTGACCTCACTTCCTCTTCCTCCCAGCCTTCCCTTCTGTTTACTCCACCCACCTAAGGGTGGGCCTATCAAATGGGCCTAGCAGTTTCTTTATTGCTTAAACAATGAAATCAACAGATTGATATATGACACTCCCACATCAACCTGGAGCTGCCTGAACATCTTTTCTTTTGGGTAGCATTGCTGATCAGTCTTCCTCCTGAACAACTTCCTTTTATACTGTTAAGTAGGGTCCTTCAACAGTCTTCTAAGTTTTTATTCTCCCCCTTATGTGATGTTTGTGACCTTTTGTTTACCTCTTGAGGCTGTTTAACCTCTCTTTCCTCCTGGAGGAAATGTTTCAATTTGAAGGGAATGGAGCAATTGGGAGGAACATGCCTTGTAACAGTATTGTAGTTGATTGGGTTCACAGTTAGGTTAGACCATTGATACCTTCTCTGCCCACAGCCTACCTTCTCTGCCTGCAGAGAGCCTTCTAGTACTGTGAAAGCTAAATATGTCTTTGGTTTATTGAAAAATACCAAGTTTTTGGATACAGTGTTCTGGTATGTATTATAAAATAACTCTTAGTTATAGATGATTCTACCCTCAATATACAACATAGAAGATCTGTTTAATTTATTTGGTAGTAGAATTCAAACCTAAACAAGAGCCAAAGTCTTTTTATTGTGAGAAAAAAAAAACCCATTTGTTTCTTGATTCTTGGTTTTCTGAGTTCTCTGTATATTCCGTATATTAATACTCTGATGACTGTATAGCTGGAAAAGATTTTCTCCTATTCTGTGGGTTTCCTCTTCATTTAGCTGATTATTTCTTTAGCTGTGCAGAAGGTTTTTTAGCTTAATGAGGTTCCATTTGTCAATTACTGGCCTTAATTCCTGAGGAAATGAAGTCTTATCCAAAGTCCTTTCCTACACTTATATTTTGTAGTGTTCTGCCTATGTTTTCTTCTAACAGTTTCAGTGTTTCAGGTTTCATATCTAAGTCCCTGATTTATTTGGGAGTTGATTTTTTTGTGAAGGATGATAGTTTTTAACAGCCAATTATAGTCACTTAAGAACATTTCTTAACTTTTAATCTGAAAAGGACATTGCACTTTATCTAATTTACTAAATGTAGTTGCTGCAATGAGGTTGTTACACACTTTTACTGCTAAGAAGACAATTCTTTCTAAAGCTCAACTGAAGAAAGAAAGCCAAGAGAGAAATGCTTAGACCTAAAGTCTGCTCTAGACCAAAAATTTCCTTTTTCTGAAAAAAGAAAGTACTTTTTTTCTTCAGAACATTTCAGTGAGGAGAGGAATCTCTTGTTCTTACATATAGTAATTATATAAAGTAACAGATTTCATTATGATTTATTTCTCCAAGCATGAAAATTACATTGACCAGTATCCTACTATCCTTTCATAGCCTTCTCTCATTGATCTCCTTTCTCTTCCCCAATAGTAACAAGTCTAGATCTTTAGGGAACCAAGGCAAAAAGGCCTTCCTAAATTTCTAGTACTCATGTAGGTTAGATAATAAAATGCATCTTATTAAATGGGAATCTGAAATTGATTTTAAGTTACACTACCAAATAATTTGAGTAAATGCATGGGAGAGGGCCCAAGTTGATTTATAACAAATTCTATTTTTCATAAATGCCTTGTTAAAAATCTTAGTTATGAACAGAGTTGTAAGAAAGGACTTAAGCTGTTTTTTTTGTTGTTGTTGCTACAACAAATTGAATCCTAAGTTCACACGCACTAGGTCAGTACTCTTATCACTCTTTGCTCAATTAGAATTTAAGTTCTTTTAACTTATAAAATCTCAGCTTAAAAGATAATCCCCACCACTTTATTATGCTTTCCATTTTACTAGGATGAACAAATCATAGCCTTACTCTCTCTTTGTGGAAGAAAAATGAAGAAAAGGCAGACTATGCAGAACCTGCTAGAGAACTAACAGCCATACCATTCAGAATGAGATTCTTTACTCCACTGCACACACAGTCACACATACACATGTATGCATGTACACACACACACACACACACACACACACACACACACACATATATATATATATATATATATATATATATATATATATATATACACACACACACACACACATTTCTTATGCCTTTAACAAATTATTCATGTATTCATGTTTTCTCTGTCTGGAAAATGCTTCCATGTCTTTGATAATCTGTCATAGGACCAAATGATGGCAATCTAAGATAATTAAACATTGATATCTGATAAAGCTGAGTTTAGATGTTAGCTTAGCTTTTCATAAACAGTGTGAACCAAGATTATTTATTTGGCCTTTCTAAAATTTCATCTCCATATTAGAAAAAAATGCAGAAAAAAAGAGTTTCTAGTTTATAGGGATGCAAAGTTATTTAAATAAAATTATGAACATAAAGATCGTATGTCAGTACCTAGCATATGAAAATCATTTACAAAGCCATCATTACTATTATCTGATGTTTTTGTTTGAAACTTCATTCTCATTTAAGATTATTGTTTACAGTTTTTCAATGGAAATTAATTTGAACATGTCCTCTCTCCTACTATATTTTATTTCCTACATTTAATAAGTATTCATCTAAATTTTAATGTGAATGAAGTTGTCATATGTCTTTTAGTTCTGAGGCATCCAAGAAAATACAAATTGACATTTTGAGCCTCTATCTAATGAGAACATTTTGGACACATCTCTTTATATGTTATAGATTTTAGTTTATTAAATTTTTGGAGAGAAAAACTAAAAATTGGTGATTACAGAGTGACATGGTGGCAGTCCTACTGATTTAAGGCTTTCACCAAAGACAATCTGAGGTCTGGCCTCCACATACTGAGCAAAGTTACAAGCAAAATAAGCTCAGAGTTTGTGTGTGTATCTTGTCTTGAAATAAAAAAAGTTCCATTGACTTGCCATATATCCTTACCTCATTAAGGCTTTAACAGCTCAAACTTTGTGAGCATCCTAGGGAGCAAGCAAGCAGTGGAAAAGACTGGAGAATAATGATCTGGTAGACTTCTTGAGTATTGAAGTTTGCTAAAGGCAAATGGTACTTTAGCTACTTTCCGTGGTACCTGGAAGCCTGAGATAATGATTTTCAGACAGTTTTACTTATAAACAATAGCTGCATAAGTTGTGCAATGGTATGACAGAGGGAAAAGAAAAAGTCTGCTCCTTAATGAAAAGAAAAAAAAACATTCTTCTAGTGGCCACACAAGGTGCTCGAAATGCAAATGTTATTAAGGCTGAAGTAGAAGTGAGTGCTGGAGAGAAACAAATTGCAGGGGTACATTTATCAAGTTAATCAGCTGTTTAATGAGACTAGAACAGGGGACTGATGATTTAGTCAGAGAAATAGGAAGAGATTAAGTGTTAGCTTGAATGAGGAATTAGGGAGATAAAATGGATTCCCAAGAAAGCTGATCTCAGAAGCCAGGGCAATGGATGTGAAGAGGTGAGGACATTCTCATTTTAATTGTGCATAGCAATGAATTTTGCTTCTCGATCAGGGCTGAATACATTCTCACCCTCCAAATTTAAAGCAGATTTTATTGACTCAAAAAGAAACTTCATTTATAATGACATATGCATTTATCTCCCTTTTTCAAAATTTCTGGTATTTTTTTCATTGATTTGTTTTTCCTCTTGAGGAAAAAAGAAGAATACAGTCAAAAAAACATGACAGTAATCATTAATCTTTGTTCCATACTGACCTTTTGACCCTCCAGTGAATTGTAAGGCTGTTCTTTAAGAAGCAGAAATATGAAAGTCTTTTTTTTTTCATTAGCAATTGTGATGAACTAGTCCATGCAAGTTAGACGAACGTTCTCAATAGCTAATTTAACTAGTAAATACCTGGTGGCGACTATATCATCTGTAAAAATAATCTCTGATCCAGACTTTATAAATTATGTAATTTTGTGGTATTGTCAGCTCGTTTTTAATTAATGGTTTGAGATAATTATAGAATGTCATTTTATGTATTCAGAGATATGACATACACACAACACATTCCCTAAGGATAGCAACTTGTGTATTGGACATTGTCATAGCCAAGCTACTGATACTGATACACTCAAGCATTAGATTACTTGGGCTAATGTAGCATCACTCGTGTTCTTCTTTTACAGCTGGACCAACTTGTTTACTGCCCTTTCCCTCTCAAAATGCAGAATTCCACATCTCTATAATTTTGTCATTTCAAAAATGTTTTATTAATACAATCACACGATGTAGAACTTTTTGTAATTGGCATTTGCTTTCAGCATAATTCTCTGGAAATTCATTACTATTGTATCATTTAATTTCTTCTTATTGCTAAGTAGTAGTCCGTGATATGAATGCTTAACTATTAAAAAGTGGTTTAGCAGTTCACTCATTCAACGACATCAAGTTTGTTTCCAATATCCATCTAGTATGAAAAAGGTAGCTATAAATATTCATGTGTGTACAGATCTTTTGTGTATGTTTTCATTTCAGTGGATTAAATCCCCAGTAGTGAAATAGCTGGATCACGTGGTAGTTTTGATCATTAAGAATCTGCAAAATAATTATGAGTACCAGTGCATTTTTACATTTATATCAGCAATGTAGTAGCAATACTTTCTTTGTATGACATCTTTTTATTAGTGATGTATGTTAAGATGTAAGAATTAGTCAATAAAAAGCTACAGCTAATCAGCCAAGCAGTGATTTAATTAATACAGTTTCTGTGTGATTATTTTAGGAGTCTTGGTGGCAGGAAAATGAACAAGGATCCTCCTACAACAAATTGGTGCTGAAAGTGTGGACAACTGCATGCACAGAAAACCTGAGAGAGCTTGGAAAGTAATTGTAGATACAAAATAACAACATTAAGCATGGCTTCTTGGTAGCACAATTTCTTGGGTTTGCTCTCTTTGCTAGAAGGAGGTGCATCTCATTTAAGAGAGGCTTCCTGACTCAGTTTTAGCTGAGAAACTTTGCAGTTCCTTTAAGAATCTCTGCCACCAAACACTTAAATGGTGTTTATGAATTATCAACAGCATGTTTCTTGGTGTTGTCAGGGACCTTGAAATGCCATAGAGTTGTGGCAATAAACATGGTTCTGGCCAGTACCTCTGCCATGAAGCTAGGGCTCTAAGAAAGCTAAGGAATGGGTTGGATCTAGCCTTCAAAGCCACAGCTTTAATCCTAGCCATATCGTTTAGCAAATTAAAGACTCATGTGGTCAGAAAAAGAGAGATATATCAAAGATAGTTTCAGAAGAAAAAGTCTCTAAACAGTTTACAGTGTGTTTAAAAATATATGTAGGCTTGGGAGAGAAAAGAAAAAATAATAAAGTCCTTAAAATAAAAAAAAAGAGAGTAGTTGGGTGTGGTGCATGAACCTTTAATTCCAACACCTGAGGGGCAGAGTGAGGCAGATCTCTGTGAGTTCAAGGTGTGGTGGCACACAACTTTAATCCCAGCACTTGGGAGGCAGAGGCAGGCAGATTTCTGGGAATTCAAGCACAGCCTAGTCTACAGAATGAGTTCCAGGACAGTCAAAGATACACAGAGAAACCCTGTCTCAAAAAGCCAAAAATTAAAAATAAAAATAAAAGAAATAGAGTTTAAAATAAAGCCACATAAAGATGGAAAATAAACAGAGTCTGGATACTGTATATTATTGTGTTTTCTTTGAATTATATGACTGCTGAGGAAGGAGCAACAGCTGCTAAAAGATATTCGATTATAAATGCTGCTGGATTAATCTAACATATATATTTTTAAAATGCCTTAACTTCAAATTTAAGTCAAAAAGTATGTTACTTTGGAGAAGAGGTTTTGTTTTTGTTTCCACAGGAAATGAGAGGCTGTGGATTTATTCTTGGCTAAGAAAAATCAGGTTTGATCAAGGAAGACCCCCTGAAGAATCTCCAATAGGAGCAGATGGTCCAGATGATCCAGCATTTCAGAGCACCTCTGTTGGAGTTTCCTCTGAGTTCTGCATCCAGAACAGTTTTAAGACTACTGGCTGAGATGATCAAGTCTCAAAGAATATTCCATTGAGAACTTGAACATAGTTCAAATTTTTCTTTAGGTTCCCATAAGATTATCAGCGGCCCCAATCAGCAGGAAGTAGCCTAGAAAACTATACCCACATTCCTGAAAATGGATTATGGATGTTTGCCTTTGTTTAGAATGTTGGTTACAAGTTGTTATGGATAATGTTCAGGAGAAAAGCTAACCAAAGGAGATTTGATTCAGAGTTGTAAGAATCCTGAGCTAATAAGTCAATCGCTTTATAATTAATGTAGGCCTCTGTGTATTTATTTGGGGCTAAATGGATGTGGGACCTGGTGGGACAGAAACCTCTGTTAACAGGTATGTGCAGTGTTATATCTTGTGACTTCAACTTCCATTTCTCTGATGACTAATTATATTTGAATACTTTTGCATATCCTTATCTTCCATCTCTGTATCTACTTCAGTGAGATGTTTTCTCATGCTTTTTTTCCTTTCTATTAGATTGACTTGGTTGAATTTCTGAGAACTCTTTACATTTGGACATTAGTCCTTGATCAACTATGTAGCTTATAATTATTTGACCCAACATATAGTTTTTATTATCATCTTGTTGACAAAGGCTATTATAAAACAAACATGTTTGTAGATTTTTCAAATTAATTTTCTTCTTTAATAATTTCATGGACATATAATCCCTTTATACATTCTTTTCTGTTTGTTTTGTGACTCACTGTGTTTTAACAAGGCCATCTGTGTGGCAATGGATTTTGAATAATCCAATTGTGCCTGGTGGGCTAACCAATGGCTACTCAACTGGTGGCAATGACTCTAGCTCTCCCTAAATATAATCAGTTACCAATAGGTTAGCATTAATAGGCAGTACTCCCTGAACCCCTACCCCATTCCATCACTGTTTTACTGTTGACAGACTTGTTCTTGTTCAATCCCAGCACCAGCAAACACAGGTGGTGTGATGTGAGTTCACATCATGTCTTGCCTTAAACAGAGCTGATATTTACCAGCCTTTCTCTCTGTCTTCCATCTCTTACATCCTTTCAGTCAATTCTTTCACAACACTTCCCAAGCCATGGAAGATATTGTATAAATGTCTTGTTTAAGAGGTGAGTACTCCTTATTTGTCATTTACTCTTGGAACCTGGAGAAGCCATGAGTCTCTGTATTCATTGAAGGGGCTTTTCTGATTAAGTATGTTAATAGCATTTGTCTGAATATAAATGCACATTTTTAGTAGGTAATTTGATGATATATCAATTTAGCTAGATGACCATATTAATTCCCACCTCCTTGGCTGAGGGGAGCAGGGTGTATGATTTCCACAGCCATGGGCTTTTGACCTGGTTTATAGGGTTCTGACCAGGTATTGTCCTGTGGAGTAACCCTTAAATCTCATAACTATTGTTACAATACAAAACAAGTGTACACATCTTGCATATCATATCAGGTTGGTAATGTAGTTGGTAGAATTTCATAGATGTGGTATACTGCTGATACCTTTTCTCTAATTCTACCCTTGAAGCCTGGATAGCACCTTCTGGCACTATGAAAGACAGCTATCAGGGAGGAAGATGCCAGGGGCCTTTGTTATTAACCAATAGCTTTCTAATTGAATGCAGGGCTTATCCAATAAAGGGGAAATCATGATTGATACTGGAAACCTAACCAACTACATGGGGATAGGGAAGTAATGAATATTAGAAGAGAATCTACAATAAATTCATAATGAGGTATTCTACACCGGGCATTGGGATTTTTGTTTAATAACCCACAGCTTACAAGGGTAGCATTATTCAGCCTTACAGGGTATCTCCCTATAAATGTTTTCTGAGTTGGATATCTTATATATAACTAATTGAATTATAAAAATAGATTATAAAATGTTCAACATCATTAAACATCTGAGAAATGCAAATAAAACTACTTTGTGAATTCATCTTATCCCAATCAGCATTACTATCATAAATAAACGAAAGGAGAACAAATACAGGTGATCGAGGAAAGTGACACCTGTACTCAGTGTTGGTGTGAGTGCAAAGTACTTTCTTTAGCCATTATGGAAAACAGTATGGAGGTTTCTAATAATGATTGAAATAAAACTACAATAGGAGCCAGTTTTACCTTCCTGGGCATATACCCAAAGGACTCTATATTCTACTACAGTGATTCTTGCTCAATGGTGTTCATTATTACTCTATTCATAATAGATAGGAAATGCAATCTGTCTCTATACCTAACAAACAATGAATGCATAATGAAAATATGGTACACATGCACAATGCAATTTACACAATTGAATATTGTTTAGCTGTAAAGAGAAACAAAATTATGAAATTTGCAGGAAAATAGATTGATGACAAAAAAACTATAATGAATGTAGGCACAGAAAGACGAATGACTCATATCCTCCTTCATATGTGGATTTTAACTTACAGTCTCTATTTTTGTGTGTTTATCCTGGAGTACTGTAGAATATAGGTCAATAGAAAGAGGCCATTATGGGAAGCATAAAGGAGAGGGGGAAGTAAAATATATGTAATATGAAATTATAGACGGAAAAATACTGGGCTTAGATAGGTTTAAGTGGGGAGTGGCATGGAAGACAGGAAGATGGGGTTGTGGAAAGGTAGGGCTATCCAAATCAAAGTAGTTATTTTTTTCCTTATTGTTGATCAGACTTTTTCTAAAATGTCTAAATCTTTGCCTAGACATGGAATCTAATGATTTTCTCCTACATTTTTTCAAAACAGTGTTATACTTTATATTTTGAATTTACATCAATGTTGACTAGTTTGGTGTCAACATGACACAAACTGGGATCTTTTAGAAAGAGGGGACCTCAGTTGAAAAAATGGCCCCTCCAGATTGGACTCTGAGCAAACCTGTGGTGCATTTTCATGATTGATCATTTGTGGAAGGGCCCAAAACACCGTGTGCAGTGCTACCCTTACACAGGTGGTCCTGAATGATACAAGAAAGCAAACAACATAAGTACAACCTAATCAGACTGCATAATGTTGCTTGTATATATTTTTGACTGGTCATTTGATTTTGAATAACCAATTGGTGGTCTTCCCTGAGGAGGATTATTTCTCCTACTCTCAGGATTCCTTAGGGTTATATGTGAATATTTGGAGAGGCAAAGAGGAAAAGGGGATTGATGTGATCATGTCATGTATCAAAAAATAAGCTTCCTTTTCCATCTCCCTCTCGAAGAGGCAGCTTCTGTCTCTCCTTTCTTTCTTTCTTCTTCCTCCTCCTCCTCTCTCTCTCTGCTCTTCTCCCCCTTTCCTTCCAAAAAAGATAAAAGAAATAATTTTTAAGAAACTAGACCTTTGGTCAGCAGCATTTTATCACTGCAATAGAAACCCTGACTAAAACCAAAACCATGATTTTTTTTGTGTTAATAGAGTTGACTTTATATAATGTATGAGAATCATAAGGCTTTCTCTCTCTCATCTTTTGTTTTCATTATTCTGTACTGTGGATACTCAAATTCTCTTTTGTTTCACTATTTGCTAATAAAATAATTTCTTTTCTCTACTAAATGTTTTCCACCTTTGTCAAATCAGTGTGGCACAATTGTGTCTCTGCTTCTGGATTCTCTCTCTATTTTTCTTTCTCCTTTATCTGTTTGTGTTCTTCAACCAATATAAGAAATAGTCCTGGCCAGTACAGCAATATAGTAAGTATTAAAATGAATCTTTCCCACTGCAGTATTCCTTTTCAACTTGTTTTAGCTATTCCAGTTACTTTACCTTTCCTTAAAAATGCTGGTGAACATGTGGGGAAAGAGGAATCCCTACTATAAAGATGTTGGGAATTTGCTAGCAGCATTATTACACAGCAAACTTGAAGAGAATTGATGTTTTTACTGTGTTCACTCTTTTAATGAATTAACATACCATTACTTTCCAATTATTTAAGTATTTTTCACTTTATTTGACTATTTCCAGCATGCAAATCTTAAAAATATCGTTAAGTTCCACTGATGCAATTTCACTTTTTTAACTAAATTGTAGTTTTAATTTGACATAATTGATAATCTATATAATGCAGTGGATTTTTTTTTTTAATTTTGGGCTCATACCCAACATTTGCCAACTACATCAACATAAAACCTGAGAGAGCTTGAGAAGAGATTTTAGACAAAATAATTCCAGCACTTGGGAGGCAAAGGCAGGTAGATCTCTGTGAGTTCAAGGCTAGCCTGGTCTACAGAGTAAGTTCCAGGATAGCCAAAGATACACAGAGAAACCGTGTCTCAAAAAAATCAAAAATTAAAAAAGAAAAAAATAGAGTAAAAAAAGCCATGTAAAGACAGAAAATACACAGAGAATCTGGATACAGTATGTTATTGTGTTGCCTTTGAATTAGGTGCTACTGAGGAAGAAGCAACAGATGCTAAAATACATTTGATTACAAATGCTGTTGGAATGAATATATATATAGTATTTTCAAGACAGGGTTTCATCAGTAACTTTGGAGCATGCCCTGGAACTAGTTCTTGTAGATCAGGCTAGCCTCAAACTCATAGAGTTCCGCCTGCCTTTGCCTCCTGAGTGCTGGGATTAAAGGCATGTGCCACCACCTATATATTTTAAAAATCCCTTGATTTCAATATTTAAGTCAAAAGATATGTCACTTTGGAGGTTTGCTTTTGTTTTCCACAGGAAATGAAAGGCTGTGGACTTATTCTGGGTTAAGAAAAGTGAGGTTTGATCAAGGAAGACCCCCTTAAAAATCTCCAATGGGAGTGAATGGGCCAGATGATCTGTTTTAGAGCGCCTCTGCTGCAGCTTCGTTTGAGTTCTACATTCAACACTGTTGGCTGAGATGATCCAGTCTCACAGACTACTCCAGTCACAGAGAAAGCAAAATGAGACTACTTTACTGAGAAAAGGTATCAAGCCACATGGCTAAACATAGATAAGAATTATGGGTTAATTTAAGTTGTGAGAGTCTGTTTATAATAAGCCTGAGCTAATAGGCCCAACAGTTTATAACTAATATAAGCCTCTGTGTGTTTTTTGGGGGGCTGAACAGCTACAGGACCAGGCGGAACAGAAACTTCTGTCTACATATATGCTCTGGTGATCCTTGAAAGCAATGTATAGTCTTCAGTCTGAGAATGGATTGTTTGTTATATAAATATAGAGATCTTGTTAACTGATGACATTATTGAGTTTGCTTATACCCTTGGTAATTTTATCTTTACTTGTTCTTTTAAATGTTGTGAGGTTTGCTGACAGTTCCAAATATAACTGGAGATTTTCTATAGTTCCTTTAAGTTTCATTAATTCTTAATTTTTGTGTATTACATTCTACTATTTGATGCATATATATTTAAGATTTATATTTCTAAATGCAAGGATTGCCTTTCATTATAGCACATTCAATGACTTATAAATATAAATATACACACATATATATTTCCAATCTTTTATTTTCAACTTACACTAACATATACCATTGTATCTGAAGTAAATTCTTTATAGTATAGACAATGTATATGATTGACGTTTCTAAATCAACATTGACAATCTGCTCATTAAATTGGCACATTTTACCTTTCATGTTCTTAAACTATTAAACACTATTAGAATTTACGATTATTTTCTTTAAACACTATTAGATTTACGATTATTTTCTTTTCTTTTAATAGGCATTTATTTTTCACAACTCGAACAGTTTTCCCTCATTCCTCTCCTCCCAGGCCCTCCCCCTATTTCCCTTCTGCCTTCCCCATAGACTCCTGTTTCTGTTCAGAGAAAGACAGGGCTCCCATGAATATAAACCAAACATGGAATATAAAGTTGCAGTGCACCTCCCCTCCCATTAAGGCTGGACAAGGAAACCAAATATGAGGGAAAGGGTCCTAAAAGCTGGCAAAAGAGTCAGAGAAAGCCTCTGCTCCTATTGTTACGAGTCCCACAAGAAGACCAAGCTACACAACTCTAACATATATGCTGAGGGTCTAGGTCAGTCCCATGCAGGTTTCCTTGTTGTCGGTTCAGTCTCTGTGAGGTCCTATGAGAACAGGTTAGTTGATTCTGTGGATATTCTTGTGGTGTCCTTGACACCTCTGGCCTCTACAATACTTCCTCCCCCTCTTCAGCAGGATTCCCCGAGGTCCGCCTAATGTTTGGCTGTGGGTCTGCATCTGTTTCCATCAGTTGCTGGATGAAGCCTCTCTGGTGACAGTTGGGCTAGGCACCAATCTATAAGTATAGCAGAATATCATTAGGAATCATTTCATTGATTTCATTTATTTATTTATTTATGCTAGTCATATTTGCTTTTATCCTTGTTTTCTGGGCACTGGCCCTCCAGGCAGTATCAAGAATGGGCTCCCTCTTGTGGCATGATGTCAGGCTGGACTAGTCATTGGTGGTCCACTCCCACAGTCCCAAAATTTTTGAGCTGCCTATATCCAAGCACAGCTTGTAGGTAGGACAAATTACAGATTTGTGGTTAGGTTGGTATCCCAATCATTCTACTGGAAGCCTTAACTGGTTACAAGAGATGGCCAGTTCAAATTCTGTATCTCCTATTGCTACATGTCTTAACGAGGGTCACCCTCATAAATTTCGGGGAGTTTCCATTGTACTATGTTTGTAGCTCATCCTCAAGAGGCCCCCCCAATTCCAGCTGTCTCTCCTAGTGCTCTCTTCCTCCATCCTTTTTCTCAACTGATCCCTCCTCTTACTGTCCCCTCCCCAAACCTTCTCCTCACCCCACTCTCTATTCTTTTTCCCCTTTCCAGGGAGATCCAAGTGTCCCCACTGAGTCCTCCTTGTTACTTAGCTTCTCTGGGTCTACGGATTATAGCATGGATATCCTTTTGTATCTGTCTTCTTTCCACATTCTTGGATTGTATATTTTTTCATAATTCTAATTTATCTTTAATTATTATAGTGTTACTGAGTGTACCTCTATGTATTTTAGTGATAGTTCTGTGTTATTATTTATATAACTTAAGATTAAGCTACTGCCATTTTAGCAGTTACAATGAAGTATAGAATAATTAGCCTCATTTAACACCAGTTTATTCTCGCCACAATTTCCTTGAGTATTTTTCTACCCAGTTTTGTTACTACAACTGACAGTGTTATATTTTGCTTCAACCATAAGACATACTTAAGAATGTTTAGGCCTATTGTATTCATGTTCTTTTTTGCTTACTGTGTGCTTTCTTCCTTCCTAATAATTTTTCAAGGTTCCTTCAATTGTGTTTATCATTGCTTTGCACATCATTTAATTCTAATCATGGTTGAGTAGATCTGTCAGATAGGTCTCACAGTACTGCTCTCTTGCTATTTTCTACTAATCTATTAATTGTCTTTCCATACACTATATTTTTTAATATGCTTTTATTGAAACCTGAATGATTTGTGTTGTGAGACTCCAGATTTGATTTAAACCATTTGTTTTTACTGGATTTCTGACACCACTCAAAAAGAGAAAGTAAAGAAGCCACCCCTTCAGAGCCAGGAGAAGACAAAAATCCTGGTTTCCCCCTCAGCCTAATGAGATCTAAGGAAAGGGTAATCCTAAATAGTGCTGGTTAGGAGTAAGAATACAGTTCTTGGGCTAGTGAGATGTCTTAGCGAATAAAGGCACTTGCCACCAAACCTTACAATCCCAGTTCAATCCCTGGGATCCATGTGGAGACAGGAAAGAACCAAATATCACAAGCAAACCTCCACAAACACGCTATGGCACATGTACACCCATACACACACACACACACACACAAAAGCACACAAAGTAAAGTTCTAAATGTAAAAACAAAACAAACAAAAAACTCACAGATCTTCTAATTTTTCTTAACTATCCACCACTCTGGCTAGAGAAACAGTGTGTTACGAATAGTCCACACGTAAAATTCACTAACACCTAAAAGGGGGGTGGGATTGCCTTATCACTGCTGTTTGAAGGTGGAAGCTATGTTATCTATAACATAAGCCAAACACTGGGTATGAGGTTGCCTTGGCAATGCAAGATTTAAGTGGTAATATAGATTTTCATCTCCCATTGTGGATTACATAGACAGTAAAGTGTCATTACAGATTAGCAGAAAATGAAAGTGTGGTCTCCACATTCCACCATTGGAAAGAAGAAAATCTAGACTTTCTACACAACTCTTGGTGGCCTATTCATGGATTGGCAGTTATCTTTGTGGTGATCACCTTAAGCACAGCTCTTAGTGCCAAAGGTACTAAGATATCTACCTGATATCACTTGTACTGTTTTTAAAATATCTTAAGTCTTTCTTTGTTTTGTTAGTATAAAACTTCCATCAATCTGTTACCACCCTGGAACAATTTAGCTAATCTCAGTTTGTGTTCCAAGGCCATGGTCAGTAATATTTATCTCCAGAACAAAATATACTTTATCCCTTTAAATATGGGAATTGTTTTAAATAGGCTTTACACATTTAGTTTGGCAGAAGACTCAGATGCTTTATTTAAATAATGTATCATCATGCTCCACTTACAAAGAAATATTAATTTTCTAGTTTATATTTTGTATTTCCAGAAAGTCTAATTCTTCTCTGGCATGACTATTTTAATCCACTATCAACCCATTGATGGTAATGAAAAGTCAACTACCAATTAAGAGTTTTTCATCTAAAAATTGTATTTGCAATACCTGTTAGGCTATGTATTGCTAATTTATGACCATTTCTTAGTTTACTTTGAATAGCTGAATAAACAAATTGAATGTCTTGGGGAGGGAGTACTGAGTATTGTCTTTTTATAAACTCTTTCAGTGAAAGATATTAATATTGGAACATAAAGATTTGACACAGTATCAACTGACATCTTAGGGTTTCTATTACTTTAATAAAAACATGTCCAAAAGCAACTTGGGGGAGAAAGGGATTTGCTTCATCTTATAGCTCGTCATCTATCAACAAGGGAAGACATAGAAGGAACTAAGGGCAGGAACTTAGAAGCAGGAATTGGAGTAAGACTAAATTTATGTCTCTGCTAATATTTCTTTTGATGTGATGAACACCAAGGCAAAAAGCAACTCAGGATGAAAGGGTTTATCCCATTATACTTTCACATCATAGTCTATCACTGAAAAAATCAAGGCAGGAAATGAAGGTAGGAACCTGGAGGCAGAAACTGTTACAGAAACTATGTAGGAATGCTGCTTATTGGCTTTCTCCTTGTGGCATTCCTAGCCTACTTTCTTATACCACCCAGAATCACTTGTCCGGGGGTGGGGAGAGCACTGCTCACAGTATTCTGGGCCTTTCTACAACATCAAGCAAGCAAATGAATCACAACTTGCCCACAGGTCTGCTGGTGGGGGCATTTTCTCAACTGAGGTTGCTCCTTATAAAAGGACTCTAACTTTTGTCAAGTTGACATAAAACTAGCCAACATCACTGGATTTACTAAAGGTTAACTAAACTTGATTTCAGCTACTAAGTCTACAAAAACATATAGAAAAACCATGGACTGAAAGTATTATATAAACTTGTGGAAAGAAGGTAAATAAAATCAGGTCAAGATTCTTTTAAACTAAACTTGGAACAACAATATAAAAACATGGAAAATTAAATAAAATAAAAGGTACAGCAAATAAATTCTATGTCATTTTAAGGAAAAGATGGTTAGTTTTAAGAGCAATATTAAGATGTTCTAAAATTTACAAAAAATACAAGTTATAAAATCTAATGTATTTACACAACACTGATTCTACCTATATTAATTATACTTGTGAAACAAAGAACCCTATATAGAATCAAAAGTTAATATACTACTCAAACCCAATCTAATTAAATGTGATAGAAACAAGTTTGAGCTCAGCCTAATACAGCTTTGAACAGTCTTAAAAATCAATCTAAAGAACAATTCTTGTTGGGCAGTGGTGGTGCATGTCTTTAATCCCAGCACTTGGGAGGCAGGTGCAGGCAGCTCTCTGTGAGTTCAAGGCCAGTCTGGTCTACAAGAGCAAGTTCCAGAACAGGCTCCAAAGCTACAGAGAAACCCTGTGTCGAAAAACAAAACAAGACAAAACAAACAAACAAAGAGACAATACTTGGTGTGATCCTCTCTATAAAATTAAAAACTGGCAATCGAGTTTTCTTTGAATATCAGTAACAAGAGAAAACTCATCTCAAAAACCATATCTATGCATTGGCATGTGTATATGCCTATATAATGAAAACCTGGTGGCAGTCCTATTATTAAATTTGTGGACGATAAAGCTAATTCATAAACATTGTTACAATACACTACAGAACAGCCAACCTAACTAAAGCCATTTATGTTGGCTTCCTGAGATTACACAGATATAAAGGAGTAGTGTAATCTTGACAGACAATGTCAACTCTTATGAAGATGTCAAATGTGAAGTCTCATTTCATTAAAAACTGTGCTCCTAAAAACTCATTACTTGCCCAGGTGAAAATTTCACCTTTCAGGAGACAGAAACAAAAGAAATCTGACACTCTAAATTAAATTTTGATCACCAGGGGCAAACTAGTCAGTCACATGAAAGTGGTACAAATGTTAAAAACAGGTCTCATATCAAGTTGACATTTGTGATATTGAATGAAGAAAATAATGGGAGATAGTAATGCACATATTTTAGATGTAAAGAGCCATCATAGAAAAATTCACAGATAATTTTGTGAAAATATATAAATAATAAAAGAAAAAAATGCAGTGAATACTATAGAAGAGTCAGCCAAATTAATCCAAAATTTAAAAAGAATGATTGAAAGGGAGATTTTGATAAACTTGTGTATATAAATAAATAAATATGCCCCAAAACTAAAAAAAGCCAAAGATTACATTTTTAGCTGTAGACTTCATTTGAGTTGCATACTTACAATGAATTCAGTTTTTTACTCCCTTATTTCCTTCTTTCATCTTTCTCACTCTCCTGCTGAAATGCAATCTATATTTTGTTTAGCCAGGGTTGGATAAAGTAGACTTTATTTTTAACATGCTTATAATAAAGGGCTGGAAGATGAGGAGCACTGTGAAAGGCTGGCCTCTGGCCATGACAGGGCTGCTACACACATGCACTCACAGTAACAGTGGCTACTCACACAAGACCTCCAAGAGATCAGGAGTTACAGTTTTCAACATGGAGTGTGTGTGTATGTGTAAGAGAGAGAGAGAGAGAAAGAGAGAGAGAGAGAGAGAGAGAGAGAGAGAGAGAGAGAGAGAGAGAGAGAGTGAGTTCCCTGAGGTCCCACTCCTTACTTAAAGAGTTATTGACAGTTGATGGCTTCTGAGAAGAGTCATTTTTCTTTGGTGGGGGGATAACTGGTAAGTTTTTCATGCCCCAGTTGCTTCCTTCACACATACGCACATATTGGTACCACTAATTAGACTTAGTGGGTTATTTTTTTAAAAGTCATGAAGTTTGGAGCAAGATGAAAAATATGCTGGGGTGGTGGTGGAGAGGAACTGGGGGGAACTGTTAGATATAACCAAGATAAAATGTATGCATATATTAAAATTAAAAAATGCTTACACTGAAATTAGTACTCGTGTGCTTTTTAGCACTGCTTTTTAAATAGGTAAAAGGACTATTAGACATATTGTTTATGCATATCATACAATTTAAGAACTTAAGGAATGGATTTCTTGTCTACTATCTGTCTATATTTTGTCTACTGAAAGTAACCAGCTTCATACTAGAAATGTAAAGGTAATAATAATTGAGGCATCAAAAAGAAAATAAAATATAACAAGTAATCTCCATGCTATATTCTATGATTAAATATGATTTAGCAAGTTCCGTATTTGAAAACTTGAATATACACTAAACTCAGTTGAATAAACTCCTTGTTAAATCACAGGTTGCTGGATTTCAGCCTCAAGTTCTAGTAAGTTCCCTGATGAACTTACTGCTCCTGACAACTACTGTCTAAAAATAGGTGCATTATGTCATTTCTGGGAAGGATGCAAAACAGCCTAATGCCAATGGAAGATACTTTGGCAGTATCTTATAAACAATTGCTTGTGGTGACTAATCTCAAAAAAAAAATGTCAATTTTATGAGATCTAGACCTACCTGGGAAACAAGGGCCTTTGAACAAGCATAAGGAAGATTATTTTACCTAGGTTAACTAAGGTAAGGATATCCACTGTGGGTAGCACATTTCCTGGTCTGGGTCCCTGTACTAAATAAAAGGGAGACACCAAGCTGAGAATAAACATTTATGACTCTCTGCTTAACTATGGATGCATATGGCCAGCTGCCTCCAGTCCCTGCTGCCTTGACTTTACCACATGGTCAGCCAACACCTGTCCTTTCTTTCTTAAGCTGCATTTACTGGGGTATATCAGTAACAGGAAAAGCAACTAAGACAGAACTTATTAAATCAAAAAATCTGGGCTCTTAAATTTTTATATTAGGCTAAATAATATACAAGTAAGGATACATCAACAACATAAAATGTATGTATGAATTTTACTGTAAAATTATTTGTGACTGCAAAACATTGAAAACTATATGTCAAACCATAGGAGCTTAAATAAGCTATAAAAAATAAACACAATGAAGACATGAAACCGAAAACAATATGAACGATGCATATGAGCTAACAATTTCCAAAATCATTAAGTGAAAAAGCAAAGTGCAGGAGAGTGCATAGTGTGAGACCTTATGAAGAAAGGAAACTGCATGACTGTTTATAAAGAACATGAATCAAAAAGTTACTGTTATGGTTTGAATCTGAAATGTTCCCCATAGGCTCACGTTTTTAGTGCTTTATTTTCAGATTATGGCCCTACTTGAGGCTGTAGAGATTTTGAGAGGCAGGTCATAGCAGACAGAAGTAGGTGTAGGCCTCTGAATGTCCTATTAGCTCCTGGTTCCTAGTCTACTAGGATGTGAGGAGCTTTGGCATATATTTTCATTGGCACAAACTAAACTACCTAGTAATAGATTGAAACCCTTGTGAACTGTGAGCAGTTCCTTCTTTCAGTTGTTTCTATCAGAAGTTTGGGTTACAGTGTTGCTCAAGTAAGTTACCTACAGGGGGTATGTAAAGATACAGTACAGATGATGCTGATGGCATGTTTAGTATACTTATCCATGTAGTGATAGCCTTCAGAACTATGTCATTTTCTACATAGTAAAAAAAACCAATTAGAATAGGAAAAGGGGGTTGATACAGAAACATCAGAAATAGAAATTAACTAAAAATGAAAAACTACAAACAAACAAAAGACACAATCAGAAAAGTTAAGCAAGGGACTATGTATAACCTAGAGTTCTTGGTCCTGAAGTTACATTATAGAAATAGATGCAACTTTAGGTATTCTCTAGGGAAGAGTGGGACAGTATATGCATTTTTATGAAGGCATACACATTTAAAATGGGCATGCATACATGTCTATTGAGGTCATGAAACATAATGATTAAAAACAACTTACTGAGGAGTTCATTTTGACTTACAGTTCCAGAGGGAGGAGTCCATCGTGGTGAGGAAACATGGAAACAAGTGGTAGAAGATACTTTCTTCCAGCATGGCTGCACCTCCCCATAACCACCTCAAACAGTACCAACCCGGGGAATAACTCTTAAAATGCCTGAGGCTATGGAGGACATTTCTTACCCAAACTGCCAAGATACAGGAAAGATATTGGGTAGCCAAAAAATTAATAGCTGCTACCACTGTTTGTCCTTACATGATACATCACATCCCATCAAAAATGCCCTATCTCTTTCCAATTTGAGTTCAAGCATTACTTAGTTAACTCTACTCCTAGGGGCTAGCCAGGAGGGAAATAACGGTTAGACCTGTTATTTCCATCTTGGAATTTGAGTCTGAATATGGGTTAATTTCAAAAGTATATTTGAAAGATGTAGGAAAGAAATAGTTCCATGGCAGGGATCAAGACATTAAGTCAAACCATAAATTCTCTTGCCTGTTCAACTCATGAGTTAGGTATTGGCATTTGTAACCAAAACGGTCTTCCCACACATACTGTAACATAATGGCTTAAATAGTTATTTTTTTCAATGTTCCAACATAAGGTTGCTACTATATTCTTTTTTAAATAAACAGCCAAAAGTATCTCTTGAAAAATTAAGATGCTTGTCACATAATTACTTAAACTGTTATTCTTTTCTTGCCTCTCCTATTAGAAGTTCAGATCTAAATTTAAGGCTCAAAATTAATGATCTGATAGTTGTAGATACTGGGATACCACTCATCTTCATAGTTTTGTTTTAATGTTTCATTTTTAAAAGCTTTATTTGTCATTATTTTAAAAACCTTTAATCTTTGTTTTAAAAAATCAGCAATAATATCTGGCACAAAAATACAGGATACATTTGTTGAGTAAAATTGCATCTATTAACAAAGAATGCATTTTATTCAGATACTGAATAATCTGTTGTCAAATATGATAGCTTATTTAAAACTTATAAACAAGATAATCTAAAATAGCTTTGTTTAAAAATTATACCCAATGTATCTGAGAATCCTGAAACAGAAGTAAGAAAAAGTATAGTGCCTAATCTACACATAAGCAAGGAGATATGGCAAACGGAAGAAGGGAAGGAAGGGCTACAAAGTGAAAGGCTGCTTTTGCTTGGGTAGAGAAGGGTCTATGATCCATAAAAATCCTAAGAACAAGTCCGCAGTATTTTCAGTCTGTTGTTTCAAGTAAAAAGGAGAATACTAAGGGAATCAAAGGAGCAACAAACTCTAGCCTGCTTCTTTTATCTTTTTCACATATATTAAATCACAACTACCCTAGGACCCACTGACTAAAATTACTCTCTCTTATTTTACATGAGAGAAGCAAATGCGGAGCATATTTTTTTAAGTTAGCCAGTAGGAAACCAATTTCTACAGACTCCTTCAAATTGACTGGGAGTGGGCCCTGCTTACCTCTAAGAAGCTGAGAAAGTAAGAGGTACATGAAGATTTTGATCACATAGGAACTTAGAATGTAACATGCCACTGCTTCTTTTACAGTTAAATTTTTGTTTTTATTATAAGAATATTAAGAATTCGTCAGCAACTGGAGACAAATATATTAATGCTCTTACTGCAGAAAAGCCTGTCATGTTAACTTGCAGATAAATGCATTCTCCTGATGAGGTCTGAGGTATTGCATATTTGCATACTTATTTTCTTGAATTAGTTAATTTTATAAGGATACTAGGACCTTAAAGGGAAAAAAATGTCTTAAAGGGAAAATATTACAGTTTTGGAAATATCAAGGAATATGCATAACCAAGCAGTATTTTTAAAGACCTGTTACATTTGGCTTCAGAATCTTGTGTATACACACACATTCATATTCTATCTATCTACCTCTCCCCACTGAAGGAATTGTATAATTTAGCTAAAAAAAGTAAACAGTTTTACATCCATAAATGATGAAGCAAGGTCAGGTATAAAATGTTAGAAAGTTACACCCATTTTATTTGTACTGAGAGAAGGCAAGTAATTTAACATAATTTCTTGATAATTGTTGCTCACGGTTTAACAAGAACAAAAATAAATATAACTTTATGTTATCTTTGGCATGTTGTAAATTCAAAAGATAAGCCATTTCTTTAGCAGCACTGTGAGGTTAAAACACTGTAGAACGCACTACTAAATCTAACCTTACAAGGTGAGAAAGGTTGTACAACGAATGAAAGCATCAGTGTCCAAAGGAACAGTGTCTTAAAGAAAATATTTACAAAATAAATGATGGTATAAAACCTATACTAGCTAGGAAAATTATACTTTATAGCAACCTGGGGACCTTTTATTCAATTTGAGCTTTTAAATTTTTATATAATTTCTTTTTAACACCATTTCTGTTGAAAAGTGCAATGAAACTCTAGTGAATATAAATTTCAGTATCAAAATGACAGGTACATAAATTCCCAAGTGTTTGGTACGTGGCAGAAAATGAATTTTTAAAGATATGGTAGTAGCAAACTATGTTCTCTTTGCATAAATCCTGGCCAACACATAACTAACAATATCACTTCTGTTTTGCCACATACTTCCCCCTTTATATTATGGATTATAATGCAAGATAAATTCTCAAACACAAGCCATGCTGGAATTTGGATACTTAATTAAAAATTTCTGTATGACTTAAAAATGGTGGCTTCTGCCTATTCTTTCCTGGTGATAAAAATAACTTTACTGTACTAAGAAAAGCTTACACTTTTGATATAAGTGGTATTGGTTTGAGAAAAAAGAATTTAAGTGAGAAGTAAATTCCTACCTGAACAATATTAGTTGATTAAAAGAAAAAGGCAACAAATTAGTCAAATAATGTCAATTATTAATAAGTAAACGTACATATTAATATATCCTCTATAACTCTCTCAAATAAAATTGGATATTTAACAACTATTTTCAAGAATAACTAATAGTCATAACTAGACAAAGGAAAAGCAACACTGTCATTCCCAGGAGGTATTGTTCATGGTTTAGAAATAAGAATAAAAAGCAAACCTTTACTTGGTATATGTTCAGAGACATATACTTCTAAACATTTACCTTAAGGGTTTATTTGTTAATCAATAACTAAAATGTATATATTTTCTAATATAATGTAAGCAATATTAAATTTCTTTGTTTTAAAGGTATTTTTCTTTTTGTAATTTTCTTCATATTCCAAAGAAACACATGCTTGCAATCTAAGATTTACTGTGTATCCAAGCATAGGTGTTCTACATATTAGAAATCAAGTTGAATTTTAGATGGTCAAACAATATTATTTTACACAAATTATAGAATAGATTCAATCAGATTGTAAGACTAAAAGGAGGAAAAATCAGTCCATGAGCATAATGGATGTTCTGAATAATCACTATTGACGACATTACATTCCTGCCGATAACACAATTATTAATCATTTAAATCATCTCAGCAATCACTGATATTGAGAAAAACACTAAAAGTAGTCTAATAAGCATTGAAATGAAAAAAGACACTAAATAAATTTAAACGTAACTACTCAATCTGGATTTACTGTGGCTTGCCTTATTTTTGAAAAACAGTAATAAAATGAATCTGAATCCTAAAATCTAAACAGAGTCTAGAAATGGGATCCATTTATAGTTTTCAATTGAATTTCTGTGATTATTTTCTATTAATACAACAGTGGGTTGAATAAATGTCTTTATGTTATTAACTATGTATTGTAAGAAATTAAAATACAAAATAACGAGTTTAACAACATGTAAAGAAGTGACTAGCAATAATTTTCTCTCTTCATACCACTTTGATATGAAGTAGTTCACAATGTAAAAATGCTTGGAATATTTTGAGACAAAAAAAAAGAATGCCTGGAAAGGAAGGCACTCCACACATATGAAACATTGGATTGAGTTTGACCCTAGGAACTTCTGAGTATATTCCTTAGTCCCCAAAGTTCAAAAATAACTGAATTTAAAAGTATCCTTGTTTGATGAGATTGTTTAAAATTCATGCAACTAGAAAAACATTTGATTAATAGTGTTCTTCATTGGAAAATACTAATTACTAGGCACAAATAGGAAAATGTAAATTAATTTAGTGATACAGCTTTCCCATTATTTTGTTAGATGAACTCTACTGTTCTTAAATTTGAAGTCTTGATGTGGGGAAAAAAGAAAGGAGTAAGGTCCTTTTGAAGCACTGAATCCTTCTGAGGATTTCGTAAATCTTAATGGTAAAGAACTATTGTGAGGTGATAAGATAGGATAGTAAGGGGTTTAGAAAACAATGAAAGATAATGCACAAAAAGGACAAACTGTTTAAGGTATAATTTTCAGCTTGCCTTATTGTTTTTCTTTTTTCTTCTTTATATATGAGGGACCTCTTCTAGTTAGCATACTATTAATCAAGTGATAACAAATAAGTTCCCATGAGCAGTATTATTTTGACATGTTTCAGTGGGAAATACCAAACTCCCATTGTTAACTTTGTGGGTGCCAAACAAATGCAATCCCTCCAAGATAACCAGAGATGCTATTTAGAAGGTCCTGGTGTCTTACCAATAGTAAGAAATCAGAAAACAAAAAACAAATAATAATAATAAAATAAATAATAATAAATAAAACAAATAATAATAATAAAAGTCATTCCTAAGAAAATAAGATAAAAAGTCTGAAAGCAGAAAATCAGTCACCAACACTGCTTCCTAATTTTCTTGCAAACGGTTTCGGCTTCCTGAATATTCACTCGTGAAAATATGTGTTTTTTTGACAATGGATTTTTAGTCTACCTTAGTAGACCCAATGTTCCAATGTTTTCTCTTTGAGAAAAATAAGTTCAGTATCTTCCTCTTTCCAGAATGATAAAACATCTCCAAGTTTTACCTCAAAATTTGCTGCTGTCTACTAAACAATGCAAAATAAAGAACCCATTAGAAACTATAGCATGTTAAAGTTTTATGGAAAGAAGTACTTGAGCCTTCATTCATTCCATTTGGACTTATTCTAGCCATAAAGGACATGATTAGGCACCCTACTTCGATAAAACAAGGGTATTGCCATGTCTTTCTTTTATAATAATGTTGTCTTTTCTGCTAGTTTTGTTAAGCTAGGACATTTGAAATTTCTAACAGCAAGTTTCTCACAATTAGGCAAATGCTCTGGCATGCCTATAACTTTGGCACAGTCAATAATCACTAGGGGATAAGGAAGCATGCTATTCATTGCTTAATCCTTAGTGGTCCTTTCAAATCAGGCTGTACAACACAACCCTCTGAGCAAACAACTGAAAATTATGGGTTAACATTGCTTATGAAAGGGCGTTTTATGATCATTTTTTATTTTAGTTTCATTTTCTCTAATTTTATTAGCGAGAAAGTACATATGGAAATAGTATGTGTCCTAAAAATTCAACAGCAAAATTATATCTTTGAGTTTGACAAAACACTGATAAGAATGTGTAAGTGCACAAACGAGATAATGACAGGAGCACAATAACTCAAAGTATATGAACACAAATTTTTAAATGCAAGTGCTTATTGTAATAAGCAAAAAAGGGCCAAAATGAACCAAACTGGAACACAAAATGCACAAATATAACTCTAAGACTAAGTAATGCTATTATGTGGTATCAGATCATCTGTTATTTAATATTGTTCAATTACTTTTTAAAAAAATACCTCAAATTAAGAATACATATTTTTATATATCATGTTTAGAAAACAGATATTTGTGCATGGATACAGATCACTTACATTTTAAAGAGAATACATATAGTTTGTTTTATTAAATACCAACATTACATGTCTCCTAGCCTAACTTGTATACTCAGTAATCAGTTCTTTCTGAACTAAGGAAAGTAAAATGCTCAGCAACCAGTACACCTAGCAACACAAGTACACATTTCTATTAACTAAACAAGACTGATGGCCTCCAGCTTACATTCATAAATTATTTCTGTCAGTATTAGTAGTTAATGGTATTTTCCAGGACAACATAAAATGATATTTTAAAATTTCAGCATTTAAAGAAAACAATACCTATTATACAGTGGTTCTGTACCATAAATTTACTAAAAACCAATTTGGTTGGTTTATTTTAAATATGATTTTTAAATGTGCTCTATTTCTGTGTGAATCATTAATATTGGTTTCTTATTTAAAATGTTAGATTATCTTCTTTTTTTTTTGTGGTTTTTCGAGACAGGGTTTCTCTGTGGTTTTGGAGCCTGTCCTGGAACTAGCTCTTGTAGACCAGGCTGGTCTCGAACTCACAGAGATCCGCCTACCTCTGCCTCCCGAGTGCTGGGATTAAAGGCGTGCGCTACCACCGCCCGGCTAGATTATCTTCTTGAAGTACAACTATTACGTAGAATCATCTAATGCTAACTGCAATATACTATATGGCTTCATATGTGCTAGGTGCGCAAGTCCACTATAATACAACTTCAACTACATCACCATAGGATTCAAGGTAGATCAATATGCTACACTGCAGCTCAAATCACATGGAAATCAGAAATACAATAGTGTAACTCCATTTATAAAGGGAAAAGATGACTTAATTCAACTGGTTAATTTCAAAGTCAGCTTACGTAAGACTAAGATAGCATCATACTAAGTGCTTAACATTCAAAGGCTTAACTATTACATATTTAGGAGATTAATACCAACATGAAACCTTTGAATAAAAATGTCTTCACTTTTACTACAACTCCATTAGCTGTAAAACAGAAGACTTATGGAAACTTTCTCTAGATTTAAGCCACTTATGGATAATACACAAATATGTTTGCACACATCATCAGTGATCTAATTATCTATCAAAACTTTGGCACCAACCATATGAGGGATTCATATTAGCACATATGGATTTTGCTCTGACACCTAACTACTCTCACTACATTTAGTATCTAAACATACTCAAATGAAAGAAGTCCTTTGGCTATGCACAAGCTACTAGAATACTTTTGTTTTTCTTTTAAGATCAAAAAAGCTATTCTTCAGAATATGATGTTAAAAATACTATCATTGTTTAGCATTATGACATTTATAACATATGAAAAGCATCTTCATTAATATTTATGATCCCTTAAACTATTTTTGTGTAAAATACTATGAGGTTAACTTTGTTTGAAAGGAATTTGGTGAGTTAATGGTTCAGAAAAGTTAAGACCTTGTGGGCATCAATTATATAGTTAAACATTTGGACACTACTGCAAAATGAGACAGTGTGAATATTATGGACCTATGTATGTTTGTTTAAAATTCCAATCCCCAAAAGAGAGGCTTATATAGAATATTCAAGTAATGTGGCAGGAAAAAAATACCCTTGATATAAGATTAGGCAAAAACCAAACCAAATCAACCCAACCCACAACACATTTAATTTTCTCTTCATCCAGTTAGCTGAGGAATAGTATGAATCTTACAAGCCAGTGGATGTTCGCTTTTTCATGCTCCGTCTCTGAGCTAAACTTGAAGCAGCAACAGGCTCTAGAATTGGTTGGAAAGACTTGGGAGTCAAGGCAGAATATGTTGCAACCACTGCTTCCTAAAATAATGACAAAACATTACAAGTTCAGTAACAATCTCTGTAGGAAAAAAGTATTTAATAATACACCACAAGACCTCTACTTATGAAATTTTCCCTTTTACAACGCTGCTATAGTAAGGGGCCAAGTTAAAGAACCAGAAACAGCTAAGTTGCACATACATACATACATACATACATATGGTTTGAAATAATTACACAGTAGAAATTTTATTTAGCCATAAAAAAGAACAAAATATCATTTGCAAATAAAATGGGTAGAGTTGAAAACAGTCAAGTTAAACAAAATAATGTAGAATCTAAGAATAAATGCTACACACTTTTCCCAATATGTGGTATCTAGGCCTTGAAAAGACAAAGGGACTATTGGTACTAACACTGTAACTGGGGGAGAACAAGGCAAGGTGGATGGGAGAAAGGGATTCTCAGAGGGCATTAAAGAGTAAGTAGGATCAAAATACAAAATATGCATGTAAGAAAAAAATCACCACGAACTCCATTTATTTTGGGAAATTTATATAAGCTAAAAGATAATTTTATTAGAAAAGACATAGTAAAAAGCATTAAGAGTTCACTATTTGTAATAGCCAGAACCTGGAAACAACTTAGGTGCCCCTCAATAGAAGAATGGATAAAGAAGGTGTGGCACATATACACTTTAGAGTTCTACTCAGCGGTAAAAAACAATGACATCTTGAATTTTGCATGCAAATGGATGGAAATAGAAAATACTATCCTGAGTGAGGTAACCCAGACCCAAAGAGATGAATATGGTATGTACTCACTCATAAGTGGATACTAGCCATAAATAAAGGACATTGAGCCTGTAATTCATGATCCTAGAAGCTAAATAAGAAGGTGAATCCAAAGGATAACATATAGTTATCCTACTGGATATTGGAAGTGGACAAGATTGCCGGACAGGGGTTGGGAGCACAGGGGTAAGGGTGGGATGGGGACAAGGGGAGATGGGGAGAGTGAAGGGAGAAGGGGAAGATGGGGAGAGCTTGAGGGAATGGGATGGTTGGGATGGAGGAAGAGTGGATATGGGAGCAGGGAAGAAGATATCTTAATTAAGGGAGCCATTTTAGGGTTGGCAAGAGACTTGACTCTAGAGGGGTTCCCAGGTGTCCAAGGAGATGTACCCAGCTTGTTCCTTAGGCAGCAGAGGAGAGGGTGCCTGGACTGGCCTTATCCCATAGCCACACTGATGAATATCTTGCATATCACCATAGAACCTTCATCTGGCATAGATGGAGATAGAGACAGAGACCTACATTGGAGCACTGGACTGAGCTCCCAAGGTCCATATAAAGAGCAGAAGGAGGGAGAACATGAGCAAGGAAGTCAGGACAGCGAGGGGTATGTCCACCCACTGAGATGGCGGTACTGATCTAATGGGAAATCACCAAGTCCAGTTGGATTGGAACTGATGGAGCATGTGATCAAACCGGACTCTCTGAATGTGGCTGACGGTGGAGGCTGATGGAGAAGCCAAGGACAATGGCACTAGGTTTTGATTCTACTTGACGGGCTTTGTGGGAGCCTAGTCTGTTTGGATGCTCACCTTCCTGGACCTGGGGGAAACAGAGAGGACCTTGGACTTCCTATAGGGTAGGGAACCCTGACTGCTCCTTGGACTGGAGAGGCAGGGGGAGGGGTGTTGGGGGGAGGGGAGGGAAATAGGAGGAGGAAAGGAGGTGGAAATTTTCAATAAAAAATAAAAAAAAATGTGAAAAGAGTGAGTTTTAATTTTAAAATAAATAACACTCAGAAGTTAAAAAAAATCTATCTTCAAGAAATAAAGATATTTTATACATCAATGGGTAACATGAGATACACATTAAGTGTGTGTTCATTTTACCGTAACAACATGTGATGCATCATTTGTCTTTGGCTGATCCCTCGGCAACTGTTCTCTCTGGGTTATCCAAGAGTGTTTTAATACTTGTTCAGCAGTATAACGCTGACGTGGGTCCATATGAAGCATATGAGAAAGCAAATCCTAAATGGATACAGAAATTTACATGAAAATACGTAATTCACATTCCTACAAAATATGAAAGTATCAGTAATTAAAATGCTTTATCAATACTTATGAAAAACAGTATATGTACTCTGAATGGTTAGCTTTCAGTGTGTGTGTGCGTGTGTGTGTGTATATATATATTTTAAAGTCACAAATTTGAAAGGGAAAGATGGAGAGAAGGGAGGGGCAAGAACGATATAGATGCAGTGCTCATATATGAAATTCTCAAAAAAATCTAAAGACAAAAATAATCATGAATCAGATTATGTGGTAAAGTTTTTATTTTGTAAATCCATGTGTACCAATAAAAGACCCCCAACCCTAGTCTCCAACTTAAGATGTTTTTATGATCAACTAGGCCAGGGCAAAACAGGATATCTGTGGGTGGCAGAAGCAGTCTAGAGACCAGTTGCACCTGCCAAAAAGGAAAAACACCCAGTCCTTTGTGTAATTTATCAAAACTTGGGGGGGGGGGGAAGAAACTGGCTGAAACTGGCTTGATCTAGACTTGTTTTTGTCCTGATGTTGACCCAACCCATATGTTAATTTGAATTGACCAATGGTGTTGCTGTTGCTATGCTTCCCCGGTATGTAACCCTGAGACCCGATAAATACTTGCTGAAAAAATACACAGGGGGGCTCAGTCTCATGAGAGTACTGAGTCACCTCTAGGCGCCTTTGACAATAAAAAATCCTCTTGCTGTTTGCATCCACTGGCGTGGCTTATTGAGTCTGGGGGATCCTTCCCTGAGCCCTAGAAATTAGAGTCTTTCATCTTGGCGGTTCCATCAAGATTCCCCTACTTGATAACCCACAGTGCCAATTGGGAGGTCCGTCCGCTGTGTGATTCCTTAGGTGTTTCTGTAAGTCGTTTGTATGTACAAATGCTCTGTAGGCTAAGCAAAGGAGGGAGCTGACGGGTTCTGTCTCCTCTTTAGCCACTCTGGGAGATGTTCCGGGCATTCCTGGGGCCCGATTTTTGGGGGTCCAATTTGTTTCTGAGAATGAACAGGCTACTCTACTAGAGAGTAGGGGAGATGTAGTCTCGCCTTCTCCGTCTGAACATTTGCTTTCAGTTTTATGCCAAAACTGTGCCACGTGGCTTCTGGGCTGCTATCTGTTTTGTTTGTATAGTCTTTGTCTTGATCTATTAGGAAGAAAAGCCCAATATGGGACAAAAATCTAACCACCTCCTTAAGTTTGACTCTAGGACACTGGAAAGACGTCCAGCTCTGGGCCAAAGGCCAGGGGGTGGATGTCAAGAAGAAATGGCGGCTCCTTTGTACCTCTGAATGGCCGACTCTTAATTCCATCTGGCCAAAGGATGGTACCTTTAACTTGGATGTTATCTTGCAGATTAAGGAGCGTGTCTTCAGCCCAGGACCCCAAGGATGCCCGGATTAGATTCCCTATATCATCACCTGGGAATCTTTGGCTCGGGACCCACCTGCTTGGGTCTTCCCCTTCGCCTCCCTGCAGCCCTCCGCTCCTCAACCTCCTTCCTCCTCCACCCCTTTGCAACTTATCCCCAATCCCTATGCCTCCCTCAAACCCCAACCTACCCGCCTTTATTCTACTCTGGAGAAACCTAAGCCCAAGCCCACAATCCCCAAGCCGGTCCTCCCTCCCTTGGGGGGACCACTCATAGACCTCCTAACAGAGGACCCCCCACCATATCAGCCTCCACCAGCCCTGGTGGGGGACGAAGGACATCATGAATATGAAGTTGAGGAACCAGGAGATGAAACTGCCCCAGACAGCACCACTCCAGCTGGGGTGACAGGAGGGGAACTACCGCCGCCTCAGAGAACACCACGAGCCTCAGGAGCCTGTCTCCCAGGCGTTTCCCCTCCAGCAGGGAGGAAACGGCCAGGTTCAATACTGGCCATTCTTTGCTTCCGATTTGTACAATTGGAAGGCCCATAACTCGTCCTTTTCGAAGAACCCTGTTGCCCTCAAGGCCCTAATAGTCTATTCTCATAACCCATCAACCCACTTGGGATGACTGCCAACAACTCTTGCAGGCTCTACTGACCTCAGAGGAAAAACAGCGCATTTTCCTCGAGGCAAGCAAGGATGTTCCAGGGGCCGATGGGGCCCCAACCCAACTCCCCAATGAAATTGATGCCGCCTTTCCCCTGAATTTTCCTGACTAGGACTTCAACACAGCTGAAGGAAGGGAGTGTCTTCGCCTCTACTGCTAGCTTCTCATTGCGGGCCTCTGTGGCGCAGGGCGCCGACCTACCAATTTGGCCCAGGTAAGATCAGTCACACAGGGTTCAGAGGAGACGCCAGCCGCCTTCCTAGAGCGGCTAATGGAAGTCTACCGTATGTACACCCCTTATGATCCAATGAGTCCGGATCAACGGGGCAATGTTTCCATGGCTTTCATCTGACAATCTGCTCCAGATATTAGAAATAAGTTACAGAGACTGGAGGGCTTGCAGGATTACACTCTCCAGGATCTTATGAAAGAGGCAGAAAAGATATTTAACAAAAAAGAGACACCAGAAGAAAAAGAAGAAAGATTACGTAGGTTGCAGGAAGAGAGAGATGACAGGCTTAGAAGCAAATGGAAGAATGTGAGGACAGGAGAGACAAGAAATGAACTAGGGAAGTAAGCAAGATCTTGGCCACTGTAGCTAACCAGACTAAGCCAGAAGCAGGAAGTCCAGATAGGATGGGAGACAGAAGGAGGCCAGGAGTAGACTGCAACCAATGTGCCTACTGCAAAGAGAAAGGACATTGGGTTAAAACTGTCCCAAGAGACCCAGAAATCCCAGGAAATAGCCGGCCCAATTTTTGGCCCTAGATGAAGACTAGGCCAGTCAGGGCCAGCAGCTCTGCCCTGCCCCTGGATAACCCTGAAAGTAGGGGGGCAACCAGTAACCTTCCTAGTAGACACCGGAGTCCAACATTCAGTCTTAACTAGAGCAGAACATTGGCCGCTTTAATATCTCTATGGATTTTCTTCTCTGAATGTAGATAATCAAGTCCTTTCAAAATTTCTCATAATATGGTAGCAATCTTAATTTCATCTAAAGGGCCAGGTTCTAATAGATCCAGGGCAGAGCGTGCACCAAGATATTCCATTATTATCCATGGTTTGGTGTCCTTCACACAGGATCCATAATGTTTGGTTACATATTGGCTGACACACTGACTCAGCACTGTGATCTCTTGTTGCATAAAAGACGCTGGAAAACTGACCTTGGGACAGCCCCTCACCATTTTAGCCCCTCATGTGGTTGAGTCACTCATTTGCCAGCCACCAAACTGCTGGCTCTCCAATGCCCAAATGACTCATTATCAGTTACTCCTGCTGGATGCAGACAAGGTCCACTTCGGCCCAGCAGTCATCCTGAATCCTGCCACGTTGCTCCACTCCAGAGGGGCAAACCCCTCATGACTGCCAACGAATCCTTGCGGAAATGCATGGAACCCGGCTGGACCTAACAGACCAACCCCTGAAAGGGGCCGACTTAACCTGGTACACGGATGGAAGAAGTTACCTGCTCAACGGAGAAAGAAAGGCCAGAGCAGCAATAATGGACAGAAAGCAGGTAATCTGGGCCAGCGCCCTGCCACCTGGAACTTAAGCTCAGCGGGCAGAGCACGTGGCGCTTACCCAAGCTTACAGCTGGCAGAGCTCGTCGCGCTTACAGCTGGCAGAGCTCGTCGCGCTTACCCAAGCTTACAGCTGGCAGAAGATAAGGTACTCAATGTCTATACCAATAGCCGCTATGCTTTTGCCACCGCTCATGTTCATGGGGAAATATATTGGAGGAGGGGTCTTCTAACCTCAGAAGGAAAAGACATTAAAAACAAGGCTGAAATCTTGGCCCTGCTTAAAGCCTTATTTCTCCCTAAGAGACTAAGCATTATACATTGCCCTGGACATCAGAAAGGGGAGACTGAAATAGCTAAAGGAAACCGCCTGGCAGATGAAACGGCCAAACAGGCGGCCCTAGACCCTCAGCTCTTGTCGTAACAGTATTGACTGAACAGGAAGGCCCAGAAAAAGACCTGGACTCGATTGACTATGCCGATAAAGATCTGGATATAGTCTAGAAATTGGGGGCAGACTATGATCATAAGAGACAACGATGGTTGTTCCAAGGAAAGACGGTAATGCCTGTACATGTAGCCAGAGAACTAATTTCCTCCTTGCATAAACTGACCCACCTGAGCACCAAAAAGGTGAACACCCTGCTCAGCAGACAGGAAATGGGTAGCTATATATCCAAGAAAGAAACCCTGATACAGCAAATCGTCAACAATTGTAAAGTCTGTGCCCAAGTAAATGCTGGCAAAACAAACAGGCCGCCTGGACTCAGACTCAGGGGGCATAGGCCTGGGATCCACTGGGAAATAGATTTTACTGAAGTTAAACCTGGCATGTATGGTTATCGGTATCTGTTAGTTTTTATAGACACCTTTTCTGGACGGGTCGAAGCTTTTCCTACCAAAAAGGAAACTGCACAGACCGTTGTCAAGAAGCTCTTGGAAGAAATATTCCCACGGTATGGACTAACCTAGGTACTTGGGACTGATAATAGTCCTGCCTTTGTCTCCCAGGTAAGTCTATTAGTGGCCAAGTTACTGGGGATTGATTGGAAATTGCATTGTGCCTATAGGCCCCAGAGCTCAGGACAGGTAGAAAGAATGAATAGAACAATTAAGGAGGTTTTAAATTTATGCTTGAGACTGGCGCTAAGGACTGGGTACAGCTCCTACCCCTGGCATTGTATCGAGCCAGGAACACCCCGGGATCGCATGGATTAACTCCTTTTGAAATCCTGTACGGAGGCCCTCCTCCAACCATTGCCTTCTTTGACTCTGATACTGCTGATCATACCAGCAGGCTGACAGCCCTGCAGGCTCACTTGCAAGCTCTCCAGTTGGTACAAGAGGAAATTTGGAAGCCCCTGGCAGCTGTCTACCGGGACTCAGACCAGTCGCCTGTTGTCCCACACCCCTACAAGATAGCGTTTGGGTCCGGAGACATCAGACCAAGACTTTGGAGCCACAGTGGAAAGGGCCACACACCGCCGTTTGACAGCCCTTAAGGTGGACGGAATCGCTGCCTGGATCCATGCTTCACATGTCAAAGCAGCCCGACCAGAGCATCTCACTGGCACCCCTGACCCAGAATCCCCATGGAAACTTCAACGCTCTCAAAACCCTCTAAAGATAAGATTTGTTCGCTCTTAATTTTAACCTCTCTCTCTATATATATATCTGATCTTTTCATGGTTCGGGCCCAGCAATATCAAATGCGGAGAAAAACAGATTCAGAGTCTAATCTAGCTAAGGATCAGGACCAATGGACATAAAGATTTAATCCATGATAAAGAAAAAGGGAGGGAATGAAAGACCCTAACCCTAGTCTCCAACTTAAGATGTTTTTATGATCAACTAGGCCAGGGCAAAACAGGATATCTGTGGGCAGCAGAAGCAGTCTTGAGAGCAGTTGCACCTGCCAAAAAGGAAAAACACCCAGTCCTTTGTGTAATCTATCAAAACCTGAGGGGGCAGAAACTGGCTGAAACTGGCTTGATCTAGACTTGTTTTTGTCCTGATGTTGACCCACCCCATATGATAATTTGAATTGACCAATGATGTTGCTGTTGTTATGCTTCCCTAGTATGTAACCCCGAGACCCGATAAATACTTGCTGAAAAAATACACGGGGGGGGGGGGGGAAGCTCAGTCTCTTGAGAGTACTGAGTCATCTGTAGGTGCCTTCAACAATAAAAAATCCTCTTGCTGTTTGCATCCATTGGCGTGGCTTATTGAGTCTAGGGGATCCTTCCCTGAACGCTAGAAATTAGGGTCTTTCACCAAGTTTCTAGAACTGGGATTTTGTTAGTAACAAAAGAGGAAACGAACATTTAAGATAGCAGGACAATGGGAATGTTTTAAATGGGCAAGATAAAAAGCTACAGAACTTTGCTAGAAAGCTAGAACCCCAAGATGTAATGGTTTGCATATTCAGATAAAACATAAAGGGGAGGCTGTCATGCAGTTAGCTAATCCATTCAATAAGTAAGGGCTTTCTGTATTATATGCTGATGACAGTAGAACATAAACTTCATGTCAGCAACTACTGTTAGAATAATGGTCCAGTCATCATAAGTCTTCATCAAATTAACTATGAATATTTGATATTTCTTATAATTATAACTGTGATAGAATATAACTTAATAGTAACATACAAGTTTACATACACCAAAGCAAGTATGTAACAATTTGAGTAAACTATCTTTACTTTTAGTAAAGAAGTAAAATCGCCTCAACAAGAATTTCTTAATAGAGAAAGACATTTGTACAATTTTTATTACCCAGAACAATGAAACTAAGATGATAGATAATAACAATAGATAAAAGATTAATACTCTTGTATTCTCGCAACTCAGTAAGCTGAGCCAGGAGGATCACAACAAGTTAAAGGCAAACTTAGGATATATGTTAAGTTTGGGACCAGCACTGTTTGACCCTATTTTTTATAAAAAGAAAAAGAAAAAACATAAACTGTTAAAAATATTTCAAAGCTTTAGATATTCAAAAAAACCAATGTGGAATACAAAAATTGTGCAAAAATAAACAGAAATTGAATATTGAATATGATAGATGCAAAATTCTTCAGGGAACAAAGGGAATAATGGGAAAGAGAAGAGTGGGTTTGAGGGCATATGATCCATATATATTATATATTTGCATAAAGTCTTTATAAAACCTAGTAGCATATAAAATGAGTATATGAAAATAAAAGATAATGAACATTTCAATAAAACAGACTTAAATAGTGAATCAAAAATTAATAAGTAACTCTTATTTTTTTCAGCAAGCCTATTACTACACATATAACAAAATGAATTAAAATCAGTATATCATAAAGCTATCTGTATTACAATATTCACAACAGCACTATTGACAACAGCCACAAGATAAAAACAACTCATCTGTCCACCAACCCTTAAACGGATAAAGAAATGCCAAACCTATAATTACAATTCATGGTAGTGCATGTGTGCATGAGTGAATATTTTGTGTATCTATGTATATGAGTTTATATATGTACAAGATAGAATACCATTCAGTCACAACAGAATGAAATTCTGTAATTTGTGACAACATGGATAGAACTGGAGATCAATATGTTAGTGAAACAAGCCAGGCATAGCAACACAATTATGACATGATTTCACTCAGTATGTGGAATGTTAATGCAGTCAATCTCATAGAAATGAGAGTAAAATGTGGGGAGGGTAGATGGGTAATTTTGATCAGTTACCATTGGATAGTATCAAGAATTTCTGGTATGCTACCACAGAGAAGTGTGACTAGAGATAAAAACAAACACCTAGAACAGAGAATTCTTCAATGTTTCATTTTAAAGAAATAAGTGTTTGAGGAGGTACATATGTTAACCTACTTTAAACATTACACAATGTATACATATTAATGCAGTGTAAGTTATATTATTAATATGAACAAGTTTTATGGCTTATGTATCATTTAAATACAAATATAAAATAAGTATGGCAAAGTGTATAAATAGTGACATAAATGAAGCAATGAAGGATAATTTAAGGAGGTGCATGTCTGCAAAAATTGAAATGTACTGTCATAAATTTTACTCAGAAGGGTCTCAGTTGCTGATTACCTGCCATATAACAAACTACAATCATATTATCTCCAAATACTTGAACACTTACTATGTATCACATATGCAACCTGTTTTAAAATACCCAGAATACTAAAATAACGTATATGAGGTGTTTAATCTTTGTAACAACTTCGAGGTAGGTATTACTAACATCACTTTTTGATATGGTAACCGAGATACAAATAGGTTAGGTAACAGTCTGAAAGTCATAAACTTAGTAAGTCATAAAGTCAGGCTATGTGCACCATCCTATGTCTTAATTGCTATTCTAAATGACCTTTCATCCTTCCCCTATCAACACTAAAAAAATGATACCTGAATTTTGAATAATTACTACAGCTTTATATTTGTGTTTCTTTGTTTCATTTTTAGAAGTAGATTCTCATTCACCCTAGGCTAACCTTGAACTTCCATATACCAAAGTCATCCCTGAACAAGATGACCTGCAACTTCTGACTCTCTTGCTTCTACCTACCTGGTGCTGGGAAAATAGAGGCAAGTGTCATCATCATGTTCAGTTTAATGAGGTATTGGGGAGCAAACCCAGCGTAATAACTATCACATAAATATAGCAAGCATTCAACATTGGTAGCATTAAGTTATAGCATTTATGAAAAAGTAAAATGTTATATTTCTAAAGAAAAAATTCAATTTCATAATGAAATGTGATATGAAGATAAGCTATAATAATTTGAGACTTGAATCACTACACATGAGTAAAAGCTATAAATCAAGGCTGTGCTAAGCAAACTGTGTTTTATGCCAAAACCAACAGACCAACACGTACTTCATAAATGGTTTCCAAGTGCCTTAACACAAAAAGGAGTTCATTTATATAGAAAGTACTGATTTTTAACACAAACATGTATTCTGATATATAGCTTAATATATACATGCAGTAATCATGACTTAGACATAAATCCATACCAGACTTTTATTATAATTTCTTCCTAATAAAGACAGTATCAGAATGGTGATTAGTTTTTTACTAACAAATGTATTCATAACAAAATGTAAATAGTTTGCTACTTTAAAAAAAAACTAAACTTGTTTGAATAGGACTTTATCTTATTTATTTTAAATCATCCCTCAAAAAAAAAAAAGAAAGTTCTCCTTGATAGAATGATAAGCAGAGGATGGGAGATCAAAAGTATCATTATCTTAAGCAATATTCACTAAATATTTTGATGGCTAAAAGAAAAATGGGAAGATTTGAATAATTTGTCACTTACATATGACTACTTTTATGATATTACTAGCCAGTTTTTGAAAAATTATACTTGACTATGACAAAAAATTCATGTATAATATAGTTATTATATTAATATATAGGTATTTATGCTTATACTATAGCAGGGCATTTATACTTTGATAATATACTGAAACAATGGTCAACAAAATTAATAAATTCATCTAAACTGAAACCCTAAAATTTCTTTTCATCTATATATACTTGTAATAAAAGCTTTATAACCGACATGAATACCAAAATACAGCAAATTTTCTATTCACTTCACAATACTCAGATGGTAAACGTACCAGCTATACATAGTAATAATATATAAGCTTTCAATTTTGACCACATATTTCTATTCAACTTCATTTGGTATATGTGATGTATGACAAATGCTATAACCATAAAATCCCACCAATATAGCTCCCTAATAATGTCCTGAACTAAATGACCTCAATAGACATGCAAAGAAAAAAAAGCTTAAAAAAACTTAACCCTATACCCAGGCAACAGAGAAATGCTTTGAGCAAGAAAAATTAGTCTTTCCTAGAGACGCACACACCAATTGGTTATCCCAGATGTTCAGTCCTGAAAACATACACACAGGTGGCATTATACCGATTGGGCAGGCTGATTTTCACATACAAACAATTAAAGAAAAAGAGGCCATAAATTTAAAAGAGAAAAGTGGGTTATATGACAGGATTTGGACATAAGAAAGAGAAAATAAAGTAATTATAATCTCAGTAATAAGAAAATTAAATAAATAAAAACTGACATGACACTATAAGGAAACCAAACAATAGGTATACATTGGAATATAGTTTCAGGATTTTAATAATTTAATATGAACAAAGTAAAACTGAACATATTTATGATTTATACCTTAGCTCCATCTGAAATATTGTCCCAGTTTCCACCACTCAAAGAGAACTTCCCATTGCCTATACGCAGGAGTATTTCTTCAGGAGTATCATTGGGTCCATTGGAAAATGGAGTGTAGCTGTTAATAAAGTAGATTTTAATAAACATACGAAGGTACATTTTGTACATAATTGAAAGTGATGGTTAAAAGTCTATATACAAATATAAAAAGAAGCATTATTATTAGGTAAGAGCATTGCTTAATAATTCCCTTTACTATTAATATGAAATCATGTATCTCAAACAATGAATTTAATCCTAATAAATTATTTGACAAAGTAAAGAATTTTGCTGATTACTTCTTTGCTTCCTTTGATCAGCAAACTAAGGGTAGACTTTTATATAAACATATAGTATTATAATGAGACCACAATAAAGCACAAATATTCTGTTTTGAAAGGCTTAAGGTCAGCAAGGCAATATATTTACTAGGAAGAAGTTTTAATTCTTACATAATTATAATATATTGTACCAATTCAGCTTATTCATCAATGTTTTATTTTTATGAATATAATTAGCGGAAATAAGTTACAATTTTCAGTTAATATCTATGAAAACGAATTATATTTAATATTGATGAGAATGTAATAAAAACACAGCCTCTGAATTATGTACATAAAATTACTCATGGGTTGAAAGAAACTCATAAATTTAAGGTGGATTTTAAAAATTAACTTGACAAAAGTGATTATTTTTGTAACACTTTATTAGATGTAACCAAAATTTCTTTATACTTGAGAATTGGAAAGCTGATTTATGGTTAAAAGTATTAGGAGACAGCTTGCAGTAAAGTCTTCATCTAACAATTGGGCTTAAATAACATCAAATACATACTTATATATAATAATTTCTTATTTAATCATAAAGCAAATATTTGAAAGCAGCAAGGAAGAAATTATATCCTATGGTCTAAAACCTATAATATTGACTATATGTGATATGGTATACCATTCTATAAAGAGCTTATAATTTTTAAAATTCTGGCATATGCAATTATGTACAGCCAATTAACAATTAACATTAATTTATGTTGCTAATGTATTTTATGTTTTTATACAGCAGTTAAATTGAGTATTTAAAATGTCATACCTAACTTTCTGATATTTACTAGTTAACCATTCCTTTTTAAAAATCACAATAATTCATATAACCATAACTATTCACTTTAAAATAAAAGTGTTGCTCCCTATTAAGAGTAAAATATTATTTTAACCAATTATAAATTACAAACATTAACATGGTCTAATTATTATCATATTTATTTTGAGTGTATCTTCATCCTATTAATGTTGGACATGTATGTATATGCTTCTCGTTTAATGTGTAGTATTATATTCTTATCAATCACCTTACTAAATTTGTTGCCCAGAATTAAAGTGCTTTCTTAATAAAATTAACTTAATATTAACAAGCTCAGTGGACATGCTCCTATTATAATACACAGCTAATCAATAGTCTAGTAAGTTCAATGGTTAACCACACAGTGTAAAAATAAAAGGCTTATTCTAAAGCGTATTCTATATGAAAGCTTTTCTATTTTTGTATTGTTCTCATTTTATAAATAAAAGTATAGATTTGAAAATATTAATGGGATGTCTAACAGTATTTTCTTCTGTACTCTTTCTAGATGAAGATATGCACTCAAGTTCAAATAACAAGAGTTTGTAAATATCTTACCCAGCCAACATAGTGTAAAATAGGACTCCTAAACTCCAAATATCACAAGCAGCATCATATCCCTGTTGAGTGAGAACCTGCAAAAAAAATTCATGGTATGAAATATTAGTACTATAAACTCATATCATATTATATATATATATATATTTCACTGCAATATTGTATAGATTCTAATAATTTCATAAATATTAATAATATAAACATAAATATAAAATTTTAAATTATTTTATGTCCTGCAAAGGTAAAAGTAAAATCAGCAAACACTGCATGATCTAGGATTATTATAGGCTGGTACGTAATACAGACTACACATGAAAAAGAGCAACCCTATAAGATATAAAACCTAAGCCTTCATTCTTCCTCATTTCAAATTGAATAAACAAACATCTAAACTTAAAACTTATATGTACAAGTGTTTGATGCAACTATAAATAACCCAGAGGTTTTTCATTCTGATATTGACTCTTATGAGGTAGATATTAATTATTGCAATTCTGAAGGTGACACTGAGGGCAATGTTAAGTAACCGGCCCATCATCATTAAACTGGTTAGTACTGTAGAACAGGCATTCTTACTAAACGGCAGTGCTTTTAATATCTATGAAAACAGCTTCTTATTTTGAGATAGGGTTTTCTTTTAAAGCCGAGCATGACTGAGAGAGAACTCCCTATTATATAGCCCGTGCTGTCCTTAAACGTGTGACAATCTTCTTGCTTCAACCTTCCAAGTGCTGGAATTACAGCAGGTATGAGTCATCACATCTTGCTTGATAACTCTTTCCTAGTGATTGGGGTATGTGTGTGTGCTGTATGTGTTTGAATATTTTGTAAAAGGACTACGCATTATACAACAACGAATTCCAATAATGATTTATATCTATGTAATGTGGGTATAAATCTGTAATAAAAAAGATAAAACAAGATAATAGGAAAACTTGTGTTATGAGATAGTTTGAAACACAAGGATGGTATCGTGAAAACAGCAGGATATTTCTGGTAAATTCCTAATAGCTTTATTAGTATTTATATAATAATTTGTACAAATAGTTTTGTTTGAGGGACATTATTAACAAATACCAAAAATATTTTTACTGTAAATTAATGTAAGTTTTAAGAACCTCAAGAGCATTTGTGGAAAAACTAAAGGGATGAGGAGACAGTAAGATAGCACAGTTAACAATGGTGACCTGAGCCTGATCCTGACTCCTCTGACTTCTACATGTACACCATGGCATACACATTCTCCTCATGTACACAAACACACACAATAAACATAGCAATGTCATTTTTTTAAAATTAAAAAAAAGATAAAATGAGGGCATCATTTTTTAAATTAAGAAATTAAGCACACTGCTAAAGCATAAGAAATAAAACAGAAACACTGAAGGCTATATAACCATCAGTGCGGACTTTTCATCTAGAAAAGGCTAAAATATTATAGTTATGACTTTCACAATTATCAGACATAAACAATAAGTAACTTGCTTAAAATATATTTATAATTCCTATAAATACATTTATAAATAAGAGCACACATGGTTATACATGGTGATGCATGCTTGTAATGCTTGCAATCAGGTAGCTCTAGGCCAGTGTTGGGTATATGAGACATTGTCTTAGAACAAATAAAGGACACATATTTAAAACTGAAATGCTATGGAAGACTGCACTATAGAAGCTCTAATGAATGCAACCTAAAGCTACATCACAGTGTTTTTATTCTTGTATGTTCTCATTTCTTAACACCTCTTAAAGTTCCAGACATCCCATGTTTACCTAGTTTGCCTAGTCATATTTGTATTTTATGTGCCTTCACAGAGTTACCTGAAATGGTGGTTTGCATGAGATTCTGAGAGCTTGAGAAATAACGCCAAGACAACAAGGCCAAAGTCTGTTTCTCTATAGCAGACACTTCATTTGCCCCCTCCCAGGTATAGTAAATAGAAGTGTGTTTGCTTTAGATTACCCATAACTTATCATCTATTACTATTTAGACTGATGCTTCCAAACAGAGGTTAAACCTTGTGACTGTCAAAAGCCTAAACGCGTGCAACCTTTGCTCATTTGACCTTGTTTAATTCTGGGAATATAAAGAGTCTGATGCTTTGAATAAAATTAGCTATTGCATGAAACTTTAGTCTATCTCATTTTAGGGCTTCACTCTCCCATATTCCTGCTACCTACTATAGCAGCAACAGTGACATGCACCTATAGTCCTAGATACTTGGGAGGCTGAGGCAGGAAAACTGCTTAAATCCAGAAGCCTGAGGGTTAAGAAAAGGTCCAATATCTGTATAATTTTTCTAAGGTATGAGAACAGTGGAACTGTACAGTAAGTGTTATAATATTATAGTTTATCACACAAATCTCGTTTTTTACTTCCTACAAACTTAGTCACATTCTGTGTGGGTATAAAAAGAAAATATTTTGTTCCATAATTAGTCTTCAATGTCATACAATAATGATTATATGAAGCCAAAAGAGAAACAAGGCATGGTGGCAGAATTAATGAATGAGGATAGTATTCAGCCTGTAATTTTGTATCTTTTCACTTGCATCAAGATAAATTTAGGACAATTAAAGTAGTTAATTCTATAACCCTCTCTACCATTTGGATTTGCAAGTCTCCAAAAAGTAACATATAGAAATTCTCATTTCTTTTGCACTAAGTTTAATAAATATTTGACACAAAACATATGGCAGCACAATCCATAAAAAATAAGGTAATTTCAATATTATATTATCAGAAGCTGTGAATATATCATTCTTCAAATTTATTTTAAGTTAAATAGATTCAAGACAATTCTAAGGCTTAATTACACATTTATTATCAGTCAGATAATATAATATTCTTGGATTTTCTTGTATAAAAGTAAATAACTGAGGATAATCTTAGAGAGATTAGAATAAAGAAATGCACATCTATGAAGTAAATCATAAAAGGATGACTGAAGCAAAACATATCCAAAAACTTAGTGAACATTATTATTATTATTATTTTTTGATTTTTCGAGACAGGGTTTCTCCGTAGTTTTTTGGTTCCTGTCCTGGAACTAGCTCTTGTAGACCAGGATGGCCTCGAACTCACAGAGATCCGCCTGCCTCTGCCTCCCGAGTGATGGGATTAAAGGCGTGCGCCACCACCGCCCGGCTTGAACATTATTTTTTAATGCTATGTTAAAATTGCAATAACAAGGCCAGGTGGTGGTGGCGCACGCCTTTAATCCCAGCACTGGAAAGGCAGTGACAGGCGGATCTCTGTGACTTCAAGGCCAGCTTGGTCTAAAGAGCTAGTGCCAGGATAGGCTCCAAAGCTACAGAGAAACCCTGTCTTGAAAAACCTAAAAAATAAAATAAAATAAAAATGCAATAACCAGTGATTTTTATTAGAAAATCGGGACTCTTATGTAATGTGATTAAATTATGAAAGCACAGCCCCATAAATTCTATTATTTCTTAAAATATTTGCATGGTTACTTCAAGCTTTATGATTCCATTTTAAAATGACTATCTTGTATGTAGTTTGATAGCATATTTTGACAGAATCTGAAAATTTAAAGACTAATGTATTTCATTTCTAAGAACTTAGAAATAATTACTAATTTTCGGCAGGGTCTTCAGCACTTGATAAAATATTTCAAAGCACTCAAAACACACAAGTGCGAGCCAAAGATAGTTCAAATAAATGCCAGTTGTGGAGAAGTGCTCTCCACATGCCCACCTGAAAAGTTTTCACTATTACAATAAACAAAGTGTCTTATTGCAGTGGAAGTCTGCTAGGATTAAAAAGCAGCAATGTACTGTATTGTACTGTGTACATATATTCATTAAAATGATGGCCTAACCATTAATCCTAAAATGTTTACCTAACAATTAATCTAAACATGCATATACTGTGTGTTAATTTATTTTAATTATTTTGGTGTTCTTTTGGGACACATTCATTCCTAAACTTTTTCTAGTAAGTTTCTATAAAAAAAAAAACAAAGAGAAAAACTATACAAAATTAAGCCAAGATTAAGAATTTTCCCATTAAAATAAGTAGTTAATATATTATTATTTGCATTAAAGATAACTATTTAGAAAATTTATGGTGACTATATAGATTATATTTAGCAGAAGATACCACATTTCAAATATCCTGGTTTCCTAACCTATTAAAAAGAAAGCCTAGAAATACTTTTTTTATGTACAAGGTAGTATCTCATACACATGAGGGCAGTCCAAATAAAATAACCTCTTTGGGAATATGTACCCCAGATTTATTTCTGAAAAGCATAGCTTCTACCCAGTATAATTGAATAAAAATTGTATATTCATTATAAGTGTCATTAAAGTACAGAATAAATCACTCACACATTCCTAATTTGCTACAAACCAAATCATATCATCAAGAGCTTATAAAAGCAAAATTGTATCTATACCCCAATCGCATCTAAAGCGAAATTCATAAAAATTAAAAGAATAGTTCATCGATAGTTACTTTTATATATTTTCATTTTCAGAAAATATTTTCATAACATCTAATTTAAAATATATTTACATACAACATACATTAGCTGCTTAAAATGATCAATTATTTGATATAAATATAAAATATATATGAGATAAGAATTCACTTTCAGATTATCTGATCACATTTTTCTGATTTGGCAAAATCATTTTTTTTCAAAATGAGTTTTAGATATTTGGATTAGTATATAACAACTGCCATTGATGATCAACATCTACAACATGTTAAAAACAATTCCTGACTTAGAAACACATGTTATAAAGAAATTTATGTAGCCAGTGCAATCCCTGATTGACTTCACCAATCTTGTCTTACTGCTTCAGGATGTACTAGTATCAGAGAGCTCCTAAAGTACAATCTGTAGTCCTGAACTTTCCAGCCTCATCTTCTCTTACTCTTCGTTCCCAAGGAACAACAGATGATTTATCAGGCAAAAACAATGTTTCTATTTAAAAACAAATCAAAAGGGAATCTAAAGATGTATCTTAGTCCTAAAATGTATGATTCTTAGCAAGGCATATTGACACACGTCTGTGATCCCAGCCATCAGGAGACAAAGGAAGACTTTGCTGTGTGTTGCAGCTTTAGTGAGTAATAGCTATATAGTAAAACCTCTTTAAAAATCATACAAGTTCTATATATTAGTATATAGCCTAAAAGAACAGACTACTCTGATTAGAAGATATATGTTTGATTTAGATGCTAGTAATTACCTGACTTTATATTATAAATTATTATAATTCAAATTTTAAAAGAGCTTTATAGTTATAAAAAATGACATCTGCTTTTTCCTGTGTTCACCAACATACTTGCCATCATATAGACTTAATTTAAGCAAGACAATGAACAGGAAACAGTAAAACCTAAAGAATACCTCAGGTGCTACAAAGTTTGCAGTGTAGCACGGAGTTAACAGAAGTCCATTTTCTCCTCGAAGCTGTTTTGCAAACCCAAAATCACAGATCTTAATTGAATCTGCATTGGCTGATTCATCCATGTACAAAATATTACTGGGCTTAAGATCACGATGAACAACCTTGAATATAAAAGAAAACAGCATTATAATTGTATAACTAATTTTTTGTTAAAACATTTAATATGTTTATAGAAAAAAATTTCCCATTTTATTCCCAACCTATGGCATCAAAAATAACAAGAAAAGTATTCTGCGAGGTAGACATTACACTATCTGCCAGTATTTCTATCTTCAATTGGTTCTACTTTTAGATATAATAGTCTAAAGTTTCACCCAGTGCCCCACATCCACTTCGACTATTAACTCTTGATATAGTACACAAGTTAAGAGCCTTCAGACTCAAGAGAATTTAGAAAAGTAAAGAAACAGTGTTGAGTAACACATTTGGTTGAAGGATGAACCAGAGTTGTGGGTAGGTTCCCATATCTGTGGCTATTACACTAAGAACTAAGAGCAGTCTCTATTATACACCTTCATTTGGAAAAAAAATAAATACTTCTGTTTGAGAAGAGCAGAAAAGAGACAGCAGAAGAACATAAAAACAAAGTTGAGACAACTATACAGCAAAGAACCAGCACTGACACCTAAAATTAAGATTTTATATGAAAGCAAAGGATATGAAGACATCAAAGCTAGTACACTAAACGAGATTTCAATTCAAACTCAGCCAACATTATACTTAAAACAAAATAATAACCACTGGAGGAGAGTAACAAAATATAAATATTTTTATAACTTTATATCACCATAGGATACAATTACAAACCATCTGATTTACATAAACAAGACAAGTAGAACATAGCCACAAGAAAAAAAAATAATCTAGGTCTGATTCTCAGAAGAACCAAGTTAGAATCTGTAGAATTAAGTGGTTATAAAGATTCTCAACAAAATAAAACATATTTACAACGTATGAAATTCGCAAGAAAAAATGCAAACTCAGTAGAAAAAATGAAGAAGGCTCAAATAATTGGCAAAAGTTTAAATTCGGAATGTGATGATTTTTTTCTTCTACAATTCATTCAATCTAGTTTTAGGATTCATACATATTGTATCATATGGAGATATAAAGTTATGAAGATATTTATATTCTGTTACTATTCTCCAGTGGTTATTATTTTGTTTTAAGTATAATTTTTGGCTGAGTTTAAACTGAAAATCTCTTGTTTGGTATACTAGGTCTGATAAGTTCATATCCTTCATTTAGCAATGTACAAAAATGTATGCTTTTCAGTGACAAGGGCAAAATCTCACTTAGTGTTTAAATCTTAAAAGCCCTTTGCTTAAAATATCTATCATATATAAATATTCAAAATATCTGCTATTTAGGTGTTCTAGAAACAAGATTTATAAAAAAATAAACAGCAGATGTTTATCATATTGTATTTTTAAAATTCTGGTTTATCATGCCTTACAAAAAATTTTGTTATCCTTTAAAATTCTTGCAAAGAAATTGGACGGATTAAATCATACTAAAATTATTGTGTTCCTTTAGTGCTGCACAATTTATTTCCAACTACTGAAGTCTTCTTAGGTCACATATAAAATTTTTTATTATTTATAAGTGGGGCTACATACAATTTCTACTATATCAATTCTGAAAAGCAGTTTGCATTTTAATTTCATTTTTTATTTTAACACATCTACCTTACATATATATGAAATGACAAAAAGAAATATACAAGTCTTCTCCAAAAGATTTAACATATTGGTAGTTCAATGTTTAGAATAAAAGCTTATTGTCATATTTAGGGCATTTGGTCAGAGTCAACAGAGAGTCGTTTTGGTGCTAGAATATAATAGTTATAGACTAATTCCAATAATACTTTATATGCCTGTAAATATTTTTCTTGATAGCTTTTAGAAGTCTAGGTTTGATGGAACTCATTATTTAGTTCAGGATGGCCTCAAATTTTATTTTATTTTTTTTTTGCCTCAGCCATCCATGTGCTGAACTTACAGTGGCGAGCCACTAAAACGCATTTGGATATTTCTTTGAAGACTCACACTTTAAAGTTTGATTAGGCTTGATAATACACACGCATGCGCGCGCGCACACACACACACACACACCTCTAACCTTGTCCTATAAATTATCAAGCCCTGTGTATGTGTGTGTGTGTGTGTAGATAGACAGACAGACATATTTCAAACCACTTTCTATAAGCTTCACTATAACACTGAATTTTATTAGTATATTGTGTATAAAAATATACAGGAAATACAATATAGGTCCCAGAATTGAAGGAAGAATTCAACTATAACTTACTCCTTGACAATGAAGATATTCAACTGTCTTTGTTATTACAAACAGCACATCACTAGCTTCCTGTTCTGAGAAACACTTTTTTTTGAGAATACGATCCAGTAGTTCTCCTCCTTTCATCAAATCCGTAACAAGGTAAACATATCTCCCATCATCAAAGACCTAAAAAAGAATGTGTTTTAAGGTTTTATTATTTGTAATCATTACTCCAAATTTTTAAAGTTATATTTACTTTGTTTTGTCAGGACAACTCTAGAATCAAAGCACATACAGCATTTCTTTCTTGTTGATATAGTAAGGTTGTATTGAAGAATGAAGTGGAAAAATCATCTCCTGTGTAGTTCTGGAAGATCATATCAAATATGAAGTTTTTGAAGTTGAAGGTTAGAGATTTCAACAAAACACATAAACAAGAGTAGAAATCCATGCTTCTCAAATAACATGTACATGCTATTTTAATTATATTACAAATACTTCTTTAAAAGTAATCATCTTTGTGATAATAGACATAGCACTTATTAGTTCTTTGACTAGTATGGCTAGAAACAATGTTGAATTCAAATAGTGCATTAAAAGAGATAGATAAGAAATAAAAAATTCTACTTCGTATGTTTATATATATTTGATATATAAAATACAGATGAGTATATATATTTGAGATATATTTCTACTTAATATGTTTATATATTTGCATACACATACATTTAAACATACATGCACATACAAACTACTATTTAAATATGATAAATAAAACTATTATCATATTATCTAAAACAAACTGATCAAGATGATGTTTAATAGTTTAGTATATTCACAAAAATGAGATTAAATTATAATATAAAAGTCATTATCCAGAGATACATCAATATATGTGTTACAGGTGTTTTTAAAAAACTGTAGACTAATACTATTTCATTCAAGAAAAGATCCATAATTTCTTACTCTATAATCAAGAAAGTAAGTTTTCCAGAATAAATTTCCTTTACATTTATAGGGATGAGAAAAGTATTTCTAGTTGCAACATTACTGAGTTAACTATTCAGAATATAAATGGATTATCAGGATATTCTTTTGCCAACAATCATAGTTCTTTACTAAAATCTTTAAAAAGAGAATACATGTTTAGAATCACTGGAGAATAAAAGCAGCAATTTGAAATTTGGCATTTAAAGAATCACAGCTATAAAGTTCTAGTTCATAACTTTCTTAACTTAGTTGAAACTTAGATTTTTTTAAATTTTTTTTAAATTTATTTATTTATTAGATTTTAAAATACTTACATCCTTTAAAGTGATAATGTTGGGATGTTGTCCATAACGCATAAGAATGTCAATTTCTTCAGAAGGATCTCGTTTATTTTTATCAATGATCTAAGAAACAGACCACAGAATATCTTAAAAACAGTTAAATGATTTTCTTTATCATGCAGAAAGAAATATTTTTCTATCTATCCAGCCAGCCATCCATCCATCCATCCATCCACCCACCCACTCCTCAATCTTATCTGTCTGTCTATCTAGAATTTTATTGTTATTGTTTTGAGATGGATTGTGCTATGTGGCCTAAGGTGTGCTAGAACTCATTATATAGCCCAGTCTGGCCTTGAACGTATGACAATTCCTGTACTCCCAACTGCCACCACGCCGCCAACCTTCAATTGGGTTCTGTTATTCAAAAATACTTAGGAAATCAAAAACATCATTTTCTAATTGTTTCAACATTTAAAAATTCCATAGAATAGAAATGTAATATAAAAACTGAGCTAGATCAAGTATACCACCTTTAACTAAGACCCTAATAAATAATACTATGTACGTTCTATAGTTGCTCAATCTTAACATAGTATGCTACAGATTAGTCAGAAAACAAAAAGTAAGTAAATAATGCCATTTCTCCAAAATGAAACTTTTCAAAGAAATTAAAAATGAAAATATTAAATCACAAACTTTTTCTCATCATCTGATTTTCCCTCAATGTACCAGTAATATTGTATGAGCTAATCTGTAATACAAACTATGTAAATCAAACAATAAATTAGGCTCAGAAACAATACCTTTACTGCAAATTCCATGTTGGAACCTGAATGTATGCATCGCTTGCAAACAGAGTAGGAACCAACACCAATATCCTCTTTCAATTCATAGACTTCACTAAATTGAGCAGCATTTCCATTCATCTGTTTTGTTAAAACAAATTAAATACTAATGAAAATGAATTGCACATTTTCTTAATTTTTGTCCCAAACAATCTTAACATATCTTAAAAGTTAAAAAAATTCTAGAAATTTTACCAATATTTAAAAATTGTATATATAAATTCTGAAGTCACTCTATATTGTATGCTTTCTAAAATCCCAAGCAATGTGATGAATTGACTAGTTTAAAAATCACTCCAACATTTTCTTGCCAAAATGGACATATAAAAATATTAAAGGTAATTACTATCTGTACTTTCCCCAAACATACAGAAACACTTTTAACTGAATTACATTGAGAAAATGAAGTCATTAACTATGATCTTTCAATAACTATTAAACATCCATTATTAAGAAGTGAAAAAAATACTTAACCTGAAACTAAACATAGTGATGATGGTAAAGAATTTACCTGGACGACTGGTAATACATTTGCACTTGTAACAGGAGTGATTTTATATTCTTCTGCAATAGAAGTTGCAACAAAGCTGAATCCTTTGAAGAGCTGATGAGCATTTGCACTGGCTGGCAAACCAGGAGAATCTAACATTTAAACAGTTATATTTTACTAAAATTATATAGAACTTTATGATTACAGTATCAGCAAATTTATTTTTTTAAAAAAGGAAAGGGAACATTAAATATCACAGTCTAACACACAAGAAATATAACTCATACTTCCTCTCTACTTGTTTTAGACTGACATATTTTATATGGTCAATAATTTTTATTAATGGCTTCATCCTTACTACCAAAAACCACATAGTAGGGATTCAATATTTCTTGAATGAGCACATGAAACAGATATCACTAAAAGTAAATTAGATCCCATTCTAAACTGATCCAGTGCACATCTCATGCTTTACTTCATACCATATTTAGAAAATTATTAGCCTGGGAAGCTAAGAAGGAATTTACAAAGAAAAAAACAGAAAAAAAAATCTGCATTTTACCCTTCTTTACACTTCACTGATAAATATTTCCCAATTACAGATTGTAGCAATATTGTATATAAAATCTATATTTACACAAACACCAAACTAGTTTTGCACGAAGATGTTTTTTTTTTTTTACTGAAACAGTTAATTTATGTAATAATTACTAGAACAAAAGCCTTTGCTATAAATAAGTATGTATTACCTTTAGGTGTTTTGGCAGTAAATTCAGGATCAAAACAAAAAGTATCATCTGGTTTTCCAGAAGCAGGTCGGAAAGGAGGCTGAACTTCTCTTTTATATAGTTTCTAGAGGCAATGCAATAATGAAAAAAAAAATTTAACATTTTAAAATATCATTAACACATGTTGGGCATTCCTAATACAACATCTAAAATTCAAATACTCTAATATTCACAACATTTTTGAATGTTGATAGCATAAGTGGACAAGTTATAGCTAAAACAGACACACTAAAAATATGGTTATGAAATTATCTTTGAGTTGTATGAATAAGATATAGTAAATACAAGATAATTTCATAGGTTTTATTTTCAAATTCATTCACTTCCTTTTATATATATGCACACAGCTCACCAAAGCCAGCTGGACTGGGACTGATGGAGCATATGATCAAACCAGACTCTCTGAATGTGTCAGACAAGGAGGGCTGACTGAGAAGCCAAGGACAATGGCACTGGGGTTTGATCCTACTGCTTGTACTGGCTTTGTGGGAACCTAGTCTGTTTGGATGCTCACCTTCCTAGACCTGATGGAGGGGGGAGGACCTTGGACTGCCCACAGGGCAGGGAACCCTGACTGCTCTTTGGACTGGAGATGGAGGGGGAGAGGATGGGGAGTATGGGGATGGGGAAGGGGGAAGGAAATGGGAGGAGGTGGACATTTTTAAGTAAAAATATATATTAAAAAAACAGTCAGATTATTTTCATGATTATTTCATCTAAAATAGTTTGTTTCCATACAAGATTAAATACATTCTTCTTAATATTCTAAGTTGCTAAACTGTGTATGTTTTAAAAACACACATGGGTAAACAGGATTGCAGCTGAATAAGATGCTCTGACAATCTGTGTCCATAAACAACAACAAGTGGAACAACCATTCACTTACTAAACCAGCTTCAACTGAGACAAGGAAATGAAGCTAGTGATCATATCGTCTTGTTTTAGTATTACAAAACAAAGACGCATTCAAGGAGAAAGGGCGGAAAGAAAACTACATGCTGTTTACAACAAATCCATTTCACCATTATAGAGTGAAAGTGAAGTGATGGAGTAAAACAGTCCAGATCAACTGAATTTAAACCAAAGTGTCAATGATTGTACAGCAGACAAAATAGAGCTGAGGTCATAAGTACTAAAAGCAAACAAGGTCTTTATGAGAAAGAGGTCAGGTCAGCAAAGAAACTGATATATTTAAATGTACATGGTACCAAATATTAAACAAATGTATGAATAATAATGATCTAAAGAGAGACCAATGTTCACCTGGAACAAAAACCAGGAAGTTTATCACTTCAATCAACCAATAAAAACACAACCATGTTAAAATGTTCCCTATACCAAATGGACTAAACATATCTACCAAAAATTCCACCCAATAGCCTCTCGTAAATCCACTGAACATAGTCCAGATAGACCATATAACAGGTCATAAAATAATTCTTAATGAATTTGGAAGCACGTAAATCACAGCAAGTATCCTTTCATAATAGCACATTAAAACTGGAATAAATTACAAAATGAATATTGGAAACTTTGTAAATACAAAGTTTTCAATCATCTTACACTTGAACAAATAATGGAATGAAGGGGGAAAAACAAGAATTTGGAAAATTTGAAACTAATGACAGAGACAAGTAACAAAAATAATACCTATAATTTCTATACTTAAAAATCAAAGAATTACTATATTTCAAGGAACTAGAAGAGTGAGTTTTTCTAAGACAAGACTATCAGTCTGGGCATATAAATTAAAATATGAATAATTTAGCATAATTCCTCAATGTTTTTCTTTCATGTCATCCACAAGCATAAGTATCCATAGTACAGTGTTTTTTTCTTGATTTAGCTTGTTCTAATGCAGAACAATGAACAATGTAAAATTAAAGAATATCTGGTAAAGAAAATTAAAGTAATATATTATTACTTATATTAGGATCTGTCATAGCCTCACTCATTTTTCCCTATGTCATCCTCTCCTCATCTAGAGTGGAAGTATAAATATTGATCATATTTCAACAGTTACAACAAATGATAAATAGAAATTACTATATCAGGACCTCTACCACTTCAAGGTATTGCCATGCTACGTGATAACTATAAACAAAAATATCAGACTTAATATAAAATACATGGGTTATGCGTATCTGCCAAATCTCTATATTACTAGATTCAAAAGAATCTTACTCATTTTAATATAAATTATTTAATAACAAACTTATATTCAACTTACATTCCAGTCAATAGATGCAAAAAAAGCATGTCTTTTGACTTCTTCAACTCCTTCTGATCCTGTAATATGGAAATAATTTTAATGCCATAATCTTTTAATCTTACTACTTAGCTTCTATATTATTAGACAAAACCATGACTGTATATTTTTCCTAGGATGCTTAGAGTAAAGTATCTATGATTTCTTGTCTGGTATTGTATTAACTTGTCCTTTACCTACTATTAATAAGAAAGAAAACTGATGCATATAGTGAATTGTATAAGTCAACAATGAAATACTAGGTACTATAATGCCTCCTAATAAATACAATTTCTGTTTAATATAATATTAAACTAAGTAATTGCCCTTCACAATTCATGTCTCATAGTCATACGCTATGTTAAAGTTTACAAAGTTGAAAACATCACTGTACTTTTTAACACAAGGACATAGATAATAGGATCACATTAGGATCTAGGAAAAGGCAATATACCTTTGAAGTATACTAGGAGAGGCAAAGTAGTCATCATCAAACATTTAAAAGGATTATCAATACAAAGTAAACTGCATTTTTTTGAAAGGCAGCTCATATGATGTACATGATTTCTGTTAACTAGACTATTTCATGTCTATTAATTTTGCTGATTAATCATAAGCAAAATTTTTATTTGATATAAACTACTAAAAGTCCACAATTCAAATGTAAATATGCAGTAATCATAAATGAACTTAAACTAAAACATAAAGATACAGTTTCTTGGCTATTATATGTAGTACATTGTTATAAAGGTTAAAGAAGATTAATAATACCCAATCTATTTGCTGGATTCCTTTTGAATAGCATCCTCAAAAGACTTTGTGCTTCAGCACTAAGAAATTGAGGCATTCCAAGTTTTGCTCTGAAAAACATTGTAGAAAATTTCACTTAAATCTAGACATAGTAGTAAGTCAATAAATCTCAAAGTGAATTTTAAAAATTTTAATGAGTCCCCAATATGTTAGAATGAGAGAAAAAGACAAAAATAGTTTAAGTCTGTTGAAAACCACATTAAGATTTTAATAATAGAGGCAAGAATATTTCCATAAATAGTGTTTCTACTTACTTCAGTATCATATTCATGGTCTCATTTCTGTCTTTACCTTGAAACGGCAAAGTGCCAGTAAGCATTTCAAACTAGAAAATAAAATAATCACAATTTATTACAACTTAGAATATATAATTACATTTGTTTTTAAAACCAAGACTTATAGTACATGACTATTAAATCATGCAAATTTCAGTTGACAGTGACTCAAAACACAATCAGAAATGGGGTAATAGCCAGAACCTGGAAACAACCTAGATGCCCTTCAACTGATAAAGAAAATGTGGCACATTTACACATCAGAGTACTACTCAGTACTACTCATGCAAAATCTTGAATTTTGCATGCAAATGGATAGAATTAGAAAACACTATCCTGAATGGGATAACTCAGACCCAAAAATATGAATATAGTATATACTCACTCATTAGTGGGTACTAGCTATAAACAAAAAATATTGAGCCTATAGTTCATGATTCTAGGGAAGCTAAGTAATAAGGTAAACCCTAAGAAAAGCATATATAGATCCTCCTGGAAAGTCGAAACAGACAAGACTGCCTGACAAATTTAAGAGCACGGGGGTTGGGGAAGAAGGGAGGGTGGAAAGTAAAAGGAGGTGAGAAGGGTAGGGGTAAGGAGAACATGAGGGAATGGGATAGTTGAGGAGAAAGAATAGAGATGAGTGCAAGGAAAGAGATATCTTGATTGAGGGAGCCATTATCAGGTTAGCAAGAAACCTGACTCTAGAGAAATTCCCAGGAATCCACAAGGATGACCCAGGCTAAGACCCTAAGCAATAGAGGAGAGAGGGCCACATCTTGACTTGCCCTGTAGTCATACTGATGAATATCTTAAATATCACTACAGAACCTTCATTCAGCAACTGATAGAAACAGAGGCAGAGACCCACATCGGAGCACTGGACTGTGCTCCTAAAGTCCAGTTGAAGAGTGGGAGGAATGAGAATATGCGCAAAGAGGTCAAGACCATCATGGGGACACCCACTTAAACAGTCTACCTGAGCTGATGGAAGCTCACCAACACCAGCCAGACTGGGAAGGAGCAAGCATAGGACCAAACTAGGCCCTCTGAATGTGGGTGACAGTTGTATGGCTGGGACAGACTGTGGGGCCACTGGCAGTGGCACCAGGATTTATCCCTACAGCTTGTACTATTCTCTTTGGATGGATACCTTGCTCAGTCTTGACCTTGAAAGGAAGGGCCTTGGACCTTTCCCAAAGCAAAATCTCTTACCCTCTCTGAGGAATGGATGGGGGTCCAGTAGGGGGTATGTGGAGGGAATGGGAGGAGGGGATGGGAGGAGGGGAGGGAGTGGGAACTTGGATTGGTACATATAATGAAAAAAGAAGTTTGTTTTATTTTTTAAAAAACTGCTGGATAGCATCCCCCTCTCATTGTGATATAATCTTTTCATAAAGTTGCCAAATGATTCCTTTTTTTCTTCAGTGTCCCTTTTTACACACAGTTAACCTGTGCTACATGTGGATGCATTATTTCCCTACCAGTTGCCAGTAGGTATTTCTACCAATACAGCTTTCTTACCAATCTACTATACTTTCACACCCCTAAATTCAGATATTTGAAAGGGACCTTTACCTTTGGATCATCTCCTCCATCTTACCTGTGTCATTTAATCAGCTACTAAGGCTAGTCAAATGCTATCTGAAATGCCTTTAAAATTTCCTTTTTTTGGGAACTCTAATCTTATGACAATTTTGAAAGATTTTATTTTCCTGTTCCTAAGAATTTTTTCCCTCCCATCTCCAATCTACTTATATAACGCCAAGGTTAATCTTCCTAAAATCTAACTTTCCTTCACCATCCTGACTCAAACTCTAACAGTTTGCATATAGCAAAAGCATCGCGTGAAGGTTTATGGGTTTACAGCTGCACTTTCACCCTTCCTGACTTCTCTAGCCAAACTGGCTTCCCGAAGACTTGCTAATACAATCACAATAATTAGCTTTTCTTAACATGCAGCTATTAAATTTTATTTATACTTCAGCAATTAAGTTCCATCTCTCTCATCTATACTAACTTTTAAATGAAATCTTCCTCAAACTTTAGGATACTTCTGGAGAGTTTCCTTAGTTACTTGAATTGTTTCTCCAGCAGATTTTATGTGTTCTTTAATCAGGAAAAATGTTGTAATTTAATTATTTTTTATGTACTGTCTTCCCCAAATGCCTGCTTTTAACAGATATTTAGTATATGGCAGTGTCATGTCCTCTATACATTACATGATAAATGGGAAAATGGACAATTAGACTTCAAAAGAAAATGGACATGATTCAATAGCCAACTATCACCTGTATTTAGAATTTATATAAATACCACTCTATTAGTTACTGAGTGAGATAAAAATATAGTAGGAATACATCTGCCAGTAATTATAGGACAGGTGTGAAACAATTGGACAAATAAGATAAAGGTGATAAATTCTGTGATACATAATAAAATAGTATATAAATATTAGTAAGGTCCAGAATCATCTAGACCTTTTCTAAATTTCAGATACAGTTTATATAAAAAAAATCTTGCCATTTACTTTTTCAATAGGAACATTAAAAGGAAAACATTAAAACCTTAGCCCTTATTGTTTACCGATCACAATGTTGCAAACATTAGTCATGAATTATCAGAAGAAAACTTTTCTGAACTGACCCAAAAGTTAAACTAAAACCCTAAATAGTATTAAGCATATATTGAGATAACTAAGGAAAATAATACAACTTACCATAAGTACACCATATGACCACCAATCAGCACTCTGAGAATGGCCTCGTCTGTTTACTACTTCAGGAGCCATATATTCGACAGTGCCACAAAATGAGTATGCCTTCTTTTCTTGATCCACTGACTCTTTGCTAAGCCCAAAATCTGTGCATTATCACAAATAGAGGTTGAAAAATCTCAAGAAATACGAAATACCAAAAACCAAAATAATGAATTAAATATTCAAACATTTTACTTTGGCCTAAATTACTCTTGAAAAAGATAATTTGAAACAACAAAACTCAGTCAATATTTAATGTTGAAGCTCTTTAAGAGCATTTAAAGATTGCTGAGGCAAATACACTTTGTCAGGACTATAATCTTCAAGGATAAAAAAAATAGCAAAAGTTGTCATATTATCCTAAGTATAAAGTGATGTAGTAATTTATACCTTAAAAATATTACAAAAGCACAGCATGCATGGACAAAAATGGATTTGTATTTAAAGCCTTCAGAGAACCAATTGTATCAATATAAACTCAATATTTTCTATAAAAGTAACAGAAAAATAGAAATTTAAATTTAAAAGGAGTATTATAGTACCACTAAACACTTTGCAAATAGCTTATCAGCATACATAAGACATAAGATAATTATACTGAAAACTAGAAACGCTGATGAAAGAAATAAGCCATTCTAAGTACATGGAAAGATATAGGGTATTTATACACTGGTGATTCAATATTGTTAATTTGTATTTTCTTCTAAAGCATACTCAGAGAATCAATGAAATGTCAATAAATTTCTAATAAGTTTTCTTTGGGAGAAATCAACAACCTGAATCTAAAACATATGTGAATGAACATGAAAACAATACTGTAAATAAGCTTTGAAAAATATAAAAAACTGAATTATCTTATACTAAGTTAAATATGTACTAGACAGATATAATAATAAACACAGTCAAATATAGAAGAAAGCTGGGCACATATATACACTTTCAATGGAATAATGTTTAAACTGATATACTGAAAGATATTTAGTTCTGCTATAATCTTGTTTCAAAATACAAATCAATTTCAATGCAATTTGTATATCAGAAAATAACCTGAGCAAAACATGGCCTTCCCTTTGGCTAACTGTATACAGAAGACTAGTAGAATACAGAAAGTACAAACATCTGCCAGCTACCTCAGCTTATGTTTGTTATGAGTCACTTCTGTCTACCTAGTCCAACAGCGTTCCTTTCCAATTCAGATAATACAGTTCCTACCAGTTCTTTATTATAACTCACAACTGAAATGTTTCTGATATCTATACCTACAAGCAAACTTTAGGCCTTTCTCTAAGGGAAGGCACAATGTACACTGCAGTCATTAAGTACTCAATTATATATGTGAACACGTAAAACAGTTTTTACATTTACTTTCTACATTTTTTTAATCATGTGGCTCTGAGTAAATACTGTAGTGGTGGCTCTTGCTTATCTCTTAAGTCCTGTAGGTATTTTTTTTAGGCTAAGTTAAGAGTTTATTTTTAAATTTGCATAAAATATGATTTACAGTTTTGTGCACGGGTCCACAGGTTTAACATACCATATACTTTTGTAATCATTAACAAAATCAGATATAAAACAATTCTCAGAAAACATGTCATGCTATCTCTTGTCTGTGTTTCTTCACTCCTCACAATCCCTGGGAATCACCAACCTAGGTCCCAAACGTATAGTTTTGCTCTTCCAGTGTGTTATGTGATTTTATAGAATGAAATGATAAGGGTCACACACAACTATTATATAACAAAATTGGCTTGATTTCTGGTGAAAATGAAAAGGAATTCCATTAAAGAAGAAAAGCTATTTAAACAAACAGTGCTAAAACAAATTTTTATGAAGGATAAAAAGCACAATATACTCATACCATGACCAAATATTAACTGAAAATATACCACAGAATTAAATACAAAAGTTAAAACTACAAAAAGAAAATAGGGAGTAAATTCTTTCCGATTCTGTACTAGACAAAAATTTCTTGGGTATGACATCAAAAGTATAAACCATAGAAGAAGAAAGATTTAGTGCATATAGTATCATCAAAATTAAAAAAAAGTGCTTAAAAGGTAATTGTGGAGATATATGCAATTAGTAGCTGCTAACAGAGGGGAAGGTTTTCTCTAAAAGTGTAGCCCTTGGAAGGTTGACAACTGTCCAGTGGAAAACCACACATCCAAGAACATTTGGGCAGCAGAAATTGGCCATTTTTAACATTTTTTAAAAAGGGGAGGGCATGTTCTCCCTCCTTCTGCTCCTCATTGGGACATTGGGAGCTCAGTCCAGTGCTCCAGTGTGGGTCTCTGTCTCTATCTCCATCCATCACCAGATGAAGGTTCTAGGATGATATGCAAGATATTCGTCAGTATTGCTCTAGGATAGGGTCATTTCAGGTTCCCTATCCTCAGCTGCCCAAGGAACTAACTGGGGATCTCAGCTTGGGCACCTGGGAGCCCCTCTAGGGTCAAGTCTCCTGCCCACCCCAAAGTGGGTCCCTTAACTAAGAACTGTGGTTCCGTGCTCCCCTATCCAACCTTCCTTTATCCCAATCCTCCTGTTTCCCCAAGTCCCCCCTCCTTTCCTTCTACCTTTTCTCTCCCCATCTCCCCTTACCCCCATCCCACCCCACCCCCAAGATCCCAATTTTCTCCCCGGTAATTTTGTCTACTTCCCTTATCCAAGAGGATAACTATATGTTTTTCTTTGGGTTCACCTTCTTACTTAGCTTCTTTAGGTTCACCTATTGTAGACTCCGTGACCCCTATTTATGGCTAGAAACCAATTATGAGTGAGTACATCCCATGTTCATCTTTTTGGGTCTGGGATACCTCACTCAGGATAGTGGTCCCAATGAGGAGCAGAAGGAGGGAGAACATGAGCAAAGAAGTCGGGACCACGAGGGGTGCACCCACCCACTGAGACAGTGGAGCTGATCTACTGGAAGCTCACCAAGGCCAGCTGGACTGTTACCGAAAAAGCGTGGGATAAAACTGGACTCTCTGAACATGGCGAACAATGAGGGCTGAGGAGACGCCAAGGACAATGGCACGGGGTTTTGATCCTACTTAATGTGCTGGCTTGGTGGGAGCCTAGTCAGTTTGGATGTTCACCTTCCTAGATATGGACGGAGGGGGGAGGACCTAGGACTTACCACAGGGCAGAAAACCCTGACTGCTCTTTGGACTGGAGAGGGAGGGGGAGAGGAGTGGGGGGAAGGGGAGAGGGGTGGGAGGAGGGGGAGAAGAGTGGGAGGAGGGGGAGAAGAGTGGGAGGAGGGAAAGGGGAGGCTGGGAGGCGGTGGAAATTTGTTTTTTTTTTACTCTCCTTTTATCAATAATTAAAAAAGGGGAGGGCAAAAAATTTGAGTTTATAGGTATAGGTGCATGGATCTGAAAAAAGTTGGGAGAGAAGGGTGAATATGATAAAAAAAACTATATCAAACTCTCAAAGAACAAATAATTTTAAAAGATACATTAATAAAATAAAAAATCTAGACAAAAAATTGCATATTGCATTATCTACTGCTTTGTCTTCGAACCGTTAGAAAAATCAAAAGTTAGCAAAAAAAATTCAGCTTTTACAAATGGTCAAAAGATCTGAACAAATATTTTTATAAAGACATAAATATATGAAAAATGACATGTTGAGACACATTCCTGTTAGAATAACTAAAGTAACTATTACACATTCAATAGGTTTGGGAAATTTACAACCACTTTGTTAAAGAATCTCTAAGTTTCTCATTAAATATAAACTTACCATAGTAATAAGTAATGATATTCTCAGCAATTTACTCAAATAAATTAGGTTCATATGAAAAACTGTTCATTAATATTTACTACAACTTTATTCATAATTACTCAAAGTATGAAACGAGTGTCCTCAAATGGAAAACACCAAGGCAACATCATAAAATTTAGTTTGAAAACACTAGTAAGTAATTTTAAAGAAAACAAACCACTGAACAACTAACAGTAGGGATGAATTTGAAGTGCACTGCCCTCCGACAAATAAAGCTAGAGTTAAAAGGCTTTCTACTGTATATGCATGTTTATATTACATGGAGAAAATGAAAACTCTAAGAATAAGAAATAGGTCGGGGATAGCTAAAAGTTTAGAAAAACAATAGTGGAATTTTGAGGATCTTTAGAATTATTGTTTTAGTAGTAGTCTCCAAGAATTACAATATACATTTGTTATTCTATACTTTTCTCATCACTCACTTTATATATATATCACCACTGGATTGTATTTGAACACTGATATAATGAAGATAAACCATAACATCTAGCAACTAGAGCTGTATCCTAAACACCCTCGGCGCCCCACCTATTCATCCGTATCTTCTACTCCCTCCCTCCCTCTCTGGAAAACATTCATTTTGCTATCTCCAAAAGCTCTGCTTCACTAGTGTGCCATGTTGGATTCATGCTGGGTGACCTTTTTACCGTGAGTTCTTTCAATTTAGCAACAGATGTTTGATGTTCCTCCATGCATTGTAATCACTTCATATTGAATTTCTTTTTAAAATTTTATTTCGTTTAAATTTTTAATTGACATCAAATATTTATTGACAGGTTATGGTATTAAATTGGATAGCATGTAGTAAAGCAATTATTAAATTACTGCAATTAGCATTTTCAATTTCTCAAATTTTTTATGTATTAAGAATCTTATAAATCTTTTGTAGATATTTTGAAATGTATACTTAGTTGAATGCTATAGGAAATTAAGATTACTTTATACTGCCTTAAAAAAGGAAATTAAAATAAGGATCTATCACCATAAGGATTACAACAATGAGTTTTACTATATACACATTACTCAAAATTTCCAAAATGAAAAAAATATAAGCCCATGTTATTCTCTTCAGTTAATTAATTCAGGCTCTCTAAGAATGATTTCTAAACCACATTTAATATTTTCAAAATTTAGAAAATCACTTGTTTAAGTTTGTGTTATGACTTTATAATTTTTAATCTTATTATACTATATCCATTCTCTTTATCTAAGACATTTATACCCAGTCAGTGGTGGCGCACGACTATAATCTCAGCACTCGGGAGGCAGAGGCAGGTGGATCTCTGTGATTTCCAGAACAGCCTGGTCTACAAAACCAGTTCCAGGACTAGCTCCAAAGCTACAGAGAAACCCTGTCTTGGAAAAACCAAAACCAAAACCAAACCAAAACAAAACAAAAAAAAAAACATTTCTAGTATTACATTAAGAAAATAAAATGTAATAAGAGTCCTAGAAGTAATCAGGCGAATATATGGGAATGCATGCCTATAAATAAAGCACTTAGAAGACAAACGCAGGAACACTAGAAGTTTCTGTCTCAAAACATATTAAGATATATTTGAAGTAGAGGCTAGAGAGATGACTCAGTGGTTAACAGCACTGGCTGTTCTTCCAGTGGACCCCTGGGTTCAATTCCCAGCATCCACATGGCAGCTCATAACTGTCTGTAACTCCAGGAATTCCAACACCTTTCAGACACACATGCAGGCAAACCACCAATGTACATAAAATTAAAAATTAAAAAAGATATATGTGAAGTATTTAGAGGTATATAATCTCATGTTGACATGTTTACTTCAGGCTATAAAAAAACAGCTTGATTATTTTTACATTGATACATTATATTCCATAATTTAGAGCAACTTTAACTATTATTAATTCAAATTTCTTTATATAAAATACATCTTCATTTTCTTGGTTATAGCTTTCCAAAACTTAAATACAGAACTTACTATGTACTGAAAACATATGTAACTTCTTGAGCTTAACTCACTCAATATAATGTCTTTGTCATTTACCTAAATTATTGGGAAATCAATGTTTCCATCCTTTAATTGCTCAGTAGCCCATCACATGGAAATAACACATAGCTTGTTTATTCACTAACCGTTTCAAGACAGTAAGGTCACTTCCATTCTTGAGGTATTGTAAACGGGTGTGCTGAGAGATACAAATATTGAATGGTCCCACAAAACTGGGTTATATAATTCACAGAGATATAGAATAGAAAACTGACTCCAAAGATAGAGAAAGGTAGAAGGAGTTTATTACTATTTTTTCAGATGTGATAACTACTCAGCTAATTCTTCAAGTGTAAACTAAAACCAAAATCTACTATTTTTGCCTGAAATAATCTTAATTAGTACTGTGCCTCTATTGTAGAATTTAAATGTACTCAGAGTACACTGAAACTATGTAACCTTTAAATGAATCTTAATACACTCAAAACATAAAATGCAACTCAAATGAACACCAAAAAAGATTAGAAAAACATGTACTAGAATGATGAAAAATAATCAAATAATAGGCTTATTAGTATATAAGGAAATTTATATACCTGTTAACTTGATATGTCCTATTTCATCAAGCAAGATGCTGTAAATAAAAATTCATATTAAATATGGTGGAAATATATGAAGGTCATAAATATAAAATTGGTCACTATTTTCACATTCAGCATTTTGAAATGAAACACATAAATGTCATAAATATAAAATTAGTCACTTTTTGATATATTGGGAAATTTTCAATTAGTATTTTAAAAACAAAAGTGTATTATGAAGATTATTTTGTACAAGTTAATTTTATGTAACTATATCAACCATCAAAAATTCATAATTCAAAAAAGCTTAATGAAATACCAAAATATATTTGCATTCAAAATGTAAATAAATATGAATAAAGGGTGGAGAGACAGGAAGGCTTAGTAGATAAAGGCAATTGCCACCAAGATTGTCAAAGTGATATTTGGCACCCACATTGTAGAAGGAGAGTAAAGAAATCCCCCAGGTTGTCCTCTTACCTCCACACACACGCCACAGCATACATATGAATGCAATCACACATACAAACACATATAATAAGTCAATGTAATAAAAAACCTTAAAAAGCAATATAGATAACATGGATACAAATGGATAATATAATTTTACTTCTCTGGTTTCAGGTCTCTATACACAATTCCTAATTTATGCAGATGATCCAAAGCCAGGGCCAATTCGGCAAGGTAGAATTTCACATCTTCCTCTGTAAAAAGAACCTAAAATAAAATAATAATTCATCATTTGATCTTTCTTCTTATATTATGTACTTTTAAATTTACTTCTTTAACACCAGTAGACAGAAAAATCTAGGCAAATAATAAGAAAATAAGTGTTGTTAAATATTACTTGATTGGCACAGTCGTTAAGTAAACCAGAGATGTTTTTCAGATATTTGATGTTAGTGTCTTTAAAATTCTTTTCTTTAAAAAAATTAGCAATTTAAGTATAATTCTTTCAGAAACACATGCTGTTTATACATCATCTTACATTAAATGTTCTTCAAAAAATTTAGGCTTTTTATGAGTAGTATAAAATCAATATTAATTTTGGTAAACTGAATTGGCATAGTGGCTGTGCTCACTCATAGTAATTAAATTATTAGGGATATTTTGTTTTAACACTCATACTCCCATTTTTATAATTTCTCTTTTGCCACCTATTATTACTTCTCAGTAATTTCACATGTAGCTCCACCAATTCTAAGCTTCTAAATTTATCACTGTAAGTTGTTAAATTAATAATCCTTCCATGCTCACATCTGATCTAAAAGGGATCCATCCACCTGTAAGCAAAGTTTATGAATTTAATGACAGTTGATTTTTCAACCTTTGTGTGTTTATGTTGGAGAATAAAGATGTTAAGACAAATTGAAAAGCATATGAAACGAAGTCAGAATTAGAGGTTTAAGATCAGATTATGTCATTTAAGACTCTGAACCTGAGTTTTTAATTTTTCAAAAAATAAAAATATTTACTACATTTAACTAAAAACACTGTTATAAGAATCAGACTCATTTAAACGTACCTAAATATGAAACTATATGGTTTTATTAGTACTGGCATATGAGAGTTGAGTATGTAATCTATACACACATTGGTAACTACTCAACCACTACACCACTACATATAATTTTAGAGCTATCAAGGATTTTCAGATCAGGCAAAATACTGTTTTCTAGTAATATGATATTTTCATTCAAGAAATCTGGCATATTTGGAAGGATCAAGTTTGAATAAAATACCACATGGCTAAAATCAACTTTCCCATTTAGATTATAGTTACTGTATTTCACAATGCAGATTCAGGCTACTAGTAAAACAAGAAAATGAAGAGTTAATATTAGTCATTGTCTAAGTTTCAGGAACATTTCTTTGAATGTTCCAATGGTGAAGTGTGTGAACATCATTTAAAACTTTTTATTGAGTATTAAGTACTTGTTACTCATTTAACTTCTGTGGTCGAACAATCAAATGTTCACTGAAACCTAATACATGACAAATCTCTAAATACTGTTCATAATTTCAAGGAAGAAAGACTGTCTTGGCTAGTTATACTTTATATCAAATACATAATCTTATCTTAATGTTGTCTTGGTAGAAAGACTCATGACAAAAATAATAAACTTGCTAAAAGGCAATTATGCACCAGACGCAATTAATTATGTGCCAGCACTATATATTCTTTCTGTTATCACAGTCTTCCAATATAATGTACTGCTATCAATATCTTACAGAAGTGAACAATGAGACTCAGAGTGACTAAGTAACTTGCCCAAAGTAACTACTAAGCAGGAAGCATAAAATCTGAATTCAGAAATACTAGAACCTAAAAGTGACTTTTTACCCAGAAGCCACTTCAATCTCCCTTAAAGTGTGTATTTTCCCCTATGTTTCAGTTCACAACCAATAATGCTTTCATATTTGTTTATTATACTCATAAAACTCCCTTCAAAAGTGAAAGTCCTCTTAGACTCCAGTACAAGGAAAAGCATTTTTAACCTGTGGTTTGTTAATTTGTGTATGAGACAGTGTATGTTAAGATACTTGAATCCTTACTACATGTATTAGCTATCTCCTTTACTCCCACTTAGTATTTATTATATCATAAGCATACTCCCATACATTTCAAACTTTTAAATAAAAGTTATTAAATAAATGCATATTAATTATGTCAATTCACCATGATTTACCTAAATGTTCTCATTCTTATCAATGAGACTACTTCCAAAATTCACACCTATGAATATCATAATATGTTATATTATAAATATATGTTCTTAAAATGCATACTTCTTTGTATTTCACCAGAATGGTTTGTTAAGTAATAAAACAGTAAATACTAGAAATATAGTCTGGATTCATGACTTATAAAATAACATTACTTTCCAATAAGGTTACAATAGTTTCCATGCCCATCAGCAAATTTTTGAATATATTAGCCTTACTACACCTATAACAGAACCAAATTATTTTTTAATGAAATTTTTAACTTAATATACAAAAGAGTATTAAATTGATTTGATTTAAATTTACTCATAGACCAAACAGTTTTTCATGTCCTGTGGCCTTTCTAGTTTTCAGACTACAAGAAATTTATTGTCTATTTTCCATTATTAACCCACTATTTTGTTCAGTTGGTATAAGGCCTTCAAGTATGAAAACGTCATGTCTTACAAATGTTTTTAAAATAAGTGTTGTTTTTGATAGTTCCTAATTTTATATAGCCAAATGTATTTTATGTTTGGTTTCCTCTTTGTTATTTTAAAGCTTACCATATGTCCATTCATTGCTTAACTAAATACTTGCATTTTCTTTTAGGATACAGTGATTAATTTTAAGCTATAGTTAAATCATAAAATTTATTTAGTGTGCAATCCAGGTGATGTTTTACTTTAGTTTTGAAATATCTAAACAAATTCTCCTATCCTGTTTTGTTGAATAATCAATCTTTTTATCATAATATATGACTCATTCTTTACTCATTAATTGTATGTTAAATTATCTATTGTAAGATTCATGTGTTATATAATATGTTCCTGATTCTGTCTTAAAACTATCATATCTACAGGTATGGTGGAGCATATCTGTAATCCTAGCACTTACAAGGGTACAGTATGAAAGAGTCTGTGTTCAAGGCCAGTTGGCTCTCTCAGCTAGACTCTCTCAAAAGTCAAAGGAAAGCCGGGCGGTGGTGGCACACACCTGATGTGGGAGTGTCATATATCAATCTGTTGATTTCATTGGTTAAGTAATAAACAAACTGCTTGGGCTCATAGCTTAGAACATAGGTGGGTGGAGTAAACAGAACAGAATGCTGGGAGGAAGAGGAAGTAAGACGCCTCAGGAAGAGACGCCATGCCTTGGTCCTGGGCAGACACACGCGATGAAGCTCCTACCCAGGATGGACTTAGGCTAGAATCTTCCTGGTAAGACCGGTCAGGATATCAGAATTAGCCAGTAAGAGCTAGAGCTAAAGGGCCAAGCAGTGTTTAAATGAATACAGTTTGTGTGTTGTTATTTCGGGGCATAAGCTATCCAGGCAGCCGGGGTGCCGGGGACGCAGCCCCGCCGCTCCTATTACTACACACGCCTTTAATCCCAGCACTCCAGACACGATTCAGCTCCGACCCAGGATGGATGTAGGCTAGAATCTTCCCAGTAAGCACACCTTGGGGTGCTACACACATGACTGGAAATGGGCTAGTCCAGGTGCGAGAATTAGCCTAGAAGAGGCTAGATAGAAATGGGCCAAGCAGTGTTTAAAAAAATACAGTGTCCATGTAATTATTTCGAGGCATAAGCTAGCAGGCGGCTGGGGTGCAGGGGACGCAGCCCCTCCACTCATATTACAACAGAATGGCAGAGGCGGGCGGATCTCTGTGAGTTCGAGACCAGCCTGGTCTACAGAGTGAGTTCCAGGACAGGCTCCAAAGCCACAGAGAAACCCTGTCTCGGAAAAAAAAAAATGTCAAACGAGCAGGAAGAAAATTTTAAGAAAGTTTATATCAAATGACTTTTTTGGCATTTGTTTACTTCTCTAGATAAACTGTAAAACAATGCTGCAAATTTTAAAAACACACGAATTTCTATTTTGACTCTGTCTAAAATTTTATTAAACTGATAAATGAATTTTGAACATACTCTTAGTTTTACAATAATAAATACAAGATATTTTCTAGATATTAGCAAAAGAAAAAGATATGGCTTAAAATTTTATGCATTTATTTATATATGTGTCTGTGTACATTTTCAGGGACAGAAATTTGGGGAGGTATATTTTTCTTTTAAAATGTAAAGAATGAACATTATAAAATTTCTTAATACATACTAAAATAAAATTTAAAATTCTGTGTCTAAGGCACAAATACTTCTTCAGTTTGGGTTGCTCAATTTTTTATTCACAAGGGAAATATAACCAACCATCAACTACTTATAATAAGCTGCCTATAGAAGTCATCACTGAATCAGTTTTTTAAAGTCTCTTCAATGAATAAACTAATTTATTGTCTTTTGGGAAATGTATTTAAAATGCTTGCTCTTACCTAATATTCCAGACTTAGGAATTAAAACTTACTGACTGCATCTCTGTGCTAGTGTGAGTTTAGATAGTCCCACATCGAGAATGAAGGTCTGAAGAGTTTAAAAGAAAATCAGAAATGACTACAGGCAAGAATTTTTCAAAGACATTTGTGACACTTCTATAATCTAACAAAAAATAATAAATGCTGGAGCCTTGATATACCATTGTCCTTCTACCATTTCTTTAAAGATTTTTCCTTGGAAGAGGGTCACAGACAGACCATATTACATACTAAATTCTGTCCTTGACTACAAAATATATGGTCACACATGCCAAGTTCTACACTGAAGAAAGATATAAGCTAGAGGACTCAGGCATCTAAGCGCTGACTAGCATCCCGTAAGTACAGTTTTCGTTTATCACAAGTTCCAGAGCTCTCCTACATCATAAATTCTATAACTTAAATGTTGAACTACAATAATCCAATTAAAACTCTTCTACCAGACTACCATTTCAAGATAAAATGAAATGGACAAGGGCAAAACCTATTTTCCTGCCTGAAACAGCCACAACACAGAACAAAATATATGAAATGATATTTCTCAAGACACTGGACATCTAGCAACAGAGGACAGTGAATACTGAGATATGAGTAATAAACGTGGTATGCCCTCCAATTTTCCTAGCTTACTACCTGGAAAGTTTCCAAGTGGTAGTGTAGGGAGCTCTAACTCAAATAGAGCTCAAAGATTTTCTGTAGTAATGAGTTAGAGCCAAATGACTTAGAGAAGAAAATAATCCAGGGTACTAAACCAGAGGAAACTGCAGAACAGCTTCTCAAAATATGTAATGATTCCCAAGCATACAGCTGGGGATGCACACAGTATGTGCAAATGAGGACACTATGCCGAACCAGAAAAAGAACTAAGGGCTATACAAAACAATCCATGCAACTCACATTGGGCAAGTGATAGTTCCTGTTATATTTAGGTAGAGCAGAAAACATCACACACAAAGAATCAGAAAACAGAAGGTCTTAGCTTTAGTAGTAGATCAAAATTAATACTGAATAAATGATGTTCAGGGTCATTGTAACAAATTTTAAAAAAAGACATGAAAAGATGAAACAAGTTCTACATTTTCCAGCAAGCATCAGTGTATTTCCGGAAGCATTTCAAAAGTACTCATCTTCGAATACCTTAACTTTCACAAAGATTGCCCAGAAACAAGAAATTCCCAATCATGAATCAAAGGGAACTGACATCAAGGGAAAACAGAGTATTAAAGGATTAAAAGAAAACACTAAGCTCAAGATGATGAAAGACATGCCTCGTTTGGAAATCAAGATAATAAATACATCATTGCAATTCCAAGAATGTTAGAGTAATTAAGAAAGGTCGTTGTTTGAATAGTGAGGAAAATTAACCCCATACTAAATGCTGTCTTGAGTGAAAAAATTTAAATGAGGGGCCTAGAGTTGGGGGTACAGATAAAGTGTAGAGTGGATCACTACCATATGAGAGGCTCAATGTTTGATTCTCCAGTACTAAAGATTAAAAGTAAGATCCTAAATGATAACAATGACAAAATATTTAGTGTATAAGAAAACTACATTCATAGTATCTACCACCATCCAATACAAATAAGTCATATCTGTGCTGGTGCATACCTATAATCCCAACATGCTGAAGGCTGATGATGGAAGATTTGGGTTCACATCTAGTCTGGGCTATACAATAATATACCATGCTTTAATAAAGGAAGGAAGGAAGGAAGGAAGGAAGGAAGGAAGGAAGGAAGGAAGGAAGGAAGGAAGGAAGGAAGGAAGGAAGGAAGGAAAAAACTTTGTATGTTGTCACTGAGCTATGAAAGACGTCACAGGAAATACTTAAATGTGTGTGTGTCTTTGTTTCTATAAAACTTATAAAAAGTAACTGAGGGCTAGAGAGATAACTCATGGTTAAGAGCACTGACTGTTCTCCCACAGGACCCAGGTTAAATTCCCAGCATGTACATGGCAGCTCACACCTATCTGTAACTCCCAAGATCTGACACACTCATATAGACATAGGCAAAACACCAATGTACATAAAATAATAAATGAATTATTTTTTAAAACAAAAAAGAAAAGCAACTTGTTTAAAGACTGTATATCCTTGATCCCAACTTAAATATTCACATTATAAAACCTAATAAAACTACAAAATAACAAAAGGTTAGTTAATACTGCCAAGCTAGCGGTAGAACTAAAAAATAAAATTAAAATGCATCCATGAAAGAGGAAAATATACCAGGAATAAATGGTACTTGCAATCTAATAAAATGATAGATTTAAATATAAAATATAAAATTACATATTAAATACAATAAGTCTAATATAATACTTTAAAAATAGCATACTTTCAAAGTGGATAAAAGTCAAGGATGTCATATGTACTTAATTGCTACATGTAAAAGAATAATTAGTTTAAAATGAAGACACAGAAGAAGGTATACTGAGCTAATATTGCTATCTTAAGAGTCATAAAACTAGTAATAATGCATTAAATTAAGTCATTTAATAGTGACACCATTTCCTTATCAAGAAAGAATACACCATTACAAAGTTCTTTTTAATCTCTGGTAGAAAGGCAATAAATATACAGATCTATAACTATAATAAAAAATTTCATGTGTTTACAAAATATAAAAACCAGTATAATAATGGAACAAATTCATGATTGCTAAAACAAACACTATTAACAAACCTGATCTAACACCCATTCAATGACCCTTCCACCAGCCCACAAGAGAGTACACATTTTCCTTATATGCACATGGAACATTGACAAACATATATCATGTTCTAAAGAATGTAATAAATATAAACAATTTAAGAAGATTCAGGTCATGAAAAGTAGCCTCTATGACTACAGTAATATTGGGTTATAAATCAATATTAGAAAGATGTCTGGAAAAATAAATAAATATGTATAAATTAAATAACATGTTCTCAAATAAGCAATGAGTCAAAGAAAGGAAACTAGGAAGTACATTAAACAAAGCAAATGTGCCACATTGCAAAATAACAGGAACAAAGTTAAAACGGTACTTCAAGAATTTGTACACTAAATGATTGCATTAGAAAAGAAGAAAGGCATCAGATCAGTAATCTGCTTCCATCTAGAAACTAGAAAAAGAAAAAGCTAGTAACTAGAAAATAGTAGTAAAGATTAAAAAAGAAAAATAGAAATATAACAAAAAAATCAATAAAGTTAAAAGCTTGTATCATAAAAAGAAAAATAAAACTGATAAACCACTAGCAATGCCAAACAGGACTAAGGAAGAAAAGACAAACTACCACCATCAGGAGTGCGATTCTACACCTATGAGAAAAGATAATAATGGAATATAATGAACAGTTGTGGTGGCTTGAATGAGAAATGTCTCATACAGGCTGGTGTATTAGTCACTGAGTATCCGGCTGTTGGCACCGTTTGAAGAGGTTATGAACCATTTAGGACAAGAAATATTGCTGAACAAAGTATATCACTGAGGGTAGACTTTGAGCATTTACAGTCTTGTTCCACTTCCAAATCATTCAGCCTGCTTCTTAAGTGATAGTGAGATAAAATCCTTTAGCTTTCTACCCTGCTGTCATGTCTCCCCTGAGATTATGGCCTCTTGCTCTGGAACTGCAAGCTAAACAAACAAACAAACAAACAAACCTCTTCCTACTAGAAGTTCCTCTTGGTCATGGCATTTTAATACAGCAAGGGCAACAACAATATAATGAGCATAAAACCTATAGCTACAAATTTGATGAAACTAATACATGCATTGAAAGAAATAAGGTAGCAGACAAACTTCATCAAAAAGAAACAATAATCTTAAATATATTATATAAATTGACTTTTTGTTTAAACACCTTACTAAAAAGAACTTTTTTTAGTCAAACACCTTACCAGGCCAAGTTGCCTTCACACATAAAGTCTATCAATCATTAAAACAATTAATATTGAATCTAAATAAGTTCTACTGAAAGTTGAAATATATCTATTTAACTTAGGAATCAAGAATTACCTTGACACAACAAACAAATGAAGAAAACACAAAACAAGAAAATAAATATTCCTTATGAAAATAATTGCAGGTATAGAGAGATGGCTGAGCAGTTAAGAACACTGGGCTGCTCTTTCAAGAGTCATGTTCAGTTCCCAGCATCCCCGTGGCAGTTCACAACCATCTGTAACTACAGTTCCAGAGGAAACTAAAACCTTCTTCCAGCCTTTATTGGCACTACCTGATTGTGTTGCCCAGACATACATTCAGGAAAAACACCCATACACATACAATAAAAACAGAAGGGAAAAAATTAAAACGAAAATAAACACGAACATTTAGCACATATCATCCAATAATATTTTAAAATAATTATACTTCAGGTTCCCTATCCTCATCTTCCCAAGGAACTAACTGGGGACATCGCCTTGGGCTCCTGGGAGCCACTCTGGGTTCAAGTCTCTTGCCAGCCCTAAAGTGGCTCCCTTAACTAAGAATTGTGCTTCCGTGCTCCCCTATCCAGCCTTCCTTTATCCCAATCATCTTGTTTTCCCAAGTTCCCCCCATCCTCCCCTTCTCACTTTTCTCTCCCCATCTCCCCTTACCCCCAACCCACCCCACCCCCAAGATCCCACTTTTCTCCCCGGCAATTTTGTCTACTTCCCATAGGCAAGAGGATAACTATATGTTTTTCCTTGGGTTCACCTTCTTATTTAGCTTCTTTAGGATCACCAATTGTAGACTCCGTGACCCTTATTTATGGCTAGAAACCAAGTATGAGTGAGTACATCCCGTGTTCATCTTTTTGGGTCTGGGTTACCTCACTCAGGATAGAAATTAAGCAGAAAAAAAGTCTCCATTAAATGCATGTGACAATATGTATCATCTATTAAAACACTTCTTCACAACTTAATAAGAGATAGTAACTCAAGCTAATAAAGTTCACATACAGGTTTAAGTTTTAAAGTGAAATTAGTTTCAATCTGTTTTGAATTATTAAGACAAGAATGTCTGTTTCCCATCAAATTTATTCAACATCAGAATGAAATTCAAGCCAGTGCTAACAAGGTTATGAATAAAGAAATACATGATATCCAAAGCGGAAAGAAGTAAAGCACCTTGTCAAAAGTAATTAGTATAACATTTTTTTTGAATCTACACAAAAAGCAGCTAAAATATGTTAATTCTGCTAGATTGTGAGATTCAAGCTCAATATAGGAAAAACTCTATTGTTTTTCCCAGTGATACTAAAATTAAAAGAACAATTCTTCTTGCATCATTAAAACAGAACACACTAAAAGATAAATCTGACAAAAGATGTGCAAGACCTATATGCTGAAAATAATCATTCCTGAAATTAGGCATGATTTGGAGCAGAAAAAAAAAAACATGTTCATAGAAAAGTCAGTATTTTTTAATGTCCATTTTGTGCAAACTGAATTACAGGCTGAATGAAAAAACCAACCAAAAATCTAAGTAGGCTTTTTTATAAGAAAGTGAAAGTGTGACTTTAAAATTAATAAAGAAATGCAAATGACCGGGGCTGGAGATATGGCTCAGTGGTTAAGAGCACTGATTGCTCTTCCAGAGGACCCGAGTTCAATTCCCAGCACCCACATGGTAGCTCACAACTGTCTGAAGATCCAGTTGCAGGGGATCTGACACCTTCACACATAAAAATAAAGTTAAATAAACCATAAAAATATTTAAAAAAAAAGAAATGCAAATGACCTACAAGAGCCTAAAAAATTTGCAAAAGAAAAGCAAACCTCATGGATTGTAATCACTGACTTCAAGATATACTATAAAGATTCAGTTAATCAAGACAGAGGAGTATGGTCATGAAGACAGACAAATAAGTCACTGAACAGAACATAGTATCCAGAGATAGGCCTTCACACATATGAAAATCTGATTTTAAATGAAATTACAAGGTAATTCATTGAAAAAAAGATAATTTTCCCAAACATGATGCTAGAAGTCTGAATGTTAAAAAAAAAAAACTTCAGCACGTACCTATATAACCACATATTAAAATAACCCAAAATGAATTAAGGATACAAATATAAACTACAGAATACTCTAAAATACACAGGAAAAATTTTCACCTAGAATTAGATAAACATTTCTTAAGTGGGGTAATTAAAAAACATTAATTTAATGGGCAAATTACAAACCAGACTTCACCAAAATTAAGAAATTCTGCTTTCAAAAGATATGAGATTAAAAAAAAAACCAACCTAAAAACCAGAAGAAAATATTTTAAAATAGCATACATGATAACAGACTTCCATCTAAACTAGGAACCTCCAGAAGAAAACAAATAATTAACTTGAAAATGGGAAAATGTTTAAACATTTTATCAAAGAAGATAGACAACAAATAAATGTAGGAAAAGATGCCCAACATCTTTAGTATTTAAGGTGATAAAATTGATAACCACAATTAGGTAATACTATATAATTAACAGACGTTCAAAATGTTTTAAAAGAAAAAAAAATGACTGATCATACCAACTGTTGGCAAGGATGTGAAGCAACTGAAATTCTTGTATGCTGCTGTTTGGAGTGTAAAAATTATACAAGCACTTTGGAAAACAGTTTGGCAGTGACTTTAAAGTTAAAACACACCTACCATGTGACCCAGCTATCAAACTCCTAGATATTTATTCATGAGAAATGAAAACATTATGTCAATAATCATTTGTACATGAATGTTTACAGCAGCTTAACTGGTAATATCCAAAAACCGCAATAACACAAACATTCATCAAGTAAATAAACAAAACATGGTACATCCATAAAATGGGTACTACTCACCTAAAAAGTGAATGAGCTAACACATACAACATGGATAAACCAAAATAATTATAACGATTTAAACAAGATAAAAAGAATATGCATATATATATATATATATATGTGTGTGTGTGTGTGTGTGTGAGTGTGTGTGTGTGTGTAATATGATCTTGTTTCTATAATCTCTTAGAAAACACAAACAGTGACAGACAGCAGATTCAGTAGATGTAGGGTGGAAAAAACACATTATAAGCCCCTTTGGTAATAACGTTATTTTAATAATGATTTCACATTTACATGAAGAGGCAAAAGATATCAAATTTGTTGTACTATTTATTGTATGTCAATTATACCTCAATAAATCAACTTCTGAATAAACTAAACACCACACAAGAGGCATTTAGGTAGCTCGAGTAACCAAAGTCCTAGACTTGCTCCTATCTAGTTCACTCAGTTATTCATAATGCCCTATCATCTCAGAGAAGAATAAAAAGAACACTGAGATCATCTAAAAGCACACACAGAAAGTATTAACTGACATATCACTAAATACTATATAGAGTGATAAAAAGCTTATGATTTCAAATTTCTACAGAAAAATTATAGGACTTTTTATCTTTGTTAGAATAAAATCTATTAACAAATTCGTAAAGAAATTCTCACCTCTTTGGATAATCTTGTGAAGACATCTCCTCCTCTGAGGAAATCCAAGATTAAATACAGCTTTCCCTCAGTCTGAAAGGCTAATTAGAAATAATAATGTTGTAGCAGACTTACCCTAAAGACTGAAAATTTTACCATACTTTTATATTAACATGTTTACAATTTATCAACATTATAAAATAATTATATATTTAAATGGTCTATTGTTAGATAATATCAAAATTAAATCCACTATTTAATTGAGTGTTCAAATTGCTATAAATTCCTTTACAGAACATGTTCAGTGTTACATGTGGCTTTACAAAATCTACTACTAAAATTTTCCTGTTAATGAAGTTTCTTGTTCTGGTACAGTTGCCTGAAATTTGTCACCCAATCATATCTATTGCATTCTACAAAGCTCAAAGAAGTCACCTCCTCTAAACCGTTGCACACTTCCCTATAGCATCTTTAATCTCCATCAAAATTATCTTAATACTTTTCATATTTAATTGTACTTCAAGCCTCTTTTGCATTTTTTCACTTTCATTTGCACAGCTTAATTCCCTGTATATTACTAGAAATTAGGGATTATTTCAGTAGCCCACTTCATATAATACAGTATTTTGCCACAATAAGGATTTACTATTAATCTCATGGTAAGTAAAAGACTCAAAGACATTCTATAGTATTGCCGTTTTTATTCTATTACATTAAAAAAAAAAGAGTTAAAGTGGTCAGAATTTCTTATAAGGTTTGAATTATCTTGTTAAATATTTAAAATGAGTTCTCTCAAAAACTGCACAAAGAATAAAATCAATATGTGCTACATTTTAAATGCACAAAATGAAATTGTATCATAAACTACATCAAACTAAAGTTTTATTTTGATCTATTCCCCATGAAAATCATATCTACAATCTCTTTCATATATTAACAAAGGAGACATGACTGAAATTCATAAATGTCTGATTCTAAAACTCATCCTTCCATTATTTCTGCTATTTCTTACTACTCTCAGCTCCTCCATTATATTACAAAACAGTTCAAACTACCTAATATATAACCACACAGCCTTAATTAGAACTGGAAAATAAAAATAATATTGTCCTTGTAAGTAAACATCAACATGATTTACATAAATTATCATAGTAGTCTATGATCATGGAGGTACTGTCTCATCTCATCTAAAAATACTACTGGTCAAACAAGTTGAAGAATTTTCATTGCATGGGAATTTGTGTGTGTGTGTGTGTGTGTGTGTAAAATGTGTTTTCATATATACATATACACAAACTCATGCCCATTTTCTTCTCTCCACTTCCTCTCATAGCCACCCAATACTACTGCCTCCCAATTTCACATGTTCATTTTTAAGAGTTCAGCCAGTATGTGCATGCGTATAGAGTCATCTACTGAAACATGGGTAGTGTCTTAGATACTGCATAGCTAAAGAACGCTGACTCTTTACCCATAGCCATCAACTGCCAATAGTTCAATTTGGGGTGAGACTTCATGACCTCCTCTGTGATACTTGATGGGATTTTGGAAGACATTATCATGTAACATAATTGAGTATATCAACTTAAGAAAATAAAATTCAACTAAAAGCTAGATATTGATACATGTTTCATATTTTATATTGCAGAATACATTAACTAACTTTAAAGTATATATTTCTTGATTTCTTGTTATACTATCTGAAAATAATTGTATTACTCTAACTCCATAATTTAAAAAAAGGTTGCATACCATAGTGTAGTTTGACGATAAATGGATGATTTACTTCCACCAGAATATCCCTCTCCATCTTTGTGCGAACGCGGTCTCGAACTAAAATTATACAAAGATTGAAATATTATACTCGTTCATAATTTCAGTAAAGACCTGCCATTTACTAACCAAAATATAAATACATAAATAATTTCATAAGTAACCAATGCAATTAAGTCTGTGTAGTCCTAGATTATAATAACCATTTTCAGAAACCAGAAGATTTTGTTTAAATCTAGAGATCTAAAGTAGCATATTTGGCTAATATGTATTTAAATTTTCATGTGAAATAAAATTGAAATTAGTAGTAAACTTCATCTTCTACCCTGACACTCCCTCGCCCGCCTTTTTCTCTTTCACTGGGTTTCAGGAAGTCCATGCTGGTCTTGAATATGTTATACAGTGGAGGATGATTTTGAACTCCACCTCTGTAGAGCTAGGATTACAGGTTTGTGTTATCATGTCAGGATCTGCATTAATTTTATAAGTCTAGAAGACAGTGCATATAAATGTATGGCGTAGTTGTGCTTTCTAAATGTGCACCACCCAGACAAAACATTAAAAAAAAAAGTTGAAAGAAAAAACTAAGATTTTTAAAACACTGAAGTTTAGACTGAATTAAATGAAATATGTCCCATTTTCTGCTATTAAACTTTTATTCAGATACACATTCAGAAAATTAAGTTATATGACAACAGAGGTCCCCAGAAGTATCAGTTGATAACTAGGAAACTGTAATAATTAACAATGCTAAAAAGCAACTCTACTAGTTCCAAGACAGGCTCCAAAGCTACAGAGAAAACCTGTCTTGAAAAACCAAAAAAAAAAAAAGCAACTCTAAGCATTCCCTTTACAAGCAACATATGGTGCATTTCATAAAACAAGTTTTGCCAAATTATACTCTAATTAAACTTTTTAATTTGATACCTTTTAAGCAAGCTTTTCTTAACACCTTCATTGCATAGAGCTGCCCAGCATCAGGACCAGTCTTCTTTCTAACAAGAAAAACCTAACAGAAGAAATATATTTAAGTAAATTTCAGTTCAAACCAGTTTATCACTTTAAATATATTTTCTTATATATTCCTGTGAATTTCATACAATGAATTCTGATTATATTCACCCACTATGTGTTCCCCAATAAATATCACTCCCATCTTATCTCCCAATGTCATGTTCTCTTTTTATATTGTAATTCAATTAGTGTTTCTAGCATGTGCATGGGTTTAGGGCCAACTATGAGAATATATGCAACTTATTAAACAAAACTCACCCACATCAAACATATCCATGTGGAATTTTTATTGGCTCGATACTGTGCAAGTCTGATACTGATAACCATAATTCCTATGAGTTTATAAGTGGACCAGACTTATCATATCCAGAAAATACTGTTTCATAGTAATCCTCCCTAACCTCTGGCTCTTATTACATCATTTGTTTGGTAAGGTTGTTCAAACTGTACTAAGTCACATAGAGAAGAATTAGAAACTATAATAGTTGACAGAAGATAATAAAAGAATGCATGTCTCAAAAACATAAGAGATGGAATAAAATCATTCACTTTTCATTTATTTGAGATTATAACATAATTACATCAATTCTACTTTCCCTTTCCTCCATCCAAACACTCCTATATACCCCACCTTGCTCTCTTAAATTCATGGCTTCTTTTCTTATTGTTATTGCGTGCGCACGAGCGCGCGCGCGCGCACACACACACACACACATTTCTTTTTAAAATATAACCTCAGTTCATATGATGTTCCTTGTACAAATGTTTTCAGGTCTGACCATCTGATATTGAATAGACAATTGGTATGCTCCTTGAGGGAAACTCCTTTTATAAGTTGTTAAGTATTTTCTACAATTTTCACATGTATATAATGTGTTTGGATCAGGTTTACCCCCTCATTGCTTCCCTTTCAAATCCTTTCCTAGAACCCCACTACTATTCCCTCTAAAGTTGAAGGCATTCTTTATCCCTGCACACTAATTATACATTTTCCCTTACGTTTTCTGTTATAAAATAGGCAAATATGTAGCTATGCTATAATGTATATTTAGCTAATGTATATTTGTTTACATTCCCCTTAATTCAACAACTCAAACTCTGTATATTTACTAGTTTAAAAAGGAAAATTTTATAAGTATTTAGCATTTTCCTGGACTTAGAGAAGTTTGTGGCTCAAGAAATTAATAACAAAATGAAATAGAGATTTGAGGCAGAAATTTCGTTTTAAGATTGCATTGCCTTAATAAAAAACCAAAGAAATGCTACCACCATAAATATTAATGTTTTAGAAGTTGTTAGGTATTTTATTTTATAACAAAGAATAATCAAAGGCAATGCATACCTGAGAGGTAAAAAAATGATGGCAAAATATCTCAATAAAAAATGTGGAAAATAAAGCATAAGTTTACCAAATGAGCTTAAATAATATTTCTTCAAACTCAAATGATGATCCATAAAAGCTAGACTGTACAGCACTTTAATTATAAAGAAAGATATGGATACAGTTTATAGGAATTATAAATTATGGGCTGCTGAGTTGAAAGAGCAGGTAACAGGGGTTGCTTTCAATATTTGAGTTTGGTCCCTGGAACCCACATGCTGAAGAGAGAACTAATTACTGCAAGTTGTCCTCTGCAACCCCCAAACACCCTACCACGTGTATATCAATAAAGAGAGGGGATACCCACTAGGAAAGACTGTTTTCTTTTTAAATTAACAGATACGTGTTTTCTCTGCCCAAGCCTGCCATCACCGCACCACACTTCATTCATCTGGATCAAGCAGTGTCCCTTAAATTGGAAACATACCTAAATAAATACATTAGTTTACAGAAAATTGCCAATGCAATTTAAATAACTGTTAAATAACTGTCATGCCTCCTCTTTGACAAGTATATCTGGAAGCATTTTATTCCATATCAGCTATGTAAAAATTACATAGCAGCAAAATCTATGATATGCTATATGCACCTTACATTCATTCACTATGGTTGAGCACACAGCTACTTATATTTTTATATCTCATGGGAGTTCTGCTTTCATCTCTCTGAATAGAAACTTTTAGATCATACCTGAAGATCACTTAACGGTACAGTTTTACACTAACCCAGGATACTACTTTTAACATTTTCTGAGTAAAAGAACCAGCCTTCTGGTTTTTTCCCCAATCCATTGTAGATGATACTTTTACAAAATATAATCGAATGAATTTAGAATAATGAACTTTAAAGTTATGTAAAATATAACCATTAATATCCCACAGATCAAAAATTAGTCCTATGGAAGTGTCTAAATGTTTACTCTCTATTTTTAAACATCTGCAAAACTAAACAACTAATTAGTTGATAATAATCACAGTTGGAGCAGACTAAGGAAAAAGAGTCCACATATTAACACATAGAAGGTTTATTTTCTACAACATGGAACAAATATTGAGAACAGAAGAGCTTCACAGTTAAATTCAAGCACACATTTTGCAGATCAATATCTGTGTATTAAATGAACAGATTAATACTATAGTATGTCAATTATTTAGTAGAATTGACATTCTACTATAATTTGAATGAACTCCAAGCAAATTTTCCCAATGTAGAAACTCAAGAAAATGTGGATAGCACCACAGATGATTTCAAAATGGCTGCTCCATTTGTTTTATTTTCTTTATTTAAAACTGAAGAATCATAATTCACAAATTACTTTATTAATAAAAACAATAAGTATTTGAGTAAATAGTGTCAAAATCAGCATACCCATCATCTACCATCAGTACCATTTCTAATGGAAGCATTAAATTCAAAATTAAAGTCTTATAACTTATTAGTACTGAGTCAGTACATTTAATCACAAAAATCTATTTTTAAACCTAATATATAGAATAGACCAAAGAACTTGATCAATTATGAAGACAAAATGTTATATAAAACTTAAATTGCTTAAGATAAAGAGTTCCAATTCCAGAAGTATACTTACTAACATAAGTTTTGGCCAAAGTATTGTCTGTCAGTGAACAGATGGGTATGTGTTTATACAACTGATTAAAGATGTACTATCTACCATTTTAAAGCACTAAGTAAAAGGGATTTTCATAACTATAATAATAAACTGCAAAGCTAAGCAAATGTCAATGACCCTAAGTACCAGGCTCAAAGGTTTCAGAGATTTACTAAATACAGGAAGTTTCTTGTTTTATAATCAAAATTACCATAATGAAGAAATTAAAAACAAAACAAGCCAACTCATCTTACATGTTTTTACACTACCACATATAAAATTATGTTTCATTTTTACAAAAAAGTTATTTTCTCAATCTCTGAGGCTTAAACACATCTTTTAAAATTTAAAAATTATTGAAAACTCCAAAGAGCTTGATTCTTAGGGTGACATCTATTCATATTTGCCATATTAAAATTAGAAAAGAAAAATATTATGTATTTATTAGTGGAATAACACTAACTTTTTTTTCTTTTTTTTTTTTTTCGAGACAGGGTTTTGATGGAGGAAGGTCATTGGCTAATAAAGGAACTGCCTCGGCCCATTTTATTGGTTAGGACGTAGGTAGGTGGAGTAAACAGAACAGAATGCCGGGAGGAAGAGGAAGTGAGGTCAGACTCGACAGCTCTCCTCTCCGAGACGCCATGCTCCCCGCTCCAGGAAAGATGCACGCTATGAAGCTCCGACCCAGGATGGACTTAGGCTAGAATCTTCCCGGTAAGACCGGTGCTATACAGATGATAAGAAATGGGCTAGTCCAGGTGCGAGAGGTAGCCCAGAAGAGGCTAGGTAGAAATGAGCCAAGCAGTGATTAAATGAATACAGTTTGTGTGTTGTTATTTCAGGGCAAAAGCTAGCTGAGCAGGTGGCTGGGGTGTTGGGGACGCAGCCCCGCCGCTCATATCACTACAGGTTTCTCCGTAGCTTTTGGTTCCTGTCCTGGAACTAGCTCTTGTAGACCAGGCTGGCCTCGAACTCACAGAGATCCGCCTGCCTCTGCCTCCCGAGTGCTGGGATTAAAGGCGTGCGCCACCACTGCCTGGCTTAAGACTAACATTTTATATTATTATAGTGACATTTCATTTGTATTTTAATAAATAAAGCTTGCCTAAAGATCAGAGAGTAAAAGAGCCACACTGATCAGGCTTACAGACCGGACAGAGGTGGTACACACCTTTAATCCCAGTAGCCACACTAGTTTGCCATAGAAGCTGGGTGGTAGAGGTGCATGCCTTTAACCATATCCCTAGAGAGGAATATATGATGGGAGGAAACAGCTCTCGGAAGCAGTCTCATTGTGAGATTCCTAGAGGCAGGATCGCCATTTTATTCTGAGGTAGAGCAGGTGGCTGGTTGCTTTGCTTTTCTGATCTTCAGATTGAACCCCAATATTGGTCTCTGGGTTTTTAATCATTCATGCTACATATGATATCATAAATGATTTTTTTTTGGTTTTTCGATACAAGGTTTCTCTGTGTAACAGTCCTGGTTGTCCTGGAACTCAATCTGTAGACTAGGCTGACCTTGAACTCACAGAGATCCACAGGACTCTGCCTCCCCAGTGCTGAGATTAAAGGTGTGTGCCACCAACCAGATTCATAAATGTTTTTAAAGATAATTATGTTTTCCAAAATAAAAAAGTAAAAGAAAAGTGTGACACTGAACTACATTTTCTGCTAATACCTACTTAGCTTAAAATAAGACAACTGGATTCATATATCTGCCTCTATATTCAACATGTTAAAATCAAGTTGTTTTGCAGAAAAATGGTTGTTTTTTTATATCAGGGTTCACAAGTGTAATTTGGGAGATAGAATTTTAATAATCTTTTCATATAATTGTGACTGTCCTGATACATCAGAAATCGACAACTAGCAGTTTCTTTAAAAGAGAATCTGAAACCATATTCCTTTTATCTAGCTATGTTCTGTTACACAAAAATATACTGGCCCTCCTTGCATTCTGAATGTATTTGGTACCCATACTTGATTTGATGCACAGGTCATCTGAAAAATACTGATTCACTTAATTACAAATACCTTCCAAATGCTGGCATTGCCACCTAATCATTAAGTTATATAAGGTATCAAAATGTTACGGTGTTGAGGATGAAAAAAAAATTTATATATATGAGTTATAAAAAAACATATAAAGCTAATTGTTGGTTCAAGTCCTTATTCTGTCATGGATATTTTTGGTTTGGGTGGTGGATAAGTTCATAAAATATATTTACTACTGAAAGTATAAAATTTAATGTGAAGCTTTATACTTTCCATTTCAAATGGAAATTTGAACTTAATGAACTGTAGATAAGTGATTTAGTTGTATAGACTTTCAGTCTAATTTTGGTGTGATATTTTTATTTAAATCAAGGTTTTTATAACAAAATTTATAAATTTAAAAAATTAAAATGATGGAGGAGAGTCATCTGTCTATGTGTTACTTTCATTGGTTAATAAAGAAACTGCCTTGGCCTTTGATAGGACAGAAAATTAAGTAGGCGGAGTAAACAGAACAGAATGCTGGGAAGAAGGGAAGTTAGGCAGACGTCATAGCTCTCCTCTCCCAGATAGACACAGGTTAAGATCTTTCCCCGGTGAGCCACCACCTCGTGGTGCTACACAGATTATGAAATATGGGTTAATCAAGATATGAGAATTAGCCAATAAGAGGCTAGAACTAATGGGCCAGTGTTTAAAAGAATACAATTTGTGTGTTGTTATTTCAGGTATAAAGCTAGCAGTGCGGGTGCTGGGTGGAAACGCAGCCTGCCTCTCCTCACTACATTAAAAATTTAATAATTCATGTTCCTTCAAACTTCTACTTTTAATAGACAAAAATATGACCAGTACTTTTTTCCTATAATAGAATCATACCATTCATTTTTTTGGAAAAAACAATAACAAAAACTATCAATACTCAAATTTAAGTAACCATAATTTATAACTCATTTCTTTCTAGTAAGAATAGTGATCCACAAGTGGGCAGTTGCACATATGAACTCACAGCAACTGTGGAAGAATATACAAAAGACTGGTGCAATCTCAAGCCAGATAAAATCCCAGTATGGAAAATGAGAAATGGGCATGAAGTCCCACCACTAGATTTTTTTTTTTTTGATTTTCGAGACAGGGTTTCTCCGTAGCTTTTGGTTCCTGTCCTGGAACTAGCTCTTGTAGACCAGGCTGGCCTCAAACTCACAGAGATCTGCCTGTCTCTGCCTCCTGAGTGCTGGGATTAAAGGCATGTGCCACCACCACCCGGCCCACCACTAGATTTTTAAGAACCTTATTGCTAGAAGATGGATAGTCAGTTTTCTTTAATGGAGTGGCCCACTAGTAGGCTGACCATACTCTATGACATGCCCCAGTCATAAGAGTAATTGGACAGCAAAAATTGGATTACATGGATTAAAAAAAAAACAAGAAAAACTCAGATGTTGGGTGGGTAAGAAAATGACAGTGAAAATGGGATGAGTTGGGTTAAGGGAATGATTATAAACAAAATAATTGTTATTAAATTCTCAAAAAATTAATACAGATATATAAGATAGTGATCCATGAAAAATAACTAGTTCACCTCATAACTCAAAATTTTTCACTTGTATTCTGCTTTGAAAAACTTGTTTGATCTGCAACTAAAATGCTTCATTATATTTTCAATTCTATAGAATATTAAAAAGATATTAATTTTATGGTTGAGATATAATAAAGGAAATAACTGATTATATCTCATCAAGGACTTTCTTCAACTAAGTGTGAGACTGTAAAGAACCAAAGACAAATGTACTATTTGGAGTTTCTACTGTTATTGTACACAGCAGTTCTAAAAATATTTGGGTTATTATGAAACAGTTCTGACCTAAGGACTCCTTGAAACGGTTTGGAGATGCCTAGAGACACACAGACCACACCTCTGACAACTACTGTTGTAGAATACAGTCATTAATGGTATTGCAAAGAACAGCATATAAAGGAAGAGGCAGTTAAGGAAGGATAAAAGAGCCCATGCTTCAAGAAAAAATTAAGTTGTACAAAGTAATCATTTCTCATAACTCTCCAAGTGTTCCCTCTTATTCTTAAATGTCAAATAGAAGATGTCATGTCATCTTTCATAATCTGAAAAAGTGACTGCTAATTCCATAATATGCCATTTTCAACAAGCAAAAACCTATTTCTACCTTCTCACAATCAACTATAAATATAGCTGTGGTGCCTATCAAGATCTCTCCAGTTACATTAGACCGTGGGAATCTGTTCAGAAGGGAAATGAGTGAGTTACCTCAAAGTATTTTTCTCTCTCTCACATGGACTTTTATATTGTTCATTAAGAAGTATTATATTGTCCATTAGTAAGTACTCAGGAAACACTTGGAAGTGAATTAGATCACATATATTTAAATGTTGATTGCAGAGACTATACCAACTAGAGACTTATTTCAAAACACAACCAAGTATTTTTAAAACTATCACTTGATAATTGATCAATTATATAAAAATAAAATAGTTCAGTGTTCAAAATTCATTTTAAGCCCTATATTTAGACGCTTATCACAAAAGGAAATACTTAATAATCCATGAATATACATTATATAATCAATTTTCCCTATGCTATATACAATCTAGTCTGACAATGCCAAATTTTTATATTTTTGTTTTAAAAATGTAATATTCACGTGTGCTACCTTTCATTAGTAAGTAGTCATTAGTAGCAGTATACTTCACACGATCACTAAAGAATTCTCCATACGTCTTTCATAGGGATACTGTTTTTTTTCTAATTTTACTCAGTATATAAATAGGTTTTATTATGATAATACATAGCATGATGTCTTATTCTTATTCACTTCCACTCTGATTTTTCCCACAGCCCCTGCCTCTTGCTGGACCACAGACTCCACTCAAACAGTTCTCTTCATTTGATTTTGTCACATATCTTTTATTACTCACTTTTTCAACACTCCCCAATTTCTTGAAATTGTTCCTCCCCCTCTATTGTCTTGACTTCTCTCTCTCTCTCTCTATCTCTCTCTCTGTATATGCACACACACACACACACATATACAAACATATATGTGTTCTTCATATGAGTGAAAACATAATCACATGAATGAAAACATGAGGAGTTCATGTGGTCCTGGACTTTTTTGTTTAACTTGGTAATGTACTGTTTCTCATTCCTGATATAGGTATATATGTGCTGTTTGTATAATCTTGGTTTAATTCTTATGAGTTACATATCAATCAATTTATCCATTTCTTCTGGATTTTTCAATTTATGAGTACAAGTTTGTAAAGCATTACCTAATGGTTTTATGAGTTTGAGTAGTTTGTTATCCCCCTTTCATTATTACTTTTATCAATTTGGGTCTTCTCTATATTTTTATTGGTTAGTTTGGTTAAGTATTTGTCCATTTTGTTTACCTCTTCAATGAATCAATTCTGCTTCACAACATTCTTTGAACTGTTAAACTCCATTTCATTAAACCTTGTTTCATTAATGTACAGTTTTATATGACTCTGACATTAGTAGGATTTTGTTCCCATTAAATAGAATAAAACATTTAATGTCATAAAACTTTACAACATCTAAAACTCCTATTGCTTATATTTTAACAGTGGAACCTTAACTGAAAAACTTAAGTAAGATTGTACAGCCCAAAGTTTCTTGGAACTTGGCCTACATGTATCTGATTCACAGCCTTGGCCAAATTCTTGAATATGATCAGCATATAACAAGTCACACCTACACAATGCCTACACAAATGATGCAATACCGACAAACAAGTATGTTCACATCCTAAGAAGCCAAACAAAAGCTACCTTCATAATATCTTTGCTTGGTGAACTACATAATCTCACTATTTTGTATCTTACAACTATGGATTTAAAAGGAGCTTCAACAATGTCTTTTTTTAAACCAAACTTTTTACACAGTGTTCCCTGAATTTAAGAACCACACCAACAACTTGTTAGCCTGTTGTTATATTTAATATGAATATGATACTGAGAAAAACTCCTTTTGTTATACAGTATTTTTAATGAAAAGCAATAAAAAATTTATATGGTTTAATATGTTTCTGCCTTAAAGATACTGTCAACGCTAATGCATTTGAATAGGTCTGCTTCTTTCTGATCGCTATCAATCTCATTTCTGAATTGCTTAAGAAAGGGTTCCAGGCCCTTTGTTATATATTTGTAAACAATAGTGTGTATTCCAGGCTTTACTTAATCTTTCCTGCTCTGATTTTTCTGTTTCTATCCATATTGCCACTTGCTTTTAGGGTTGTGTTTTTCTCCTCCCTTTGATTTTGGAATGTTTGAGAATGGGTTTCATTATGTACCCAAGATAGACTCAAAGCACTCTGTACCCCCCACAAGCCAGCCTCAACCTCAGAAGCACCCTTTTTATTCAGCCACCTAAGTGCTAGGGTTATAGGCAAATAATACCATATCCAACTTATGCTACTTACTTTCAATTTTGATTGTTGTTTACCTATAGAATTCTTAAATCTTTTATGATACAAAGCAAGAAATAAATGCACAGATGAATATATATTATATATTAAGTAACAAAACTTTTAATAACTTCATATGCTTCTGTGTTATTTTATTTGTCAAATATTTAAGCATTTATACTTTGAGATATAAAAACTTCTCTGTTCTAGATTAATATATATCTCAGAAACATTAAAAATAAAATTACCTAGAATATATACACCTAATTTACAAGTTAGTTTTATAATACCTCCTCTACCAACAACCTATTAATAGGCCCTTCTGGTTTTTCTTTCCACCCTACTCTTCAAGTTTTCTCCCTGTCTGACTTGGTTTTGTGCTACTATGACAAACACCATGACAAAAAACAACTTGAGTGTTAAGGGGTTTATTTGCCTTAAATATTGCAGTCCATCATGGAGAGAAGCCAGGGCAGAAGCTCAAGGCAGGAACTGAAGCAGAGACCATGTTGGAATGCTGCTCACTGGCAAGCTTCCTCTGCTTTGTTCAGCCATCTTCTTTACACAGACCAAACTCACGTACCCAGGGAAGGTACCACCCAATGTGCTGGGCCTTCCTACACCAACCATCAATTAAGATAATACTTTACAAACATGCCCATGGACCAAATTGATGAATGAGGTGCTTCAACTGAGATTCCCTCTTTTCCAGGTGTTTCAAGTTGATAACCAAGATTATCCCATAAGCCATTTCAGTTTGTCTTTTAGGTCCTAAAAATATTTCTATTTATTTCATATATTCTATAACATATAGATATCAGACTACATTCAAATAATTGTCTAGTTTATACTCAGCAATATATTTTTATTAAATTACTGTGCACACACTGAATACTCAGTAAATATATTTCCTTACAAATGTCTTAATCACTGCTCAACTGCCTTAATTTTCCACTTTATAACTAAATCTCAGCTACTTGTTTCTCCCATATTTCTCCCCACAAATAATGATTGCAGTCATTTTCCTAAAGGCTACCACTTACTATATGCATTAGAAAATTTTCCTGCCTTAGATTTTGGTTATACAATCTACAGGATCCAGATCCACATACTTCCTTTCTGAGAAACATATTACCAAATACTTAATAAACAAATACCATATATGAATTAATATTTCTAAAAAATTCTTCAAAGCAAGAATCTCACATCATTTCCAAATCATCTAAGCTAGTTGTACTTTGCTTTAAGAAATGGTAGGATAGCTCCTGATTTCAAACATAAATTACAGCATAAATTCTAAATTCTCATACAGAGCTAGAAACAGAGGTAACATCACCAGGAGATAGCCAGTTATGTCAGTGAACATAAAAAAGGACATCTAAAATATCTTCATAAAAATCAAGTACGTGATTTATACAACCAACAATGAACATGGTGTGGTTTTAACCTAGAGAAATATAAGCTCAGGGGATTAGGATACCTTGACTGCTACTGATGATCATAACAAAATCTAAATCAAAACAGAAATAAAACATAAAACTAAACAGTCATTTTCACATCCTTTGAGAGCTATAGAAATCATTTTTACGCATGTATATATATTTCTATTAAATATCAAAAAGAAAAGCAAATGTAGGAAAAAGTATTTATTACCTTTCCAAAAGACCCCTGACCAAGAACCTTGAGCAGGTCAAACTGTGCAGGATCTGCTTTCTCATATCCTTCTTTCACATGATGTGTAATAGGGATTTCTTTAACATCTTCATCCTTCAAAAAAAATCCAAATAATACTAATATGCAATTCCAACATTATGCGATTCGTTCCATTTCAAAAAAAATTCTCTTGCCTCTGCCTCTGTATACTGAGATTACATTCATGTGCCACCAAGCCCAGCTCTTAATATATAATTTCATATAAATGAAAGCATGTGAAATAAATTCATGCAACAGTGTTATAAGTAGATAACAACACAATATTAAAAACTAAGATTTATTTTTAATTGTATTTTTATTGATGTTAAGATGACTACTGCATTTACATAATTCCTTCATCCTTCCTCCAACTCCTCCTATTCACTTCCTCTCAAATTCATACCCTCTGTTTATTATTACACATATATACACATATGTATATATATATACACATAAATATATAAGTAAGCCTGCTGAGTCTATCTAGTATTGTTCATATTGTACATAGGTTGTTAGGATTGGTGACTTGGCACTGAATAATCAATTACAGAACTCATGGAAGAGAGCTAGACTTATTCTCCTCTCTCAATAGTCATTAATTGTTTGTAGCACTTCTAGGGATGGGTCCTTGTGAGATTTCTACCGTCCATAATGGCATGTCAACTAGTGTTATCACTGTTTAGGTCTTGTTTATGCAACCTTACTGTTGAGATTTCATGGGTGCAGCTTCCCTGTCCTATATAGAGAACACTATCTTCCATCAGCCAGTATGATCCCCTGACTCTTATGATCTTTCCAATCATTTTCCATGATGTTCTTTGAGTCTTAGGTGTACAGTCTTAGATGTGTTGTAGATGTATCAACTGGGGTTGAACACACAACAGTCAGTTGAGAAACTTAGATGCTTAAGCCCCTCACAGAAGTGCAACTTATGAGACAGAAACAGAAAAAGTAAAGATTAAACCTTGCAAATTGTGAGAAAGCAAACATAAAATCTCAAAAGTCCTTTTAAATAGTAATTTACTATATTCTTAAGTATATTAGTATCCAGATCAATGCAAAGCAAACTCACAAAAATAATTATAGAACTCAAAAATGTTCCCATGCCATGAACTTTTATTAATAATTTAAATATAAATAAATATAAATATAAAAGTATCCTACCATCTATGTTAGAAAGAAAGGAATCCTCCCTGGAAATATTTCTACCCCATCACAGATGACAACTCTCAGGTGTTACAACTATACTCAAGTGAGTTGTAATTCTAGTCTGTATGGAAAGCACAGTAACTAATATTTTTTTCTTAATCTTCATGGATTTCCTATTACAAAATACCAAAGCTGAAGGTATAATCTCTGATTCAACTCCATAACTGTCTAGAAAACAAAACTGATACACTCAAAGCTTGAGTTCTACAATATCTCAAGTCAAATGTTCTTTATTCTATTGCTCCTTTAATTCTCTGATTAATCAATGGTGGCTGTGGCTAAAGAGGACAAGAGAATGGTCCCAATGAGCTAGTCTTCTTGACTGCTAAAATAATATCACTGACACAGAAAGTCAGATATACACTCTCAAGTGTGGCTGAACTGAGTATTACTGTACTAGGGACATATAAGCAATGATTAAGAAAAAAACTAACATCATATGGCTATGATGTAATCCCAAATGGCTGATAATCTTACACACACACAAAAAGCATGTGCAAATAAACACACACACACACACACACACACACGGGGTAGGGGGTATGTGAAGCCATAGACCATCTACAAACTCAGGAGAAAGACCTCAGAAAAATCAATTTTGCCAACACCTTGATGGCAGACTTAATAGAGTCCAGAATTGTGAGAAAATTAATTTTTGCTGTGTAGGACACTCAGTCTGTGGTCCTTTGTTAGGGCAGTCCTAGAAAATATAGACAGTGCCTATCTGTGAAAATGAAGTTGGTACTGTAAAATAAAAATTTAATAACTTCCACACAGAGTTCACTGCATTTTCCACATTAAATGACAAATCTGAGACACATGTGACTAGTGTTAGGTACTTTTATAGAACTCAAAAGTATATTTAATATTAAGAAAAAATTAAGAAGGCTGAACCACAACTTCTATATTATGATCATTTTTTGTTTTAAATAAAGGAAGCCAAGAGTGCTTAATACCAGACAATCAAATACCGTGTCATTCATTTGACAACTGATTTGCTTATGGGAAACTGTTATAATGAAAAGGAGATGATGACAGTCGCATTCTATTATACCTCAAATACAGAAGAGTCACAAGATTATAAGACTAGCCTCCAGAACAAAAAGGGGGCACTACTTAAAGAATAAATACTTTAACGTTTATATAACAATGCGAAATCTGTTCAAATATTTGTTTTATTTTAAGGCATAAAAGATATTTTAGTTAAAAAAGAAATAAAACTTAAAAAGACGCCATTTTGTTGTAGACTTGTTAAAGCAAGTGTGGAGACAGAACAACATGCAAAGAATGTTGCAATGTCACTAAAAGTCACGCCAGTATTAATGTAACGTTCTTTAAACAAAGGCTAACCATAATGTAAATAATGAAGTGCTACTAGGTATATTCGTCAAAACAATGAACACATTGGAAAATAGTTGCAGAACACTACAAGATTACATGTTGATGACTCGAGACCAAAGGATGACAGTAAACTAATCTTTATTTAGGCTGATCTATTCTAACTACATCAGTCTTGGTTCCCTCATCTATAAAATAGAAATAAACACTTTTGTAGATATTTATAATACTTACCTTTAGGAAAAGAACAAAATAAGCATCATTATAACCTTTAAGGTACATCTGAACATTTTTAGATGTTCTTGATAAAAGTTTAAATTTTATTATCATCAAAATTAAAATGTTATTGATATTAACCAAATTACAAATGTCAAAGTGACATCATATTTCTCTTGTCAACCCTAACTGCAAGTATGTATCAAAGTCACTGTCTACTGAGTTAGCAGCAAAGAACGTTTCAAAGGAGTCTTAAACACAATTGAAATACCTCTGCTAGTTTCTATATGAGATAAATTTACTGATGAATATGTTTTTAAGGGATTTCCTAACTATCTGCAACACTACATAACATAACACTAACAGGAGACAGATTCTAATATGTGCTGGTCTAACCCACCTGCTAAAAACCATAACCTCTCTAAATCTCAAAAAACAAATCTATACTCTGAAGAGAAAATAACAAAATAATTCATTGGAAGTTCCTTCTAAATACAAAAAAAGGCTATAAAAGTACCTAAAAAGACAGCAACTATGAAATCATAACATTAACAGAAATGTCCATATTAGTCTGATCTTTCCTAAAATCTTAAGAATATTTTTCACAAAACTAGATCTTATAGATTATGTCTTTTATACAGGCCTTAAATACAATGACCAAATAGGTAAACAATCTTTAGAACTAGTTAAAGTCTTCTGAAATAATTTAAATTCAATCCTTTCTAAAAGCTAAAAAATGGATTTTAAATATTTTAAGCCATCTTTATAGTCCCATTATGTTAAAGATAGCTTTCCTTTCTATTCTGAAGTTGAAAATAATCTCTTTTAGTTTAATCCAGGGGATACTGCATTAAAATAACTACATTTCTTATATACTAAAAAGTAAAAATGTCATTTCTTATATTCAAATTGGTGATTGTTATGGCCTGTATATTGTCAACAAAGCTGTTTTTTTTTAAAGTCACACACTGGGCAGGTTTTATGATTAAAAGCTGTAATCCTAGTACTTGTGAAGCCGAAGCAAGAGGAGTGTTAAATGTTAAGGTGAGCCTGAACTACAGAGTAAGATTCAATTTCATCAAAAAAAAAAAAACCTACAGGGTAGGGATGGAGCTCCATGCGTATACCTAGTGCATGCACAAACAAAACATATGAAATTTTTAAAACTTTAGATATGAAGCACGGTGATACATGCCTATGATCTCAGAAGGTGGAAGTTAAAGCATCAGGAATTCAAGGTATCCTTAGTTACACTAAGTTTAAGAACAGCTAGGACCACATGAAACTATTTCAAAATTTTACATTTATTACAGACTTATTAAAATATATTTCTGTAACTGATAAAACTTTTCTCTTTTCCAATCATTTTTTCGTTATATGCTACAAATGGTGTTTACTAAATTAACATGATACTTACCAGGCTAGATTCTGGTTCTCCCTCTTCCATTGGCTCATCAACCATTTTAAGATCATTTACCTGAAAAACATTTTTCAAAATGTGAAGGTCAGTGATATTGAAACAAGAATAACTAAGAAAAATATAACACTGGGCATTTCCCTTCACAATCTAACAAGTTCCTGAAAAACAAAAGGTCAAGGGTACACAGAAATTATTTAGAAAAGGAAATTTATGAATTGAGTTCACATATTGTCCTTAAAGCCTCAATTTTCCATAGTTTTACATTTCACTACATGCTTCTTAATGCTGTGCCATGACCAATGAATGACCTTACACATACAAATAAATCTCCCAGAATCTAACTTAGATATAGTCAAAGAATGTTACAATAGGAACAATTTCATATGAATGAATAATGGAAAATCTCATATGCTTCAATTTTAAATTCATAAGATACCATACAGAAATAAAACTTAAATTACAAGAGCTTTAAGCAGCTATAAAAACATTTTCACATGCAAAGCTTTGGGGATAATTATATGTATTGAGGCACTAATTTTAAAAAAGTAATTATGAATGGTTTTGATCAAGGGTTTACAAACTATGATCCATAAGCCAAATCAGGTTAGCTGCCTTTTCCTGAATAAATGCTACTAAAATACAGTCACAGTCATTTGTTTCCACACTACCTATGATAGCTTTCACATTAGAGCAAAGTTAAATAATGTGACAGAAATACTGTAACTACAGAGATACTGAAACTACAAGGTGTTAAATATTTATTGTTTGGCCTTTTACAGAAAACGTATATAAAGATCATTCACTGATCTAAAGAGTTTGCATATTAAATAACAGTAAGTTGTTCTAAACGAAAAGGAATTTAACCAATGCCAATTTGTAAGAGATCACAGAAAAGCAAAATTAGATGAATAGACAGAAAGAAGGATGGATTAAATAAAACTACTAGTGACACCGGCACCTAAAATAGAGGAAGTTCACTAAGTCTACCATTTCCCTGATTATCAACTAAAATTTCTATTTAGAATGCTAAAGAAACTATCCTGGGACTCTGGGAAGTAAACACTAACAAGAGAAAGATACCAAAATTTGATAAACAATTCAGAGTTTATTTTCTACCTGTATCTCCTGACTTTGGTCAGTGGGGAGACTGAATCATGGAATCCTCTCTACTATAGGCCTAAAAAAAAACTTCCCACCAGGTGGTGGTGGCGCACGCCTTTAATCCCAGCACTCGGGAGGCAGAGGCAGGCGGATCTCTGTGAGTTCAAGGGCAGCCTGGTCTACAAGAGCTAGTTCCAGGACAGGAACCAAAAAGCTACGGAGAAACCCTGTCTCGAAACTTCTGGGGTAGTTATCATAAGGAAGCTTTCTAAACTTATCTAGTTTTCCTTTTTCAACATCCAACCACACTAAGGCAAGGACCAATTGATGGAGGTGGGTGTTGTATCTTATCTGTTGCTTTCATTGGTTAAGTAATAAAGAAAACTGCTTGGCCCTCTGATAGGGTAGAATTAAGATAAGTGGAGTAGACAGAACAGAATGCTAGGAGAAAGAAGCTGAGTCAGTCAGTCGCCATGATTCTCCTGCTTCAGACAGATGCAGGTTAAGATCTTTCCTGGTAAGCCAGTTCATGGTGCTACACAGAATATTAGAAATGGGTTAAATCAATATGTAAGAGCTAGCCAATAAGAGGCTGGAACTAATGGGCCAGGCAGTGTTCAAAAGAATACAGTTTCCGTGTAATTATTTCGGGTAAAGCTAGCCGGGTGACAGGACACAGCCCCGCCATTCATATTACTACAGAATGGCGCCCAGACATAATGGACTAAATCCACTTAAAAACCTAAAAAGGCTTAAAAATAAGAAAAAGAGAGTTTAACACAGCTTTTTGCTGTTTGTGGGTGGCGTGCCGCAGAGAAAAATTGTCCTAACTCAGCAGCAGAAAAAAACTGGCTGTTTTAAAATACCGGCTTTCTGGGCTGTGCCGCCATGGTGATCTCTGTCTGGCTCCTGCGGGAGACAGAGCTTTTAAATGGAGCATTTGGAGTAAAGTGCTAAGGCTTGCTTGATGGCAATGTGGACTGCTGTGTGCCTGGAACTGTGTGTGGCTCAGGGGCACCAAATGACTCTGAGGCAGGAGTGGCTCAGCTCCGCCATGCTGAACTGAGCTGGTCTCAAGCAGAAATTACCGCAATTACTGTCATAACTGCATGTTGTATCTTATCTGTTGCTTTCATTGGTTAAGTAATAAAGAAAACTGCTTGGCCCTCTGATAGGGTAGAATTTAGATAGGCGGAGTAAACAGAACAGAATGCTAGGAGAAAGAAGCTGAGTCAGTCAGTCGCCATGATTCTCCTGCTCCAGACAGATGCAGGTTAAGACCTTTCCTGGTAAGCCAGTTCATGGTGCTACACAGAATATTAGAAATGGGTTAAATCAATATGTAAGAGCTAGCCAATAAGAGGCTGGAACTAATGAGCCAGGCAATGTTCAAAAGAATACAGTTTCCGTGTAATTATTTCGGGTAAAGCTAGCCGGGTGGCAGGACGCAGCCCCGCTGTTCATATTACTACAACCAATCAAATGAAAAACATCTCTCCAGAGGAAGCAGGAAAAGAGACCCCTGTGCTAAGAAAGGTACAGGTATAATCCCTTTTTATTTGCTGCCTTTGTCACTAAGAGAACAGCTACAATACTATAAAGCTATGTGAACTAGGGCTTTGAAAGAAAATCCTATTTCTGGCCAAAAAAAACAGTATTAAAGTTCCTGGAAATGGATAATTTATAAGAAATTACAATAGAGGTATTTCTTGATTCTAGGCTTGACCTAATTCAAGTACTGGCTTCAACATCAATCTGTACATGTAGGAACTACAACACCAAAACACAAGAACATCTTTGAAAAATGATTAACTAATACTCAAAACTCAGACTAACCATGAGTGAGAAATTAGATTCCAGTAAACAGTGCAAGAACATTTATCTAGGCACATGTGAGCAAAGGTATGTGCATTTGACAGAGCAGCTTTAGTAGTAAATGCCATAAATTGGACACAATCTATCTGTCTTTCAACCAGCCCTGGACAAGCAATAAAAGATCACATATCAACCAAAAGGAAGAACTACTAACACCTCTGACAGATCAGAGGATTCTTTCCACACATTATTTTGTCAACTCAAGAAGCCAATTCCTAAGTGGTCATTACTGAAAGGACAGCTCTAAGAATGCAATGCTGAAAAAAAAAAGCAAACTGAAAGGGAACAAAGAAAAACTAACCAATATAAATTAATCAGGGAGCCATTCCATATCAGCTCTTCACCCAGAGTTTCTAATCTCTGAATATGACAGCACTATCTTATACCTTACCTCAACAGATTGGGGAATGTGCTATTTAAAAACACAAGCTATAAATTTGTCATTAACAATCAACTTTGAACAAACAATCCAAAACCCAGGAAGATAGCATCCTGATAGCTAAAATTTTACAATCAAGTGATTCTCATATTTGTCTATACATAAAAGTTATATATAAAAAGGACTGACTTTGACTTCCCTCTGTTACCTAGCTACTGCTTGCATACTAGCCATACCATCTTATGGCTAATTTATCATGAAGCTCTTAGTCTGGAGAAACTAGAAATAAAATGAAATGGAATGAATCAAAAAACATCATGGCATCCTGGGAATCATCCCTGTCACAAACAAAACACTTAATTTTTCCTACTTTATCAATCTTCAAAGAACAGGTTTTCAATATAAGAATATCAATCTATGGAATACCACAGAATTCACTGGTGCTTACTAAAATCCAAATCATTTTTCACTCATGTGAAAACAAAAATATGTCTAAAATGATCTAAGAAAATAAAATTTTATTTAAAAATATAACTTCTAATTTGAGAAGATAAACGACATATTTTGCCCCCATTAAGTGTGAAATGGAAGTCCAGCCTGCTACCTATAATCGAAGCACTTGAGAAACTGAGAGGAGGATTGTGAGATCAAGGTCACTCTGGTTTATGCAACAAGATCCTCTCTCAAGGCAACAAAAGAATTAAAGGGCCCAAAACCTAAATGAACAGATCTCATGAGTGTAATAAAGAGTACTTTTCAATTATTTTAATTTTCTCAGAAAAGAATTTAAGCACTTTCAAACAGCCTGGAAACATCAAGAAAATAAAAATATACAAATCAGAAAGAGGCTAATGACAATGTAAGAAGTAATAGGTGATGTAAGTTAATAATTTCATTAATAAAACATATATAAGCAATCAGTCTTCACAACAAATATTATAGTATTATTACATACTAGTAGTTTCCATGATCACCCAAAATACACCTAGCAAGCAAAATGACTGTATGTATAGTATACAATGTTAAAAAAATACTTAAGAATTTGATATTCTAAAAAAATTTTGTTCTCAAATAAACTTCATTACTTTATGTTGGATACTGACAGCTTCTGGAAAAGGTCAATTATTATTGTGATTATTATTATTATTATTACTTCCCCCCTTCTTCCCCCTCTACCTCCTCCTCCTCTTAAAACTAGAACAAATTACATTGAAATTTAAAGGTACTTTTGCAATACCTAGAATAATGATCTATGTCTGTATATTGAGTCAAATTCTTGATAACATCAACTGAGAAACTTCCAAGTGATTCAATGCAGCAAACAAACTCTGAGATAATCCCCCATGATCCTCACCTCTTCAGGTTCACGTTCTTGTACAACCTCCGTTGTCTTACAAAGTTTGAGATAATCCCCCATGTCCTCCACCTCTTCCTGTTCATGTTCTTGTATAACCTCAGCCATCTTCGGGGCAAACATATCCTGTGGCTGAATTCCAAAGAAAAATAGCAATGACAAAGGTGATGGGATTTCATTTATATGATTACATTATGCCAAAAAAAAGTCTAGAAATTCTCCTTATTGTCTTCCTTGAACTAAGTGGTTATGTTGGAAACCCACAAAACAAAGGACTGTAGCCATCTTCTTGCAGTACTAAGCAACTTGAGGGAAGCTTCCAGTTAATAATACTCAGAAAAGAACCATGCCAAAAATCTTTGAGAGTTTAAAAGTAGACCTTCCCCAGTGAAGCCTCCAGATAAGAATGCAGAAGAGCCGAAACCTTGATTACAGGTTTGTATGACTAAGCAGAAGACTTAGTTGAATCATGTCCATATTCTTGGCTCATACAAACTGTGTGATAATAAATATATCTTTGTTTAATCTGTAAATTGACAGTAAAGTGTTATGTAGCAACTGATATTTATTACAATCAATATTATTGCTCAAAAGTGTCTAGGATTAAAAGTTCTCTAAAAGGCTTTCTAGAGAAAATTTTTACAGGTTTAATACTTTAGAAATGTTTTTATTAAACTCATCTTTGTTCTCATATTACAGATAAGAAATTGTAAATTATATCTTACTAAGTAACCTAGGAAAAAGAGCTAAAACTTCAAAACATTTGCATAATAGTTAAGACTAAGAAGGTATGCTGTCTTTTAATGCTGTTTTCTGAAAATAAGTTACTATCTTAATAAGCATGTTATAGAACACATTAATTTCATATTCCTTTCATAGTCACAGATGCTTGAGAAGTTGAGGCAGGAGAACTGCTATGGCTTTCAGGCCAGCCTGTGCTACACAGCAAATTCTAAGCTAGGAAGGTCTACAAAGTGAGATTATCAGCATTTAGCTACTTCTGATATATTAAGTTATTCAATGAAAGATTATTAAAAAAAATCACAAAAAAACAGGCTCAATTTACAGCACACCTCAGAACATATCCTAGAATTTGTTTTTTACAAACACAATTCCATCATAGCTGCAGATACGAGTAAACTGTATAGTGCTGATAAGTATGTAAAACAGCAAGATGTCATATAAATCAAGTTACTACTTAAAAAAATTAACGTAGAATTAGCATATTATATATAATTGTACTTCTGGTTGTGAAACCAAAGAAACTGAAAGCAGAGTCTCTAAGACATCACTGTGTACTGAATGATCAGAGCAACAGTATTCAAAACGGGAAGATGAAGCAACCTAAGTACATGTCAGTAGTTATATAAATAACAGCGTAGTATATGTACACAATGGAATGTTATTCAGCCTTAAAAAAGAAACAATCCTGACACATACTACAAAATAGATGAACCCTAAATTGATGATTTTAAGTGAAATAGGAGACTAACAAAAAGAAAAACACTTTATAATTCTACTTATATGAAGTGCCAAACAAGCCAAAGAAGCTAAAATAGCAGCAGAGGCAAGTGGCTCTCTATTGGTTCAAACCAATCTGGTCTACACAGAAAGATCAAGGACAGACAGGGATACATAGTGAGACCCTGTCTCAAAACCAAATGGCCAAAAATAATGAATTCAGTTGCATGGAGAGGTTTTAAAAGGGAAGGTCTGGCAAGAGCTTGGGGGAATGGGAGTGTGGAGATGGAAGAAGGGTGAATATAGGAGCTGGGAAGAAGATAACTACAGCAAGGGATCCATTTTAGGGTTGGCGAGAGACTTGGCTCTAGAGGGGTTCCCAGGTGTCCATGGGATGTCCCCAGCTAGGTCCTTGGACAGCAGAGGAGAGGGTGCCTGATCTGTCCTTGCCCTACTATCATGCTAATGATTATCTCGAATATCACCATAGAATCTTGGTCCGGTGATGGATGGAGATAGAGACTGAGACCCTCATCAGAGCAACGAACTGAGCTCCCAGGGTCCAGTTGAAAGGCAGAAGGAGGGAGAAGACGAGCAAGGAAGTCAGGACCGCAAGGGGTTGGTCCACCAACTAAGGCAGTGTGCCTGTTCTAATGGGAGCTCACCAACTCCAGCTGGACCAGGTCTGAATGAGCATGTGATCAAACCGGACCCTCTGATTGTGGCTGACAATGGGGGCTGACTGAGAAGCCATTGATAAAGGCACTGGGACTTGTTTTTACAGCATGTTCTGGCTTTTTGGGATCCTAGTCTATATGGATGCACAGCTCCCTAGGCCTGGATGTAGGGGGGGAGGGCCTTGGACTTCCCACAGGGCAGGATTCCTGGCTCTCTCTCAAGCAGGGCAGGAGAGGGAGGGGATTGGGAGGAGGGAAGGAAGTGTAAATAGTTGAATGGAAAAATAAAATTTTTTAAATAAAGAAATAAAAATTCCTTCCGTGGTTAACTAATAGCTACAGTAGATATTTATCTATTTCCAATTTTTTTATTACATTGAATTAACAAGGCTCATGCTACAACAGCTAACATGTGTAAGTCTTAGGACAATTTGTAAGTTCTCTCCTTCTACTACATGGGTCTCACGGACAAAACTCAGGTCATTAGGCTTGGAAGCAAGCACCTTTACCTGCCACACCATCTTGTTGACCCACACTTATGTCTGTCTTTAATCTTTTAGACTTAAGGCCACAGTCGAGACTATTATAAGAAGCTAGATAGTACCTAAAATACTAAAATAACTTGTCTATATTCTTTCCAGATTTCTAATGATACTATATTCCTACATGGTTTCTATTCTAAATTCCTGGTCCTTTGACTGGCACAGCCCATCCAGCCATGGCCATTGCTTTGGGATTAGCTTTAAAGGGAGCTATTTTGTTTGAAATCAATCTGAAAAACTTATCTGAAAATCTAAAAAGAGACACTTAAGAACACAAATACATACAACTTCCAAGCTATTTCCTTAGTCAGGTCTTTAAAAGCAGTTATGAAGCTTTGCTGTGAAATGAATTTGCTAATAACATATACTCAAGGCAAAAAAATCAAAAATATATATAGTCTTTAGAATCTTTACTACTTTAGTTGCCTATTCTCTGCATGTCAGTTCATCTGAACCAAGTTGTGAAGTCACACTTTCTCCTTCTCCTTCTACATAGACTAAATTCAGTCTCATAGTAACTCCCATATTTTTCTATCAGAAAATACTAAATAAGTAGGTATGTTGGCCCATACTAGTAAGCTTAGCACACTTAAGATAAGTTTATTGTGAATTCAATGCCAACCTGGGCTACACAGTAAGTTCCAAAGGCCCTGGGCTAGTATGAAACCTTGTCTTGAAAAAAAGAAAAAAAAAACAAAAGGAAAGAAAGAGTATCTTATTAAATATCTCATTTCATAAGTTCTAGAGTGAAGAGATCACATCTTCTTACCCTATTACTCCACAACATAGAACATTACCTGGAAATAGGCTCTGGATAAATATTTGTAGAAAGGAATGACTATATTTGTAACCTGAATGATTTAAATTCAGTGCCATAATACCTGCTATATTTCCTGACTCGAAACGTCTAAAAGTTTCTCTAGCAACTACATAATTTCCAGCAAGTCATTTTGCTATCATTTTGACTCTTAATCTTAGAAATATTTATTTTAAATTATAATTATATTGGGGACAGACGTACAAGTCTGACTTCAGGTGTCTAGAGTCCAGAAGAGAATATCTAATCATATCTTCTGGAGCTAGGGCTACAGGCAGTTAGGAGTCACCTGACATAGGTGCTGGAAATCAAACCTGTCTTCTACAAGAGTAGAGCAGTTTCTTAGCCAGAGTCACCTATATGGACCCTAATTTTCCATTTTAAAAGCCAACAGATCACATGCTCCATCAGTTCCAGTCCAACTGACCTTGGTGATGGAGGACCTTGGACTTCCTATAGGGTAGGGAACCCTGACTGCTCCTTGGACTGGAGAGGGAAGGGGAAGGGGGTAGGAGGAGGGGAGGAAAGTGGGAGGAGGAAAGGAGGTGGAAATTTTTCAATAAAAAATAAATTAAGAGGAGATAGACATGAGATGGAAAAAATAAATAAAATAAATAAATAAAAGCCAACAGAATCCATCTCATTTAAAATAATTTTTAAATATAGCTTAGGTTAGCCATAAGACTTTTTAAAATATCACTTATTTCTTTTTTTAAATTGATGTTGTTGAGCTATACATTTTCCCCTCCTTTTCAAGCTTCCTCCAAGGTACCCATGCTCCCAATTTACCCAGGAGATCTTGTCTTTTTATATTTCCCATGTAGATTAGATCTATGTATGCCTCTCTTAGGGTCCTCGTTGTTGTCTAGGTTCTCTGGGATTGAGAATTGTAGGCTGGTTTTCTTCACTTTATGTTTAAAAACCACTTATGAGTGAGTACATATGATAATTGTCTTTCTAGGTCTGGGTTACCTCACTCAAGATGATGTTTTCTCGCTCCATCCATTTGCCTGCAAATTTGAAGATGTCATTACTTTTTTCTGCTGTTTAGTACCACAAGGACATCTGCTCAACTATGGTCATAGCAGCATTATTTGTCATAGCCAGAACCTGGAAACAACCTAGATGCCTCTCAACCGAAGAATGGATAAGGAAAATATGGTACATTTACACAATGGAGTACTACACAACACATTTCTTACAAATCATTCTTTAAATGGCAATTATTTCAAAATGTTATAATTTTAAAAATGTGTTTCTTAAGTCTAATTTCTGTTAGCAAAATTATTACAAATGTCAGGAAATACATAATAAAGCCCTTCATCTAAACTATGGCCCATGTGTCAAATTTTGCCCATTTTCACAAGGCCAACAAGATGAGACTTCTGTAATTTTACACTCACACGTTTCCCTAAAGGTATAGAATATGTGTCATCTGTCATATATTGTCTAGAGTTACCTGAACTCCTATAGAAAAGTTGCTAATCTCTAGTCAATATAATTTGTAAATTATAAGCATAAATTTAAGGATGTACAAAGACAGTAAGGTATCCTCCCAGTGAAACAACAGACTAAAATATCATCTCTTTGTGATCATAAGTTATAAAAGAGGATACCGTTTACCCAGAATATATCATAATTTCATAAAAATCAAGCTTCATTTTCTTTGTGTGGTGAGGGAATGATTATGGTGACACAGTCCCTTGTTATATAGTATGATTGGCCTGTTATTCCATATAGAGTCCTGACTGGTCTCAAACTCACAGAAATCCTCTTGCCTCTGCCTCCCAGATACTGTTATTACATGAGGGCCACCACAAACTACATCCAATTATTTTCTTTTATTTTTTTTAGATAGCATCTCACTACGTAACTCGAGCCAGCCTAGAATTTTCTATGTACTCCATGTTGGTCTTGAATTCATAATCCTTTTCCCTCTGCTTCCCAAGAGCTGGGATCATAGGTATGAACTTAGCTCAACATTTATTTCCAACTTACTTTTCTCTAATGTTTTCTAAATGTTTGCATTTTTTTCTAAAAACTATCCACCAAGATACAAATATTTTGGTGCACACTTGTAATCCTGCCACCTGGAAGACTAAGACAAAAGCAACACAAATTCCAGATCTTAAAAAAAGGCTACCAAGGGGCTGGAGAGATGGCTCAGTGGTTAAGAGCACTGACTGCTCTTCCAGAGGTCCTGAGTTCAATTCCCAGCAACCACGTGGTGGCTCACAGCCATCTGCGATGAGACCTGGTGCCCCCTTCTGGCTTGCGGGCACACATGGAAGGAATGCTATACACATAATGAATAAATAAATTTTTAAAAAAAGCCACCAAAATGGATTCTTAAGTTTCAAAACATCTTGAATGCTAATTAGACAACCATAACTTTAGCTGCAGAAAAACTGTAAATACATCTCCCTGAAAGTAAGAAAAACGGGGCATTAGATATTTGAAGCTGTTAATCCCATTAAGAGACTAATGGGTTAAGAATATTTAGTTCAATTTCTGGAACCAGTATTAACTCACTTTCAATATTTTAGTGTGGCATCAGATATTTCAAAACGATTTAACACCAAAAAATGTCAATCACACTGTTCTCAAATAATGTAGAACTTAAAAATATAAAAGCTAAAAAGATGATTATATTTAAGCTTCTATCATATGTCATCAGGTTGTAATATTTATCTAATTTGGATACCTTGCCAAAACACTAGAGCGATTCAAACCAATACCTTCAGAGACAGAGATATTGTAATTTATAGAAAAGAAATGGCTACTGTGGTCTTAACAATCTTCTCAAGCCACAGGGCCTAATAGCCTAAATAAACTCTAAGGCCTATCTAACCAAGGTTGTATCTAAATCTACCAAGGACTGCTTACAGATATCTCTCAAGGCCTTATGGTCAATACTGAGGGCTTCCAAATATATAAATAAACAAAAAAATAAATAAATACAGCAAAGAAATCTGACAAAGTGTCCCAAAACATTCTTTCAGCTCTTTAGGAGGATCACTTTGAGACAAAGATTATGAGATCACTCTGGCAACACAGTTAAACCTGTCCTTTTAGTCACTGTTTATGTTGTTAGCCAGGTTTTGAACAACTTCACTTTAAAAACTTCATTATAAAATTATGAGAATCGGTATAAATTTTAAAATCTACTACTATTCCTACAACAGCTATTTATGTGTTCTGCCATAATTTTAGTACATAGTTCTCCAATTAGATATTGTATGTATAAAATCAAACATGATTAAATTAAGAGTTAGCATTAGTTCCAGAATAGCTTGAAAACTTAGAAAACAAACCTCTGGAACTCTTATTGATTTAATATCCATTACAGGAAGTCTAATGTACCTATAAGAACTGTGATAGTCAATCTCCACTGTTAACCTGACTAGACTTAGAATCACATAGGAAATTGGTGAGGCATACTTCTAGGTCTATCTGTGAGGGTGTTTCCAGAAAGGATTAACTAACTGAAAAGTAGGGAGTATCTCAGAATAGGGTCCAGGTGAATAAAAATAGGAAAAGAAGAATAATAGATTTATGACATTGACTATCCTCTGCTTCCTGGCCCATGTGATTTGACCTTATAATGTGTCTCTCCTATACCTGTCACCATAATGGACCAACCCTTTGAAATCTTAAACAAAATAGATCTTTATACCCTTTGCATTATTTCTGTCACTTTTATCACAAGGACAAATGACAAAAAAGTAACTAATATAAGATAAGCAATTCAATTAACTATTTTAAAGCAATTCATTAGTAATAATAACTTTTCTTTCATATGGAGCAGAAATAATTTTAGAATATCGAAAAACAAATCAAGATGGGCATGTTTCTAAACCTTCTCAAGAATAACAAAAATAATGTAAGGTAATAAGGCACAAACTAAATTGAGAGATGCACACTGAAGCTGCATTTTTCTGCTTTTAAAGTTCTACTTCTTTGACAGCTTATTTAAGTAGGAACAAATCAACTACCAGTACTTTTTAAAGCAAAAGAGTAAAATGTATGACTTAGTCTATGAGTAATGGCACAGAAACTAAAACATTAACACCTCAGAAAAATATTTTAAAGCTTTCTGCAGGCCAGAATTTGTTGGTATTTCTAACATAATATACTGTCTATTTAGACATTTCCTGTGATTATAAATGAATGAACACATACACACACACAAGTCACTGATCTCAGTTAAAAAGGCAGTAGTCTGGAACAGTACCCAATAAAGCCTGTCAAGCAACTACCATTATGTTATGCATCATAGATAGATATCACTTGTTTGATGAATAAATGAACATCAAATAACATTTAGAACTAATTAAAACAAATCCAAAAATCATTATGCTTTCAAAAATACTACTACTGACTGTAGTAAGTACTAGGTTGCTACTGAATTATAAATACTAAGCATATCTATACAATATACATACAAAAGTATTTGGAGATCTTCTGGGTTTGTAATTCATTTAATAACAGAATAAAAAAAGTATATGCTTTCTATACGAGCAGGAATTTGTTTACTGTATTGAGCTGACATGAGAGCCGAAAACTTGAACACGTCTGAGTAAGATGAATGTATTACAGAAGTCAATGCATATGCCATATTGCCAGTCTCATAAGAGCTATGACATACACTTTTGGAAAGTTTACTTGCAAAGAACCCATGTACTGTATGTAACATAAATAATTTTTTTTGTAGAAAATGCTTCTCACTATAATAACCTCTTAGAGATATAATGTCCATATAATTACATTATAATGCCTTGAAAATATGAAATGAGTGTAAATTGTCTATTGTGTTATTTTAAGGTTAAAGAACTTTGTCTATGACAAATACATTTTTTGTTTAAAAAACTGTTCTTATCAAACATATATAAAGTATACCTGCCCTATTTCTGTCTCAAAATAATCATAAATACACTGATTTCCATTTTACAAATGAAAATTTTCAAGTAACTACCAAAGGACACATATCAAAAATTTCAAGTAACTACCACCAACAAACACACATCAAAGTAATTATAAGACAAAAACAAACCCAACCCAAGTCAGATTCTGTAAACATACAATACCATAGTATGCTCACCTCACCAAAAAAAAAAGGTAAAGAAACAGAATAAAAAATATTTTTAAAAATAAAATGTTTCTGTTTCTGCAGAAAGAAAGCTACTACATCTTACCCAAAATATGTTTTCATTAGGAAAACTTGATGGTAAATATTAACCGAGGAAACCATGACCCAATAGCCTATAGAAAGCTGAAGCTGAGTGAAAATAGCAAACATGTTCTATAAAAGCAATACCAGCTGGGTGGTGATGGTGGCACACACCATTAATCCCAGCACTCAGGAGGCAGAGACAGGTGGATCTCTGTGAGTTCGAGGCCAAGCTGGTCTACCTCTACTCTCCATTAAGAGAATAAAATAAAAATACAGGTCACAGAATGGAAGAAAAAGGTCATAAGCCAAAGTCTGATAAAGAACTTGTTCCCAGAATTCTCAAAACTCATAAGAAAGCAAACAATTTAAGAATGACAAAAATTAAGATGATTCACTAGAAAAAACATGTGCATGACAAATATGTGTTTCGAAAAATCGCCAACAATATTTGTAATAACAGAAACGGAAGCTCAAAAAAGTGTGATACCACTATACACCTATCAGAAGGAATAAATATTTTAATCTTAACTAGCAATATTAAGTACTTACACAAATTCAAAGAAGCTGGAACTTTCACATGGCAACTTCATTCATAAGTATTTACCCAAGGTAAATGAAGTTCCATTCAAATCAGTATCTACACACAAACTTATATAATGGCCTTAGTCATAATTATTACAAACTAGTAACAATCCAAATGTTTTTAACTGAATAATGAATAAGCCAAACTTATTAAGACCACATAACAGGACACTACAAGAGTGAAAAGAAAGATCTGACATATACAGCATCACACACACACACACACAAGAAACAAAGGAAATCAAATTAATACTGACTAAAGATCTGATCTACTTAGTTATCCTATCTCTTCTGAGTATCTACACATGTGTCCTCTAAAAGGGCCTCTAAGTATTCATTTATTCTTGCAGTGATGATTTGCCACACTCTTAAAGTAATGAACTGAACTGTTCTAGCATGTATTTCCTGACATAACAGACTCAAATCCTAAAAGTGTGAGTCAAAAAAAGTGATTACTTATTTAGCTAGCTGATACAAATGAGGTATTTGTTAATCAAACAGGGCCACTATTCCCTTACTTAACTAATATTTCTATGCTTTGGATCTGAAATGACCAGGTGATGATATTTGAAGGTGCAGGAAGTTTTAGGTGACACCTAGGAGGGGGAAGAAGGTGACTGAATGTCTTGATTTCTCAATTCTTTTTCCATTCCTTCTTCTTCTCTTCTTTCTTTGCTTCCTGGCAATCACACAAAAAGTAGCCTTGATCTACCATGGCCTCCCCACCATGATGTTTTACCTGGATACAAGCCCACAACAATGAGAACAAATGATTGTGAACTGAACTCATAGAAACTGTGAAGCAAAATATCTTTCCTCTTCTTAGGTTATTTTCCCAGATATTTTATTAAGTGACGGAAGAATAACTAACACAACTCTCTAATTACATGGCCACACTATATCTCAATAAGCTAGAACTCTACAATTTTGTTTTTAGTATGATGGAAAAGTAAATCATTTAAAACTAAACAACGCTAGCATATAAAACAGATCAAATATCTCCTTTGGTCCCAGTCACATCTTTAAAACAGCATACCAAAACACTCAGAAGCAAATCATAACTCACAGTAAAATTATTTTTCTAATTCCAACCTTAGGAATTGACTTTTTACGGGACTATTTTTCTTTTTACTTTGGCCTAGACTTGTTTACAATGTCTGGATATCATAACCATCTGAAAAACGATGTTGAGGTCCTTTCCAAAGCAGTTTACTATCAACATATCTAAGAGTACAGCACTGGCTTGGGCAACTTTAAAAACAAAAATACCCCAAAGTTAATCTAATATTCAACGAGAATTGACACCAAGAAACTGAAGGCCAAATTTTATAATAAATTATATTAAAATGTAAAGCACCCTAAAGTTTGCTTATCTGTGTTCTACTGCATCCTCTATTTCCATCCTTCCTCTACCCTTTCCATATTATTTGCTACTTTCCATTTTAGTAGATAGCGAGTTTATTAATTATATTTCCTATCAACTATCTCAAATACTCTGTGAAATAAACCTTATGCAGCAAACCTACTTTCTGTCTCACACACACTGGGGATTGGGGGTATGACTACAGATGTACAGATTAAAACATGGCAGTAAAATTAGTTACACAAGATACCTGCAGGAAAATTTACAACAAATCTCTATAAGCCAAAGCTAGATATTAAGTAGTTTATCTCTTTAGATCTCTGGCCTGTGCAACTCTTTTCCATTTAAAGAAAAATTTCCAAAATGTACCCATAAATTAACTATCAAGAAGAGTAGTAAATAATCCTTAGAAATAACGTAAGTAAGCATATGTCAAATTCTGACAAAGTACTGAATTTCGTGTGCTTATTAAGTCTTTAGAACTATCACTAAATACAATGATAGCACCAACCATGGAAACAAGCACAGGAAGCTAAATATCTTGATTTCCTTCTCAAAAGTAGAAATGAGAAGACTATGAGTGCGAGTTTTAAATAATGTGGTCCAAGAAAACAACTGCACCACTGGTAGGTCCTATTATGGAACATCAAGGTAATGATTACTTCTCATGATGAATTAATCAAGGTAGGGAAATGTAGAGGCCCTGCCCTAGAATGAGCTGACCTGAATATTTGGAGACTAGACTGGCTTAAAAATAAACTTGGAAAAACAAGGAAGGGACTTCTATAGGAGAGGGGTGTATTCAATATAAACCTGGCAAGAATATATAAGATATGCAGATGCTCCTGACTCTTTGTGACTATTCACCACTTCAAACATTTGGTGAAACAAAAATAATGTGCATAAGGATCACTTTAAAAGCACGGATTAGCTAATAATAAGTATATAGGTACTAAATATTTTGAACCATAACAAAGATGGCCAAATGGGAATAGGCTACTATTGTTCAAGACTACACTGGAGAGGAAGGATGTTCACCTTGCTTTTTTTCTCTTTCTACTTCAAGGATTGACTGCCTAGCATAGATTTATATTAGCAAGCACACATTACCTGTTAAACTGAAATAATTCCTACTTTCAGGCTTCTAATGGCAGCTGTTCAGCCTAGCCTCTTTTTTCTAACATCTAATCAGTTACTATGCTCTATCTATTCTTCTACTGCAAGATGTCTCTGATCAATTATCTTGCTAACCTCTCACTTTTCCTCCAAAATTCTCACTCTCTTTCTATGAATACAAGTCTCCTGATATTCCCACCTTCAATATTTCACCTATTCCAATCTATCCCCGGGAATGCCACTGTCATTTTTCAAAGCACAAATATGATTCCACTTAATGTTTACATTTACAAAATAAATTTACAGAATAGCTTACATTAACAAAATAGAATTGTAGTCATAAACTTGCTTTAAAAACCTATACAATTCATGTGATTTCACAAAATATTCCGACTCTTACAACACAGACTCATCCCAGTGATACCAGACCTCTACTTTCCAAAGGGAGTACAGTTTTGCTTATACTGTCTCCACCCATTTGAATTGTTTCTTTCACTACTATGGAAATATTATCACTCTAAAATACCCTGATCAAATCCAACCTTCTTCACAATGCCTTATCAGATTTATCCCAAAACCACCATGGCTATCACTGTACCCCTTCTTAAACGATCTTGTGTCATTACTATAACAATTCTCAAATTCCTGTCTTTCTCACCTAAATTAAATGAAGGAGGGAAGAATATGATTCAGAAATGTATCTTCAGGCATTTCACATTATTGCTCGATAATGTGTTGTCTGTACTCAGTAAGAATTCCAAACACAGCAACAACAAAAACCTAACAAAACAGAATGTCAATGAAATGCCTCATTAACCACTTGCAAGAATAAAATTTGTCTCTTCCTATCCCTCTAAATATTCCTATATATGATCTCCTATGTATTTCTGTATCATCCTATCGGTGATTATAAAGATGCAGAGTGACAACTTCAATACCTTTGAATGAAAAGATCAGATTTAGGGAGGTGTTTTTTAAAAATCACATTATAGAAAGGCTGGGACTATGGTTATAACTACCTAAACCCCCAGGATTTTTATATACATGATAATAATTAAGAATTTAATGGGAAAATAAAGAGAACTACTATTTATTAAACACATTCCATATATGAAAGTCAACTTGCTAAGTGTATTAAACGCAGTACTAAATTTCCTTTACATATAAACTTTTGAAAATATCTCTTCTTCCCGTTTATAAAGGTAACATGTAATATCATATATCTATTTAGGGGCTGGAATACAGATTCATCTGCTTTCAATGCTCATGTTCTTTCCTTTATTACTACAGAGCACCATAAAAATTAATTAAAACTTGCAAGTTTTCTCAATCTACCCTGGTTAAAATTTTAATGACTATAGCTTTAAGCTCAAATTGCTTTCATCAATGAATTAAATTACTCCCCAACTAACGCCCTTAAACAAAAACATATTGATAATATAAAAGTACCAGAATTCTAGTACAATATTTATTATATAATATGCAATTTCAAAACAGTATAATCAATTCTTTCATAAAGAAGCAAATATTCACACACCAAAAAATAAACAAACCAAAAAACCCCAGAAACTATACAAACTGTAATGTTCATGGAACTAATTCATGAAGAATTCATGGTACTAAAACAAGCTGTTCTTTATGACCCTTGCCCAGGAACAACCAATACCATCTCAAGTAACACCTCTTCCCTGATCCTGACAGAATCCAGGCAAGAGCTAAAATTGCAGCTGCCTGAGGGGTGATGCCCTTTGAAGTTATTATTCCCAGCAGACCTAATTGAGACAGTCCCTGCAAGGGCTCTCACAACCAGAGCGTCTTGCTTTCCTTATGTCCCTGTTTCTAAGAATCTTTCCCCAGGAGCCAATGGAGCCCATTTTTTCCCTTCTGCAGGCCCATTTTCTACTTACTATTCAATGGAAACAAACTAGTTTTTGATTGAAACCTCGACACATTTTCCCATAGGAAAAACTTTCCAACAATAATTAAGCTCTTCATCTGTATAGCTTGCTATAGTGCATCGATCGAAAACTGTTACTATCCATGGTTTTCTTGTGGGCAAACATGTTCAGATTCAGAAACAATCAATTTGAACACTGCTGAAAGATAATTCTAAAGTTGTCAACTGCTCACATAAGCAAGAAAGGTAAACATAGAAAAAAAACTTGAAATATATGAGTGGCTATAATTTAATAATTCTTATTTACTCTTACCAGTGATAAGCACAGAGAAATTATTTCTTTTGACATCAAAATTAACAAATTTATACTTGCATTTTTAAAGGATTCCACCACATTTTATATATCCCATTATATATAATAACATATACATAACACAATAAAAATACCTTTATTCTAAAAACTATCACAGTTGAGAAATGTAAAGTTCAAACTTAAAAACCAGAATTTCCAAAGTCAATATCAAAAGGTGTAATGAAAATAAATATAAACTCTATAAATTAAAACTGCTTTTTTCTTATGAACATCAGCACAAGAAACAAAAACAAAATGGGTCTGCCAACATGTAGCACTAAAATTTCACCCCGAATATTTTAATAGACTTATTTGCTGGGTGAGATCTAACCAATCATAATGGTTTTAGACAAAGAAGCAGAAATAATACCTTCACCACATTACCTTCACCTTTTGTTTTTACTTCATATGTTTTACCAATTTCCACTGGAGTATTTGTCAAAATTGCAGAGGTAGAAACCTATTGTTAAATATCTACAATTCCTAAAACATACTGCAAATTTAAAAAAAAAAATGTGCGTGCTAATTACAATTTAGAAGACAGTACATTCAAAGTTAAGCACACCTAGACATAAAATAGTAGATATTTGAAAGAGCCTTACTTCCCATATAAATACTTGAGATTCACAATGAAACAAAATCTCCCCACCCCCATAGTCTAGTTAGATATTTTATCTATGAAGCTACAATTTCCACATTTTAAGAAAATTTAACATTTTTCATTCATCTCACTTTTAATCAATTCTTAAGAGATGTGGAATATTAAAACACTTTGGAATCACTTAGTTTAAAAATATTTGTCTGTATAAAGATTTCCATTCCACAGTACTTCATTCAATTTATTTCCAAAAAAATCTCTTGTTGCAAGTTATTCTAACATGTAATGTAATCTAACTCTAGCTTAAATTAATATAATGGAAAGGGAAAAGGGACAAGTAACCATACAATAATCCAAGGCATGTCTTTCTAGAGCTGGAACAATATTTGAAGACAAAGGCTCACCCTGGTGATTTCGAGGATTCTGACTGAGTCTTACCTCCAAACATTCTGTTGTGAATCAAACTGGTATTCAACAACTATTTTAGGAGGTGTATGGTGGCCTCTACTGGAATACTATGCTTATGATTAAGCGACTAGGAAAGGATCCAACTTTCTATCCCAATAGGTAGGTTTTTATGTTTAAATGTGGCTCGCGTTTTGTAACAAAACAACAAAATACCTGTGCACATCTAAGTTCTCATGGCCCAAGTGCAAAACACAGTCAGTACAGTTTCAGAAGAAAGAACGGCGGGAAAAGGGGAGAACGGAAGTATTTTGGTTCAACTTGGCTCAGCTTTCCCCAAATCGGTCTTATAAGGTCTGGGAATCACTTTGCCTCTGGTACCCACCAACGGTTCAGGTATGCAGGCTGGAAAAGGGTTCAGGGTTGAAGGAAAAAAGGCACGAGAAGGGGGAACTGAGAACAGGCAGCAACAGTTCACCTGCACATACCGACTGCCAGTTCTTCACTTAAGGTAAAAGAAAATAGGAGGCTGAAAAGAAATAAGAATGCTGTTACCAAGGAACACTTGTCCCTTAGGATTAAAGTCCCTAGAGTTGGTCACCTTGGTGTGTTTTTGTTTCCCTGAGTTCATAAAACACTGAAGTTAAACCATAAGCTCTGGTCCCCAACTCCAACTCTCAGAGAGCAGAGGCAGCATGTTGTAAGAAGAACGCACGGAGTCGTGCAAGGCACCGCGCGTGTCCCCCAGTCCCGCTTCGGGTTGGAAGTGAAGAAACTTAGAACAAACTCTAGCGTGGCCGCACCTCCGGAGCCCGGTGCTCGGGAGGTCAAGCCGCAGCTAGGAATCGGGAGCTCTAGCCCACTGCCCGGTCCCCTTTCCCGCCCTCCTTGCTGCCAGAGGTCCGGGCCCCCGGGAAGGGGGTGGGGGCGCTCGCCTGGCACCCCGCTCTCCCGCCTGGCCAGGCTCTCCCGGGACACGGGGCTACAGACTTGCAGCCGGTCCCGCCCACCACACTCACCTCGCCGCCACCGCACGCCCCGCCGCTGCTGCCGAACACCTCCATTTCTTGGTCGTCCCAGGGATCCTCCGGAGCAGCGAATGGTAGCATCGCCTCTTCAGGAGCACTCGAACAGGAGCTGCCCGTCTCCAGCACCAGCACACATCCCGCCTGCTGAGCGTCCTCGCTGCCGCCTCGGAAGAGACTCCGAGCCCCGTATTCAGTGACCGCTGACCTCGTCACCGGCGGATATCTCAGGAGCTGGGAGAGCGGGGTGTCCGCCGACCGCTGCGTCCAAAGAGAAGACAACTCAGTACTGCCTCCCCTCGAGCAGCAGCCGCCCTACACCTCTTGCTGCCCGCCCCGCAAAGCTCCGCAGGGTCCCCCCCCCCGCTCTCCCCCCCCCCCCCGCGCTCCCGGGCCCCCTCCCGGCTCCCTACGCCGCCAATATGGCGGCAGCCGCCGCGGTACCTGTACGGCAGTACGGCGCTTGGAACCCCCGTGGCGGCAGCGGCGCGGCGGCGTCACCGGCGCGTCAATGGAGGTTCCCCAGCCCGGGAGTGCAGTGGGGTGGGGGGGAGGGGAGGAGGGGAGGAGGGACGGGGTGGTTGCGAGGAACGCGTGCTGGGGGCGGGAAGAAGAGGAGGGGGCGTGCTGGGCGGGGGAGGCGGGCGAACAGTAGTAAAGCCCACAGCTTTAGCCTGCTAAACCTGCCCACTCCACAGAGCATGCGCGATGCTCCCTACACATGCTCAGCAGGCCTTCCTAAAACTACCTAACCGCCCGCCTGGCAGGAGGATTCCCAAAGAGGATGCCGGCAACTCTGGGGCTCTGCAGAAAGCTTCAGGAGCCCAGGCTCTGCCCGAGGGCCGGCTTGCTGGACCCAACAAAACTCAGGTGTAGTATACACCAAGCCACGCCCATTTCATTACCTAGTAACCAATACTACCAGGGCGGGGATTTTAGACTATAATATTAGGCACCTAGAAGCTAGAGGTAGCAGATCATACATTTAGAAGAAATCAGTATACCTGTGCTCCCCAGTCTCCCACTCCAGTCAATTTGTCTCACTTAAGATGTTCCTGAGAGTCGCCTTCACAGTGCTAATGAACTCACAACGGTTCAATCTCTTGTGTGCCCCAACACCACAAGAGCACACAATGCATACACACACAACTCTAAGCAGACTCTAGCCATGGTAACAAAGGCAGGGTGTCTAATGCTAACCCCTACCCAGCCCTGGGAATGTATGAGATAACACACACACACACACACACACTCACACACACACGTAGTGACAATGTTTCAGTCTTCCTCACATGTGCTTTAACCCTTTGCTATTCTTGGCTCTAGTAATGTAACAGATGAATTAAGTTCCAGCTTACACACAAAGTGGATAATGAAAACCCTCAGTAAAACATTTTCATAGTTAAAGTTAAAAAAAACCAGTTATTCCACTTTTTGACACCTACAGACTTAAAAGCATTTGCTATAGCAACAAAAACTCAGTCCCTTGGAGAGGTTTCTAATACACTACTTAAAACACACCACCTCCTTGCCCTTTCTACATCTAGAGCTGTTGTGATGTGCCTTCCATTTATTTTACCATCTGCTGTGGAGTGCTAAGAAACCAAAGAGGCCACAGAGGTTGGCAGTGAATTCAAATAAGAATTGCTAATAATGCCCTCTGACTATGCTTAAAATCCAAAGCTGTAGGAATACTGCCTTGCAAAAGTGATACCTTTGAAAATGAGAACATGAGGCTATAAGACTTGAAAATGTGTGTTTGTGTATATGTGTGCTAGTGTGTGTGTCCATAGACTTATGTGAGTAGACTTATGTTTGACAAAAATGAATGATAGTGTTCTTAATGAAGTTCAATTTCATTGAGCTCTGAGTCTCATTTTCCTATTGCTTACAAGCTCAATTCTACAACTCTCCTCCCTCTTTTCTGCATCACTTATTTTTCTCCTTCTACTGAATTATTCCCATCAGCAAAAACATACTCTCTAATTTCTACTTACTATCATTTGATGCATTGTATACCTCCCAATTCTTTTAAATATTTTCTGTACTTGACCTCCAAAATAAAACTGTGCATATTTGCTTCCTACATCACGGATGTCTTGTCTGTTTTGCTGTTCTTCATCTTTATAAATGTCCAACCTTTGAAGCTTCAGTGCTCAGCTCCTGACTTTTGTCTTTCCCACTTTTCTAGTTCTTTACTTATCCCATGCAGATGCATGGTTTAAATCCCATATGTATGATCTCTAGTCATAGAATTTCTTGAAGTCAAGACTTGTACATTCACAGCCTGTCCAATATATCTGCTTAGATATCTAATATTTTATTCAAATTCAGTTTATTCAAAACGACTCTTAATTTCAGTCCAACCAACCTGGCCCTCCACTATTCCACAAGTTTGCAGTTCATAACTCACTTTACCATATTCAATTTCTACCACCAAATAAAAAAATAAAATTTAACATCCCTATGTGTTTCTTCATTCAGCATCCTCTTTAACACATAGCTATTTGAATGCCTCCTAGATAGATAGATAGATAGATAGATAGATAGATAGATAGATAGATAGATAGATAGATAGATATAGAGATATATTTGATAAGATAGATAGATAGATATCTCCCATAAATATGTATGCCCCTCAACTCAGTGGTTTTACAAGTCTCCATTTCTCATAAACTTCAATGAGATAAGAAGTGTTTAGTCATTCTTAAATATTTATTTAATATTAACAGGACAGTGGTGACACATACCTTTAATCCCAATACTCAGGAGGCAGAGGCAGGCAGATCTCTGTGAGTTAGAGGACAGAGCCCGGTCTACAAGAGCTAGTTCCAGAACAGGCTCCAAAGCTACAAAGAAACCCTGTCTTGAAAAACAAAACAAAACAAATGTATTTACTGTTGCTCAGATCCCTTGGAATTGCTTCCGATCAACTTTTCTATTGTTTTCTTGAATTGAGCATATACCTCCTTAACTAATCTTTCCAAATATACATTTATGGTCTCTCTTGCATCCCAATCTAGTGATCAAAGTTCTTGAAAGTTCTTGAAAGATTCTCCATCTTATCCAAACCTCTCAGTTCTGAATGTAAATACTTTGTCATCTACTTCTTTTTTCCACCATCTTAAACTTGCCTATTCATGGTCAAAAACTGTAGTAAAATCTATGCACTCTTTCCTTTCTCAGACATCCTTTTATCATTTATCATTTTCTTTTCTCTTTTAAATTTTATTTTATTTAATTACTTTTTTATTATTCTTGGGAAAAGTCTTAGGATCACTCTTTATTCTAGACTAGCTTAAATTTAGTATAACACAGGCTGTCTCTCATTTACAATGATCCTTCTGCCTTTGCTTCCAAATTCTGGGATAATGAGCCATACCTTCTGCAATTTCAACTATGTTCATAGCAGTATTATTTGTAATAGCCAGAACCTGGAAACAACCTAGATGCCCTTCAATGGAAGAATGGATGAAGAAAGTATGGAATATATACACATTAGAGTACTACGCTGCGGTAAAAAACAATGACTTCTCGAATTTTGCATGCAAATGGATGGAAATAGAAAACACTATCCTGAGTGAGGTATCCCAGACCCAAAAAGATGAACATGGGATGTACTCACTCATAATTGGTTTCTAGCCATAAATAGGGGTCACGGAGTCTACAATAGGCAAATCTAAAGAAGCTAAGTAAGAAGGTGAACCCAAGGAAAAACATATAGTTATCCTCTTGGATAAGGGAAGTAGACAAAATTGCCGGGGGGAAAAGTGGGATGTTGGGGGGGGGGGTAGGATGGGGGTAAGGGGAGATGGGGAGAGAAAAGGTAGAAGGAAAGGAGGGGGGACTTGGGGAAACAGGAGGATCGGGATAAAGGAAGGTTGGATAGGGGAGCACGGAACCCCATTTCTTAGTTAAAGGACCCACTTTAGGATGGGCAGGAGACTTGACCCTAGAGGGGCTCCCAGGTGCCCAAGCTGAGGCCCCCAGTTAGTTCCTTGGGCAGCTGAGGATAGGGAACCTGAAATGACCCTATCCTAGAGCAATACTGACGAATATCATGCATATCATCCTAGAACTTTCATCTGGCGATGGATGGAGATAGAGACAGAGACCCACACTGGAACACTGGATAGAGCTCCCAAGGTCCCAAGGAGGAGCAGAAGGAGGGAGAACATGAGCAAAGAAGTCGGGACCACGAGGGGTGCACCCACCCACTGAGACAGTGGAGCTGATCTACTGGGAGCTCACCAAGGCCAGCTGGACTGTTACCGAAAAAGCATGGGATAAAACTGGACTCTCTGAACATGACGAACAATGAGGGCTGATGAGACGCCAAGGACAATGGCACGCGGTTTTGATCCAACGCAATGTACTGGCTTGGTGGGAGCCTAGCCAGTTTGGATATTCACCTTCCTAGATATGGACGGAGGGGGGAGGACCTAGGACTTACCACAGGGCAGGGAACCCTGACTGCTCTTTGGACTGGAGAGGGAGGGGGAGAAAAGTGGGGGGAAAGGGAGAGGGGTGGGAGGAGGGGGAGAAGAATGGGAGGAGGGGGAGGGAAATGGGAGGCTGGGAGGAGGTGGAAATTTGTTTTTTTTCTTTCTTTTCTTTATTCTCCTTTTATCAATAAAAAAAATTAAAAAAAACATCCAATACTAACAACTCCCATTTATTAAAAGCTATTATTCTACAGGTATATTATTTTCACAAATTTATTTAGCATTTATAACAATTTGTTAACTCGGGAGGCTGAGGGAGGGGTACTACTTCAGTTTAAGACCAGCAAGAGCCAGGACAGCAAAGGCTACATAACAAAACCTGGTCTTAAACAAGCAAATAAAATTTCTATTTTCTGTATTTTTGACAAGGAATCAGAGCCTTGAAAAAAATCAACAATTTTCTCATATGATATCATACCTTTTAAAAATGGGAAACCTAATATTAAAACATGTCTGATTGAAGCATAATCTAGCCCACTCTGATGCTCCTGAATCATCACTGCTATTAAGTTCCTCTGTCCAGAAGTCTCCTGCAGAAGAGTTAGCCACACTTCTTTTATATTTTCCATATATTTAATTACTCCTTAATCTTTCTTTTGAACTTTTTGGCACAGTAAATTAATATATTAAGATTTATGTTCATGACACATAAATGGTATCCAATAAATATGATGGATGTAAAACACTTCTAGACTCTATACATTGTGTAAAAGCTGTGGGCTGATAGAAAACTGATCAAGACTCAACTCTGCAAAGCTTAATAGTTATTTGATCTGTGCTGACCAAGGCAGAGATATGTTGTATGGTTTTAATTAATACTAGGCAGGTACCATGAAACCTCAATTTTATTAGCCCAAAAAGTACTTGAAATTTTGGTGAAAATGTAAAGACATTTTATTTAAGCATAAAAAGCAAGGATCAGTGAAGACTGAGCTTTTCAGTCTTCTGCAAATTATATGGAAGGGGGTTACTTTCTATTCCGTCTTCAGGAAGTTTTAATTCTGAAATTGTAAACTTGTCCATGTTCTGGGTTATCAAATACTATAGCATAGCATGTGAATTTTAAAAATGACTGGCAATATTTTAGTGGTTATGGGATTATAATGCACTATATCCAGTTCTTAATTAATAAATTGTTCATCTCAGAAGTTGACAATACAAGCTCTACCACCATTATAGTACATTTTCTGAGTATTTCCAGAACTAGGGAAAGGGTACACTTAAACCTCCACACTGACTCCTCTACTCTGACAAATGGCACACATTGGATGACCTGGGTCAGAGGTGAAAGGGGGTGGTCACGTAATTTAAGTGAAAAAAAAAAAAGGTTAACTGACCCATCTTGGCCTGACTCCTGGGAGGGGGTGTGAAATATGAAGCTATGGTCTTTGATCACCAGATCACAGACCACCCACAGATCACTGTGGTTCTGATGTCTAAACTTTAACATATAAAAGGTAATATTTGGTGAATGATTATAGAAAGAGCCACATAATCTTACATTGTTTTCTGCCTATTTCTACAAAGATTTCCGTGTAAATAAGAGATAACTAAAGTGAAACTAGAAAGTATTCAAATACCTTATTTTGGAGATATCCTAAACTAATATTTGGAAATAAGTTTACTTAGAAATAAATATATGAGACTTGTATTTAGAAAAACAGTAATTTTAAGTGTATAAGTATGAATTAGTGTTTAGTTATCTTTAAATCGTACCTTAGCCATTTCAGAGAACTTTTACTTTAAAAATGCTAATATTGAGCCTCTAAAAATCAAATTGCAAAAAGCAAAGGAATTCACACTTACTGGTAAAATGCAAGCTCACTATTGTCTGTATTACAAAATTAATGATATTAAACGTAAGTAAATTGTAAATAAGATAATAATTTAATAAATTTTCATCTTTAGAAGTTACTAAAGTATATATTATGTAGAAAGTGAAATTCATTTGCATTATTTCAGTTGGCTAACCCTCAGTTGTAGTTTACTAAGACTTTTAAGAAAGGTACTTATATTATGCGATTTAGCTAAAAGTTCACTCTCACTTCATTCGAATAATAGTATCTATTACAACATAATTCTTCTATATTATATATAAACAAAATACCAAAACCCCAAATCTTGTTTTCTTATTTCTAAATCTCTTTAAGACAGAACAAAATATATGTTTATATTGTTATTTTCTGGGTGGAAAAAATATAGGTTTTTTTTTTCCCTAAGTGTACTGGTAGGAGGGTGATCAGATGTTAGAATGACTGATCCACTCAACAGGAAATGAATTTCTACAATGATGTAAACAAAGAAGATAACAAGCCATATTTCAAAAAATAGATATATTTTTATAAGTCAAAGCAATAACATCAGATATAAAGCTAATCTGGATGCAATATCCTTTACAGCACTGTTTACTGAAGTTGAATGAAGAAACCTGGCAGATTATTCAGTCAGATTCTCTTTCTAAACTCACTGTCTGCAATTTAAGTTCTTTCCAAACCTTGACCTTTACTGAGGGAAATTCTAAGTGTATACAGTCCTTGATTAAGGCTATGGGAGTAACTATGTAATCTTGTGCAAACTTTGAGCATATCTTCAATCAAAAGAAAAATGTCTCATCCCTGAGGCTCAATGTTGAAGCACTTAAATAAAATCTTAGCACTAAACAGACAAAGGCAGGACTGTGAGCTACAAGCCAAACTGAGATACACAATCTTTCTATCCTTTCCCCTCCCGACTATTCCCCTTCCCTTCCATCCTCTCATCGCCTCTCCTTTCCTTCCCTTGTCCCTCTCTCTCTATCTGTCGCTGTTTGTATCTGTTTGTTTCCCTAACACATGTACATGCACATGCACACAACACACACACAGACACACACAGAGAAATCAGCATTTTTAATTGAAAAGAATTCTAATCACTGCTCAGTAAGTTTATAAATAAAACTTAAATTAAACTGAACCATATAATTTCATACTTATTAACATGTTATTCTAAGTGATTGGTAAATATGTATCAGGATCATTTGCAAATCTCATCAAAACACAAATTACTGAAGACATCACCAGTGTTTCTGGTTCATAAAACCTAGGTTGAGAACTGAGATTTTTCAATTCTACCAAGGTATATGGTAATTTTGATTCAGCAAGAAAGTAGAATCTAAGAACTATTGTTCTAATTCATAATTAGTCAAAGTAAGAAAGATATTCTAGAAAAAAAATTGATTCCACAAGCATAGACTATTCAGTCAAATTTCAGATCTTTAGAACTCAGAGCAAAAACTAAGAGGAATTTGTTAAATGAGTGCAAATTTAAACTACAAAGAATGTTATAAACAAAATCTTTCATAAGATCAAACACTATAGATTCACTTTGAAACTTCTATAAATTGTTGGCACTTTATATTACTGTATGTAGCTGAACATAATAAAAAGTATCCTTTATCCTGATAGCTTGGTTAGCAATTCAACTGGGAAATTGGGCAAAATTAGATGCCTACAGAAGAATATGGATACAAATATATTCAGAGTAGAAATATACTGGGTAATGGATAGGTTATTTATAACCAGTGTGCCAGAGATAGCAGGTTGAAATTTAAAGGGAGTTATTATTATTATTATTATTATTATTATTATTATTATTATTATTGCCAGTGTTAGGACAACTTCAGGGAAATGTAGTCTAGCACCCTGGATAGCTCCTTGAAAGGCATTCAGATTTCAGTCCAAGCCTTGCTTGCTTCACTAAGTACCTCCCCCCTTTTTCCTTATCAGAATCTTTATGTTAGAGGAGGCCACACATTTATATAATTTTAAGTTTCTCAGAAATCAAAGGTGGAAGTTATTTTCATTTTGAAGTTGTACTGTGGTTCTCAACCTTCCTAATGCTGTGACCCTTTAATACAGCTCATCATGTTGTTGTGGTGACCCCCAACCGTACAATTATTTTTATTGATACTTCATGACTGTAATTCTGCTCCTGAGTGGTGTCTCAGTTCCTGAGACCATTTGGAATATGTGTTTTCCAGTGGTCAAGACACACAGGTTGAGAAACACAGACCTAGAGTATCAAGTGACAGGACACATATGGAAGCAAACTAGAGCAATGCAGAGGTATTTACAATCACAAAAAGGCCTGTGAGAGTCTTTAAACAAAACAAAGCTTTTCAAACTAAGTATGGAATTCATCAGAGTGGCATATACATACAATTCCAGTACTTGGAAAGCCAAGACAGAACTGTGGCAAGTTCAAGACTAGCCAGGGCTATACTGAGTCCTTGTCTTAAAAGCATGGTAAGACTGGCATACGGCTGAACATGATGATGGACACTTGTAATCCTAGCATTTAGTAAACTGAAACAAGAGTATCCCAAGTTTGAAGTCAGTCTAAGCTATGTAGCAAGATTTTGTACTATAAATAAGTAGCTAAACAAATAAATAGAGATGAAAACTAAAATAAAATTTTATCTTTATAAAACCAAATATATGTTTCTCTCAGTATCCATGGTAGTTTCCATGCAGGAATTTCTATAAATAAATACTTAGGTTCCTGATATTAAATTCTATTTTCACTATATATATATTATATATATATATATGCTTTATGTACATTAAATCATGTCTAAAGTATTTATAATACTTTAGGCAATGTAAATGCTACATCAACACATATGTTTCTTAGTAAATAAAGACAAAGAGAAAAATCCCACATATTCAATACAAGCACATTTTTCAAATATTTTGTATGGAATTTGTACACAAAAGCTATGAATACAGAGGCAAGTGAGTATTTATTAATTCAAGATTCATTTGGCAGTATGTCTGTGTGCTGCATATCAACCTCAAAGCCTTTCATAAATGATGGACATACTCTACCATTAAGCTACATCCCCTGCACCTATATGATTTTTTGAGTTGACTTAATTTCCAATTTTGAGATGTCTTTATGGTCACTATTATAAAATGTTTCTTAAAAATGTACCCTATTTTAAAAACGTGCCAAGGCAACAGAACTTCTATCTAACTTCTCTTCTGTACCTTTGACTGTTTATTGTATTTATTGGAAATTTAATTAAACAGATGGACCTACTCTCTGGCAAAGCTACAATAGTAGTATTTCTTGTCCCATAAATTTTAATTCATTTGGTAAAAGTAGTTTAAGTTAAAGTCTTCTTATACTAGTTACTGAAATTGAATTTAATACCTATCATATTATAGTACCTCATTGTTTATCATAGGACAGTCAGATGAAGAACTGTATTTTAAAAAACTAAACTTACAGGCCTATTAGACTTTTTAAAAAGTAAAATATTAACACTGTAATATATCATGCCACTATAAAAAATAACTAGCCTTATATGAAGGAATACCAGTATGACATCATAATAAACTAATACTCCTGGAGCTTTCTTTTTTTGCAACTTCACTTTTTAGAAAATACCAATTAGAGTTCCATTATATTTTAATGTACAGAAAAATGGAAAAATCATTACATCCTAACAACAACAACTTAGACAAAAATATAAACAAACAACAAAATCATAACATTCTCTTTTATTCTGATGGCCATGGGAATAAAATCTAAGGACTCATGGATGATAGGCAACCATTCTAGTACTTAACTTCATTCCAAATCCAAATAGACTTCAATATTCCTCTCTTGGAGTGAAGAACAAGGCCCAAAACCATTACAGATGAAGAAGATTGAAATAACTCTCTCAATCGATTTGATAAATGCCATCTATATTGGAATAATTAAATCAAAAGCAGAATGCATGTGCTGTTCAAGTATTCACAGGATATTCATGAAGATAGATTCAATCCTAGGTAACAAAACGAATTTTCAGCTATTTCAATGTTTAAGCTAATATAAAGTTTGCTATCAAATAACTGTGGAATTGAATTTTAAATCAGTGCTTGAAAGATGCCTAGAAAATCCCACATATTTGAAGTTAGAAACTTTCTCAATAAACCATCAATTAAAAGAAAGGTTACAGCTGGGAGATGGTAGTGCACGCCTTTAATCCCAGCACTTGGGAGGCAGAGGCAGGTAGATCTTTCTTTCCAGGACAGGCTCCAAAGCTACAGAGAAACCCTGTCTCAAAAAATCAAAAATAGGAAAGTTCTGCAAAGGTAATTTGAAAATAGTTTAAATGAAGACAAATGAAAGTAGAACTAAGAACTTAATTCAGTGCTGAACTTCTTGTTTTTCAAGATCCAAAATTCAATCCTCATTACTTCAAAAATAAATAAATCAATACATAAAAAGGAATACATTATAATTTGAGAAATTCATCCAAAGAAGCTCTTGGAATGAAATTTACAATATTAAATGCTTTGATTAAAGAAGCAATACCTTGTCATCAATGGAAATATATACCTTACTAAAGTATAAACAGAAGAAATTTTAAATGAAGCAAGAAGAAGGAAGGAGAAAATAAGACCACCTATGAATTTAATTCAAAATAAAAACAAAGAGCCGGGCGGTGGTGGCACACATCTTTAATCCCAGAACTCAGGAGGCAGAGGCAGGCGGATCTCTGGGAGTTCTAGACCAGCCTGGTCTATAGGACTGGCTCCAGGACAGGCTCCAAAGCCACAGAGAAACCATGTCTCGAAAAACCAAAAAAAAAAAAAAAGAAAAAGAAAAACAGAGAATATTAATAAAATTAACTCTATCACCTCTTTGAAAAGATTAATCAAATCAGAAAACAATGAATTTTTTGCCAAAAAACACAAGATTCAAATTGCTAATATTGAAAAATGAAATAGAGGATAACATTACAAATAGATGTAAAGGAATATTAAAGAGAACTCTAAAGAGATCCTCTAAAATCAACAACTTAAAACAATCACTAAAGATTTTATTTACTATTCTGTATGTTGTTATATAAAAGAAATGACCTACTAACTCATGACATAATATGGAAGAAAATTGAAAATACTAAGTGAAATTAAATGTCCACAAAGTACATATTTCTCTGATATAAACAGAGAAAATTTCCAAAATAGGAAAATAATAAAAACACTAAAGTGTGGCACTAAAGAGGCACACAGTCCAATATAATAGAATAGAGAAATAAACCCATACAGCTACAGCCACCTGATTTTTGACAAAGATTCCCAAAATATTCACTGGAGAAAAAAGAAAGTTGCTTCACCAAATGGTTCTGGAAACTGGATATGCACATCTCTCAACTTGCACAAAAGTCAATTTAACAAGGCCAGCTGGCCTGGGTCTGAAAAAACCTGGGATAAAACCGGACTCTCTGAACATAGCGGACAATGAGGAATACTGAGAGCTCAAGAACAATGGCAATGGGTTTCTGATCCTACTGCACATACTGGCTTTGTGGGAGCCTAGGCAGTTTGGATGCTCAACTTACTAGACCTGGATAGAGGTGAGGGTTCCTTGGACTTCCCACAGGGCAGGAAACCCTGATTGCTCTTCAGGCTGAGGGGGGGGGCTTAATTTGGGGAGGGGGAGGAAAATGGGAGGCGGTGGCGGGGAAGAGACAGAAATCTTTAATAAATAAATAAATTTAAAAAAATTGGATCATAAAGTCCTTAATGTGAAATCCATAGACTTTGGAACTACTTGAAGAAAGCACAAAGAAAATATTTCAAGCATGAACTTTCTGAATGAGAATACAGATTCTTGGGAAATAGTAACAAGAATTAGCAAATGGAATTTTAAGGAATTAAAAACCTTCTGGACAGCAAAAGAACTAATTAAATTAAGCCCTACTAAATGGGAAGAGATCTTTACCAGCTAGTCATCTGCCAGGGTATTCATATCAAAAGTAAAGAACTCAAAAAAGTAAACACCAAAGAAACACTTAATACAATCAATAATGGAAAAATAAATTGAATCTAGAGTTCTTAAAAGAAGCTCCTAGCCAAAAAAATACATTAAAAATATCCAACATCTCTAGCTATCAGTGAAATGTCAATGAAAACTACATTGAGATTCCATGTCATCTTAGTTAAAATGGTTTTAATTTAAAAAAAAAACCACATTCTGACAAGAATGCTGAAAATGTGGACCCTATATACCACTTTGTATGAGTACAAATTAGTGTAGGCATGAAAGAAATCATTAACAGTTTCATAAAATTTGAACTACCATGTGATACTGCTCTAACACTCCAGTTAATATCTCCAAACAATCAAACTAGAGATAACTACATCATCCATGTTTGTTGTTCACTATTCATTATAGGCAAGAAATGCACTCCGTCTTAACATCATTTGTAGGAAAATGGATCAATCAGGAGGACATAATAATAAAGGAACTAACTAATCTATCTATCTATATCTATATCTATAACTTTTCTCAGATGTGGAACCTAGAAAAGACATTCAGTTAGAAAGAGAACTATTGGGGTAGAAGAATGGGATTAGTATGAGTGGGAAGAGTCAGCAGAGAGACAAAAGAGCATAAGAAGACTCAATATGATATACATATATGGAGATTCAATAAAATTGATGTTTTTGTATAAGTAACACATACTAATATAAATGTTGAAAAATCAAAAGTTGAATGGTTTGTACTGTGAAACTTTAAAATTTTTAAAGATGTAGTAAACACCAGATTGTACTATTTAGGTCAAAAAATATTAAGTACAGAGTAAAGGAGGAGAACACATGCAGAGCCAGTTGACTTTCAACAAAGTGAAAATGGCAATTTAATGAAGAAAGGATACACATTTTGATTGAATATGTTATAAAATGGGATATCCATGTGGAAGATAATGAACTTGGATCCATTCTTTGCAAATATACAAAGAATAACTAAAACAAATTATAAGTGTATATGTAAAATTTAATATCTATACATTTTTAGAAGAGATGACGCAAAGAAGGAAAATATGATCCTTTGTTAAGCAAAGATTTTAGATTTGGCAATGAATTCATGAAGAATTCTACTTTATTAAACTTTATATTATTTGATCTTATAAAAAACTTATTAAGAGAAAGAAAAGACAGGCCCATGAAGAGAAAATAATTTGAAATTTATGCCATTTTTAAGTTTAAACAATTTGACAGTTCCTCTACAGAAGATGATACAATAGAAAAGGGGAAACAAATGATGGAATATTAAACATCATTAGCAATTATGGAAATCTTCATTAAAACCCCAATAATGTACTACTACACACTTACTAACGTCACTAAAAACCAAGTCACCAAGAAAACTCAAGCAATCAAAAGTTCTGAAGAATATAAGCATAAACAGCTCTCTTCAGTTGTTACTGGAAGCGCAAGTGGCATAGCCAATTTGGAAATGTGGCTGCCTATTTTCTAAAGTGTTAAACATACACTTATAAGACTTAGCATCCCACTGCAGCACACTCACTCAGGGGAATTAAAAATGTCTGTTTCCACAGTAAGCAGTGTGAGAGTATTTAGAGGCTTCCATTCTTGTTGTCTTGCTTTGTTTCCTGGTGCTTGAGACTGAACTCTGTCCTGTGCATGCTAGGCTCTATCTCTGAACTGCATCTGTACCCCATTGAAGGTTGTCTAAATGTCTCTCTAAATTTCCCAGTCCAGTTTAAGAATGCTGTGTGGCCCAGACCAGCCTTGAGTTTAGAGGCTCGCCTTAGCCTCCAGAATAACTTGGGTTACAGGTTCAAACTCTGACGTTAGGTGTGTGTGAAAGTGCTTTTTTTTAAAGCTGATTTTCCGATAAACCCCTAAACTGGAAATCCCCAACCAGCCTTCTAAGTGAAAAATATATAAACAATGTGTGGAACATCAATTCAAATGAATGCTAGGCAACAATTGAAAGGATGGAACTAAATGGAAACAAAAAAATGGCAGATTACAAATCCATTCTTTTCAGGTGAAAAAAAATCACACCTAAAAAGCTTCAGTCTCTAAATTATGGATGACATCTTGGATAATAGCAAATTCAGAAGAAGAAGGCCACTAAGTGGTGGCTGGATACTAAAGCAGAATGTTCTTATTCAAAGGCCTGAAGTTTGCTAGACTGATAAAAATGTTCATTTTCATGTTCAACTACTAGTCGGAGTGGCATTATTATATGCATTTTAGTATATAAAAAGTGTCCCTTAATAAGCCTGTCATATAAGACTGTCCATTACATAAACAAAAAGGATAAACACACCCAGACACACAAAGTATGACTAATAATAAAAGCCAATTGTAGTGACATAAACCTGTTATTCTAGTAACTGGGAGGCTGAGACAGGATTGTGAATCCAAGGCTAACCTAAACTGAATCATAAGCTATGTTTCAAAAAAAAAGTACTGAAAGGTAATGTTGAGAATGTTACTGACAGAGTAGCAAGTTAAAAATGGGGAGTCGGCAAAAAGGTATTCTGAGGGACAAGCAGAAGATTTCAATAGATAGAGATGTTTGCAACCAAACTAGCTCTTGCAACCATATCTATGGGTGGAGGTGTTTATGTTCTGATTGTACAGGCACACTTACACTCCTTTTTAGCAATAGCCTGCTCTGTCACCTGATTTTCCCCTCCCACTAACACACTGAGTCACTGTCCTTCCAGAATTTCATGCAACACAAGCAACACAGTCCCTGCAATTGTGCAGAGCACCTGAAAATTGAAGGCTAGAGTGAATCCTCTGACATGCTATTTCCTAGAGATTTCCACTCCACCTAAAAGATTTTGATAGATATAGTAAAAATAAGTATATCCAAATTTACCTAGTTAACTTACATATTGTATTTGGATATTGCCACATATTATTGTTATTCTTTCTATTGCTTTAGTAAGTAGAACAGAAATCACTTACCATCCAAAATATATTTGACTGGCTTTTCTTTAACATATTATACAAGAGAAATGAGAATGATTCTTTGAGTTCCCTTAGACTTATTTTCTTTGAACTGAAAGAAATGTAGCTTAAAATATATATGGGAAAACAATTTTTTTCAAATGTAACATCAATATGTGATATTTGTGTAAACAATACTAAGACTAATGCTGTAAATATGTTCTCTAAAAATACAAGGTAACGTTACTTCTTTTGCACTTATTTTTACAGTTTCTCATGACCATTTGGGTCTGCTATTGACTTTTTGATTGTCACATAATTACACTGTAACATTACCACTAATTTGAGATGGAAGTATTTCCCAGAAAGTAGTAGTACTTTAAACATCTTCAAATAGAAATGATTTAACATCTTCAAATAGAAATGGTAGTCGTAAGACTAGTCTGTTTAGTAACGAACACACCTCCTAACCAGGTGGCTGCATGCCATTGCTAATTATCCAATTGCTTAATCTTAATTACACCTTCTTTTTTAAAGCAAATGAGTAGTAGGAAAGGTAACACATTTACTCTCTCTCTCCATATATATATATATATACATACATATTTATATATATATGAATATATATATATGAATATATATAACTTATGCTGCATATGCCCCCAAACAATTTAAGGACCCACATTGTTTATCTTCACTGGAGCAAAGAAATGGAAATTAAATAAATGACTCAATTTAATAGAAGTTAAATTATCCACAGAGATCATCCATCCTCTTTACACAGAGTTTATCAAATTGTAATAATCAACTAAATGCCTCCATGGCATCCCACCTCCCTCAACTTTTCTTTTTTCTTTCCAAAACCCCTCTCACTTCTGCCTTGCCACTGTCCTCTCACCCCTTCTGCCCTTTCATTCTCCCTCTTGACACACTTACTCCCTCCTGTCCCTCGAGAACTCCTTTTCTATTCCTTGCATTCTCCCCTTAACTACTTCACTGTATCCTTACCAAGCCCAGCCCCCAAATCTATGCCTCCTTCTGCTGCCCTTTATTACCTTGTCCATTTACCTGCTTCCCTGCCTCTCTTCTGATTTAAGGACCATCTATCAATAATTACCACCTATTAACTGACACTATAACATGAATATCCTTTTCTGGGTATCTTTTTTTTTAATTTCTGAAGTTAAACTTATTCCATATTTGACACTCTAGGCTACTGGATTTGTGAAACTCAAGCTATTCACCTTTCATGGTCTTTAGCCTCTTAGGCCTTTGACTGAGTTCCTATTGTAATTTTTAAAAGTAGTAAACATATTCTCTGCTATTCTCCTTGGAATATTGTTTTAAAATGGGAGTGCTAGTATGAGTGTGCTTAATAAAATGTATAATTCCAAACATAATGTAAAATGTATAATTCCAAACAAAATAAAATGTATAATAAAATGTATAATTCCAAACATATCATGTGATAAATAATATTTATAAAATTTACAAGAAAATATTTCTTTGCTGACCAAGTGCTTAATTCTAGTACAAGAAATAGAGTTGTGAGTCTAAATATGATAAGATCTTGATGCCAGCAAATGATTTATACACTATCTACTTACATATCATAATTTTCCTATTCTACCAGTGTCCTACAATAAGAGTTTCTATCATGTAATTATGATAGTACTGTGAAATATAAATATTCTTCTATAATTATTGAAGAACAAGCAATTGCTAAACTACAGAAAGAATAGCAATGATTTGTATTTATAAAAATACATAAAATTTGAGGATACACTCATGCAAGCCTCTAACAGTATAGTGGCTAACATATTACCCCTAGTAAATCACTTAGAGTAGCAATACTAAGCTCCAGTAGCCTAAAACAGTTAATAAAACTCATTTATTCAGGAAAAATATTAAGCCTGTCTTCAGCAAATAAGCAGCGGTTTTCAAAGTATTAGGTCACAGAAGCTCACCCCTGACTACCATCTGTTATAGGCAATCGACAGGCTCATCCATTTACTCACCCACCATTTTTATTCCTAGAATACTGAGTCTCTCTCATTCTTATTCAGACAGATTTAAGCCGCTGCTATTTTATAAACCATACACGAATGAATAGATAGGTGAGGAGAGCCTTCAAAATTTATTTGTTCAGTGTTTGCATTCATGTTAGCATCTCAAATAATGATACTTATCAGTCCTAATTGTCTTCCTGTGATATGGCTATTTACTCAGACCTGAATTACTGTCATACATTTATTTAGTGTGTTGTACAGAAAGAGAACAGTGCACTATTGATCTCAATTTGATTAGAACCAACACTCGAACACTTAGTAGAGGCATGAGATTCTGTTTAGATTAGATGATCTCCATCTAGCATAGAAGCTAATATGCCTCCAATTTTGAAAGCAGATTACTTTTGCTTTTCTGCTAGAATTTCTAAAATAATCTTTATTTTTACTTCCATGTATAATAGGTAAATTAGAATTAGGTTTATTATATTATGTATGGTGTGTCTTCTTTCTTTGAATAAGTAGCCTGCTTTAGAAATATCCATTTATCATGATAAATAATCCTGTCATGTTTTTTGAGATAAAAATCAAAGTGCCAGAAAATATTTAATTAACCTGATTTTATAACCTTCATAGAAATGAACTGTGTATCATCACCAAGTCAGGCTCTGGAAAGTTTTCTGTTTTCAATATTGATAAGAATTATTTCTGGCTGAACTATTTATGATTGTTTCTTGCTTTAGTCTCCCCAGGAACTAAACAAATGAGCAAGTATGGTTTACATAAATGATATAAAATTTAACTTATTCTATATTTCTTGTACTTTCCTCCACTGAGTCTGAGTTATCAATACAGGGAAAATTACAGTGCCAAGAGCTTGGCATGATCCAAAATGATCATGCCCAAACTGACAACTGCCAATCTTGTAACTCTCATCCCTGATCTGAATCTTCAGAATGCTTTCTTTTCTATGCTGTATTTGTAATGAGGGGAAGGGCTGGAACTATTGTTTCCAAAGGCTGACAGAGTATATTAATGAAAGTCCTTAGCTACCCTCCTGCCAGCACTATTTTGCTACAAACTTGATGTTAGCATTATTAGTCAATACGGGAACTTGTTCATGGCAACATTTGATCCAGAATCATCTATCCTTCCCATAGAAGTCACAAGTCAAAAAAAAAAGATATGTTTGTTAAATCTTATCCTGTATCCATTTTCTTTCCCTTCTTGTCATTTCTTGTTGTAGATCCAGCCTAACACCTTAATGCCCAGGAAAAATCCCAGCACCTATTGTGTATACATGTCCTTCTGTTGTTCATATCTAGCCTGTGGGAAAAAACCATAGAGTATCAGGCTGGGCATTTAATGGAGTATACTTAGAAGCTAGCATATTCAAGACCCTAGGTTATGGAGAAGATAGATGGAGCAGGAAGGACAAAGGTGGAGAAGAGAAGGGAGGGACTGTGAAAAAGCCTTGCAAAGAATATCAGATGACGAAAATTCAAGGAAGTATTCTGCAACTTAATTATTTTTTGTTTCAATAGATCATTATTCTAGTCAACATTAATAGACACTTTGGACATTTAATTTTATAATGGGGATTTAATCATAAATGATAAAATATGAAGTAAAGTAGATGAAGTCAAAAGTCTGCTCTATGGTTATATCAAGAAAGATAAAAAGCTATCTTTTGCAACTCTTTCCTAAATAACTATATTTGACAATATTTTGCATATATGCATTTATTCTTCTATCTATTCAACCAGTATTTCCTGAACTTCTGCAGACACTGTTCTCATCCCATATCTTGGTCAAGACTTCTTTAGCCCCTTTGTACTCCTTCTTGTTACTTATTCCATTTTGCCGGGCACTTGTGCCATCAAAGTAACAGGACAAAAGAATATATGTTAATATATAAATAATGAATAAATAATAAATAATCTAGGACATAGAATATGATATCCATGTTGAGAATCTAGATCAGCAACAGCAAAAAACGCACCCAAAAACTAAGATCTGAAGAAACCCGTAGTTGGTAACAACGTATTGATATCCCTTGTTACAAATGTGCAATATAAATATAAAATTTCACTAAAATATGGAACCAACCTAGGTACTTGTCAATAGATGAGTGGAAAATACACTATACATACACAATGGAGTTTTATTCACTCATAAAAAGTGAAACTATGTCAGTTTCAAGATAATGAATGAAGTTAGAGATTTTTTAACAGAAAAAAGCCAGAATCTGAAAGATAAATGTATGTTGTCTATTATATGCAAAACACATACACACATGTACACACACATACACACATGCACACATGACATGAAAGTAGAAAGAGGAGGGAGAAGGAAGAAAGGAAGACAGAAGTGGGAGGAAAAATATGGAGTAACAGAGGGAAGATAACTATTTTGTACTTTCTCTCATATGAAGATTCTCAATTTATGTACATGCATATATGGATATTTACATTTATATAGATCTTTGATGAATGATACTGAATTTATAAAGAAAACTATTCATGGGAAAAGGAAACTAGTAAGAGGGAGAAGGGGAAAGTGAAGATAATAAGGAGCAAAATTGAGCAGGAACAATTTTACATACACATATGAGAGGATGCATAATTAGACTCATTAATTGTATATCAAATCATAAAAGTAAAATATAAAAAGGTAATTATGTGTAGGATATATATTCTTTACAATATCTTAACCATTTTCTATAATCCTCAAACTATAAACCTAAAAATAAAGATACTTATAAGAAAAAGAAACAAATTAGTGAGAGAAAAATAAAGGAATATAGGAGCCATATTTCTTTAATAAAGTTTATAATGAAAATATGTGTAAGGTAAGTTACAAATACAAACAGAAACATAAATAGTTGGGCACACTCATAATCACAGTATTTGAAAGACGAAGATAAAAACATCAGGAGTTCAATGGCCAGCATCAGCTCCGTAAATGAATTCAAGGCAAGCCTAGGCTACATGAGACTCTGTTTCAGAAACATACATACATACATAGATGAAAACAGATGAAGGTGAATAATAGTGATATACATCTGTGATTCTAACATTTGGGAGGCTGAGACAGGAGGCTTGCAAGTTAGAAGTCAGGTTAGTTTATAAACCGAGACTTTCTCTCTAAAATGAAACAGCCATTTCCTTGCTGCTCTATTCTTAGTCGCTAGGAAATAGAAACAACCTACATGTCCTTCAACCTGAATGGATAATGAAAATGAAGTACATATACATGATAGAATACTATTCAGTAGTACAGAAAAGTGAAATCATGAACTTTGCAGGGCAAATGATTGTAGCTAGAAAATATCATACTATGTTAGGTAACGCAGATCCAGAAAGACAAAAATCACATATTTTCTATCATTAGAGGCCCCTACCTGCAAATCTTCAGATATTACTACATAGCCTGGAGTGACTACAGAAACCAGGAAAGTAAATTAGAAACATTGTCAGAAGATGGGGGCCTGGAGGAACAATAGAGAGGGGAATAGCAGGATATTAGTGATCTGATAGAGGAAATGCAAAATGGGGGGTTCATTAGGGAAGGGAGAAGGAGGAAAATGCATAATAAGTATCAATAAGGGTAAAAACTAATAATAATAAGGTGTCTGAAAAAGTCATAAGGACTAACTGCACAATATTAGTGAAATTATGGTTTTCAAAGGAGAATCTTCAACTAGTAATGTATTAAACTAGCATAATCCCTAACAGCAATCTATAAATATTTGTACTTGTACCATTTTAGATAAGTGTAGCCTTCTCCTCTCATCAAGAAAACTCCACTTTGAAACAGATGGAGATCACCACAATAAACCACGCCCACAAAAAATTTAGAGTTGTAGCTCCCAGTGCTGATGGATACAAAGCACTCGCACATCTAAGGTTCACGGGACATTGGGGAAGAGGGAGCAGGACTATTTTAAGAGCCAGAGGATCAGGGTGTTTCCTGGGATATTCTGTTTACTTACAATGTCAGAAGCTGCACCTACAAAATCTCACCAACATGACTGCCCAAATGTGAGCTAAATACAGATGGCATGAATGAGTGTGCCAAAGAGGACAAGGAAAAGTGGATGAAGCCTCAATCCTACACAAAGGCAACTGAGCAGAGCTGTGGCATGAATGAGTATGCCAAAGAGGACAAGGAAAAGTGGATGAAGCCTCAATCCTACACAAAGGCAACTGAGCAGAGCTGTGGCATGAATGAGTGTGCCAAAGAGGACAAGGAAAAGTGGATGAAGCCTCAATCCTACACAAAGGCAACTGAGCAGAGCTGAGAGTGAGAGTGGTAGCCTTCCCCAGGGTAGAGCACACTAACTTGTTGTCTAGTGCCAAATAGTCAGCCCTGAAATCTATATACAATTAACGTTACATGGACTGAGCAGGTCATATTTAGTACTTATGTATAGGCATGTACATATATGCATATACAGACACACACACACATACAATATCGATTAATGAAAAAAGTCTGTGTGAGGGAGTGAAGGGCTCAAAGTAAAAAGAAAATATGGTTATCATGAAATATGTTTGTCCCGAGGTTAAGTGGAGGGGGAGAAATGAGAGCTAAACGAAGATAAGGATGTACTAGAAAAAGGAAATGACATAAGAAAAGGTTCTTGGTTGTTAAAAAATCTACTAATTTAAAGAGAGTAGCAATACTTATTTGCTTTGGAGAAAGGGGAACGAGTATGTGTATTCTTGCATGCTTAACAAATGTATCTGAGAACTACGGATTTAAATACCACCAATTCTGCTTCTGTACAGCAATCTGACCATTTTCCTTTGTTAGATCACCTGTTCTATATTATTCCTGTGTTCTTCAAACAATCTAATTATCTAAATAGTTAAATTACCAATATTAAATCTGGGCACATGCCTTTTATCCCAGCACTTGGGAGGCAGAGACAGTCAGATCCCTGTGAGTTTGAATCTTTTCTGGTCTTTATAGAGAGTTCCAGGACAGCCAGGACTATTATACAGAGAAACCCTGTCTCAAAAAATAGCAGTACTTGCTGCTCAATTGAGATAATCTACTTGATCCAGACTGAATGGTCAGGTGATTTTTCAAACAAAATTAATGAAATATGAATTTAGAGATGAACTGACTTTAGAAAGAGTTCAGATACTTTATGATTACAGATTTAGTTAGGGAAAATAACCATAAATGTTTTTGTCAGAGTGTTCAATGGTAACATTAGGATCTGGGTTAAATACCCAAGCATAAAAATAGGGTTCGAGTATGTATCTTGAAGATATAGCCCTTAGGTAGAATGCATGAGAGCCTAGGTTCAGTCTCCAGTAAAACCTAAGTAAATAATCAGAGCTTCTTAGAAAGTTGAGACTGGAAGATCACTCAAATCCGTGAGTTTGATGCCACCGTGTGTATACAGTAAGAAATCATCTCAAAATATAACGTAAAACAAAACATGTGGCATCACTATAATAATCCATTTCAAGCTGTATCTGAAAGTCAAAAACCAGTATATATATATACATACACACACACACACACACACACACACACACACACACATATATATATATCTTAGTCTCTAGCTCATTAAATCCTTCATCTCCATCTTCATGCTACTCCCTAACTTTCTGATCCATCCTAAGTCTTTAATGATGACTCTCTAAGCACCTCTGAAACGTAGGCATTATTTTCATTTCTCTCTCTCTCTCTTCCTCTCTCCTTTCCTCCCTCCATCAGTCCCTCCCTCCCTCCCTCTCTCTCTCTCTCTCTCTCTCTCTCTCACACACACACACACACACACAAATTTCTTTGTATCTTAGCATTTGTCATCCTGTCATCTACTCTTACAATTTCAACTGTCTCATTTTCTACCAACAATCCTTGTCACTACTCTCAGTCATACCACTCTCTTGGGTTCTAAGGATGCTTTCTGAAAGTCTGCTAAACATCTACGAACTTTTCATTCACTTTAATTCAATGTGTTACAAAGTAAATTAATCAATTTTCCCCTCATAAAAATTTTACTATTGATCTTTTGTGCTCATTGTGCTAATGTCATCATCTTAATCATAGTCCTTTGCTCTAGAATCTTTGTTGTCTTTAATTCCTCCATATTTCTCAATTTCACATATATTTGTCCAGTTGTCAGTTCTGTGCAAATGAAGCCAGTAGTTTTCTTATTTAAAAAACCTCCCTTGGTCTTCAAAAACAAAATACAAACTCTTTAAATGATCTATGAGGCTTTGTATATAAATTTATCCTCAGTGTGCAGTGTTTTACAATTAATGATTTTATCTATATCACTCATTTTCTATGTTCTCAGAATTTGCCCAACACACAGTTTTCTTTTCCTGTGAATACCTTTTCCTAACTCTTTCCTTTCATCTAGATCAGCTAAGTACTTGGAAGGAACTCTATGTTTTATATTTGTACCACTTATCAGTAATGACTAACACAAATAACACATATTAGAACTTGACTTCAAATTGCAGCAGTTATGTAACTAGTGCTTAGCACCAACAAGTAACAACACTCCCAACTGCTTTTGAGAAATAAACAATATCTGTCTTGTTGGATTGCATATCTTCAGCATTTGTATTGTTCTCTGACCCATAGGAAATGATTATGGCAAAGGAAAATTCACAAATGAGTGAATTTCTTGACTGTTTGCTCTCTCTTCTTTTTTACACTGCTGCCAGCTTACTCACTCAGCATTCGTCACCTAGACTATTTTGAGAGCTTTCAAGTGGACTTCTTAACTTTCTTTCTCAACTTAAACTATGATTCTAGCTTACAAATTTGCTAAGGTTTTATTTTTTCCCATTTAATCTCTCTGTTTTCTCACAGATGTATTCCTCCTGAAAATATATTATAAAGGACACTGAGATATTTCCTGACTGTGGAAGTTCATGATCTCATATAGATGAGAGTCTTATGTATTAGTAATACTGAAAGAAAACAAACAGTATGCTGTCAGTATAGAGAATGAACTATCCTTGACAGAATTCAGAAATATCAAAGATGAGATCTTAGAACTAAAGGTTTAGATTTGGCTTTGAAATAAGGGTAATATAACTTTCCTAATACTTACATTTGGTTGGCTATAGATGGCCATGTTACATCCTAGCTTTAAAAATTCAAACATAAATTATCACAGTCAAGACCAAATCTAAATTCAGAAGCATACAAATTCTTGTAGGACCTGGTATCTGCATATTACATCCTAGCATCATCTTCTGGTATTTATTTCTATTTTGTATTACTACAACAATATTATCATTCCTTTATCTCACTGTTTCATTCTGTATCTACTCCTAATGACTGCTATGTTTCTGTGGTAGGCAATTTCAACTTGAATTCCCTCTTAAGACTTGATATTTGACAAACTAAGTAGAATTTCTGTTTTTTTGTTCCTTTAGTATCACATGTAATTTTCTTTTTGGTTTTTCTAGACAGGGTTTGTAGATCAGGTTGGCATCGAACCCACAGAAATCTGCCTTCCTCTGCCTCCCGAATGCTGGGATTAAAGGTGTGTGCCACCACCGCCTAGCCAGTATCACATGTATTTTCTTCATAACACTTCGAGTCTGTATATATTTACCTACTGTGAAATCACTTGACTATTATTTAATTCCCCAAGTAAAGTGTAAGCTATAAAATTGCAAGGCTCAGGGAAGACGAGATGATTTGACAATTAAGAACATTTGATGCTCTTACAGAAGATCTGAGACCTGAGGTTCCTTTGTAATACACATATAGTGACTCACAACATTCCATAATTTCAGTTTCAGGGAATCTGAAGTCCTCTTCTAGCTACCACATATACCAGGAAGACACAAGGTGAATATATATACATGCAGGCAGGCACTCATACACATAAAAATAAATTTAAAATAATTACCAACCTGTCGACTCTTTGTTGACATTGCATGGATCTGACATGCATCACGATGAAGTATACTAGTTTATCTCCAAATAAATTTAATCAATGAGTATACTTTTTACCATGTATGTACTTATATTGATTACATAAGCCTTTATACATGTTTCTTTTCTTTACTACTTTAAAAAATGATACTGATGCAATTACATCTATAGAAACAACAAAACATATTTGTGGATTTGCAATTTTTTCTACAACTATGAAAAGTTAAGTACAAAATCTTTAAAGATTTTCTGTTGTTTTTTTTTTTTTTAATTTTTCGAGACGAGGTTTCTCTGTAGCTTTGGTGCCTGTCCTGGAACTAGTTCTTGTAGACCAGGCTGGCCTCAAACTCACAGAGATCCGCCTACCTCTGCCTCCCAAATGCTGGGATTAAAGGCATGCACCACCACCGCCCAGCTTAAAGATTTTCTGAATGACAATGAGCCAAATTAGATTTCAAAATAAGCTGTCATAAAATAGGAATTTCATTTTTAAATGGTAGCATTCACTAATTAATAATTCTTTTGATGAAACTCTTTTATACCCCTTTTCTGATAAGCAGGTAGCAGAATGATGTAGCTACTGAGAGACTTGTATGCAAATTATGTTTTGCCCCATATTTCATGTAACTTTGGTCACATTTATTGTCTTAGCTTTCATTATTTCAATTTTTAACCTTATTTAATTATTATATATTATGTGGAATACTTTTGAGAATTATAAAATATAATGTCTACCACTACTTGGGACGGGGAGGGAGGTGATGATGAAGGGTATTCTATAAATGCTTAATTATTCCAGTTATTCCAATGAATATCTATTTTGCCATTGATTTGTCTGATCACATGTGGCCAAAATTCAAATAGTCATATGGCCTGTTTCTTGTGGTTTAAATATACCATCAATTCTAAAATTCAAAATTCACTGAATCTGTAACTTGTGCCACAGTAGATCTGCCTTCCTGGATTCCTGCTTTTCTAAGTAATGATAAAAAATGATAGAAATGTTGCACTTTCTACTGCTGTAATGCACTTGCAGCTATAAAAGAATGCTGTTGCTTCATTTCTGTTCACAGTTTCAATTAACTGATGTTGGAATAAAAATACATGTTTGCAATGTGGAAGGGGCCATGTAATTATTCAGCCTTTCCTGTTTGTAGCTGCTTATTAGTATGCTCCACATGTTTGCCTTTCTTCCACTTCAAATGCTAATTTTAGAGTCCCATTTTTATTATCGAACACCTTTCGGAAAAATTGTAACAGTAAGTATGACAGACATCTTGAGTCTGTCATGTTTCCCTCTTTCTTAATGAGCTTGTTCTCATGACAAAAAATTTTAAATTCATACTTATTTTCAAACAATATCTTCCTTATAAAAAATCAGTGAATTGCTCATTTCATTAATTATCACTAGTTTCAGTTAACTTTCAGACCACATCAACTGAAGGAGAAGTTGAGTATTCAAGCAGCTTTCTGAATAAATGTTACATTTGTAAATATTTAACACTAACATTTTTCCAGTTTTCAAGCAAAACTCATAGTTTGCTTAAAATATACAGGTACTATAATTGAGGTCAAAGAAGTCATCTTTTTGTTTGAATCATGTAGATAATTGGTTCAATTCTCCACTTCACTTTGTGTGAAGTAAGTAATTGAGTGAAATTTCAACTGAACATTTTACTGAAAAAAAAAATGTCAAAATGAATGTTGATTATCTTTAAGCCAAAACAAGTAGCTAATTGGCTGAAATTACCAGTTGCTTGGTCATGCAACCTTGGTACATTTAGTCATATCTATAATGAAATTGGAGAAAGAAAAATAAACATCACTTCAGTATGCCTACCCTAGCTTTCAATCACATGCACTCGATGAGTTAATAGCACACTAAAAATGGCCACTTTTTTCCGATTTCTGGTTTTATCTCTTAAAATAAATGATTAAAAATTTATTTCTATATAGAATAAAAATTATAGCATCTTAGCAGCATAATTTATCTCAACAAATTGTCACAAACATCTGTTTTGCATGCAGAGAAAAATTATGAAAGTAGAAATCTAAGTACAAACAAGAGTAATCTGGTAGAACAGAAAGGTGATTGTTAACTAGAAATATTTTCACATATTTTTATTTTGCATGAACACAGTCTTGGAAGTTAGGATAAACAAATGAAATATGTGTAGGCATACTGGAAACCAGGGGGCGGGGGAAGGTTGGTGTTAAATATTTACAAATGTAAAAGAGGTCTGGGAAATCTTAAAGTCTATGAAGCTGTTTAAAAACACCCGAGGGCAAATGCTATCAAAATTATAATGAGAAACAAAATGGATGTTTAGGAATCCAATTTTCCCCTTTGAACTGGTGAATGAACCTTATTTAACAGACTTATACTACTTAAAAGGCTTTCTAAAAATCTACTAATAGACTGTCCACTTTGCTATATGACCATTCTGTACTAAAATCATTTCATAATGGTAGCTTTTTGTTTAATTCTGACAGAGCTCAAAGGGGAAATTTTTCACCTATATTTCAAATAATAATAACTTTTCAGTGTTTTGAAGTGAGAACTATGCTATGGTAAAAATCATCTTCTGACTTGCTGTACTGTATTAATCATCTCAAGACTTATTTGAGAGGAAATGTTTAGCGGCTGTTTAATCTATTCCTTCTACCCTCATTTAATATCTCTCCAACTCTTTGAAGACTTATGATTAAGTTAACCCTTCAGATCTTTTAATTGAATTTTATAAGGACATTTTTAAAAATAATTTCTAAGAATTTAAAAGGAAACACTTTGGCTTGTTTTCCCTATACCTTGCCCAAATACTCCATATATACATAGATAGGTCATAGATGCAGAAATTGAGCACGTTACTCCTTATGAAAGGCACAATAAAAACTTAGATACAGAATATGTCAAGATTATATCACACACACAAAACCATGTTCATTGTTTGTGATCGTAGGACATTCTATCATTCTATTATTGGCATGTCTGACCTATACTTCTTAAGGGCTCTACACAATTATTTGTTATATTTATACATAACTAGTTCAGGACCATCTTGTATTTATTTCTGTAATCTGGTATTCCTCTGGATTTGAGTTTGCCTTTAATAGACTTTGTCATGTTTATTTTTACCCACATCAGCTTGTCAAAGTTGTTTGGAATCCCAAACTTAACCCATTACCCCAACCCCCAGCTCTGAAAAGGCAGAACTGATTGAACATGTATAAATTCTTTAAACAAAGTCACAAATGTCATACTGCTCTTTGCACACAGTCATGACACTGAGACATTGTACATTGCTCACTCTTCTGCCATTTAGTTATAGCCTAACAAAACTCAATACCATATTTCTATAGATTTTTACCTGATTTTTGGATCGTCGACGACATTCAAACAATGGAAGGCAACAACACAGGCTCAAGTTAGAGTTGACCCTACGGCCAGATGTTCTACGTCGTGTCCTTCTAGAATTCATCATGCCTCAAAGTCGGTGTAGTACAATCTGAAAAAAAATATGACTTGGGGTGAAACAGTGAAAGAACTGGGGAACATAGCAAGCAGTTTAAAACATGAGGAAGGAAGGGGCACAGGGTTGGAGAAGTTCTCAAAATTTGAAATCTCACCTTAATCCCTGCTCTTAAGAGATTCTGTAGTATATTTTCTAAAAATACAGCAACTCATAAGTTGCATCTTTTCTTGGAAAAGAGGGACAGAATGAAGAAGAAATGGTGAATGACAGCCTAACCCCTACAAACCAAGCTTTAACATGTCCCTCAGACTCAGAAAAAGAAAATAGGCCACATTATTCCCTCTTCCTCTATTTTCTCCTGGGACATTCATTTACCCTTTCTTATTTAAATTCCTGGCATTCCCATCTCAGAACTGTCTCTATCCCTGGGCAGTTCCTGTCATAAATATACTCTTCCACCCGGCTCAGACCTTCTTGGCCACCAGCCAGTTGGCTAGTTTCCCTCTACCAATAACTAGATTTTCTCTAATTATACAGCATTTAGATGTTACAAATATCAATATGAATAATCAATTTGAATGTTGAACCCTACTGACAACATCTAGTATATCATTAGCATTAAATGTATATTGTCTTAATAAGCCAGTCTATTACTTTATCAACATACAAAAGTGTCAAGGACATGAATAGATTGAACTATTACCCAATTTAAAACATACTTGGAACATGGCATCATAATACATGCCTATAATTCTAATACTCAGAAGGCTGAGACAGGAGGATTAAAAGTTTGAGTTTGACCTGGTCTACATAGTAAAATATTGTCTCCAAAAGCCCAAGGGCTAGGGCTATAGGTCAAAGGTAGAATATTTGTCTAGAATGCACAAGATCCTATACTTGATCTTCAGCACTACGAAAAAGAAATATAAAGGAAACAGTGTTTGAGAGTTTTGTTATGCAATAGAGATGTAGGTAAATTAAATTGTAGTCTAGAACAGTAAGACAGACCACAAGTTTAATACTAAAATGTTTTACTTCATTTTTCCTTGTGTTTCTTTCTTTCCCCTTGCTTTTTTTTTTTTTTTTTTTTTTTTTTTGGTTTTTCGAGACAGGGTTTCTCTGTAGCTTTGGAGCCTGTCCTGGGACTCCCTTTGTAGACCAGGCTGACCTCGAATTCACAGAGATCCACCTGCCTCTGCCTCCCGAGTGCTGGGATTACAGGCTTTTTAATCTTGAGACAGGGTCCTACTATGTTGGTCAGACTGGCCTAAAACTCACAGCAATCATCCTGTCAGCCTCTCAAGTGCTGACATTAAAACTGTGAACCACCACCCCCGCTTAAATAAGACAGGTTTATATTCTACTTATTTATTTATAATTTATACTCTGCTGATATCTTTTTAAAAAAGATTCAAAGCAGCTGACATTTGATTGGAGATTGTTATAATCAATCAAGTATTAAATATTTTAGCTAAAATGTTTTAAAGAGAAATGATTTTATAAATTTTTGCTATTGCTATACTCATCTAAATGACTGCAAATAACAAAACTTATGATAACTTTTATTATTTTAAGGAATTATTGATGGTGAGAGGGAATGTGAAAAAACTTCTGAAAGGCCAGCCTTCATTGTAAGGATAGTATAAATGACAAAACCTTTTCCTCCATCAACCTAATGTTTGTCTACCTCCCTCCTTCACAAATATCTCCAATAATGTAAAGTAATAGAAGAATAAAGGCCTCCCCCATTGAAAACAAATACTGTTACGATTGGAAGATGGGGCCTTTTCACCTTCATTCTTCAAAGTTACTCTTTGAGCACATTTCATTACATTAGCTGATAAGTTCAATTACCAAAGCCACTAAATTTGTGCTTATTGGTAACTATGATCTAACTTAAGAGTTAGCTTTAAGATTTGTGGCTTATAGGAGTTTTTAGATTCAAAGATAAAAACTTAAGAAGAAAATTGTGTTAGATGTTTGTATACATAATATGTCATTAAATCCTTAAAATTTTACAAAGCAGGCATCATCACTCCTACTTTCAAATGAAAAACCTAAATACAAAGAAGTGTCCACAGATAATTTAGTAGCATAGCTCAAACTATAATTGAAATTTTCCAAGTCCAATGGCTCCACCTCTCTCACTTCTCCAACTGTATTAAGGAGAAACAAAATGAAGACAGGTGCACAAAACTAGAAAATTATTTTCCAATACAACAACTACCCATTCTTTTCTCCTCAAATTTTCTAGTTTTCTCTAAGAAGAAAACTAAGTTTCTCTTCAGTTACAAAATAATTTTACATACTTGAGGTTCAGTTAAATAACTTATGATCAAAAATTTAGGATGAGCTATACATTTTTCATTCAGAAATAAGAGCCAGACAAAAAGAGGACTTCTAAGGATGAAGGCTTAAACAGTGGTTCTCCTAACGCTGTGGCCATTTAGAATGGTTTATCTTGTTGTGGTGACCCTCCACCATACATTTATTTGTTGATACTTTATACCTATATTTTTGCTAATGTTATGAATCATAATGTATATGTCTAATATACAGGATATCTGATATGTGATCCCCAAAGTGACCGTAGCTCACAAGTTGAGAATCACTGGCTTAAAACTATTTATTTGAAGCATTAGATATTAGCATTCAAAGCCCCCAAATTGAGTTTGTTTGTATATAATCTAGTCATTAATATTGCTATATAAACTCTTAGGTATCCATTCTAAAATGAAATTAAATAAAAATGTTGTCAGGATAAATTATAAATTATTAAACATGAGCTGTCGTGGTTGAGCATTAATCTAACACTAATACAATCAAATAAAGGTCTTTATTGGCTGTATTCATTGGTTGACATCTTGATGAATTTGGTGAATAACTAGAAGATTTTACATCTAGAGCATGCATGTAATAGTAAATATTTCAATAGTAAATATTTCAATCTTTATCTACTTCCTGGAGGGTACGTCTGCCCAGCCTTAAAAACACATATAATCTAAAATTGCTCCCTTTTGCTAGAACTTTCTGTTCTTTCCATGTCAAAATTTTTAGACAGTTTCCTTGAGCATAGTTTTTTAAAAATTTTTTCATTGTTTGCAGTATTGAGAATTGATCCTAGGGGGTCTCATTCATACTCAACAAGGGCCTTTCCAATGAGCTACATCCCTATTGTGACATACTTCTTCTGTGCAACCTCTTCCTTTGTATACCTCTTCACTATTGATTTAGTTCCCCTTTCCAGAGAAATTTCACTTTCGGAGTTTATCAGCAATCTTTTTTGTTACAAAGTATAAATTATTTTTATACAGCGTGTTCATTTTCATATTGTCTTCAACTAGAAACTCTTTCTTTGGCTTTTGAACTTAATCTTAGTCAAAAGACTAAAAAAATGGTGCTTCATTCACTGGCTTCTGATTGTCTTTTATTATTTTTCTCCTATTGTATTCATTTTTACTTATATTTTCTTGTACACCTTTCTGTGCACTTATGTTTTTCCACTGTTTCTTTTTAAAGTTTGATTTGTTTTCATGATTTTATAACATCTAGGTTGATGGTAGTGTAATACAAATCTTCAGGTCTACTTCTGATCTTCTAAATCCTATTAAAATGCTTAGATAACTAATAATTACTACTACAGATCCCTCAAATAGAAATAGAACCCATCATATTTTCCTCATAAACACTCTTCTACTTTCCACCTTCCCAAATTATAATATTCTCCCACTTACATTTAATTATTTTTCTTTATTCCTTCTATGAAGTCAATTATCAAGTTCTTCTGGATTTTCCTTTCTCCATGTTCTTATGCTTTTTAGTTTATTCAACAAACTAGTTTAATCCAGAACTAGCACAATATACAAAGCTCTCACCAGCATTTGCACTGTGCCTCCTGCATTACACTAAATATAAATTTAAGGTTTCTTTTTCTGTTGTTGTTGTCCTACTGCGTGTTCTAATATCCCAAATAATCAAATACCTGACCTTTCTCTGTCAAGACCTTCCTGTTAAAATCTTAGTTTCCTGGATTTAGGGTTTTAGATTTAACATTTGTTCCCTTCTGATAGATAATTTTGATCCTTGTCGTTCATTTAAGGCTATATAACACATACAGTTCTCTCTACAGGGCAATGAAAATTTACTAAAGTTTACACAATTCATACTTGCACTAAAATGGCTTTGAAGCCCAGCCAATGAAAAAGGAGAATAGAGACTACCCCATCTCAGCTTTTTGCTCAACCTACATGTCACCATTCATTGTTTAAATTATTCCTGTTTAAAATTTCTTTCTATTTGTTGCCTTTAGACAGCATGAATATGGTGAAATGCAAGCCATCAGTCTAAATCTAAATCTAAATATCTACTTTCCTGGCTGTACAATGTTGTAATACTAAATGATGCTGGAGGAAATAGTAAATTGATTTAATGCAAATTCTTGGTCTCTAATCTCAACTTGCTTTCAAGGTTACCTAGTAACATTTCTTCCTTCTTCTCCTTATAAAAACTATTTTAAGCCTTCTCCACTGTCTTGTTATCACTACCCATCTGTTTCTTCACTTAACTTGTTCACCTCATGCTGCGTGGTACTTCTAAGAGAATCCTTCCAATTTTCTTGCATGCCACCTCTAATCATACTTGCTCATCACTTTCCTCCTCTTTTCCACCTTTCTGCAGAATGCAATGGAGGAAATGACCACCTCTGGTATAAAAAGCTGTTAACACTAATATGTATATATTCCATGGGTTTTTGATCCTACTGCACGTACTGGCTTTGTGGGAGCCTAGGCAGTTTGGATGCTCACCTTACTACACCTGGATGGAGGTGGGTGGTCCTTGGACTTTCCACAGGGCAGGGAACCCAGATTGCTCTTTGGGCTGACGAGGGAGGGGGACTTGATCGGGGGAGAGGGAGGGAAATGGGAGGCGGTGGCAGGGAGGAGGCAGAAATCCTTAATAAATAAATAAAAAGCTGTTAACATGCATATTCTCCTAATCTTGACCTCTCAGAGTTGTCACATGAGGATTGCCACTTGAGGTGTTTCCAGCTCACCCCAAGTGCTCTCTCATGGTCACTGTTTATCTTGCTTGTCTCCTAGCTTTAACCTTACCCTCTCTAGTACTTCTTTCCAATAACGAATGAAATGAAATTTCCTTCTTTCCAGTAATGAAAAATGTTGTTTTCATGTTAAAAATAAAATTGCTTCCTTTGACATTCACCTAAAAAAAGGGCCAATTTTTTTTAAAGAGGTATTTTATTCTCATTTTTCAGTGTCCATCACTCTCATTCACTCTTAAATTTGATACAATTTTATTTTTACCTCATTGATCTTTGAAATTATTTAAGTCAATGATGGCCTTATGGTTACTGTATTCAATGGTTACACTAATCTCTGCTACTTTCTGAAATATCCCTTCTCATTCCTTTGGTTTCTTTGGCATTACCATGTGTTTTCTCCTATCTATATATCTTGATTCTTCTGTCTTTGTTTTTTGGTCTTTGTTTCTGTTTTTTGGTGGGAGGGGCTCAATTTCATTAAAAAGTTCTTTATATTTTGCTAGTTCATAATATTTTTTCTCAGCCCTCAAGAGCTCTTACTTTACACTCAAATCTGCATGTAATTTTATTCTCATATGCTAATACCTTACAATTTCATCTCCAGCTCAGATCTGCTTTCTAAATAAATAAATCTCTCACTTTAACATCCCCTAAGCTATTTCATTCAAATCATTCCATGGGACTCAGTCAATAAATCTGCATTTCTAAAGTCAAATTGCTAAATCAACTATTTCTTTCTTTGTTTTTTAATTACAGTAAATGATATCACCATGAATCTTAATTTTCTAACTCATAATAGTACTTGGAGTACTCAAAGTCACTTTTGTTTACCTAGGATATTTCCTATTCATCTTACCTAGGTTATTGTTATACATTTTATATTAGGAATCCTTCCAGGGCTTCACTTTTCTGACCTCTCATCACAAGTTATATATCTCTGTTTCATTCAGTAATCTATACTTTTCAAAAGACTGTAAGTACAAATGATCCTCAATTTGCCATGGGTAATGACCAGATAAAGCCTTTGCAAGTTGAAAATATCATAAATTGAAAATATATTTAATATACCTTCCCTATTAAACTCCATAGTTTAGATTAGTCCACATGTCTGCCACTGATACCTTAGCATTTTAAAAGAGTATCAGACTATGTAGTAGTAATCAAAGAAGAGATCAAAGTTCAAATTGTGAAGTATCATTTCTCCTGAATGTATATTGTTTTTGTATCATAGTACAGGTGAAAAATCATTAGTCCCTGTTGTAAGCCAGGGACCATCTGTAGTGTGATGGATGTGTTTTGCTCTTGTGTCTTCAAACTTACTTCAGTATTAACATTGCCACTTAAAAGTGGTTGTTGAATATTTTTAAAGGTATCAGAATTGATAAAGATAAGGCAAAAGTAAAAACTAGAGGAAGTCATCAAAACAGTCTTAAAAAAGAGAACTGTTTAATCTATATACACTAAAAAATTACCTCTCATACTCTGTATTAACCATTTTAAACTAAAAGATATTTTAAAAAGAAAGTAATGTCTCAAAACATTATCATTATTCAAATGTTTTCATAATAAAAATTATGACAAGTATTATAGCAAACTTCCCACATATTTATGGTTATCATTCTTCAAACTTATAAGAGATTCCGTCTTTCTTATAGATTTCCTTCCCACAAGTTTCTCACTATGTTTTCAAAATAATGTTTTACAGGATTGTTTTGGTTAATAAGTTAGAGATATCAGTAAATTATTTTAAACTCCAATCTCTCTCTCTCTCTCTCTCTCTCTCTCTCTCTCTCTCTCTCTCTCTCTCTCTCTCTCTCTCTCTCTCTCTCTCTGTGTGTGTGTGTAAAATAAATTTAAAAGAAGATGTTATTTGGGGTAGACCAAGATTTATACTATTTTAAAAATATGTTGTGTAAATTTTTCTCCTCTCCAAAGACATTCATGAGCACACAAGACAAGTGACCCATATCTCCCTTCCCACTACATAAACTTCATTCATGTTCTCACAGACAGCAATTATGTTATTCCTTATCATTTTCTTCTTCAGACAGAATAGGCTTAATTATGTTATGGCCTAGTCTCCATCTTGTTTATTATTTGGGTCTGGTTTTTGCAGAGTCCCTCCTGTTTTTCTAAGCTTTAAACCAAACAGAATGGTATTTGGTATTTCAACAAAGCAGAGAAGTCAAATAGTTATTTGATAATAAAAAACATCCAAGTGATAAGATGAGAACTTGCATTTTAACAACGAAGTGTGAATGCTTTTGCCTTTTAAATCCTCTATTAAGGACCACACAGAGGCAATTTCTCTTCCCCTTATTAAGCCATGCCTGAAAATGTGAGTGTTTGGGCTTTGAAAACACTAATGAATGACTCATAGTAATAGTATACAATCTGCACTCATAGTTTGCAGTGATTTTATCACTGTCGCTCTTCTTGTTCACAGTCACATTCCACCGAAAGACATTTAAAGATTAATAATACAGTATTTCCGCAAGCTCATTGATTTCTCACCGACTCACTCTACTGGGCTGAGGTTGATATTTGTTCCTCAGCTTCCACCTACACCATAAAGACTAATGATTTTCTCTTCACTTTTACCTCTAACATCTGACTTTTCACAGAATCTGTCCTTCTGTCCCCCACCCCGCCATGCAATTGTTTTCAATTAATTGGCATTCTGTTCCACTCTTTCTTAAACTTTTTAAAAACTTATTGCCCTCATCGAACACAATACCCTGGCCTTCTGTGAACCAGACTCATTTATCTCTTTTTCTTGTCTCTGAACCAGAAAAGAAAGGAACCGGAAAGGCAGAAGTTATAACCAGAGGTTGGTAAATGCCATGTTGCACTATCATGGCTATCCTCTGGTAAACAAAGCCTGAAGCAGATGCCATAGACGTGAAAACACTGGACAGGATTGGTATACTCTGATAAACAATAAATGAGGAAGATTGAAGTTTGTCTTTGTATTTGCATCTTCTTTTTCTCTTCTCTTTTGACTCCTGCCCTAGTCTTTCACTGCTTTTACATCTTCAGCCCAGATGCTCTGGTTCCCACTTAAACTCATTTATCTGAAACAACCGTTTATACTCTGTACCTTTCTCCATCTATTTCTTACTTTATCTGTAGTACTTTACTATCCTCCCTGCTCCCAATGCCTTGAAATCAGTCCCAAAAGATAATTCATATTAAGATAGCTTAATTCAGTGAGACTCTGCTTACTAAATGAGGATGATGAAAAGATACTTCTTCATCTTCTTAACTACAAAATATGACATTTGAGATACTATGCAGGGACAATTTCAAGGGATAGATTTGAAGTCTTCTCCATTCATTTCCCACAGAATTTCTTGAGTTTTTGATACATTCTTTCTTCTTTTCTCTTTATTCATATCTATCAAATTCTATACCATGTCTGACAGTGACAGAAAAAGACTTCTATAGTTTATGAAATATTGCCTGGGGACAACTCTCTTCTTTCCCTTCACTAATAAGGAGATTTTCCATGTTTGGCAAATGCTTAAGTGTCTGGACAAAGAGGCCTGTGTTATTAATTATGTATACATACTCAAGAGCCTCTGCAATAGGTTCCTTTTCCCAAAAGAACAAGTAAACCAGTAAAAGGATCACGTTGGTTAGCACTTAGGGGCAAATGGACATTTTGGGTTTTGTGTCCCTTTCAATACCACCCTCCCAGCAATACCCAATTAGTGTGCACTGCAAGGAAAGGCCAAATGCAGCCTCGCCTCTTCAGACCTCTGCACAGCCCTTGTAGAGATCCACTCACCACTACACTAATCAAATTATTAGGCTGCACTCTGCAAGTTACATACATGCTAGGGATGGCACTTTAAAATGTTAATGCCATGGATAAATCCAAACCCATTTGAAAACTGCTCAGATGCACAATTGAAAGCACTAAAGTTCAAAGCACGTTTAATTATTTCCCATAAACACAATTCTGAAAGCTTTCTTTGTTTATTTAAAAAGGAAGAAAATCTATTTTCTCTCTGCTGTTATTAATTCAAATAATGGATGGAAGAAATTTTTAAATTTGCTCTTTTATTACCTCATCTTGGATTTTTCTAGCTCAAGATATGGCTTATTTAGCACCAATCACAAACATTTGAAAATGTAAAAGTCATACAAATTATCCAAACAGGGTTTCTGAAGGAAAAAATATTTGATGGCATTACGCACAACAATTCCTCTTTAGTGATGAACTAAATGGGCTTATTTTATAGACTGTCACCCATTGCTTTTAAAATTACTTCTATTTTTATACTTGCTATGAATCACTATTAGTTATCCATCCCCCTTTCTGTCTCTAGGTCTCTTTTCTCCCTTAGGCTCACACCTACACGTTCATTACAGTCCACAATGTTGGAAACTAAGTGATCATTCGCTGTAGTCGCAGCTAGAGGAGCTACAACCTTTCCTGCCCATCTGCCTCATTACTGACCAAGCACCACATCAGAAATTACAATAAATAATCATGCAAAAGAAGCCAAAACTATCAATTCTCTTCTGAGAGCGTAAGTAAGTAGGCAGGAATTATGGAACATGCTTCCTTTGGGTTTTAACAGGATATTTGTAATTAAATGATGAGTTTTTAAAAAATAGTCAATGGTTTGTACCTGAACTCTGCAGCGCATTTTGCAGCAACATTTTCAAGAACCCAGAAAAAAATGGAATGATATATTGCTGCAGTAAAAATGAAAATGCTAATGCACATATGAATAATGTTTTTCTTCTCTGAGCAGTATACACTAACTCGGGCTCTGTGGAATCATTTACTGATGCATGCCCTGATTTAACTCCAAATATCCTTTAAAATTAACAACCTATTTAACATTCCTGCAAAGATTATAGCCAAAAAAGCAAATGTTATTGTCTCCCTTGAAGAAATATTCACTCAATTGGTCTAATCTGTTATATTTGTAATCAAAATTAGAAATCTAGTATAAGCTCTTATTTGACAAATAATTGACAAAAAACACAAACTCTGTGGCTCATTTTTTTATCCCAATGAGATCAGCATGTACATAAACACATATCTCTCCAGTTTCACTATTTGTTTAATGGATGAGATTCAAGCTTTTGGTTTAGTTGGAGGCTTTGTGTATCCAGCCAGGCATAAATTTCTAGGGTTTTAGGAAGAGCAGTTGTTTTTTTTGGGGGGGGGCAGATATAATTTTAATTGGTTTCTAGATTTTTATTTATTGTTTCCATAACTGTAATTCGTGGGATGATTAAAAACTAGACTCCGAAGTAAGACATGGAGAGACCCCAGAGGAAAAAGTGGATCGAAAATACTGGATTGAAAGCAGTGGCAACAAATTCCCTTATGAGCCCTTTCTCTTTTCTTCTGCTTGCAGAGTAATAGAAATCATTTAACTGTAGTGTGACAACTATTACATACACTATAAAACTGACCAAATAGAAAAAGTCCATAACTTAATTGAATACTTTAAAAAATCTAATCTGCATTATGTGACCAATAAATAGTTGTTGACAAGATTCTCAATTTTCAAAAGAAAACACAAGCTCTACACTGAATTCTCACACTGCCTTTTTACCCTTATGACTTTGTCTTCTCAAATTACAAATAGAGTCTATTCCCTAGAGCTGAAAAAATCAAATGGCTCGTACTTGTGAAGCAGTAAACACAAAAGGACCTAAGGATAAAGCAATCCACAAACCAAAATCCTTTGTTTTCTTATGTACCTAAAAGCTCAGTTTACTGTAACCAGATATGAAAGTATAAAGAGGTAGATAAAGCAGTTCATTATTCATCACTTAAGGCAGTCACAAAAAGAACACATTTTCATTAACAGTGGGTTGAATTATTAGAAAACCTGAGCTACTCAATCCATATTCAGTGCTTGCTCTGTTCTGCTCTGCTAAGCGAATACTGCGGAGGTGGGTAGATTGCTGTTAAATAAGATTCCAATTGAGAGCCTATTTTTCTGAGCCCCAACCAGGAACACAAAACTTCAGAGTCAGTTAATTTTGATCATCTTTTTAGCAATACAAAGTTTTGAGTTTAGCCTAGAGTTTTCAGGTATCTTTAAAATGTACCACATCTAACAGCAGCTTTCAGTAATTTTGAAACAGAAAATTTTTCCCTTATAGTTTTCAAGAATGTGTTACCCCCTAGTATAATATTTGTGATAGCTAATATAGATTCTTCTTGAAATAATCTAAAGGCACTGAGGAAATAAGTGTAGTTATATTCATGAGAGACTTTCGTAGTTTGCATTTATTGATATGGGAAGACCCACACTAAATATGAATGGTCCCTGCATTGAATAAATGGGAGACTGTGAGCTGAACTCAAATACTTTTCTTGGCCTGAATCTTAACTATGGACCAAGTGAGTTCAGCTGTTCATTCTCCTGTCATCAAGACCTATCTTCCATAAGGACTATAAATGAAATTGTGAGCCAGTAGCTTTCAGGGTGTCAGAATAGTGCAATGCAAACGGACAGCGAGGAAGGTATTGGTGTTCTTATCCAGCTGTGAACACTATGAACTACGATACCCAGCTACAAGGAAAATGTGCTTACATGTGCCATAGTGGTGTGACTGTAATGGTGGTAGCCAATCACTCTGTGACTGTATTTATGGCTTGTTCCTCAGGAGAGAACCCATACCTTTTACTGTATAACTGTTCACTTCCCATGCCTGGGGAAGTCCCCTGAGGCAGGAAGCTTACTATGTTGTTCAGTTAAACTGTCATAGCATTTAACTGGCTTCTTGATATTTATATTTATACCAATAGACAAACAATATTTATATTTAGGCCAATAAACAAATAGATAAAGACTATAAGCACCAGTCAGAGAAGCTTCTCTTTGCTGTGAATAGCAGCTAAATAAAAGATCCAGGGTTACCAAAGATACTCAGGATAAATGATGGTTGAGGGTTCACCCTTAAACAAGACAATTTATATTATTCCCTCTAAGGTTCAGGGAATATTGCAGAAAGAGTATGAGAGCCAGAAGAAAGGGAGAAAGGTTGTGAAATACCATCCACTAGACACAACACACCCACTGTAATAATCAAATCATAGCAATTGAGGTTATTGACATTTGCCCTGCATGGGATCAGCCATGCCCACACAGTCAGCCATGAATGCAGAGAGGTTCATTGGGCCCTATCACTCCCTGATGAACTATTGGATTCTGATAAATTGTGAAAGAGAAGGGCATGAGCTGACCTGGCTCCAATGAATAGTTTCAAACTCATGGTCACACAAATGACACTGGTCAAGCACAATGAATCACTAACACAATATAAGAAAATGAATATAAAAAAGAGATTAGTAGGAAAGAAAAGGAGTGGAAAGAGGAGGTAGGGAGATGATAGAGAGTGAAGAATTTGAGCAATCAGAATTCAATATAACATAAGTAAAATTAGCAAAAAATGTAAATTCAAACAATTCCAAAAAATGTGTGCCTATAGAAATGGCTCAGCAGTTAAGAACACTTGTTGCTTTTCCAGAGGTCACAAGTTTAGTACTTAGTACTCTTGTAGGGTGGCTAACAATAGCATATAAAACCAGCTTCAATGATTTTGACATCCTCCTCTGGTCTCCAAAGCTATACACATAGATCATACACACACACACACACACACACACACACGCATGCAGGCACACACACAAAAAAAGACAGAGAAAGACACAAAGAGAAATAAACATAAAAATAAATCTATAGGAACAAAAAATGTGAGCCAAAATAAACACATCCTTTCTTAAATAGTTGAAATCGAAAATTTGGTTACAACGAGAAATTAGCATAGCATGCTTGCTTTCTCCATATCCAATTCCCTGTTTACACATCTTTTCCTCATTTTCATAGTATTTCTACTTTAATATCCTCTCATTAGAGTCCCTTTTGGAATTTATGTTACAAAGTCTGACAGTTTTACAATGAATCGTTTCCTTTTTGAATAATTATTTTTTTTTTGTTATAATGTCTTCTAGACGATTGGCAGTGCCAGTTCCATGCAGGTCATGTGCCACTAATTTCAACTGTAATGAGTTCAGAACTTACCTCAGATCTTACTACTATTGGAAGGAATAATATCAGTTCTTACTACTATTGGAAGGAATAATAGTAACCACCTGTGTCTTATCAGATCACCATGAATTAAAGTTAGAATTAAACAACAATGCTACCCCCAGAAAGCCTACAAACTCATGGAAACTGAACAGTCAACTACAAAACCATACCTGGATTAAGGAAGAAATAAAGAAAGAAATAAAAGTCTTCCTGGAATTCAATGAAAATAAAGAAACAACATACTCAAACTTATGGGACACTATGAAATCAGTCCTAAGAGGAAAGCTCATAGTACTAAGTGCCCACTTAAAGAAAACAGAGAAAGCTCACATTGGAGACTTAACAGCCCACCTGAAAGCTCTAGAAAAAAAAGAAGCAGACTCACCTAGGAGGAGTAGAAGACTGGAAATAATCAAACTAAGGGCTAAAATCAACAAAATAGAAACACAGAAAACAATCCAAAGAATCAATGAAACAAAAAGTTGGTTCCTGGAGAAAAATCAACAAGATTGATAAACCCCTATCCAAACTAAATCAAACGGCAGAGAGCGAATTTGCAAATTAATAAGATCAGAAATGAAAAGGGGGACATAACCACAGACACAGAGGAAATTCAAAGGATCATTAGATCTTACTACAAAAGCCTGTATGCCACAAAACTGGAAAATGTAAAAGAAAAGGGCACTTTTTTAGATAAATACCATATACCAAAGTTAAACCAGGACCAGGTGAACAATCTAAATAGACCTGTTAGTCACGAAGAATTAGAAGCTATTATCAAAAACCTCCCTACCAAAAAAAGCCCAGGACCAGATGGTTTCAATGCGGAATTCTACAAGAACTTCCAAGAAGACATAATACCTATACTCCTTAATGTATTTTACAATATAGAAACAGAAGAGTCATTGCCAAATTCTTTTTATGAAGCTACAGTTACTCTGATACTAAAACCACACAAAGACTCAACCAAGAAAGAGAATTACAGGCCAATCTCACTCAAGAACATCGACGCAAAAATCCTCAACAAAATGTTGGCAAACCGAATCCAAGACCACATTAGAAAAATTATCCATTATGATCAAGTAGGCTTCATCCCAGGGATGCAGAGCTGGTTCATCATACAAAAATCTGTCAATGTAATCCATCAGATAAATAAACTGAAAGAAAAAAACCATATGGTCATTTCATTAGATGCTGAAAAAGCATTTGACAAAACTCAACATCCCTTTATGATAAAAGTCTTGGAGAGATTAGGGATACAAGGGTCATACCTAAATATAATAAAAGCTATTTACAGCAAGCCGACAGCTAACATCAAATCGAATGGAGAGAAACTCAAAGCCATCCCACTAAACTCAGGAACACGACAAGGCTGTCCACTCTCGCCATACCTCTTCAATATAGTGCTTGAAGTTCTAGCAATAGCAATAAGACAACATAAAGGGATCAAGGGGATTCGAATTGGAAAGGAAGAAGTTAAACTTTCGTTAATTGCAGATGATATGATAGTGTACATAAGCGACCCCAAAAATTCCACCAAAGAACTTTTACAGCTGATAAACACCTTTAGTAATGTGGCAGGATACAATATCAACTCCAAAAAATCAGTCGCCCTCTTATACACAAAGGATATGGAAGCAGAGAGGGAATCAGAGAAGCTTCAACTTCACGATAGCCACAAACAGCATAAAATATCTTGGGGTAACTCTAACCAAGGAAGTAAAAGATCTATTTGACAAGAACTTTAAGGCATTGAAGAAAGAAATTGAAGAGGATACCAAAAAATGGAAGGACCTCCCTTGCTCTTGGATTGGGAGGATCAACATAGTAAAAATAGCAATTCTACCAAAGGCAATTTATAGATTCAATGCAATCCCCATCAAGGTCCCATCAAAATTCTTCACAGACCTTGAGAGGACAATAATCAACTTTATATGGAAAACCAAAAAACCCAGGATAGCCAAAACAATCGTATACAATAAAGGATCTTCTGGAGGCATTACCATCCCTGACTTCAAACTCTATTACAGAGCTACAGTAATGAAAACAATGTGGTCCTGGCATAAAAACAGAGAAGTCGACCAATGGAATCATATAGAAGACCCGGATTTTAACCCACAAACCTATGAACACTTCATTTTCGATAAAGGAGCTAAAAGTATACAATGGAAGAAAGAAAGCATCTTCAACAAATGGTGCTGGCACTACTGGATGTCAACCTGTAGAGGAATGAAATACACCCATATCTATCACCATGCACAAAACTCAAGTCCAAATGGATCAAAGGCCTCAATATCAGTCCGAACACACTGAACCTGATAGAAGAGAAAGTGGGAAGTACCCTACAACAGATGGGCACAGGAGATGGCTTCCTGTGTATAACCCCAGAAGCACAGACATTAAGGGCAACATTGAATAAATGGGACCTACTAAAACTGAGAAGCTTCTGTAAAGCAAAGGACACTGTCACCAAGACAAAAAGGCAACCTACTGACTGGGAGAAGATCTTCACCAACCCCGCAAAAGACAAAGTTCTGATCTCCAAAATATATAGAGAACTCAAGAAACTAGACTTTAAAATGCTAATTAACCCAATTAAAAAATGGGGCACTGAACTGAACAGAGAATTCTCAACAGAAGAAGTTCAAATGGCCAAAAGACACTTTAGGTCATGCTCAACCTCCTTAGGGATCAGGGAAATGCAAATCAAAACAACTTTGAGATATCATCTTACACCTGTCAGAATGGCTAAAATCAAAAACACCAATGATAGCCTTTGCTGAAGAGGTTGTGGAGGAAGGGGTACAGTCATCCATTGCTGGTGGGAATGCAAACTTGTGCAACCACTTTGGAAATCAGTGTGGCGGTTTCTCAGGAAATTCGGGATCAACCTACCCCTGGACCCAGCAATACCACTCTTGGGAATATACCCAAAAGATGTCATATCATATGACAAAAGCATTTGTTCAACTATGTTCATAGCAGCATTATTTGTAATAGCCAGAACCTGGAAACAACCTAGATGTCCTTCAATGGATGAAGAAAGTGTGGAATATATACACATTAGAGTACTAAGCTGTGGTAAAAAACAATGACTTCTTGAATTTTGCATGCAAATGGATGGAAATAGAAAACACTATCCTGAGTGAAGTAACCCAGACCCAAAAAGATGAACATGGGATGTACTCACTCATAATTGGTTTCTAGCCATAAATAAAGGACATTGAGCCTATAATTGGTGAACCTAAAGAAGCTAAATAAGAAGGTGAACCTAAAGAAAAACATATAGTTATCCTCCTGGCTGTGGGAAGTAGACAAAATGGCCAGGCAAAAGATTGGGATCTTGGGGGTGGGGTGGGATGGGGGTAAGGGGAGATGGGGAGAGAAAAGTGAGAAGGGGAGGATGGGGGGAACTTGGGGAAACAGGAGGATTGGGATAAAGGAAGGTTGGATAGCGGAGCAGGGAAGCACAAAATCTTATTTAAGGGAGCCACCTTAGGGTTGGCAAGAGACTTGAAACTAGAGTGGCTCCCAGGAGCCCAAGGCGATGTCCCCAGTTAGTTCCTTGGGCAGCTGAGGATAGGGAATCTGAAATGACCCTATCCTATAGCAATACTGACGAATGTCTTGCATATCACCATAGAACCTTCATCTGGTGATGGATGGAGATAGAGACAGAGACCCACACTGGAGCACTGGACTGAGCTCCCAAGGTCCCAATGAGGAGCAGAAGGAGGGAGAAGATGAGCAAGGAAGTCAGGACCACGAGGGGTGCACCCACCCACGGAGACAGTAAGGCTGATCTATTGGGAGCTCACGAAGGCCAGCTGGACCGTGACTGAAAAAGCATGGGATAAAACCGAACTCTCTGAACATGGCAAACAATGAGGGCTGATGAGAAACCAAGGACAATGGCACTGGGTTTTGATCCTACTTCATGTTCTGTCTTTGTGGGAGCCTAGCCAGTTTGGATGTTCATCTTCCTAGACATGGACGGAGGGGGGAGGACCTTGGACTTTCCACAGGGCAGGGAACCCTTAATGCTCTTTGGACTGGAGAGGGAGGGAGAGAGGAGTGGTGGGAGGAGGAGAAGGGTGGGAGGAGGGGGAGGGAAATAGGAGGCTGGGGAGGAGGCGGAAACTTTTTTTTTCTTTTTCTCAATATTAAAAAAAAGGAAACAACCGTGGCTCTGTTTTAAACTCTAGTTTCCCTAAGTAATCTAAAGATTATGCCTAAAAAAAAGAGAAGTAATAGTCTAGCCTAAATCCTATTAATAAGTGTTATACACCACTTTCGTTGACATAGTAGATAACATAGTACCATCTTCAAGAAATGTCAATGACTTGACATTAAAGACCTTCTGCTGGGATTATGTCAGCCTTGGCTGTGTGAGACTTTGTCTAAAAGAATCACACAATACAAAAATTGATTTAATACAAACTCCAGTCTCAAAGATGTCCTAATAATAATGAGATCCATGGCAATATATGCCCACTGGTGCATGAGTAACATGAATAATATGGGAGCAAAGAAACACTTTCTGATTGGATTTAATGTATGATCCACAGAATGAAAACCATACTTGATACCATTATCAGGTTCAAAATATTGTGGCTAATTAGACAAAAGGCCCAAAGGGAGAACACACTACCATTATTCTACTAAACAGACACGGTATAAAACCAACTTTTAGTGACTTATTCTTATATCCACAAATTAGTGTATCGCTCAACCCCCAGGTAGCAATTAGCATAGAGACCCATGATCAGTCAATGTGTAGACACTAAAGACTGCAGAATGCTCAGCCTGAAATGGGACACCTATATCACACCTCACCTGCCAAAGCTCAAGGATCATTGTGGAGGAACTGATGAAGAGATTGTAAGATCAAAAGGTAGTGCATAACTAAAGAAACACTCATTCTTGACCATAATAGGGCACTTGCATACATCTACCCACAGTGATTATGGCAGCAAGAAGAAGACACGCACAAGTTAATCGAGACAAAATCCCAGCATAGGGCGAGGGTAGGCATGAAGCCCAACCCCTAGCTAAGGTGATATTGGCAATTGATAGCTGTTTGTGAAAGGAGGAATCAGTTGTCTTAGATAGTATGACCCTAGTTGATAAATAACACTTAAAGACAGCCCTCCAAAGAGACAGAAATCTTTAATAAATAAATAAATTTTTTTTTAAAAAAGACAGCCCTCCACCCCAAGAGTATTTGGAAATCACAAATTGAACTTGCTGGACTTAACATAAATAACTGATTTTCTGTGGAAAGGTGGGGATGGATAATGGAGGATTTTGGGGAGTGGTGAATTTGATCAAAATATGTTTTTTAAACATAAAGCAAAGAAAACCAGCTTACAAACCACAATCCCAGAGAACTTAGACAAGAATGAGAATACTAAGAGAGACTAAACATAGATCTAATCTAAATGGGAAATAGAAAAAGACAAGATCTCCTGAGTATATTGGGAGAATGGGGACCTTGGGGGAGCGTTGAAGGGGAGAGGGTAGAGACAAGGAGGGGAGCAGAGAAAAAATGTAGAGCTCAATAAAATAAAAAAAATATGCTTTATGAAATTCTCAAAGAATTAATAAAATGTTGCTTGAAAGCAAACAAGAGCACCAGAAAGTACTGTCTCAAATTCCACCAGATAGATATTTAACATCTACCAAAAAATTTTATAAATACTCAATTGTGGCACATTTACAACTGGTAACAGGGGCCAATTTTAAATTAGTTGAAATAGACACTTGTTTACTTGGTGTAGTTTCAAGAGGAATTGAGAAAGCATACATATCACAAACTGCCTTCCTCACTAATGGCTGAAATTTAATTTTTATGGACTTACTTTTTAAAATGTTGTATTTTTATTTTATGTGAATGAGTCTGCATATATGTACATGCACCACATTCATATTTGGTGTCTGAGAAGCCCTAACAGGTTCATTAAATACCATGAATATAGAGTTACTGACAGTTTTGAGTCATCATGTGGGTGCTGGGAAGTGAACCTGGGTCCTCTGCAAGAGCAGCATGTTGTGAAATATTAGTTTAAGATGTGTTACATTCATTTATGCTGTGAAATATTTGTTTAATGATGCAAAGATCTCTTGCATTTTTTTATATTGCATTTGTTTAACTCTGTGAAGCTATGTTACTTTTCCTGCCTCAAGCACCTGATTAGTCTAATAAAGAGCTGAACAGCCAATAGTTAGGTAGGAGAAAGGCTATGAAGGGCTGGCATGTGGAGAGAATAAGTAAGAGGAAAGATCCAGGGTAAAGGAGAGAAGCAAGAAAAGGAGAAGGAGAGAATGGCAAGGGCCGGCCACCCAGTCACACAGCTAGCCATGGAGTAAGAAGGAAAGAAAGATGTATAGAAAAAAGAAAAGTAAAAGCACAGAGGCAAAATGTAATTAAAGAGAAATGGGATAATCTATGTTAGAAAAGCTGACTAGAAACAAGCCAAGTTAAGGCCAGGCATTCATACGTTAGGAATGTGTCTCTGTGTATTTATTTGGGAGCTGGGTGGTGGGACCACAAAGAATAAAAAGAAAAAGGAAAAGGAAAAAGAAAACAACTACAGTAGCAACTGTCATCTCCAAAGCCTTTCTTTTTTTCAGATTTCTTAATTGAAGTTTTGGTTTTTCACACTTTTCACATTTTCAAATAAAAATATAATTATTTCTTACGAAGTCCAATGGTTAATCTCTCTGAAATAATCAGTTGTTAATCCTTCAGTAATTTATTTGCTGTATACACAAATCTGGCCTTGGTTAAGAGAGCCACAATCTATAATTGCAAAGGGCCCCTATAGCAAAACTGCCACATCAGAGAATAAAATAAGAGAGGCAGAAAACAGTCCCTACTTCATATATCACAAATTAACCTTGCCTATAAACATGATGAGATACGAAGTAAAATTCTTATAAAAGCAGAATAAGAGTGGAGGTAAGAACATGAATGTAATAAATGAAGAACTCTTACATTGCAGATAGAAGAGAATGCAGAGTTAGTACAAAGTGACAAGATAGAGATTTGATATGATGGCATTGGGTTCCTTTATTTACCAATTTCAATGTAAGGACTTTTAAGAGGGTAAGTGAGGGGCCTCAGGTTAAAATTTGTCATTTAAGAATTCTAGAGAGAATTGGAAATTTGACAGAGGTTTGTAAAGATTTTCAATTTCCTACAGTTGAATATCCAGATATAGGAAAAGAAAAAAAAACATATAAAAGCATCAGATTGCTAATGACAAAATATCTTATGGCTCACATGAAAGCTGTAATTCAACCAACGTTTTTTTACATGAAGACAGAGAGGTCATTCAGACTAAGAATTAAAATTGCTTCCAAACTGTCACACTTGAAGCAAACCTTTTAGAGCAAGTATGATTATAATCTATGTAATAGTGTTGGGAAAATAACTACCTCTATACCTCCAAAATGGAGAGTAGGAAATGGCCTGTGGTTTCCTTGATTATACTGTAACAACCTAATGGCAAAATCGGCCTTGAAAGTTGAGTTTCACTGTTCTGAGTTATACTGGTTTAGCAAAGGTTTTAAACGTAATACTACAGTGAATTCTCTTAAGGCTAAAAAGAGCTTGCTAAGAGGCACTGAAGAGTTTGATGATAATTTAGGATAGTGATGGTCATTAAATATGGTCTTTAAAAACAGCATTAAGAGTGAACTTCTGGGTAAGATATGGCCTGGGAGCTGCTTCCATGTGACCCAGTTAAGAAGAGTCAGTATAAGAACAAATAGGCTCTATTCCAGAGAGAATGATAGGTAACTGAAATTCATAAAGTTGGGTATAAGAGCAACTGAAAGGGCTCCAGCAAATGGCAGCTGATATATTAAAAAGAAGCTAAGCTACACATTGTTCCACCAGCCCAGATCTCTAAGAGGGGAAGAGGAAGCAGAGGAACAACCAAAAGGTGAGCCTCATGAAAATAGACTTGCAGCCCTACCGTCAGTACAAGCCTTTACAAGCCTGAAATCCAGCTGCAGGTTTCGGTGAAGCTGATTCCCCCAGAGAACGCAGGAGTGGAGAAGAATCTCCTAAGGATTTGACTCTGAGGGCAGCTGCCAGACAGCATCTTGAGAGTGATTGTATTGTTTAAAACTAAGCTACCCTGGGGGTCCAGAGAACAAGGAATAACCTTAAGTCACAGAGCTTGAATTTAAATTACCAATGCCCCTGACAGTTTCAATATTTTAAGACTCTAGAAAAAAAAGCTGCTACAACACTTGCTGTTTTTAACTTTTACACACCCTCCTTTTTTGTTTTGCTATGATTTAAATAAATGATTTAGCAATATTATTTCTATTTAATTTTTTTTATTCTTTTGAGATTATAATTACATAATGTACCTCTTCCCTTGTTGGTCTCTCCCCCTGTGCCACCAGAGTTCTATTCTGAAACGTTCTTACTTGTTTTTATAAGCTGAAATGTACTTCACTTTGTCTCTGGCAGCTTCATGTTATCTCATGTATTAGGTTGAGGTCTTTGAATTATTTGGAGTTGAGTTTGTACTAGGTGAAATATAGGGATTTAGCTTTACACTGATCTGTGAGTCCACTTTTATGCCAGTCCCATGCTATTTGTGTTAGAATAACTCAATAGTATAACTTGAAGTCAAGTACAGTGATATATTCTGTAAAATTCTCTTTGTTTAGTATTGCTTTGCAATTCTTGGTCATTTGCATTTTCATATAAATTTGACTTTTTATGACTGTGAATAATAGATTTGGTATTTTTATTAGGATATCATTGAATCTATATTGCTCTTGGTATGCTGGTCATTTTCATTGTATTCTTCAGATCTATAAGGGAGGTCTTTATATTCTTCTAGTTTCTTTCTCATTTTCTTTCTTTGTTGCCTTTAAGTTTATCTTGTAGAAAATTTTTGTTTCCTTAGTTATATTTATTCGCAGGTATTTTATTCTTTAGATATCTACTGTGAATGTAATTATCTCCTTAATTTCTTTTACAGTATGTTTTTTATTGATATATAGGAATACTGTTAACTTTTCTTCCTTAATTTTGGAACCTGGAAATCTGTCTATAACATCCCTAGGTATATGCAAGATGGACTGTAAGTCAACATATGATAGATATACTTGCACATCCATGGTTACTGATGCACTATTCACAATAGCTAAGAAATGGACCTCACCTAGATGTACGTCAGCAGATGAAATCATCGTGCACATAAACAATGTAATTTTTTCAGCAGCTTAAGGAAAAATGAGATCAAGATATTTTCATTAAAATGGATAGAATTAGTGAGCATTATGTTAAGTGAAATTAGCCAGGCTCAGAAAGACAAATACTGCATATTTATGATTCTATGTGGATCTGAGATTTAAGTGAGTGTGTGTTGGGGGCAGGGAGAGGCGGGTAGACCACGCAAGTAGAAAGGGACTGTGAGATTAAAAGAAGACACCTTACGGGAGGGATGTAGACAGAAAGATAAAATAATATAACTCGTGAAATAAAGAAGAGAGGTTTACTTGGGGGAAGAAAGGTTATAAGTGAGAAAGCCATAGAAGGGAACTCAGTGGGAGGGAGGTGAATAAGAATAAAGTATCGACAAAATGCTGTCCTAAAGCCCATCATTTTATATGCTAATTTGAAAATTTAAGTCATAAAATAAACCCCTATTGTTTTGAATTGATAAAATAATCTTTATCCTTTATAAAAACTAAAATTTATTTTGTTTTCAAAATATAGAAAAATTGAGGCATATATTTAGCTTAAAATAAATGTGGTAATCCTTACCATGTATTGGACTAAAATAAATAATACCAAGATTTAACCATCCAATTAAGAGAAATTGTTATATGAGACGTAAGAGTCAATTTAAAACAAAAGGAAAGACCTCACCATATCTGTTTCCTCAATAATTAGCTTCTAATAGAGCCCATAATTCTATGACTATGCTTGATCCTAATTATAAAAGGAGCAGAGAAAGAACTTTAACAACAAATCAATAAATTCTGGCCAAGTGACCAAGAATTTGTCCATTAAGTAAAATCAAGCATCAATTTTTAAAACTATAGTGTTCAGAATATGAATATATATCTTGTCGCAGTAATAATAGGTGGCATTTAAAGGTACTATTTCATCTTATCAGGATTTTTCTACTGCAGAAATAAATCATTGTAATAATATAGGACATTTTATATATACATACATTTTAAAGACATTTATAAAAAAATAATATATACATTTTAAAGACATTATACCATATCTATCAATCTGAGGGGCTGATTTTTTTATGTTTTAATTTCTTTAACAATGACACAAATAAAAACCAGTAATTTTCCTATTATGGTTAAGTGAAAAGTAACAAGGAACCCTTTTAGGCGATAATTTATTTTTTGGTGCTTGTATTTGGGTCCTACTAGAGGTAAATTTTTCTATTCTCATAAAAAATATCAGAAAAAGCCAGGACTCAACAACAAACCTACACTTGGAGATTGGGCTGGAGAGATGCAGTAGTTAAGAGCACTGATTACTCTTCCAGAGGACTTGGGTTTGATTCCCAGAATCAGCTTGGCAACTAGCATTCATCTGAAACTCCAGTTCCAGAGAATCCTATACACTTTTCTGACTCTGTGAACACTAAGAACTCATGTAGTGTGAGACATACGTATAGGCAAAGTGCCCATACATAATTTTTTAAAAAATATCTATAAGTCACTGAAATTTGTACCTTTAAATGAGTGAACACATCTGAAAACTTTACTTCTTCATGCTTCAAAATAGGAATTACAGTAGTAATTAACAACTACAGGTTAAATAAAAATATCTTGCATATATCATTTTCTAAATGTATATTACTTATAAAAGCCAATGTATTTCATTGTGACATTTTTATACATGCACATAACATAGTTTGGTAATAATCATCCCATTATCATTTCATAATCCCTTGCTCATTTTATCACCTTTCCTATCCCTAATAGTCTGTGTTTAATTTTTATGTTCATTTGTATGTATGTATGTGTTTGTTAGTTTGGATAAATCAAGAAATCCATCATCCATTTCTTTTACATTTTTACAATATAATAGAGTGAAACATTCTCTTATAATAGTCTATATTTCTTTGATGTCTGTTGTAAAGCTTCTGTGCTTATTTCTAATTATGTTAATTTGGATCTCCTCTTTCTTTCTATTAGTTGGGCCAGGTATCTGTTGATCTTTTTTATCTTCTCAAAGAACTAGATCTTACATTTATTGATTCTTTTCATTGCTATCTACATTTTTATTTTATCAGGGTTTTTTTTTTTTGGTTGACTTTTATTGTTTCTTGCCCTCCACTGTTCTTGGTTTCTATGTGCTTTTCCAAATTCTTGAGATGCATCATTAAGACATTTATTTGTGTTCTTTTTGATTTTTTTATGTAGGCACTTTAGGGCTGTAAACTTCACTCTTAGAACTGCTTTTAATGTGTCCCAGAGATTTTACTGTATTATTGAATTGCATTTTCATTTTTATTTAGTTCCATGGATATTTTTACTTCTCAAACCCATTCATCATTCAGTGAGTAGCTGTTTAATGTCTGTGAGATAATATTCTTACTAGAGATTAGTTTACTGTTGATTTTAAATTTTATTCGACAATGGTCAGATAGGACACATGGGATTATTTTTATTTTATTTACTAAATGTTTTGTGTCCCAGCATGTACTCAGTTTTATATTTTTGGTTGTGAGTCTAGCCTTTAACGGCTTAGCGGTCTGGTCCTTAGTTTATTTCTCAGCAACCACATGGTGTCTCACAACCATCTGTAATGAGATCTGGTGCCCTCTTGTGGAGAAACCTGATCAGTCAACTTCATCAACAGACCATAAAACCCAATATGAACAAGTTTGAGAGAACCGCCATATACGGGCTGTTGATGCATGCTTCCGCATTGCCAGGGCGTAAATTTCACTCATTCATTCACTATATCTCTCCAGCCCAGCATGTATTCAATTTTATAGAAGCTTTTATATGCTGTTGAGTAGATGTATATTCTGTAGTGTTTGGGTGGAATGTTATTTATAGATCTGCTAGGTCCATTTGATGGAAAAATATTGTTTAATTCTGAGGTTTCTCTATTTCTTTGTCTAGATGACCTATCTTTTGGAGAAACTGAGGTATTGAAATCACTGATTACTATTGGATTTTTGATAGTCTATGCATTTAATTTCATTAGTATACTTTTTATGAAGTTGGGTACACTAGGATTTGGGGCAAATATGTTAAGTATTGTGATATTTTCCCAATTACATGATTAATTGATACTTGTCAATAATGGCAGGTTCTTCTTTGTCTCTTTTGATTAGTTTTAGTTTGAAGTCTTTTTGTCAGATAGTCAGATGGCAATTTTTGCTTGCTTCTTGATCCCATTTGCTTGCAATACATTTTTTCATATTTCATTTTAAGGTTGTCCTTATCATTAAAGCTGAATTTCTCAGAAATGTGTTCATCTTCCCTAGCAATTAGGGAAATGTAAATCAAAACAATTTTGAGATTTCATCTTACCTCAGGCAGAATGACAAAGATCAACAAAACAGCTGACAAATGCTGGAGAAAATGTGGAGAAAAAGGAACCTTCATTAACTGTTCATGGGTCTTAAAACTACTTCAGCCACTCTGAAACCCCATGTGGAGAATGCCCCAAAAGCTAAATAAAACTGTAACATATGATCCATACTACTCCTCAGCATATTCAGCAATTGGCACCCTACTCCACAGATACTTGGTCAGAAATGTCCATTGTTGTCTTAGTCACATAGCCAGGGAATGAAACAATCTAAACGTCTCTCAAGAGAGAAAAAGAATGAAAATGGTATTATATACACAATGTAATACTATTAATTTGTAAAGAAAAATGGAATCATAAAAGTTCTAGGTCAATGGATGGCCCTAGCAGAGATTGTATTGAATAAGGTGACAGGGAAACTCAAATGCCCTGTGTTCTTTCTTATCCATAGTTCCTAGCTCCAAATCTGCAGATGGGAGTATAAAACATGAAGCAACTACAGAAACCAGGAAATTATACAGAGACCAATGATGGGAGTAGCTTAGGGGAGAATTAGCAAGATACAAGAGACATGAATTAGGAAGCAGAAAAATGGGAGGGGTCTCCAACTGCGAAGGAGGGAGGTTAGCACCGAAGAGAAAGTACAGGAATAAATAGCATCAAGGTTATTCAATAAAGCATCAAGGAAGCATAGTATTTTATAGTTATCTAAATTACATACAATGTATAAAAGTATGTGTGCACACATAAATATATATTCATACATATATGTGTGTGTGTTGAGCACACACACGTTTTTGAGGAAGTTAAGCCACTTGGGCTGACAATGCTTCTAATAAGAAATATAGACTAACAAAAATCATATTACCAGGCACAAGAAACCTCCTTTCAAATGATTAGACAGTGTACTCCAGATGGTTCCCCAGACAGTATAAACTATTGCTATAGCCCTTGATTGCATCTTAAGGATTGAGGATGAGGCCCTATTGCTTAAGATACCACACACTTAGGACACTGGAGTCAGATAATTTGAGCTGATTTGACCTAGAAGCTTCTGAGGTGGTCTAGCTCCCATGGTTTCAGAAAATAGATGCAAGCTGCCAAAGGAGGGAAACAAATAGTTCAACCTAGCTGTAACACCTATGAACCGCAAAGATGAGAATGGCAAAATATTAATAAGGTTGCAATAAGTGGCAGTCATAGGTTAGTAGTAAACAACAGTTGTCTAATTGGACTTAAGACCCACTCAACAAGAGGGAAGTTATGCTCAGCGTTGGAAAGCTAGCCAAGCTATTACCCTTTATCAACAGAGCCCCTCTTTACAACAAATGATGACCATTATAGAAAACCACAACTAAACACAATGAAGATCCTAACCCCAATGGATACATCTATATCACAATTCCTGTATCTCAGGATCAGGGGACATTGTAAGAAGAGGGAGAAGAATGACTGCAACAGTCAGAATACACACACACAAAAAAGCCAAAAACCTGATTTAACATATTGAATTTGCATATAATGTATGTATTTGTGCATGTGCATGCATGAACTTACACACGGATATCTATGTATACATTATGTAACAATAATCATAGAAAGAGAGGCTTTCAGCTTGAGAGTTGAGGGGGAAACGGAAACTGTTGGAAGAATGGTATCTGAGAAAGTCTGAAGGGAAGAAATGAAGGAGAAAAAAACTGATGTACTTATCTTTCAATTAAAAAGATAATTTAAAATATACAAAACAGTTGATAGTAATACAACACTGGTAATACAACAATGGTCTTACACATTGGACTCTGCTATTATAAGTCCATTCAGAAAATGCTAGCAAGCCTGTAGGAATGATTATCAAAAATAGGACCAATTTCAGAACATTTTTCATCGATTCTTTTAATTCAATGTTTTCCAAAATCAGCCACAGGAAGATAAGTCTGTTCTTATACTATTTGGAAATTCAAATTCTGAAATAAGCTAACTTCATTATCTCACTATTTGAAGCTTAATTTGTTTATGATATTTGAAGTTTAAATATCATATGAATAATTCTAATTCTCTCTGTATGCACATAATATAAAATCCCTACCAAGCAATTTATTACGATTTTTTGTTATGAGAAAATTTTATAAAATCTCAGCACCTAAAAGAAACAAAGATTCTATCCTTAAAACTATAAAGTTACTGGGATTTTCTGCATCTTAGCATGTAACTTGACACACATGATAGTTGCATAAATTTGTTCAGACATGTTTGTTTGTGTAACAAAACAAGCAAAGAAGAAAAATACTATCTTTTGGTAAAGTTCATTTAACAGTTAAGGCTCAGGCAACCTGTTCTAATAATAAGCTTCAGTAGAAGTAGGGGATGGAGACAACCGTAGAAGCCTTAACACCTCTAGAGAATAAAGCTTTACTCAACAGGACTACTAAATGCAGTAGATCGAACACCAAACTTCATTTCCACAAATTAGAAGCTGTTCAAGAAAATGCCTCTGGGATCTTCTCAAGTTAAAATAAACAAGAAAACCTACCCTCTTCAGTGGTAGTTTATTGCCTAAAAATTTGCTACAGTAACTGTTCTGACATGACTGGTAACAAATAACCTATATGAAGTAGCCCATACAGTATGATATAATTTCCTGCCGTTTATCAAGGGAAATGTGCATACAAAGAAGGAGCCAATCATTTTATCACGTGGGTGGGAACACCCATGCATTATACACAGGCTCACTAACGATTTTTTAAAAATATCTGATTGATGTGGCAGCTTAGAAACCAATTGTATCCTTGTAGCTTCAAGTTGCAAAAATCAATTTTATACTGATTTAACAGATTGCTTTGGCGTGGGAGAAACAGAGCAATCAATGGTGATGTCAGCAGCCTCTTTGTCATGCAGGCCTAAAGGAGTTGCCTATAATCAGTCTGAAACAAGGAGCAGCCACTGCTGCCAATATTCGCAATGGATGTTCAGTTTCTATGGTGCTGAAACAATCTCAAATAAACAAAGGAAAGAAACGTGAGGTTTAAAATAAAACTAAAAATAAAGTGTATATCCTGAAAACAGGAGACATTTACAGCACAAGCATGACTTATATTTATAGGTTTCAAATATCATAGAAAAGCAAGTTTGAATTGCTCAGAAGTCCTCAAGCAAAATAGCAGAGCTGGAGGTAGAGCGCTAGTGGGATATCATGCAAAGAGACAAATTTCAATCATTAGTACTTGGGAGAATTAGATGTTTAAGGCGGGACTCATGTGTAATAATAACAGCTAGAAACAAAAAGGAGAAGGAGTAAATTATTTTTACATCAAGTTCTTGGCAAAATTCACTCACTGTATTTGTAACACATCAACAAATGGGGAAGAAAATAGAAGCACTCATCCATTCAGAATTTTGTTTATGTTGAAATTACTTGGTATATACTATTTCTGAAGGTTTTGCAAAAATGAACAATGAATGGCTGTAACTGTTCAATAATGAGAGAACTGGCTAGATCTTACTTCCCTTCCATATTCTTCCCAAAGCACAGCTTCAAAACACTGCATTGAATTTATAAAGGTTTTCTTCTGAGAATCCTAAGTCATGTCAGGTTTAGTATCACATCTCTTCACTTCCTTTAAGGTATCTACAGGAAAGTTGTAAAAAGTGGAAGGAAGAAAAAACTGATTTTTTTTGTAAACATAGCGAGCTTATACCATCCGTGCAAGTAATCATAAGAATCTCATAAAAGATAGCCTGAAATTCAACTCGTGCGCATATATCTCCAAAAAGTGAAGTTGTATTTTATTGAAAATACACATATTTTCCACATATTTTCTCAGATAATGTGACCTTCTGGAGAGTAGCTAATTAGAATAAGTAAATATCCAAGAACTTAATCAGAAAGAATGCTGTTTGTTGATGGTCAATATCATTTTAATCTTGTTTGATTATATGAACTCGGAAGATTATACGAATTCTAAAACCCACTAATTTTAAGTTATGAGCAGAAAGACCAATCTAATTTTATCTACTTAGGAACACATGGATGCCTATATCACAAGCAAGGCACCATACTGAATATATGAAAGATGCCAGCCATGCCTTCTTGCTTGAAGCAGCCCTTACTCTAATAGTAGGGTTGAAACATGCAGGCACACAAATAATAACGGAGCAAGAGACTGGAGCCAGATAGGAGGCTATTAAAACACTGCAACAACTCATTTATTTTTAAAAATCTAGATGAAATATGAACTATCATGGTTAGCAGTAGAATTAGAAAAGAATAAGCAAATATGAAAGCTGTTTCAGAAATAGACATGGCAACTAATTTTACTTGATGGATAAGAAAAGAAAGTTACAGTGACTTTCAAGTTCCCTGTTTGGGTTACTAGGAGAAAGATATTGATAGAAACAAATAGTTCAAGAGGATGGGTAGACTCATTAGAGGAATGGGAACATTTGATTTAAAGTATGATGAATATCTAAAAGAAATATCTCTATATTTAATATTCCAAAGCAATGATCTTTAAATATTGTGTATTGTTTATAAACTTTGCATGTGGGCTCCACAAATTAATGTATCAATCTAATCATATATGTATACATACATGTACATATATATATATATAAATGTTAATGATGACTTAAAAGTAACTAGGAGTACTACACTAGTTTCATTCCAACAATTCAATAGATTGTTTTGCTAGTCCATATGAGACAACCTATATGACCTCTTTCCATTTTGACTTATAAGAAATACTGATTTTTCTAACCCAAATTAATGATAAGAAATTTATATTATAGGAAATATAACATAATACTTTGCTATTGAATGATGAACTATATGTTTATGTGTGCATATTTGTATTTAAATGTCCAGTATTAACTTATTAATAATGTCTTGGCATCAGTTTGAAAGATAAAGAGAATCTGATAAACTACACTGTGTTCACTTGTACATCCTTTATTTAGGAAATGTTACAAATTAAAATTCCTTTCAAAAGGCTAAAAAAAATAGAACAGTAGGAAGTGAATCCCTGTTGAGTAATATTCCTCTTTATTTTTAAGTCTTCTTTTATAAGAAGGCTTCGGGAGTTTGGGGCGTATCTCATCTTAACCATCACAACACGATTCATTAGACACTATCCATGTTTACAGAAACTGAAACTTAGCATGTAGGTCCCACAAATAATAAATGATTTTTCCAAGGTCACCTAGTTAGTATGTGTTTGAATATAAGTTTTGACGTTGGGTTATTGTCTTTTTATTACAGCATAATTGTCATAAATGTTTTGGCTTCTTCTGTTTTTCAGGATTGAACCAATTTTATGAATATGGGCTTTTAAATTTTTTACCTGGTCTCTAACACAAACTCCCAGGAAGGAAAAAGTTCTCTTTTGAAACGAACAGGGAAAGGTGAGACTAATATTTTTTCTTCTTGTCCACCTTCTCTCCTAACAGATCAACATCATATTCTCTCAACACTTCTGTCTGCTGTACTGACTTGTGGTTAAGTTTTGTATTTAAAATGTCTGCTTCTGAAACAGGAGTTCCATCAATTTGACTTTAAATTCTATTTCTGAGGATTGTTATTATAGTAAAGATAATCTGAAGACTGGGGGCTTGTGATTTATCTTTGTTAACTCCAGATAACATAAACAGGCAAGGCAGAGACCATTTAATCTTCAATAAGATAGCATGGGTTCAGAGACACAAGTCAGGCCAAACTAACCTCATTTCCGTTTTGGAAGTGTAAATAATCCTACAGGATCGTATGAATGCCTTCTAGCTAGACTATCTGAATTGAACAATATACAATGTCCCTGTTGTTAAGAGAGAAAATAGCATTTATAGTTGGGAGACAACGCATTTTCACCTAATTGTTAACAACAGAATGACAGTGGGAATTTAAAGGCACTCTTTCTTTATTCCCATCCTGAGCAGGGTCACAACTGAAAACAGAAAAAGAGTCCTTTTGAAATTGTCGGATGACAAAACTGGAAAGGAAAGCAAACTGGTTTGATACTTGTTTGAAAGGAAAGGCAAATATTACCACAAACTTTTTTTAAAGAAACAAAACAAAATATATTAATTTAGTTTCAAAAATTAAGTATATAAGGGGACTTGCCTTAACAACAATACATAACTGCATTTATAAGACATCATTGAAAAGATTCTTGCTGATCATGAGCACAACGTAACAAAAGTGAATGGTGGTTACTAAAAAGAAAACACCATGCTGGAGTTATGGGTCATAATGCTACATAGCCTTCTATTTGATTCCCAGTACAACATAAAGCAGATATGGGGTTGCTTGCTTATAATCCCAGCACTTGGGAAGTGGAAACAGGAGAATTAAGAGTTTAAGTCCAGACTGGCTACACAGCAATTTTGTAGCCAGTCAGAGGTTTTAAAGACACTGTCTCAAGAAATGAATAATGGAACAAACAAATAAATAGCATAAAGAAATCACAGCCACAAAGGAAAACAAAAAGTCAACACAATTTAAAGCAACGCTAATTTCATTTAAAACACTATAACATTCAGATGCAGCTGTAACACTTTTCTGTACGTACATGCTACATGAATTAGGGGGTTTGGTATAGCACACGCTTGAAGAAGAGTACTGGCAAACTTGTAATTAAAGGAAAGCATAGAAGCTTCTAATATATGAGCTTTCAAATGTTTTAAAGCCTTTAGCATACTGACTATATTTTTCCATTTTGATGGAAATTTGATGACATATTAAATTATCAATTAATACATTTACTATGTTTTCATTTACTGAAGCATGAGACCTAAGTGAGGTATTATAATGAAATTTCTACATGGATGTCATTTACTGATTTCTATGATGTACTTTTTGTGCTTTCTGGTACTGACTGCTTTTATGCTGTCATTTAGTTTTCAACAATAACGACATATTTCAGGAGCTAGAGCAAGTCAAAACTAGGCAAGCTTCCAAATTGCTTTTACTTTTGAGGTTGGATTTCACTATGTAGCTTAGCTTGGTATTGAACTCCTGGCAATCTTTCTGCCTCAGCCTCCCATGTTTGAGGTACTGTCATCATGCCTGGCTCAAAGGCAATTTGCAATTTACTGGACTCCAAATAAGCAAAACTACTATTGTATTTGTATTGATATTAGAGGGCCTTCTTACAAGTATAGAGCAGGAGGATTTGGATTGGGTAGAATCCGCCCTCAGACACCTAAGTTCAATAAATTGCCTGGCAACAAGGTCACCCCTCGCAGCTTGAATAATTAAGGAAAATAGGAAAATCATTCCATGTCTTCAGCGTTTCAAGTTTTGGGTTTAGGGTATAACCAGACAAATCTGAGAGTGAAAGCAATTATTTATAGGTCAGCCGGATAGTGTACCCATGAAAGAGAGGAAGAACAAAGTTGTTCTTAGCTGCTTTGCCTTAAAGCAAAGGTAAGGGTGGTTTCAGAAAGAAACACATATTCCTCTGCTATTTAGAATTAGTTGATGAAATGCTTTCTTCACTCTTCATGCCCCAACAAAGTACCTGCAAGTTCAGATCTATGGAGATCAGTCACACTTGTCTTGGGGAGAGAAAATGCCCATTTTCCAGCTCACATTAACAATCAGAACTCAGAGAAAGTGATTTGAAAAGGTTATCCACTCAGTCTGAGTCACCAAGGTTTTGGGTGCCAAATCTGATGCTGTCTAGAAACAAATAGTAACCAGAGCACCAGTGGCTGGCTGTAAAGAGAAGGGAGTCTTGTGGTTCTCACTAGGTATAAGACTCACTGTTTAATGCTAATACTTTGCAGCAGAAATACCCAGGAGTTTAATGATGTTAGCAGAAAAAAAAATGGACATAGTATTTATTTGAGAGCTATTGCCTTCCATGAGGAGGCTGTGGGTTTGATCCCCAACACTGATTAAAAATACAAGGTAATAGCTGTGCTTGGAAAAGGAGAAGAGGCTAGCTACTAAAGAAGGCAAATTTGAATTCTAAAGAGTAGCTTAGTTATAATGAGCCACATTAGCCCAAGTCCCCAGTAACAATCAGTAATAAGGTAGTTTTTCCCTCTGAGGTTTCCATGCCTGTTGTGAGAACATTTGAAAAGCTACTCACCACAGAGAAGCTGGTCCTTCACATTCATCCAGAGGCTGCCAGCCTGCTGCAGCTAAAGCGCACAGGACCAAGAAGCAGGAGCCCTGGTTTTGGAGTTCCACGTCTGCCACTTGGTGATCTTGCAAGTTTCTTTACCTCTAGCACCAGATCTAACCACCTCACAGAAGTACTGGAAGAACCTAGTGAAATCACAGACCTGGAGGCACTTTGCAAAGCATAGAGCACTGCAGAAGTGTGAGGGATGATTATCCAAACAGCTTTCATGCCAAGCCTTCTGGTATCACCCTGAAGGCCTCCTCAGCTTTGGCACAGATTTCCCAATTCCCTGGTTGCTCCCTCCAAGCCATATCTGGCTTGGGAGCAAGTGCCCTAGCCCTCCCTTTCCTTGCCAGCTTCCTCCTTAATGGATGCAGCTGAATATAGTTATTCTTCATCTGCTCTAGGCTATCCTGGAGAGGCCCAGTTTTTCTCGGGAAAAAAGGCTTTACCTTTTAACAAATACCAACAACTCTTCAGAAATAACCTATCAGTGATAGGTGTGAGACAGGGGAGAAAAAAAATTGGAGCAATCTTCAGCTTCGGGGAAGAAATAATCGATTTGAGTGAGACTTGTTCAAGGAGCTCTGAGTGCTCAGAACCAAAATGCATGCATGTACGCACACATGCGCGCGCTCACACACACACACACACACACACACACACACACACACACACACACACAGAGAGAGAGAGAGAGAGAGAGAGAGAGAGAGAGAGAGAGAGAGAGAGAGAGGCACACATGTATACACATACAAATCCTTAAGGATTTCACAGTCCACGTACTACAGCAACAAGAAATCTTACCTGAATGCTGCTTTCTGCTTCTAAGCCTGCGCTGGCCACTCTGCCTGCCTTCTCTCTACCACCTGTGAAGATTCTAATTCAGTGCTGCCCATTTATACCCTTCTGGGAGTGGCAGGACTCCAGGAATCTCTGTCCTCACCAATCACAAGTGAGAACTCCTCAGTCTTTGGCCATGTCTAATTTAACCCTGTCTATGTAGACATTATATCAGTGTTGTCAGCTTCCTAACTGGGAGGCCGACGTGGCCTCAAAATTAAGGAGCTGCTGTCTTCTGCCTGCTGTGGAGAAATTGTACCTGGTTTCCTTAGTTCTCACAGACAATTTGGTGTGCCAGTGAGGCAGAAAGAATATTCTGGTGAGCAAGTCTTACTCATAGGCAATATGCAGATAATAGGGAAGAAGAAATCAACGGCTGCAGAACAAAGGCTCAAGACACAAAGGGGAAATCTAAGGTCAGAGACTGGTTCATTTGTTAAAATGGAGAGAACAGGATATAGACAGAGTTAAAATAGGCAGTGGGCTTAATGCTTCCTGATCCATGCTTGGCATAAAAACACATACCAAAAGCAGGGTCCTAACATGCAAGCAGAACATGGTGACTTGTCATCCAAACTGGCATGGACAGAAATGCAGTCTGAAGATAAGACCTGAGCAAAACTGAAGGCAAAAATTGAGCCCAGGAGGATGCTCTCAGCTCCAATACATCCCCAAAGTACTGCTATAGGAGAAGCCATTGTATTTTTGAAATTCTTATGCTCTAAAGTACAGTTTTCAGCAACTTGATTGGTATGAAAATGCAAAATTAAAAAAGAAAATAAAAAGACATCAGAACTGAAGTTGCAGTATGCAAATACTGAGGACAACATTAAGTCTAACTAAATCTTTCAGAGTTGCAGACCGAAGTGTCTCAATTCACGTTCAGTCCTGGAGGTAGGACTGGAGGCCAAATTAGTTCTTCTTTTCTCATTTTTATGTTCTCTACAGCCGTTTCATCTCTTAAAATTTATTCAAAATCTAGGGTTATTTGTTACAGAATGTACCCCAAGACCTGAATTTGCATGTCAAATAAAAGAAGTGTACTTTGCTTTTATTCCCTACAACATGAAAATGGTGACACAAGGTGATACAGGGAAAAATAGTATTAATACTCTGCTTGTAATGCAGTGCCAAAATGATTCCTACCACAGTACCTGGGGCTCATACAAGCTCCAAGGCAGCAGTTCTCAGCATGTAGGAGTGGAACGGCCCTTTCACAGGGGTCACCTAAGACCACCAGAAACCCCAGATTTTTACATTATGATTCTTACAGTAGCAAAATTAGTTATGAAGTAGCAACATAATAATTCGTGGTTGGGGGTCACCACAACACAAAGAAATTGTATTAAAGGGTCACAGCATTAGGAAGGTTGAGAACCACTGCTGTAAAGCATGCTTCTCATTCATAAAAGCTAGAAGCAGCACTATTCACCATGAAAATGGAACAGATGAATGGCGCTGGCATAATAGGGCCCAGGTGGTAGCAAATATTGTGCCAAGGGCTGAAGGTATGAAATGGTGACCAGATGTTGAAAGAGACTGTGTAGAACATCACAGGAAAAGAACTAAATGTGTTCTCAAGTGTCTCCATTTAAAATAAAATTCACATGATTGTTTTCTTTTGAGATGGCATGGTGCCTGCTTAGCACAGACTCTGGCACATAGTAAGCATTCAACAAATTGTTGCAATTGAATGCATCATAAATTATACACAAAAACAGCCAGACAAAACTTTCCAAGCTCTTTAATTACAGCTTGTGAACGGTGCAAAGTTGTAGTAAAATTCTTTATATATAAAATCAGTTACTATAAGAAGTAATAAAGGCCTCACTTTGCTACAAGTATCTTCTTAGGTGTGATGGGTAAAACTATCCAAGACTCACACAGAATCATGGACAGTGGGAAAGAGGAAGACAACTGACTGAAGGTAGAAAGGAATAAAAATGTTGAAACTGGAAGAGAACTATCCTTCACTTTGTTAATGTATTAATAAACTTTTTTTGTAAATAGTGATAACTAAGAATAAAAATGAGAGTTTGGGATCTCAGTAGCACAGTGCTTCCCTAATATGGACAAGACCATAACTATGATTCCCAATACCAAGATGAATGAATGAGATTGATAGTCTTATTTCTACTGTCAATAATTGTTAGTATTTCATTCAGTTTAATTTCTATTATATATATAGTATCCTAATACTTTATTACTATGTCACATGAAAAGAAGACAGCAGGGTGTATGTGTTCTCCTAAGTTAATGTAAGGCTGGTTTTTGAGGTAAGCAAGGTCCAAAGAAGTAGAAGTCTGAAAGTTGGCACACACAAAAAATCATAGACAAACCAATTGAATTAGTGTTCAGGATATAGCTGTACTGGTATAAATCACAGCTAGAAAAAGAAATTAAAAAACCTTTAGGTGGGAGCCAAGGCGATGTCTTAGCGGGTAAGAGCACTTGCTATCAAGTCATATGAACTGAGTTCATTCCCTGAGACCCACATACTGGAAGGAGAGGACTGACTCTTGCAGAATAAATAAATATAACACAAAATTTTAAAACAGAATTCTGTAAGTGAACTTGGTTGGCTATTACTGGAGAGCTGGGGAGAAAAGTGGCAGTCTCCGTCCTATCTCTGTTCATCTGCTTCTTTCCGTGCAGATGAAACAGTCATTACTTGGAGGTCTCCTGAAGCTCAGTGTTCATTTTTGGGACCCATCTTCTTTCTTATTTCCTCAAGTTTGCTGTCTTTTCCATTCTGGTTTCTCCACTCGGCTGTTTTACTCTGTTTCTACCCTTTTTGCCCAACTCTCCAACCACCTTTTCTTGTTCTTTCCGGAATATGATAAGAACATGGAGCTACTGAAAATCATTTTTTTCTAAAGTCATTTAAATTGAATATATCAGGGTGTCCTTGGCTTATTGTTTATTTGTAATCCCACAAGTACCAAGCTGACAATAAAAATTGCAGAGAAATGAAACCAACTTCAAATATTGAAAAACAATATCTACCTATGTGTGTAATATTTTTGATAATTTTAAAGGTATTTTATCCTACTCAAATTATGAAATTTGGACACTTGGTGATTTTTATGTGAGTTTTTCCATTTTATTATCTATTCTAAGATTGTACTATGTATCAATTAAACATTATACTTGTGTTGAAGAAGATTTTAATGACTCTTAAAAAGAAGAAATATCACTAAACCAGAAGTTTTACCATAAGTTCTAATCTGTTTGCCATTTCATTCTGGTATAGCCTTGAAAAAGTGGTTCGTCTTCCTCAGCATAAGAACAATAATAGTAATAGTAAATATATTATTTGCTGTATTATATGCAGGGAGTACTTTAGGAAGCATATTATAATATTTATAAACTATTGCCATGTAAAAGCTATTATAATAATAATCATATTATAGATCTAAATTTTAAAGAGGTTGAAGAATTGCTCACTGTTGAGAATTGAAGTCCAAGCAGCTAATCAATGTCAGGTCTAGAATTCAAGTCTGTCTGATTCCAGAGATTACTCTTAACTATTAGGAAATAATACAGGCTTATAGTATGTTATTGAATTTTATTTTCCTCATTTATAAAAATAAAGAGTTTCTCATGTGAATGCCTAGGTTTTCTTTCATTTCTAACAAATTAATGATCTAATACGAAGCAATAGTATGATCTAGGCTATGGGCTGACATAGCAATAAGAGCAATATGCTGGGAATAAACTTTTCCCTTTATATCATGTGGAAATTGTCTCATAAAACTATGTCTTTCCTAATGATTTTGAGAAGAAGGAAAAATGTATAATATTAACAAGGTTCTGAGTTATAGGCCGATTCGGGGGGAGTCCGGCATTTCTATTAGGAAAGAAAATATTTGAGAGAAAGGTTCATTTTCTCAGTTCATGATTCTATGTTTGGCAAGACAAAATAGACATTCTCTTCTAAATATGGAAGAGAAAAATCCCTGAGCCTATTGGTAACCAATAACAATGAAGCAAAAAGTCTCTGAACTTGCTAAGGAGATTTCATAGAGGCTTGACTTTCAAGAAGGAAAAACTTTGTATATTAATTTCAGTGTCGTAAATAACAAATTACAAGCAGGGAGTAATATTCCAGAAGAGAAGTACATGCCTCTAGTTGACATACCAAAAAGGCATGGAGCGCTAGTGAGGCCAAGAGTTATTCCGGGAGTTATTTTCCCTCCACATTCTCTCCCTTTAAGATCTTGCCCACTGCTGTTAGCTTCAGCTATCACATCTGTGTGGATGACTCCCAAATTTATATCTGAAGTCCTATCCTATCACACTAGCTCCAAATCTGTATCTCAGCTGCCCCTTGTACAATTTCACACCGACATTTTGACGCCACTTCAAACCCTTGAAATGCCAAACCCAATTCATTTATCTTTTGCTTAAAGTCAGTTCCTCATAAAGTGAGGCAGGCATGTTACAATCTATAAGGGCAAGTACAAATATAAAGTACTACTGTTTCTGCTTTTCTGTTATGGATTTCTGGAAACAGGTTTTTTTTGTGTGTGTGTATTCCAGGCTGGCCTGCAACTTTTACTCTCCTGTGGCAGCTTCCTGAGTGATGTAATAAATACTGTGCTACAATTCATGGATTATGTTATTATTTTTACTGACTGTCAATGATAACACTGCTATTCTAGGAATCTAAGCATGAGACTTCAGAGAAAATGTCCAAATCTAAGTAAATCTAGATTTACTATCTAAATCTAGTAGTCTTCCTTTGTGAGATCTTTATATGCTAAACAGCGCGAATCACTGATGAATCTTCGATCCATATTCTTCCCTTACTTTAATGAGTACATATTTGTAAATCACTTGACACATGGTGATCAAAACCTTTCTGACAAGATCAGGCATGATGGCGTATATGTGTAATTCCAGTACTTGGGAGGCAATGGTAGTGGGATCAAGGAAAGCATGAACTTCATGAGACTCTGTCTTAAAAATATTAGATGTACTTTCAAGTACCAGACATCTCTACTTAGATGTTTTTCTGGTACTTAAGTCCCCAAAGTGTCCTTAATTAAACCAGTTTCCTTTGCTAAATCAGTTTTTTTTCTGGCTTCTCAATATTAATTGTTAAACACCACAGTCAATTCAGTCACATAAGAAAACAATCTAAGGATAACTGTGGAAATAGAGCTCAGTAGTAGAGTGCACATGCATAATACCCTGGGTTTATTTGTAGTAGCAAAATTAGTCATCATCATCATCCCTAGAAGGGAGTTGCCTCAGAATTTCTTTCTCTGTCTTAACACCTACATCTAGTATCCTCTGAGCCACCAGCCCATGCCTAGATTTAAATTTGGTTTGACAAGTTACTACCTGATGTTGGGCAAATTTTTAAACCTTTTGAGCCATGATTTCTTCCTTTGTAAAATGGTGATGACATACTTCTTTCATGAGGTTGCTTTCTGCAATAAATAGAATTATTGTGTGTACAGTTCTGATAACAAAGTAACTCTCAAAAATGTATTCCCTCTCTTCACCTCACAATTGGATTACAAATAGCTTCTTTTCTCTATTTCATTTATCTCTGCCATAGTCTGTATTTCCTTTCTTCTACTGGCTTTAAGTTTAGCGTGGTCTCATTTAAGTTCCTTAAAGTGTAAAGTTAGGCTATTAATTTGAGATTTTTTTTAAGTAGAGCCTCACTGTGCTACCCAAGCTGACGTCAAACTCTGCAGTTTTTGACCCTCCCAGGTAGCTTAGAGGACAGATGGGAGACACTGCCATGACTCCCTTTCTCGATTTTGTAATATAGTAATTTATAAGTACAAATTTCTCTCTGAGTACAATTGTCCCAAAATTTTATACACGTGGAATGCTGTTTTACATTTTTGTTATTCTTAATAAAGTATTTTTGAATTTCCAAATTGAGTTATTGCTTGACCCATGACGTTTTTTTAAATGTTTGCTTTATAATTGTGAATTGTCTCATATCAATGTATTTATAAATTTTTAAATTTGATTTTTCTGTTAGTTTTACAACTATTTTAACTGATTTTAATATAAACAGTTGCTTGCATTGTTAGTTGAATGGATTATCTTTACATCCTTTCACTTTCAATCTACTTGTGTTTTTATAACTAAAGTAAGTATCTGACTAGATGTAAGGGTGCATGCATGTGATCCTAGCATTCAGAAAGCAGAAACAGTACAGTTAACATAAATTTTAGGATAGCCTGGAATAAATGGTGATTTTTCAGGCAATCCAGGGCTACAGAATGAAACATTGCCTCTAAAGAAAAGTGTCTTGTAAGTATCATATAGATGGATCACAGATTTTTTTTGTCTTTATGCCAATACATGTCTTTTAATTGTTTGATCCATTTACAGATAAACCTTAGCAAGATTTAAGAAGTTCTGCCATTTTGGTATTTTAAAATATATTTTTATCTATTCCTTAAGAATTTCATATATGTATATACTGTATTTTGACTGTATCTCTCCCACATTACCTCCTCCTACTCCTCCTAAAAGCCTTAAATCATGATTCCCTCCCAACTTCATGTCCTGTTTTTTATAATCTTCTAAGTCCAATTAGTGCTGTCCATATGTGTATGGGTTTGGGGAAATTCTAGAGCATGAACAAACTATTGGGGGGTACATGCCTAAAGAAAACTAACACTCCCTTCCCCTTTATTTAAGCCAGTCTTGTGTGTGTGTTCCTATCATATTATATTTTGTCTTTGCTTAATATTTTCTAGTATACCCTTTTCAATTCCTCTTCATTTTCTTTTTTGTATATGTTACAGTTATTTTAGTAGTTACCATGGGAATTATAGTTAACATACTAAATTTATAATAAACTAGTTTGAATTGATACCAAATTAACATAGAAAACTGAACTTTAGCAATGCTCTACTCCATTTCTAGCTCCTGTCCAGCTCTATCTCAATCCTTTTCCCTTACATGAATTTAACTTTTGTATGTATTTCATCTTTCTGTAGAGACTCTTTAACTTTTATTGTGATTCCCACTTGCATTTGTCTTTTAAATTGTATGTGGAACTTACAAATAAGTAAGACTTACAAACAAACTATAATTCTAACTTATGTTTGCCTGTACAGTTAAATTTATCAGAGATCTCTCTTCTGTACTACTTTAGGTTGTTTCTTTTTGTTTTAGTTTAAAGCATTTCCTTTGTCACTTCCTGGATGGACTATGTATGTGTCCACCATCCTATATAGTCATTTAGCTTTCACGTATCTCAGGATGCCTCAGTATGTTTCACTTTAGAAAGACAGTTTTCCAAGCATATTATTTTCAGTTAAACTATGAGTCAGCAATACCATTTCTAGGTATATAACCGAGGGGGTTTAAAGCAATATCTTTGACAGAAATCTTCATAATGCCAGAGAAAAATTAAGGAAAAATCATATTTGAATGGTAACAAGCTAAGAGGAACAAGGATCTCAATAAAATTTGTAAAATTAAATTAATTAAATAGAAAAATTCTATTATAACCATATTGAGTGCCGAGAACAATGACAAAGAAATATCCTTAAAGAGAAAATGATACAGAGGAATAACAGAGATGATCTAGCAAGTATACAATAAAAGAGAAAAATGTCTACAAATGGAATAGAGCACTAGATAAATTAACAACCAAAATTCCTAAACTAATGCAAGAATTTGATTTGTAAATCTAGAGACTATATTCTGTATTTCAAGTAAATTTTATATATTAATTGAAAAAGTAGAATCTTAACATCATTAAATGTTAAAGAGGACAGGTAAAAACAGAAAACAAGTCCTGTATACAGAAAAAAAAACTGTCTGACATTAGATATGTTGCATCCCTTCAGATACAGCTAATATCAGAAAGCAAAAGAGAAGTATCTATAAAGGTACAAAACACAGAGTGAATCAAAAGTACTAGCTAAGTTTTTTGATGATGTAAATTTCAGTATTAGCAGCAGTAGTCATGTGGTGTGAGTATGACCCTTTATGATATATGTGTATAGGAATGTGTGCTGCTGTGCACATGGATGGAGGTGAAAGGGCAGTTTGTGGAGTTAGTTCTTTCCTTCCACATTTACATGCATTCCAGGGATGGAACTCAGCGTGTCAGATTTTTACAGCAAATGCCCACTGAACTATCTCACTGCCAATTTCTTTCTTCCTTCTCTCCCTCCATCCTTACTTTCTTACTACTCTTACTTCTTGTTTTGTACCTTTCTTTCTTCCTTTCATTTTGTTTGTTTGAGACAGTCTTGCTATGTGATCCAGACTGGCCTCAAAAAAAAAATCACTGTACCCATTGCTCAATTGGTTAACTTCTGGACTGGTAGATGAAAGTCCATGCACTTGATTTAATAGATATTTTAAAGCCTGAAATAATTCAAAATAAATGGCAACCCTGAATCCTCCTTGGGGGAGAAAAAACAATTACTAAATGGTAAAATATATTATTAAAATAGTTATTGATGAACGACTAACCAACAGAAAAGAAGACGTCAACTATAGAGAAAGGATTGGTAGTAAATATTTAGTCTGTTTAATCATAGCCTCAATAATAAATTATAGGGCTTAAGGTTATACATTAAGCTACAAAGGTAACATAACTAGAGAAAATTGTAAATAATATGTATTGTGATTACTTGTGCATATATATGTATAACTTAAGGAAGTGTGAAAATATCACAGAATCATAAAATGGTGGAAGAAAGCACAAAACATAAGAGTATTTTTCTTCATATTTTAAGGCATCGAGATATATTATTTGAAACGGAAGCATAAAATTAGTAACTCATGATTATAAAATCTGCTTTTAATCCTATGTTTTTGCTTTAGCTATTTGTCAGACATTCCTAACTCCCCAATTAATGTATGATTATTATGAAGGTCGCCAATTTCCACAAAGGAAGAAAGTGTATTAGAAGACTAGAGGTAAGAGCTGTAGAATTCCAATTAAAGATCAGTCGTGTACCAACAAAATCTATTACTACACAGTAGTCCCTAAAACATTATAGTCTTACCAGACCTATAAAACAAATGTAGATATTAAAAGTCTGACTCCCTTGAGACTTGGGTGCATTAATCAGATAAATAAATCACCTTTAAGTAGCACTGAAGTGCATTAAGAAGGTGAATTTAGATTTCCTTACTGTGACCAGGAGTGGAAAGAAAGTCATTTTAAGAAAATGGCTAAGAATACAATGATTAAAGAGTAGTTATAGATAAACTCTAGGGCAGGGGTAAAAACTGGATGAGGGCAGATGACCAAGGGTTCACAGACAACGTATATCATCACAGGGCAAAGTTCCTTGGAAGCTTCCAGAGCAGTAAACTGTGAGTTAAGTCCTGGCTCTACTGCAGTTTTAGTAGCTACGTGACTTTAAACACATCGTTGAACCTCTAAACTCTAGAGGGCTCTACCTTCTGAGCACTATGATTGGTTATTCTCGATCGTTTTTACATTGCTGAGGCGCTGATACTCAGAATCTCTCTCTTCCAGGACAGGCTGCAATCAGAAAAAGTCTTCTATCCAGGATAACTAGATATAACGTTTTCATTCACAGCCTTTGCCAAGGCCGTGAAACTGGCAAGGCTTCTGATTAAAACCCTTCTATCTTCCCGGTTCCGAAACTGGAAACTCTGCCACTCTCTTACTTGGATGGACACTCCTGGTCCTGCTGTTTGCTTCAATTCTTCTTCTAATCCTCTACCAACTAATCTAAAGTCCTTTAAAGATTGGCTGATAAAAGCTCAAATGCCGAAGGAGGGGCATAGATTAGAGAAGCATTTACGGGGAGGAGAAGTTTTAACCTAGTGGGATTATGTAGGCAAAGGAAGTAGTCCAGTTTACTGGACACATGGGGTAGATTTCTGGGAGAAAGGCTTTAGCAAGTTTAGATTAGGAGCAAATTGTGGGGACTTTGTTCCACAGGGTTGATGCTTTTAAAATTAACTAGTTTGACAATGAGGAGGTTTTGAAAGTTTTGTCCAGGTGGTGATATGAACAGAATGAAGTGCTGTTCTCTAAAAGCTCCAGTTAAAATGTAAATCGTATTCCCAGAGAAGGTAATGCTTTTGTTCATTAACACTTATTAACACCAACACCTTAGAGAAACTTATTATCAAAGAGCAAGGTGCCTTAAGGGACTGGGTCACAGGCTTGGGACAAAGTAATATTGATTATAAAGGAAAAAGGAGCAGCTCAGTGCCTAGGGTAGGAAGACAAGAACATTTCTGTTGGTGTCAGATCTCTACTTTAGTGTTAGACTTATGTTTGAAAAACAAGTAAATAACGAATTATAGTTACTTAGCCTCATCTTTCCCATAGCCTCCTTTGAATCATCTACAATGAGAATAATGCCTGCTCTGTCTAAAATATATTTGGGATAAAAGACAATACAAAGAAGGTAAAATGAGATGGCCGGTTTTACAGCATGTTGCTAGTGACAGAATGCTAGAATAGTATAAGTGTTATAGCTTGCTTTTCAATCTCACAGTACCTGGCAGAGAGTTGGGCACTTTGTAAAATGTATTAAAGTTCAAATTAGTTACTGTATTTAATATATTTTATAATATAATTAAGCGCTAAAAAATCTCTTATGCAGCAAATATCAAAATAAGAAAAACAGTCAGTCATCAATGTAACTTAGATTTCAGAAGATAAAAGAATGCTTAAGAGATGGAACAATTATTTACCTTTACTTTCGCAATAGATCTGAAAGGTATCTAATAACTAATATCCATTTTTTGGTTTTATACTACAATTGCTGAATAAATAAATATAGGCTCAGAGGGCTGTGAAATTAACTTTAAATAAGTGACTGGGCATGCTTTGCTTATTAAAATAATTTATTGCCTTTTTTGGGTTGAGGTTTTGGTGTTTTAAGACAAGGTTTGCTTTGTGACCCTGGCTGTCCTGGAACTTGCTCTGTATAGCAGGTTGGCCTCAAACTCAGCGGTCTGCCTGCCTCCTAAAAAACTGGGATTAAAGGCATGTGCCATTACCGCCCAGATTTGTATGTAGTTTTTAATGCTAGAAGTGGTAAATTAATTTGCCCAAAATACTTTTTATCAAGAGTATTCATTTCACCATACCTGGTATATTTTAGCTGAAACGATATCACCACTTGATGATTTTTGTCAAAATTTAATGAGGATATAAAATCTAAAAATTTAAAAATAGAGTCTAGTTTTCAAGCAAAATCTAACAGGTCCTAGCATTAGACATTGTAAAGTGCCCTGATGGTGTCTGGTGCTGTAGTAGATTTGTAATTATTTTCTTCTTTGTCTTCCCCTTGCTTGTTAGCTTCCTTAACTATAGCTCAGCCTGTTTGAGCACTCCAAACTTCATAAAATGCTCTTAAATTGACATAAATCAATGAAAATACATAGGACTAAAGGAAGAAATGAGATTGACCTATGGAACACTCAGTTCTCAGAAAAGCACGTAATACATTTTGAGTCTACAGACTAGGTACTCGTCCTGTGTAGATACTGCTTTTACTTAGTCACTTTCTGCTTCCTAGCCACAGTTTCTCTCTATGAAAATAAATGTTAGTAGACTATATTGAAGACATCTTCTACCTCCATCAATTGAATTTCCATGTGTGAGACTATGTGATAAAATTATGTCCATTGCACATAGTGAGTGATATCAAAAAGCACAGGAATGTGTCGGTGCTGGCCCTCATAATTTCATTATTTTATAGAGAACTCGAGGCAAAATAATAAGGAGGAAAAGCCATTTGACCAAGTATTCACTCAGTTTGTTGGATCGGGACTTATTTTTTGGTCTTTAAAGACAAGGTTTCCCTCAGTAGCTATGGAAGTCACTCTGTTGACCAGGCTGACCTCAACCTCACAGAAATGTGCCTACCTCTGCCTCCCAAGTGCTGGGATTAAAGGAATGTGCCACCACCGCCCAGCAGATTGGGACATTTTTAAAGTCCACTAAACCTTTCAAAACACTTGGTATTTAAGTCTGTCCCAACCCACAGAGCAAGTCACACATAATAGCACACGCTTATAATCCAAACACTGAGGAAGCTGAGGCTGGAAGATCTTGAATGCTGTGCCAGCCTGGGCTATATAATAAGACAAATTGTAAAAAGAAAGTGTAGCTCTGAGATCAGTGTTGTAGGAGTTGGTGGACGCTTTATTATAATGCATTTTTCAGAGCTCCATTCTAGACTCACCGAGGAAAAAAACACTAGCAAAGGTGGAAAACGGGAATTTGTACATTAACTAGTTAGCTCCTTAGTGCAATTCTAATGCTTTGACTACAATCCAGCACTTGCTGCAGGAGTGTGAGCTAGAGGATATTTATTCAGGGCACTCTGGATTTGAAAACAAGAGACCTGCTTGCAGAACAACATATCATATAAGTGTGTAAGTAACAGCTGGACATGATAGCATACTAGTGCTTATGAGGCAGTGTCAGAGGATTTATGGAAGTTCAACACCATCCAGGACTACATAATGAGATCCTATTTTGAAATGCAAAAACAAAATAAAATTAAAAAATAACAAACACAATAAGCTTGAATGAAGATATAAGGTTACCTGAGAATTGGCCTGAGTATATCTCACTCAGTTGGTAGAGTGCTTTCTCAGAATGGACAAGGTCCTAACTCTGACTCCAGCACTGAAGAAGAAAAGGAAGGATTGTACAGAGGAGGAAAATGACATTTTAAATTTTAGACATAAAAGGTATAACTTGAAATAACATTTTCAAGACTATATCCATCCTATTTACTTGGACCCCCAAACTACATGAACACTGACGTCTCCTATATAAAAGGACTATGCTTGCAATTAACCTACATGTACTATCCCATATACTTAAACCTCTCTAGATTACTTATAATACCTGAAATTGAATTTTCATTTTTTTTTCAATTATCCCATATACTTTAACTATCTCTAGATTACTTACAATATCTAATACAATGTATGTACTCTATAAATGGTGATTATACTAAATTGCTTAGAAAACAAAGACAAAAAAATAGTCCATACATGTTCAGTACAGATCCAATTAAAACTGCATTTTCAGTAAGCAATCATTTCAATCCAGTGATGCAGAACCCATTGATGGAGAGAGTACAACTGTATTAGTTGCATTTTCCTAGAAGACAGGACCGTGACTCTGCCTTAGACAAGGCTTTGGAATTTTCCCTTTGAAAAGTGGGATCTCCTATCAGACTTTCAAAGCCAACCCGTCCACAGCTTCTCTGTGCTTGAGGTGCTTGGTAGGAGAAAGAGTGGAAGAAAACAGAAGAAAAGGAAAAAGAAATCAGAGAGAGAGAGTTAGAGATAGAGAGAGAGGGAGACAGAGGAAAGGCAAAAAGGAAAACTATATTCAAATTAGTGGTTATGAGAGATTAAATAAAGCTGTAAAGCATTGAAAACCGATAGGCAAATGACTTATTAGTTAAATTAATTTGGCATATAAAAGGAAAAAAAATGAGTTTGTCTTGGTGCCTAACCTGTCAGGATCCACTGGAGGTCTTGTTGTTCATACAAAAGACGCCCTTCATGAAGTGCAGGGCCCGTTTCACGGGCGCTTTCGCTTTAGAAGGCTTTTAAAGAGGTGGTGCTTAAAAAAAAAGTGTCCAAAGCCTTTTGCATATACTAATTTACCAGACAGACAAATCCCTCTGGGTGACAATGTTAGCCTGAGGTACAACGAAGAGCTCTATCTTGTGACTTTAGGACAAAGGGACATCCCACCCAGAATTATACTCCCTACTAGGCTATCTAAAATTCCCAGTCTCTGTTAAAATGCAAATATCATTCCTGGAAGCAGTAACACATTAACCAGTTCACACCATTAACATTAGTTTCCCAGATGAGTTTTAGCAGGTTTTCTTACAACAAGGTTCTAAGAGCACGGAATAAATCCAAGGAAATTTAGATTTTTATTTGGGAAGAAGGAGGTTGGGGTGGTGGGGTGGTGGGCGGTATTGAGAAAAATGCTAGGAACAAAGTCCTTTCAGAAGGAAAGTCTTGAGCTGGCCATCTGGGTTTGTGGAACGTGTCGGAAAAAGAAGCAAGTAACTGAAGATGCTTGGGGACAGGAAGATGAGGTGGAAAGAGAAAAAGCTGTGAAGACCAATTTCTTTAATAACTTGGTATGAGTTCTCTAGAGCTCAGTATTTTCGTGGATAAAATAAGGGAGATTGATGAGATAATATCAGCGCTCCTTCGGGGACTTACATTCTAGAATTTTTTGCCTCACAATTTTTGCTCCCCAATGAAGGGCTTTTAGCTACTGAGAAAGTTGGATTCCTAGGACCATGGCAGGTAACAAACACTGTGATTAGAAATTGGGAGAGCAAGAAAAGACTTAGGGAAGAACTTGCAGCCTGTTCTCTCTGCTGATAAAATTTGAATAAATCACCCATTGGTTTGGAATTAGTAAAGAAACTACTCTCCTAGAGTCTGGTTGCCTAATTATAGGGATGAATCACTAGAAAAAATGTATAAAGTTTTGTAGTTTAAACTATTTTTTTTCAACAAATGGTACTGACTGAGCCAGCAGTGACAGAAAAGAAAGGCTCACAATTCTGCAGTTCGATGACATTACCAAAATTCATTAATCTCACAAAGAAATTTCTTTGCTATTTATTTAAAAGTCACCTCACAACAAATACTGTCATTTTAATGTATGTGAGATAAGAGCTACTTCAGGGAATTACATTCTAGGATTTTTTCCTTACCAATTATTTTTCTCCCCAACAACTGACATTTAGCCACCAGAAAAGCTCAGTTCCTAGGACCTTGACAGGTAACAAGCACTGTGATTAGAAATGTGAGACCAAAAACAACTTAGGAACTAATATAATATAGTATAATAATAATATCAGTAAATAATAATAATAATATACATTTTGCAATGTATAATAAAATCCTTTAGCCTTTGGAGTTATTTATCTTTAAAAAGTGTCTTTAATATCTGTTAATATCGTTGCTTACTTCACAAGAAATAAGAAGTAGGGTAATAACTTTTAATTCTCTAATTCACAATGGAAGGTAAAGAAAAAAGATTATTTTCCATAAAAGGAAAAATGAGTTATTTCTTACAATGCTGAGCTATTTAGTCCTACAGATAGGACAGTTCTATAAACAATTCAACCCAGCCATTTCATTAAATATCATAAAGTGACCCAGATACAAAGCAGGTATGCATATGTTCAGGGACAACATCCCATCATGGAGAGAGTGTGTACCCTAGAGCTTCAGGTAAGGGTGCAAACATCCAAATTATCACTTCCTAGGCACATGACTTAAAATTGGTTAATAAACATTCTTAAAATTTATTTTTTGTTGTTTGTTTCTCATCTGTATAGAAGTTTTGATACTTGTAATAAAGAATATCCAATTCTTACATTGAGAAATAGTAATAACCAAGTGGTTAAGAAAGATGTTTTAGATGCCTCCATAGTTGGGGATGGGGTTAGCAAAACAGAAAAAGACAGCTGAAAAGTATAAAAAACATATCCACTTTTAAGCAAAATTATTATTGTGAAATAATTGGTGCTGCTTGTATTCTCCCACTCAGCCATTTTGAATACAATTCCACAGACTAAACAAGGGGGAGCATGAACACACTAGGTAAGCATTCTAAACTCTGGACTGTGTCCCCAGTCCTTAGTAATGGTAATTCGCCCTCCATCCGGAGCAGTTAGTAAAGTATAGAGTGAAATGAAAGCCACAAGAGGGGGTAAGCTCTCTGTGCATCTCAAGTGCACAGGCCAGGGCAGGGGCCTTACCTGGGTGCACTTCCCTGTGGTGTTCTTGTATTCTGTAAATTAGCTTTACTTTCCTTTTTTACACTAAATATCGGGCTCTTAGGTAGGTTCTTAAAATTTATTATCTTTTGTTCTTTTAGATTAAAAAAAAAATCACACTGTAGCTTAGGGTGTCCTACAAAGCCCTCTACCTCTGACTAGCCCTGAACTCATGAGAGTCCTCCTGCCTTAGCATCCTGAGTGCTAGGATTGCAAGTATAACCTACCAAGCTCAGTGTTTAATTTACAGGGTAGTCAGTGATTAAAACAAGCGACCTTCCTAATACTTTCAAACTGTACCATTCAGGCATCTATTTGTATATAATCTTTATACACATGGTATACAGAAATACCTGAGTATAACCTTTTCTCATCTAATATTTTCCCAGAGGTTCAGCCTCATATTTAAACTCAAGATATTGAAAAATAAAGATTCTTGCTTCTAATTCCTCTAAGAAAAACAGTGGACATTTTGAATAGTGTTTGTGTATAATAGTCAACGTGGCTTACACACAATCATTTCATTTGTTTTCAAATTGCTTCCATTGAAATGGAACTCGGAACACAAGAAAATGTATCAGTTATTTTCATTTCCCCCAACCCTTGCTATGATGTGTGAGTCACTGTGTTCAAATTGCTGTTTTGCTAGGCAACCCAAGCCTGTCTGCTTCTTTCTCATTGCTTTAGTCATTCCAGCAAGGCGTGACTTCCCCTGAGACTTGGGAATTGCAGCTTCTGTTATAACTGACATAGTTGTCAGATGGATTTGTATAGCCAAGCTTTTCACTGTCCTGATTCAGGCCACAGTGACAATAAACCAGGCCAGTAGAATGTATATGTCAACAAATAGGCTTTGAGACTATGAAGGAGTATCAATATCTGTTAACATGTCACCACTCTTCCAAAATGAGTTTAGATTTTGCACCTGAACCAAGAACTGAGAAAAGCAATAAACCCTTTCCTTCTACAAATTTATCTCTGGTCTTGTCAATGATCTGAAAGGAAGCTAACAATTTTAACTTCAAAACAAAATTAAAGGACTCAAAAATCTACTTAGGTTCCTCCTGCTCTACAGGACTGTACAAAAAGAGGAGAGGGAAGATCCTATATGATATGATATAAGTGACTTTCTAAGATAACAGATTTGGTTTCTGGGGGCTGAGTATGTAGCCCAGTTGTAGAGTACTTGCTTACCATCTGTGTGGCCCAGAATTCAATGCATAGCACTTCAAAAAAATTTGCTTTCTAAGCCTTCTTTATGTTCTACCTAATAAACAATGGGTTTCTTCATTTTAAACACAAGCAATTTACTCCTTAGCTGTTAACACAACATAAATATAAAACCCTTTAAAGATACATAAAGAAGAGGATTTCTGTAAAAAAAAAAACTTACAACATATGTATGCTTAATGAAAAATTCAAAACTTAATAGCGAGCCGGGCGATGGTGGCGCACGCCTTTAATCCCAGCACTTGGGAGGCAGAGCCAGGTGGATCTCTGTGAGTTCGAGACCAGCCTGGTCTACAAGAGCTAGTTCCAGGACAGGCTCCAAAGCCACAGAGAAACCCTGTCTCGAAAAACCAAAAAAAAAAAAAAAAAAAAATAGCGATACAGTCCTAAAAAGTTTTCTATGGCTGCGAAAGTAGTGAAGTTTGCTATACTATACAAGCAAACACTGTTGGAGCTACTCAACTGACTAAGTTTTGCTTTGTTTTCAAGCAGCAGAGGTCTTCTAAATAATTTCCTTTTCAGTTAACCCATTTGAAAAATATTTATACCTTGGAGAAATCGATTACTGATTCTTTTTTGTAGGGTTAAATTTCAAACAAAGGGTCTTACACATGTAAGAAAAGTGCGATACTGCTGAACTATATCCACAAATTACTGAATTTGGAATGAAAATAACATACACAGGAAACTAAACAACTGGTTTTGACTTGAATGGGACGTATTTGTTTAAAGAAAATAAATTGAGTTTGACAAATTCCCTCCACGTAGTGCTGGATGGTCTGAAACTCACTGTGTAGGCCATGCTGGCTTTGGATGTTTGGCAGTCCTCTTCCTTCTGCCTCTATTTCTCAAGTTCTAGGATTACAAGCATGTGCCACCAACTCTGGCATAAGAATTTTTTTGTTGCTGCTGCTGCAGGGATTTTTGTTTTGTCTTCTTTAGACAGGTTCAATATGTAGCCCAGGCTGAATTTAAATCCTTGCCAATCTATTCTCCTTGCTTCAGTATCTGGGTCCCGGGATTAGAAACTAAGAAATTAAAACTGGTTTAGACATGGTAGCACATGCCTCTAATTCCAGCACTTGTGAGGTGGAGGCAGGAGGATCAATTTTAGGGCAGCCTCTGCTACATGATACCCATTGTCAAAATCAGCAATAAAATAAATTAGCATTGGCATTTTGTTCAAATTTCACCAGTTTTCTAAGTTCACAGAAAGACAATGCAGGGCAGCTCTTTGCACTTTCATTTCATCTATATTATAAGCAACCTAAAGGGAAGGCAGAGAGTAATTAATTACAACAATAGCAACAAGAAATAACAAAAGAACATCAATCATATTACCTATGCAAAACAGTAAGCTCAATGCACTGCCAGGTCTGTCACATTTAATCTTCACAGCAACCTCCCAGAGATGAAAACTTGCAACTGTTTCTTTCCATTCAGAAGATAAGGAAAGTTGAGCAAAGATGTAAATGATATGTAACTGGAATGCTGGTCAGTCTGGCTCCAGGGATAACACTTAGCCACGGGGGTAAACAGCCTCAAGACAGTGCAGCATATCAGTAAGATTTTTTTTAAAGTGTACAGAGGGTAACAGACCCCCCATGGACCCAACCTAGTGTCGTCAATTGCCTTAAGTTGGTAGCTTTTCTTTTTCTTTTTTGTTTAAAGTCTACTTTCAGGAAAATCACCCAAGACATTTTTTTTTTAAATATATTTCCCAAATGAATCCTCCTAGATCAGAATCTCAATAGGGAGCAGTGCGTGTTAATTGTGTGTGTGGGTTTTTTTTTTTTTGGTCTTCTTTAATACAAATTATTGCCAGTGAATTCTCCATTTGAGAATCTTTGGTACAAGCTACGTGCTCAGTTGTGCCTTGAGTGTATGTATGTAGGCACAATCTGGCCACCTCACTCCTGCCAAACTTCCTAATGAGGAACACTGTTCTTTCAATTTCTTAGTGTTCCAGTTCTATCAGCATGTATCCGCCTAGCAGATAGAAGCTGATTCTATAAGAAAGACCCATTAGTTTTTACTAAGCTACTGAAATTCTCATAATTTCTTTTTTTTCCCTGAGCTCTTTGGAGCTTTGATATCAAGTGAAATGATATTGTTCCCTGTTATTTTGTATTTCCTGTGAGTAACTGTTAAATACTAACAATCTGTTAAAAAGAATCGAGTTTGTACCCTAGCCTTTAGAATTATTCCTGAAAACCATAACAGACCTGTAACAGCAGCTGTTCCTGAACACAAAACTTCAATTTTATGAAGGCAGAATAAAAGTACGATTTAGCAGTACTTAAGTTTACAAATGTTGGTGATACAGTTTTCTTAAATTATCACAATGTTAATAGTTCACCTTTAAATAAACTACATCTATACCATTGGCTTACTTACCTTTTTCCCTCCTGCTTCTCTTTTGTTTTGCGGCTTTAGCTTTGTAGATAGTATGAGATAGTCAGGTGTTAGAAAAGCCGTCCCCAGGCTTTACAATTCCAACAAACAAAAAGCTTTATCAATATGTTCTGTATCTCCAGATCTGGTTCTAACTAGAACAATGAAGATTATAGACTTCTAGGACTGGAGAAAAGATACAGGAACCCCGGTGCCGATTATTCTTGGATCCACCAAGAGCCACTATGAAACTTCAGGGGTCCGGACTCGGACAGGTGTTTTCCAAGTGTTGGAAAGGCACAGAAGCAAGTTGCTTAAGTGGTCATTTATATAAAATTTGCTAAAGAAAAATGATTTACTCTTTGTAAAGACAACATACCTTATTTTATGTTTCAACACATAGAAAATATGGGTCTGGATCTTAGCCTACCATATCACAAGACTTTCCTATTTTTCATGCAATTAGGAACCTGTGAATTGCATTGCAATTAGACATACTCAGAAAAAAGGGGAGAAAAAAAAGAAAAGAAAGCAAGCAAGAAAAAAGAGCGAGTGCGCGAGAGAGGGGTAAAGAAAGAAAAAAGGAAATAAGAAAGAAAGAAAGAAAGAAAGAGAGAGAGAGAGAGAGAGAGAGAGAGAGAGAGAGAGAAAGAAAGAAAGAAAGAAAGAAAGAAAGAAAGAAAGAAAGAAAGAAAGAAAGAGAAAAAGAAAGAAAGGAAAAAATTATCTTCCGAAGACCGAATAACCTTACTTACCTGAAGCGAGGCTTCAAACTGCAGCTCCGAGGTCAGATCAGAATGAGCAGGAAAGAAGCAATCTTCTTCCTTCTTGTCCACTAAGGAATGACTCTCTCCACTTTATTGCTCTGAAGGCTACTGTGGGTTGGCTGTTTTCTGCCCTTTGGAGTCAGAGAGAGAAGTGGCTCATGCAAATAGCTCTCTGTTTCACCATTCTCCCAATTTCTAAGCTCACTCCCTACAAACAGGAAGGGTCACGACCCAGACTCAAGCTCTGTTTTTTCTTATGTCCTACTTATCAGTATTTAATCAGGATCTGTGTTGAGATGAATGTGTTTAGTATCCTCCATGCAAGGCAGAAATGCACAGTAACAAATACCAGTGTTCCAATCTCATCTAGAAGCAACGCCAGCATTATTTACTTCCTTGTTTTGTGAGCAGTGCCTCTGGACAAGTTTTAAATGCAAAGAACTTGATTCAGTACTCAATATGTACAATGGCAAAGGAAATAATGCCGGCCCACATGTCCCAAAGGAAAATTACTTGTAATAAACCAAAGTTTGGTCTTTTATTCCGTCAAGGCTTCAGAGCTACCTGCTTCAGTAACAAAAACATTTTTTGTATACTTACTGGGCACATGGTATTATGTTAGATGTGCTCATGATTTGAGGTTGTTTAGGGAAAATTGCCCTCCTGCTTTTTGAGTAGAGAAACTCCAATTAGGAGTAAAAGCCTCACAAGGCTGTTCTTAGGTCAGTAAACACAGAACTGAATAAAATCAGAAGAGAAAATTTCTCTTTATAACATGGTTCAAACAAAATAAAGACTCACAGGGCTGGATTATATCTCATTGCGTATATAAAATAGGAATTCATCTATAACGACTCCTATATTTGATATTATCATCTGTAACATAAGCAATTTTCATTATTCAAAATTGGAAAATATTATACATCAACTCATAAACTAATTATTTTAGTTTAAAATGCAGCCAATAATCACATTGGCATAGTTTACAGAACTGAAAAATAAGTATTTTTAGTAATTTTCAAAAATATCAACACAAAGCTCATTTTGCACAAATAAACTAATAAATAAGTAAATAAAAGTTTGTATTAGTAGAAATTCAGCTAGTAAGTATAGAAAAATATGAATGTAAATAAAATTATTTTGAAACTACTAAAGTGTTAGCTAGTTCATCCATGCATGCAAAAATTAGTGGAGAGAAGCATTATAAAAATAGAATACTTGTATAGTTAAAGCATTTCCCTGCAAGATAGCAATTAAGAGGCCGGATGATAGTGGAGCACGACTTTATTCCCAGCACTTGGGAGGCAAAGGCAGATGGATCTCTGTGAGTTCGAGGCCAACCTGGTCTACAAGAGCTAGTTCCAGAACAACTAGAACTGCTAGACAGAGAAACCCTGTCTTGAGAAAGAATAATAAAAAGATAACTATTAAGAGAAAAAAAACTACTGACTTTAGAACGAACACAGCAAATGATCAAAGTTAACATTACTTTAATAGGACATATTCACATCATTTGTTTCCTGAAATAATATAATGAGAAAATAATAATACTTTTGTGATATTCCTAGCAGAATGCAAATTCTGACTACAAACTGAAATTGAAGAACATTCTGCAAAATAAATACCAATACTCTTTAAAGGTGACACAGTCCTGAAAGGAAAAGAAAGAGCTTAATGCCACTTCAATTTTATGAAAATGAAGGCAATATATTAGTTAATATAGTAATTGATCTTGAATTTACGCATTAGATAAGGAAAAGTTCAATGAGGGTCTTTAATCCCAGCACTTAGAAAACAAAAGCAAGCAAATCTCTGGGAATTCAAGGCCAGCCAGGGCTACATAGTGAGACCCTGTTCCCCAACTCCAAAAAAAGTTTACTGTTAGATTTTGAAAAGGTCTTTAGTTCTTTAGATCAGATACTACTACACTATCACTAATTTCATGATTGTAATAATTGTGGTATGGTTATGAAAGATGGCAATTATTGGGGAATTTCATATAAGTATGTAAGGATTGTTCTACAGGGTTGAGGGTATAGCTTAGTGGAAGAATGCTTGCAAAGTTCTGGGTTCCAAACAAAGCAACAGAAAAAACAAACTGAGTATGAAATCACAGCACTTGGGGGGGGGGGTCATTAAGGACCCTCTGCTAAATGAGAACTTTATAGTTATCCTGGTCTTCAATAGATTCTGTCTTTTAAAAAAATTGTATAATTTTTATGATTTTTTCCTAAAGCTAAAATTATTTATGGTTGTGAGCCTAGCCTTTAACGGCTGAGCCATCTCTCCAGCCCCCTAAAGCTAAAATTATAAAAGGCAAAATCAAAAGACAAAAATCTTTGAAAAGTTCAGTTGCTAGTGAACAGAACACTTGTCTATCTTTCCTTGTTAACTTGCTCCAAAATTTCAGATAGATTGGCTTTGTAATATTGATTTGGAAAGATTCAATATGTGTTACCTTGAACACTTCTCATCTGTTAGTTACACAAAGGCATGGAAGACATAAAATGAGATCTTTCTCCAATTTCACTGTAATAGAGAGTAAGACATACTAAACAAAGACAAAGCCCTCTGATTAGTGCTATAATAGAGTAACAGAAAGTGTGATATAAACACTCAGAAGGAGTTTATTTCCAGCTTGTAGGTGTCAGAAAAAGGCCACTGACAAATTAATCTTTGGGTTAGGCTTTGAGGGATAGCAGGATGTTGGCAGGTACAATTTGGGAGTTATAGTGGTAAAGGATGTACAGGGCTCAGGGAATGACACATAAACCTCAGATGGGGAAAGGAAGTTCAAAGACCACCCTCTCCCAGTGGCACAGCATAGCAGATTTGTGCTTTTTGTTCTAAAATCCAAAGTACAATATTTTCATTATTTTGCTTTTTGGCTACTGATAAAATTTTAGGCTTACACATGCAAAATGCTCAGTTTGGGCAATTCCTTAGGAACTTATCTAATGACCTCATTTGGTTGCTGAACTAAATGAGGGGATTCTTGTAAGATCTCACAAAATGAGCAGCAACAGTAAGGCTAGGACTCAGAGCTCATCTGCATAGTTAGCGTTCTGTCCCATTTAACCCTGTGAAACTTCCAATAACGATTGTGATCAGTCAGATGCATTCGTCTTCCTCCTGGATTCTCCAAGTTCATATCATCCCAGAACTCAGTCATATTGCAATTCGGCTTCATGTCTTTGTAGCACTCCTATCTTCATGTTAAAGCTTCACATTGATTATAGGCATACAGGAACAGCTTCTAGGTACTCTGTGACAGCCAGCCAATAGTCAACTATTAGCTAACGTTGACGTTCTATTCTCAGTAAGCCCACTCATGTGTTCATTTCTTCTAGTTGTAATTGGCTGATGAATCATTCTTTATTCTGAAACAAAACAATCAACAGAAAAGCCAAATTATCCTGTCATTTGTATCTTTTCAGGTGAAGTCTTCTCAGGCATCCTACACACCCCTCCCTCACAATCACGTGCTTATTTTTTTCTGAAAAGATGACTTACAAATCTTAAAAATGCACTTGCTGAAATAATAATGTCTCCAGAAGGCATGAAGACAGGTCACAGCATGAGGGAGGGAGTTAGGTTAGAGGCTGGGAATGAAAAATTTCTACTCCTTACCCACCCAACTGTCTGTGTGCTCACTGAAGGCTTATCTCTAACAATTTGCTCCTTGCTGTAAAAACATCCTGATCATCCCTCAATATATCACTCTCATCTATGTGTATGTAGGCAAGATTTATGTGCCTAGCATAGGCAATTGCTAGGGGGAGGGAGTGGGGATTTAGAGATCTTCTCACCTCACTGCTCACTAGGCCTGCTGGGTCAAAGGGACAGCTAGAGATCCTTCTGGAATTCTAAGCAGTTTGCCAGTAAATCTTGAGATTCACATTGCAGGAGAAATAGTCCCTGTCATGCCCAGAGACAAAGTTAAACCCATTTAAATTTGAACCCATGTATCCAAGCGGGCCTTGAATAACAACGAGAGATGCACAAAGCACAAAGGGATGATATGGATGGAAGCAAGACGTTGTGGCCCGCTCAGCAAAAGAAACACTGAGGTTTTCTTTGTTAATGAGTAAAGGAGGGAGAAAGCAGCTTGTTCCAACTCTTCTGCTTGCTGTTAAAATTAGGACCACAGCTAGACTACGTGGAGAACCTGCCTTGTAGTCTGAGACAAGCTTAGCTTATCTACCAAGTTATTCAAGATTGCATCGTCCGTTGCCTTTCTTCCACTTCGCCAGTGTCTCCGAGATTCCTATGCCCCACAGGCCATTTCTTTCTCATTGGATAGGTATGAAGATTGGCATGCTTGTCTTCAATTTTCTTTTCCTATTTAGCAATGCCGTCTATTTCTTTCTCTTTCACCACCAAAATGTGTCTGGCCATTATCATATTTTGCCAGGACATTGTTCAAAGAACATACTTAAATGGTTGAGACTGCTGATTATGTACTGAATTCCCCATCATTGAAACATTTTTATTTTAATAAGACCCTATAATTCTTTATAGAGGAATTGTAATCTCCAGAAGAAGCAGGATAAGATACCATGTTTTGGCTGATGACTCTTTCATAGCAGTAACTCACTGGAGAGACAAGGCTAGCCTTGAACTGGCAAGCCTCCTGCTCCTTAACTGCTAGAATTTCAGGTGTGCTCCAGCATACCCAGTTAAGATATTGAAAAAAAAAAGACAGCTTCTTATGTAGTTCAGTTGGCTTCCAACTCACCATTTAGCCAAAGTTGACATTGAACCCCTGATACCACAGCCTCCACCTTCCTAGCATTGGGATTATACATATACACCATGACAACTGACTTTAAGACAACTTTTATAGGTTTTGACATCACTGATTGAAGCAGGTCCTGGCTATCCATTCTACCCAATATGTGAGGATGGCCTAGTAGAGTACAATAGAGAGTCGTATGGATGGTACTATGATAGCAAACAGTATACTTATTTTATTCTCCATGGAAATAACCTTCATGAGTTAATAAGCTAGAGTACAAACAAAATAGGCTTCTAATGTGGGATTCACTGAGAAGATGAGCAGTTACTTATTTAACTATTTCTTGAATAACCTATCTATTCCATCCACATACCTCTCCTGTTACATCCCCTAGGACTGCTAAAATCGCCTCCAATATAACATTCATTATCCATCCCGCTCAAACCCACACCACTCTGGATGCTGCTAATTAGCTCTCTTTATGGATGGACACCATCTGAGAATTATATAATGAGAACAACCACAAAGTATGTGACTTTTAATCTTTAGCTCATATAGTTGCTTTGTAGACATTTCTAGCCATTCTGAGCCAGAGAAGATCTTCATAATTTAGATGCTATCAGAAGAATAGTATTTTCTGTTTTATATCTTGGCTACAAAACAATTTCTGAGATGGCAAATCAAAAATTGGAAGCCACTTCAAACAAATTAAACATCATCATAGTCAATATGTTTTTCCTTTCCTTTTACTGTTTCTATAATAGGTTCAAAGTCACAGAGTTGGGCTTCTCAGCCCCGGGGAAGCAAATTATCTCCAGGGACAGCATGACATTTTCCAAAAGGAAATTATCTCTAATTCTAAGCTGAATGAAATAAATATTACCCAGACAAGCATTTTTAGGAGGCAGGTGGGGTCATGTGTGTATTAAAAATCAAGCAGACAACAAGGTTGTCTTGACTTTCCCCTATATCAGAAATAAATAGAGGAAAATACGTAGGTAGGGAGAAAGCTGAAGATGGAGTACTCTCAACTAATTCTCTCAATGTAAGAGACTCAGGCAGAAGCAGAATTAAAAATATATATCTTACACAGTCATCTGAAGGTCAGTGCCCCAAGCAGAATCCTTCCTGCAGTGGAGAATTCCAAAGGCAAAGAGTTATTTTGACTTAAAGTAGAGTAGAACATCCTCAGGACTGGAGTGGCAGGTATACCTTTTTGGTGACAACATGAATAGAAATACCTATCAAGCAGTTGTGTGTGTGAAAAGATGTCCAAAGAATGAGAGATGTATGATTCACCCTTGAAATCAAAATCCAGTGGGTTTAATCCTGCCATTTTGTATGAGGGTATGGATTAATTATTTTTAGGAGTTAGAAACAAGCACTGTAGAGCAATATGGAACAGAAGTCAAAATAACAATTAAAATATACTTATGTAAAGCTAGCTTGTATATCAGTTTAGGGTATCATGGAAAATGACTAGTGTAGGTAAAAGGATTAGGGTTGAGGTGTAGCATGTGGTCTTGGTTATTCATGCTTGTCATATCTAATAAAAAGGTAAACTGCAAATATATTTATTTAATTTCTTTCTTATCAATAAAGATATGTTAAAAATAAGGTGTAGCTTAGTTGAGAAAGTGCTTGCTTTGCAATCATGAAGACCAATATTGGGTTCCTACAGCCCATGAAAAAAACAAAACGACTGGTATAACGTGACATGAATACCAGTGTTCCTGGGACCCAACCTGGCTTAGCTCTAGTAAGTTCTAAGCCAGTGAGAAACTCTGTTTTACAATACAAGATGAATGAGAAGTGAAACACAACAGTTGAGGTTGTTCTTTGGCCTCTACACACAAATAGTACACACACACACACACACAAATAAAACAAGACAAATAAAACCCACCTCATATCTAATGTTGTTATCATCTGTTATCTGTTTTGTCTCTAGACAATATGATATTTTACTGAGTTATTGTGAAGATTAAATAAATCAATACATATAAAGGTTTAGAAGACTAACATAACTATCATCGTGAATATTTAATTTATGCTATTTAATGATAATCATAATTATCTCATTGTACAGAATATAATTTAATATAAAATTAGAAAACAATATGATTATAGAAAAAGTGGTTCTCTGAACTTAGCTTCATTAGCCAGGTGTAGTGACACACAACAGCAATCCCAGTACTTAAGAGTTAGCAACAGGAGGATCAGCAGTTTAATACCTGCTTCAGGTAGACAATGAGTTCAAGACTACTTGTGGTTACATAAGATCCTCTCTCAATACAAGAAAATTCAATTTGATAGACTATTCAATTTGTAGAAAATTCCTATATACCAAGACACATTTCATAGTTGGAAACCATTCTACTGGGTGGTATTTGATTGTTTGCTTGTCTGTGAGACTGGATTTTATCTAGCCCAGTTTGTCCTTGAACTGCTGATAGTCTTGCCTCAACCTCCTGAAATTATAGGCATGAGCCACCATATCTGCTGTATGGGATGATCTTAAGCATTATTTCAAACACTAGTACTTTATTCTTAGAGGCCATTTACAATTTTACAAATAATTACTTTGTAATATAACACATTGAACTTTGTGGTACCACACATAACAAATTGAGTGGATGTTTTGAATTCAGTGAGGGAGTGGACAGTAACTAGGGTCATGAGGACTAGATTCACAAAGTTTCTTCAGGAGTGTCTGTCTAAGGGTCATCTTACTGGTGCGAAGGAAGTCGGTAGTTAAAGGAAAGCAAAAAGTCCTTTGAAATATAAGTGGTAGAGTAAAACTATAGTTCATTTTCTCATTCAGATCCTGTATTATTTTACAAAATAGTCTCTACAGATAGTTAATACTAACAGTTCCAATTTTTCTCCCATTTCTTCTTCACACAAGGCTTTCATTCAACCCATATTGAGTCCTTAATGTTTTGTATGCTTTCATATTTTGTACGTGTCACTCCTTTTCTTTGGCCAACTACTTTCAATTTGTTTCAAATAAAATTACATTAACTTTGAAATTCTTCTTAAAAATATTTTTATTTTACCATTCAAAGTAATGTTTTTCCCATTGTGGTCTATTAATGGATATTTTTTATTACACTCTGTTCTCATTTTCTCCCCAGTCAGTCTTCTCAAATTTTGTTTTAAACATCATCATTCATATGAGATCTCTCTTAATTATTCTGGGTGTTTATGTTGCTTCTCTTACTATATTTAATATAACTGTTGGTGTCTTTCTCTTTATTCTCCCAATAAGTTAAAAGTATTTGGAAGACAGAGTTTTGTCTTTGTAGCTATCCCCCACAGCATCAGGCTTCATCATTTACAGAGATATTTTGTACATTTTTTAGTTGATTTCAAGAAAGAGGCAGACTGGTTGTGGTAAGTTTGGACTCCTCGGTTTACTAAAGTCACAAAGTCAACATGACTTCCTACAGAAAAGTAACTCTCCCCAAATGCTTGGATGCTATTATTAAGTTATATTGTCTGAGCTTGGCGTGGTGGCATACCTCTGCAATCCTAATACACGGGAAGCACGGGCAGGAAGTTTGCCATGAGTTTGAGGACAGCCTGGACTTCATAGTAATTCCAAGCAATCCTGAGCTAGAGTAAGACTTCATAGCAATCTACCACCAACAAACAAACAAATGAAAATAAAAAATGCATAAAATAAAACTGTACCTGTTAGAGATGCTTTTTCTCAGAGATACTGTATACTGATATTGATGTCAGGAAGAGACAGCTAGGGAATGGATTTTGTGACAAGTAGAAGTTTTAATGAATCCCTAAACCTCCAGAAATTATAAGCTTAAATTACTACTCGCAAAGACACATAAGCCCAGACTATTGTAAATATTCAGGTTAAGAGTAAAATAAACAGTAGAGAGAGGATACAAGAGGAAAGGGAAGAAGCAGCTCATCTCCACCATAACAAGGGGTAAACTATAGTTGATTGAATTCTCAAGCAAGAACACAATACTACTAAACTTGGAAACCATACAATCTTAATAAGAGCACAGGAATTAAAATGGAGCAAACATTTCCCTTCACAAAGGGAGTAGTTAGCAAGCCAAACCTATGGCTGTGTAGGTGGCTGTTTGATACTTTTCCTTAACAGTAGATTATTAAACAAAATAATAGTCCTATAAAGCAAACATACAGAATTACATCTTTGTCAGTGCATTGGAATTTCTCTACCTCACCCATATTTCAAGTTTATTTTCAAAGAAAATGTGATTTTTGAAGCTCTTTTCAGAAATCAGACTAACTTTGGACAAAAGGTCAGGGTGAATGTCATTGTAAAAATTGTGCCTGACATTTTCCCACTTTGCTCAAATAGAAATTTTACACAGCCATGAAGTGAAAGTTCAGAAAGGTTCTGGGAGAACTCTAGGTATTTCTATGGGCTTTCAAAACAAAATTGTTACGCTTTGAATGTGCTATGTCCCAACAGGCTCATGTGTTTGGACACTTGCTTTCTAGCTGGTACCTCTGTTTTGAAAATAGTTGAACCTTAGGTACATGAGGCCTAGATGACAGATATAGGTTACTTACAAGATATAACTTTGAAGGTGATATGCACCTTTGGTTTTTTGCATGAGCTTTCTGTTTTTCTGTGAACATGTTGTACTATAAGATTCTGCCACAGTGAATGTAGCTGACCCAGCCAGTATGCCTTTCCCAACATAATCAATGGTTATCCCCTAAAACTGTGAGCCAAAATAAATGTTTTCTCCATTCAATCATTTACACCAGCCATCCTGTCACAGTAGCAAGAATGGTAGTTAACACAAATATGAATTCTTATGTATTGCTATATTGCCCTTTGTAGAGAATGCAGACAAAACCATTAATTATCAAGGACCATATCATCCCCTTCGTTTCACAAATCAGGTTTTGCTCAATCACTGAGATAAATGAGACCTAAAACTTCAGGTTTCCAAAGACAGGACAGTGATCAATTACTCACCATAATCATGTTGGCCTTTCTAAAGGTTGTATGTAGATGGGGACATCAGAAAGGCTCTTTTCACCTCATTACAGAATTGATTGATTATATGGGTGTCAGCTTCCTAAGTGAGATCTAGTTAGTATATCTTATTCATATTATCATTTTATATTATTGATTATAGCACAGAGTAGATACATTAATTATTTTTGTCTATAAACTGGAAAAAGTATGAAAGCAGTATGGTCTAGTTATCTGAAAACAAAACCAGAAGATTGCATTGTTTATGTTTAAACTGTAGTAGAATTAGTTCTCATTTTTCAGGTTAAAAGTAAAACAAGGAGCATAACATATGTAACAATATCTATCCTTACTATGTAGGTACACCATCTATCTATTGTTAGGAACTATATAAATGTCTTTTAAAATAATATCCTTGTCCATGCTAACCAAAGCAATCAAATTATTCAGCACAAATCCTATTAACATTTCAAGAAGTGGCTTTACACAATCGGAAAAAGAAATTGAAATCAGTATGGAATCTTGGGGAACGCTGAATTGTCAAAAATCCTGAAAAGAATGGAGTTAGAGGGTTCACAACATTGATTTCAATATACAAACAAAATGGTAATTCAAACAATGTGTTATCAGCACAGATTCAGTCATATTGACTTATAAAACATAAAAGAGAACTCCAAATAAATCTTCATATATATGACCTATGACACAAGAGTGTCAAGAGTAAACAATGGGGAAAGTACAGTTTTCTTCCAAACCTGGTGTTGAGAGCTTGGTTAGCCACATGAAATAAAAGAAGTAGTACCCTCCCCTTATACTACATATGGAACTCAAATACCTAAACACATGAACTTATAAAACTACTAGAGGAAAACGTAAAGGGAAATATTAGAAGAAAACATTTGTCACTAATTTCAAGGACATAGGCAACAAAAGCAAGACTATGACTGCACACTAAAAAGACAAAATACAATCTATGGAGTATGAGAATAATCCTAGAGCTCAGATGTCTGAAGCAGAGGACTGTGGGCTTGAAGGTATTCTGGACTACAAAGTGAATTCAAGGTCACTGTGGATTAAAGCAAGATTTTGTGTTTTGACAAACTTCCTCCATCAGCCCCAAATACTTTTTATAACTCAATAAAAAAATGAATCTGATAAAAAATGGTCAAGAATCCTGAAGAAGTGTTTCCTGAGAGAATAAATAAAAATATCCAAAAGGTACATAAAAATATGCTCAACATCACTAATCACCAAATGAAGAAGTAAGACAAAATTTACAATGAGGTGTGATCTCACATTAGATAGTTCACCAAGAAGTGGGAACCCGATGTTAAATGCAGAAGAAATTGAATCCACATCACCCTGGTAGAGTTGTAAAGTTGTGTAGCCAAAGGGGAAAATTTATTTTTTTTGTAAATATAGAATTACCATATGATACAGAAGTTCCACTTCCGAGCTTATATTCAAAAGAATTAAAAGCAAGTTCTCAAAGAAACTACATGCACATAGAAGTTAATTTAAGTATTATTTACAAATAACCAAGAGCTGTAGGCAGTCCAAGTGTACACTGCCGGATGAATGGATAAAAGGTATGATATATGCATGATAAAGGATTATTTAGCCTCATCTAAGGAAAAAATTCATTATATGTTACATGCTACATGAAATAAGCCAGTTAAAAAATGACAAATACTATATGGTTCCATCTCTATGAACAATATTAAGTACAGTAATTTCTCCTCATCCATGGAGGATACATATATTTTTTATTTCATATATACTTGGCTATGATAAAACTTAACTGATACGTTAGGCACAGTGAAAGATCTTCTTTTGTTCATGCTATAAGATCTGGCTCTGTTGCTCTGGCTGGAGTGGAATTTGCTACAAAACCAGACATGTCTTGAACCTGCAGGGCTCTGTCTACCTGTCCTCACAAGTTTTGAGATAAGAAACGTGCACCACCATGCCTCGATACAAACAGTAATTACAGTGTAACGAAAGAGCCATTCCATTGTACTGCAGTTGAAATGGCCAGAATCACTACTCTTGCACATTAGGAAAACGTCTTAGTGATTTAGACTTTACTAAAGCTCAAGCACAATGATACTGTAACACTTGCCCTGGTAACTGAGAAAACTACTAAGAAGTGGGGTAAAAGAATGCTGTATTTTCAAGGCAGGATAGTGAGGGATGGCAAAATATTTCATCAAGTTATTCAGAATGATACACACAAAAAAATTGTGATTGTTACTACTGGAGCTCTCCTTTTACTATTTTAGACTACAGTTGTCTGAAACAAGAAAGCAGTGGTGATCCTATCCCTGTAGGACGACTGTGTTCAGAGTCACAGAAACAGATCTTAGAATGCGGAATGCGATATGAGCAGAGAGGAGGGAAAAATAAGGAGTGCTGCTCTGTGAGTATGGAGTTCCCGTTTCATCAGACAAAAACTTCTGAAGATTTATAATACAGCAATAGTGCCTATAGTTAATGGTACTGGATTGTAGACCAAAAAAAAAAAAATGACCAAAGGCTAGCCAAATAGCTCATCTAGTAAAAATGCCTTTCTTGCAACCGGGGTTGATCCCTAAAACCCATGCAAAGGTGAAAAGAGAAAGACAACTTCACAAAGCTGCCATCTGGCCACCATACATGAGCTGTGTTAATTCTCTCTCTCTCTCTCTCTCTCTCTCTCTCTCTCTCTCTCTCTCTCTCTCTCTCTCTCTCACACACACACACACACACACACACACTAAAACAATTAAAATATGAAGGTTCACTTTATATTACATATTTTTAACATTTTTTGTGTGTGCATGTGTGTGTATGTGTGTGTGTGTACATGTGACACTGAGTGTGAGAGCAGAGGTCAAGCAGAGGTCAGAGAAAAACTCACAGCAGTAAGCAATAAGTCCACTCCTTCTGGCACACTGTTCCTAGGAATTGAACTCAGGTTGTCAGACTTGGTAGCAAGTGCCTTTACCTGCTTGCCCATCTTTCTGGTCCCTGTATTACATTTTTACCACAATTTAAAAAATATTCTAGAGTGATCAGCTTATTTGAAACTATTTTATTAGTGATCAAGTAAAGCATTGCCATGAGACATCATGTTGCCTGCTCCCAAAGTAATTTTAATTAGGTATTTTAAAGGTTAACGTCTTGGCATACATTTCTAATATATTTTAATAATTAAAATATGACTTAATTGTGACATTTTGCTCAGTCACATGATCTATAGGAAAGTATTTTGCTTCTGTAGTTCAAGATGTGGTAACACATCAAGAAACAACGTAGCTCTCTCAATATTATCTTATGTTTTCACTCTATTTTTGGCTCCCTGCATCATGGGGCTCAGGAGCATTTCTCTTCAGAAAGTCAATAGGAGATCCTCAGGAACTTCACAGACTCTGTTGTCACAATCAACCTCAGTCTCATTCACCTTTTTCTCTAAGGTGACAGAATGCAAAAGATCACATTCTAGGCCATTCTAGGCCCACTCAGCTATTGGAGGATGCAATGTATCTAGGTTAAGCAAAATTAATTTTTATCTGAAAAAAGGTGTTGGTATTAAATGTTGGGACTATACAGTTGCAAATGTGGTTTTCTGTTTCAAGTAATGATTTATGCAAGCTATACGTTTTGCTCTAATGATGGTAACTTTTCTCTAAACAATGTAAGAACTCTTCTGAGAAGAGCCAGTTTACAAGCCTTATGAGGAAATCAGTCCAACCGCTCAACAGTCACGACTTCTATAATGTGCAAGACAAAATGGCACAGTCATTTCGCTCAGTTGGAACTCATCTGCCATTATCTCCACACAGCCATTACAAATGAGAGAAACTTCTGACCTGGCTTAAACGTCCAACTGATTCCTTAAAGCTTATCTGATTGTTTTCAGTCAGAAACTCTCCTTCCTCTCAACACAAGAGTATCACAGTAACACCATTCTTAAAGCACTGAGGTCATGTTACTGGGTTCAAGTTAATTCTACTACTTTCCTCCTTTCAATCCTAAACTATTTAAGAACATGTCTCTTTGAACTTTAGAGTCTCTTTGCACAGTAGGCTAAAAAATAGCCCTAGGATGTGTACTTCTAAAATTGAATAAAAATTATTGTCTCATCTATGAAATGGAACACTAACAGATATGTATTATCCATTAGGAATGTAGTGAGGATCAAACCAGAAGATCCTACTGCACGTACTGGCTTTGGGGGAGCCTAGGCAGTTTGGATGCTCACCTTACTAGACCTGGATGGAGGTGGGTGGTCCTTGGACTTCCCACAGGTCAGGGAACCCTGATTGCTCTTCGAGCTGATGAAGGAGGGGGACTTGATCTGGGGAGGGGGAGGGAAATGGGAGGCAGTGGCGGGGAGGAGGCAGAGATCTTTAATAAATAAATAAACTTAAAAAATAAGAAATGTGAGCTAGTATAAAACAATGAGCATTTTAGTTAATCGACACTATGGTAAAATAAATATAACTGATATGTTCCCTGCACTCAAGGAATTCTAGCATTCACAATAATTTATCAGTGGAATATATTTAGTGAAATATATATTCCACTAAAATTAAAGCTTTAAAAAGATAAGGATGTGGCCTGTCATAGCCAGTGCTGTATCACCAGTAAATATTTGTTCAATGGGTAAGAGAATGATTGGAAATTTCTAGTGGAAAAAGATTGACAGTATTCAACAAACATTTACTGATCTGCTGCTATGAACAAAACACTGAAAGGCCCAGAAGTGAATAGGAGCACAGAGTATACAGAAAGGTGAGAAAAATTCTGTGAGACTCTGTAAGACTTCATGGAGCGAGTGTTTGTTTTGGTGCTTGAATTACAGGCAGAATTTGAACTATTAGAGATGACAAGAAAATCTATAATCAAAAGTGGCAGCATGAGTAGCGGCACAGATGCTGGGAGGGTAGGAGCACTTGGCAAATTCAGAGTCCTATAGAACTGCAGCATATTAGCTAGAGGAAGGGAAATGGTTGAGATCCTACTGGTCAGGGATTTGAATGTCAGGATAATTGAGCGAAACCATAATTTGTCTGAATAAAGAACGGTTTTGCACGATGTTGCAGGGAGTCCGGGGTTAGACTTGATGACTTAGAAATTCACCCTCGACCCATTATTTCCTGACCTTTAATGTTACCAGTTTTGTTACTTGAGTTTAAAATCCAATTATAAAAAAGGTAGGGTCCTAGAGGTGAGTTTTAATCAAAGATATTTTCTGACCCTGTAGAAAATAGTCTTGGCATTTTGGGAGAAACTGTGCTTTTACCAGCAAGAGAAAATCTGAAGTAAAATAGCAAACAGCAGATAGAAGGTGTTTCTCTGCTGACTGTCCTTTATTCATTTGACCAGGTATTTGCAAATATTTTACCTTGTTTGACTTTCCATAGATCAGTACAAATGAAGCAATATAAAATATGGCATAGAAAACGCAAATGAGATTTTTTGCAAATCCCTTTTAAAAGATTATTATTGATCAGAAGGAAGATGTAAGGAGAAACTCACCGATGTGAGTTTCACCTGGTTATCTGATTTGAACAGTAAGAAAGACATGACACATTTTACATAAATGATTCTATATGAACATAGAACTGTTCTTTTATTTGGAAGATTTGAGCAATGATAATTTTATTTTCCATACTAGATCTGCTTCAGTTTTTAACACAGCAGCCTATAAAATGTTTCAGAAGAGGATTTTCGCACTACTTTACTACTACTGAAAATCAACACAACAAAACAGTTTGTTTTAAATGTTCTCTTCCTTGTACACATACCCATGCAACACTAAGTGTTCGATATCTACCATAGTCATCCTTTCATTCATGAGTTCATCTGTCTGTCCTGTGTATACATACAGCCAATAAACAAGATTTGCCTAGTAGGATCTCATTTCCATATACTCTGTCAGGCACTATAGTTATGTACTTTTTGTTGTTTAAGTGATATACATTTATTTTCAACATATATACAGACAGTCCAGAATGGGTTTAGGTAGCAAACCTATTTGCCTATATTTATAGCTACCTAAACTTTTTAACACTTATGATTTGTTCCTAATTGATTAATAATTTACCATGAGTGAATGCATTACTTTAAAACGAATATTCCAAGTCATTTTGCTTGAAGAGCTCAGCTAATAATTAGATAAAACATTCATTTTCTTAGGAAGCAAAAGATTCTCAGAGTTGCAAAGAACCTTGTAACCTGATCATTAAAAAGTTCATTTGTCTACCATTCTTAAAATTTTTAGAATTTATTTAATTATTTGTGTTTCTTACACACAGACACATTTGTACGTGGCCATGAATGTGCATGGGGAGGACAGATGGCAACTTTCAGATGTTGCTTCTGTCCTTTCACTACATGCATTTGAAGAATCAAACAACAACAGCAAACAAAGCACAAACCAAAAAAAAAAGGAAACCAAAATCAAGCTGAGAAGAGCAGTATGTGCATAAGGAAGACTAATACAAGAGGATTGCCATGATTTTGAAGTCAGCCATGTCTAGATATGGAGTTCTAGCCCCAATCTGTCAAAAAAATAACTAAATAAAAAAGCATCTAGACACTCCCCCCCAAAAACCTTCTTATTTACAGTAATGTGTTAGACAGGTTCCAGATCAAACATACTTCAAAATTTTTGTTTCACCTTTATAAAACTGTTAAAAATTTATTATAGTTGATATCTCATTAGTCTATACTAAATCCCTGTGATTTGTGTAGCACAGATTGAGGAACATGGTTTTTCAGATAAGGATATAAGCCGAGTAGTGAGACATGACTAAAATAAGGTTATGGTGCCAAGGAAGCATTACAAGTATGGAAGGAGCCACACTGGAGAGGCAGGAGGAACATTCATGGTCTGCTATGCAAAGTGACTATCAAATTAACTATACTTCAGTGTCGATGATGTTTAATTATATTTGTTTGTTTATTTGTTTTGAAGGGATGTGTAGTGGTGGTAGAGCTCATGCATGCCATAACACATGGGTGGTGATCAGAAGAAAACTTGTGGGATTTAGTTCCGATCGTACTGCATGTATATCGTAGGGACTGAATTCAGGTCATCAGATGCCTAATATCTTGATCCACTGAGCCATCTTGCTGGTCAAGGATGATTTTTTTAAAAAACATTTTCTCCTCTCTAATCCACTGGTTTCCCACTGGATTCCAAACATTCATGAACTTCAGAGTTGTTTCTAATTTCAGGGTTTCCTTGTATATGATGTGAGGAGGAAGCTCACCCTACAAACTGAAAAATGCCTTAGGTGATGGCTCCTCTAGATGTAACTTAAAAGTCATTCATTACAATGAATAGACTGAAGTATCTGTGGGCAAGTCTAGTATCTGTCTTGTTCATAAGTTGTTTGTTGGTGTCTACCATATTCCAGATGTTTTATAAATATTTCTTCATTGACCTTAAATGTTCTTTCTACCACTAAATAAATTTCCCGTAAGGCCTTCTAAATGTATAAATTATTTTATGCTTTCTTTTCTGCTTACAAATTGATTTAATCTAAACAGAAATGTCTAAGCAGGAGTAAAGAGGTAAGGCTGAGGTTGAACAGTACCTTTTTTGGGTTGCCTTACCCCACATGTTACAAGTCTTGGCAAGGAGTAGTGAAGTTGGAGCACAGTATCTATATATGCTTTGCCTGGGCACCTAGGTGTTTCATTCAAAGTGAACAAAAGTTTCCATCAGCACAACATCCACCATAACTGTTATGACTTAGACACAACCCACACCATGTGTAAACAGCTGTACTAACTGGAAGACTCTGTTCACTAACAATTCCCAAATTTTCTCCTTTGAACTGTGTAACTAAAGTATTGAAAATTTCATCTTTAATATCCCTATTTGATGAAAATAATTCCTATAAACCTCCCATTTGTTATGAAGATAATATTTTCTTATAAAACTGCATTTTTATATGAATTCTCCTATTTTCTTGTTCAGGAAGTTCTATTATAGTTGGAATAAATAGTAAGTTGTTTTATGATATAGAGGTAGTAAATACAAGTAGTGAATACAAAAGTCATGTTTGTTTCTTTTTTATTTTATTTAATTTTAGTTTGGTTTAGTTTAGTTTAGCTTAGCTTAGCTTAACTTATATTTTGCTGAGACAGGGTCACCTATAACCCAGGTGAGAGTCGAGTTCCCTGTGTCACTAAGGCTACTCTTGAGTTCTGATCTTCCTTCCTTGACCTCTCAGTTGCAGGGATTACAGGCTTGCGTCATTGCCATCCTGTTTTTTGTTTTTTAGGATTTGTTCTTGCTGGCTCTGCTTTTTTCCTAACCAGCTACATTTCAACTGGAAGAAGATAAAGCTAATCTTTTGGTGCAACAACATCAGCTGATCTTCTAGGCTAGGCTGATTTTGTGTCTGGTTTGGAAATCAAATGTGGAATTTTTGGAATGGACTGGGCCTGATGCACTTTGCAAAAGTGCTTATTAAGGAAGAAAACTTCCAAATCCAGAGGTCACGCTTATTACCTTCAACTATTGGAAGACATTCCGCAAACACAAAGGAGAATTGTTCTGTCACTAAGGGAGTACAATGTGAATTAATTGGTAGAAGTTTTACAAAGTCAGTTTTTTTTAAGAATATTTACGGGATTTCCCGGTAGGAGTGACTTCCCGCTGACAGAGTGAAATCCTGTCACTTGATGTGCTCAGGTAGAAGTTTAAGGATTATGTGCTCCTGATAACCAAAGAGATCTCTTTGTTGTTCTGAACGTTGACCTGAAAATGTTTAAAGTGGCTTTTGCCTTTGAGACTTTGAGACTCTAGTCTGAATCTTCCCTCAGTGGAATTTGTCCCAAAGGATCAGAAGTTACAGAGTAACACACAACTTGGACAAAGGGTTTTTTTTTTTGACTGACTATGATAGACAGGGTTTTTTACTCCTTCTTTAAAATATATGGATACTGCAAGATATGGTAGCAGATTTAAACTCTTTCAATTTTTTAGGTTTAATGTATGATGCATTAACAAGACATCACTTTATATTGTATATACTGAGATTCCAATTTATTTCTGAGAAATGTCAGAAAACTCAAGAACTACTAACTTTGTTTAGCATTGGATTGTTTGGTTCAAAGTGTATAGCACATAAAGATTTTGAATTCTAGCCTCATTCTGGCGTTCTCATCTGACTCTGAGGCGAGTCACTTGTCTTGTGATGAAATTTCAGTTCTTTTTTTCTTTCTCTTTTTTGAATTTTTCCATTCAAAAATTTACACTTCCTCCCCTCCTCCCATTCCCCTCCAGCTACCCCACTCAGCCTCCTCCTTCTCTCTCCCTCCTTAAGAGAGGGCAGGGTACCCTGCCCTGTGGGAAGTCCAAGGCCCTCCCCCCTCCATCCAGGCTTAGGAAGGTGTGCATCCATTTGGATAGACTAGGGTCCAAAAAGCCAGGGCATGCAGTAGAAACAGGTCCCAGTGCTATTATCGATGGCTTCTCAGTTTGCCCCCATTGGCAGCCATATTCAGTGAGTCTGGTTTGATCGGAATATCACCATAAAATCTTCATCCAGTGATGGATGGAGATAGAGACAGAGACCCTCATCAGAGCAACGGACTGAGCTCTCAAGGTCCAGTTGAAGAGCAGAAGGAGGGAGAAGACGAGCAAGGAAGTCAGGATTGTGAGGGGTTGGTCCACCCACTGAGACAGTGTTCCTGTTCTAATGGGAGCCCAGCAATATTCCTTCTTAAAATAATTCTGTGTTACCATTAGTGTTCAGGTACTGTGCAAAGTCAACTCTCCAAATTACACCAGAGCAGACATTCTCCCCACCACTGTGAGGTCATGAATGTAAAACTGAAGGACAATTATTTTATTAAGTAGACTTGTAAAACTGACTAGAGACTATACTTCATCTAAATATTTAATAAGAGTCTTTCTGTTTGGTGGAAGACCCAATCCACCATCTTAGTTACCAACAGGTTACATTAGTTTCAATAGGAAATTGAAGTGCAACTATAATTTTAATACTGTTATGAATTCTAATGTAAATATTGTTGGAGAAAGAAGTTTGGCAAACGGGTTGAGAACCACTGACCTAGGGGATGAGGATATGGCTCAGCTCTGACTTTGTAGCCTATATTGTCCTCAAACTAGCAGCAATCCTCCTGCCTCTGCTTCCTAACTGTTGGGCTTTAGGCCTTGAGCCACTATATTTGGCTGATCTGTGATATTTTCATGTATAATCGTCTTATTACATAGCAACCAGTAACCCAATTATTGTGGTAGATACATTACTTAGTGACAGTTTTATCTGTGGATTATTGTTATGGCTGTTATGTGTATGCTATTTAAGCATTTTTTCTTTCCAGGATGCTGAATAATAAATTAAGAAGGTGTGGAAATTTCTCTATCTATAAATAATATTTTTAATTTATTACTTAAAAATTTCCCATGATTTTACAGTGTATTTTTATTATATCCCTCTACAATTACCTCTCTTCAGCTCTCCATAATGCCTGTCCCCTTCTCTCTCCAAGGTGCTGTGTATCTATGTTAGTTACCTTATGGTTTTTTTTTTCCGTTTTCTTGTACAATGTTTGGGGTTGAACTCAGAGCCTCGTTCATGCTTTGCACGTGCTCTACCACTGAGCTACATCTAGACTGAAGTGTTACATTTAATAGAATTGTAATAGTCCTTGCCACAGGGGACATTGCTGTAGATTCTGTGAGCACTAGGTGCTTCACTCTAATACAGAGTTCTTTCTGATTTTTTGGAAAGCACCAAACAGATATTGATTTATGAGTAACAGTTCAGTCTGGGGTCGTTGCCATGGTGGTTGTGAGGTAGTCACTTCTGCCAGAAGAACTGGAAATCTCCAGGGTATACAAGACTTCAGCATTTAAAAGAAACTTCAATTTTAGAATCTTCATCTTCAAATGCAAAGGCTGATGCGAGTAAGGGAAGTTTTTAATATCACGATAAATATTAAGTGCAAGAAAAACCTAAAATCACAGAAAATGAAATAGTCACTACTTGAAACTTCAAAACAAAGCTTCTCTAAGTATGATATGGGAAGAGCTTACATTAAATTCACTTGAGTAAACAGCCACACTATCTAAAAAAATAACAAAACAAATCAACAACAACAAAACAAGACCAAAATGAAAGGACCAGATATGAGAAATCTTTTTCGAAAGTGTTAATTAAGGGAGTCCAACATATTCCCCAAACAACATAGGCTATTGCTGCTGCCCTTGGTCGCTTTCCAGAACTTGAAGGTAAGCCCCTATTGCTGAAGATATTATGCACTTCAGACACAGGGCTTAAAGAATCCACCTAGATACACCCTGAGGACTAGCTTACAGAGTACCAAAGGTCCTGTTCTACCATTGAGCTACAACTCTAGTTGGTAAGTGTTGCGTTTAATAGAATTATATCATGACATTTAGATCTTGATGGTAACAAACAGCTGTTTAATATAGTTAAGGTCATTTAACAGGAGAGGATTCATGCCATGTACTGTAAAATCAGTTGGTGAAGCCACAGAACCTGGAGCTAAATCTTGGACTGCCATTTTCCTAAAACTAAATTTCAAAGTATACCTACTGTATACTCACAGTAAGTGTAACTCTCAAACTTCACATGCAAAACAATTCTTTTTGCAACAGTTGGAGGCCAGACAGAAATCCACACTAGTCAAAATGCCTAGAATAATTGACAACAATACCTCTATACCTAAGGCTCAGGGAACGTTGCAGCAAAGGCACAGAAAGGTGGTAAGAGCCAGACTACACCACCAGTTGACATGCTAAGAGGGTAAATCTCATTAAGGGACCAACCCCTTGATGAAGAACTAAAAGAAATTAATGACTACAGAGAGAGAAGTTCAATCAGTTGTCCCCATGAATGAGATCCCTATTTGGTTATCCAGTACCAGTGATCGTCCCTGAAAATGTATACACATGAGCAATGTGAATTGAATCTTAGCAAATTGTATTAACAGATTAATTCATATATATATGTAATTATATATACTTAATTATATTTACATATACTTAGTTATATTTACATAACTATATATGATTGAATGCATACATAAAATATTTTATATAATTTAAATATCATGTATATAATTAAAGAAAGAAGGGCATGAATTTGAAAGATTCAGCAGAGTTAAAGGGAGGTGAGGATGGGAAAGAAATGATGCAAATATGGTAAGTATATGAAATAATAAATAGTAAGTCCTTGCACTGAAAAAAAAATTGGGTAAATTTTAACTGGGGAAAAAAAGCACAATAAATTCTAAACAAAGGTTGTCAGAATCTTTAGAAATGAGGTCCAAGATCTGATATTTCAAGTGAACAGCCCTTTACATTATTTCTTTTAAAAATTATTTTACTTTTTGACATTATAATACAATGTAATCTTTTCCCTCTTCCATTTCTGTACTCCAGGCCCCTCCCCTTGCTCTTTTTCAAATTTACAGTCTCTCTTTTTTTTCCATTAGTTGTTGTTACATTTGACTTTGAGAATCGTTGCTTTAAAGATGTAGCTTCTAGCTCAGTAAAGTGCTATTTTGTGATCCAGTATAATGGAGAACACCTGGATCTGGTAGGAGAACCCCAAGGTCTAGTCTGAGTTTCACCATCTGTAATCTGGGATATCTTGGGAAAATGCTATCAACATCTGTTTGAGCACCAGTTTCTTTCTTGGTATAATTCTCACAGATTTGATCCGGAAAAACACTAGACTATTTGTCAGTGTTAACACTGTATAAATCTACAAAAAGAAAAAAATAACCAAACATTCTAAGTGTTCATAGGATTTAGCATTCATCTCTATAACTGGCACATTATATGAACAATGTTATAAACTAGAAACAGGTAGGAATTCAATAGTATCAAGTGATGAATATGTAATTATATAATTATGAACCTAAGAAAAGCTAGTATGTGAACCTTTAAACCTGTGAAGATAATCATAAGTTCAATTCATAACCCCTCTTTGTGGACATCAGTGATTTATTTGTCTGAGTAGCTGTAGTTGAATCCAATCCAATTCAAATTTATATTTTACATAAAGTGACTACCCCTTATTAAGTTTCCCTCCCATTAACTCCCCACCAACCCATTTTAGCAACCAGCCTATAATATACTTTGCTGTATGCTGTTTACACGTTTTATTTATGCATTTAACTCTAAATTTCTAAGTTATGTCAAACTCTAGGAGATTAGAGAATATATTCCTTTTTTGTGGCCTCAAAGCCCCTATAGTTTTGACTGCACAGGTGGTCAACTGGTAGTTTTAATCTTTTACATTTGAAAGAGACTTTTAAGTGATAAAGTTCTTTACAACTTGTTTCTTTCATTCTCATAGTCAGGGTGCTAGGCTTCAGAGGAGGTATTCTTGTCATTTTATAGATTAAGAAACTGAAGCTTAAAACATATTCTTACCTGAGATTCCAGTTACTTCTTCCTACATGCCCAACCCCTCCCCTAAATTGCATGCAATTCTTCCCCAGGTGCATATGGTTTCATGGTATTGGAAAGTGATAGAGTATATAGTGTGTGGAAGGTTAACTGAAATCGGGACTCCATCTACACAGCTATGGGGAAGTCATCCTTGCTGGAGTACGAATTTTTAGGAATGCTGCTGTTTTGAGATCACCCATTCTCCTGTAAGTTATCCCCTCTCTCGTGTGCTAGCAATTATTTTTGTCAAGTTAACGCAAACTAGAGTCACTTGAGAAGAGGGCACCTGAGTTGAAGGATTGCTTCCATTAAATTGTTTTGCAGAAATATCTATGGGACATTTTCTAGCCTGATAGTTGATGTGAGATTGCCTAGACCAATGGGGACAGTGCCTTGTATACACATATACTACACATGTACCAGGAGTATACAGGTACTCTTGAGCTGTATAAGAAAACAGGTTGAGAAAGAAATGGGGAACAAGCCAGGAATCCTTGTTCCTCCGTGGCCTCTGTTTTCAGTTCTGGCTTCCAGGTTCTTGTTTGGAGTTCCTATTATTCTGACTTGCTTTCACGATGAACTGTAAGCTCTAAAATGAAATACCACACTGCCAGTTTGAATTTGTTCATGGTATTTATCACAGCAACAGAAAGGAAACTAGGATGCTCAAATTCTGTAAGTAAGCCCAATAAACACATCACTTCAGCAACATATACATGGATGGAATTGTTAGTTTGGTCTGTTCTTGCTGCCTTCTCTGGGGTCAGTAGACACTTGTTCACATTTTTTCAGGAAGAGTTCAAGCAAAAGCACACACACCAACACTCCTCATATCCCCAGCAGAGTCCCTGCCTCTTTTCTTTGAATTTCCATTTTTTTTTTTGTTTTGCAGACAGAGATTAACCCTGTAGCCAGGGTGTCCTGAAAGTCACTATGGACAAGCTGGCCTGAAACTTGAAACCTTCTGCACTCACCGCTGGTGCTGAGATTACAGGCATGGACAACCATGCTTAGTGTCCCAACGATTTTTGTTATATGTAATACGACACCGTATGGATTTTTATTGGAGAAATGATAGGTTGGGGATTGCTTTTACCTTCTAGGAATTTTCCATTGTCAGAAATTTCATACCCGTCTACTAAAAATGTTTGCATCATTTAAAAAAAAGAGAGAAAACAAAAATATAGTTTAGATTATTTGCAACATTTGTCCTTGGGTACTGGTTTTATTATTACATTTCAAATGGCCTTGTCTTGGTTAAAGGTATTCTAATTTTATGCACCTGAACTCTTATTTTCTTTTCTGGTTTTTAGTGATCATTTGTATTCAACTATATTAATGTTTATTTTGAATGAACTTGGGGGTTCTTAGCCTTTTGTTATTGTTTTTCCAATTAAGATGTCTGATAATTATCTGAAAATAGAAGACACAAAAGTCCAGACATTGAATAAGAACAAATCCTTTAAAGTATTTAATTTATCCAGAGCCTCTTTTATGTCTAGAAAAATAGCTTGTGTACACTAAACAGGCTTTGCAAGTGACCCTTTCTTCTGACCCACTGCATCAGAGGGGATAACAGGTTGTACAAATCTTCATACGGGGCTGAAGTAACTATTTGAATGATATGCAATAACAAAGAACACATTTAGAGAGCAAAGTGTGTGTTTGTGAATAAACTAGAAAGGAGAAAGAGCGTGTAAATATAAAACATGCAGTTAGAAAAACAATGATGCAGATGCCCATGAGAAATAAAACATGCTGAACAAGGTATGCTACTTTGCTTTAGAACCAGTAATAGCTGGGTAAAATTTACTCAGTAGGAAACATAACAAAGTATGACAAAACAACTGCACTTCAATTTCTGTAGGTCATTTAAAAAATCAGTTTCAGAAATTCACCAGCACTTGTACATGCATTAAATTAGAGACTAACATTTGATAAAATGAAATTTTAAAGAAATAGCTTTTCTACAGTGAGTCTGATTTATGCAATTTTATTAAAAGTGTACAGATACCTATAGATAATGGAGCAGTAAAAGTGGAGGAAATATGTTACAAGGCATCAATACTTCATTCAGTGCAAAGCAAGAATCCCATTGACCCTTTTCCTAGCTGCTAGAGGTAAGGAGAACACGGGGGGGGGGGGGCTCTAAGAGCCCCATGCTGCCTTTTGAGCGTGACACCTGCACTAGTGAGATTCTATATGCAGGTAAAGTTTTCCAATTGTGCATAGATCCGTTTCTAACCAAGGCCAGATTCTTAGGTCATAGTTGTCCTTTATTTCTGTCTCTCTGTTTTTGGAAAACAACAATATTTGTATTGACTAACATCCTAAATATTTTCTGTGTATGAGGCATTGTGCTATTGTGCTAAGTACTATATGATAGGTTATCACATTCTCATTACTACTTACATACTATCATTATGCTGTCTGCTTCATAGTTCAAACACCTCGTCACCTCTGCACTGAAATTTTATTTTTAAAGATTATTTATTTATTATATGTACGAATATTAGCTTTTAAGAGTTTATGTGCAACACATGCATATAGGAGCCTACAATACCTAGAAGGTGTTTGATACCCAGAACTAGAGGTAAGATGATTGTGAACTACCATGTAGGTGCTAGGAATGGAATCTAGCTAGGTACTTTTCAAGAACAAGTACTCTTTTTTAAATTTTTTATTGAGCTCTACATTTTTCTCTGCTCCCCTCCCTGACTCTTCCCTCCTCTTCAGCCCTCTTCCAAGGTCCCCATGCTCCCAATTTACTCAGGAGATCTTGTCTTTTTCTACTTCTCAAGTAGATTACATCTATGTATGTTTCTCCTAGTGTCCTCATTGTTATCTAGGTTCTCTGAGATTGTGATTTATGGGCTGATTTTCTTTGCTTTATGTTTACAAACCACTTATGAGTCAGCACATATGATAATTGTCTTTCTGTGTTTGGGTTACCTCACTTAAAATTATATTTTCTAGCTCCATCCATTTGCCTGTAAAATTCAAGGTATTGTTATTTTTTTCTGCTATGTAGTACTTCATTGTTTAAATGTGCTACATTTTCTTTATCCATTCTTCAGTAGAGGGGCATTTAGGTTGTTTACAGGTTCTGGCTATGACAAACAATGCTGCTATGAACATAGATGAGCACATGTCTTTGTGGCACAATTGAGCATGCTTTGAAAGTGATATTACTGGGTCTCGAGGAAGGCTGTTTCCCAATTTTCTAAGAAATCCCCATACTGACATCCAAAGGGGCTATACCAGCAATGCAGGAGTGTTCTCTTTACCCCACAACCTCTCCAGCATAAGTTGTCATCAGTGTTTTTGATCTTGGCCATTCTTACAGGTGTAACATGGAATCTCAGAGTTGTTTTGATTTGCATTTCTCTGATGACTAAGGATGTTGAACATTTCCTTAAGTGTCTTTCAGCCATTTTAGATTCCTCTGTGGAGAGTTCTCTGTTTAGGCCTGTACTCCATTTTTTTTATTGGATTATTTGTTCCTTTGATGACCAATTTCTTGAGTTCTTTGTATATTTTGGAGATCAGATCTCTGTCTGATGTGTGGTTAGTGAAGATATTTTCCCATTCCGTAGGCTGTTGTTTGTCTTGCTGACCATGTCTTTTGCTTTACAGAAGCTTCTCAGTTTCAGGAGGTCCCATTTATTAATTGTTTCTCTCAGTGTCTGTGCTACTGGGGTTATATTTAGGAAGTGGTCTCCTGCGCCCATGCATTCAAGTGTACTTTCCACTTTCTCTTCTATGAGGTTCAGCGTGGCTGGCTTTATGTTGAGGTCTTTGATCCATTTGGACTTTAGTTTTGTGCATGGTGATAGATAAGGACAAGTACTCTTAACCACCAAGCCATGTCTCTAGCCTTTTACACTGTTTTAAATTGTGTGTATGTTTGGGAATGGGTACACACGTGTACAGGTTACCTACAGAGTTCAAAGAGCTTATCAAATCTCCTACAGCTAAAGTTACAAAGGGTTATAATCCATCCAGTGTGGGTGTGGGGACCAAATCCCAGTCTTCTGGAAGAGTAGTACATGCTTTTAACAGCTGAACTACCTCTGAAGCCCTACATCCTCACATCTTAATTCCTATAATATCTACTCCAAACATTTATTCAATTTTAGCTATCAACCATTATACAACTATGGATTCCACATCTTCAATTCCTCTCACAATTGTGCACCACTCATTTACTGTCTTACTGTCATCTATTACAATGATTCTATCAAGACTTTTTAGGGGTTCTTTATTCAAGCATCTTCAGTTTTAACCACTAACTACCCCAACTATCAATATCTCAGAACCCTGGCCCTTGAGTCAAATAGTGTAGAGAATGCAGTTAATTAAACAAATACCATTATATAAATGTCAGATAGGAACCTTTACCTTTGGACAGGGATGACTGCATTATCGCAAACTATCTCCAAAGAATGACAACTAATAAACTTCCCACAGAGGAATGTAGTAGAAAAGAAAATATAAGAGAGCCTTCTCAACATCCAACATTTTATTGATTGAAGTAACATATAAGATTGACTATACTGTCTATTGATCCTATGTGATTAGTGACAGACTATAAGACAAGACCTGAATAGAAATACATTATTGGTGTAGGAGTCCCTTCTGTTTATGTGGTGCTTTCATTGGTTAATGAATAAAGAAACTGCCTTGGCCTAGTCAATAGGGCAGAACTTAGGTAGGCAGAGAAAATAGTACTGAATGCTGGGAGGAAAAAAGGCAGAGTCAGAGAAGCCACAGATCCTCCACCTCAGAAGAATGACTGTTAGAATCTTGCTGGTAAGCCACAGCCATGTGGTGATACACAGATTAATGGAGATGGGTTGAACTAATATGTAAGAGATAGCCAATAAGAATTGCTATCTAATTGCTTGCTAATGCCCAAGCAGTGTTTAAATTGATACAGTTTCTGTGTGGTTATTTTGGGTATAAGCAGCCCAGGCAGTTGGGACAAACAAGGGGCCTCTCCACACAACACATTATGACCCTAAAACGTTATAGTAGAGGAATTTTTTCTTGTATAAAAATATTAAATGATATTCAAAGTTGTGCGCTAGGTATTAGAGCTATGAGCTATATACAATTTAACCAAACAAACAATATTGATACAACGTCCAACATTATTGGAGACATGGACAGAGACAGCCTCTTAATAGCTTGAAAGAAGTATTTCTAAAGGTATAACACATTTGTTTTCATCCCTACAATTTCTATTACATTTGAGCTAGGCATGGTTGTGTTCCTACAGTCCCAGAATTTGAGAGAACAAATACCAGCAGTGCTATAAGTTTGAGGCTCACCAGGACAATAAAGCAAGTTCTTGTCTCAAAAACAAAGCAATATCTGAAGAGATGGCTTAGCAGTTAAGAGTTCCTGCTGCTCTTTCAGAGGACTTTGATTTGATTCTCAGCATCTACATGGTAGCTCACAAGCACCTAAACTCCAGTTCCAGAAAATCTGACACCTTCTTCTGACCTCTGTGAGTACCAAGTGTAATGCTCTACACAGGCATACAAATAGGCAAAACACACATGTACATAAAGTAAAAGTTAAAAACAAAGTCTGTTTTTATAAGCAAGACATTAACAAAAATGTTAAAGCTCCTTTAGCTTCAAAGAATGTGAAAAAATATTACCCAGTTTTATGAATATATTTAGCCAAAATTTGTCTTTTAAAGAAATATATGATGATTTTCCTTCATTCTTATGAAATGAAAAAAATTTACCATCTTAATTCTTTTTCAGATCTTGGAAAGACCCAAGTCATTTGAAGTGAATGTTTGTGTGTGCAATTTCTCCTTACAACAGTTTTAAAAATTTATCAGCTGAGAAGGAAAGCTGTGTATGTGCTACTACAAACTCACACTTTGCCCTCCTTTGTTTCTCCAGTAGTTAGGCAACATAAAGAGTTTTAATTGGTACCAGGCTTCAACAAAGGAGTCATAGGTGTATTTCATCCAAATTCAAAGCATGCCAAATTAGTGTCAAAGGGAGACAAGAAAAGTTAGACACCATGCTATTGGGGGCAAACCTGTTGCCTGTTAGAGCACAGTCACTTCATTCATTGATTCTGACTTTGTACTTATACATAAAGCTCATTAGAATGATATACACGTGAGCTTAAGATGTTAAGCAAATTTTCACTTAAATATTCTGTGAAATCCAAATACCTTGTTGTTTTTCTCCTTTTCAGAACCTTATTTGAGAAAAAAATTTCACTTTTAAGAAGAAAAGCACAATGCAAAGAAAAATGAACTTTAAAAGAGGTCTGTTAGTTGGAAATCATTTATTGCCTCTATAAAAGTTTAAATAAAAACTCTACAAAAATTCACATTACAATCTGATATGGTTTTAAAGAGATAATATGCTTCAGAGGTAGTACCAGTAAAATGGGATGCAGAATTGCTAGAAGGGATTACTCAGTATGTTAATGCAAAATAAAATTTCAATGAGGAACAATATATACCCCGTATACAGTTTAATGAAACAATCATAATTATATCAGCATGAAAATATCCCTTTTCTCTTTCCTCCTTGGCAAATGTGTTCTTAATAAAGATTTGTTTATGTCAACTGCAGGTTCACAAGTTAGTAGGCTATTTCATTAGAGCATTACAAAGCATAGCTTGGTGACGGGCGAGGCACAGTGATATCTATCAAGGTTAACACAACTTCAGAAAGAAATTAACTATCAATTTGATACACAGCAATGGTAACTCTTCAAAGAACAATAGCTTTTTTTAATTTTGGGAATTTGAATGAAAAGAAAATTGACTATAAGGTCACACCATTCCTGGCATTTTATCACGACCTCATGGATAAAAGGCAGCAGATAAAGATTTCAGAATTTCTTTCAAAGGTGATTACAATCAGGCTGAGAGGGGCTGAAAACCCCTCCCCCCAAAAGGAAACTAGTCATTTTTATCATCCAGTGTCTGTTTATATCTACCACTTAGCTTTTCTCCTATAAACTGATAAGACTGCCCAATGTAAGGGTCTTAAAAGTAGATGTTTCTGTCTTTGCAAAAATGAACTCTTGGTCATCTTTTGAGGTCTGGGTATTAACTGTATACTGAACACAGGATGTGACTAGGCCAGAGCCTTTTTTCTCCAATAGTAACAAACATTTCTATCACTGATTACAGTTGCAGTGTAAAAGTCCTGTTGATAGCTGACCTTACAACAAAACATCCCCCAGGTTCTCTAAACAGACCAATTTTCCTTTAACATTTTCTTTGCTTGTGTTAATTTTCCTATTCTCCAGGGCAATTGCAATTCTCATTTTCTTCTAACTAATTTTAACTTGGCTGAATGAGGAAGGTGCCTTCTTTTTGTTGTTATTGTTATTTCAGGGTTTGTTTTTAACTCACGTTTTAGAAGGTAAGTGCTCTCAGATATACATTATATGCTTTGAAATTGCTTGGTATCCTAAGCTTAAAGTAAACATTTAAATGCAGTTCAGTAGGGAAGAAATCCCATTTACATTTGCTTCTCTGAATGATACTTCTGATAGTATAATATGCTCTAATATTGTCAAAGCCTTAAAGAAAGAAATACTACTTAGATGATTTTCACTATGATCCACAGACACGTTCATGAAAACAGTCAAAAACTATCATTTTTCTTGTTTAAAAAATCTCAAAACCAAACATGTATGTGAAAATTGTTTCCATTATAGTAGCTTCGTATCTGTCCTCCTGAAGTACTTTAGGATTGAACCTGTGGCCCTGTGCAAGTGCCAAGCTAGCTCCCCAGTTTTATAATAGTTTTTTTAAAAAATATTTGATCTTCTTCAAGGTCTGTGTTATGTATTCAATCTGCCAAAATATGGTTGTTTTGACATTGCTGCAACTATTTCTTTTGGGTATGGCTACAGAATATCCCCACTAATATATTTTTTAAATGTTTTAATTCCTATGTTCATAAAAGATATAATTCTGTGGCTGAGAGAAAAACACCAGGATAAAAGTAGTCCTAAGTAGACTGTTAGGACATATAGCTTCTAGGTTAATGAAACTTTAGGAATAAAAGTATAAGTTAAATGTCTTCCCAAAATTATAGATATAATATTCCTTCTAAGTAGCACATCTATTAGAATTTTTAAATCAATTACAACTGATAGTTGAACACCTTTTATTAATATCGATGAAAAGGTTGACAGGGAAACATTTCTTTGTATTTTGAAGCCCAGCTTTCCTCAGTCTACCCAATGTGAGGTATCAGTGTTGTGCCATTGTACTTAGCTAAAATCATTCTTTTTGTAATCCATAGATTGATAAGAAATCCACTGTCTGATTCAGTGTCTTTTCTATAGTAAGAGCGCCATGAATGTTTTCTTTTATTTAGTGACAAATCTTTAAGTGTAAAAAATAAAATTATGAGTGTTAAAACACATAGGAAAGACTCACTCTGCAATGAAGGCCGACTAAGAAGGGTTTTAAATTCAAGCAGTTTATAAGTTCAAAGATAAACTCAACCTCACTGGAGAAGATTGTAGTAGAGATTTGAGACTAGAAATTCATTCATAATAGGATCTCATGGTATAACCATAGCATATCTGACCCCAGAAATTTCTTCATACCAGGATCTCATGGTATAACCTTAGCACACTTGACCCCAGGAAACTTGTTCATACTAAAAGAAATAGAATGGTGAAGGTAAAAGAAACTAAAATAAATCTTATGGTGAAACACAGCTGTCATCCTAGAGTTTTGGAAACAGAAGCAGGAGCAGTAGGATTCAAAAGCATCCTCAGCTACATTGGGAATTAAAGGCTGGTCTGGGCTACAGGAGACCTTGTCTAAATCCTCCATATCACAAAATAATGGTTTCTGTATTTTTTGTATACAGGGGGTGGGGGACTCTTTATCTCCTGGATAAATTTATGTGACTGAAAAATTTAACCCGAATGTTTGAGGTTCTGTTGCTCAATGGTCTTTTCCCTGAATGGAATTTGATTTGTCAGCAAGGAATACCAAAAGTTGTTTGCAAAGAACCACATGACGGTCAGCTAAAGAGCATGTAGCTGACTACTGAAATATTTCTGCTGACAAAGAAGCCATAGAAGCTGTGTGGAAGCAATGTAAAATCAAATAGTCGATAAACTGAATGACCATCAATGAACTTTACTTGTATATATTGGGGAGAAGGGACATTTCCAAGTTAAAGGCATTTGCGACTGCCTTTCTGTATTCCGAAATTGGTATCAGGGAATACTGAGATCAGAATCAGCCACAGTTAAAAAAACTTAAAAATATTTAAAGCTTGACAACTAGAACAGTTATCTAGCTGCTTCACTCTTCCTTCAGGATTAGATAATAATTCAATCATGTAATTTAGTTCCACAAACAAGGTCACAAATATATGACAGTGAGCTTAGGGAGAAACTAGTGTTTTCCCATCTATGAATCTTAGTATTCCCATCTGGTATTCTAGAAGGGAAGATCTGCAAAGGGATGTCTATAGTGTGCTACCATCTGGTTCCAACTGACAGTAACAACTGGGTGTTCATAGAATAGCATCCAGGAAATTCAGAGGACTTTAATTTACAATCAAAGTAGTATAACTCTTTTTTGATATTGTTGTTGGCTGATGGCTCTGTACAGGCCTTGTATGGAAATGAGGTAAATTTTGTGGCAAAGTTGTATGGCTAGAATACAAAAGAAAACCAATATCAGCGGCGTACTTTGATTTCCTGCTTCACAAAGTTCATGATGTGAAAGAATATTATGAAATTGTTGGTAAACTTGAAGTATTTGTGCAATATTTTCTCTAAATGAATAATATAAATTTACTATATAGTAGAGTGTAAATCACTAATACTGATCATTTTCAGTACACAAGAATTGAGATTAAAACTGTCTTTTATAAAGTACCGTTTTTGTATACTTAAATGTTTTGGCTTTTGTTGGTTAATTTACTTTCCAGAGTACTTTCCACTCTCCCCAGTTTTAGGTTTAGACAGAAGAATACCAATAACTTAAATTACATTCTAGTAATTGTTTCAATTTCTAACCATTATCTTAGGTCAAATTCTCATAGGAGTTAAAAATAAATCCTAGAATTCATCTATGTTAAACATACATTTAGGTTTTGTTTTTTTTAATTTTCAGCCCACTTTCCTGAGTACAAATGTATATGGATGAAAAGAAAATGAGAGGAGAAGGAAGCTGCAATGGCTACAAAAGTAAGACTAATAAAGCTTTAGCAACCTAGTAATGTTGAAATATGATTAATTTTATGTCTCTGGTTGAAACTTCTACTAAGATTCTTCTTAAACAATAAGCAAAAATCTTTCAAAAATCAGATATAATAGATTTCATGGCTGAATTGTTTAAAATTAAATATAAGTTTTCTAGGATTTTATAGAAGTTTTAAAAACACATTTCAAGTATTTTTACATTTGACATGCATTTTTATTGTAGCCATTATTTCTTGTCCTTCCTTTACAGAATATGCCTGTTTTAACAATGTGTTTTTCCAGTTGAAGATTATTGGGGAAAAATATAGTTATCTTGAAATGCACACCTGTTAGGCAACCAACAGAATACATCATATCCCTACCCCCAGTCACAAACTGTCTGAGGCATTTTTCTCTGATAACGAAGACACACTGAATGAGGTATCATCAGGATCCGGTGAGGCGTGACTGAAATCCATCTCTTCTAATTCAGGAGGTAAATCTGACAGCAGTGCCTTATCAGAAAAAAAATCAATTGTGGTAGATTAGTATGCAGACAGATATTTTTCCAACTTTATGTTAATAGTTGTAATTCTCTTGTTTTAATTTACTCCTATGGATTTAAATAAAGAAACATTTATTTTAAGGATCTTACACAAGTACTTATCTAAAACAGTAAGTTTTCATATAATGCTATGAAAGAACTACATATTAGATGCCAAGTATATGGATTATGTGGAGTAGAATCTTAAACAAAGGAGAAATCAAGAGGGAAATGAGCATGCATTCTGATGAGACCTGCAGCATTCAGAGTGCTTTAGAATGGCATGGGTGAAGCCATAAGCAACTATCCCAAACCAAGGATTTTTTAACCATAGGCTTTTAAACGGTTGCAGTAAGTGATTTTCATACTAGTTTTGTGTGTTGACTGCTCACTGCTAAAGGGCTTTAAAATTTCATTTTTTAATTAAAATAGTCATGCCTAGCTATGATATCATTTAATGAAACCTGCATTTCAACAAAGATCTATTTTGTTCTTTGTTAAAAGAATAAATTTAGTAGTTAGGGGGAAACTCTTCTATTGTACTTTAGATAACATTTTAACAATTTGAAACTATCGTGTGGAGTTTTTGTTTGTTTCCTTTCCTTAGACTATGTCCATACAGGTGAGGGGGAAGCACCTACCAGGGTCTGTTCAATTATGGCTGTTGTAACAAGGTATCTATCTGCTCATTTCTTTGCTGTGACAATTAGGATATGCCAACATTCTTGAGCTAAGCTTGACCATATTCTAATTGTTCCATCTGTATTTGTAGAACATGTATCTATACTAGAAAAATAAACAATCAAGATTTATGTGCTTGACAGTGCTCATGCTCATTTAACTTTAAGAAATCAGAAGTAAAACAGCATAGTCTGTCTGGAAAATTTTCAACAGCATTACTTGTATTGTGGGTTTGGGAAGTATTAGTAAACAAGAATCAAGGCAACAGGAACAAATGTAAGCTGGCCATTGTCCAATTAAGGAATGGAAAGATGGGGTATGCTGGGAAAAAATACACTGTCAAAATAAGACATGATTCTCCTCAATAAAATAGTGAGTTACACATCCTTTAATTTTTGCCTTGCAGCACACAAATGACAAGAAAACATTTTATTTTTTTGGTCAGGCTATGTAATGAAAAACTAACTTATATGTGGAGAAAGTTATTATTTATTTTGTACCACTAAATTACCCATAGATTTCTTGCTGAAATTAAGTGCACTTCCATATGAACGTACCATAAAGATACCACTTGCTTTCTGAGGTACTAAGCTGCAGTAATATGGCACATGCCATTTTCTTCTAGAAGAGTAAGCTACTGCTGATCCAGTTCAGGTACAATGGGGCCTTTGCTAATGTTGGCTGTTCAGAATGTGAGTGGGTACATCAATCACTTGATTGAGCTTGCTCTACAGTTTTGAACATGCCATATTAAGAATGGAAAGGGGTTCAAATTGGCACTCATTAACCATGAGCTTTGTATATGGGAAGGTCAAGTGGATTAGAAAATTTCATACTGTAAATTCTAGTGGAGAGATGTACAAACTAGAAAAAAACATTGCTATTTATCTTTTCTTTGTTGTATTGCATATAGTTGGCTGACTAAAATAAGAATAGAATTTAAAATGTTCAATAAATGAAGTAGTTCATAACACTTTTGATGTATAGATTGCACCTCAAAATTCTTTCAATATCTTACTGGACTGCAATATCGGGGCATTAAACAAGTCTCTGCTGATGATTAGAGTTTTCTTTTCCACAGAGATATAAGTAAGCACAGTTAAATTTCCTCTATTCTCCCATCCCCCATGTGGCAGATTGAACCCAGGATCTAATTTACTCTGGAAAAAACACTCTGACAATGACTCACATCTACAGCCTCAATATTTTTTATTACATGTTCTTCATCAGTAACAACTATTTTCAAGGTCTGACCAAGTGCCATTTTTTCCCAAGAGATCATTAACACTTTCGCCAAATATACGCTCAGTGTCTGTAATACTTATTCTAGGCTGTAAGATGTGAATGTAAAATTGATAATCATTCTTATCCTCCTTGCAGAGTGGAGAAATTGAAGTTTAAGAAAGGCAATCGATCTGGCTAGGATCACACAGTGAATTATCAGGGGAAGAAAGACTATAACTAATGACTTAGAGCAATGTTGGCAACATTATCTGGATGTTAAAATGGCTATTATTGATTTTAAAAAGACAACCTTTAGGTAATCTAATGTTTCAGTAAGAAAGTACCATATCTAGTTTTTAAACCCTGGACTTCTTTATTTGGGCAAAATAGTCCCTAGATCGCTCATCTCATTCAACTTATCCATGTCAAGATTAATGAAAGAAATACTGTATATTTTTTAAAAATAAAAAAGTAATGGCAAATGTTTCTATTTTACTAGGTAGAATATAATGTATTTCCAGAAATAAACTTCTGAATATTTCAAAGTTTGATCATTATTAGTTTAAGAGAAAACTTGGATTATTTTTGTAAATCACCACTCGTATCATATATGTAATCATATGTATAATTCATTAGTTTTCTGCATTAGAGGCAGAGTCCAGGCTGTACACACGACCTTTCTGTTTTAAATTTCCAAGTAATTACAGGTGTCTATCACCACCGTATCCAGTATAATTTATGCTTAGGGAATGTATTTTAAAAATCATTATGCTCAATCTTGTGCATGAAAAATAATCACAGGTTCTATTTAAGCTGCTGATTCTATAGGCTGTGGCATTTAGTATTACTTTTATATCATTCTCTACTTCAGCCCACACTGTGTTCATGTCTTACTTCAGTAGTCTTTTATCAGAAGAAAACTAGAAAAGGAAAAACAAAAGCATGTTAGTTACTTTTTTTATTTGTTAGTAATCATTGGGAAAGACAAGATATCCTGAGTGAATTGGGAGCATGGGGACACTGTGGGAGGATTGAAGGGGAGGGAAGAGGCAGGGAGGAGAGCAGAGAAAAATGTAGAGCTCAAAAAAGAACTAAAGCAAAGCTATGAGCTTATTTTCAGATGTCAAGAAACAAAGACATTTACTAGTTAGCTGGTTATGAAACTGAATTCAAAATTGATACTGGATTTTTTGGACAAGAAAAACTTTCTAATTTAGCCTAAAGTTGGAGCTGTTTGTGTGTGTGTGTGTGTGTGTGTGTGTGTGTGTGTGTGTGTGTGTGTGTATGTGTGTGTGTGTGTATGTGTGTGTGTGTGTGTGTGTGTGTGCACGTGTGCGCGCACGGGTATGTATGGTACGTGTTCTACAGTTGTTTGAAATCTATTATTCTATTGAAATTGTGTTCAATACTATAGCCGGGCGGTGGTGGCGCATGCCTTTAATCCCAGCACTTGGGAGGCAGAGGCAGGTGGATCTCTGTGAGTTCGAGACCAGCCTGGTCTACAAGAGCTAGTTCCAGGACAGGCTCCAAAACCACAGAGAAACCCTGTCTCAAAAAAAAATCTGTATTTTAGGTTTATATAAGTCAAACATACTTTATTTTTGTTGTCCTTTGCTTGTTTTAAGGTAAGGTCTTAGTTTATGGCCAAGCGGAACTCCAACTCAAAACAGCTCCCCTACCTAAGCTTCACTAGTGCTTGAGTGGTGGCATAAGCTACCATACCTAACCTATTAATACATTTTCAATATGCCTTGAAATGTGCAAACCATGCATAATAAAGCAATAAACTTAAAGAAAGGGATCCAAGGCAACTAAGGTCATTTGTATTGTGCTCTCCACGTATCGTCGGAGTTGAATGAGTAAATTCATACATGTGGGAAATAATAGTCATGCTGGCTTTAGTCCCATGAATGAACTCTCCTATTTTAAATTTTGTAGCTCAGTATATCAGTTAAATATATGGAGACCTTGTTCTTTGTAAGAAAGGAGAATTATGGGATGTTCAGACATTAACCTTTTCCCTGGAAATGTCTGAGATGGGCTATATATGCATAGCCTTCTTGGAGTATAAGACATCAGTGATTTTATTTTTGACAATTTTGCTGAATAAAATCTTCTAAGACTATTTACCAAATTATAGTTACCTGTATCTCATACTACTTACATGGAACTTCTCTTATAAGGAGTTAGCATGGTGATAAATAACTTAGCAGCAAATTTGGAATCATTTAGTGTTAAACATAATATTTTATATTCGGCTAAATGAATGTGTGTATTTTTCTTGAGACTATATTTATATAGTCTTGAGACTATACATCAGGTTTTTCTTGAGACTATATGTATATATAGAAAAACCTGAGGGATAAATGCAATTTGGAAGGAATCTATAAACAAATATCCATAGCAAAAACAAGCCATTTCATTTTTGGAGTGGAGGTTTCAAACATTCTTACTTACATTGCAAAATATTATACACTATGCTCACAAAGAATTTCACAAATAATTTCATGCTTTCTTAGTGAGAAGCAACACATCACAGAACAGACTGTCCAAACATTTGTGAGCTCCGGCAGCTGCTACTGAATAAAGAAATGCCCACATTTTCATTCAGAAAAAGCTTCCCAAACATGCTATCTACTTATGGGTCGAGATAGCTCCATCTCTACAACATTTTTGAGGAATTCTTTAAAATGAATTTTAAAATTTGATTTTCTCTACTTAAAGGCTTTCCTGAAATTAAGAAAATATTCTAATTAGCTATTTTGACTGTGTACTCTAGTAGCATATAAAAAATCTGAACACCTATTCTTAAGAAAACTATGTTTCAAAAGATCATAAAAAGAACCATTTGCTCCATGCAACTCCAAGCCAGAATGGAGAATACAAGTGAAGAGATATGAAGCGTCCAATATGACATGCCATTTTTCAACTTGACACATTGTGGCTTACTGGTCTCTCATGGGACTTACCTGCTGTTGTTCCTTATCATCAGCTTTCATAGCCAGAATCAGGTTTCTAACAAAAGTCTGGAGCTTGAAGTACTTTTGCTTTTGAATCTCAAGCTCATTTTCAATGAATCTGACTTCTTCATTCTAAAGGAGAAAACACCAAACAATAAAATTACCCCTGTGTGTGTTTGATGAATAGGAAAACTAAAAAGCAATCAGAGTATAGAAACAATAAAAAACAATTTTAACCAGAAAAGAATATAAAATACAGCAGGAAATTATTGTGGTATTCAAAGGTTGCTGTTTAAACAAACCATCAATAGAAACAATTTACAAATAGATTCCAGGAAGAGAAAAACAAGAAAGACTTATCTTCTTGGAAAGAACTTTCCTATATCAAACTCAATTAGAAGATGTGAGTCACTGAAGACCGGCCTTAATGTGTGATAACTTCTGGTCTTCTATCTGCTTGTGGATGCAATGTGACCAAGCAACTCACACTTCTGCCCTCATGCCTTTCTTGCCCTAAGAGGCTGTATTCCTTTGAACTTGGAAAGTTCCCAAACAAAACCTTCCGTTAAATTGCTTCTTGTCTGGTATTTGATTACAGCAATGAGAAAAGTAATGAATCCATAAATGAATAAAAATATTGTCAATTTTATTTAATTGTACATTAAATTTAAGAGGTGAATTTCACTGTGGAGACTTTTTTACTCTATGGAAGTTATGTAATACAGTACACTGATTAAATAAAAGCATACACAATATCTCTAATAATAATTATAACAACATTAATAAAATTTAAGCTGGACATTGTGGTACATTCTTAATACCAGTACTCAAGAGTTTGAAGCCAGGTTGGGATACATACTGAGATGCTGACTCAAATCCCAACTGAACAAAAGAAACTTAATTCCTTTCATCTAATAGAAGCTTGGCACCATTTGCCCATCAATCATCTCCCAATCCTCTCACCAAGCAGCCTTGGGTGGCCACCATTCTATCCTGTTTCTTTGAGTTCAATTGTTTTACATTTCAAATATAAGTGAAAAAAGTCATACTTATGTTTCTGTGGCTGGTTTATTTCACTTCTAAAATTCTATTTATGCTTCCACAGATGGCAAATAATCACTTTTGTTTAATAGTATATGTGGAGAAGATTATAAATAATGTACATTCCCACAATTATTTGAAAGGCAAAACTTAAGGTTCTTACCATAGAAAATAAGTATTTGAAGTGATGGATATATTGATTAGGTTGATTTAATTGTTTTCCATTGTATTCATATATCATACCATAACCTTGTACCTCATGAATATATATAAAGCTACAATTGGTCAGTTTACAATTGAAATATACATTATGAAAAAATAAAAATAAATAAAACCAAATATCAATCAGCCTCCTTGACAAGAACTATAGAAGTAGACAGAAAATTCTTTCTACTGGAGACCTGGTCTCAGAGTATAGGAGGACTTTAAACAGCATTTGTTCAAAAAGCTTCCTAAAGACATATTAAAATTAGTTGATTGTATGGGTATTTTAGAATTTCGGTCAAGTGGATGTTGTGGTATTAATCACATCCAATCTGTGAACATGTTTACTATATCACTTATTAGCTCAATTTAAACCTTAATTTATGTGATGAAACTGCTTCCTTCCAGACCACTTAATAAGTGAAACATCTGTCCAAGCGAAATTTCTATTCAGTCACTAACACAACTAAGTTCAAAGTAAGCACTCTAGAGAAATTCAACATGTTTCTGTTATGATATGGTTTTACTTTTATTAGAAGTCATTGTCAGAGATTTGTATTAATAAAATGCTGGCCAGAAAATGATTTTCTTCTGTTTTGTTTGCTTCATAATTGATGCACATATATGTGGTATATGTATGTGTGGTATGTGTGTGCACATACACATGTGTGAGTCTTTCTCACTCTCTCTCTCTCTGTGTGTGTGTGTGTGTGTGTGTGTGTGTGTATGTGTGAGTGCGTGTGTATAAGTCACAGGTTGATATCAAGCATTTTCTTCAGTTGCGCTCCAACTTCTTTTCTGAAACAGGGTCTCTCGCTGAACATGAAGCCCACTATTTCAGCTAGCCGCAGTTAGCCCTTTGTCTCTGCCTCTCCAGCACTGGGCTTCCAGGTATGTTTCACAGGCCAGGCTTTTCACATGGGTGCTGGAAATCCTAACTCAGGTCTGTCCGCTTCCTTAGCAAGCCCTTTAGCAATTCACCCATCTTTCCAGTCCTTGTTTTGCTTTTGCTGTGCAGTTGAGGGTACCCTTGACTTGCGCTCCACTTCCTAAGTTCTTGGTGTCCAGGTGTGTACCAGCACACTAGGCAGAAAGCCATTTGAATACAGGCTCTATCTATCATTATTTAATAACGACTCATTTGCATTCAGTCTGCCTGAGCTGTACTCATAGTCCATCAGAAAACATTTTAGAAACATTAGTTCATATTTGCAAAAGTCACGAAAGCATCTTTTCACAGGAGGATCTCTAATTTTTCATGCAAATATTTCCCTTCTTCAGTATTTATGAAATGTTTGAAAAGCATAAACAATTTTAAGATAATTTAATATTGTAGACATTTTCTTCTCGGAAGTGCTTTTTGCAAGCCAATTACATGCTTCCTAGATTACAGGCAGTAATTTATGTGTGCGTTAGAGATTTTCTTAAGTCAGTGGAGTACTTAGGAAAGCAACTAATAAGACAATAGCAGACACCGACTTTTACAAAATAAGGCCTAGTTTATTTTTGCTAAAAAACCTTCCCCACATTCCCAGCAAACTGTTTATAATTTTGCAGGATGATTGCTGTGAGACACAAGGCTGCAAATATGCCAGAGCTTTGATCTCTGGGAAGGGTATTAACAGCTACCATGCCTGATGTCCTATTTTATGATATAGTTACTCATGCCACAGGTATTGCATCCTTCAGCTTTCCTCATAAGGATTTGGGATTAGTTAACCCCCAGAAATATGAATTTCTACCGATGCATCTCAATCAGAATGCTATAACAACTAAACTTTATATTAATAAAATGCACTATAGAGAACATTCTTTTAGTTTGTTATAATAAATCCCAAGCACAGAAGATGAATTCAATATGGGAAAGTTTAAAATGCTGGAGCTTCTAATACTAATTGAATTTATACAAATAAACACTTGGGAGACTATTAAAATTATTTCCAGAGACAAATTAATTTATTCAATTACTTTCTAAGCAACTGCTTACTAAACATCAATGTGCCAGGCTCCCCATCCAAGTAACACATAGGTGATTAAAATACATTTCTGCCTTCAAGAAACTTATTATGAATATACTTAAGAAATGAAAAAAATAACTTTCACCCCTAAACAAAGAACACTAGTGTGTTTATTTAAATAGAGTATAGCAACTTTATTCGAGGTATTAAATTTCTAAACTGATATGTTCTACAGCAATGCTCAAAATATGCAATGGCAACTCCAGGCCCAACTTTCACAGATGGTAAATGGAAGCATATAAAAATAATGTATAGATAAATAGATTTTTGCTATATATGTGTAAAAATATTGTGAATTCAAGGAAAGAAGCCTAAATGTGATGGAGGTAATTATAAAGAATGACCCATTATGGGATCTCCTGCTCCCACACTGGAAAACATTGGATTACTAAACTGTCTATTAGAGTTCAATGCAAGCATTCACTGCCTGTTCTGCTCTTCCCTCCCCGGTCTTTAGCTGCAAACTCTCTCGAGTGAACTGCCACTGAAAAGGGGAGAGGTACGTCCTGGAAAAGAATCCTCTATGTTTCAGTCCAACCCTGTTTGACCTGTTCAGGAGTGCTAAGTGGGGCACACTTAACAGCTGTGCAATCCAGTCCTCTCGCCTGCACTTTCCACAGCCAGTGCCAAGCAGTGACCTGGTCTGCAAAGTCATTTTAATCCTGAACTCAGTAGTTAGAAGTATTATATGACCACAGGGGAGTATTAGTATGATCTCTTCAAACTGAAAACCAGCAACTTTATAATTCAGCTAGTTGGGAATACAGTTTATTTTTATTGAAAATTTATTCATTTTTAAGATAAGATCACATTATATATTCTAGGCTGGCCTTGAATTAATGGAGCTCCTCCTGCCTCAGACTGGTGAGCGTTGGGATAACAAGTAGAACCTACTATATCTACACATAAATACAGTTTAAATATATAATTTTATTGTGTTCTTTGACCACTCAGAAATAAATTTCAAGAGACAATTTCCCTTTGTGTCTATAACACTCAATATTTTAAAGCTTGTAATGCTATGAACATTAGGAAAACAAAATGTACAATGGTCTAAAATTCAGTTAAACTAGTCTAAAACTGCAAGGATTTTTTTTTGATGAAAGTGAAAGCTGTTTTCTAATTAAATGGTGGTCTTTGTTACTATCATAAGCTTTAGATTTTGATTATACTCCACAAAAAGAAACTTGGTATTTAGAAAGAAGCACTGTGTGCCAAAATTTCAGAAAGCCCAAAGTTTCCTAGCAAGATAGGCTGCTGAGTAACAAGGGGAGAGCACTTTCACACAAAAAACAAATTGACAAACAGATTGATAACTTATGTCAAAATTGAGTAAAAACAAAATTATTCGTGACACACTATCAGAGGATGCCTTCCAATTTAGTAACAAGTGGCATTAAGAAAAGGTCATCTCTATTCATATTCACCCTGTATTTTCATTGGGAAGTATTTTTCAAATTCTTAAAAAATGATATCAGGTATAGTCTTAAAGACAGTCTTGGAAGAAACTGAAATCCAATATAAAATTAGCAATGGACACTGGAAAAGAAATTCTTTCATTTCCTAACATGTTCTTGTTACTGTTGTGTTTATTTTGTTTGAGGGAGGGTCTTTCAATGTTGTCCAATCTGGTTTTAAATTGCTGAGCTAAAGTGATGCTCCTGCCTCATCACCACATATACCTGGGACTTCATATACACATCACCACCTCTCTCAGCTTTACCATAAATTTCACATTTACCATCACTATATGTTGTTCCCACTTGAACACAATCAATGCCAATTTTTAAGCCAGTAAACACTTGTTATTAAAAACCATAACAACCAAACAAGCCAGCAGTATTAAAATGTCCAACATTTTGACTAATTTTCAAGTTGCCTGAGATAATCAGGACAGAGACCCAGATTGCCTAGTCTATCAGATGGGGAAATCAGAGGCACTATAAATCTTTTCCACTCAATAGTTCCCCTTAATGAGTTCAGAACTTGAAATTCCCTTTACCTTATAATCCAGGAGAGAATTCACTTGTTCTGCCTCAGAATTGCTTATCATGTCACTTTCTTCATCATCGATAATTTCTATTTTCTGTAACATAGGCAACAAATATATATCAGATCACTATACACAATGTGTCCAACATACCTATATAATATTTAGTTTTGGTGACAGAGAGATTTAGGTTATCTGGATTAAACTTTGATAATTGGCTCCTTGCTTGGTGTTACACACAAGACGTGTCTGTGTTACCTCTTATGTCTTTAAGGAACTAATTTTTAATCTCTCTCTCTCTCTCTCTCTCTCTCTCTCTCTCTCTCTCTCTCTCACACACACACACACACACACACACACACACACACACACTAGAAATGGGTTCCTTTACTGTCTCAATATGACCCTTCCTTCTAATGAAAATGTTAACATATGGCATGTATCCCAAAGGAAAATACAAGGTCTAAAAATTCACATATTTAATGTGCTCCATTAGCTAGACATTTGAAGCAGCCATCTATGATAGAATGCTGAAAATTGCATGGGGATTTGTTTTCTTCATTGGACAGTAACAAAGAGAGCAAGGAGAGGACAGAGACGAGAGAGGTTCCCCTAGCTTCAGAATTAAGGCACAACAAAAAGGGCTTGTGAAGTATCTTGTGTACCATAGATAATAAGTAAATATCTGTCAAAAGGTAAACAATACATCTCAGTGCTGATTAAAATAATTACCAATAAGCTCCAACTGGAAGGATAAAACAAATTATTTAATAAGAAAACCTTTTAAAAAATAAAGAAAAAACCAATAAAATCAGTTTAAATATTATCCTTTGCATGTGAAACAATGTAGTTAAGGGGAAACAAACTGTACCTTAAAACATTTAAACACTGCCAACCAAAAGTGAGGTTTAAAAAGAGGAAAGATAAACCAGATTTAGTCAGTAGTCAGTGTTTTAAGAACAAGCACACTAACAGCAGCATGTCGTAGGCAGAATATGAAATTAGACTTTCTACCCGGGAATATATATTATATATCTATATTATATATCTATCTATATATATATGATTAAAATATATGTGATTAAAAGTCACAAACAAACTTCGAATCATCGTACTTGATATACTGCCTTTGAGGAAATGATATCATCACAGGGCTTTTGACCTGCTTTCTGTGAGTCAGGGACAGCTGCAGTGAAATTGCCTTCTACCACTGCGTGGAGATATGTCTAATGCTTTTTTTTTTCTATTAGAATCAGGATAAAGTTGAGTCTTAATCATATCAGTCTTCTCTAGGCTTTACACTTCATACTTCTTGTTCTAAGGCTTTAAGATTTGCTACCTGTTTGGATTGATTCTGGAAAAATAGAGGTAGGCATTTAAGAAAAGTAGGTACCAACAGCCACAGTATGGAGTTGTGCATATAAATGGGTCTTATATGTCTCTTGGATTTGTCATCCATGAATAATTGGAGGCACTCAAAAGTTACAGGGAGAGAAGATCAACATTTGAAAGTTTGAAGTTTTGTCTCTGAAAATCAATTGTTCTTGAAAAATTAGGTGCCAAAATGACTATGAGTCATAGCATGCCACGACTTCATTTATTATTTTTAGTTGTCTGCTGCTGGGGAGATTCAATGTAGAGAAATTCAGGCTAGAAGTGAACATATCTTTGGAAGAAAAGATATTTCAATTGTAAATAATTATTTATATTTAATATGCTGCAATTAAAATCTAGAGCAGAAGGAGATATTTGGCAAGATTTTAAATATTAGGAGAGTTCACTGTGGAAAACAATGATTATAAGTCATTTAAAAAAACCTGCCTTAAAATCAAACCTAATTTTTCAATATGTCTGTTGAATTAAAAGTCAATGAAATGCAATCCAGAACTCTATTTTAGATGTAGAAAATAATGCTAGATATTGTTGGTATTTAACAAATATGAGCCCAAATATATATTGTATGTGTTCTGCTTTTATTAAATAGATGTTTAGGATTATAGGGCCAAAGAAATAACATCTGTGATAGAAGTTACAATAAATTATGACATCACAACTACTTTGGAAACGAAAACTCCATTATATGTGCAATTTTAATGAAAATTATGCATAGAACATTGATTCAAAAGCAAAAATGAAAATGTAATGGAGTTTCGTTTTTGTGTCTGGCATTGTTTAATACTATCTTGATTTTTGTATCATTTTGTGGGGCCAAAATATAAACAAATTCTGCTAAAACAGCTGCTAAGGGAATATCACTATATGTTTACATTTTTTCCAATCCAGTTTAATCCACACACAGCCTGTTCCTGCTGCTATTCAAATTCTTAAAATATTGTCTTTCTTTCTTTGCTGTGATTTTGAACGCAATTACCAGAGTCCAATTTAACCAGGGAAAAGAAAAGTTTCCAAATACAGTTATAGATAGGTACAGTCTAAACAGACAAACCCTTGGATGCAAGCACTTGTACTAACAAAGGCTTCCTCCACAATCGCCACCTAAACTCCACTTCAATTCTGCCATCTGTCAAATGAAATGAATCTGCTCCCTTATCAGTGTGTTTAAGAAAAATAACTTGTTATATGTAAAATATGTCATATTTGAACTAAGTTTTAGATTTTCATACTTGGAAATCTCCTAAAGTTAAAAAATGAGAAAGGGTTTAAATTTTACTTATTGAACACTGAAAGATATATTAAAATCATAGGGAAAAAAGCTCTGCTTTAGTTTACAGAGTAAAACAAAACTTTATTCTGATAATATAGATGGTGTCATCAACTGGCACAATGTTCCTAAAGTCCATCCTGTAATGAGGAAAAAATTTCAAACTACATACCACATTATCTGCGGATACTGCCTGGTGCTCTTCATCCTTCTGCGTCCTGGTCTCATCAGGGATGATGTCACTGGGCTCCTCTATAAGAAAAATAAGTGAAGATTTCATATCTTGTATCTCAAAACTTCACTGAAGTTTTAAAATAATACTTAAATAATGCCTCCTTTACCAAAAACATACACATGGCAAATCTATTACAAATGTGCTTTGTTGTGAATTTTATTCATATCCAAGTCACGTATAGTTTAGTTAGTTATGTGGATGGATAGAAATACAAGGATTATTATCACTCTTCTATTTCTAACAGAAAAGATGAGAGAAAACTGTAGCTTTAACAGTGGACAAGTACAGAAGGCATTTAAGTACTATGAAGTTGCTAAAAATGAAATAAAATGACCTACTAACAAATGAAAAACTGAAAATGATAAGATCTATGATGTAGGTTTACATAATTTTGTATTTGTAAAAGAAAAAAGTAGGTTTTTAATGAATTAAAAAAAAGAATGATACCATTTGTGCTCAAGTGTTTCTGTTATTATGCCTGGATAGAATTATATATAACTGCAATGGTTTTTACTTTAATTTTTAATTTTTTAAATTCTGTTTAGTTAAGCTCTTTTGTAACAATACTCATTTTTGTTTTCTTTTCTTTCCTATTTTTTGTTGATAAGGTCTTATTACATAGCCCTGGCTGACAAAAAACTAATGTATTAGCCTTAATGTTTCAACAATTTTCCCACCTCTGCATCATAAGTGGTGAATTTACAGGCCTTTTTACTACGCCAGGCTTTGCTCATTGTAATAAAACAAAAACAAAAATTTCCCAATAAATGGCATAAAATTACAAAGGCAGATTTCCAATTTTATGAAAATGCAGGTTTATTTAAGTACTAGTATATACATGCTTACTGTTGTACATACTTGTACATATGCAAAGAGAAAATACTTGCAAAAATATGCCCTTGCTCTTGTTTACACAGAGTTTTTCACTAAGGAGTAAGAGTCTTTCCATTTCCATGGTACTTCCAAGTATTTCCTACAATGGAGATGCATTTTTTGGATCAAATTCAATATTTTACAATAATAAAATAGAGACAAATGATACTAATTTAGAGGATCTAGTCTAATAAAAAGCCCTTTGTGATGAGCTTCGGCAAATGCCTGCTTCAAGGCCAGGGTGAGTCTGCATACATTACCCCCTAACCTCTTTATTTTATAGTACCCTCTCCCAGATGCTTTCAAAACAGAGCAGCAGTGCTTCTCTCTGGCTCTCTCTTCTCTTCACAGCAATGTCATGGAGATTATTTGAATAAATATTAGTAAAATTCCTCAGATCCTAGGTAAACAACATTTTAATTCAATTTATAAAGCAGAACAAAAATTTTTATCAGCCCTCCTAAGATTTTTCTAATCCATTCATCCCCACGTAGAAACATGAAGAAGGATTAGGAGAAATTCACTTAGGAGAATTGCTTATGAGAATTCAAGTGTATGCTATCCAAGAAAACTTCAGCCGAATTATAATACAATGTTTGGTATAAATTCAATTTAACTTTCTTATCTCTACCATACACTTTAAATTAAATTTTATTGTATGTACGTGTGGTATATAACACAATATACATTTATATAGCAGAAAGACCACTATAATGAAGTAAATGAACATATTTATCATTTCACAGTTTCCCATCCCCCAGGCAACACCTGCTATCATCACATACTGAAAATCCTGACTACACAATACATTATCATTAACTATGGTCTTCACGCTCTTCATTAGGTTTTTTCTCTTATTCATCACAAACACTGCAAGTTTGTACCCTCTGAGCTGTATCTCCGTTCTCCCCTCCCCATTCAAAAACCCACTGTTGTATTATATTTGATTTATTTGACCTTCCTTGCCCTGCTATTTGCTGCAACACGGATGAACCCAGGGGATGTTAACTAAGTGAAATAAGCCAGACAGACAGAAAGAAAAAAAATGCATGATCTCATTTATTTGTGAAATGTAAGGCAAGTCAATTTAAAATTTTATAAAAGCAATGAATCCTAGACAAAGAAAAGTTTACCTAGTCATTATTTAGACATTTCAAGTCACAGACATTTCAAGTCCTACATAATCAGTGATGCAATGAAATGGAAAGAGGGAAATTTTTCATTAGCTTTAGCTGCAGATCTGATATTAGGTACAGTGGTCTCAGAAGAGGGGTTATATTGCTCACCAACAAGATCATTACTGGTACTATTCCTTACAGGATTGCTGTACACTTCTTCAGATTTACTCAGAACTTTATATACAGTTCTGGTTCGCTGACAGCTTATTTATGCATGGTTTGATTATTTTAGGAAATTTAAATAAAAGCTATTTTGAGGCTTCTGAAATAAGAAGGTGCAGAGTGATAAACTGAATAGGGGATGCTTCCTTCTGCATATAGATACTTGCAGCATCAACGAAAGTTTAAGATCCAGACACTGTCAATGTGTTTTGGTAATTCCTCAAAACAAGCAGCTTTGTTAATTGAAAAATAAAAAATAGAATTAATCAGTGAAACTTTAGAGGGCACCCTATGTAAACCATGGGGAGTTATCTTTTAATGTATGCACTCTACACACTCCACATACTAAGATACAGTTGTAAAAGAGGCACTTCTACCAATGTAATGTTGTATCAATTATTTCTATACTTTAAACCATTGGCCTCTCAGGATAGTGAAAAATCTTTAAATTTCTCAATAATAAATATATTTTTGTAGAAAACAAAGTTAAAATGAAGGAGGTGAGTTAGCCAAGTATTATTTTTGCTGAAGTTTCCAAGCTGTACATAAGGGGTGAAGCCATGTAGCTTTTCCTTCCTTGCCAGATCAGTCCACCCATGCCTAGCTTCACTCCTCCCAGGAAAAACGGAAAAGAAATGGGGAAGCGGAAGGTCAAGCACAAAGTAGAAATGAGTTGAGTCAGAAGGTCTGTGTCAGGGACCGACAAGCTTGCTCAGAAACAAAGGATTGCATGTAAAATTGTTAAGGGATCATGAACACTTTTGGTTAGCCAGCAAAGCTAGCCCCTTCTCACAATTTGAAGGAATATATTTTTTCTTGTAAAGACACTGAAAGAAACTGTTTGGTTTTTTCATGTGTTTGGTTTAACATGTATTATAATGTGCAAGCACCAATTTAAAAGTCTTTCCCCTTTTAGACATTTAAAATACTCTAATCCTGTTAAATTAACAGTTGTGTACAAGGACTATGAATTCTAGTTGTTAGGTTTTTGAATTATCTTTATAACTCTAATAAGACATCAATGCAAATCCCAATGTAAATATAATCTAGCTACATTTTCCCAAACTGGAAGAGAATATAGGTCAGTGCATGTTAGAGCTAGGGTATTAGTCTCAGCCAGACGATATAATTAGTTCTTACAAAAAGATCACATAGCCAACTCAGTCAGATTAGTATTCTCCATCAGCAAAATGAAGAAATTGTACAGGCCTAGTAGGAAACAGCACCAAAGAGGCTCCTTCCAGTCTTTGAAAATGCTTTTCTGCTGCAATTTCTGATGAGAATGAAAAGGTTACTGTGCAGTTGTGAAAAATAAGCCACCAGGGGAATTGTTTACGTCTCATCCTGTGTTTTTTGATTCATACATTAAATGCTTTCTCTTCTTATTCTCATTAGGTCTTTATTACTATGCCAGCTATCTAGACAGCATACTATTATATGACAAAGGATGCCAGTAGAGGAGCAGTGGTTTATTAAATGCAGATCATTAACACAGACCTTCAAATTAACATGCACTGTTTTCGCATTAAGTGCTGATTTTCTAAAATTCTGGTTCAGGAGGGGAAGTAGCAGTTGGGAATGAAACTCTGCACTTAGGGGCCTATGCCTTTTGATTCCTCAGAGTATGCCCTCATAGCAAGCTTGCCTTTTCAGGGAAACATACAAACCTCTTTTTCCTTACTCACTTCAAATAGCTGTCGGGCATTGGGCTCTTAAAGACCCCATCATGTAATTACTGCTACCCAAGAATCTCCAGGCACATAGAATTTTGGAAAGACTAACAGAAGACAAACACATATTTACTAGACCAACCATATGAGGACAAATGACCTTAGAAATCATACAACATTTTTTTCTTAATGATTGTGAAGCCTGCATCAGTTCCTGCCCCTCTAAGTTCTGCTATCATTTGTAGCCTTAAGTGAGAAAGATGGAGGAGGGTAGGAGAGGAAGAAGGAGGGAGAAGGGAGCGGGGAGGAGAGAAAGAGAGAAAGAGGTAGAGTCAGAGAATATTCACATTTGATAATCTTCCAAACACCTGGACTTAAAATTCGCTGTCCTCTCAACAGTGACAATTTTTCTCTGTCCCTATCATTATTCTACTTATTACAATTTGCCTGCCTGCCCCTTGGGCACGCAATTAATTGCTTTTGCAAAGAACCTCTTAAAGACTGATTCAATGGCCTCTCCTTTCTACTCAATTTCTATGATATCATTGAGATATCATAGACCCCTCTTATTTCTGAAATCTCTTTCTTTCCTTGGTTTTAGTTACGGCACACTATCCAGCTCTGTTCTTCCTGAAGGTTCTTTCAGCAGCTATTTTTCCCCCTGGGGCCCAAAAATGTAAATATTTCTCAACATACAGTCTTTCTCCATTGTCTTGTCTTGTTTTGTTTTGGGATTTTAATTTTCTCAATCAAAACTCTGCTTCTGTGGCGAGGTACTAATTAGCCTCTGTTTGTCAGATTGCTGTTTCTTCTCCCTACTTAAAGCTCTCTTTTGAGTTCCAGACCCATATTACCCAACAGGTCTCTGTGTATTTGCTGCTATTTTCTAAGCCTCAGAACTGCAAACCAAATTAATCTTTACAATGATAGCCTGACTATTTAATGTGATAGGAGTAAAAATTTTGCATACATTTTGAGGAGGAAATTGTGAGAAGATATAGCTAAAGAATTTTACAGTTCATCTAAAGCTAAAATAAAAACTTTACCAGATAGTAAGTGATTTTATAAAGCCACAGTTAAAAACAGATAAATGTAACATAATAGGAAGTTCAAAATTTTCTCATGTGTTTATGTATGTGTACCTGAATATGCATATGTATAAATACATAATTAATTTTTGAAAGCTGTACTGAAATTAACTGGACAAAGAATGAATTATGCAACAAATAGTGTACAACCGTTGCTGAACTATTTGGAAAAGTAAAATTAGGTATTTTCCTCACACATCTTAAAGCAAAGTAAATTCTCAGTGAAATTAATATAAAATTGTTAAACTAAAGCCATAAGGATGCCAGAAGCGAATATATGAGTTTATTTTCACAACTGTATGCAAGAAGAGACTTTAATTAGGAATGTAAAGGAAGAAACCACAAGGGAAAATATTTCTATGTCTGACAATGTAAAAATTATACCCCAAAATTTTACCATGAAAAATCAGAACCAGGAGGTTTCATCCAGAGAAATGACAAATTCTAATTCAAAATAATCAAATCCAAACTTCATCACTTCAATAATACATCTTGTTATCCTACACAATGTCATGTTGATAAAGCTATACCATTAATAATACTTTGATTATTCTTCTAATCCCAAAAAAGAGGAGTTGTTCACCTTGCTCTTCAACCTGGGGTGCTAATGTTTTGTAGTCACCCTCCTCTCTACATTGGAGCTTCTGAGGTATCTAAAGTAACTGGTTAACTAACATTCCAGAGCTCACAGAAAGACTCAGTAAGAACACAAAAGTTATGGCTGCTGCCAAATTTATTCTTGATCTAATTGCTAAAAATGATTTTGTATATTCAGTTATTACCCTAACATAAAATTTTATATCACACAAATAATGCCACTCTTGAAGATGACTAGTATTGATAGGCAAAAAAGCACACGCTACTCATCCAAGCTCCTGGGAGGTAAGGGTTGGGAAGTCCAAGACCAGTCTTTTGCAGCACAGTGAGTGCAAGCCAGTTTTTCTCTTTAGCTCTCTCTCCATGCATGTTGATATGAATATATATGTGTAGATGAATCATAAAAAGTTAAAAGTCAAGGAAATAAACAAGGGGTTGGTGAGATGGCTCCATGGGCAAAGCACTTGCCACATAACCGTAAGTGGGGACAGTTACCATATAACCATATGGAGTGGAGTGGGGATGGTTGCCCACCAGTAATTCTAGTCCAGTGGATCAGAGGGAGACAGGGAATTCCCAGAACAAGCAAGCTAGAACAAGAAAAGAGATCTCTGGGTTTGTGTGTCCCTACACACATCAAACACATGTATACACACAAAACAGATAAATAAACCAGAAAATAATTTGCCAATATACTTAACTGATATCGATGAAAAAAAAACAAGCAAATGAGAGGTTCTTAATTTCTAAAGCACAGATACAAAAGGACTATAGTTTTTATTATCAGATTCTGAAAAGTGCATAAGAAAGACACACTTACATAGACAGAAAGCAGGTTAGTATGCTTGATGCTGAGGACAGAAAAGGCAGTGAGTCAACATGGGGAGTTTCCTTCGTTGATTACAAAAAGATCTAAAATAAAATTTTAATGGTATAGATCTAAAAACTTTACTAAAAATGACTGGATTTTATATTTATGAGGAATATTTTCATGATATATAATGTAAATATGATACCAGGACTATTTATTTCTGTGCTCGAAGTTAAATCGAATATTCCTCTTGGGTACATGGTATTAATCTTGGCTCTAGCACGCAGACTTATTCAGGGAATCATTGAGAGGTAATACAAAGATGAGCCTGTTTAACTTCCTTTAATAGGAAAAGAAGGGAAGTCTAATGAGCAGAGTTAAATACTTTGCCTGACACTGTACAGTTTGCTAGGGGAAAAGCACTGAATGGCAACTAGTATCTCAGCTCACAAGCCTATTATTCATCTTAATATACCATACTTGTTGAAATATTTGGAAGCTCTCACCTAGCTGATTAGAATTCCAAACGTAATCATTTACCTGATTCTAGTATAAGGACTATTGCAATAGCTAACATTTTTAAAAGTAGGGCATCACTACTGTGATAGATGAATATTCTTTGTGATGACTTGATATGGAAGACTTTTTACATAGAAGCATTAAAAACAAATCTGTTTCTTTCAAACACTTGGTCATATGTTCTGAACACTCTTTACTTAAAGTGCAGTACCCTGAAAAGCAAGTAAAAATATAAGAATTTTCCAAAGGCTGTTATTAGGAGACGCAGTAAAGTACCTTGAGAGCTTGCTTCGGACAAACAGATGGACACTTCATCATTTCTGTCATTATCCTCTCCTACTTCAGGCCCAGCTTCCTCTCCTGGTGTGAGTGCAGACAAAGAACCAGACTCAGGCTGCTCAGAGAAATCAGCAGGGCCTCCTCTTGGAGGTGGAACTTCAATTCCCATTAAACGATATTTTCTTCTTCGATTCCCAATCCAAGTCTTTGTAAGAGAAATATAAGCAATTTTAGACAACCCAGGCATTAGAATAACAAATAAATGAAGCGTAAAATATGATTAGAAAGGACACATAAACACACGAAGCACTAAAACTTTTATGGCACTAAGCAAAACTAAAAAATTGTTTTTAGCAAAAGAGAGTATCTATTTAAATATTTAGACTTTCAAATGACATGCAGGCTATTAAACATTGCTTTTGTTCCTGTTTTTATTTTTATTTCTAAGGAAAATAATTTACCAAATTCTTAAAATGGATAAATGAATTTAGGCTTACAGCTACAACTGTCGCTCATGTTCCCTCTCTGTATATCTTTGGCTTCAAAATACCTGCTTCTAGTAGTCTAAATGTTTGTTTTTATTAGACTTAGAACCAATTAAAGATGGTTATTTTTTTAATCAATATTTGGAACCAAACTCAGAGAGCCAAATAAACTATTACTGAACTATATCATTAGTCTCAATTTTTGTTGCTTTTGTGCAGTCTTAAAGAAAGACTCCCACCCTGTAATCCAGGCTGGCCAGGAGCTCACAACACAGCCTGTGCTACCTTAAACTAAAAGCAATCCTTTTGCCTTCGTCCTCTCAGTGCTAAGATTACAGGTACAAGAAACCATGGCTAGCTCAAATACATTTTATCAAGATAAAAAATAAATGAAGAGTCACAAATTTTTCAAATTTCAGAGACATATTTTGTTTATTCTTCACTTTGCTTCTTGTGAATTATGACTTAAAGTATTATAGAACAATATCAAAAACAGTAGGCCAAGTGTGGTGAAACATGCCTGCAATTCTAGCACTTGGGAGGTTGAGGCATTGAGGTTGCTGTGAGTTTAATGTTAACTTGGGATACACAAATAGTGCCAGGCCAGTCAGGGCTACTTGGCAAAACACACACACACACACACACACACACACACACACACACACACACACAGAGAAAACTGGACATATTTTGTGCCCAGATTTTGGCTATAACATATAATATTCCTATAAAAAGTCATATATAACTTTTTGTATGGATATAAATTTTCATTTTATATTCTTTTTAACAATGTATGAAAGATCTTTCCAATGTTTAATAATATCAAGATATATGTATATATATTATTCTATTATTCCAGGGTTTAATTATATTGTTATGCTGAGTATTGAACCCAGGGTTATATTTATGCTAAGCAAGGCTCAATCACTAATATTCATGGAATTCATTTTGGTTTTCCTAATGACTGGTAATGTTAAAAATCATTCCACATGTTTGTTTGCTATTCCTATAGCCTCTTCAGTAAAATGTGTCTTCTAACTGAAGTATTTAAAGGAGTGTTTTGCATTTTTTAAATACTCTGTATTAATTCTTTGTTAGATATGTGGTGGACAAATATTTTATCCCCGTGTATAGCCCGAATTTCTATTCTATTTCTGCAGCATAAACATAAAACATCTTTAAAATCCACCTCCCCTGAAGTTGTTGGTCAGAGGTGACCAGATAAGCTCAAAATAATGCAGGCTGCTGCCATTGCTCTTGGTTGCCTACCAGAACGTGATGGTAAGACTTTATTGCTGAAGATACTCCACACTATAGTCACAGAACATGGAGGAATTAAGTTAGTACCAAGTAGGAAGCTTCCTCCTGGCTGACTAGCAGTCATGGTACCAGGAGATGTCATGTTGGGTGCTGAGAGCAAAAAGTCCTCAAGGGTCCTAGCGAGCTGTGAATGCGATGAGGTCCACTGCTCATCAGTGTGGCAAGATGCTATCGCCAGTGAAACAGTGGCACAAATGTTGTGGGAATAATCAACCATTTTCTGATTGGATTAAAGGCCTGCTCTATGAGAAAAAACGCTTACCTAGTTCTGTAAATCCGGTCAAGAACCCGTGGGTCGGGAGATCACAGGCCCCAGAGGGGACATAGTATCACACTGTCTTGAAATTTGTATCCTTTTTGCTGTTCTTATTCATTCATTCATTTCTTTGTTTATTTTTACATCCCAACCAAGTTTCGCTCCTTTTCTTCCAGTTCCTCCTCCTTCCTCCTCTCCTTTCCCACTCACTCCTCCTTCTTTGCTTTTCTTCAGATAATGGATTTCTGTCAGTCAGTCATGGTATAACAAGTTGCAGTGAGACTAGCACCTCCTTTCCTACTAAGGCAACCCAGTGGGAGTAACTGGTCCCAAAAGGCAACAGAGTCAGCAACAGCCCCTGTTCTCACTGTTAGGAGTCTCACAAGAAGACAAAGTTACACAACTGTCACATATACACAGAGTGCCTAGGTCAGTCTCATATGAGCTCATTAGTTGTCAATTCAGTCTCTGTGAGCCCCTATCAATGCAGGCTAGTTGAGTCTGTGGATTTTCTCATGATGTTCTTGACTCCTCTGGCTCCTACAGTCCTTCCTCTCTCTTCAACAGAATTCCCTGAACTTGGCCTAATATTTGGCTGCCATCAATTGCTGGGTGAAGCCTCTCTGATGACAGTTGGGCTAGGCAACAATGTATGATGATAGCTGAATACCCTTAGGAATCATCTCATTAATCTTTTTTCTTTCTTTGCCAGTCATGTTTGGTTCTATCCAATTTGTGTCTTTATACCCACAGATTGGTACAGTTCCCAGATCTCATTAGAGAAATGTCTTTGTGCAGTGCATGGCAGTTAATGTAGAAACTCACAACTAATGAAAGTATGGAGAATAAGGGTGCACGGTGTGTATACAACAAATGAGACATCTATATTCCACTCTTCTCTCCAAGGCTCAGTGAGTATTTCAGAAGAAGAAACTGAACAATTTTAAGAAGAGAGACATACATAGATCTAATCTACAAGGGAAGTAGAAAAAGACAAGATCTCTTGAGTAAATTGGGAGCATGGGGACCTTGAGAGAAGGTTGAAGGGGAGGGGAGAGGGAGGGAGGAAAGCAGGGAAAAAATGTAAAGCTCAATAAAAATCAATAAAAAATGATTAGAGGTTTGGAGGGAGCAGAATGAAGGACAGAAGGTCAGGACATTCGACTGTGGTTCTCATGAATTCACAGCAGATGTGGTTGGCTACACAACTTCAAGCCAATCAACATTTCAACATGGAGGATAAGTGGCTCACTCTTAAACCTCTACCCTAAGTTGAATAGGTAGGTATTAGCAGTTTCTGAGGCAAGGAAAGTGAGTTTTCTTTAAGGTGTAAGCCACTGGCAGGTTGACAGCTTCCAGTTGATGGCTTTATATCCATGAGTGTATGACCAGTATAAACTGGACTTTTTTTTTTAAAAAAAAGGACATGAGAGATAGAAAGGGAGTAGATCAGGATAGAAAAGATGGGAGGGAAGTGGGATGAGTAGATGTAGGGGAAACTGTGTTTAGCTATATTACATTTATAGAAAGTAATCTATATTTAATCAAAGGGGAAAAGACATGAAATTGGGAGGAAGTGGATCTGAGAGAAGTTATAGGGTTGCTGGGGATTAATATGATCAAAATATATCATATATATGAAATTTTCAAATGATTAATAATTTCTTTTGGGTTTTTGAGACAGTGTATATTGCTATAGACTTTGTAGATACAAAATAAACAATAAAGGAACTATATAAACAATTCTGTACACACATTGGATAACTTGGATAAGATGGAGCAGTTCTTTCAAAAGTGCGAATTACCACAGTATGAACAAATTACTTGACTAGTAATTTAACTGTTAAGACAATTTAGTTCAGCATTAAAAACTATCCTGTAAAGAACTCCCCAGAACTCTACAGCCTGCAGATAGTTTCATGCTTAATGGTAAAAAGTAGAAGAATCTAAAAAAAAAATTCTAATGAGAGTAAACAAGATATCCATTCTGATTACTTGTCCTCAGCATAGAAGTGATTTTAACACACATACCAGTTTATGGACAGTACAGGAGCATACACAGACCAGAAAGGAAGAACTAAAGCTCAACCCATTTGCAGAGTAGAGGATATAGTTTATGATCCCACGGAATACTCCAACAACTAGTGAGTGAAATTAGCAAGTGAGAATACTAATCATCACAAAGAAACCAATTGGCTTTCTATGATCTATGTAGTAAAAGTAAACATACTGACCTGGATATGTTAGCGCACATCTTTAATCCTAACACACTCTGGAGACAGAGGCAGGTAGCTCTCTGTAAGCTTGAGGCCAGCCTGGTCTACAAAGTGAATTCTAGGACACACAGGGCTAAATAGTGAAATCCTGTCTTTAACAAAAAGTGAACAGACTGAAGTTATAATTAAAAATATTCCCCAAAGCTACAGAGAAAACCTGTCTTGAAAAAAGCAAAAAAAAAAAAAAAGATATTACTTTCTTCCTCCTTTTCATGGTTCTAAGGATTAAACCTAGCAGGGACAGTAGGTAGACTCTTTACCCCTGAGATATACTCCCAGTCCTCCACTTTATTCTATCCCCCCAAAACAAAATAATTACACAAAAACTTGATACAATATGTATATATAAGACTCATATGCTAAAAGCTACAATAATTTAAAAAGGAAACGAATTAGCTAAAATTAAGTAGAAGGAAGCCATATTTAATACATATTAGATTAAGGGAATGGAATAGAAGACTCAAAAATTGGGTAAGTATGATCGGTTATTTGGCTTCCAACAAAGGTGTACAACGTATTCAATCAAGCTACAGGGAGTCTTTAAGAGGCAATATTGGACTAGTTGTATCTCCATCAAAAAATAAATAAAAATGGACTTCAACCTAAATCTTTTACCTTATACCAAGATGAATTTAAAATAAATTACAGATTTAAAGTTCAGCCACAAATTGGACAATACTCTGAATATATTCTAAAGTTTAGTTTGTGTGTGATGTATATATGTATAGTGTGTGTGTGTGTGTGTGTGTGTGTGTGTGTGTGTGTGGTGTGTTTCCATATCTGAATTCAGTACATGTCCTATTTTGCTGGTGGAGGTCAGAGAAGAACTTTGGGTGTGAGTCTCTGGCTTCTACCATGTTCAAGGCAAGGTCTACCTGCCTGTTGAGCTTCCAGAGATTCTCCTGCTTCTGCCTCGCATTTCACATTAGGAACAGTGTGATTAAAGACATGTACTAACATACCGGCTTTTCATGGATTCTTGGGATTCGAACTCAAGTCCTTAAAATTTGCATGGCAAGTGTTTAATCACTGGACTATGCCCCCCCAAGCCATTTATTCTATATTATAATTTTGTATGTATATATTAATGTGTGTACACCTATTTAAGTATATAAGTATATCACTTTCATGTGCTGTTACTCCACACTATGTAGAGCAGGCTGGCTTTATAGTTGTAGAAAAACAAGTGCCTCTGACTCCCATGTTCTACAATGAAAGATTTATGTTACCACACCCTGCCCGATCATATGACAAGGGCATTTGTTCAACTATGTTCATAGCAGCATTATTTGTAATAGCCAGAACCTGGAAAGAACCTAGATGTCCTTCAATGGAAGAATGGATGAAGAAAGTGTGGAATATATACACATTAGAGTACTACTCAGCGCTAAAAAACAATGGCTTCTCGAATTTTGCATGCAAATGGATGGAAATAGAAAATACTATCCTGAGTGAGGTAACCCAGACCCAAAAAGATGACCATGGGATGTACTCACTCATAATTGGTTTCTAGCCATAAATAAAGGTCACGAAGTCTATAATTTGATACCCTAAAGAAGCTAAATAAGAAGGTGAACCCAAAGAAAAACATATAGCTATCCTGGTTATGGGAAGTAGACAAGATTGCCAGGCAAAAAATTGGGATCTTGGAGGTGGGGTGGGAGGAGGGGTAAGGGGAGATGGGGAGAGAAAAGTGAGAAGGGGAGGATGGGGGGAACTTGGGGAAACAGGATGATTGGGATAAAGGAAGGTTGGATAGGGGAGCAGGGAGGCACATATCTTAATTAAAGAAGCCATCTTGGAGTTGGCAAGAAACTTGGACCTAGAGGGGCTCCCAGGTGCCCAGGGCGATGTCCCCAGTTAGTTCCTGGGGCAGCTGAGGATAGGGAACCTGAAATGACCCTATCCTATGGCCATACTGATAAATGTCTTGCATGTCACCATAGAACCTTTATCTGGCGATGGATGGCGATGGAGACGGGGACCCACACTGGAGCACCGGACTGAGCTCCCAAAGTCCCAATGAGGAGCAGAAGGAGGGAGAACATGAGCAAAGAAGTCAGGACCACAAGGGGTGCACCCACCCACGGAGACAGTGGGTCTGATCTATTGGGAGCTCACCAAGGCCAGCTGGACTGGGACTGAAAAAGCAGGGGATAAAACCGGACTCTCTGAATATGGCGGACAATGAGGGCTGCTGAGAAGCCAAGGACAATGGCACTGAGTTTTGATCCTACTTCATGTTCTGGCTTTGTGGGAGCCTAGCCAGTTTGGATGTTCACCTTCCTAGACCAGGATGGAGTGGGGAGGACTTTGGATTTTCCACAGGGCAGGGAACCCTGACTGCTCTTCAGATTGGAGAGGGAGGGGTAGAGGAATGGGGGGAGGGGGAGAGGAGTGGGAGGAGGGAGAGGAAAATGGGAGGCTGGGAGGAGGCGGAAATTTTTTTCAATAAAAAAAAGAAATTGAACTTATCATACAGTAGTGGTTACATACTTAGAAAAGCAAATAGAAACCAAATTTGTAAACAAGTGTTACAAAGAGAGCAAGCTAGACCATTTAATCAAAATGACATAGTATAGCAAAGACTTTTTCATATTTAACTAAATCTTTCAATTTTATAGAGGGAAAGGAAAAAGACCGTGTAATAACAGGACACTGAATTAATCTCCGGGTGCTTATTCCCTCTACCTCTTCTTCTTTATAGCAATAGTATATCACTATATAGCTCTGGGCTAGCCTAGAACTTACCATGTAGATGAAACTGGCCTAAAAAATATGCTTCTATCTCCTGAGTGCTAGGCCTAAAGCTATAAATCAAATACTAGCACATAAACTTTATCATTTTAACCATTTTTTCAATGCCAGGGTTAAAGCTATGCATACTAAGCACCCTACCACTGAAATACACTCCCAGTCCCCTAAAGACTTGACTTCTTTTCCTCAGTGCTGGGGATTTAACCCTGTGTTTTGCACATGCTAAGCAAGTGCTCTGCCTCAGTGTTCACTGGCATGAAATTAATGTCTGTGATGAACAATAGAAGGCAGGTTTTGTGACTTTTGTCATAATTCCACCACTTAGGAGGCTAAAGGGAGGGAACTGTTGTGATACAAGGTTGTTAATCTCAGCTACTTAGCCAAACTACAGAGTGAAATTCTGTTTTAATAAACAAACAAACAAAGAAAATAGCTTACTATATAATTGAAGAATATTGGTCTGTTTAAAGATATTTCAAGTCTATCTATACTCCTCCAAAAATAAATATAGTCTTAAATTTTAAAATGTACATTCATTTTCCAGGCAATTTATTAAAATTTTACAAAATGCATAATCATGTATTGTTTATACAAACATTGGGCCATAAAAGGGTACATTTGGACCTGTCCACAATAACCCAAACACAGATGGAAAATACAGGCATTATAAAAGAATTGCAGCAAGATCGAAGATTTATAAATACTAAAGGTTTTTGAGTATTTATAAGTACCCCAAAGCAGTGTTCCTATATAGTTTCTCTACAGCCTTGTGAAATATATTTCTGCTTATGACTAACTTAAGCTCCAAGACATTAAAGCACCCGCAAGTTCCTTAAGAAATCTGTAATTGAGCAAGGCGGTGGTAGCACGTGCCTTTAATCCCAGCACTCAGGAGGCAGAAGCAGGCAGATCTCTGTGAGTTGAAGGCCAGCCTGGTCTACAAGAGCTAGTTCCATGACAGGCACCAAAGCTATACAGAGAAATCCTGCCTTGAAAATCAAAAGAAAAAAAATATGCAATCTTTATACAATACCGAACAGAATGTTCTGGCACATGGTATGTGCTCTGTGCACAGTTGTTAAATGAATAAGTTAATGAACAATAGACAGGAATCCAGGAAATAATATTTAAAATTTAAGAGGCACACATATGTAACTAATAATACTTAATAAAAACCCTAGGAATCGTGTGCCAGTAGTCAACTGCAGTCTGTAAATAGAGACATTTGTCTTGACTTTCAGCAGTGAGACCACAGTCACATGGCTCTTATCACAGCACAGAGTTATAATTGTTTTATTTGTTATCAGCCATTGCTGTTAATATGTTATTGTACCTAACCTTCTCATAGACATGTATACACAAGCTAAAATCAGTATACAAAGGGTTTCAGTTTCAGAAATATACTAGAGGTCTTGGAATGCATCTTCCATGAATCAAGGAGATAATATGACATAACAAGCAAAACAAATCTAAAATGTCAAAAATTATACCATAAGTAATGGTTGACTAGGCATCTAGAAGCAAAGCTCACTTTAGCAATCAGTAACATGAAGGTCCTCTGTTCTTAACAACATATGAGTAGTTTCTTCTGAAATCTCAAGAAGATATTTTTCTGGCAAAAATTCTTTCTCAGAGCAATTTATCAAATATTGCAGAAAAAGTCCACTTGAAACCCATCATGTCTCCAAACTTTCCCTCTGCTGTTAGCATGCTAGCAAGTTAGAAATTTGTTAGAAAGAACAGGAGATTTTCCCCAATTTCCTCACTATTAGATGTTTTCACTAATTTTAAGGAAAAATAAAATATCGCTTCATCATTGTCTTGAATATTATGAGTTTTTGTAGGTACAGTAGTAGATTATGCACACAGTAAAACCTGATTGCGGTCTTCATATCAATAGCACTGTCTTAAAAGAAAAAAGAAAACAAAAAATAGTACATTCCTAAAACTCACTGAGAGAATCCTTGCCAGGAATTCTAGGGCTATATTACCTTGCATTTGGGAAGCAAACTTTTTTTTAAAAAAAAATAATTTATCATTATGTCCTTTGTTTGGAAGTACAAAAGGTCTCGTGAAGCCGTGAAACACAAAGTGCTTATTATCACCAGTGGCAGATTCAACATAAAATTTGCAGAAGGCAGAGTAGAAAGAAATGCAGGTTAAAAGGAAGAATCACAGAGGAATAGTTGTGTCCCTGGTAAAGAAAGTAACCAATACAGATAGGAGTGAGTCATCAGATTCAGAAAACATATCTTCAAGATGACAAAAACCGATACTGTGGGGAAGTACTGAGAAGGTTTGAGGAAAAATGATCAAGTTTAGAAAACTAAACAAGCAAACATGCAAATATCAAAAGGACAACGTAAGAATGATACTGTGGTTGCTAGCACATGAAAGGCTGAGGCTTCCACAAATTCCATGGCAGCCTAGACTACATGATGAGTATTAGCCAGCCAGAGCTACACAGGGAGACCTTGTCTCACAAACCCCAAAGCAAAAACTAAGTAGATTTGATGTTCCAAGGGAGTAAAGTATATTGTCCTTAAAGGAAAACAGAATTGTACCACATCGTTGGAAGGTGTCGAGTATTTACATTCTAATGATGTCAATTTTTTGCAAGTTTGTTTGGAGGGTCTCACAGGAAGTGCTACTACTTATATACCTTTCTCGGAAGAATAGTACACCTCTTTTGAGGATGCTTGCCCTTGTTAATGAATCCTCAGTTTCAGGAGGAAGACATATAGAGCTGTAAGGAAAGAAGGGGACTTCTGCCTAGCTGACGGAACTGGCTGAATCACCCCTGGTTTATCATGCCAGATCACCCTAACAACCTAATGTTCACGTTGAATATTATACTAAACAACATTAAGGGAGGATATTAGGGAAGATATGAATATAAGTAAATGGAAAGATTAAGGAAGCAATGTCAGAAGATTTTTTTAAAAGCCTTAAAATTTATAGCAAAAATTTAACAGACACTAACATGGAAAAATAGCTTCAAAAAGTGGAAATGTAAACAGATTTGTGAGAGCCAGCTGGATATTCCTCATGTTTGTTCTCCCTTGTTTGAGAGTAATAACAGGTTTATTTAGCTGAGCCCATGATTGACACAGTAAAACTCTATTTGTAGCTTCCCTTACAGTTTGGTTATGACCATGTGACAAATCTTTAGCCAATTTGATGGAAGTGAAAGTGTTTAATGATAGTTTCTACAGTCTCTTTTTGAAAGACTATTGGTATTTTCTCTGCTCTCCGTTGTATTACTAGGAGCTATATATGCCATCATTATGGATCTTGAAGAAGTGTTGTACCATACAAGTGACAGAAAAAAAAGATAGAATGCATTAGTATCTCTAAGGCTCCTCTAGAATTTCTATACTAGCTGAAGACAGTATATCCACTGGACAAAATTGTAAGGGTTTGTCTAAGCCACTTTTATTTTGAGTGTTTCTATAATTCACAGCTAATTCACAGATGGAAGTAAATACCAAAGGAATCATCAATGGAACAAAAAGTGTTTGACTTCAGCTATTGTAAAGACAGGAGGGGAAGAGTAGGTAAGTTTTTAAAACAAATTCTACAGAACTTGCAATGTGTATAACTTTACCTTGAAACTATTTAGCTGTTTTATACAAATAACTTAAAGGAAGTTAAGACAATTGCGCTCACAATGTTCCCCACAAGAACCATAGCTTAACAAAACCCCCAGTACCAGGCACAAGAAATTTCCTTTCAAATAGTTGGTCATGTAGTCCCAAGTAACTGCTGAAAGCAGCCCCTGGTTGCCTCTCAGGTTTTGAAGGGGATTCTGCTGCTGAAGACACCACAACTTAGGACACAGAACTCAGCTGGTTCGAGCTGCATCTGACCCGAAAGCCTCTTTCCTGTGCCCTAGTTTCTATGGTTCCAGAATAGGCTATGCGAACTTTCAAGGGAGGGAAGCAGCTAAATAGTCCTACCCAGCTACATCATCTAGGAATCATGACACTGACCATGATGGTAAGATATACATAAAAGCACAATAAATGGCACACTCATGTCAATGGCAATCAACAGGTGTCTTAATTGGACTTAAGGCCCACTCAGTAGGAGGGAAATCATGCCTGGTATTGAGAGTACAGCTAGCTTCTCAGGGCCATGAACCTTAGAAAAGAATCTATTTCTGCCACTTTGCTAGACCAACATAATTCTTTACTACATTCTAAATAAAACTTATCCTACCACCCTTCATCAATGGAGCCCCTCCTTACAGCAAACAAAGACTACCATGTTACAAGTGGACACAATGCAAAGATCAACAGACTGTAGAGAGCTCAGCCCTACCAGATACATCTGCACAACATCTCCCCTGTATCTATGTCTCAGGGCATATCATGGAAGAGAGGGCAGAAATAATGTAAGAGTCAGAATACCAGGAAGTGTGTGGTGAAACAATCCACCCATAAAATGGCGGCATCAACAAGACTGGGACAATGGCAATAACAATGGGTACATTATTATGAAAGGGAAAAATTTTGTGGGGTCTCATCCCTAGACAAAGAACTAACTATATATAGGCAACTTTCTGTGGAGAAGGAGAATTAGCCTCTCCTAGGGATGACCCCTATCCATGGTTGTTTAATGCAAAATGATCAGCCCTGAATTCATATACATAAACAACAAGGGACTCAGTAAGTTGTATTTATGAATTTGAGAAAGTTTGCGAAAAATTATTAACAAATAACCTCAAAATGCTGATTCCCTCCCTCCCTCTCCTTCCCCCCTCCCTGATCTCTCTCTATCTACATAACACTGATAATCAAAGAAGAGGTTATCAACTTGAGAGTTGGGGAGGACATGAGTGGGTAACTGGGAAGGGGTCAAGGAAAGAAAAGGGGGGGCAAAGTGATAGAATTCTATTTCAATTAACAATATATTTAAACATATCTAGTGCTTTATTTATTATTAGTGTTTATGTATATGTGCACATATACTGTATATGTATAGTGTGTGTGTATTCATGTTCAGATACACACATGCCACAGTGTGCTTGTGATAATCAGAGGACAATTTTCAGGTGCAACTAGTTCTCTTCTACCATGGTAACTGAGGCTTAAGTGTAGGCCATGGCTTAGAGAGCAAGCATCCTTGATTTTTAAAAATAAAACTGAAAAAAAACACAAGCCCCACATTTCCCTATTTGTGGTCTTTACTTAGGTTCTCCATTCTACAATTCCACATTCATATGGTCTCTGGTATTTTTTTTTCTTTTGGATCATCCTCTTGCTGTACTCAAAACTCTTTGAAAACAGGACGTTTCTGATGCATTTCTTTTTCATTGTTAGTATACACTCTCACACAGCAGCATACTCAGCAACACAGGATTGAAATTGATTTACACCCAGATCAAAACAAGAAAAAGCAAAGCTCTGACTAGGACAGTACGTGTTTTTAGAGTTGTATTTATTTTGAGAGAACTTTGCCCCTCATCTTCTCTTTATATTTTCGGAAAAAAAATGTTATTTCATCTGGAAGAATTTTATGTTTTGTCACTTGTTCTTTAAAAATACTTCCCTCGGGATCTTCTGAGATGACCCTTAAGTATGGGCTGAAACCATGTAATACCCTTGCACAAAGCCAAATGTTATCTTTTCTTCCTACCTCTAAGCTGAATGAGAGTAGGAAACTCAATTGGGGAAGTCTTTGTAACACAGAAACCAGTAAATGGGAAAAAATACAAAAAAAACCCTCCACAACCAAAAGAAGGCACCAGTTCCTTAAAGAAAGATTATTAAATATTTACAATACCATAATAATCTCAACCTCATATAAATGCTCTTCAAATGGCATACAAACTACTATCCCCACAATTGATTAGTACAATTATTTTCATCAATTATTTATTGTAATACACGAGATTCATTTCAGATCATTTCATGCAATTTTTCTTTTTTCTTTACTCTTCTCTCATATATTATATCCTGACTGCAGTTTTTCCTTCCTCTTCTAACCCCACCTCCCATCTTTCCCATATCCACTACCTTTCAGAAAAGAGCAGGTCTCCCAGAGATAAACCAAATATGGCATATCAAGTTTCAGTAAGACTAGGCACAAACCCTCATACTAAGGCTGGATGAGGAAACTTAGTAGGAGAAAAAGGATCCTAAAAGTAGGAAAAGAGTCAGAGACAACCTCTGCTCGGCCTCTTAGGAGTCCCATGAAAACAGCAAGCTACATAACTGTGACATATATGTAGAGGACCTAGGTCAGAACCATGAAGGCTTCCTGATTGCCAGTTCAGTCTCTGTGAGTCCCTATGAGCTCTGGTTAGTTGATTCTGTGGTCCATGTTGACCTGGTTTCCTTAACTCCTGACTTCTACAATCCTTCCTCCCTAGTCTTCTGCAGGGTTCCATAAGCTATACCTAATGTTTGGATGTGGCAGTTTTCTTTTACATAGTATAGTAGTAACACTTTTAAAACAGTTTCAATAAAGAATGTTCGGTATATCACACAATTGACTCATTTAGCATATAAACTTAAGATTTTTCAAGATATTAACAGATATGTGCATCAATAACAACAAATTCTGTAAATAATACATAATGACAAAAAAGAAACTCTATACCCATTACCACTTATTACCTTTATCTCCCTACCCCTAGTTCTTGGTGACCCCAATTTACTTACTGATTCCACATATATCTGTTCTGCACATTTCATATAAAATTAATCATATACTATGTGAGCTGTTGTCACTAGATTATTTTCCTTAACAGAATCCTTTTAAGGCTTTTCCTTCTTGAAGCATGCATCAACATCAGCTTTCTTTATATGAACCTACTCTATTCTATTATATGCCTATACAATATTTTATGTATTCATTTGAAGGACATTTACCTTATTTGCACTTCAGGGCTACAAGGATAAGACATATCTGTGTTTGAGTTCTCTTGGAGGACCTATGTTTTCTATTATGCAAGTATAAAGCCGGGAGTAGAATTACAAACACAAGATAAATCTATGTTAAACTTTTGGAGCACAGTTTTCTGAAGTGGAAATGTAAACCTCTAACATTCCTATCAGCGGTGAGCATTAGGGTATCAGTTTCTCCATGTCCTGACCTGCCTGTGAGCATCTGTATTTTTAATTATATCCATCATGGTGGATGTTACTATGTCACTGAGTTTTGATTTTAATTTCTATAATTCTGTATAGGTGTATATATACATATATATATATTAATGTTAAATATGTTTTCATTGGTTTCATGAGAATTTTATACTTTGGGGAAATGTTTATATATAATATACATAAAATATTTATACATATAACATATAAATAGCTATTTAAAAATGCTTTATTTGTCTTTTATTACTCAGTTGTGTTATTTATATACTCTGGACATAATTTCCTTATCAGATACATATTTTGAAAAAGCATGCCTTCCTTTATGCAGGTCTTTTTATTTCATTAATGATATTGTTGGCAATACCCCATGCTGCTAGTTTTCAAGCTTTCATTTATGCTCCTCATCAACTAAGGTATGAAAATTACTGAACGTGTCTTACCCGAACTATTTCGCAGTCAACATTTAATTCAGTCGCAACAGCTTCAATCTTCTCTCGACATACAGAGCCCAGGCTGGTCATACCATTGTCCCAGTACCTCTTAAGGGTAGCCAAGTCTCTGTCACTGAACTGAGTACGGTCTTGGAGCTAGAAAACACATTTAAAATTGATTATGATCAAAGGAAGCAATAATATTGAGAGGGTTCACAGGGTGGGAAGTAAAAGTACCAAGTTAAGTTCATTTGCAAAATTAGCAGGTTTAAGGGGAACACAGGAGTAAGGAGTTCAAACTGGCCTCCCCCAAAAAGGCATTCTCTATTTATCAAAGCAATAAACTTGTAACAAAGAACTTTTTTCAGTTCTGGAACAAAGGAGAATCCTATACTCCATAAAATGTTATCTTCTCTTTCAAACTGGTGGATCTTTAAGATCTCATATTCCTCTATCTAGATGTAAATTTAAAAAAAAAAACTGCCGGGCGATGGTGGCACACGCCTTTAATCCCAGCACTCGGGAAGCAGAGGCAGGCGGATCTCTGTGAGTTCGAGACCAGCCTGGTCTACAGAGCTAGTTCCAGGACAGGCTCCAAAGCCACAGAGAAACCCTGTTTCGAAAAACAAAACAAAACAACAACAAAAAAAAAAGAAAAGAAAAGAAAGAAAAAGAAAAGAAAAGAAAAGAAAAGGAAAAACTTCCTCAGAGAAAACCTCAGAGCCAGGTCTCCTTGTGGCAGAAAAGGACTTATTCACCTATCCCACAGTTACCATTATGTATGTTCTAGCCTGTGCTTTTTGGATTTCTATGAATTCTGAGATGACTACCAGCATGAGGAGAGGAAGTTAGACTACCCTCACTTCGGCCAAACTGTAAATTAATTCAGTTGCTTTTTTTAATTTCTATTTATTAAATTGTTTAAAATACAGAGAAACTGAGACTATGAGTTTATGAACCCAAGTTTCCACCAAAATAGCAGATAGATTTTATGAGTTTTACCATTTCCTTATTATGAAAATAAACATTTTCATTGTTTTAAATTTCCATAATACAGTATACTAGTATGAAAGAAATAGAATTGTTTTTAACAGACAGCAATGTAATGTTCTTCACTATGCAAACATGTTCATTACAACAAACAGATAAACAAGAAGATAATTTAAATTAACAAGCTAGAATAATACTTAACATTTTAATTCATATTCTTTCAAACTTTTTCCTTTACTGCACACATTCCCATTCATATATTACAAAAGAAAACAATGATGGGGGCTGGGGATAACACAGCTCAATCAATAAAGCACTCAGTTTGCATGCAGAGGGACCTGCTTTGGGTCCTAGGTACTCATGCAAAAGCCCAATATAATTGTGTGCTTTTGTAATCCTACTGTTTGGGAGTCAGAAACAGAGAAAAAAACAAAAAAACTTTGGGTCTCATTGGTCAGCCAACCCTAGTCTAACTTATGAACTCCAAGACAATGAGAAACTCTGTTTCAAAGGAAGTCTATGGAATCCCTGGTGATGACACACTGGCCTCTACACACAAGTCTAAATTTGTGCACATATGTATACCTCGAACATATATGAACACACACACACCAAAAATAGCATCCATCAGTGTGCTGCTTTATAATGATAATCCAGAGTTGTTGTGCAGATAGAAAGAGAAAGATTGAAGTCATCCAAAGTACTTGATTCCTAAGAAGTGATTTCACACATTTCTGACAACTTAAATTAACCTATACATATTTCATAGCTTGTTTCATTTTTTTCTATTAAATTCTAGCAATGCTACACAAAAGGTAGAGAGAAACTATAAATCTTTTTTCCCTCCCAGTTGGGCCAAACTGCAAACAATTCCATTTGTTTTATCAATTTGTTTCTTAATTCATTACAATGCAGCAGGTTTATAAACTTAAGGACCCCTAGTAATATACTGAATTTAAAAGGCAAATAAGCAAAATGTAAGAGGACATTTTAATTGTGAAAAATGAATAATATTTATAGCTTCAACATCTTTTGCTTTTAGGCTTTTAAAAAACACAATATACCACATTCTTTATATATTGTTTAATTCAATGAGTCTTAGACACACCCCTAGGAAGTAAACTAGGAACTTGATAGAATAATGACTTTCATTTTGCTGATAAGGCAAAATGAAAGGTCAAAGGACTCATTCAGTAGGGCACAAAGGGCTCATTGAAGAGGTTGAAATAAAAATATATCTAACTTTTATCTATAAGCTTTATCCCTATGATGTATACAATTATATTACAGGGTACTATAAATATCTAAAAATTGGATATATATATACATCCTGAAATTTTCTATGTGTTTGTGTGATGTGGTAAAGGAGAAGGAAAGAGGAAGTGAGAAGTAGAGGGTAGGGAGAAAGAAGGTGGGGTACAGTGGAGGGAAGGAACAGTGAGTTGGGTGGAGTGACAATGGAAGAGAAAGAGGGAGGGAGCTATGGAGGAAGGCAGAGACAGACAGACATATAGATAGATAATAGTGATTTAGAAAATGTTTCAAATCATAATGTTTGGGTTATGAGATTGTAGCATAGTATTTTCATCTGAGCATAATATGACTTTCTCATTACCACCACAGATCAAAGATAACACTGATTCCTTCATCAGGTAAGGAAATAAAACACAGTACTAGAGACTCTACTAATGGTAGTGGAGCCACCAACCCTCTCTGGTAGTGCAGACTGAAGGGTATAGGACCTCAACAGGGACTAGAATCAGTGTGCCTCCTCACTGCAAGAACCTTCAGGAGTGCTAGCATATACTGCAGATTAATCAAGTGCAGGGCTCTGTGAGGCAGCTCAGCGGTTTTCTTCCCACATATTCTAGGATGGGCATTTGTATGGTGCAGGTGGCTTTGAGCCATCCATGCTCCAGTACGTAAGCACAACAAACTCACTGATTCCCCAGGCTGGATTTGCATGGAATCTTTCCTCTGGAGCAAATAGCCATTTGTTCATTTTTCCACAGAAAAAGCAATGCAACGGGGGCTCTGGTGCTGCCTTTTGCCTGAGATAAAGTTCACTTAACTCCACGCTAAAACTACCCTTTGCATAAGTCTTACTCATATACCCTTTAGCATTTTATTTCTAACTCAAATTTAACATGGAGGACCTCCTAAATCAGATTCAGATAAAAGTGGGAAATAAAATATGTACTGTGGAGATGGTACTATGGGCAAAAGCACTAGCTGTGTAAGGATAAGAACCTGAGTTCAAATCTCCATGTCCCATGTAAAAAGCAGTGTAGACCAGTTAACCCCAGCACTGGGAAATGAAGCTAACTGAACCCTTTATGTTTACCAGCTTAGCCAATCTAGGCAAAATGGCAAGCTTCAGGCTTAATGAGATTTTCTTCTTTCTGTTTCCATGTCTTTCCCCCGTGTGTGTGTGTGTGTGTGTGTGTGTGTGTGTGTGTGTGTGTGTGTAGATGTGTATTATTAAATTCAATTACAAGGGGCTAGAAAGATGGCTCACCAGTTAAGAGCCTATACTGTCTTTTCTTGTTCCAAATTTGGTTCCCAGAACTGATACTGGATGCTTCACAACTACCTATAACTCCATTTCCAAGGGATCTAACCCTTACTCTGGTCTTCACAGGCAATTGCAAACATGTGTTGCACAAGCACACACTCAGGCAAACACACATACACATAACTTAAAAATAAACGTTAAAAATGATTAGTTAAATCGGTTCCTTCTTTCTTAAAAAGTTAAATAACATTTATTGTAAGTACTATTACTAAATCATACATTTTCTATGAATGAATCCAAACATGTCATCTAAGTTTTTTTTCTTGATCAAAGGGTATAACCTTAATTTATTTGTCACCTAGACTTACATTAGATGATTATTCTACAATGAATGCACAATAGTTGTGTGGTTAAAATTCTCAAAACGGAGAATAAAACCAACTGTTGAAGATTCTAGGGAGATTCAGATAATTCATCACAACTGCCGTTATGAATATTTCCATGAATTTCCATTGCGCCAAATTCTCCAGTGCGAGTTAACCTACATTACTGTCAGAATGGAAGGCATAATGAACAGAACACTGAACACACTCAGCCAATTAATTTGTAATTCATTTAGAAGACATCCAAAGCTGATTCATTCTTTAAATTGAACTAAATAAAACCTGATTTGATTTGCTAGAAATGTGCTGGGGTCTCAGCATTAGTAATGCTAAAGGTGACCTATTATGACAATGCCTATTAAGTAGAAGCTTATGAAAGAGGCACGGTTATTTTTAAAGCTCCTAAGAGCATATTTTAACTAAGAAAATAAATAAGGTAATAAAAATCTATTAGCATTAAAACTGTGAAGACCATTTAGAGAAGGAACAGAGTGTGTGGACATTTAAAGGATAAGGTGAATTCTCCCCCAAGGAAGCCTGAAATTGAAGTCAATTTTGTCTTTCTATTGGACTCTCAGGCCAACTTCAATTTATGAGACATACTGAAACCTAAAGTGCTGGCTTAGGTAAAACACATGGGCAATTATTTGTGTAAAGGGTAGCATTCCAAAAGCTCGGGGCTTTGTACACATGAGAAAAGTACTGTCAGGAAGCTACCCTGAAACATGAAATACAACCAAATAAAAACAGAAAAGTATAAAATCAATTACTATTTCTCCTTTCTTCACCTACAAACCTAAAATTATAACACCAAATATAACAAGTAATAGTAGATTACTCCACAACAGTCTAGAACTAATGCAAATACAGAGCCATGTGCAGTGGCTCATGCCATAATGCCATTATTTCAGAGGCTGAGGCAGGAGAACTGCCTGAATTTCAGCCTTAACTGCACAGCAAGCATTAGGATAGGCATAAGCTATGTGTGAGATTCCCTCTCTTCTTACCACACACATGTGTGTGTAATTATATGTGTATGTATTTATATGTATGTACATACTATATATTTTTATCTAAAAACCTATAGATGTAATATCAAAAAAGCAGTAGTAGTTTCCTTTATATATATACACACATATACAAATATATATATATATATAATATATATACAATATATATACAAATATATATATAATAGCTCATATTACTACAAATGGCGCCCACGTGGACAACTGCTTTCACATAAAGCCTGAGACAGCTTGGGAAGTAATTCTAGAACAAAATGACAGCTTTGTGCATGGTTTCTTGGTAGCAGCACTCTCTCGGGTCTACTCTGCTTGATAGAGGCAAGCAAGCGCTCTCGTCTAAGAGAGGCTTCCTGACTCAGCTTTAGCTGCAAAACCCTGCAGCTCTTAAGAGGTCCAGCCATGAAACACTTAAATGGTGTTGATAAAAGCCGACTGAATGCTTGTTTTCAGCCATAGCAGGAAAAAAACTGCAGCATTTAAAAATGCTGGCTTTCTGGGCTATCTTGCCAGGGCAAACTCTGACTCTTTTACGCAGGCAGTTCGTGTGGTTTGCAAGCACAGGCTGCTGAAGCTCACTTGCTGGCAGGAACCTTGAAATGCCATAGAGTTGTGGCAGTAAACATGGCTATAGCCTGTATATCTGCCATGAGGCTGGAAAGCTAAGGAATGGACTGGATCTAGCTGGCAAAGCCACGGCTTTAATCCCACCCATATTGCTCAGTAATTTAAAGGCTCGTGTGGTCAGAAAAAGAGAGATATACAGTAAAGAGAGATTCAAAGACAAAATTTCTAAATGGTTTACTGTGTGTTAAAAATATATGCAGGCTAAAAGTTGAAGTTCTTAAAGTTAAAAAAAAGGAAGAGAGTTGTTGTGTGTGGTAGTACACAACTTTAATCCCAACACTTGGAAGGCAGAGGGAGATTGACCTCTGTGACTTCAAGGTGTGGTAGCACCGCCTTTAATCCCAGTGCCTAGAAGGCAGAGACAGGCGGATCTAGAGTTCAAGGACAGCTTGGACCACAGAGTTATTCCAGGTCAAAGATATACAGAGAATATAAAATAGAAGTAAAAAGAAATGAAATAGAGATTGAAATAGAGATTAAACTAAAGCCGCACAAAGATGGAAAATACACAGGGACTTTTGATACTGTATGCTATTATGCTCTCTTTGAATTGTTTGAATGTTGAGGAAGGAGCAACAGCTGCTAAAAGATATTTGTTTATAAATGCTGCTGAACTAATCTAACATAGATATTTTGAAAATGCCTTGACTTTGAAATTTGGATCGAAGGACATGAAGCTTTGGAAAGGAGTTTCTTATTTTGTTTTCACAGAGGATGAGACCCTGTTCATTTCTTCTATTCTGATTTGGTATGATGGACCACGCCCTCCTGAAGGGTTGTTGTGAACACCTTCAGAAAATTGCTTCGTTCAACTGCCAACTTAGATGAAACTAGCACATAGGTTATACCATGAAAGACCTCATTAACGACGCCCCCATTCAGCAGGAAGCAGTTTGGAGAGAAAAAACTGCGCCCATGTTCCCAAATATGGTTTATAAACATTCTTTAACATTTAAAGGGGGATATGATATAGATATGAATAATTTGTATTAGTATAGATTTTGCTTTATTGATAGAGATTTAAGGTCAATTTTGTTATATGTATATGCATATTTCTGCTATTGATTAAGATATTGTGATTGTGTAGTTCATTTAAAAATGTAATATATAATTAAGAAATAGGTTAATGGATAATCATCAGTAATGGTCAAGCTTGTAGTCATGTTAGTTAGATTTTCTAGATATATAGAGATACATTTCAGTTAGACAGACATTCTTCATATCTTTCAAGGACTGCAGAATATGGCATTTAATGTTTTAATAACTTAGGACTTTTCATGACAATGAGACACTCTGCCCCTGGCAGCACCAATCTGCTTCAAGAAGAAGATGGGCATCGAAGAGGATCCTTATGGAGTTTGATAGCCATTTGGGCAAGAAACTGTTCTTGCCTGGACTATTGCATAAAGTGGATACAGAGAACCTGCAGAGAGAGGACTACTGAACTTGCCTAAAGGTGAGATGATCTTTCGGGGTTCCTGATTCATGAAGGAGTCTGCAAGACATTCTGCAGGACACAACAGATAGTGACTGAACTGACTTTGAATTTTCCTGCTTCATGGAAATGTCTGCTGGAAACTATGGGCCTGTAGGCTGAAGATGGATGCCCCAGCTGTACAGAGGAACTTTGGGTGACTGTCCAGGCAGCGAGATGTCTCTGTCATTTCTAGGGTTTGAAAATTGCTTTTTTCTTGTTTGCTTAGGTAATATTGTATCTTTCTGGAGTCTTTGATGGAGTTAAGAATAGTTAGTTATAGTTATAGTTTTCATTAGTTATGATAAAGATTATTGTAATTTTTACTTGATAACTGTTTTGTTATATGTAATTTTGCTATGTTAAAGTTAAGCCTTTTTTTTGTTTAAACAGAAAAAGGGGAAGTGATGTGGGAGTGTCATATATCAATCTGTTGATTTCATTGGTTAAGCAATAAACAAACTGCTTGGGCTCATAGCTTAGAACATAGGTGGATGGAATAATCAGAACAGAATGCTGGGAGGAAGAGGAAGTGAGCTCAGACTCGACAGCTCTTCTCTCGGGGGCAGATGCCTCAGAGAGATGCCATGCCCCGCTCTCGGGCAGACACACGCGATGAAGCTCCGACCCAGGATGGACTTAGGCTAGAATCTTCCCGGTAAGACCGGTGCTCACAGATTATTAGAGATGGGTTGATCGGGATATCAGAATTAGCCAGTAAGTGCTACAGCTAAAGGGCCAAGCAGTGTTTAAATGAATACAATTTGTGTGTTGTTATTTCGGGGCATAAGCTAGCAGGCGGCCGGGGTGCTGGGGACGCAGCCCCACCGCCCCTATCACTACATATGGGGACTTGCTGTCAGATTTCTTTCATTTCTTTTTTCTTTCTTTTTTTTTTGTTTTACATTTTAGGAACTGAGCCCAAGAGTTTTGCATACAGGTCCTTACTATTGACATACATCTGCCATTTGACTTAACTTTTCTTCAAAAACTTATTGTTTCATGGCCTTTTGGCTAATCCTAAGTAAAATGAGTGGTGAGCTAAAAGTGGCATTGCCCAAAAATTTGACATCTCAAAGCAGTTTCAAACAGCATGTAAAATACAAAGAGAACACTTTGGACTGATAAGAAGTGGGGCAGAGACCTCTATTACTATAGATCAGCTTAAGATATTGAATATATGCATAACTAGAATTCCACTAAAAACTGTCTTTTTAAATAAAATTAAACATTGTCTTTGAACATAGTGGAAAACAGTAACAATAAAAATAGAGGTATTATGGCTAGTTATATAGTTTCAGTTGGTAAACTACTCCCCTAACATGCATAAAGATCTGGTTCAATCCTCAATACTTCTTAAACAGGGCATGGTGCTATACAGGGATAATACCAGCACCTGAGTGATGAAGATAGGAGAATCAGAAGTTCAAGCTCATCGACATGCAAGTTTAATATCCAACCATCCATTTGTTTTAAACTTTAAAAAGGAAAATTATTTGTCCTTCATATATGTATAAGAACAAACTAGGCCGGGCGGTGGTGGCTCATGTCTTTAATCCCAGCACTCGGGAGGCAGAGGCAGGCGGATCTCTGTGAGTTCGAGGCCAGCCTGGTCTACAAGAGCTAGTTCCAGGACAGGAACCAAAAGCTACGGAGAAACCCTGTCTCGAAAATCAAAAAAAAAAAAAAAAGAACAAACTAGAACAACAACAAAGCTCCAAAAGTATTACACACTTAGCCCCATCACTTTGATATATACATAAAAGTTCTCCAGCAGAATATTAAAAGAGAAAAGTAGCATAGATCCTTCTTATGATGCACACATATTAAGGACTTAGAATTTTTAATAAAGAGCAAGTCGTAATTTTTCTCTTCAGTGACAATTAGCTGGAATCAAGAAAATCCTAAACTTAAATTTAGCTCCTTGTCTTCCTAATTGTGGGCAGGTGATGTAATTTCTGAGGCTTACTTTCTTTATCCTATAATGATGGGATTAAGACTATCTTTCTCTTAGCACCACTAAAAGGATTAAAAAAGAAATTCTATGCAAAATAAATCAGGCTCATAATCACAAGGACTTTATAAGTGTTATTCTGACTCCTACTTTCTCCACATGCATATCTCCATCCTAAACGAGAAAAAGGTACAAGATGTTTAGAAGTAAACTTAATTCCAATGAGAATCCCAGCTATGTCTGGGGAATAACCATGAATAGAAAGAGCAGTATTAGCTAAAACTGCCTGGAATTTTCCCAGCCCTCTTGTAAAGGGCACCATACCGTGAATATTGCTTTCATATTTTAGAGAGCATATATTTGCATATATTCAAAATACTAGGTGTGGCCAAAATGTTTCCTATTTACATTTCAGTCACAATTTTTGCATAGCTTGAATGCCCCTGGATGATTTGTAGTATGGAAAGGATCTGATTTCCTTTCTTTTATGCAGCTATAGCTTCATTACATTTTTTTTAGAGATTTTAGGAAATCTCTGTTGACTAATTTAAATTTTGGAAATATACACTTTACAGGTAAGTATTGGAGCTGAAGGGGAATCTGCTACAGGGTCATCTAATTGGGCATCTCATCAACTACTCATTTCTACCATATTTATTTCTAACTTCTTACAGATATTAGACACCGCTTGTGTTTTCCCATTTCTCATTTGCCAATAGATAAAATTAAGATGAGATAAGCTAAAAATAAATTATATTAGAAAATTTACACTATAACATAATTTGCAAAAGTTGCTTTGTTGATATAATAGAATGATTGTCTACTCTTTTTTTTTAATAGAATGAGCATGTAGATGTCTTGTGAATAAAATAACAGGTACTGGGAGAGAAAGAAGAAATGTGTTATAAAATTATAGATCAATGGGTAAGTATAGCAGCAAATTTAGTAGTAGAATAATTAAGAAAACTTACACAATTTTATATGTATCACAACCTTAAACAACAGAAAGTGTTGTCATATCTTTCAATAAAATAAATTTTGGCATCATGAATCATTAATCAAATTTAATGCATAATTTAAACACATAGTTGAAGAATATAAAATTGTGCATAATCTGAAATAAGAGAAATTAGCAAGCCTTCCATTAGATATTTCATCAGTTAATTAGCATTATACATATGCCATGAATGTGCATATATAAATGCAGAATGGGATACACACACACACACACACACACACAAACACACACATAGGGCGAATGAGTGAGAGAGCACAGCACTATTTACAACCTTACATTTCCTTTCACTAAAATCTATGTATGACCAAAATTCTATATGAGAATTTTGAACATTGATAGATTTTTGTTGTAATTCTTCTGTCTTTTAATACCAATTCATTTTATACACCTTTTGGTGTCTGTTGCATTAAATATGGTATGCAAAGAAAAAAAAGATTTATTTAGTTCACAGTTCTGAAAGTTCAACAGCATAATATGCACAATCTTCTTGGAACTCCCAAGGGTCTTCCTATTGGTTCATAGCATACAGAAAACAAGAGTGCTACAAAGAGCTGTCTTGTATATTATGCTTTAAGCATTTTCAGCTTCACTCAAGTAAAAGTACAATAGAGAACCAAAAATTAGAATTTTGTAAAATGTATTTAAATTTTCAAAGCTTTATCATAGCTATGACTTAACTGTGCTCTTATCTACAGTAAGTATGAAGTATCAGCTGTGATGTAAAAACAAGCAGTTCAATTCAATAAAATCTGTGTGCATCTGGAAATTTCCTTGCCATTCCATCACTTGTCTAAAAGTCCCAGGTGCAAGACAAAACAGTGGTAATTACTTTGACAATATATTTAAAACACTTATTGCTTTGAAATGACAGTGTTAAGATAGCTCCTCTCATTAAATTGCCTGAACTTAGACCTGCATTACTTGCACTAAAAATGTCACTTTGTTCTCTAGCTTCTTGTCTAATCACGTGTTTTTTCCCTCTTGTACTTGCCCACTTAATTATGATGCTGCCTGATCATCACTAGAACTGAATTGACACTGGTGCTATTCCCATAAACTTTCAGAAATAAACACATGGATCATAAGGGACTAATATGAACAATTGGGAAATAATGGAGAAATGGTTAGTTTTGAAAAATATACAAGCCAACCATGATGAGTTTTTAAAAATTAAAAAAATTTAAGTGGATCAATAACAGGTAATGATGGAATCTACAATAAAAACTTCTCAGTAAACAAAACAACAGCATAAATATGGTATTAGTGGTAAATTCTACAAAACATTTAGAAATCATTGACATCAATTCTTCTGAAACTCTTTGAAAACACCATACAGAAGGTAAAATTTCCTAACTTGATTTTTAAGACCAGTATTAACTGATACCCGTGCCAGACAAGATATCATGATTTTATTTTATTCTGCTTTTTTATTACTTTATAAATAATATCAATCAAAATTCCCACTTCCTCCCCTCCTTCCACTTCCCTCCTGCTCCCCCACTCACCCTCCTCTCACTCCTTCGGTCCTAAGAGAGGGCAAGTCACCCTGCCCTGTGGGAAGTCCAAGGCCCTCCCTGCTCCATCCAGGCATAGGAAGGTATACATCCAAATAGACAAGGATCCCAAAAAGCATTGAACAAATGCTTTTGTAGTATGATTGGGCAACTTTTGGGTATGCCTGAACTGGCTGTATCCCGTCTTGAATATCACCATAGAACCTTCATCCAGCAACAGATGGAGACAGAGACAGACCCACATTGGAGCACTGGACTGAGCTACCAAGGTCCAGTCGAAAAGCAGAAGGAGAGAGAATATGAGCAAGCAAGTCAGGACCATGAGTGGTTGGTTCACCCACTGAGACAGTGTGTCTGAGCTAATGGGAGCTCACCAACTCCAGCTGGACTGGTAATGAAGGAGCATGGGATCAAACTGGACCCTCTGAATGTGGCTGACAATTGGGGCAGACTGAGGGGCCAATGATAATGACACTGGGATTTGTCTCTACTGTATGGGGGGTTGAGAAAATGGGAGAGGGGAAGAGAGGGGAGAGAAGGGGAGGGTTGGGGAGAGCTTGGGGGAGTGGAATGGTTGAGATGGAGGAAGGACGAATATGGGAGTAGGGACGTCATCATGATTTTATGCCATTACCTGCTAAGTAAATTTCATAAACACAGATAAAATTATTCAAATCAATAACAGAGAAATGGAGCTAAGCATGTTCGCTATACATTATGATCAATTGGGATTTATCCAAAAAGAAGTATGAGTTTGGTCCAACACACAGAAATCAATCATACAATATATTAATAGAACTAAGGAGGAAAAAAAAATCTCACATGATCATGTTAATTGGCACTGGAAAATTGTGTCAATATTCTACATGTTTTAATACATTTTTTTCAAGTAGTTAGCAATAGAGGACACAGGCAGTACTTGTACTTTGTTACTACCAATTTCACTGCTCCTTGAAGTATATTAAATAAATTAGTATTCTGTGCAGAACTCATATATCTTTAATTTTTGAGAGACAGGGTCTTATACACCCTGGCCTGGCCCTAGACTCTCTGCTTTGATTGACCCTGAACTTTGGATCTTCCCATCTTCAGCTTTTGAGTCCTTAGATTACAGATACATACCACCATATTCAGCTGTATGTGGTATGGGTTGGACTTGTAGTTTTGTACACACTAGGTAAACATTCTTATATCAACTGAGATATACTTCACCCATGGAGAACTCACTTTTAAAGACTTTTCTCACACAATACACCCCAACTGCAGCCTCGTTTCCCTCCGCTCCTCCCAGTCCCCATCCCACAGATTCATTGATCCTCTGCTTCCATTTAGAAAAGAGCAGGCTTCCCAATGATATCAACCAAATAGGGCATAACAAAATGAAATAAAATAGGCACAAACCCTCATATCAAGGCTCAAGGAGGCAACCCAGTAGGAGGGAAAGGGTCTCGGGAGCAGGCAGAAGAGCCAGAGACACTTCCTCTCTCACTGTTAGGAGTCCCCCAAACACTTCAAGCTAAACAACCACAGCATGTTTGCAGAGGACCTAGCACAGACCCATGCAGGCTCTGTGATTGATGTTTCAGTCTCTGTGAGGCCTCAAGAGCCCGGCTGCTTAGTGGATTCTGTGGGCGGTGGGAGAACTCACTTGATTTAAAAACTTATTACCAAACCACACTAATCAATACAGTTCAGTACTTCAGAAAGATGGAGAAACACCAATGGAAAAGATTGTTTCCATAAGAAAATGCATGCATCTCTGGTCAATTAATTTTTGTTGTTTTTGAGATGGGGCCTCATTTAGCACAGGTTGGTCTTTGTTTTGCTATGTTGTTGAGGATGACATCAAGTACTGATTCTTTTACCTTGACCTCTCAAACTTGTGCTTAAATGTGTGCCCCATTATACCCAGCTTTGGTTAGTGGGTTTATGAAAATCATGCTAAAGATCATTCACTGGAAAATGCTGGTATGACATCATAGTCACATACATAAAATGAAGCTGGATCTCTACTTTGTGCCATATAAAAATTCCCTTAGAACTGAACAACACCTGAATGTAAAAACTACAACTATAAAATTCTTAAAGGAAAATACACACGTACATCAATTTGTTTTCCACTTGGTAAAATAGATTTTTAGACATGACACCAAAAGCATATGCAACAAAAGAAAAAAAAAACAGAAAAACTGAGCTTTATAAGGACTAAAGATTGTAGTAGTTTAATAATTTCAGACCTTATATCAAGGTCTTTGATTGCCTAGGCAACAATTTTCTCAATAGAATTACAATGGAGAAAAAAGACAAGACAAAATAAGTAGGATTACATTAAATTAAAACACTTTTGCATGACAAATCAATTACTAGAGAGAAGAGAGAGTCTACAGAATGGGTGAAAAACCTTTGCTAGCTATCTTAAATACCAAAAAAAAAAACCAGACAAACTGGGCTGGGGATGCAAAAGAATATTTGCCTAGCATACACCAAACTAACAACTGCAGTCCCAGCACTTGGGAGGTGGAGGCAGGAAGATCAGGCATATAACTCAATACTGAATCAAACTGGTTACATGAGATCTTGCTTCCCATAAATAAGCAAACAAAACAAAAATTGGTGAACGAACTTAATAGATAGTTCACAAACCAAGTATAAATGACCAATAAACTATATGTCTTTAACTATCAGGTAAATGAAAATCAAATGATATTGAGATTTCATATCACCCATTTGAATAGTTGTCATTGTAATCAAGAAACAAAGAACAAATGCTAGCAACGGTAGAGGTCTTTATATAGTGTGTGAATATAAATTAATAACTTACTACAAAAATCATTAGTGACCCCCCCTGCCAAAACAACTAAAACTACAACTATCATATGATCTAGTTATACCACTCCTAGATCCTTAAAGGAATTAATGTCAATAGACAGCAGAGATGGCTATATATTCAGGTTTGTTGTGGTGCTATTCATAATAATTGGGTTACAGAATCAGCTTAGGTGCCATGGATGGATTACAGATAAAGAAGAATGTAATAATGTTGCTGTAGGAAAAACAATGGAATTGGAGATCATCATGTTAATTGAAATAAGCCAGACTCAAGATGACAAATATCACATGTTTTCTCTCATACTTGAATCTAGATAAAGCAATCAAAAAACAATACACCAGGAAAACAGGGATTATCTGAGCATAAATAAGGGATTTGAAGGAAAAGGGAGGGGAAGCAAGAGTGAGGGAATAATAAAATTGTTATGTACGTATGTATGAAATTGCCACAATAAAACCCATTATTTTTGCTAGATATATGATGCTAAAAATAAAAACAGAAAAACATAATGTCTGAAGCAAACAAAACATTAGGCTTTTCACTGTGCTTACTGTCCATCAATGATGAAGAATTTTGACCGCTACAGGCTCCTGCTTCTGTGATGCTCTATCTCACAGAAATATCAAAAACACAGAGACAAGTAACCAATTAAGCCCTCTGGAATTGTACACCAAAAAGAAAATGACTTTTCAAGTTGCTTATTCAAGTACTGTGCTGCAGAGATGAGAAAAACAACTAATGAAGAGGTTCCAAGGCAAAATGTCATATAAATGGAAGGATAGAATTGCAGCTTATAGAACTAGATTCTTCTTTATATATATGATTATATATAAATACGTAGATATGTGTGCCCATGCATGCATGCATGTGAGTGCATTGAATATAGAATCCCTCAGAAGTATTGGATTTTTCTGGAGCTATAGTTATAGGCAGTTATAAGCTGCCTAATGTGGGTACTGGGAATCAAAATTGGGTCCTCTATGATAGCAGTATGTGCTCTTATTGCTGAACCATCTCTTCCGCCCATTAGCAATATACATTTAAGATGCACAGTCATTTTTGCTTGTCTTCATTCTCTTATCACAGTCACTGAATACCCATCAACTGTATGGACGAATAACATTTTGCTTATCTGTCAACTAAATAGCATACCGGTTATTTACAGTTTTTGATGATTAAAAACAAAGACGCTATTAATAATTATATTTGGATGGACATACATTTTCTGATTGGTTGAATAAATAACAAGGAATGACATGCTGCATTATTGGAAAGGCTATTTTTTTTTTACTTTCTAAGAAACTACCATACAACCTTCCAAATTGGTTACAACACATTTCATTCTTGTTGGCAATAACTATGACTTATTATTTTTTTAAAAATCAGTAATTTATATTCCTAGTTTTTGGATATACATTTTCTATTAAGTACATGCCTTTTTAATTGTATACATTTTAAAATAACATGAAATTTCTTCATATGGACCCTGCATAAAATTGCTTTTTTATGAAACTTTCAGATTTTTAAAATATTCTTAAGTTGTAATTGTATTTTTTATAGCTTAAAATCTATTTGTGCTAAAATATATTCTTGCTTGGGAACTATTTTTTAAAGTCTGGAACTATTCACTCCATTATGATTTTAGTGAAATAAATTATAGTAACTACATCATTTTCATCAATCATCTTAAAATGTGATTCATATTAGCATTCTTAAAGTGTTAGATTCTGGTTGAACTTTTAGTTGCTTCATTGTTGAAGAATAAAATAATCCAAATCTAAAATAAGGAAATTTAGAAATACTGATACTTAAAATAAGGGTCGAATGGAATATTTTTCACATTTTAAATAACATTTAAAAGGCTCAAACCTGGGTAGAACACTTGCGTAGTACATGTGATGTCCTAGTTTTAAACCACAAAAGTAAGGTAGAAAAGGAAAACCCAAATTTATTTTGTTGGCACTGAGAATGAGCTGGGTTGTTTTGTTTTCATATGAGGATAAGACTCGATAGGCAAGGATTTAGATAGGAACATTTCATTTGCATCTTGCTAGCTACTTCTTCTGGTTAGGCAGGGAATTAGACGTGAGAGAATCAAGGTTAACTGTGTCACTTGGTTAACTGTGTCACTTAAATATTAGAATGTCCCTTGTAGTTAAATATCCTTGAAGGTACAGTTGTGTTTTTCTCACTCCATCAGAAACTCAGGGAGCACGGAACTCTCCCAGTTCTAACACAGGCACACTAACGAAGGTCTCCATTCTCAAAACACCCTCCCTTCACCGTCTCACTTACTTTGTGGTTTTGATACTCCCTTTTGAGCTTTTTATGAGGATCATGGGCTATTGTAAACCACCATAATTTAAAAAAGTGGAAAAGGGGCAATGCAATACATGACTATATTACTATTCTCATTAATATTCATAAAATTATTAAAAGTCCACAACATAGAACCCAGTGAGGTGTTAGCTACCCCTTGAGGTCAGCCCCTTTCAAGTTCTAATTACTCTCTGAGGTGAAATATTTGCTTTGCTTTCCTAAATAAACTTTTATTCAAACATTCTGTGTCTCTTGGCCAAGTCTTTTCTTTTGAGAAGACAAGATATGGCGGGATGGGGGAGACCAGTATAAATACATTGTCAAGACTGATCATAGTGCTCAAGATCACTTAGAGCCAGTCTGCAAGTAGTCAAATCAAAACTACAAGTTTGCACCATCAAACCTGGTGTTTTTTTTTTCCAATTCTTTCTCTAAGACAACATATTATAAAATTATCATTGAAATTTTATATAGTCATCAAAAGACCAAAATCTATGTCTTTACTTCTTTTGAACACATGTAGAAGTACCTGAAAGATTTCAAGTGCAAAGTACATTGATTTCAATGTATTGATTTGAATCTGAGGGTGTTTTTTCTTATTTGTGTGTTTTTACTAATTTGAATACACTAGAGTAGAAATGGACAGCATTTAATATAGATATTTGAACTGTCTGATAGGCCAATACTAAGTCATAAATTATAGAGTTGGTAATCAGGCTAAGTGACATTCTGGTAGGCTACATGGCCACATAGACAATAACCTATTTATAGCCATGTATAGCTTTCTTTTAACTAATTTGTTAAACTTAGTTTAAGCTTTCTAGAAATAAAATGTCTATATACATAATAGAAAATTCAAAATGTTTATCATAAAATGTGAAATGTTAAACATTCAAGTTTCATATAAAAGTTGCCCAATTGCAGTTAAATGTGTTCTACACTTAACAATATTAAATCAAACGAAAACCACATTACAGTAAGGGAAAGACAGGAAAAACTGTGTGTGTCTGTGTGTGTGTGTGTTTCTGTTATAGACAGGATCTCATGTAACCCAGGTTATTCTAGAATTCACTATGAAGTTGAGGATGGCTCTGAACTTCTAATCCCCCTGCCTGAACTTCTCCCAGTGTTGAGACTGACATGCACCACCACATCCAGCTCATGTAATCCTAGGGGTTGAACCAAGGGCTTTGTGCATGAAAGGCAAGCACTCTACCAAGTAATCTACATCCTCAGCCCGTGTGTTTGTGTGTGTGTGTGTGTGTGTGTCTTTTGATAGGGTCACATTATTATGCACCTCTGCCTGGCCTGGAACTTACTATGTACAACAAATAACTCAAACTTACAGAGAAACCTTTGCTTCTAAAATGTGCTGAGATTCAAGGTATGCACCATCATATCCCACTGTGTGCTTTCTAAAGTCACCTTTTAAGCAAACCAGATTGATAATCTCACTTTAAAAACTTTAGCACAAAATTCTTAGTTTTCAACTAACCATTTAAAAAGAGCTTGTTTTAGTAGGCAGTGAATTGTTCTAAACATATGACTCAATAAAAATAATAAATTTCTTAGATTACAGAGAATACTTGAATTGTAAACATACTTATAAAACAGATTCATATTATTAAAATCTATAGACCTTTTATGATGCCTATTACAGGCACTTGTGTTTTTCTAATCACAGAGCTATGATACACGTACAGAACACAAAGCAGTCCTATGATTCAGCAAACTTAGAACCAAGTAGCGCAGCTTTTGAAAAACCATCAGTTAATTTTTGTTCAACAGTTAACTGATACTGTGGTCAAATGAGCAAATCTATTATTTTCAAGTAGAGAATACTATAACATTGATGATGGCTTACTACTTCCAGTATCACCATAGGACTCCAGGGGCTGCTAGAGGGAGTGGCAATGTCTGACCAGACCACAGGAGCATCCACACTGGGGTGACTGGCTCCCTTGTCTCCTCCTTCTCAAAGCACAATACTTCAAGTATGCAAGAGGAGAAGTCGATTTGTCTCTACAGGAGTCCGGAAGTGTAGGTGGCTGCTTAAGCCAGAGTAGGGCTGCAAACAAATTACATAGAGCAAAAAAGTAGCCACAGGGGTAAGATTGGATTCGGGACCCTCCTGGGATTTCCAAAGTACCTGTCTTGTGTGGTGCTGGGGCGAGGCGGGGTACGTGGGAGGCTTTGGAGAGCAAGAAGTTTTTCAGGGATCTGTCCATCCACAGCATGTAACCACTTGAAGATTGCATGTAGGGCAGGGCTGTCTCTACTCCAGTTCTGTGGAGCTAAAAACTCCAGTCTTTACATGTTTTCTTCTTGAATGGATTTCCCTCCTCCCATTTCTTTACCTCCTGCCTATGTCTGTGTACTTTGCCTTTCTAACAGTGCTGGGAGTCAGCAGGGGTTTTCTTGCTCATTTTAATTTTCCACTACAATAAAATAAAATAAAAGGCCTAGGGCTGAGTTCGGCTAATCTCAGGAACTCTCAGACAAAAAAAGAGGTGTGAGTCCTAGGCACCAGAATTGTGCCCACAAAAGAATCCCTCCTCCTAATCCCACAAAAGAATGGTATGCAGGGGGTGTGCCGGCGGCGAAAAGTAGGCAGGGAGCCAGTTTGCTGGCTGGCCAGTAAAAGAAGATCTTTGGGAAGGTCCTGTGGGTCCAGTCACAATGGGTACCAGATGGCCCTGTGTGGGAAGTTAGGTAGTGGATTTCTGAGACAGGATGGATTTGGTGGGAAAGTGGAGGCCGGGGTATAGGTGGGGGGTTTCTGGGCAATCCCACAGTTCATCCCCATTGGGGGCCAGCTGTGCTTTAAATGCTGCTACCATGCGCAGAGAGGAAGAGCTCAGTGGAGTCCCTCCTGAAAGAAAAGGCTTGGTGGTGGTAGTGGTGGTGGTGGGGTAACAGGCTGTTGAACAGAGATATGACCATTTCTGTCTTTCCGACAGAGGATAAGGCACCTTCTTCCATTTCTTTTATCCAATCATAGCTGCTGCTTGTTGGAGAACTGCATAGGGTATAGAAATCATGACGGGGTTCATATCTACGCCTTTTTCCATCAGCCTGGTTGCGGTGCTATTGCCTGCTGCTCATTTTGGTGCTGGCTAGGCTCAAATAATAGGTCAGGTGGTCGCATAATTCTTCTTGCAGCTGAAACATTTGGGTCAGCTCCGTGATGCGGAACACACTGGAAGCAACGAAGCTCAATCGAAATTGGTGCAGCAATTTGAAGGGTTCGCTGTTTTTCCGGTTGCCATCCATTTCTGATTCATTAAGACTGCCACTTTGCTCCGCATAAAACTCTCGCATCAAGTAATTCAGGTACATAGATAGCCATCTCCTCGACTCCCATGGTAATGTGATACAGCCACAAATATAACAAAAGATACATGCGTTGTACGGCCGTGGCGTGGTATCTACCATATGTATTTTCCTGCAGGATGTCCTTAAATATGATACTTAATGATGGTTCAATGCCAAAAACCTGGCACAGCAGTTGCTGTGCCTTAATTTTGCTACTTTGGTCAGATTGGACAACGTGTTATGCTGCGCCTTCTAGCCTAGTGGACAGTCTTTGGACATCTGCTTGACCTTGGCATTCTCTTTATCTCTTCCTAAAACCATTATCCTTGTCCTTGACACTAGTTTTTCCTACTTCTTAAGCTCTGGTGTCTGCCTGACTGCAGGTTGAACAGCTGTATACAATGACATAGGAAAATGGCCACAGCCCCTGAATAAAATGGCGCAGTGCACCGAGAAAAGTTCCAAGGTGCTCCAATCCCAGTGAGGAGGCAGAGGGCTCCCACAGGAAGCTGGAGGAGGATTTTTGATTGGTTTGTTTGCTTTCAAATTGTATTTATCTGTGTCTGGAGTTTAAATGCTTTTATTTGCTGCATGCACAAAGCATTGTCTGCATTACTAGGAGAGCTGAGAGACGATGTCCCCACATCATGATCATATCTCCCAGTTTACCTCACAGGGATTACATCTTAATAGACTAACAGTAACTAGCAGGGAAATTCTAACCACAGGTATAGACACGTCACTCACTTCCCATGGTCCAGAAAAAAAAAGAATAATTATGAATGGAGTGGGGGGAGGCAGACATAACAATGGAATGGGAGAATCAGTATAAGAGCAGTATGAAGAGGATGGATGGGGGTGAGGTAGGGAATACAGGGAGGAGCAGCTAAACTAAGGGGCATTTGAGGGGTTAGATGAAAACCTAACACAGTAGAAGCTTTCTCAAATATATAACTGTATGAAGACAATCTAAATGAAACTGCCAAATTACAGAGGAAATGGAGCCTCACCTGGACATCTCTTGTCATCAAATGAAGCCTCCAGTTATGGGAATGGATTACATCCAATCCAGTTTGTTGGCCAAAGAGGTCTCATGAGATCCCCAAAACAACCCTGCTCATGAAGAGGCTATTTATTGGCTGCTCTCCATAAAGTAACATTAAGGCCCTAGTGCTGAACATAGAGGAGTAGAGCTGGTGCCTTCCTATAGCCTTCACCCCTATGGACTAGTGTTCATGGTACTGGAAGTTACTCTGTTTGCTACCATAGGAAAAAGGTAAACACCAACCCGGCTACAAACCCGTTGACTTGCCTGCAAGATATACTGGATGCAATGGTGTCACAAAACTTGTGGAGGCAACCAACCAATGTCTGATTTGATTTAAGGCATAGTCCATGAGATGGAACCCATCCCTGATACTGACTGCTTGGTATGGATTTGAATAGGGGGGAGAAGTGTGAGAGATCTGGGAGGAATTGAAAGAGGGAAAACAGTAATCAGAATATAATGTATGGAAAACAATCAATTTTCAATAAAAGAAACATTGAAATAAACAAATAAGCAATTTTATTTGAGTGGAAAGTTTAAAATTTAAAAGTAAATACAATAAAGGAAATGAAGTACTCATGATAAAAAATGAGATTTTCTTCTTATGGAAAGCGCATACCATCATTTTTTTCTAAATAGGTAATTAAAAAGAGAGTGTAGCTCACTTATTTCACTGGCTTTTCAGTTGTAAAAAAATATATGCACATATATTTATTAGATAAAATTTTACTTTAAAAATATTCATTGATTTGAAATATACTCCATATTTAATTAAATGTGAATAGAAAAATAGGAAAAATTCATTTAATGTTTTGTTTATAAAGAGCAGTCCAAAGAGAAAAAGAGCTCAACCAGTAAGAATGTTAAGTCAAGTGTCTGTAATTTTTAGAAAAGCTCAATTCCTATTAAACTTAGCCATTCAACTTTTGAATTATGATTACACATAACTGGGACAACTTATTTTCCCTAAAGTTTTAATATCCCGTTTTTTACATAAATAGGGCTGATGAGACGCCAAGGACAATGGCACGCGGTTTTGATCCTATGCAATGTGCTGGCTTGGTGGGAGCCTAGCCAGTTTGGATGTTCACCTTCCTAGATATGGACGGAGGGGGGAGGACCTAGGACTTACCACAGGGCAGGGAACCCTGACTGCTCTTTGGACTGGAGAGGGAGGGGGAGAGGAGTGGGGGGAAGGGGAGAGGGGTGGGAGGAGGGGGAGAAGAGTGGGAGGAGGGGGAGAAGAGTGGGAGGAGGGGGAGGGAAATGGGAGGCTGGGAGGAGGTGGAAATTTGTTTTTTTTCTTTTCTTTATTCTCCTTTTATCAATAAAAAAAAAAACCTTCAAACCAGACTAACGCTTTCTGTTTTTGAATTATTCGAACTGTGATTGTATACGTCAGTTTACAACTTTTCAAAAGGTACACCAAACCAGAAAAGCTGGTAGACATTTTAAAACTGTTTCAGGGTCCTTTTCAGGTCTGCAGTGTAAGTCAGGCATATGGCTGACTCATAGTAAACATAACTCAATTAAGAAATGATTACTAATGCAATGGACACTAGGCCAAGCTAGAAAGTTCAAATATGGCTGGCAGTTAAGAAAAACAGTAAGAAAAACTGATGAATGTGGTATTATTGCCTAATATTAAATGCTATAAAGAAATTTAGATAAGGAAATAAGATAAAGAGTGACTTAAGGTGTAGAGTTCGGGGCTATGAGGACCATAAAAGGAAGCTTCTCTGAAAAGAATTATCTTCGAGTCAAGACCTAGATAATGTCATAGACACACACAATGATGTTTCTGATAAAAGATTTAAAAAATTTATTTTTATTTGTGTGTATGTATGTGTATGTGTAAGAGTTTATGTGCACTATGTGTTTTTGGGGAGACAGAAGCCAGAGGACATCAAATCCCCTGGAACTGGAGTTATAGGCAGTTGTAAGTGTCCAGTGTTTATGCTGAGAACTAAACAGGTTCTCTGCAAAAGCAGCAGCAAATGTTCTTAATAACTAAGTTATCTCTCCAACCTCCCCATGTAGGTATACTTTTTAAATTAATATATCTTCCATTTTATAACCTCAAGTTATGAGATGGCTACACCAAAATCAATACAAAGCAAACTAAACAAAATTCCAGTAAGCAATTCTCTCCCATGACTGTGTTTTTGTAAGAATTTTACAATTCTATTCTAATGACTGAACTTATGTTATCAAATCAGAATTCTTTTGCCCTATATCTCAAATTAACAGTGCTGATTTGTATGGAAACTAAGAAAAATATGAAACTAAAATTTTTGTGAGACAATCTGTTTAATTTGCGTCTAGATACAGAGGATAGAGGTGTAAGGATATAAAATATTTAGGAAAGGTTGACATCACTTCTTATTAAAAAATATTACTGTTACTTTTTCTTTGTTTAAGACAGTGTCTCATTGTGCACACTTGGCTGACCTGAAACTCACTATGTAAACTAAGCTGGCCTCAAATTCACAGTGGTCTGCTTGCCTCTGCCTTCTGAGTTTTTCTTTTAAAAATCAGATTACAAAGTAGCAGGTTTATGTCATACTTACAAATATTCTAAAAATTAAATTTGTTTTACAACATATTTCTATGATTTTGCTAAATACTTTTTAAGTTACTTTGATTTTTAGGAACATAATATTTGTACATACTTATGAGGTGATTAGAAAACTTTTACTATTTGTTTATGGTAAATAGGTTCAAAATATTCTATGAACTATTTGAGACACAGAAAGAATTATTTTTAATTATATCAACTCCATCGTGCCATAGACTACTAGAACTCATTGCACTTGTGTGGCTATTCTTCAAAGAGAGTAAAACTAGAAATTGAAATTTTTACTTTAATGACGAATTTATATGGTACTATTTCATTGCTTTATTTTTTCTGAAGAAGAATCACCTGTGCGAGTTTAAATTATTCCAAGCTATGGGCAATGGTACACACCTATGATCCCAGTACTTGGAAGGTGGAGGCAGAGGATCGGGAGTTTAAGATTATCCTCAGCTACAGTGAGCCTGGAGATAGCCAGAGCTACATGAGACCCAATCTCAAAACTACCTAAAATTAATATTCAGTATCTAAAATATTGCAATCATTTAGCACTTTACTATGATTCTCAAAAGTCTGGAAATAGTGTGAATTTTCAAAAAGAGTTTCAGTTCACTAGGAATGCATATAATTAAATGTGACTTCAAGCTTTAAAATTTTCTCCTTTGTTACTATTTTCCTGAGTAAATTATATATAACATAAACTACAATTTTAAGAAAATGTCAATGTACCTATTGAAGTAAAAATAATAGAAAGAGCATCATTAAAACTGTAAATAAATTAATGAAGGCTTCATAGTTCTGTTCTTTTTTGGAAAAGTCATCTAAATTTTTAGTAAGATTAATTTGGTTCAATTAATGCCAGCCAGTGAAATCTGATTACTGTACTCCAATCAGAAGAGCCAGGAGAGTAATCCACAAGGTTGCATCATCATAAGAAACACATGGGACATGTATTAAGAACACACTTTCCAGGTTTCCCCCTAGAGAATCAGGGGGTGGAGTTCAAACACGTACTATTCTTTTTAACAAGCCCGTAGACTCCACCATCCTAACATACATATTTCAGTGGTTCTTATGGTCAGACAGTGTTGTAAACAATGTGCCCACTAAGTGAATCTTCCAGTTATTGACTGCTTTCTCTAGGTTTGTCCTGAATTCCAGAAGCAAAAAGAGATGGTCATTCATTTTCAGTTGGCTAGATAAAAGTATACCTTCCTTATACCTCCAAACTTGAATGAGACAGACACGTACATGCCTTCATTATTCCATATTTCTTTTACACAAGCCTATGGAAACCCTGAAGGAACAAAAATTAAAAGTAAACATGTTTCTACAAAAAAGAAAAGAAGATACAGGGACTAATGCCCAAAGGAGACTGTAGCTTTTCCCTTTTCCTGATTATACTACAAGGAAAAACAGTAAGATTGTACAATGTAAATAAGAAATAACCTGAATTCTTACTCAGTTCAATCATGTAAAATGTATATAATATCTTTGCCATTATGATTTTGGTTTTTTCATTTGCAAAATCAACATAAATGCTTGTCCTGTTTCTTAAACTATTTTCTTTACAAGGATTAGAGTGGGACAATCTGTGAAATTATTAAAACAAATCATGGGAGAGCTTCAGAACATTTCTCATGGCGTATCTTTTGGACTATTGCCTCAAAAGCACTAGCACCAAAAGAAATATTTTTTAAATGCCGTTAAATAAAAATAAAGTTCTTAACAAGAAAGAAAAAAAATCATTGAATGATGAGATAGTGTAAAAGCTTGAAGTAAATATATGCAAACACATGACAAGTGATTAATATGCAGATAGTATCAAGGAACTGAAACAACTCAAAAGCAAAAAAATAAATTAATTTTTAAGAGCAAGTGATCTTAAAAGATTTTTTTAAAGAAAGTGTACAAGTGACCAGTAAATTGCTGCATACTCTTATCTAGAGAGAAGTAAATAGACAACTATGTACTTGAGACAGAGTATCAAGTATACATTACATTTAGAATTTTAGCAAAGCCAAACCCTGGTGAACTAAGACTGTTGGTGAAAATGGGTAAAGAGTAACTTAAAAGACCCTAAGTGACCCCCCAAATACCTGCATCACTACAGAGGCTCATTTCATTATAGATGGCGAATTCATGTAAGATGAATCCTAGAACCCTCCATTCAGCAAACTTTCTACTTCCTATCTACTCTAGTGCCTCTCAAGATTCCTTGCAGGTGGGGGAGCAGTAGAAGGGTAGACTGGACAGAATCTCAGGTGAAGGTCTTGTAACCCTACCCCCACCTCCTTCTTCTAAGGAGTGATAACAACTCCATTATTACCACAGACCTATCACTACATTGTTTAGCTCAATGAGTTGTCATGGTTACCAGGCCGAGATAGTCTCTACTCCAATATGGTGATGAGATCATGGTATATCCACTGAAAAAAGTCATACTACAATACATTTTTTTTTACCAAAAAAGAAAGCTTGCTACCACTAATCATTCAGGAAATGCTAATCAAAACCAGTCATTCTGGCTCTTCAATAAATTAAATAGAACTACCATGTTGTATCATCACTTCACATAGGCAGGAAGCTTGTCCCTCCTAGAAAAAAAATGCTTTCCAGATAACAAGGCTTTGAACAGAGACGGCTTTCAGTAGGATGAGAATGCACATCACTTCCCTAGCCCTGGGTTATAAGAAGCCTGAGCACTATCCTAGCTCACAAGTCATGTACTAGATCCACATACCCCACATGCCATGTCCCACAGGTTAACTGTTAACCAAGTTAACTGTTCTGGAAAAGTCTCCATCTGAAATTTTACCCAAAATTACGCTAAGGACTTTCCAGACACCTGACCCAACCCAACAGCTGAACACATGAGGCCTTTCAACGTAATTTGGTAATGGCAAGGAAAATTTACCTACTTCGTTGTGGGTCAGCATGTTCCCACAATCTCCCACCGCTATGGAACCTTAAAAGAATACTTTTCTTTGTCCAGGTGGGCTGGCACTTTGCTTTAGATCCTGCTGTGCTGCCAGATCTAAAAACCTTTCACCTAAAGAGCAACCATGCCTCCATGCCTCCCTTGAACTGCACTCTGCTCGCTTCTCTTCTAAAATTCAACATCGCTTCTCTTCTAAATTCTAACATTTTGGTGCCCAAGCTTGAGGTAGGTATTATTGAGGTGGATTGTTCTGTGGGGCTGCTAAATCTCTGCCACTGTTCCTTGTTGTCTTTGCATCTAACAGATGTCCTTTTAGTATCCAGAACTCCTCGTCTATCTGTTCCAGAAATCTTAAAAACAGGTCAGGGGTTACTGCAGCCTTGGAGTTGTTTTCTCAACAAAGCCTGTTGAGTCCAGGGACACCAATGCTTGGTTTTCATTAACTGGCCGTAAGTAGCCTGGCCACAAATCTAGAAGGGAAGCTGAGGGACACAGGGATACTTTTCTCCTTTGTACCCTTTCTTCTGGACCTGTTTAACTCACCAGCCTTCTTAATGAATACCACCAAATCTCACCTAATGAAAGATTCTCCACTTAGCTGCCTTTTGCATAACCTCAAAGCATTTTATCATGTGGGAGATACCAAAAACTGATTTTCTTTGAGTGTGCTGTCTGGCCACAAACAAAATGGCTAATAGGAGTCCAGTGACCTGAAAATGGTGCCTTTGGTTATAAGGTTCTTACAGGTTTGGAGAACTTCATATAGAGCTATTGGAATTTGTCTGTAGTTCCTTACATGCAGGCTTTCTTCTCCCTCTGTCACTGACCTTTTCTCTGTCAATCTTTTACTGCCTTCCACATCCTGCTACTAAATGAAAAACATGTTGTTTTGGAAAAATGTACCCATTCCAAGAGACCCTTGGTTGACTTTGGCCCTGCTGACCATGCTGATCATGCTGACCCTCCTTCTTCTTTTGTACATCGAGCCCCAGCTCCTCCCTGAGTCAGCTTCCTTTCCTACCCCTTCAGAACTGCATTCTTCTTCCTCCTTGTCTTGCACCTCTGACTGATTACCCCAAGCGACCATGCTCCATTTCCTTGCCATGTGGCACTAACTAAACCACCCGTTTATTGGTGAAGACCTGGGACTGTGTGGAGCGAATTCTGAACTAGAACTCCAAGTAGGAACTTGCAGAGCCAGTCCATGGACTCGGACTGAGTGGAGCCCCACAATCATCATTAGAGATTCCCAGAACCAGTCTCCTCTGCTCCTATCTGTCTGCCTAATAAACCACCCCATCCATCATTCCATCCTGTGATTACTGGAGGCCCAACCCAGACTTCAGAGTGTTCACACGATTGAAAACCAGGCATCATCCAGCTGGTGCATAACCCACACAACAAAGGGGAGAGAAGATAGGCATATCACAAAACACCACAAAATCACCCACGGATGCTTAGCGCTACTGCAAAAACAAAAACATAAAAAACAAAGACAATATTCTTCCTCGTGAAACCAACACCCTAATCATAATAATTCTTGAGAAAAGCAACTTAGCTGATATACAAGACAAGGATTTACATAATTTTAAATATGTTCAATGAGTTTAAAGAGGATATGAATAAATACCAGAATGAGGACTGAAAAAATATTGTCGAGTGAAATAATAAGAACAATTCACTATACAGAAACAGAATTAAACAAAAACAATCACTGAAGAAAAGCCAAAATACAATAAAACTTTAAATGAAAGATTCAGTAAGTCGAACAAAAACCTCAGAGGTAAACCTCACCCACAGAGCAGAGATGAGAGTGACAGTCTCGGGCACTGAAGACAAGATAGAAGAAATGGAAACTTCAGTCAAAGAGAACGTTAAATAGTAACAATAATAAAAGAGAGGAACAAAAGAGTCGGGAAATCTGGGACACTATGAAAGTACAAAATCTGTGAATAATAGGACTAGAGAAAGAAGAAAACCAGGTCAAAGGCATAAAGAATATTTTTCAACAAAATCACAAATGAAGATTTCTCAAATTTAAGGAAAGAGATGCCTATCAAGGTGCAAAAGGCTCCCAGAACACCAAATAAACAGAACCAAGAAAGAAACTCCCTGAAGAACACAATAATTAAAACACCAATGTAAAAAATAAAGGATATTAAAAGCTGTGACAGAGAAACAAAATCACATATAAAAGCAGGCCTATCAGAATAACAGGCATTAAAAAATGAATAACTTTTCTTTGTATGAATGTTGCCTGCACTTATCTTTGTAACACCATATGTGTGTCTGGTGCCTGTGGGGTCCAGATTAGGGACCTGGATTCAATGGAAGTGGAGTTAAAGACTTTGATGAACTACACATGAGTCCTGGGAATCACACTTGGGTCTGTTGGAAGAAAAGGCAATGAACTTATCTGCTGAGCCTTCTTTCCCACTCTAATACCTGACTTTTGAATCACACATTGAAAGTTAGAAGGGCCTGGACTGACATACTGCAAGTTCTGAAAGACCATAGCTGCCAGCTCAGACAAACACTATTAGATCTAAAATCATATATTAACCATAGTGCAGTGATAGTGGGTGACTTCGTTCTCATCAATAGACAGGTCATCCGGACAAAAAGTAGAGAACCTCTGGAGTCAAAGACAACATAAATCAAATAGACCTAACAGATATCTGCACAAAACCCAAATATCCAAGAATATACTCTCTTCTAGCAGTCCATGGATTTTTTTGTTAAAAGTGACCACATAAAAATGTGACAGACACAAAAAAGTGACACAAAAAGAGTCTCAACAAATATAGAAAAACTGAACTAGCATCCTGTCTCCTATCTGACTACCATGGATTAATGACAAAACCCGCACAATCTCATGGAAACTACACAACACACAACTAAATGAAAATCGGATCAATGGAAAATATAAGAAGGAAAATTCTTCCTAGAACAGAATGAAACTGAAAACGCAACCTATTGAAACCTATGGGACACAATGAACGCAGTCCTAGGAAAAAATTTTATATAGCACTGAAGTTTACATACTACTACACAAAAACACCCCGAAGAGATCACACATTAATAACAATACACTTGAAAACTTTAGAGAATCAGCAGCAACAACAAAACACTTGAATTAGTATATGTGAAGAATCAAACCTAGGGCTTTAATTAATGAAATAGTAAAACAAAATAAAATGAACCAATGAAAGAGTTGATTCTTTAAAAGGACTGACAAGATTGACAAGACTTTTTGACAAATTCAAAAAAAGAGGATCCAAATGAATAGCATTAGAGATGAAAATTATAACACACTGAGGAAATTTAGAAAAAAAATCACAATGTCATGCTTTAAAAATTTATATTCCACAAGACTGGAAAATCTCCAAGAAATGAGCAAATTTCTAGATGTGTATGACCTACCAAAGTTAAATAAAGATGAACTAAATAATATAAAAAGATTCATATTAATGATAGAGATCAAAATATTAATAAAACATTCCCGATTAAAAATGTCCAAGGCCAATGAGTACATCACAGAATTCTATCAGCCCTTCAAAGAAAAACTAACAGCAATACTCCTCAGAATATTCCATAAACTAGAAACTAAAATAGTATTTCCAAATTCTTTTTATAATCTAGTATTATCCTAATATCAAACCAAAGGCTCAACAAAAAAATAAAATTATAGAGCAAGATCTCTGGCGAACATAGTTACAGAAATTCTCAATAAAATGCTTGTAAACTGAATCTAGAAACATCATCCACCATGATAAAAGATCATCCACCATGATCAAGTCGACTTTGTCTCAAAATGCAGGGATGATTCCACAATATATGTAATCCATAGGCTAAAGTACAGACCACATAATCATCTCATTAGATGCAGAAAAGGCCTTTGAAAATATCCAACGTCCTATGCATTGTGACTTCTGATACGTGAGTAGTTGAGTACTTTTCCAATCCATAGAATGATCTCCCTGTTCATGGGTTCTAGTAGTTATTCATCTCCTGATCCAAGAGAAAATACTCCTAAATGGTAGAGGTTCCTTAGGTTTCCATCTTTACATGTTTCATTACCTATAGCTTTTCTTTTTTCTTTTTTGTTTTTTTTTTAATTTATTTATTTATTAAGGATTTCTGCCTCCTCCCCGCAACCGCCTCCCATTTCCCTCCCCCTCCCCCAATCAAGTCACCCTCCCTCATCTGCTCTAAGAGCAATAAGGGTTCCCTGACCTGTGGGAAGCCCAAGGACCGCCCACCTCTATCCAGGTCTCCTAAGGTGAGCATCCAAACTGCCTAGGCTCCCCCAAAGCCAGTACGTGCAGTAGGATCAAAAACCCACTGCGATTGTTCTTGAGTTCTCAGTATTCCTCATTGTCCTCTATGTTCAGCTAGTCCGGATTTGTCCCATGCTTTTTCAGACCCAGGCCAGCTGGCCTTGGTGAGTCCTATAGCTTTTCTTAACCCACCAAACAGTCTCGATGATATCCCGCTTTTGACTCCAAGCTATGCAAGCCCCTCTCCTTCAAACTCTTGTCATATCCCTATATAGATGTCTTTCCCTAAACACAACTATACTTCTCTTTTCTTCCTCTCTCTGTACCCCAGCTCTGCTCCACCCCTTCAAAAAAACACTTCTCATAATTTCTATGAGGTATTAGGCAATATCCTTAATCATTTTCATAGTGTTTCTGACTCTACCTGCTCTAGTTCCTACACAGTTTATAGATGGGATCATAACCAAAATACATGAACCTCCTAGCAGGGTACACTATGGTTATCTCAGTCTTAGTTCTGGAGTTGGGGGATCCCTCCAACCTGGTATCATTTTACAACCCAACCTTTGAGCTTCTTGCACTAACCTGGCATAAACCTAGCAAAGGGATTACCAATAAAGTATCTACACATAAACCTTCCATATTATCCACAACCATATTCCCATTTTGGAAGGAGAGGGGCTTCTTATCATCCAAAGGGTTCCTCATAATTAGAAAATCCCAATGCCAAAACTATTATAAACTATCTCCTTACTACAGCAGGCAGCTATCCTTCATCATATATAACACCAAAACCAAGATTCTCCTGTAAGGCTGGGAACCAAGAAGACTGATAGGGAGGCTAAATTTCAGATCCTGTATTCTCCCCCTCTCCTCACTGCCTTGTCCCTTAATCTAATCCTTGCTCACCTAAATTTGGGGAAGGGGGCTACCCCAGGAAGGTGCTACCTTATATCAACGCTGGTTTACAAAACGGGTCAAAATAATTTAATCTAAGTGAGATACACTTAAAAATGTTGCAGCCCTTTTCGCTGTCTGCAGTTCCTCTTGTTCATCCATCTGGACATACCTTCCATTCATCTCAGTGTCTCCGCCCTTTCACCTCTGTAGCTAGCTAGACTTAAGTCAGCAGTTTCCCCTTCAAACCTTTGACATGCAGCTGCCTGACTAATATCAGAAAATCCTTCCCTGAAGGTCCCTTCTGGTTTATTATCTTATCTACTCAGAGACTCGCACATCTCCACTTGTTTCTCAATATCAGCTTCTCAGTCCTTTTCAAAATTCCTTGCCCCTTTGAACACTGTAGTCATTGTACAACGTTCATACATTCTCACGTAGACAGACAGAGACAGACAGATAGACAGACAGATTACATTTACTGTATGGTATGTAATGTGTGACCTGAAAATAAATATTATTAATTAATATTAGAACAGAAGAACCTGTGTTCCTTTCACGAGGGTTACCAGTTGGAAATGTCTGGCAAGTAGTTGACACTGAAACTGCCAAGTCTTGTGAAATTATTTTAGTTCAATAAATTCTGACATTGGAGAAAAACACAAACACATTCTTCTATATTTCTGACACAGCATGGAACACAAGTTAGATTTTAGTGGAATCATACTTGGTTCTGTTGGTGGTGTCCTATATAGGGTAAAAGAACATTTATTCGCATCTCCCCTAGAAAAGTTTTGTGACAATGTGACACAGTCAGAGAGCAGAAGACACAAGTTATCAGCTTTTGGAGAGCAGCTTGTGCAATGGGAAAGATAACAAACACCTGGAGTCTTTAGCCAGGTCTGCAGATAAAGATGGGTCATTCAAGTTGGTCTACAAAGAGGAGAGGGCTGTTTTTCCAAATGCAGACACAAACCGAAATGTAAAAAGATCATAACAACAAGAAAAGGAAAAAAATTCAAACTAATCTCCAGAAAGGAACCCTAAAGAAATGAAGGCTATGAATTACCTGAAAAAGAAGCTCAAAACATTACAAAATTCATAGGTGACTACTGAATTTGAACCAGGAACATGATGTATGATTAAAAGAAAAACATTAGCAAGATGAATGTGATAGAGAAGTATCAACTAGATTCTAGCTACTAGAAATTAAGGAGAGGAGTCATGTAATAACAGAATTAAAAAATTAACAGAATAGTTAACCTGCAGTCCTAAGCAGAAGAAAGGATCCGTCAACTTGGAGACATGAGTTTAAATTATGTAGTACATAGATAGTAAGGAAAGAAATATTAGCAAAGGATGAAGAAAGGGCAAGGGAACTATGAGGTATCATCCAGTGAACAAATGTATATGTGGAAAAAGTCTCACAAAGGCAAGAATATATAATAAAGATTATTTAAACTTTTAAAATACCACTATTATATGTCAGGATTGGGCATACCATAGACTTTGTGTGAACAATCTGTAGTAGTAGCTTCTCTTCTTCCACAAAGTGGGTCCTAGGAATCAAACTTAAATGCTCAAGCATGTCAGCAAGTATCTTTATCTGCTGAGACAACTTGCAGGCCCAAGATCATTTAAATATGTACAGTTTTAAAAATTGTATTATATATATGTGTGTATATATATTCCCATATATATATATATATATATATATATTACTTAGAGAATAGACTGTAGATGCTATCACTTCAGGGAAAAAAATGGCCAGCAAAGTACATATTAGAGCATTTGCTTACAGTCTTTGCAAGCTCTAAGATTTAATTTGCAACTCTGAAACAAACAAAGCCAAGAATGATAAATATGAGATGGACAAGCTAACTCTCTTCAATGTACAAGTTTATAAAAACTATATTGCAAAATGTAAATGTAATAAAATCCTTTAAAAGTAAAGTTATTTAAAATACCTAAAATTTGTAAGCTCTGGAAGCATGCTGTGCTTATTTTTATAATACTTCATTGTGCACTTAAACTATTCAAAGATACCAAAGATGGAGGAAAGGTCTTAGAGCATGTCAGGGAAATGCTTTACCAGGGAGACACATACCCTGTTTACTTACATTCTTTAAGTCATAATATCTCATGCTGTATTTTTGCAATTTAACAAAATCATCGTAAAAATTATTTAGGTATTTCTGCCTTACTTACCACACCAGATCTTTGATATCTAATGTATAATTTATGTTTACTTCACAGGCCATTTTGGAGCTACATTATTATTACATGTACTATGACTGCATCTAAATTTCATGAGATTTAGAGTTTTCAAAGTATACTAAAATATCCAGGTGTACCAGTAACTGAATAGAATGTTAGTTAAAGATTTATTGAGGTATAATTAAGTTGAATTATTAATTCACTCAATAATTTCAGTCTATCTACTGAAGTTTTCATTTTTTTTCGTTGTCTTAAATTCTACTTATCTGCACTCAAGTTCACTTAGTATATATTCTTTTATCTCCATGTCAATACTGAGCCAACTACCAATTTGTTTATAGATGTATTTTTCAGTACTATACTTTTATTTATTTCACTATGATAATGTCTAATGCTTTCTTTAGATTATTTTATTAAGTAGGGGGATTGAAGCCAGTGCCCAGTGCATGACAAACAAGCCAACTCAGCTAGCCCCCCACCATTCCGTTCCTGTTTTTAAAGATAATCTGTAAACTGCTTACTGAAGTTTTTCCACGATCTGTGTTCTAACTTGTTTGTCTGATACCAGCATCTGACTCACCTCTGTGTTTGTGTCAGTAAATTGCCCTTTATCGCTCATGTCGCAACATTCCTGTTTTTCTGTCTACTGAGGAATTTCCACCAGGCCCTGGACTTTCTGACCATTATCTTCCTAGGCTTTTGGGCTTATCTTTTATTTTAATAGATACCCATTCACTGAGGTTCGGCATAGAGATTCTGAAGGTTTATACAAGTTTATCACATCACAAGAATGGGAGCCCATGCCTCTAGAAACAAGCCTTCCAGGTAACCAAGTTCCAAACCTTTAGCAGGGCAAGAATACACTCAGTTTCCCTGATGCCCCCCCCCCCCAACAGGCCGATCACTGTCATGCTGGTAAGGCATATGTTATCTAGGACCTTTGTTCTGTGTAAATTTCCACTCACCCCTTAACCGGAGATGTGGTTGGAACTTTGCAAACATCTGCCTTAGCCCCAAACCATAAAGAGCACAGTGTGTTTTAACCTAATATGGTCATGTTGACTGACCTAAGGTCTACTTCTTGTGGTGCAACATTTACCATTCCCTAAGAAAACTTTCAAAAACAGCACCCTTAGGTTTCTCAAAGTCATCTGTAACTTTACCTCAGACATTGCCCCAAGGTTGACTTGAATTAACCTTTTGCCTGTCTTGAGACATCTCTGGAACTACTGTGTTCTTATAATCTGGAAATTTAAGAGACTTATAGTTTCAGTGATTCTTTAATTTCTATGATCTTTAATGCTATTTTCATGTGATCTGACACCACTGGTGCTTCCACTAATCTTGTTAATGCCCCCGAAAGCAATGGAGACTCAGACACTTGTGAGGCTATCTTTCCTACTAATGCCACTCAATAGGCCCATATCAGTAGAAAACAAAATGGATTCACTATGTTTCAGGGAGTTCCTGTTGTGACTTGATTCTTCTTGATGGCGCTGACTATCAACCTTGTTTGACACATGGAATACAGAACTATGTAGTGTATAGGACACAAAGAGAGGCTCCCCAAAGCAAGTCTGTTGAGTGTTCTCTGTTAGCATTTCAACTAGGTGTCTCTGGGAGAGAAGGAGAGGTCTGCCCCAGTTAGGAAGGCAAACACTTCCGTGGCTGCAAACTGTAAGTAAGAGTTTCTTTCCAGCTAATAGTCCTAGACAAGTCACCAAACCTATTTGTGGAACCCTTGGGGTGAGGTGAGGATATTGGTGCTTTTTTTCTATTGCTGGTTTGAATGTCATTTAAATTGGGTACCTTTCTACCTTATGGTTTCTCCATGTCCTGGATTCTACAACCCTGTCACCTTCTCTCCACTTCTCTGAAATCTCTTACTTTATTGTCAGCATTGTGTCTCTACTTTATGGGGAAGAGAAAAAAGTAAAGCATCTGAACAGTCTTGTCTCAAATCCGAAGTCATAGATCTAATTTCATTTGTCCTTAAAACTCATCAGTCATTTGCAACTTCAGTTACATTTCTAAATGTCTACTTATTTCTTTTTCATGGTTTAATAGTTTTCTGCGTACCAGTTACAATTAAGCATTTTTGGTACTTGATTAAATATAGTTTTATGGGTCCTACAGAAAGTCCATAAGAAAACAATCTTAATGATTTTTTATATTAGAGTTCCAAGCCCAGAGTTGTTATAAACACCAGTTACAAATTCCTTCTAAATACTGAATTGTATTCATTGGTAAGGTGGTGTGGGACCATGGTCTGTATTCTGTCAATTATATTTTAAATAAATGCTGATTGACCAGTAGCCAGGCAGGAAGTATAAGTGGGACAACCAGACAGGAAGTAGAGGCGGGTCAAGGAGAACAGGAGAATTCTAAGAAGGAGGAAGCCCATTCCTCCCCAGTCCTGTCACAACCACAGAAGAAGGAAGATGTGATTGCCCCATTGAAAAAGGTACTGAGCCATGTGGCTAACACAAATAAGAATAATGGGCTAATATAAATTATAGGAGCTAATAATAAGCCTGAGCCAATGGGCCAATCAGTTTATCATTAATATAGACCTCTGTGTGATTTCTTTGGGGCTAATCATCTGTGGAACCTGGTGGGAGGACAGAAACCAGAAAGGGAAAAAAAAAACTCAGACAACAAATGGTGCCTACGTGAACAAGTGCATCCACATAAAGTTTGACAGAGCTTGTTAAATAATTCTAGACAGAAAAGAATAGAGTAAATCATGGCTTCTTGGTAGCAGCAATTTCTCGGGTCTGCTTTGCTTGCTATAAGGCAAGCAAGCACTGTCATTTAAGAGAAGCTTCCTGACTCAGCTTTGGCTGCAAAACTTTGCAGCTCTTTAAAAAGGTCCTGCCACAAAACACTTAAATGGTGTTGACGAAAAGCTGACCGCATGGTTTCTGTTGGTGGCAGGGACCTTGAAACACCATAGAGTTGTGGCTAAAATCTCAGAAAGCTAAGAAATGTACTGGATCCAGCCAACAAGGCCATAGCTTTAATCCTACCCATACTGCTTAGCAAATTAGACTCATGTGGTCAGAAAAAAAGAGAGCTATACATTAAAGAGAGAGTCAAAGATGAAGAAAACCTCTAATTGGTTTTCAATGTGTTAAGAATATGTGTAGGCTTGGTAGAGAAAAGAAAATGGTTAAAGTCCTTAAAATAAAAAAAGAAAGAAAGAGTATTTGGGTGTGGTGGCACACGCCTTCAATCCCAACACTTGGGAGACAGAGGCAGGCAGATCTCTATGAGTTCAAGGTGCAGTGGCACATGCATTTAATCCCAATGCCTGGGAGGCAGAGGCAGACAGACCTCTGTGAGTTCAAGGTGTGGTAACATACATCTTTAATCCCAATACTTAGAAGACAGAGTCAGAGAGACTGCTGTGAAGTCAAGGTGTGGTGGCATACACCTTTAATCCCAGCACTTGGGTGGCAGAGGCAGGTAGATCTCTGTGAGTTCAAAGACAGCCTGGTCTACACAGAGAGTTCCAGGACAGCCAAAGATATACAGAGAACCTGTCTCAAAAAGTAAAAGTAAAAATAAAAGAAATAGAGATTAAAATAAAGTCATGTAAAGATGAAAATTACGCAGAGAATCTTAATACTGTATGTTATTATGCTCTCTTTGAATTATTTGAATGCTGAGGAAGGAGCAACAGCTGCTAAAAGATATTTGCTTATAAATGCTGCTGAATTAATCTAAGATAGATATTTTGAAAATACCTTGATTTCAAAATTGAAGTCAAAAGGTATGTTACTTTGGAGAAGAGATTTTGCTTTTGTTTCCACAGGAAATAAGAAGCTGTGGATTCATTCTGAGTTAAGAAAAATCAGCTTTGATCAAGAAAGACTAACTGAGAAATCTCCAGTAGAAACAGATGGCCCAGATGTCAGAGTTCTACATCCAGAACAGATTCAAGATACTGTCTGAGATGATCAAGCCTCACAGGATCAGGACTTGATCATAATTCTAAATTTTGTTTAGGTCCCCATAAGATTATCAGCACCCCCAACCAGCAGAAAGTAGCCTGGAATACTACACCCACATTCCCAAAAAAAATGGACTATGGATGTTCTTGGGTTTTTGTTTTTGTTTTTTAAAGAGGGGGAAGTGGTGTGGGACCATGGTCTATATTCTATCAATTATATTTTAAATAAACGCTAATTGGCCAGTAACCAGGCAGGAAGTATAGGCAGGAAAACCAGACAAGAAATAGAGGTGAGTCAAGGGGAACAGGGGAATTCTGGGAAGGAGGAAGCCCATTCCTCTCCAGTCCTGTCCCAACCACAGAAGAAGAAAGATGTGATTACCCTGCTGAAAAAGGTACCAAGCTATGTGGCTAACACAGATAAGAATAATGGGATAATATAAGAGCTAATAAGAATCCTGAGCCAATGGGCCAATCAGTTTATTATTAATATAGACCTCTGTGTGATTTCTTTGGGGCTAAACAACTGTGGGACCAGGCAGGACAGAAACCTCACACAACAGTAAGGCATATTTGTAATATTTATTATCCTTTAAGATTAAACTGTATGCTCAACTAAATAGTAGGAAACTGAGATTTTATGAGTTGCTTTAAATGTTTTCTTTAGTTATAAATCCATTTTCTTTAATTTTTGTTAGATTTTTCTTTGTTATAAACTGCATTATGAAAAACTTGCAAATAAAGATATAAATTTGTTTTTAAACAGAAGTCCTGGCCACAGAATACTCAGTATATTGATTTCTGCACTTTAATTAATGCTGTCTTTGCAGATTAAATAGCATGAGCTGGAAATACATTCTTCTGAGATAATTCAGTTTTATCAAAGGTAAGTTTTACTAGTTCTTTAAAAAATCACCAACATTTCAAAGGCATTCCACTAAGAATATGAGAGGCAATGCATTTGCTGCTTGAAAGCAAAGGTTACTTACTGCTCTTTTCCTAGAACACCCTGTAATCCAAGGCACAGTAAGGGTTCCTGAAATCTGTGGAAACAACAAATGGAATCTTAGTAAAGTATGGATTCACATTGCTTGTAATGCTGATAAACACTAAAAAACACAGTGCATGCTGTGAAGATAAATAGATAGATCTGTATTCAAATTATACTCCAAATCAAAGGTATTTTTCCTTACCAATTTAGAGGGCCTTCCCTTGCATAAAAAGAAAAAAAATTAAAAATGGTACAAAATTCCCTTAGAAATTACAAAATAAATGTTTGTTGGGTCCTGTAAAGGATATGAAAGTGTATGGAAAATAAAATTATTTTAAAAATGTAATGCTTTATGGATTAAATAGAAAATGGAACTTCTTAAAAAGCACATCATCACAAACAAGAGATGATATTATAAATGAAACACATTAAGTATTTACTTCGAACACTCAGCAGTTGCTAACATAAATATTGTTATAGTCACCTTCTTAATGTAAACCTTAGGGATTCAGTGCAAATCACTGAATCACTGTTTCTCTAAATTGTGTCCTCACTAGTTATCTATCTTGTTATGCATTCCACTCTTTATCCACCCTTATCATAGAATGATAAAATGTAGATTGTAAAAGACCACTGAATTAAAGGACAATACTTCTGTATAAATAAAATATGGCTGTAAAAGGTAGCAAGGTGAACTTTTAAGCCACATCAACCACATCAAGACTATCAAGATAAGAATGTGTCCAGCAAAATCTGTTCTTTTTGAGTCACAGTTCAGTATTCAGTGTTGAAGTTGTGCAATGTTGCAATCATGAACAGATAGGTACATCTTCCAGAGTCTACAATTATTTCATATCTTGGCAAATACTTGCCAATATTGTCTCCAAATGTTAAGAGATTTTAACTTTTACAAATGGAACAGAGTAATGGTCATAGTTACAAACACACTTGCTTCAATTCCCTGTATAAAGGAGATGGGAATTTGGCTTCACATAGTAAAAGTATTTTTCTTCATTGTAAAATATTTTCACTCAGTGTACAATAAAATGGCGATTAGCTAAATGCTGAAGGTCATGACAGAGTTGCATAATTGACTTTTTATTTTAAAATAAGTAGGGTAAATCAACTAAAATAATCACATTCTGTGCTCCATAAAATAGCAAAATTCAATTATTTCGAATTATCGCTTTACATAGTTCTATTAGTGAGAATAATTCAAGAGAAGCTTCACAGAACTTCTAGAAAACAAGTATGCTATCACAAAAAAAATACGGCTAAAACAGAATTGTAAAACAGCAACTACTAAAGAGTTGGGTAAAACTAAAATTTTATAATCAACTAACATCTACTGTAATATATTCTTTATTCCCTTACATTTCTAGCACAATCTAAAGAATGGCTAGCCAGAGTAGCTAGATTTGTTTTGTTTTACAAAATTGAAGAATACCATAAATAAACATTTATATAACTTTGGGGAGTCTTGTTTGGTACAAAATCGAAGGCAGGATTCTGTTTCACTAGAACCTAAAAAGCATAGTACTCAAGTGAAATGGACAATAAGTTTTAATGTTTTACATAAACAGCTTGGTTTTAAAAATTATGAAAGGAATTTACAAGGAGTGAGTCAAGGTGGATCTTACATATATTTCAAAACTTACACAGCCAAATGAGTGCTCTATATTTTAAAATAGGAAATTTAGGATATTATAGACTCATTACAATAATGTTGTCATTGTTGAAAGCATCTGGGAAACTTGGAAATGTCAGTTCATGCCTCATCCAGAGATTCTGTCTTATTACTTCACACACCTTTTATTGTAACTAAAAAATACACCCTAGATTAAACATTCATACTATTCACTAAATGTGGCTCAGAATGAATTCTATTTTCCAAAATCAAATTTTGGTGATGATTTGTCATCACTAAAAGCATTTAAAAGAATCCCACAGGTACTTAAAACAATTGTAAAAGACTTCAAAAACTTTTTGACAAATTGAACATTATTGAAATAAGTAGATATAACTTTCCAAGGTATCTAATTTAAATTCTGTTCAAATGTCTATCAAGTATCTCTCCTATATGAGATTGTTACAGGAAATAAAAAGATAGGTAAAAAACCTAATTTCCTGGAGGGCAAGAACTATGATTTGAAAGGAAGAGATAAGAAAGGTACATGAAAGATTTTAATACAAAGAAAGCTATAGTAAGAGTTATAATGGATGTCCAATAAATAAAGCAGTACAAGTTCAAAGTATGGCAAAATTACACCCACTTGTGGATTGGTATCTCAGCTGCATCTTAAAAAGTGAGTAGAATATTGATAGAACTAGAAAGAGATATTCCAAGAAAAAAAGAATTGTATTACCACTGTGGCATAACAGCATAGCTGTGTCCAAGGAAATGTCAGTCACTTTGTTGAAGTAAGGAATGCCATCTACACTTCAATCTAATTCTATAGAAAATATGGAGCTATTGAAATGTCTTTGGTACATCTGTTATGTGGCAGAACTATATTTTTGTAGATTAGGAAGTTTAATATGTATAAGAAGTACACAAACTTTTCTAAATATTTGTGCAAGAGGCAATACAGACTTGACTAAGATAGAGGTATGAAAGGTTAAGAGAAATGCAAAATATCAATACATTAAAAGACAGATATTATGTATGGGACAGAAAATAATTGAATGCTTGGGAGGTGACAATGGGCTTTGTTTGATGAACATCAGAAAGATACTTCCTAGACAGGCCAACCCATTCAATCTAACCAAGAATCATAAGTTTAATATAAGGATATGTCTTTTGCTGGAAGTCTGTGTCTTATGACTAAGCATGGATATATTTGGGAAAAAAAATGCAATTGCTTGGATGTAAATTAGAATTACATTGTGTGTGTGTGTGTAGTTGTGCATAGTAATTCACATGTTTCATGTAAAATCATGCTTATACTTTGAACTGATGATACAAATCAATATATAATTTTTAAATCATTTTGAAAATTAAAATTATTTCCTTTCAGAGAATTTATATCCTACAAATGTCACACAGAAATTCCATTAAATATTAACCTGATTCAAGAAGTAATTTAGTTATTTTGTTCGTTAGTGTTTTTTCAGCTTGACACAGGCTAGTCATCTGAAAAGAAGAAAGTTCAATTGAGAAAATGTCTACAAAAGATTAGCCTGTGTGAAAAACTATGGAGCATTTACTTGATTAATGGTTGGTATGGGAGGGCCCAGCTCACTGTGAGCAATGCCACTCCTGGGCCAGTGGTCCTGAGTTGTATAACAAAACAAATATTGGAGAGCAATTTAGTACGCAATATTCCTTCATGGTCTCTATTTCAGTTCCTGTCTTGAGGCTTCTTGTGTTCCTGGCCAAAACTTCCTCAATGATGGATTGTAATGTGGACGTGTAAGTCAAATAAACCTTTTCTTCCGAAGTTGCTTTGGTCATGTTGTTTTCTAATGGGGTATTATTGTGGCAGACCTGACCATGTCATTTCTGGGAGGGTTGTGATATATTTTGGGATGCTGGGCTGGAAAAAGCCATTGACAACTCAGAACTTAATGAGCTGTTCCGTGGTAACTTGAAAGATAATGCTGAAAAAGATGCAGAGAATGGAAGCCTAGCTTGTTATATGTTTTAGAGGGAAGTTTTTGAGAATCCTGCAGACTTTATCCAGGTCATTCAAGTAATATTTTAAGTTACAAATATATGATGTTTGCTCAGTTGGGGCTGAAATATCAATTATGATTAACAAGAGACCAGCACCACTTCAATAAAACCTTTGCTTCACTGGGACAATTGAGCTGTTGGCTTTGGCTGAGCGATAACTATGATTAATAAGATACCAGAATCATTGAGGAAAAAATAATTGAGAAAGTGTTCTCTCAGGTTCTGCACACAAAAACTGTGGTCCTGAAGGGGACAAAATTGCACTTCATATTGACAGCCAAACTTAGTAATGTGTATGAATCTCTCACATGGTACTTTTTTTTTGAAGTCATGAAGTGGTCCTGGAAAGCACTGAGGCTCCACACTTTGAATGGTCAGGAGAGGCCATTCATGAAGGTAAATCCTCAGTTGTAGAGGAATACCCAGGATTGAAGTGATCATGGGGAAATACCAAGGCTTGGAACCAAGTAACAGGGTTGGAGTCCCTGAAGAGAGGCTGGGAGTTCATTGGTCAAGGTGCAACATATGGAGACCCCGGCATTTTGGAAAAGTCAGTAATATGAGATGACCAACAAAGTCAGCAGCAGATTTAGAATGGAGCCCACCTGAAACTATGAAATGAACTGTGTGCCTTGTGGATAGAAGAACTAAAGAAGTAGAACTGCCCAGGTTCTGCGGCACCCAGAAGATCTTGAGTAAAGTCTAGATGTGGGACATTCAGTTACAAGATTTGATATACACTGCTGGATGTTGGTTTTGTGTTGCTTTGATGGTGACTATACATTTGTTCTTTCTTGGAGCAATAAAGTATTTAGATTGTTTCCTTGTTTTTTTACGAAGTTATAACAACTTGAATATTTTAGAAACATCAAAACTTTAACAAGACACTAAGTTTTCAAAGACAACTTGGCTTTTAAATTGTTGATTATTTTTGAAGACTGTGAAACTTTAAAAGTCATACTATGTTTTATATTGTACTATTAATAGTACTATGACATTTTGGAGACAAGAAAGAAAAGATTATGGCTAATAGTGATGTGTTTTTTTTTTTTGTGTCAAGCTGACAAGGGTCAGTTGTGTTAGTTTTGTCAACTTGACACAAGCTAGAGTCATCTGAGAAGAGGCAATCTCAATTAAGAAAATGCTCCATAAGATCAGCCTATAGGCAAGTCTGTAGGCAAATCTATGGGACATTTTTCTTGATTAATATTTGATGTAGGGGAGGCCAGCTCATTGTGGGTGAGGCCATCAATGGGAAGATGGTCCTGTGGTATATAAGAAAGAAAGAACAAGTCAGAAAGAACAAGCCAGTAAGCAGCATCCCCCCCCCCCATGCTCTCTGCTTCAGTTTCTACATCTAGGCCCTTGCTTGATCTCCTGTCTTGACTATCCTTTGTGATGGATTGTGATGTGGAAGAGCAAGCCAAATAAATTCTTTCTTTCCCAAGGTGCTTTTGGTCATGGGCTTTATTACAGCAATAAAAACCTAGGACATCTATAAAGAATTCCACATACAACGTCATAGTACTACTAATAGTACAATAAACACACTTTTTAAAAAAATTCAAATCATTTTATGAATATACTGAAGTTACAACCTGAAATATGTTTAATTTTATGTGAGTTATGAAAATTGAATTTTCATTAATTAGCCTTTCATTAAATGCAATTTGATTAACTGAACCAATTAGGCAATAACTGTCTCTCAACTATAAGAAATTCATAAATCAATGTTTTAGCTTTCCTTCAATTGTTCTGCTATTAGGAGAGCATTAATGCTTGACAATCACAGTGCTTAATTGGCAGAGTTCTAGTTTTTTTTTTTAATTATAAGGTGCATAGCATGAGAATACTGTTAGGCATATGATAAGTCTATAAATATTTTTCATTTAATTGAATTGGTTACAACCTTCACTGTTCACTTGTTATAACTTTCTGAAACAATAAAAAGACAAACATGATAATATGCAAAAGACTCTTTTACAGAATAAGAACATTGGAATAGAAGAGGAACTTGCTTCTGGTTAAAAAGAACGTTTATTTTATATGTATTTTAAATTAACTAAAATAGGTTTCCATATGACATTTTATATATATTTAATTTTTGTTGATTATTCTCCTTCCCACTCCTTTTCTTCCTACCCTCCCATTTCTCTTGTATACTCTCATTCCCAGTATTTCCTCTTCCATTTTATTTTATTATCTTCCTCACCCCCTTCCTTAAAGCCCTACTTTTCCCAAGTTTCATGGGGTCCTTTCTAACTTCCTAAATTTAACTAACACTTACGCAATCCTGCTTACACATATTTAACAGCTAGAAGCTAGGGATCACACATCAGAAAAAGTACTAAATATTTGTCTTTTTGAGCTTGGGTTGACTGGAAGCAAGAAAAAATGATGTCCTGATGCACACATAAAATTTTTTCACTCTTCTCCATATAAAGTCTCTGTCAAGGCTCTGAGAAGTAGATTAGCTTGACAAATCACTTTTTGGTAGTAGCATTTTGGGATAAGCAACTAACACATTTTGGGTATATCAATTTTTTTTCATTAAGTGACAGTAAAATGGTATTTAGGAATGTTTATAAGCCCACCAAAATCCTTGCAACTGACAAGTAACTTAATTTTGACTTTATTTCTATATAATTTTTAGTAATTAAATTGTGTAAGTCACAAAAATGAAGAACAAGAAAATTGGAATTCTAAGATACGTAAATTAAATTAGAAAAAGTCTTCAGATATTGCATAAAAACTAATTTTATTTGCAATTCTTAAGATACTTGCTGTAAAATAGTGCCAATTTATAAATAAAATGATATTAATTTGTATCTGGAAATATCATTTTCTGATTCAAAGGCACTAGGTGGCAATTATAAATCTGAAAATAAGACCTCCAAAATACTTGAATATATTATCTAAATTTGTTCACATAAAATAACATTTGAGAAAAATATAAACATTTGATGTAGAATGGTCTTCTGCATGCGAATATGTTTTATTACCATTGGTTAACAGGTTAACAATGAAGTTGATTTGGCCAATAACCAGGTAGAATAGAGCCAGGTGGGAAATCTAAGCAGTAAGATAGGGAGAAAGAAAGCAGAGTCAGGGAGATGCCATCGCTGGAGAAACAAGATGTAAGGTAATGCCATGGCCACATGGCTATACATAGATTAATAGAAATGGGTTAATTTAAGATGTAAAGGCTAGTTAGTAGTAAACAAAGTCATTGGCCAAACAGTTTGGAAATATTAAGCCTCAGAGTGAATATTCAGGAACTGGCAGGCTGGAGAGAAACCTCCAGCTACAAATGGCACCAACATGTAGCATGAGTTCTAATAGGTCTTAATAATAATAGCCTAGAGTTAGATATTGGGGAAAATGTTGAGAGATCAGAGAGATGAAGGAACAAAACCACAGCCACTCAACTTCCTAGTCAAGAGACTGAGTTCCTGTCTCTTTCCACCTTATCACTTTGTTGCAAGGAGGGCCTGTTTGTTTGTCCCCTTGCAACATCACTTCCTGTCTGTCTCTATAGACCTCCAGACCTCTATGGTGAACTATTCTGCCCTCTGATCTTCAGGTCACTTTTATTTGTACAAACAAGACATCACCATAAACATCATAAGTTTTCCATACATTTTTATAACTGAAATGAGGTAATTTTATGTCATGACTAGTAACAGATCAGAACTCAAAGCAGAAATAGAAGATTTATTGTTGTTAGTAAACTACTGCTTTTGGAGGGCTGGACTTGTGCTTTTACCACAGATTATCTTTGCATACAACTCTGTTGAAGCAAACTATGGTTTGTTTATTTTTTTTTAAAAAAACACCATTGCTGTTCATTGTACTAACCTTATGTGGTCTAATGTAATATCTCTGTAATTTGAAAACCAATAATAGATTGAAGTTAGCAACAAAATAACTAAGAATTTCTAGAAACTTGTTCTGTCAAGATGATACTAAATAAATAACTTAGTTGGATGGAAGTGAGAATACATAACCAGAACTTGGCGGTCTGAGGCAGGAGGATTGCAAGACGAAGACAAGCCTTTATGGGCAGTTCCAAGCCAGCAAAGACTAAATATTGGGTCTCTATGTCAAAACAAAGAAAAAAGAAAAACAAGTGGTAAAGGACCAAAACAGCATTGTGGCAGTTCTGAAAACCTGTCAAAACCTACAGAAACAAAGCAAATGACGAAGAAACTGTCCTGGTCAATGTGGTTATAAAATGTATGGCATTTTATTGAGCCATTTTAGACAAATATTTTTTAGTGTGACATGACTTGAAGGTAGTTTTGGCCCAATACATAGTTTTCTTCTGTGAACAAGAAGCAGACTTAATCTGATTGTATTTTTCATTACTGTAATGTGTCTCAGGCCATCTGAGGGATCGGTCTCTTTATCTATGAATTGGAAGTTCAGAGAGACAAACGTGGTGCAGGTGAGCTCACAGGCTAGAGGAAATGGTGGAAAACAATGGACAAGGGTTGTGAAAATCTTATGGAGAATGATGATCCACAGAAATGTGTAGAAAGATAATAGTAATTGTGAAATAGAATAGAATAACTAATGGTTCCTCAAGAAGCTAGAGTGAGGCTCAGACAACTTAAAATATTTTAACATAGGTACTAAAACAGAGGAATTGTTAAATATGCATAAGTACTCAGTGGAAACCTGTGAACGGACTAAAAGACCTGAAAACACTATGCTAGACTGACCAGTGAATGTCTCCATAAAGCCAGGATGCTAAAACTAGAAAAGTTTGTTGCTCCCCAAATTATCAATATAAAAAGTAGTGTATGAAAAGAAACAGGACACTAGTGTCCATTCAGAGAAAGAAAATAAATCTAACAAAATATTCCAAGAGAATCTCTAAGTAGTGGGCCTATTAGAAAAAAACCTAAACTTTAAAAAATAATTTTCACATTTTATTCAGACTTAATGATAATCATTAAGCAAAAAAAAAAAAACCTTTTGGTAGTTATACAAAAGACAAAAATGGAATAAAAACATATTATTAACAAAACAACTTAAAATTATGAATTAAGACATCCAAACAGGAATAAACAAAAAAAGGAACTGCAAATTAACAAATAAGAATATTAAGTCCTTACCTGTCAATAATTACTTTAAATGTAAATGGATTTTATTCTCTAGTCAAATATAGAATGGCTGAATAGAGAAAACAAAAACAAGATTCAATAATCCTTTGGCTACAAAATACTCATTTTAGATTCAAGAATACCCATATTCTGCAATTAAAGGCATGAAAAAATATACTGTCTACAATAAGCAAAAGAGAACCAGGGTATTTACATTTAATATACGTAAGTTTACATTTAAGATAGGACCTAATTATGTAGCCCAGATTAGCTTGAGACATTTGGATGTCCTTCAGCAAATGGTAAACATTGTTGTTATTAGAATTAATAACACTGTCAGGAAATGGTGACATATGCCTATAATTGCAACACTCAGAAGGCAGAAGCAAGAGGATAACAAGTTTTAGTCCAGATCAGACCAAGCACAGCTGTGTATCAAGTCCTTATGGTAAATCAATCATTCAATAAATAATTAAATAAAACACCAAAAGAGTAAAAAAAATAAAGATGCATAAGGTGATGAGGATATTAACGATATAATTCAACATTATATTAAATATGCATTTTGGTAAAGAACAAATAGAAAAATGAAGTAACTCCTAATCACCAACTTCCTCTTTGTTAGGGGCTTACACTAGGAAGGGTGCTTTCAGGTCTATGTCATTGTTTTTTTTTTTAATTTTCCTTCCCCCATTCTCATTGTCTCTATTGTTTTTACTTTGAGATGGGCCTCACTATGTAGCTCTGGCTGGGTTGGAAGTTGTATGTAAATTAGGATGACCAGGAGCTTGTGGTGCTTAGGAACTTATACCACTACAGTCAGCTATTGCTTTCCAGTTTGAATTATAAAACCATACAGTAGAGAGGCTTAGGAGAAAATGGTGTCTTAAATTAGGAACATCCTGGGAGCATCTTTCCTTCAATATTGTGGTTGAAGAGCTAAGGATGTATGGCTAGTAGCAAGGAAAAATAACAAGCATCCACACCCTCTTATTTAAATTCTAAAAATCATATTTTTTAAGGCAGAAGATCTTAAGAAAGCTTCTGAGGTAGACTTATACTTCACAGTTAAAGAGATTATCTGAAACATACCTAAACAACTGAATATGTAAAACAGTAAAGAAATAATACTGTTTTGTTTCCAGGTCTAAAGCTTAGTAAAGACTTACTCTGGATATAGCTTTCCAAATAAGTGTCATACAAAAAGATTATTTGATTAATGGTCAACTTAGCATTTGAATTAGGCACCTACCTTTAGACAAATCAGTTGGCTAAACTGCCACAAACTCTAAGTTCTTAGCCATTGACATCTAAAGGGCTGATTGACTCGCTTGCCTATGTATTCAAGGAAGGCAATTGGGTACATAACCAATTTAATTTTATTTTAGATGTGCGAAATGCTATATTTTATATAAAGGTGCCATTTCTTGAACAAAAATTTTTTTATGTCAGCAGTAAGATGCTATTAAATGACTATATTTCTTATATATTTTTTAAAGACTTCACCATTTTAAAACTTGATATGCACAGTATTCTTCAAGGTATTGAAAACAATCCACCATTTTCAAATAAAATCTCAAATTGCTTAAAAATATGAGTTGTGACCTATGCTATGATCTAACTGTACACAAGCATTGTTTTTCAATCAAGCATGCCTTTAAAAATCTCCATAAAACAACTTAATACCTTACCTGGTAGTTATTTTGGTTTTGTGATAACCTCAATTGGTTTGATGATACAAAATGTGGAGAAAAATTACTCCGGGATGGATTAGTATTACTGTACATAGTACTAGGTGCTGTATGCAATGAGGTCCGTGGTGTCAAATGGTAGTCTCTATTTTGATACAGTACATTGTCTGACAACTCTCTAATATTCACCATTTGTGAATTTGGCAGGTTTCTTCCTGGTCCAGGCAAACTTGTACTTTGGTTCTCAGCTCGAAGAGAATTGCCACTTTCATAAAACCTTGAGTAGCTTGTTATCTGTGCTCCCATTGATGCCAGCTCTTCTTCTCTAGCGTACTCATCCTCTGCATCAGCAGTCTCCATCGCAATGGACAAACAAGTTCCTTCTGCTGAACCAGGCTTCTGTGTGGTATTTCCTCCCAGAATTCTCTGAGGGTAATCACTGACTGCCAATGAAAACACTTCACGAATTTCCAAGTTTTGTGTTCTACAGTAAGGGTCTCTAACAGTTGGCTTTTGCCCACATAAGTTATGTGATGCCAGACCTGCATGTTCAGGTTTATTTGACCTTTGAATGCCAACTGGTTCAATTTTGCAAGGTCGGTGGCACACAGACGGCTTTTGAGGTACTGTCGTTTCAGAAGCTTGCACCGGAGAGCTTCCATAGTTTTTCTTTGTGTGGTTGTACACCGAGTTTCCAGCATTTAGTACGCTTGTCTGTCTTGACAAAATAATTGTCTTTTCCCCTAGGAGCACAGAAGCATTTTTACAGTGTGCTACTTGTCTTTGAACAGGAATGTGCAATTGAAATTCAGTGTCATTTTTACTGGCTGGTTTCTGAAGAGGAATTTTATGTGCTTCTGTAATTTGTGTATTTGCATTCTTTGTTGTCCCTTGCTTACTCGATGAGCTTGCTGGACTGTATATACCAGTTAAAATGACATCATTATTGGTAGAAGTCCAAGAAGATTGCTGGCTTGAAGGCCGGGCAATATTAACCACATTTCTGACTGTAATGTCTGGAGCTGCCAATGAGGTACCAGAAACAGTTCCTGCTGTTCCTAATTCAGAGTTCTTACTACTCATTTTTCTTCGCTTATTGCCAACCCACGTCTGAAAGGATAAAAGAAAAAAATACAATGGCAATATAATAAAAGGTAACAATGAACTTAGAAAATCCATTTCCATGTAATAAATTATATTCTTGTCATAGAAACAGAGCTTAGACATGGGCGAAAGGAAAAGATCCAATAAAAGACAAGGTAACAAAAGTCTAACAGCAAACATGATTAAGTACTTAATAAATACATGAGAACTTCAGTAAGAACATATTTCTCTCTGCCATATGATCCACCAAATTAATATGTCCCAAGAATTGCAAAAATATTGCAGAATTCTAAACGTGTTTATATCTTATGGCCTATTAAATACATTGCCAAAAATATATCTTTAAAACATAATTACAGTTTGACCAGTTATAAGTCTCTGCACTTAGTACTTCCCACAGCAAGAAGGAACTTCTCTGACCAAAGATGATAGGGGCACTAATTTGAGTATAAACACAGTTTTTTAGATGGCAATTTAATGGCACATAGTGTCCGTTTTGCAAAACAGTAGCAGTAGCTTCCCCACTAGGGCTGATGGCCTTCCCAACCATGTGATTTTCACAAGGTTTATAGTACCGGTAGTGGATTTCTTCCTGTAGCTCAGGACTCATATCTGAGATAAGAGTAGTTGGTTATCCTTTTAACCTACTTGAGCCTACCCCTTACTCCCCAATCTATCAGCAGATAGCTGATAGTTGATATAATAATAGCCATGGGGAAGACTCACCATGCCCCAACCATTCCTGTGAATCTATAGGAAATTAATAATTTCTGGGGTAAAGGAAACACATGTTTTCTTCAGGGTCATAGCTTCCAGTAATGAGCTCATGCTCCTGTAAACAGTTCCTCCCCTAGAACCCTGTAAACAGCCTTGATATGAAACTCAGAGTCATCACATACTGATACAAAGACAAAAAGAGAAAGACACACTGGAAGGAGAAATATGACTAGGTTGAGAAGAGAAAGGGGATCATCAGGAGTGGGAGGTGAAGAGTAGAGAAATGGAGGTGAAGATGACCAAAATACAGTATATAAATGCATGAAAATGCCATGATGCAATTCATTATTATGTATAATTCATATCTGCTAATAATCATTAAAATGTAGGCACAGGTATAGACAAAGCTTAGTTAATCACATTTATTATTTATTTATAATATCAAAAAAATGAAAGAACACTAAAGTCAGCTCTTTAACTCATTAGAAAATACTCATTGCATTATTAATCAAATGTGAATTCATAATCTTCAGACTTAATGACATCTATTGGGTGGATATATATATATAATGTGGTTAATATTATACTACTATTTATATTATTTTTAGAAATATTCATTATTATATACTTCATTTTGCATAAATCTTTGTGTTGGTGGTTCCTTGTCATGCAATTCTAGAAAAGAAATAGCAAAAATCTATTATTTTCTAAGTACCCTCCAAAATATAATTTTTTTTTACCTCAAACCTCCAGTTTAAATCTTCTGTAGTTTTTGCTAATCTGATAAAAGGTACATGATTGTTGCTTTGATTGGATTTCAATGGTTATTATATTATTTTGATAGATTTTAACATGCATTACATATACCTATTTTCATATTGGGATATTTGCCCTTTTAACTGATTTGTAAGAGAAGTTTTCTATAAAGGTAGTAACTTGGTTATATTATACCATTCTTTGGTTTATCCTTAATTTATAGTAGTCATTTACTTTTTTGTACTTAAAAAGTTTCATGCAATAAATATATTACTTTTAAAAACAGAAAAAAGTAATGCATAAAGGTAATACAATAGGTTGGCATTTAGAATTTAATTATAAAATACATTCTTCTACATAAGTAATTTATTATAATTATCTTAGTATAATTTCCCTGAATCATAGTTCTTCTTAAAATATGCAATAAATATATTGCATTCCATAATGTGATTATGCAACTTTATATTAAAAAATTCATGCCATATGATAAACTACTAAAACACGATAATCTTTTAGGGATTAAACAAAATAAATGAATAAATGAAAATATTAAATAAACTAATCTCACAATAAATGATGTAAGATTTATTTTTTGCAAGTTTTTAATGATGTGCATCTGAAAACCTCAAAAATTATCCAATTTGCAGTGTTTACACAATGTATAGACAACATTAATTTTGCTATAGTATTGCATGTACTAGATTCTACAATGGCTATTCTTTATATATTTTAGTTATATTAGTAGGTGCTACATTTTAAATTATATAGATGAAAAAACTGAAGTCCAAAAATAATAACTTTGGGGAAGATACCTTGTCAGCAAGTAGCAAAAATCTGCTTGCTCTCGAATGGATTCTTCTTTCATTACCTCATATGAAGTGACTAGAATCTCCTGAACCAGTTACCCATCGACTATCTTACTTTTATGAGTTTATTTTTAATAAAGAAAGTATTCCACAAACTGTGATGTTGCCCTTTGCTTCACATGACATAGTGGGAATTTGAAAGTCACTCTGACTTCCTTGAACAGGAGAAGCAGGATCTACAAGCAAGATCTGAAATATGTGTAAGCACAAATATCACAAGGGAAGAAAACAGAGGAAAAACTCTTTGGAAAAACACCATTTCCCAAAATGTGAATTTCATAAACATTTAAAATGTTTCCAGCTTTTCAATTTAAAAATGCATAAGAAGAATTATGTATACTTACATTATAAACTATATATAACTAAGCTTACAAAATATTGAGGAAAAGCATGATGAATTCGTAAGCTTGATTCTAGGAACTAGTATATCTAGAGGCATCTTTCACAATATGTCATACTTATATAATTTTGTTATTTACAAATATAACTGCATATTATACATAATAGCACATATGGTTTGATATATTATGTACACATCAAAATTAAAATGCAGTAAAATATCATGTACATATGAAATTCAGCTATCTAGTCATCCAGAAACCTCATTTGTCTGAAACACAGTCTACACAGATTAGGTTAGCCCATTAATATAGTGACTACTAAACTTGTAGCCTACTTTCTCTGATTTTACACATACTTTGAACAAATAGAGTATCATACTTTCCTACAAATAAAAAACAAAAACATAGAAATGGAATTGGGAGTAATAGAAGTTCTTATAGGGCTCCCTGATAATACTTAAAATTATTCACTAAACATGGCTCATTAAAAAGGAGGGAGAAAGGATGCAGACTCAGTCTCTGAGCAACTACTAACATTGTATATATGTGCATGGACAAGGAAAGGGAGGTATCCAAGTTAAGATTTCTCACTAGCTGGATTCCATCTTATATTCTTGTTCCTCAAAACCCATTTAGTGGCAGGGGGAGTTTATATTTACAGTTCTTTTTATTCATTTCCAAATCATTAAAATAATTTATGGTTCAGGGTAGTGTGAAATACAGAAAAATGAGTAGAAAAGAAAAAATACTAGCAGACTGGTAGGAGGAGGACATGAAGCTGAAGAATACTGACCTTGCATTAAGGAATAGAGTCTAAGTAGGTATGGTAGTTACTCTTGATAACTGCTTTTATGTCAATGGGTAGACTGAAAGTGTGGATGATACCTTTAAATAACTATAGTTCTGAGTAAGGTTAACATAGAATTAGTGGCCCAGATTCCCCACTTACATATGGAAAATAAGAATTTAGTGTCAGCAAAATTTCTGGAGGTTTGGAAGTCCTGATAGAGAAACGTCCACATCTAATGTTAAGCTAATCTCAGTTTTAATAGTAACAGAATTCAAGACCACAGTATAGTAGCTCTTCCTTGACTTGTAAAACGGGGATATTATAAAACATTTTTGAACTGTTACAGCAAACCATACATTTGGATGGATTTGCTAGTATTCCTACATGTGTAAAACAGTGATCACATCTTGTTTCTTTATGTATGACTTCATGTATCCTTAGGAATGACACTATATAGCTAGCTGTTCATTAGCTCCCATTGTGAAATTCTCACAGTGCTTTAAGAATTTAAATTTTTGGAGGACCATGGACTTCCCACAGGGCAGGGAACCCTGACTGCTCTTTGGACTGGAGAGGGAGGGGGAAAGGAGTGGGGGGAGGGGGAGAGGAGTGGGGGGGGAGGGAAATGGGAGGCAGGGAGAAGGCGGAAATTTTTTTCAACAATAATAATAATAAAAAGAAAAAAAGAATTTAAATTTTCTCATTCATACTATTTTAAGGAAGTTCTGTTTACTAATTGCTTTGTTGGGTAATAATATGTGATTAGTAGGATAAAGAAAGCAGCATCATTAGTCTGTTTCAGAGGCCAAATCATTGACCAATATTAATTCATATGATGTTCAACTCAAAGTTTTCAGTTTGTTTCCCAAATGATTTATTTGTATACCATTCCCATGGAGTGTTATATTTCTGAGTAGAACCTTTAATTATCCTTCTTATAGTTTTAGATCATTAATAAATATAAGATTTAAGTGGCATGTAGTAGGCAGTTTGAAGAATAGTTAAAAGCAAAGCAGTATTGAAGTTTAGATTCAATTTCAATAGATCACTACTAAAATAGAAAACCATCTGGAGTAGTATATGTGCTTGCTTATATGGCTACTAAATAAAATACAAATATCTCACTTGTCATGTTGACTCCATGTACAAAGCAATTGCTTTGTTAATCTTGGACATATGGTTTTTCTCTGTTAGCTTACATAGTTGTAAATTTCCTTTATACAGAGACTCTAGCCCAAACTAGACTATGTAGCAAAGGATAATATTAAAGTTGTATGGATTTGCTACAAATCCCCAGCTGCCCTTACTTCTGTACCACCCAACAAAATTTACACGGTGCTGAGAATAGAACCCAGGGTTTTGTACATGTCAGGCAAGTAGTCTATCAACTGAAATATATCTCCAGCCCAATTTTTAAAAGTACCAATAAATTAATTGTACTTATGCATCCAAGATAATTTAAATTACATATAGAACTACTAAATTTTATTAGTTTGTTTTTAGTTTAGATATATAATTTCTTTTTCTTTTGAGACAGGGTATCATATAGTAAGACTATCCATGAACTTACTAATATAGTTTTTCTTTAGTTTTTTTACTCTATGGGAACCCACCAACCAGCTCCCAAATAAATACACTTGGAGACTTTTTCTTTCTTATGAATACCCAGCCTTAGCATGGCTTGTTTCTAGCCAGTTTTCTTAAATTATCCATCAACCTGTTGCCTCTGGGCTTTTATCTTTCTCTATTCTATATGTCTGTCTTCCCTTCTTACTCAGTAGCTGGAGATGTAGCTGGGTGGCTGGCCCTTGGCGTCCTCCTCTCCTTCTACTTTTCTTGCTTCTCTCTCATCCTTCTTTCTCCTCCTATTTATTCTCTCTGCTTCCCAGCCCTGCCTAGCCTCTCTTCTGCCTAGCTATTGGCTATTCAGCTCTTTATTAAACCAATCAGATGTTTTGGCAGGCAAAGTACAACAGCTTTACAGAGTTAAACAAATACAACATAAAAGAATGCAACACATTTTTGCATCATTAAACAAATGTTCCACAGCATAAACGAAAGGAACACATCTTAAACTACATTCCACTGCATACTATGTACTACAGAGTGAGCACAAATTTCTAAACACCCTGTTTCCACCTCCCTAGCACGATTATCACAGGTGTGCCTAATCAGGCTTTGCTGCTTGAATGGGCGCTTTAAAATAAGACCCATTTTAAATTTAAAATAAGACAGCAAAACTGTTTCACAACTGACTGAAATAAAATATTTGGGATACATTTTGTGGGAGGATTATAAACTCAAAAGAAAAAAATTCCTACCTAATATTAGCAATAAAGTTCCTCTTTAAGTCCTGAAGAATTCTCATTGCACACTAATGCTTGTGTTTCTCTGACAGGGGCTCATGATGGTCAGGATGGCACCAGCATGCTATGAGCCCAAACGTGAACTTGGACTCCTGATTCTCCACAGCCATTTTCTCTCCAGTGCTCTGACTACAGGTGTGCCCCCAGGACATTGGATTTTAGAGTGCTTATTTTAAATTATGAGGCCTTAACCCTATACAAAGAACTATAGGCAGCTGAAGAAATCTGAGAGTAGGAGAAATAGTCTTCCCCTGGGAAGAACACACCAACTGGTGGTCCATTGCCAAAGGGTCAGCCCTGAAAACATACATACAAGTAACATATGGATTGAACAGGTTATTTCTCAGGAATATATGTCTATACATATGCAAGTATGTGTGCAGAAAATGTTAGTAAAAAAAGAGGCTGTGAATTTGAGGTATAATGGGAAGTGATGTATGAGAAGGCTTAGAGGGAGGAAAAAGAAGGAAGACATGTAAATATATTATAACTTCAATAAAAATCTATATCTTGACCTTTTTATCAATTATTTTACTGATATAATCAAATTATTGTCCTTTGGCTTATAAACACTTAAATTATCCACACAACCTTAAAGACTTGTTCATTTTTGTGGATGGTATTTTCCTGCAAAAGTAGATTTTATATTATATAGAACTTTGTGGTTTGTTTTAATGCTTTTTTATGGTAATATCTATTTTCTTAAATCTTTGAAGTTAACACTTTTGTGCAACCTCTTTTTTGAGACAGGGTTTGGCTATGTAGATAGGCTGGCCATGAATTTATAAAGACCCTCCAGGCTCTGCCTCCCCTATGCCGCAATTATGCTCCCCAGCTCAACAGCCCATTGAAGAAGCCAAATAATATTTTCAAAAATTACAACACTCCTGATCCAGGAGAGAGAGAGAGAGAGAGAGAGAGAGAGAGAGAGAGAGAGAGAGAGAGATTGAGAGAGAGAGATCCCCAAAACAATGTAATGAAATGCATTAAGCATAACTGACATATCCTATGGCGCACGCCTTTAATCCCAGCACTCGGGAGGCAGAGGCAGGCGGATCTCTGTGAGTTCGAGACCAGCCTGGTCTACAAGAGCTAGTTCCAGGACAGGTTCTAAAGCTACAGAGAAACCCTGTCTCAACAAATGAAAATAATAATAATAATAAGAAGAAGAAATCATGAAACAGCAATCAAAAACTAAGAGTTCAATTGTTTTCCAAGTTCTCCATTAAAAAAGGAAAAATTATATACTTAAGAAATACTTGTACTTAAAATGCTGAAAATAAAATTCATTATTCATGAATTACAATAATTAAACTTTACCCTAAACTGCTCAGGAGTAGGATCTAAAATTTATGCCTACCAGATATAAGCGCCCACCTCTTGCAAATGCCTAATTCATGAAAAAGAAAACGTATGCCATACAAAACTGGTATAATGAAAATTTAAGGTGATGATCTAGCAAACAGACTATATATGGGGAAAAATAAAATGGATTTGAGTTGCCAACATTTGGAGGTCATAAAATTCTCTTTCAGCTCTATCTTAAAAATAAACTATCTTTAAATTTCTTCTTTACATACAATGTTTATTAAAATGCCATCAGCAGTCTATAATCATTATCATCACTTAATGTCAGAATATTTTTATTATTTTTGTGGGGGAGATTAGCATGCAAAAGAATAGGTTTCTTATATAACTTATAGTGTTTTCATATCTCCGTGTTTTACATTTTATACCTTTTTCTATATCTCACAGTTTGTTTCATTTTGATTGTTTTTGTTGGATGTTTTATTCACTGTTTTAAATTCAATTTACATTTAGAGTAAATATTTAATATAATGGACTTAAGTTCTTCTGAGAAAAAACACAATAACTTTATATTAAAAATGAAGATCTCTTTCAAGTTGGACATATAACAGCAAAAGTTGGGGGAGATCATAGACTTACAAATCTACAAACTACCCTGCTGAGCTTTTGTTTGAATGAAAAAATAATGAAAATTATGTTGGGATTTAGTTTCAAAACAATGCATTTTTGTACCACTGATGCTTTCCTGGAATGAAGAGAACTGACTGCTTTACACAGTGCTAGACTCACAACCTTACATTCTAAAAATTGCAATCTACTACTCTCACTGTTTTATGTTTTCACTCCATACTCAGTATAAATATAAATATCTATATTTCTATAATCTCTATATTTAAAAGCAATAAAATTAGCTTTAAGGGAAAGAGTGCAATGACAATTATGAACTCTGAGGGACGAGCCACATCACTGCTACCTGGGAAGACAATTTAGTTTAAAGTAATGTTAAGACAAAAGGGAAGAAAAGTCGAAAAAAAATTACACTTGGAAAAAAGTCATTGTATAAAGTGCAATCTCAACAACTTGAAATATCTTATTATTTTAATAAAGCTATTAAATACTTTTCTTTGAGATTCAGTGGTTAATTTAAATGTGCATTTAGAGCTATCAATAAAAGATGTTTCTGTTTTTTAGAGAAATGTGAATATTATAGCTGATCTCAAGCAATAAGAATACTTCTCCCTATAATAAATGGCACAACTTTCTATTTGAATGTGAATATAACTTTAGTTCTTAAGAAGAACTTTTGAAACAGTTCCATCCACAGATCTTTTCTCTGGGATCTTTGAAGATATGGCAAAACAAACTGGAAAAAGATATATCATTCCTTCCCCCACCCCAAATTAGCCGAGTGACTGCCATGAATGGGAAAGTTGTGAAATTTTGAATCACTAAGGATCCACACCAAAAGGATTTGTAGAATGTTTAGATAAACATGAAAGGACCAATGCATTCAATAAAATCGGTCCTTGGTTCTGTTAGATTTATCACTTGCTATCACCTCATTGCTGTAGCAGCTCTGATTTTTTTAACAACAGAATAAGAATGGTTTCTTCCCTTGGGATTGCCTGTCTCTCATTCACCAACTACTAAATATTTGCATTTTACTTAGAAAGAAATAGGTATCTGTAAAAAAAAACTATTGTACTTTCCAGAAAAAATGCTCAAATCCTAAATGTCTGAGGAAAAATTCTAAATACAACAACAAAGTGAGGAACATGGAATTGCCTCGAAAAATCTGCTTCACCATCAATACGGAGGCTCTAAGTAGATTAAATGAGCATTTCAAAAAAGCATATAACCAACAACCCAAAATTAATGCTACCAGTATTTATTGGTTTGAAGATTATGTAAGAGGTATGTCCACACTGCAAGGGTTTTAGTGTTCTCAAAGTAGTTATGAAAACAAGTATGATTGTGTGGTATCTCTATTTATCAAAACAGTATTCTTACACCAGGGAAATGAAGCTGTGTATAAAGTTAGGACTTCATACCCTGAATACCTTTTCTTATATTAAGCAGATATCATTTGTAATAAAAAGCTATAAATTAAAGTGCAAGACCTCAATACTTACCCTGACTACACTGAAGTCCAGCTTAGTCTCCTGTGCACACTGTAATATGAGCTGAAAGCAATTTTTACTTTGATTTGTCATTCCATTTTCATAATAACGCTGTAAAATCCTTTGTTGTTCTACAGTAAATACAGAACGTAGATTCATCTAAAAATAAAAGAAGATACTCTGAAAATTGGAATTAAAATTTGGAAGGTGTAGAATTTGAACACTTTTGTTTTCTTGATACAATTTCAGTGCTTCTGAGCTGAACAACTTATTTAAGTAAATTAATCATCGGGAATGGGCAGTAATTTGTATCCTAGAGGGAGACAGCTTCTCCCTAAAAAAATATACAAACATTTAATTTGCTTAGAAAAGCACATACTTCAAAGTCAGAAATATAGAAAATGAAAAAAAGCAAAAAAAAAGAGGCATGCTCTTATCTGGTTAGTGTCAGTTCATAGGGAAAAACGGTTTTCGCTGAAATAAATATTTATGGCTAGTAAAGCCAGAGATGGTGTTAGCCATACACAGTCAATTATCAACAGGGACACTCACTGTTCTCCGTCAAAAAAAGCATCTGGCATATGTCTTAACAGTCAGAAGCCATGCTTGCAAACAAGGGGACTCTACTCTTTTTTTTTTTTTCTGAGATAAAAGGAGTTTCAGTATATATTAAAACAAAACCTCTGTTTAATTTTGTTTGTTTGTTTGTTTGTTTGTTTTTGCTCTTGAGATAGGATTTCATGTAGCTCATTTTGGCCTCCAATTCCTCATCTTCCTGCTTCAACCAAATTCTAGAATTATAAGGGTTCACAAACACCTTCAGCTCAACAAAACATTTCAGTAAAGATTAGAAAAAAAGAGGAGGTTAATAATCATGAATGTTCCTTTGCTGTATGTAATACTAACCAAACTAATTATTTTAATAACTATAGTATCTAAATGAATATTCAAAATCAGTATAACTTACTAAAACAATGTGGAAACTCTGTATTGTTCAATTGAACTGATACCATAGTAATTAGACAAAGTAAGTTTACTTTTGCTGCCAATAAATGAGATGTTTAATATGAAGGACTAAGAACTTTGTGTATTTCACAAATAAATGGCAAGTCAAACTCTATTTTTGAAAGGATGAATTACAGTAGTGTATTTTTATAAGGAACACTTGTAATCTGATTAAGTGAGTTTCAGGTTTTTATTTAAAAATCTGTCACACAGAAAGACTTTCTGAGGAAAAGCTTCTTTAGAATTAGGAAAACTTCCACAACAAAACAACCTCAGTCAAACTAAGCATTCTTCCTAGTATAGAGTGTATTGAATAATCAAGTTCATTAATATGGAAATACAAATTATTTTACTCTACTCAGAGTACATATAATAGTAAATCTATCCAACAAAAATTAATGAATTATAAAGTGTAACCCTATACTACTATGTATGTTATTGCTATTTTGTTTTAACTTTCTTCCTTGCTCACACAAGTCCATCTCTAACTGTTAAGAGATTTGATTAGAGAAAATTAAATGTAAGAGAGGTCACAAGAGAGATGAGAGTAGAGTTTCTTTCAGGAACATTCAGAAATAAAGACCTCCATTAACTTTCTGCAGGAGAGCTCTGAAGGATGTTCAGTAATGTAGATGTCAACTTGATGAAACACTCAAGGATGATTGCGACAGTAGGCAGGGACAGTGTCCATAAAAACAATTTTGACTATTATGGCTTCCAACTCTGAGTTTACCTAAATGGTTCAACCAAAAGCAGAAGAAGATCCAGACAATGGAAGTCAAATACCTGAAATATCTCAACTGATTTAGAAGCCAGGTATCATGGATGGATTCTGAAGTTTGAAAACTGCAAATTATGAATGCATAACTAGGATAATCACTCTTTTTCCTGTGCAGTTGTACCTACAGCAAAAAGCCTATACTGCAGGAATCAGGTGATACCAAGTGTGAGGATACCTCCCTCTAAATATAGGATGGACTATATTCCTATTGGCTAGCTGCAATCATTACACTTACCCAAATACAATAAGACCCTTATAAAGAACAACAAGACTTCTCCACTGATAATCAATATTCAATTGTAAGCAGCTGAGCACCAAACACATCTATAATACTGATAACAGGAAATGCTAAGAAATGTTTTGTCTTTCTCTTAAATTCATCACTAGTAGCAAAAAAGATGCTGCTCAAATGAGCTATTTTTACTGTAACAACTTGACAAGCATTCAGAACAAGATGGCATTAGATCTACCCATTCTAGCTATGTTTGTTTATATTAAATGAACACACAGCCAAATTTGCTAACCATTTACAAAGCAATAATAATTAGAAAGATCTTTTTTTAAAGAATAATCACTTTATGTAAAAAACAAAACAGCATGCTATTGGTTCCATGGAATCATCGACATTGGCTTAGCATGGAAATATGGTGTGAATTGGATGACTAATCATTGAAACCACAAGTTATTTAGCCATATCACAATACTCTATGCATCTCCCATACAACCAGCATTCAGAAGACCATAGAAATAAGACAGCCTTAATGCTACCTAGGCTGAAATGCTTACTATTCAATAAAAAACTTAATTTCTTGAGCATACTGTTCCTGGTGTATAAAATGCTGGATTGCAAAATTTGACTTATCTACTAATTAATCTCAGTTCCTACAAAACAGAAATTTGAGGACACTTTCCCCAAATTCTCAACAATGTAATATTTATACTATTATCATAAATAAGGACTTAAATAATTAATTTCAGGGATTGAATTTCTCATGTCCCTTTTGGGTTTAAGATTCATTGTCTTAATGTGTTAATAAAAAAGATAAATTATGCTCAGTATTTCATACTCAAGTAACCAGAGCAATGGATAAATATTTTAAATTTGTTGCTTTAGAAGTACTTAAAACATACAGTTTCTAGAAATGACTGCTTCTTTAGATGTACCCAATAGCCAAGGCTCTATATTCATGTGGAAATATTTCAGATAAATTCTGATATGACAGTGCACTTATATATCTGATGCCACACTTAAATTTAGACCAGGGTCCTCACTACTTAAGCTATTTGAAAATTCACTCACAGCTACTCATTCTTTGAAACTTATTTTACAAATGGGATCAGGTACATAAATCCATCCCTAATTTACATATGATACTTTCCCAATATTAAAATTTTGAATTTTACGTCAGTCATTGGTGCTTTTCTTTACAAAATGGAGAGTTGAGTCTAGTAAAAAACCACATACATCTTTGACAAGTATGTCTGCATTTACATTGTCCTCTTTATACATCATTATTATCATTCAGTTTTAAATCTCATGCAGTAAAACTAAGTCTTTTGCAAATATGGTATTAGTAAGGCAAATTCATGTAGTCATAAACCTATCATTTCAGTCAAGACATAGAATATTATAAGCTCAAGCAAGCAATTTCTTTATGCTGCCTCTTTGTCATCAATGCTTCCAGTGACCTCAGTTTGTCTCACCCACTAATCTATCTGTTCAGATAATTTTGACATGTAAACAATCCCACATATATTGTATCATACAGTATGCTCTCCTGAGCTTTGCTCTTTTCATTCAGCATGTTTTATTTCATATTAATTAGGGTGTTCAATACTTTGCTTTCTTTTCTTTCAGAGTTTATGTGTACAGATAAGTGTTTTTGCATAGATATCTAGGAGTGGGATTGCTGGGTCATATGCTTAAGTGTGTGTTAAACTCTAAGTCATATGCTTTCAAACACAATATTCGATGAAAGGTAACATTACTTCATGTCTCCATCTGTACTTGTTACTGTCAAGACCACTGAAAATGTGGTCAATGGGTGTGTCATTTGTACATTTTTATAGTTACATTACTTTTCATTTTTCCCGTGGCTAATAATGCTGAACATTACTCATATACTCATTTGCCATCTGTGTATTTTATGTGTGTATCTTGTTCAAATATTTTAGCTATTTTTTAAGCCATCATTGAATTTTCAGTGCTCATTACATATACCGAATTTTGTATGCTTTATTGTCTTAAAGGCTGCCTTTCTATCTGATAATGTTTTTTAAATTAGTGTTTTAATATTATTTTATTTTACTGTTACTTTTAGATTATTGTTTTTTTCATGAATGAGCGAAAGAAAGGAAGTGGATTTGGATAGGAGGGGAAGTAGGAAAGATCTTGGAGGAGTTAGAGCATAGAAAATAATAATCAAAATATGTTGTATGAAAAAAATCTTTCGATTTAAAATTTAAAAAAACAAATAAAAGAACTTGAGAGGGAATAAGGTGCTGGGCTTGCAGAGGGGAGGGCCTTGGTTGCTGGGAAGAAATGTGGAACAGGTTGGTGGGAGAAAAGAGAAGGGGGGATAATTTAGTTATAATTTTATATTTTAATTGACATTTGAATATATATTTCACAGAGCAGGAGTTTTAATTTTGTTAAAGCCTATTTATATTTTTCCTTTTATTAATTGTGCTTGTTTATATTAATTACGCCTAAAATGGACTATTCTATATCCTATACCTTTCCACATGGATTTTGCAATTAGTTTGGAATCCTGCTATGATGTATTTGTGATTATACTGAACCAATAGATCAGTTTAATGGAATTCATATGTTAGCACTATTATGCCTCTTAATTCATTAATATATTTAGTTACAATTTGATTTCTTGTTTGTCAGTACACGTTTCAAACACATGTAATATTAAATTTATACTAATGTGTTTCTTATTTGCTAGTAGGGTATTACAATAAATGTTATTAATTTTTGTATATCTAGTTATTTATTGTTATTTTATTGACACATAGTAATTTTAGTACTTTGCACAGTTCACATATCACTTCTAGAAGCTTTTTTTCTGCCATTTACACAGATAGGATTACTTCTTCTTTTTCAATATTTATGGCTCTTATTTTTCTATGTTGCCTTACTACACTGGGTAGGAGCTGCAGCATGATTTTTTTTTTTTACTAAATAACAGTAACATTTCCTCCTTGTGTTTTATTTTACAGGGAAGAAGTAAAACTTTCACCATTCAGTTCAATGTTATTTGCAGATTTATCAACACTACCCTTATTAGGTTAATAAAAATATCCTGTATTTTTATCAAATGGAACATCATAATCAATGGGTACCTAATTTTTTCATGTCTTTTGCATATCTATTGAGATAACAATATTTTTGTCCTATAATATTTTGACATGGTAAATTATGCTATTTGATTTTGAAATGGTAAACCTGACCTCCATTCCTAGCATAAACCCCAGTTGTGACTCATGCATTTGTTTTTTATATATCACTTGAAGTACTTTTTAAGTATTATCACAACTTTAGATTCTATATGTTCAGGGATATTTGTGGTTCCCTTGTACTCTATTTAGTGTGGGTTTTAAGCTAATGAGTGATAAAACAGATTTTTTATATATATTCAAAAAAGATAGTATATAGATGATGGAGGAGGTTCATCTGTCTATCTGTAGTTTCATTGGTTAATTAATAAAGAAAACTGCTTGGCCTGATAGGACAGAAAATTAGGTGGTGGAGTAGACAGAAGAGAATGCTGGGAAGAAGGGAAGTGAGACAGATACTATAGCTCTCCTCTCCAAGATGGACGCAGGTTAAGATCCTTTCTGGTAAGCCACCACCTTGTGGTGCTACACAGATTATTCGAAATGGGTTAATCAAGATGTGAGAATTAGCCAGTAAGAGGCTAGAGCTAATGGGCCAAGCAGTGTTTAAAAGAATACTGTTTCCATTTGTAATTATTTCGGGTAAAGCTAGCTGGGTGGCGGGAAGTGGCGGCCGCCACTCCTATTTCTACATATAGAACTGCCATATTTTATCTTAAATAAAATGTTTAAAAATTACCAAGTTTAATTATACAGGTTCAAAAGATAACTCAGAGGATAAAGGTGTTTGCCAACCAGCCGAAAGATCTGAGTTAGAGACCCAGGACCCACACTGTGCAAGCAGAGAACTGACTCCTGAAAACGGTCCTTTAACTTCCACATATGTACATACACTCACTCACACACACACACACACACACATACACACACACACATATACACACACTCACACACACACAAATGTGAAAAATAATGCCATGGTTGTCATATTGTGAAGTGGTAAACTACAAATTACATTTCTATATTACCTAAATTATCTACGTTTGCATGAGTTTTGGTACTCTATCTTTCAGGCATTTGGTTCATTTAATATAAATTGCTGAATTCAAAAGTGTGAATTTATTTATTCCATTTCCTTTATACTTGTCTAATGACTATAGAATCTGCAGTGATTTACCTTTTCCCTTCTTAGTATTGGTAATGTGCTTCTTTCCTCTTACTTGTGAGCATGGCAAGAAGTTTATCACTTACATCGATCTGAAAGAACTAGTTTTTCATTTCACTGATTTTTCTCAACATTTTTATCTTAATTTACATTTATGCTTAATTTCTGCTCTGTCTCTTTCCTGTTTACCCTTCCCTTTATTCTGGTTTGTTTGGACTCAATACCACTTTACACAGATTCTTAAGAAAGCTCTTATACCATTGCTTTGAGATTTACTTTTCACAAATATATGCAATTATTGTCATACACTTTTATTTCTAAGTAGCATTTCACTCATGTCCTGCAAATTGTGGGAACAATTTAAAGTTGCCATTCAGTTCAAGGTACTTTCAAAGTTCCTTTGTTTACAGTTTAGTATTATATTTTTCTGGTTTTGATTTTTCCTTTGTAAGCAGAGAAAGTACTTAAGAATTACATTGAAAGGAGGAGACTTGCCCATGTATGATCATTTTTTAAAATTCTGCTTCCCTTACTAATCTTCTTGCTTTTGTTTATTTCTGAAATTACTTAGGAAATTAATTTTTATGTGTTCTCTCTTGCTAAATGTTCCATGTACACTTAAATGACTATGTATTGTATTGCTGCACGAATGTTATCTAGAAATGTCAATTAAGTTACATTGGCTCATAGTATTGTTTGAACCTTTTATATATTTACTGATTTTTCTGACTATCCTTTTAAACAGTTACTGAATTAATCAAGTCACCAATTATAATTATGGAATTATTCTGTTTTTATTTATATCAGGTTTGGCCATATATATTTTAGAAACCTGTTTTTCAGCACATGGACCTTTTAGCATTGTCATATATTTTGGTATAGTGAACTTTCATTTAATAGTCATTTTCTAAAAGTCATCTTACTTCCTTGTGTTATGCCTTGACCTGCATTCAACTGTGCTTGATATTAATCCGTACAGCTCAGTTTTCTTTATATAACTGTGTCACAATATGATATTTTCTGCCCTTTTACTTCTAATCTGTGACTATAATGTAAAGTGGATCCTTTGTATTTTATTTTTTATTTACTTTACATAACAACCACAGTTCCCTCCTCCACCCCTCCTTTCACTTCCTCCCCCCATTCACTTCTCAGATAGAGGAAGGTTTCCCATGGATTTCAACAAAACCAGGCACATTAAGTTGAGGAAGTACCAAGGCCCTCCCTTCTGCATCAAGACTGATCAAGGCATCCCACCATAGAGAATGTGCTTCAAAAATCCAGCTCATGCATCAAGGATAAATCCTGGTCCCACTGCCAGAAGCCCCTCAAACAGTGGATCCCTTTTTATAAAGCAGATAGTTGAGATTTTTTTTTCTTTTTTCTTTCTTTATTTATTAAGGATTTCTGTCTCCTCCCCGCAACCGCTTCCCATTTCCCTCCCCCTCCCCCGATCAAGTCCCCCTCCCTCATCTGCTCGAAGAGCAATCAGGGTTCCCTGACCTGTGGGAAGCCCAAGGACTGTCCACCTCTATCCAGGTCTAGTAAGGTGAGCATCCAAACTGCCTAGGCTCCCACAAAGCCAGTACGTGCAGTAGGATCAAAAAACCCACTGCGATTGTTCTTGAGATCTCAGTATTCCTCATTGTCCGCTATGTTCAGCTAGTCCGGGTTTATCCCATGCTTTTTCAAAGACAAACACATAGGCATCCTCATGAATATTAACCTTCATCAGGCGATGAAAGGAGACAGAGACAGAGACCCACATGGGAGCACCGGACAGAAATCTCAAAGTCCAAATCAGGAGCAGAATGAGACGGAGCACGAGCAAGGAACTCAGGACCACGAGGGGTGCACCCACACACTGAGACAATGGGGATGTTCTATCGGGAACTCACCAAGGCCAGCTGGCCTAGGGTTGAGATTTTTTTTAAAAAGAGCAATCAATGCCTTTAGAGTGATTAGTATACTGATATTCAATATATTGAGATAATTAAACATATATACTACTTAATTAACTACTGTTTGACACTGATATTTTGTTTTTTGATACCTCCTTTCCAACTTGTTGACTTAATTATGTAGAAACATGGTATTGTAACATTTGATAAATTTATGTACGTTTTTCCCTCAGGCTGGCTTCAAAATCACATGTATCCGAGAGTGACTTTGAACTCCAGATCTTCCTACATCTACCTCTTTGTGTTCAGACTATTATAGGTCTGGGAAAACAAGCCGGAGTATTTCCCAACTTACTTTGGATTATTTTAATAGTTATGTTTAATTCATTGAATTTCTGCCTAAAAGTCCTATATACATTTACATATAATACAGTCTTTTCTAAAAGATAGCAATTTGTCTTCTTAAATTCTTACTTTTCTCTTCTAAGTTTAATACATTTCTGCCTTTAAATATTAATTCCTTCTTTTTTCTTTGTAGTGAGTGCAATGTTTTTTTTTCAAAATTTTAGAGCTCTCTCACATATTTCAATTATTGATTTTATGACCAGAGAACATCCTTTGTATGAGTTCATTTTTCTCTTCGTGACAGTTTTATATCCCCAAATATGGTCCACTTTGATCAAATTTCTGTGTGCATCTTAGAATAGTATGTATTTTGCTATTGTTTCGTGGACTGTATTAGTCAACTAAGTAGTCAATTTTTGACTCAAGTTGTAGCAAATACTAAGAAAACGTGTTAAGCTCAGAATACAATTGTGTTATTGTCTATTTCTTTTTTATGTTTTTGTTTCAAATTTTAGAGTACTATTAGTTGATAAAAAGCATTTAAGATTTTTATGTTCTTTTAATCAACTGATCCCTTTATGAGACTGGCCATCTTTATTCCTAATAATATATTTTCTTTTTTGATTCTCTTTACCTAATATATTGATATAAATATGCCTTCCTTTTCATGGTACATTTTTCATTCATTTATATTCAATTGTCTGTGTCTTGTTATTTTAAGTGAGTTACTTGTAGGCAGTTTATGTCTTTTAGATGGCATATTTTGACAGTTTTCAACTGACAAAATATCAATATGGTTGAACTTAAGTGTATAATATTTCTAATTATTTCCTATTTCTCTCCTATTTGTCCTACCTATTCTTTGTTTTTTATGTTTTTTAATCATTAAATGTTTTTTGTGATTCTAACTTATTGGCTCATCACTTTGTTTCCTTATTTTAGTTAATTACTTGGAGACAATGGTATATCTTTTTAACTTATTTCCATGTTAAGTTATATGATACAACTTCATACATAACAATCTTCCATTGATATACTTCAATTTCTTCCCTCACTAGCATTTATTCTATTCTCAAAACAATTTCTTCTTATATATCTTTTAAAGCTTCCAATAAATCTTCATTAAAAACATAGAGTGCTCTTTTACTATGATTTTGAAAAGTATGTTCATTTTTACCCACAGATGTATTTCCAGCATTATTTTTACTATTACGAACTCCATATTACAATTCGCTATCATGTTCTTCTTCTTGGAAAAGGACTTTCTTTAATATTCTTGTTAGTATACATCTGCTGCTGCAACATTTCTGAAATATTTTTCTTTTGCATAAGGAGAACTGTATTTTGCTTTGATTTTTTTCTTTTTTAAAAAATTTATTTATTTATTAAGGATTTCTGCCTCCTCCCCGCCACCGCCTCCCATTTCCCTCCCCCTCCCCAAATCGAGTCCCTCTTCCTCATCAGCTTGAAGAGCAATCAGGGTTCCCTGACCTGTGGGAAGTCAAAGGGCCGCCCACCTCCATCCAGGTCTAGTAAGGTGAGCATCCAAACTGCCTAGGCTCCCACAAAGCCAGTACGTGCAGTAGGATCATATTTTTGATAAGGAATTTTTCGAAACAGATTCTCATGTATCCCAGGCTAACCTTGTACACACTCTGTAACTAAAGACTCACTTTGTAGCCAAGGACTACATTGCATTACACTTGTATGTATTTATTTACTCATCTTAATAAACGTTTGGTTTTAATTTATTTATTTATTTTACATCCCTACCGAAGTTACCCCTCATTATTCTCCTCCCATTCTCTCTCCCCACCTCCCCTCCACCCCGTCAATCCACCCCACTGTTTTTTTGTAATTCTTTCTCTAGCCCTTTCTCCCTCCTTCCTCCCCTCCCCACCCTACCCCTATGTGCCTGGAGATTAGAGGACAGTTCTCTGGAGTTGGTTCTCTCCTGCCACCTTGTGGGATCCAGAAAGAGATGGTCAGGTCTGTGAACAAAGCCAGCAAGCTAAGTCATCTTGTAGGCCACCATTTCTGGGTTTTGAGACAGTTTCCAACTTGCTACATATTGGAGGCTGACCTTGAACTTATATCCTCCTGCCTTGACCTCCTGAGTGTTGGGATATCGAATACAGAGCCTCATGCATGCTGGACAAGTGCTCTGTCAACATCCCCAGTACAGAGATTGTATTTTCTCTTTAAGTGCATAAAAGGTGTGGCTTCACTGATTTGTATCTTGTTTTCAATGAAGTCCCTCATTCTTGCTGAATCCCCTGTATATAAAATGTATCCCCCAACCCTATTTCTGTTTTTTATACATTCTATTTCTCTGGATTTTGGCAATTGGATAATCCCCAATGCTGAGATTACAGGTAGATGACACCACATTCAACCTTCATTCATATACTCTTACATTTCTAGAATTTCAATATGAATCATTAAAAATAGCTTCTATTTATAGTATCATCCTGTTGCTTTCTTATCTTCATGGATATATATATATAGAGAGAGATAGATAGATAGATATAGATTAGTAACAGCAGTGGTTTAAATAGTCTTTTTAAACTATCCTGCATTCTGGCACCTTAATTATATCCTCCTTGAAATGTGAGGAATGGTATTTATTGAATTATTCACAATCTGGATGACTAGATGGTGACATAAACATTAACAGAAGACTATTAACACCATTTCACTGGGCGTGGTGGTACACACCTTTAACTCCATCACTTAGGAGGTAAAGACAAATGGATCTCTGTGAGTTCAAGGACAGCCGTTTCTGCAGAGCTACTTCCAGGACAAAAATCCTGCCTTGAAAAATTAAAATAAATATATATTTTTTTAAGTTTAGAAAACAGCCTTTACATACCACATTATAGGTTAGCAAGTATTTTTGTGAAGAAAACTCATTAGGAGACATGTCTTATATCCCCACTATCCAGTTGAGGATGTTCATGTCTAAGAGTTTGGTTATCTGTTTTAAGATTGTGGAACTAGCAAGTAGTTCTAAAACCCAATGAATACAAAGATGTCCTGACTTAAATTCTGTATAATTATTCATATTTACCAGCTTCATAAAGCTATATTTACATTCATCATGGCACAGGAACAAATTGTAAGACAATTTTATGTAATGATCTACAAAATATATAAGAAAATACAAATAACTACAGAGATACATTTATATTTTAATTTCCAATATTTGAGTCTTTTTGTTTTTAGAAGATAGAGTCTCACTTTGTAACACAGACTAACCTAGAACTCATTATATATCCCAACCTAGCTTAAAATTCATGACATTACTCATGCCTTAACCTCCTGAGTGCTGAGATTACCAAAATAAGCCACTATGTCCAGTTCTAATGTTTAAATTCTGAAGAATTTAGGAACTGTTTATTCCAAAGGGGAAAAATGTATCAGCAAGTAAATGCCCTTGATCTCAGAATGATCTGTAAATAATAATAAATCAGCCTTAAAGACATTTGCCTTTATCATGTGTTAATGATAAAATTAAACTGCCTATAAACTATAAAGATATTTCATATATTTGGGTAAGAATATTCAACTTATCATAAAAAAGAAGAAAGATTATTTCAAACAGACACTCCAGCACAAGGCAGAAACATAAATAAGATATAGGGAAATATGATTATTTAGCTCTGATTTCACACAATAAATATATAGCCCACCCCCATTTGGAATATAGGAAACTAATCTCTTGTGGTTCATAGTACAGCCTGATAAACTAATCAAGCCCCTTAATTTATACATTTTTCACGACTAAGTTATACTTCTTTTTATATCGTTGTGCCTAAACAAACACTGCAAGTAAAGCCTTTCTACCTTCTATTATACTGAGACTATGTTCTTAATAATCCCCTCTCAAACTGATTTATCATATAACTCCATCCAATTTCTCTTCTTACTCTAGTCTGAGAAAAAAAAATGTTATTGGTGGATAAAATTTGTTCTAAAAAGTTCATGTCATATTTCTTTCCTTAAACACTCTTTTAATGTTTACTAAATCCTGTTTTCACAGCTTATATTAAGAGTTAAGGGTAATTCTGTCTTGATAGGAAGAACTGGACTATCCAAATCTTTACTCCAGATTTCTTATATCTCCTGTTCCTGATTTTATGTAATCCTACAAAATCCTAGAGGGAAAAACTTTTCAGTACATAAGCTGTTCTTTAGGATTTAGGAAGAATACCTCAAAGCACACCATCTAGTGGTTAGTAAGTAACATTGTATAAGCAAACAAATTATAGTGAATGAACAATATACAAATAGACACTTTTTTTTTCTTACCTAAATACTGGAAACAGATTTATTTCCCTCAAAGAAAAAAAGAACTCAAGCAAACTGTTGGTAAAGAGCTAGAATTGTATGGCCATTATAAAATACAGTATGGAGGTCCCTCAAAAAATAAAAAATAAAAATAGAACTCTTATATCATTCAGCAATGCCATTACTAAGCATATATACAAGGAAATGAAATTAATATATGCACTTCCTTGTCATTATACACCTATTCACCGTAGCCAAGATATGGTGGACTCAATCTAAGTGTCTGTAAATGAATATCTAAATAAAGGAAGTGTGTCATAGCTATGCAATGACATACTATTCAAATTTAACAAAGAAGGAAATCTCGCCATTTGCAACAACATAGCACTGGGGGACATTATGCTAAGTGAAATAAACCAAGAAGAGGAAAACCAATACTTCATGATTTTGCTTATACATGCTTATTTTTGAGGTTGTAGATGGAATTGATATTAGTTGTCAGTAACCATAAAAATTATTCTACATTATCTGAATGGGATAAATGTAATAATCACAAAAGTCTAAAATGTGAAGATGGAGTCATATAATGATGACAAAAAATGATGAACTGTCAAAGAACTAATCAAACATTGCCACCTCTGAAGATAGAAAGCTGTAAGACAAGAAATGTGGATAACTTCCAACAGTTGAGAGAAACAAGGAAATGAGTTCTTCTCTAGAGATGTCAAAAATAGAAATTATATGGACAAAATTATTTTAATCCAGTGAGAATCATTTGAAAATTATTTATTTCGTAACATAATGCATTTATGTTATTTTTTTCCAGTCAAGATCTTGCTAAGAAGCCAGTACTGGCCTCAAACTTGTGATTCTTCAGCCTCTCCTTCTGCCTTACAAGTGCTAGGGTTATACTATTCTCCACAGTTTCAAATTTATATTATCTTAAACCACAAAATTTATGGCACTACACCTAAGCAACAAGAGGAACTCTGTTTAGTTTCTCCACTGAATAAATCTGGGAAAACCCCAATACATCTATCTACATGCTTTTTGTGACACTCTTTTGATTCTGTTTGTAAGTCAAGTAATAAGTATCATTTAAACAGTGAGGCCATTACTATCATCAAAGTAAGTGGATTCATCTAGACTCAACAATTTAATTTACTATATAATTATAGCTATCCTTCTAATGAAATAATATCAACTTTGTGATAGAAGGAAGCTGACATACATTAGCCAGGCAATACACAATTGAAAATATTTTATTACATATTTCTTTGAATTTCTGAAAGTGGACAAAAAGAAATGGTTGTCTATGATAACCAGTTCTCATAAGTCTAGGTAATGAAGGAAATCTGATTTTGATTTCCAGGTGTTAACTTGAATATAGACCACCTGGGGGATATAGCTAAACTACAGAGGTTGAGCCAGTTGTCTGCAGTTGGGTGAAAGATTTGCAGTTTCTAAGACTTTTCCATGTAATTCCCATATTTTCATTCCATGGAACATACTTTGACTATCACATAGTTAGTAGACACAAATACACTAAACACAACTAGAAAAGTAAATTTAAGAATAAATGACTTAATGATGTTGGAGGTAAGTGTGAAGCATTTTATTCCCTAGCTAGAAATAATGTAAACACAGACTTTTTCAATACATTCATGATTGTGATACCATATGTCAGTAATACATTTAAGGGTGGAAAGTCTAAATGAAATAAATAACATATATTAAAACTAATTCAAGTGGTTATATTGTCATCTTAGACTAGGAGAGATGAGTCAAGGCTGAAAATTCGGATATCTAATGTAATACTTCCCACTAATACAGAACATATTTTTTCTTCCACATTTTACAGGCTCCTAGGTCTCTACCAATCATCCTCTTTCATGAAGATTTTGACACAAATAGTAGTTAGTTTACAAAAGGGCATAGCTACCTTGAAGATAGAAATCAGATAATTACTTTCTCAAATGTTGCAGCTGTTCTACCATAAAACATACAACAGGTAGATCTAGCTAACCAAATAGGAAATTATTAAAGCAATAAATTACTGCAGTTGAAAGTATATAATCTTCTAATACATTGTTTCATAAACTCAGTGAAGAAGTGTATTCACCATTGGTTGTTTTGACATAGTAAAGAATATGAATCTATTACATTATGCCATTTAAAGCCATTAAAGGGTCACACAATGACCTCTTTTTCATAATTCTCAGCTTTATGTATATGTAAGAAAAATGTATTCACTGGGGAAAACATAGAAATGCCATAGACTTTACAGACTCAGAAAGAGAGAATTTAGTGGACATATACACAAACGTATACTTGTATAAACATTTGAAAAATAAAGTAGGTTTCAACATTGAAGTGCATAGTTTAGAATAACACCATACTTTATGCCCAAGGTATGTCACTTAGCAATTGCAAGACCTTGCACAAACAGCACCCCAAAAATACTTGTCTACATGGGGGAAATGCCTTCTGGGTTATGTATGTCACATATACTCAAGACATATAGCAAAGGAAAATTTCTCCAGTTCAAGAAGAAGAAAAACTAAGGAGATAAGTTTCCTGAACTTTTGGCACGCTGACAAATAAAGGGAGTAAAGATCCTAGAACAATTCAGCTGGCCATAAAATTAGCTGTGAAACAACAAGGACCAACAAAGTAGTGCAACTACTCTTGTACACCTTTACATAAGGCAGACATAAATGTAGTCTTGGCTTGACTGACATGGTACAATACCCTGTATCCAACTTCAGTGTATTTAGATTTGTGGTTTAATCCAGGCAGTTTTTCTACTAGCTGGCACAAGGAAGACTATTTATACAGATGAGTTTTACCTTATTGCCTTGTATTACTGATGACTGAAAAGGTTCCAAGATGCCTGTAACAGTTTCTGAATACGCTACACTTTCCAGCTCTGTGTGTGTGTGTGTGTGTGTGTGTGTGTGTGTGTGTGTGTGTGTGTGTGTGTATGTGTAATGTTGGGGATCAAACTTGGGGTCTAACTTTACTAGGCTACTGTTCAGTACTCTGATCCTATAGCTGTTACAGCAGGGCTCATTTTAAGGTATAAATAAATATTTTTGTTTGTTTGTTTCTGAGATTGTAATTTAATTACAACATTTCTCTTTTCCTTTCCTCTCTCCAAACCCTCCCATATACTTATCCTTGCTCTACTTCAATTTCATGGCCTCTTTTTTCATTAATTGCAATTGCATACATATATGTAATTGTATCACGCTAGATTCATTACCTATTACCTTTTACTTCCAAGAGCAGCGTGTCTAAATATAGTGTACTCAATGGAATTATATACCATCACTAATTTCAATTTTAAGTGATTCCATTATTAAATCAACATCAGCAATTCAATTTTTTATCATGTTGAGGATTCCATTGTTTACAAATATCTTTTCTGCAAGGCAATTTTTAAAGTGAATGAATTCAGTGGTTTTAAAAAATAATTTTATGCAACATTTCATATCATCTTTTATTATTAAAACACTGTATTTCTTAAAGATTTATTGATGTTTTATTTTATGTGTGTTTTGCTTACATGTATACATGTATACTTTGCAATGGTCTGGTATCGATAAAAATCAAAAGAAGTCACTGAATAACTGGGGAATGGAGTTATGGACTGTTGTCCGCCATGTTGGTGCTTGAAACCAAACCTGGGTCCTCTACATGAACAGAAATGCCCTTAACCCCTTAACCACTGAGCCATCTCTGCAGCTCAAGACTTTATTTTAAGAAAATACTTAATATAAATATAAGCATACATCACTCAGTCTGACTTCACACACGTATTATGGTTCATGGAAAATATACAACACACACACACATACCACAATGGGCCAGGATACCAGAGACCTGGATCTTCATTATGTCTCCACTAAGAATTCATTATAGTACCTTTCTAACGGATAAATTAATGATCATGGAGTCAAACGGATAGACACATGGGTACTGACGGTGACATGGGAGTCCTAGATGTATGGTCCATAGGCAAGTCAACTACTTTCAGCCTCCAGTGTTTCAATTTTAAAATGGAAAATAATATTAGAAGCTGTTTTCAAGGAAAGTTAAATGGTTTAAAAAACGATAAACTACTTAAGATTAGGATAATGTAGAGAAAATGCACAATGTTTGGTACTAGTGTTGGCAGAGTACTTTACATCTCTAGGCCTCAGACTCCTGACATGTAAGATGAGAGAACAGGCGTATCACTAGGAAGTCCCTCCTAGTTCAAATTTTACAACTCAAAGGAAAAAGAAAACAATCTGTTTTTTCTACATATAAGAACCATACGATGAACCTTAAAGCACAAATGACACATTCATCTTTGATCTTTTAAGCTATGTAAAATAAAGAGCATTTTCAACCCTAAGCCCTATATTTTATTCAAAGTTGCCTAAGTGAATCATTCTGTCCACTGGCATGCAAATAAATGTCTAATGGAATCATATTAATTACTATAGTTGTTGTCTATAAACTAAAACTGTTTTGAAAGAATTTGCATAATGTATGTAATAGGAGAAAAGATCAAGGAGAAAGGAAATTCCCTAATAATAAACAACATTCATAGTTCACCTATAAAAACATATCATAATGATTTTTAAAAGTTTAAATTATAATAACAATTGTAATGTCCTTCTGAATTGTTTCTAAGCTATATTCTCAAACCACAAATACTCTAAACATTAGAATGGTGCCTCAAAAGAAGCAGGAATTGAAAAAAGAAAACCGTTAAAAACAAAAACAAACAAAAAACCTCTATACTTAAACTATGACTACACTGTCATTCAAGCAAAAGTACTGCTCTGTGGAACAATGAAGGTTTAATCCCAAGAGATATAACATGCATATACAACTGTGATGACCATCATGATGTTCAACTATCAAATAGAAACTATCAAGGGTAGTCAATTTAATAAAGCAATTAAAAGTACAAGCAATAAACAGTGATTAATAATAGATTTCAAGAAAGGATGCATGATACAATGTGATCAGAAAGAAGCACAGAGAGATGGAATATCTTTAACTAGTGTCTTTTCAATGAAAAGAATTGCAAACTAAACTACTTCTGAGGCAATGTTCCTTTGGTCGTGTTTCCGAGGACACGGCATATTTGAAAAGCACTCATGCAGCAGGTATCTCTATTATTCTTTTGCTGTGACTCACAGTCAGGCTTGTTTAGTCACCAGAGGAGTCCTTGCCTGACTAATGATGACTAAAATGCTACGTGTGTACAGTTCTGTACAAAGCAATATTACTTAACTCCCCAGGGGATTGTTTTCTAAGGAAAAAAAGACGTTAAATGTCTATAGCTGTTTTCGTTAGTCAGCTAGGTGTGTGGGAAGATGGTAAAGAACTAGCTGGTCTGTTCCCAACCCCTAAAGATATAAAGTGCAGTTAAAGAGTACATAATAACACACACACACACAGAGAGAGAGAGAGAGAGAGAGAGAGAGAGAGAGAGAGAGAGAGAGAGAGAGACTGCTGCACAGTGACACAGTAGACAGCAGGGTAAAAGAAAGTGATAAATAAAAGAACAGATATGAAAATTTTTAGGAAAGGTGATCTATATAGTCACACTTGAAAGGTGTTTATAGAAGGTGTTTTGACTAGAGCTTCAAAGATGGACAATATTTAAATTATGTAGAATAAAAGGTAATCTAGGTAAAGGGGGTGACAATGGTGTGAGAAGCAAAATTAAAGAAGCAATTGTTCAAGCAAAATTGTTCAAGAAACATTAAGAGATATATAGTGAAGAATAAAGTAAAATAAGTGCTGCTGTTCCAAAGGGCTAGATTTTTGCCATTTATGTGGAGTCTGAATTGGAATTACAGATAAGAAGATAGAGGAAATAATATTGAAGTAGTATTCACAGACAAGCGGTCTTGTTGGGAGAATCAAGTATTTGGAGCAAAGGTGCACACTGGTTAGGAAGCTCCTTCAGTTATTAGAGGAGTAGAGAGAAGAGATGAAACCAAGGAGTAAGCGAGGAATGGTCGTGAGATGACAGTTGAAGGAAAATTTGCCAGCAAACTCTTCATTTTAAAAACTGGAGAAAAATCCAGATTTCCCTGTAAAATGGGAACAAAAAGATGAGATCATGGTGGGAGACTAATAACCCTACTTTACAATCTTTCACCAAAGACAGATGGGCAGATTGTTTCTCGAAACAGCTGACTGACATAGCCCTTCCCAATGAAGGAAGGAGAGACAAAGTCTCTTTAAAATAACATTTGACTTAGATATTTCTAGCAGAAACATACAGGAAAAAGAGAGAAGGAAAGGATCTGAGATGAAGGCTGAAGATTTATGAGATGGAGCTAAGATGAAGAAAAGACAGGTGGGTAAAATGTATTTCTTTGAATCTCCCGATGCGCAAAATTACTGAATGTCAAATCGAATCAAAACTCTTTTAAGGTTGAAAGTTGAAATTCTTTGAAAAATTGGTGTGCCCCCCAACACAAACAGTTTCTTATCTGAGAACTTTAGTCTACAAAATCTTCAGGTTCCTTCCTTTACATAGAACCTAAGTTTCTGGAAATTAAGTATTTTGCTCTCTCAAATTTATCAGGTTCATTTTGGTGCTGAGTACACTCAGTAGGCCAGATGCAAAGACCAATGGCAGATCCTCTCACTTCAAAGTGCACCTGAAACATCTCAAGGCCAAATCCCTAACCTTTCCCTTGTTCAGTTCTGACAGAGCTCAGCCCCACCCCCTCCAGCTAAAGGGAAAAAAGGCGCCTGCGCAATCTCCTTGCCCATTCTCCCTGCAGTGAACCGCCCCCTCCCTCTAATCAGAGTGCTTTTATGCGCAGGCGCAGCGTCCTCGGTGCGTTTGAGTGGGGCTATGAGAAATCTACTGTCCAGTGAAATCCAGAAGTGGTAGAATTCAATCTTGTCCTTTCTTCAGAAGCAGAGGCACCAGTTTCTCTCACTATCGGGCCAATAGTAAGTCCCAGCCATCGCCCTCTTTCAGAGCAAGGTCCTGCACTGTGTGGCAATACCCACAGTATCCTCATCCTCAGCTCCTTTCTAATTCCACGCTCTTGCTGGGCTTTGCTGGGAGGGTAGAGGCAGTTGGCTTCCAAGAAGCCGCACCAATTTATTGGCTGTTTCTTTAGGCCACAGACCCAAGGGCCCCCTACTGGGTACATTATCCCAGTGTCTTGAAAGTCCTCTTTTGCCCTTCACAGTCACCCAGGTTAGGCGCTTACCTCGGGCGTGGTGCGGTCACGGAAGAGTTCAGAGGATCCAAGATGAAACCAGGGCCAGAGCAGACGGATTCCGCGAGATTTTTCCTGGGTCTCCACTGCCGCCTCAGACAATGAAATCAGCGTGTCCGATCATCAATTCTCATCATGATCGTGACGTCACAAAAGACAGCGGCCAATGGGAGCCCGAGATCAGCTCCGGACAGTCCCTGGCCTCAGACCAGAACCCAAGAGTGGGGAAGGGGGGGGAGGGCTTCCTGTAGTGGGGCTGCCTTTTCTCGGCACTTATCTGCTTGATCTATGTAGAGGCCTCTCAGTACTTCTCTCCATGGATAGCTGTGAACATCCAGCATCCCTGTGCCAACAGTAGTTTCATGACAATCATTTGAGTCAAGTGATGACTGGTCTTGAAACTTGAGATTTGCTTTGGGCAAAATTGTTCCCCATTACCAAAACTAAATGATAATATAAGGGTTTAACTGATAGGTATATAAACAATGTAATCAAAATCAATAAGGTCTCCAAGGACCCTTTGGAATTTTTCCAATAAGATTAAGTGTACTCATTTGTGACTGATTGACAGTAATGACTAAGGCAAGAAATGGAATCCCTTCACTTCATTTTTAAGCCATTTTGACAGAAAAACTTATTTGAGTGATCACTGTTACAGGGATAAGCAAAAAAATCAAGACTCGTAGTATATATCAGCAACACTTACTTGAAGCATTACCCAAATTTTCTGCGTGTCATGAGAGATAGAATTTATTGGTTATTTGTTGTTACGTAATTTGCAACATCATTTGGAAGAATTAGGATGTAATAAATATTGACAATAATAAAATAAAATACATGATCATATGTTCTGTCATTAAACTAAAGACAGGATCTACATTGTTTTATGAATGAAGGCATCAGAAGGTTGGGAAAGAATTGTATGTTAATATTGTAATTTGACTGTTGGTTAAGAGAAGATATAAGCAACTGTCTTAAAGGGGAAAAATGAATAGGCAAGAGTAGAAAAGTATTATATGAAACCACCTTGACTAACTCAGAGTTTAAGCTGAGAATAGTGTGAGGTTGGATAGGCTGATAATAAAAAACCTTTGAAAATAGACAGAAAGCTTTGATTCAGTTAAAAGCCACCAAAAGCTATGGTTCAAGGGACCTCAATATCTTTAATCAAGGATTTGCAAAATGCTTTGACTTTTTTTTTTATCAAACACCCAACTCTAGATTTCCCAATGTCTTCCATTCTCATATACTATAAAATGAAATTATTATCAACCATAAAGGAATGTGTTTGTAGCATTTTACCATATTGGAGCAGACTTGCATATTTACCTTGATTTCCTTCAGGTAGCACATTGAATATTATTGCTATTGAAAAGGAAATATATCAGTTGGTAAGGTTTATTAATATTTGTTTGAATTCTAAAGTGATTTTCAACAAGATGGAGAACTGTGGACAGTTTTGATAATCTGACAAATATACTTTCTCCAGATACATGTACCATGGGAAGTGAATAGTGTCCGTTACAGAAAGGAAGACGCTAAAAATTTTCTATAAACTTTCTAGAGTGAGTAGATTCTAATGAAATAATTCTCATGTTAAATGGCTTGAGATTTTATACATAGTGAATTATTTAGTCATAAGACTGTTGTTGGCACATAGAAATTGTCTGGGAAGTAATTGGTTACTTATTAAGTACTCTGAAGTGTAGGGCATCTCAGAAGACTTAAATAATCCTCTTTAATCCACACCAACATATAAGACAAATATTTGTAATTTGTCCTGGCAGATCATCTATCCATAAAGGAACTAATTCTCAAGTATTTGAGGGGACCAGTAGTTCTCATTTCAAAATAAAAGTATTTTAGTTGATATAATTTTGGCCAAAGATAAAAATATATCTGAAGAAGAACCCAAACTGATACTTTGTCATTCAAATGGATAGCAAAGAAAATAACAAGATGCTACAGTGATGGCTCAGTGATTAAAAGTGCTGGCCTTTTTTTCCTTAAGATAAAATTTTGAGTCCCATCACCCACACAATGACTCACAAATGTCTGTTATTCTGGTTCCAGGGGATATGAGGCCCTTCTCTGTGGGCACCAGACACACACATGGTATACAGATACATGTGCAGGCAAAACACCCACACATATAAAATAAATTAAATATGAAAACCAGAAGATTGAAAAGCAAATTGTGCTAAACTGTATGTAGAATTCAGACAAGGTTGGAGACTGAAAAGAAACATATAAATAAGTTTTTATCCAGTTCTGAGAGGCTCAAACACAGGGCCCTCCACATGTTAGACAAGTGCCCTATCAGCTATCTACACAACTAGTTTTTCTTTTGAGATAGGTTCTCTCTATGTATCTCAGGCTGCCCTTGAACTCTCAGTTCTTCTGCCTCCACCTCCCAAATGATATGATTAGAAGCATCTTAACCAGTTAAAATAAACGTCCTGAGTCATTCACACTTTTGAATGGACCAAAAATATGTGTTGAAGTAAAAACCATCACATCCATCACATCTTTTGTACTCCCTTTGCATCAATATTTGCAAGTCGGGGAAAGTACAAGAAAGTACAAAGTAAATTAATTATGGATTAATAATATACCAAGTTGTATCTTTCAATCAGATAGAGTTGATAATCATTTAGAAATGACATTTAACAATCATGTTATTTCCAGCTAATGGGTAGTAATATTCAGGACTGTGAATCAAGAAATGTTCAAGTTGACAGGCTCCAAAGCCACAGAGAAACCCTGTCTCGAAAAACCAAAAAAAAAAAAAAAAAAAAAAAAAAAAGAAAAAGAAAAAAGGAAAAGAAATGTTCAGGTTGGGTTACAAGACATGAGATCTTAGTTAAAGAGATAAAGGATTGGGTAGTAGACAAATTCCTGAGAGGACAGACAGTATTAGCATCTAGATTTGTAGGAAAAAGTTAGACAGACACAAAGATTAATCTAAAATGACAGGAATCAGAGACCCAAGAAAATAAATACCGATAAGGTCAGTTTGATATATCAAACATGGAAATGATTAGGAGTCAAGACAAATAAGAAATAGAGAAATAATAGGAAATTTAATAACAGGCTATGGGAAAGGAAAATGAACTTATTAATTCTAATACGGATCTAACAACTAAGGGAAGTTGATCAGTATAGGCTTCAATTTTACTAATCCCAATGTGGTCAGACTGAGTGAAGGTGGGAGGACATAGCCAGAAACACCTGCCTACAAGGAAAGTCGTGTGGGCAAAAAGGAGAAGCTTGTAGCACTCAGATTTCAACAAGAAAATAAGGAGTGTTTTTAGATGTCTCCTAAGAATTATTAACAAGAATCTTTCTTTTAAACTCGAGCATCATTTTTTTTCCATTAGAGTAAATTTTCTAAATGACATGTAGCAAAATTATCTGGCAATCAAATTTTCAAGAATACATTTTAGAACTTTGTATGACATTATTATGCTATCAGTTGTATTACACAGACCATGTGAAAATGTTATATTACCATTTTATAAACTAGCCCTATGTAATTGTTTTAATTATTTTTCTTCAATAAAAACTCCTATTCACCTTTAGACTATTGATGTGTATTGTGCTGTCTAAATAAATAACCTTTTTTGATCACTTTACTATGGTTCCATTTTATCAACCCAGTATTTTTGGTAGCACAATGAGTAGGAAGGGAATAACAATGAGTTAGTTTAAGCTGTTAGTCAAGATAATCAAATATTTTTCAAGTGATATGATAAAAGGGAGCACTCTGTAAGTTTAAGACTTCCAAATCTCGTGCTCTCTCTCCTTCTGCTCCTGATTTGGACCTTGAGATTTCAGTCCTGTGCTCCATTTTGGGTCTCTGTCTCTGTCTCCTTTCATCGCCTGCTGAAGGTTAATATTCAGGAGGATGCCTATATGTTTTTCTTTGGGTTCTCCTTATTTAGCTTCTCTAGGATCACTAATTATAAGCTCAATGTCCTTGGTTTATGGCTAGAAACCAAATATGAGTGAGTACATCCCATGTTCCTCTTTTTGGGTCTGGCTTACCTCACTCAGGATAGTGTTTTCTATTTCCATCCATTTGTATGCAAAATTCATGAAGTCCTTGTTTTTTATTGCTGAGTAGTACTCTAATATGTATAAATTCCATACTTTCTTCATCCATTCTTCCATTGAAGGACATCTAGGTTGTTTCCAGGTTCTGGCTATCACAAACAATGCTGCTATGAACATTGTAAAGCAATCAGGGTTCCCTGTCCTGTGGGAAGTCCAAGGAACCCCCACCTCCATCCAGGTCTAGTAAGTTGAGCATCCAAACTGCCTAGGCTCCCACAAAGCCAGTGCATACAGTAGGATCAAAAACCCATTGCCATTGTTCTTGGGGGGAGACTTAATTGGGGGAGGGGGAGGGAAATGGGAGGCGGTGGCGGGGAAGAGACAGAAATCTTTAATAAATAAATAAATTAAAAAAAAAAGACTTCCAAATCTCAGTGGTAATAGCATAGATTTCAATTTAGGATGCAGAAACTATTGTAATAAGAGGAATTTTAGCCTACCTTTGCTACTGATGGAAACTCTCCATCATTTTTGCCCATTGTAATCAAGACTTCATACTAAGATCTGCATAACCTTGGAGAAAAGGCAACATCTTCAATTAATGGTGCTCAAAAAAACTGGGTTTCTACTCACAGAAGAGGGAAACCAGATTTTTTTTTCACTTGATAAAAACAAAAGTTAATTCTATATGGATCAAAGACCTCAGTGTAAAACCCAAAGCACTGAGACTACTAGAGGAAAAGGTACGCAGTATACTACAAGATAGAGATATAGGACAATAGTTTCTAAATAGTGTTCTAGCTGTGCAGTAAGTAAGGGAAACAACTGACAACTGGGACCTCATGAAATGAAAAAGCATCTGTTCATCAAAGGAAATTGTCAGCGAAGTGAACAGCAGCCTACAAAATAAGAAAGGATCATTGATACTGTCCATCTGACAGAGGATTAATATCTAGAGTGCACAGAGGACTAAAAGATCCAAACATCAAGAATACAAACAACCCAAGACAGATAGTCTCAGAAGATGAAAAGTAAATAGCTAATAAATACCTATAAATGTTCAACCTCACTAGCCACCAGGGAAATGCAAATTAAAACTTCATTGAGATTCTGTCTCACCCCAGTCAGAATGGCTGCTCTCAAGAAAACAAAGGATAACAAAGACCAGCATGTGTGTGGGGGAAAGGAAAACGCTTACTCACTTTGGGGGGGTTGTAAAGCATTATAAAACCGGTGTGGTGATTTCTCAAAAAGAAATCTTAAAATAAAACTACATTATGATCCAGACATTCCAGTAGCAGCCAAAGAATGTAACACTGCACAACAGAGATATCATCATATACATATTCATTGCTCTCTATTTGTAACAGCTAGGAAATGGATTCAGACTTGATGTCCATCAACTAATGAATAGTAATGAAAATGTGGTACATGTACAAAACGGAAATCTATTTAACATTAAATAAAAGTAAATTATGAAATTTTCAAATGAATAAGTGGAATGGGATAATATTATACTGGGTGAGGTGATCAAGGCCCAGAGAAACAAACACCACTCATTCATATACATATCCTAACTACAAATTTTTTTGAATTCTGTGTTTAAGTTGAAATGAGTACTTAGAGATGCCAGGAACCAATAAAAGGAACATAAGAAGTGTGTGTAGGTAAAGGTCTTTGACAGCAGAGTGAAAGGAAATAAAACATATTTAATAAATGCATATGATAGGCAGGTGGCAAGGAGGAAATGTTAGGGTTGGTTTAAATAGGGAGGAGAGTGCAGAGCAGGAGGAAAAGTGGAAGTCAGAGGAAGGATCAAGAAAAAAATAAATATATATGAACAAACATATGAAAATTGCTCTTGTATAAGCCAAGTGAAAAGCAAAGTACTCTCTATGGGTTGATAACACTGTTCCCTAAAACTATAGATTTTTAAACAAAAAATCCAATGCCATATGTGTGGTACCTCCCTCTATGAGTTGCTGACTATAGAGACCCTGGAAGCTCCCAAAACAACACAAACTATTGCCCTTGCTCTTGGTTATCCACTGGAAATAAATAGGAAAATTCTATTGCTGGAAACAGGTGGAACCGAGCTGGGAGCTTCCTCTTTGCTGGCTAGTGTTCATGGTGTTGAAATGTGCAGTGCAGGCTGCTGGGAAAGAAATGTCATCAATAGTTTTTCACATCTGTGGACCCTTCATGCTATAATTCTAACCTGCCATCCATTTGCTACATTCGCACCAGAAAAATTCCAACATAGAGGGTGGGAAAGTAGCTATGTAATCACACCACTAGCTGAGAAGAAAAATATTTCTTTTACAAAAATACCTTGCATTACAACTCAAAGGAATAGTTCTTTGTACCTCCAACTGCATAAAATCTGCTACTTTAAAATAAATTGATCTTTAATTATCTTAAGATTTAAATAATAATATGGGTTATTATTATATTTATCCTTCTCTATAGATAACCCATTTTTGCAATACTGGGCAGAGATCAAACCCTGGTATATATTACACGTACATTAAAAAAGTGTTCTACCAATGAAATACATCTTCACACCTAATGACCTTCTCTCCACCCTTAAAAGAATTATATCAAAAGAAAGTAGATAATTTTAAAAGTAAGGACATTAAATACTATGTTTTCTTTTAAAAATATTAGTAATAAGGATAAGATAATCATGGCAGTTATTTGTTAGGGTCAGCTAGCACCTGCTCAGGAGATTTGATTATGTGTATCTCTTCCCAAGTTGAATTTTATTGACTTTACGCCAGTAAAATGCAGCTATGGTTGAGGTAGTAACAAAAAAAATCAGCGAGTGCTAAAAATGAGGACTACCCCTTACAAAAGAGCTACTTGTTAAGTACTGACCAGCAATAAAAATATGGCAGGATAAAATATGAAGACAGAGTACAGAGCAGTGTTTTGAAGCTAACTTGGAGGAATTTCTTTGATTTTAATACCATTAAAATATAAAGTACAGTGGAAAATGCATTTGTGATTAGGAGGAATAAAATATACCACTGTATGTCTTAAAAATTCACCATTAAAAACTTTAAATTGAGTATTTTTACAGAGAATGTTTTTTGAATCCAATGTATACTTTTGAAGTGCCTAAGTTATTTGATAGTTGTAATTTATTTTCCCTACTTACATTTATTTATGTTCTTTTGACTTAAATCTTGCTTTAAGCAAGAATTAAAACATCATTGAGTAAATGTGAATCCAGGGTTAGAAGCTGTATCTTTTATTATTATTATTATTATTACAAATTTTCACCTCCCTTCCTTGATGGAGGTGGGTCTTGTATCTTATCTGTTGCTTTCATTGGCTAACTAATAAAGAAAACTGCTTTGCCTGATTGACAGAAAATTAGGTAGGTGGAATAGACAGAACAGAATGCTGGGAGAAAGAAGCCGAGTCAGGCAATCGCCATGATTCTCCCACTCCAGACAGATGCAGGTTAAGATCTTTCCTGGTAAGCCAGCTTGTTGTGCTACACAGAATATTAGAAATGGGTTAGATCAATATATAAGAGCTAGCCAATAAGAGGTTAAAACTAATGGGCCAAGCAGTGTTTAACAGAATACAGTTTCCGTGTAATTATTTCGGGGCATAAGCTAGCTGGACATTCCATAGCACCACTGTTGATGTCATCAATGATATCATGAGGGTGGCGCCCATCCACATTGCAGCCCAAAGACTGTGCATTACCCAGGATTCTCTGGCTAAAGACCTGTCCTGCATCTGCCGAGCAATATTGACAATCTCTTTGAAAGTGATATTTCCGCTGTGTTTAATGTTCTTCTGCTTCTTTTTCTGTCGCAGCTCCTTCAACACTTCCTTCCATTTCCCTCCCCATCCTGCCATTCCCCCTCCCTCTCCCTCTCCAGTCCAAAGAGCAGTCAGGGTTCTCTGCCCTGTGGGAAGTCCAAGGTCCTCCCCCCTCCATCCAGGTCTAGGAAGGTGAGCATCCAAACAGACTAGGTTCCCACACAGCCAGTACATGCAGTAGAATCAAAACCCAGTGCCATTGTCCTTGGCTTCTCAGTCAGCCCTCCTTGTCAGTCACATTCAGAGAGTCCGGTTTGATCACATGCTTCATCAGTCCCAGTCCAGCTGGCCTTGGTGAGTTCCCCTTAGATCAGCCCCACTGTCACAGTGGGTGGGCGCACACCTCGAGGTCCTGACTTCCTTGCTCTTGTTCTCTCTCCTTCTGCTCCTCATTTGGACCTTGGTAGCTCAATCCAGTGCTCCAGTGTGGGTCTCTGTCTCTATCTCCATCTACCACCAAATGAAGGTTCTATGTTGATATGCAAGATATTCATCAGTGTGGCTGTAGGATAAGGCCAGTTCAGGCACCCTTTCTTCAGCTGCTCAAGGAACAAGCTGGGGACATCTTGGACACCTGGGAATCCCTCTAGAGTCCAGTCTCTTGCCAACCCTAAAATGGATCCTTTAATTAAGATATATACTTCCCTGCTCCCATATCCACCCTTCCTCCATCCCAAACGTCCCATTCCCCCAAGCTCTCCCCATCCTCCCCTTCTCACTTCTCTCTCCCCATCTTCCCTTACCCCCACTCCAGCCCCACCCCCAAGTTCTCAATTTTTGTCTGACAATCTTGGCTATTTCCAATATCCAGGAGGATAACTACATGTTTTTCTTTAGGTTCACATTCCTATTTAGCTTCTCTAGGATCATGAATTATAGGCTCAATGTTCTTTATTTATGGCTAGAATCCACTAATGAATGAGAACATACCATATTCATCTTTTTGGGTCTGGGTTATCTCACTCAGGATAGTGTTTTCTATTTCCATCCATTTGCATGCAAAATTCAAGATGTCATTGTTTTTTTACCACTGAGTAGTACTCTAATGTGTATATATTCCACACTTTCTTTATCCATTCTTCCACTGAGGGGCATCTAGGTTGTTTCCAGGTTCTGGCTATTACAAATAATGCTGCTATGAACATAGTTGAACAAATGCTTTTGTAGTATGATAGGGCATCTCTTGGGTATATTCCCAGGAGTGGTATTGCTAGATCCTGGAGTAGGTTGATCCCGAATTTCCTGAGAAACCACCACACTGATTTCCAAAGTGGTTGTACAAGTTTGCTTTCCCATCAGCAATGGGTGAGTGTTGCCCTTACTCTACATCCTCTCCAGCAAAGGCTATCATTGGTGTTTTTGATTTTAGCCATTCTGACAGGTATAAGATGATATCTCAGAGTTGTTTTGATTTGCATTTCCCTGATCACTAAGAAGGTTGAGCACGACCTTAAGTGTCTTTTGGCCATTTGAACTTCTTCAATTGAGAATTCTCTGTTCAGTTCAGTACCCCAAATGGGTCCTGCTAAAACTGAGAAGCTTCTGTAAAGCAAAGGACAATGTCATTAAGACAAAAAGGCAATCTACTGATTGGGAGAAGATCTTCACCAACCCTGCAACAGACAAAGGTCTGATCTCCAAAATATATAAAGAACTCAAGAAACTAGACTTTAAAATGCTAATTAGCCCAGTTATAAAATGGGGTACTGAACAGAAGCTGTATCTTTTGAGAAAGCTCATTTTAGACGAGTAATAGTGAATAATATTGATCAAGTGAGTTTAACATATCACGTGGGCCTGAAAAGGAATACATAAATAGGGCATAGTTATGCCTGAAAATTTAAAGCAAGACTTCCAATTTGGTAATCATATATATGGAAGCAATATCTGAAGAAACAGAAGGTGGATACTCCAACAATATGTGAAATATGGAACTGAAATTAATGCAAGGACAAAATAGGTATTAAGATTGCAACAGAGATTCATGAGTTAGACCTGTTTGTAAATCACTACTTTCTTTTGTTTAGACCACACTGTGTGCTCTGTGTAAACTTGGTTGAAGACCGAGTATTTATATATAATAAATATAATTATACATATATCCTCAAATTTTAAAGGTAGTCTCTATTTGTACAAATCATAACACTGATATTCTAAAACTCCAGGAAACATGGTTCTATTTAACAGAATTATTGAACTATTGAAGATCACAAGAATCCATCTAGTATTTTAGTCAATTATTCACTTTCTAAATAGACTAGTCCCTAGATAACATCCCCTGTAATATTTTTAAGCTCTATGTCATGAGCAACAAAGAATTAACATAGCCTACAGTAATATTTTAGTGTGATAATGAAATAAAACATATAAAGTCTAATATTTTAAATTCAAATCTAATTTCCATTTATTAAGTTTCCATGATATTGAACATTGAAATGGATATACTAACATATGTCATCACATTTAATCTTCATAATTCAGAAAGGAGTGGGTTGATCCTGTATTACAGATAAGAATAGTGAATATAAATAATCATTATGAAAATAAAGGAAAATTTCATATAAATGAGTGTAACATGAGGTTTGGACAAACAATAAAATTTTTACAAATTTTCAAATACTCATTTAGATATATCCATCCTCTTTTTTAAAAAAAACAATATTTTAATACCTGTTATTTTATTGAATGATGGTTCTATGCTACAAGCAAAAAATAAATTAAAATAAATTTGTTAATATAGACTCTGCAAAAACTTTATAAAATATTATTAAGGAATCAAGTCTTAAGAGAGATTAACACCATAAAATTTTTATGTGTGAGAGCCAATAAGCAAATGTCTTTTTTCCTAACAGAAAAGCTCAATTATCCCTAGATATGTTTCCTTCTGTCCTCATGTGATATACTCATTACTTTTAACAAAAGTCCCAAAGGTGAGATTGAATCATGGACTGGGTAAATATAGTAGATAAGAATAATTCATAATTATCTACTGAAGTATATCGGAAGAGAGAAAATATTCGACATGAATTTCTTTTTGAAATATTCAATCAAAGAACATATTTAAACTAAGAATGTGTGGCAAAGTACTGACAGTTGTTGAATCTGAGTTATGAAAACTTCTTTATTATTTTCTCTTCACTTTCTTGTGTATTTAAGTATGAAATAACTTATTTAAAGAAATAAAACCTGGTATTACCTTATACTTTCCAAATTCCCAAGGGAAACATTCTCATATTCATTCATATATCATGCTTTCTTTGTAAAATATGCACAGAACTAAGTGGTACTTATTTACTATTTCCTACTAGGAATCAATGACTTTGAACTATGGGTCATCAGAAACATCTACATCAAAAGGACAAAGCTACCAGGCAATTTGAACCTATAGTCCCAGACTGCTCTAAAAAATAAACAACAAATACTTAATGTTTTATGGTAAGTTTTATGAGCAACTAAGGGGACTATGTAAAGTTTTCTATTACTTCTAAGCCTTGAAAAATTCACGACCATGGGATATTTAAATATTATATCTTGATTCCCTTTAGATTTACTTTTTATCAAAATGGGTCCATGGATAAAGAAATATGCTACTTTGATCCCCTTTATAAGAGAACGCATTTCCTTTTAACATTCTTACTCAGCCTTACTTTGTGCTCATGTAACTTACCTCTATATAACATTAAATCATATATTGCATACTTGCTAACTGTTTTCTTCTCTCATTAGATGGTAAATTCTATGAGGGCAGGCTTCAGTTAGGGTTTCTTTTGCTGTGATAAAACACCATGACATAAGGCAACTTGGAAAAAAAACTTATTTTTATCTAATTCTTCCAGGTACCAGTCTGTCGCTCATGAGGGAAGTCAGGGCAGGAACTCATGCAGGGCAAAACCTGAATGTAGGAACGAAAACAGAGGCCATGGAGGAACACTGCTTATTGTCTTTCCCCCAATGGTTTGCTCAACATGCTCTCTTATACAATCCAGGATAAGCTGCCTAAAGGAGGCACTACCCCCAATGATCTGGGCCCTCCCATGTCAATCATTAATCAAGAAGATGTACCATGGGCTGGTCCACAGGCCAGTCTGGTAGGGGTATTTTCTCAGTTGAGATTCCCTCTTCCCAAATTACTCTAGATCGTGTCAAGTTGACAAAACATTAGCTAGCACAAGTAACATATGGCACCTTTCTTGACAGTTATTTCAAAAAGCTATCAAAATCCCTAGTAAATAGTAGGCATCAGTTTCATAGTTGATCAATAAAATGGATAGGTTTGTGGGGTTTGGCATCAGACAATGGAGAAGTTCAAAAATCATTTAATATATTCAAGGAATGATAAGTTGCAGTTCATGAAATGACCTTCATCTAGTAGCTTGCTGATGGTGGTAAAGATGTATACAGCTCTCAGGGTTCTATAGCAGACTTTAGTGATACAATTTTCATATTTCTATTGAGTAATGGTTAGGTGATAAAGACACTTTGTTACACTTCATCTTTGATACATGCCAGTTATAGTTAATATTTATTAGTTACATTTCTTTTCAATACATAAGAGTTATAGTTAATACTTATTGTCAACTTGAAAGGATAAAAAAATCACTTAGGATGCACCCCTCTTGGTCCTGGCTTCCTTGCTCATCTTCTCCCTCCTTCTGTTCCTCATTGGGACTTTGGGAGCTCAGTCCAGTACTCCAGTGTGGGTCTCTGTCTCTATCTCCATCCATCGCCAGATGAAGGTTCTATGGTGATATGCAAAATATTCATCAATATGGATATAGGATAGGATCATTTCAGGTTCCCTATCTTCAGCTGCCCCAGGAACTAACTGGGGACCTCGCCTTGGGCACCTGGAAGCCCCTCTAGGTCCAAGTTTCTTCCCAACCCTAAGATGGCTCCCTTAATTAAGATATGTGCTTCCCTGCTCCCCTAACCAACCTTCCTTTATCCCAATCATCCCGTTGCCGCAAGTTCTCCCCATCCTACCCTTCTCAAGTTCTCCCCATCCTACCCTTGTGCACCCACCCACGGAGACAGTGGGGCTGATCTATTGGGAGCTCACCAAGGCCAGCTGGACTGGGACTGAAAAAGCAGGGGATAAAACCGGACTCTCTGAATATGGCGGACAATGAGGGCTGCTGAGAAGCCAAGGACAATGGCACTGGGTTTTGATCCTACTTCATGTTCTGGCTTCGTGGGAGCCTAGTCAGTTTGGACGTTCACCTTCCTAGACCAGGATGCAGGGGGGAGGACTTTGGACTTTCCACAGGGCAGGGAACCCTGACTGCTCTTCAGACTTGAGAGGGAGGGGGAGAGGAGTGGGGGGAGAGGGAGAGGAGTGCGGGGACGGGGAGAGGAGTGGGGGGGAGGAGTGGGAGTCTGGGAGGAGGCGGAAATTGTTAAAAATTAAAATTAAAAGAGAATAAAAAAATCAATTAGGACAATTATAGACATACATGTGAAAGCATACCTAGATTAAATGGGATGTTTCCCCTTAACTCTGTGCAACTCCATTCTATGGGTTGGAGTCCTAGCCTGAATAAAAAGGCGAGTTGAGCACTAACACTCATCATTTTGCTTCCTGAAGATTTAATGCAAGCAACTGCTTCATTCTCCTGCTTCCCTATTATACATTGTATTCTCCAACTGGGAGCCAAAATGAACCTTTCTTCCCTTAGTCGGTTTTTACCAGACATATTGTCACAACAATTAATATAGCACCTGTATGGATGAAGAGTGTTATATTAAATAAATTAGGAGCTTGGGGGCATGTTCAATCTCTGGCACATGGGCTGAACTGCCATAGGATAGTTATATATATGTTCTACCATATAAATATATATATATATATATATATATATATATATAATTTTAAATTATAATTCATATTCATTTTAAATTATGGCCGTAAATTTAAAATATTGTGTTTTTTTCATTTTTGATTTCATGATTCTCATTCTTAAGAGTGAATTTTGTAGACCACATCTTGTTGCAATGTCAGAAAGTGTGACACGTGACACTCCTGCCTATTAGACTCAGAATAGTTGGGGTCTCAAGAATTAGTTGACATCACTAGAGACTTATAAAAAAAATTAGAGGTTTCTCGTTCCTGTGGGAAATGGAGCCATTCACTCAGTAATCATTGCTCTACGTTTGTGACCTGTTTGTGTCTGGGATTGACACCTTCATCCAGTGTGGGTAGAGAAAGAAAAAAGAATATGAATTAGTTCATTTATTGATATTTGACACTGTGGGAAAATGTAACATGAACAAGTCTTTTATTGAATTAGTATGTGGGAAAGACATGATAGACACAGATAATGAAAGGAACAGAAAATGAACAAGAGTAGATAATAGGGAGAAAGAGATGGAAGAAAAGATTAATTTTGTCTACTTTTCAGTGGCGGAATATGTGTATTTAAAGTCTTAAGTGATTTTATTCTGAAAGTACCTCTCCAAAACGGTATCATTTTAATGTCTATGACAAATGTTAAGTTTTAAGACAGTATTAAACTTTTAATATGAGTAGATAATGACCTACAGAAAACTTAAAATATAGAAGTACAGAAGGAAAGTAGACATAGTTATTCTTTATTTCATAAGAATGTAGTGCTCATACTTAAAAAAAAAGCACAAGGAAAATTTCCCGTAAGTGTGGAAAACTTTATAAAAAAATCATATAAAATTAGATTAAGAATTATTATTTTCTAAGTGGCTGGATTTTTAAATTTATGGAGTGACTATAATATATAGAAACTATTTAGCTTTAATGTCCACATTTGATGTATGAGATTATTTTATCTGAGTTATATCATCATCTGAAATATATCTTATAATAGATGATGATGCATTAAAATCCATAATTTTGTTTAAAAAATAATATCACATTTTAACAAAGAAAACAGGAATATTTTTGACACTCCAAAAATGTGTTCAGAAATTTCTAGAAACAAGAAAATTAAATGAAGCAATGATTGAAATTAAAGCCCACTATGGAATGTATTGTATAAGAAAAAAATTTAATTTTATTAAAAGATGAAAAGTGCTGAACTATTAGGAGTAAATTATAGAAATATTTATAAACTTCTATCTGGTACATTATTGATAAAATATGACAAATTATTCAACTATCATGAAGTTATCTCTTAACAATAGTTAAACCTAGTAATTTAAAATTTCCAAGCTGTAGAACATAAATTAAATGCTTAAACTGCTCTACTACCACCACAATGCCACCCACCTATATGTAGCATTATACTACATAGGAAGAGAAATAATGACAATGATTAAAACAAAATAGTGTACTCAAAAACATACAATTAGGCATAATAAATAGCTTCCCAAAGCAATGGTAAGAAAGGAAAAGATGTGGAAAACATAAACAAATTTTGTTAGGACTGAGTGTGCATCTTGGTGAAAGATAATCTGGCTGACATATGAGGTCCCTGAGTTAAGTACATAGTACATAGCACCACAAAAACATCTGCTGGAGAGTAAGAATTAAAGAAAAAGTAGACAGATTACAAGTACATACTGCAGTGCACTGGGTTGAAGGAACAAGCTGGAGGCCAAGGCTCAGACAGTTTGTCTTGACTAATTGAAAAATCTTTTTTGAAAAACATCTGCAAATGTAATTGGAACACTCACACAATGAACAGGAGAATTTGGTGGTGACCCAAAAATGTAAGCCTATTCCACATTGTCTAAAGGTCAGATAATTTGAGTTTATTCTGCTCACTCAAAGTTATTGACAAGTGTGGCTACCCACCACGACCTAGGACAGTGTTTTGGACATTCAGATGGCCTGTAGAAGTGGATGTGCTCCACCCTTATCAAAGGTCAGAGAATTTGAGCACACTTTACTTATTTTTTTGAAATAGGAGGTTTGGTTTAGGGAGTGGATGCCTGCAGGGTACCTGGTCTAGGGTGTTTTCACTGCCCCAAGCATCAAATAATTTTCTCAAGAATTAATGGCTTTATGTCTCAAATATTGGATCAAACAGCTTCTGGTTGTTCTTTGAATCATGTTAAAGTAGTCTTTTGCCGTCTTCTCCCATTTTGTATTGGGGTACAAAAGTGTATGAAAAATAAAAGCAGGCAAATTCAGAACTCAAAACCAAGAATTTAGCATTCAGGATGTGTTGACTTGCCCTCCTAATACTATCCTGTGTTTCTATGTTTCTTTCTTATCTCTAATTTCTGTTATCCAACTTTTCTAATCCTCACAATCCTACTCTGGAACATACAAAACCACCAGTGCTAGGATCACAGCAGAAGTCACCACAAAAAGTCCTAACAGACATTCATTTCTTAAATTACAATCAGAAATGTGAAATTTGTCTCACTAAACTATACATAGAAATTGTGAAAAACAGGCTGGAGAGATGGTTCAGTGGTTCAGAAATGATAGGAAAATAAGAGCATAAATGCATACATAGATGAACTTAACAAAAATGTGAAGAAAGGAGTTCTATTTTAGTAAGTAGATGGTACACTTCCAATTTCAACCTTCTTGAACAGAACTAAAATTCTGGATCAACTCTTCGCTTAAAAATATTCAGGAGCACCAATAAAGAACTGTTAAAATTATGCAGGAACTAACAGGAAATTTGAATGGAAAGGGAAAATTCAAAGTGGTAAGAAGAGCAAAGAAGCTGCATAAGCCTGAGAGTATTTGACAATCTAGGAAATTTTGTGTTTTTTAATCTCAACTCTCAAGTATAGATAATTAAGGGTCAGAGTGTACCAGAAATATATTGTTCCATGTAATCCAATGGTATTTCACTTGAGTTACTGAGAAAACACCAACCAATACATTTATTTTGATACTGTAACAGATTTTTTCCACTCACACAAAAACATGAAAACTCTGAATAAAGTCAAGTTTGTTGTAAAATATTCTCACTTAATTGTTCAAGGACAATAAGTGAAATAAAGATAATAAACCCAGACATCAAGAGTTAAAGATGGTTGGAAAGTAATAGTTTTCAAATCTTAAACAGTTAAGAACAACTTTGGTTACCACATTCAGAGTACTAAAAGAACAATTTCACAAATAAAAGTTTTAGAGAAACTAAGGTGAAGAAGGACACTGAAAAGAAATCCCACACTAATATAGAAATGAGAATAATAGAATACAGACAATTCTCCTGCACCATGAGACTACCCCTAAATAAATAAATAAATAAATAAAGTCTCATGGTGCAGGAGAATTGTCTATATTCTGTCAATCATGTTTTAAGTAAACACTGATTGGCCAGGCAGAAAATATAGAAAATATAGGAAGTAGAAATGATGCAATGAGAACAGGAGAATTCTGGGAAGGAAGAAGTTGATTCCTCCCACTCCTGCCCAGACCACTGAAGCAACAGGATATGATCTGCCAGCTAAAAACGGTACTGAGACATATGACCAAAATAGATTAAAACAATGGGTTAATATAAGCTACAAGAGCTAATAAGTAACATGAGCAAATGGGCCAATCAGCTTTTTAGTTTATAGAGGTCTCTGTGTGATTTTCTTTGGAGCTTGCCAGCTGTGGGAACTGGGTGGGACAGAAACCCCAACAAATAGGCCCCATTCATTGTTACAGTCTCACAGACCACAATCCTCTGCTGGAACGGGGAACAGCAACCTAATTATGCAGCCTGAAAAGAGAGGCCGGACGTGTGCTTTATAGCAGCATAAATAGTATAAGAGACCACACCCACGTGGGCTGGTATCTTAAAGGCTATTGGCTGAAGGAGCAGAATATGCAGCCACAGCACCTCCCCCATTTGTTTAAATAAGAGAATTCCAAACCCAATACAAAACTATATACACTAGGAACAGATATCAAGTATAAGATTAGAATTACAACCAGCATAAACAATGTTAAGCAAGGAACGTATGCTAAATGTTTTAATAAACATTCTATCCTAAGGAGTCTAAGTCTTGTATAGGAAATGGCTTGGCTAGACCATAAGAGGACAGTTATTACAACTATCTCATCTTCAACCCCATTGAAGACCTGAGAAGGGAGTTAATATTACTTGAGCAGGCAAGAAGTATAATCAAGCAGCTTCCAAGTTGAGCAATATATGACAAAGACAATTAGCTACCTGAGCAATCATCCAAATTTCTTCTGCATTATTGGGGCATCCATCTTCGTCTAACAGGCCCATAGTGTCCAGCAGACTTTTCCACAAAACAGGAAATTTTAAAGGCAGTTCCGCCTATATTGGCTGTTTGTCATTCATTTTCTTCTGTGTCCTGAAGAATGTCTGGCAGACTCTTTCATGAAGCAAGAACCCCAAAGGATTGTCTCACCTTTAGGCAATTTCAGCAATCATTTCTCTGTGGGTCCTACATGTCTAGTTCAGCAGTCCAGGCAGGAACAGTTTCTTGCCCAAATGGCTAACAAATTCCATAAGGAGCCTCTTCAATGCCCATCTTCCTCTTGAGGTAATTGGCGCTGCCAGGAGCAGGAGTGTCTCATTGTCATGAACATTTCTAAGTTATTAAAACATTTTTAAATGCCATATTCTGAAGGTTTCTGAAAGATTTGAAGAATACCCATCTAATTGAAATATATCTCTATACATCTAGAAAATCTAGCATGACTACAAGCTTGACTATTGTAGATGAGTATCTATTAACTTATATTTCTTAATTATACATTATATTTTTAAATGAGCTACACAAACACAATACCTTAATCAAGATCAGAAATACATATACATACAACAAAATTGACCTTAAATTTGTATCAATAAGCCAAGATCCATACCAATGCAAAGCTTCCGTCTCTATAGCATATTCCCCCTTTAAATGTAGATAAACCTTTATAGGCAATATTTGGTAATGTGGGCACAGTTCTGTCCAAACTTCTTCCTGCTGTTTATTGGGCAAAGTAATTTTTTGAGGGGTGTTCAAGGGGTCTTATTCAATCAAACCATACCAGTCTGGGAGAAATCCACATGTTCTGATCCTCTGTGGAAACAAGAAAAGAACCTCTTTTCCAAAGCAACATATTCTTAGACCCAAATTTTGAATATATAATATACATGCTGGCTTAGCTTAGCAGCCCATCCAATGAAATGTCTCTCTGTACTTAGCTCATTCAAAGTCAAAAAATTCAAGGATAACATAATCATATACACAATCCAGACTCTCTATAATTTTTCCATTTTTACACAGCTTATTTTTCTTTTCTCTTCTAAGCCTACGTACATTTATCCAACACTATGATTCATATGGATTTGTCTTTATTGCATATCTGTAATTCTTTACTGCCCAAGAGTGCTTTTTAAAATGCTAAGCACTTCTTAAAACTTAAGCTGCACCATTACTATGGTATATATGGTTACAGCCCAGCATGGCAAAGCTGATTTCCACCTTCAGTGACCCATCTCTAGGCACATAGATGGTCCATGTTGCCACCAAGCAAGTCATAGCCCATTGCTCACAAATCCCATCAAAGTTCTCAATCTTTTGAAAGAGCCAGAGATCACACTGGCAGCACAGCCCAGAAGCCTGCATTTCAAAATGGCATGGCTTTTTTTCTGTTGCTGCTGAGTCAGGAAAGCCTCTCTTAAAGGAGCTGTGGCACACTGCCAATAAAGAGCAAGAAGCTGTGTTAAACACTGTATTCTTGTATTTAGAATTAAGCTCTCTCAGGTTTTCAAGTTGATTTTAGTTTGCCATGTTGGTGTCAATCTGTTGTACTCTGTGTCTTTATTTGTTGTAAGGAGCTGCTTGTTGGTTCCCAGCTACCCAGGTAGCTTAAACCTGAAATAATCACACAGAAACTGTATTATTTGCAATACGGTTTGGCCAATACCTTAAGTGTATTTCTGGATAAACTCATATACTAAACTAATTTATCTTTATTATCTTGTATATCGCCACGTAGCTGTGGCTTACTAGCTAAAATTCCCAGCATCTGTCTCAGGTGGTGGATCCATGGCTTCTCCCTAACTCTGCCCTTCTTTCTCCCAGCATCCAGTCCAGTCCTTCACAATCTGCTCTGCCCACCCTGCTCTGCTATGGGCTCAAAGCAGTTCTTAATTTACAGTTATCACAGCATACAGAGGGAAATCCCACATCACTAAGGAAATAAACTGACCTGGAAGATTTGATAAATGGCAAGATATACAAAAGTCAGTTTTGAAATACTTGAAGGTCAAAACACCTAAAAATACATTAATTTGAGAGGAAAATAAATACAATTGAATATATTTTGGGAGTTAAGATAAATATACATCAAGAGATAACAAAGTAACATAAAGAACACATAGCTGGGTAGTGGTGGTGCACACCTTTAATACCAGCACTCAGGAGGCATAGGCAGGTGGATTTCTGTAAATTCAAGACTATTCTGTCTCAAAAAGCAAAACAAGATCACACCAAATTTCCAAAATCTTAAAGGATCAAAAAAGATTAAAAAAAATCATCCATATCGAACTAAATATATGATAATAAAACAGAAAACCATAAAAGACAAAGTCATTAAGAGAAGTCTTCAAAATAAATATCATCTTAAGGAAAGTGGCAAGCAAACTATAACTGATCTCAGCAAAATATCTAAGAAGCCATTGTGGCTTCTTACATATACTGATGTATGCATTATGTATGGCAACAAAAATGTAATAAAAAACTAACTATTCTGGAAAAATAAATCAAATTGGTCCAATCTAGAATTGTAAAAAAAAAGAGTAAAAATCTCTTTTGAGAGCGTAAAATTAATAGGTTAACAATAAAAATAAGAAGAAAAAAGCAACTAACTCTCAAGAAGAAAGCCAAAAACTAAGGAATATTCTATAAGCTGAAAATAAATGATACTTGAAGATCCCAAGACAAGATGGACCAGTGGATAAAAATGTTTGCCATCCATGAAAGTTTCATAGCCTTCTTCCAAGAACATACAGTATAACAAGAGAACTGACCACTGAAAATTGTATTCTGAACTTCACAGGAACTTTCTGGCAAACAAGCCTTAAACACACACACACACACACACACAAGTCAAATATGTTTTTAAATGTATAATCTCCAGGATTACACTTAAAAACAAAGAATATGACAAGAAAGTAGTGTATTATGGATATTGTGGATAAATCTAAACAAATACTGACTTTCTAAAGCAGTAATTATAGAATCATGTGTGGGTTTCAATTTTCTGAGATTTTTTTTTTTCTTAGAGCAATTCAATATTTACAAAAAAGGTGAGAGAGAAAACAGAAAGTATGGATATTTACCTCATATTTCCTGTTTTCTCATGAATACCAGAGTGATACTTCTATTTTAATTGAATCCACTAAAGCCCACAGTTTATGTTAGAGCTCAATTTTGACGTCTATATTTCCTTAATCATAATATCCAAATATAGAAAATAATAAATATATCTACTCAATAATATCATTTGAAAAGAAAAGAAGAGCTAAAAATGTTTATGTATTATGGTCTGGGGTTATTAGAGAATTTTGTTGAATATAGACTTTGGTGTGGTAAGCCATAAAATTATTTTAAAAAGAATCTGTAAATTCAAAAAACTACCAAACATTGAAGAAATTATTGCTATACTATAGATATTTCAAAGGGAAATTTTTAGTGAATAATAATTTTATGGCAGTATTTTTGAAAATGTTGAAGAAATAGGCCATTTCTCCCTGTTTTTCAAAATAGAAAGAAGGAAATCTGAATAGTATTATGACATTAATAAAACTAGATGGCTGTCAATTTACTTTCTACAAAATTATTCCATGCTTATATCTATGAGATGGTAATTTCCAAAAATATTTTTGCAGAATCAATTTTATTATTACATGAAATCTAAGAAAAATATGCAACACTACTGAACTTTTTTTAGTTTTTAAAGACAGGGTTTCTCCGTATAAAAGTCATAGCTGTCCTGGAACTTGCTCTTGTAAACCAGGCTGGCCTTGAACTCACAGAGCCCTGCCTGCCTCTGTCTTCCAAGGGCTGAACTTAAAGGCATGCACCACCGTTGCCCGGTTCTACTGAACTCATTTTATGGGGATGAGATGTCAGTGATACAGGATCCATCATGAGGAAAGATAATAATCATTCATGAATATAAATACAAATTTCTTAAGTGAAATATAAACCAAATACAGCAATATATAAAAATAATATATCATGAGTAACCTGGTTTATTTCTAGAATGCAAGTATATTTAATATTATACATACATAATCTTGACACTAATAACTTCAAATATAATTGAATGTTTGTGGATAAAAATAAAACTCAGTAGAGAAATAATATTTAAACTTAAATTTTTATTAATTTATTTAGCATGTTTATGCATGTGTGTGTTGTGATGTGTATCTATGTGAGTGTGGAGGTCAGAAGACAAACTGCAGGAGTCAGTTCTTTTATTCCACTGTGTGGGTTCTGAAAATTCCAGCTCAGATTATCAAGCATGGTGGCAAACATGTTTACCTGCTGAGTAATCTCATTGTCTCGGGAGTAAACTTGCATAATCAAGTTGTCAATATTCATTTAAAAACCCTAACAAGTACATAAGCTTTTGTATTTTACAATAAGACCAGAGACTTTTTTCATATCATGAAACAAGACAAAAATGATTACTATCATTATTCAATATTATTTCAATTCAATATTTTAACATAGTAAAATAAGAGTGAGTTTAAAAGCATAAGGTTTGGAAAGGAGAAAATAAACTGTAATCTCGTACATTGATACAATTTTCATTTTAGAAAGTCTAAATTGATAAATTAGTTGTATTAAATTAGTGACATGTTTCTGAATTTTAAAAAATTGGTTATTTCAAACAGTATCAAACAATAAATGAGATAAATATGTCCTATTTAGTAGATGTCTATACTTTTGGGAATAAATCTAATGTAAATTTAGAAATCTTATATATTACAATAATATTAAGATATACAGTTCTTTTCTGGGATGAACCCTGTAACAGGTCATTCAATCTCTAGTGGTAAACCTTAAATGCTTGAACATGCCAGCAACACTAAATGATTAAGTAGTTAAATATATACATATATTATATACACACATATGTGTGTGGAACAATATTTATAGAATAAAACACCCTGAATGAGAGAGGGAATGGGAACACTATTGGAGGGGAAGAGAGAAGGAAAGGAGAAATGTATTATGAGAGACAAAAGAAATGCTTGTAAAATGCCTTCACAAAATGTAACCCCCCTCTCTCTCTGTCTCTCATAAGTGTGTAGATAGATAGATAAATAAATAGATAGATAGATAGATAGATAGATAGATAGATAGATAGATAGATAGATAGATTTTTCCAACTTAAAAAACTGATATGTAGCAAGACCAGAAGATGGCTTAGTAAAGTGTTTGCAACACTTGAGTTCAGATCCCCAACAGCCACATAAAGTGCTGGACACAGCATTATGTGACTTTAATACCAATCCTGGAGAGATAGAGACGGAGAGATTCTGGGTCTAGTTGACCATACACTCAAGCTAATCAATAAGCTCTGACTTCAGTGAGAGATTCTATCTCAAAAGAATAATTAACAGAGGCTATTGAGGAAGATTTTCAACATCCACCTCTGGCCTCACACACGCAACCATCTTCCCCTATGCATAACTAACCTTGCCCCCCACATGATGGTGGTCAGTGTTAACTGTCAATTTGACAGAGTCTATAAGTATCTGGCAAATTAGTCCCTGGGCATGGCTGTGGAGATTGCTTGATTTTTTTTTTAAAAGCTTAAACTAGGAAGACTCATCTTAATTGTTAGTGGCATCATTGCTTGGGCAGGTAGTCCAGGACTTTATAAAATGAAGAATTTGAGCTGAACACTAAAATGCATGCATTTGTTGCTCTCTAGTTCTTGATTGTGAATTAATGTAAACGGTTCCTTCAAGGTCTTGAAGATATGACTTCCTTGCCACAGTGGATTATAATTGTACTGTGAAACAGTTTTTCCCACAAATTGCTCTTCTCTCACTGTATCATCACAGTAGTAGAGAAATTAATGAAAGCACAAATGAGCATATATACACGCAAACACACATTAAAAATATGTAACATGTTTAAGGATATGGAGACAATGTTATTTAAAGATACTAACTCCCTAAATCCATACATAGGTAGAGTGTGTTTACAGTATCTTTTTTTATGAATTTAACAAGCTGATTCTGTCATTTTTCCTGGATGTAATGATGGCAAGAAACAGCCATAGTGTTCATAAAGAAGAAAATGGGAGGAATTGCTAAGACAGTAAGTTAATGATCATGGATACACAACAACAACAAAATCCTGAAACATTTCTATGAATAATTGGACATTTTATCTATACATAACTGCTTTATGGATTAGTGAGAAAATACTGACTCTTAAATATTTCTGAGACATGGGGAATCAGTGCTCTGGGAAACCCAAACAGCCTCATATCACACTAATAAGTAAACATAGAAAAGCAAACTAATTGTAAAAGAGGACAGTACAAATCTTTCAACATAATATTAATTTTTCTTAATACAAGAGTTTATTTTTAAAAATGCTTTAAGTGTGTTTTTATGTGTGTGTGTATGTGTCACAGCATGTATATGGATGTTGAGGACAACTTTGTGGAGTCATTTCACTCCTTTCATATGTATGTGGTTTCTAGGTGTTGAACTCAAGTGGCCAGGTTTCTTCCAAGGATCAAACTCAAGTCACCATACTTACAAGACAAGCTACTTTGCCTACTGAGCTATCTTGCCAATTCGACTCAGAAGTTTCTTAAACATATAAAACTCATGGAAAGAAGTGAAAAAAGTTCTTTGAGGGAAAATTATAGTAATAACATTTTGTTAAAATAAAACAGGAAAAGAATCATCTAAACAACAGCATAACTTTGTATGTTCTGGAAGAATAAAAGTCAACTTTGAAAGTATGAATAACATTGACAAAACTAACTTGACTGACAACATTAGGGGATAGAAAGAGAGAAGTGAGGAAAAATGGGATATGTAATTGTTAAATTATTAAATAAGAACAAATATGACAATATTAATATTGATTTTTAAGGCATAAAAGGGTTTACAAAAGAATATGCTAAATATTTTTATGTCAACAAATTTGATAATCTTGATCAAATGGATAAACAATCTATCAAACTGATCAGAAGAAAGAGAAATTTTAAATAACTCTACAACTAGTAAGAAGATTTAATCAGTAACAAATCAAATCAAAACTAAACTAAACAGGGGATGGAAAAATGGCACAATAGTTAACTGTACATCCCTCTCTGATGGAGACCTGAGTTCAGTTTCTAGTACCTATAATGAGCCATTAACAACAGCTTGTAACTTAAGCTGCATGGAATCCAATTCTTTATTCTGGCCTCTATAAGCACCTACAATTGTGTACATACTCATGCACATACAGACGCACACACACACACACACACACACACACACATGGGGTTGGGAAGGGGAGAGAGAAAGAGACAGAGACAGAGATCACCAACAGGCAACCATCCAAAGACAACTCGGGAGAAGATGAAATCATTGGTGAAATATACCTGATATTTAAAGAAGAACTGACACATATCCTTTTCAAACTTGTCTAAAAATTGTAACTTAATGTTGCAAAGAAATCCAGATAAAAAAAACTATAAGAAAACTACAGAAGAGTATTTGTTATGAAAACTGACTCCATACATCATTAGCAAACTGCAATTGGCATATTAAAATAAAAAGACTTGTTTTGGGAAAAGATTCTCTAGAATGTGTATATAGAATATATGTATGTATTGTTAGATAAAAGATAATTTATCAGATTGGGTTAAATGATAGGGGTTGATTAGTTCAGCAATATCTATCTACATGATGAAGATGTAAAAACTTCAGTAATTGCTCAGTCTTTAAGACTGAATACCTCAGTATAGTATGTTGAAGGCCTGGACGTTCCTTGGAGTGTTAGTGACAATAACTTCACATCATAAGGTCAAAGAAGTCAATGATGCAGCAGCAATGATAGAGGTGCTCATGCAGGGAGAAACAAACATGCGATCACTGAATTTTTCTTGTATTTCTGTATATCTTGGTCTCCTGTTGAAAAGTGATGCCTATTTTGCAGACAGACTCCTCCACTCCCACAGTTAATCCTCTCTAGAAACAATTACAGAGACACAAATCTGGTGTAAGTCTAAATACCAACAAGTTGACAATCAAAATTAGCCATCACAGAGTAGATATCATGACCAAGTAAGATTTATTTTTGAAAAGTAAGGATAATCCATAAGAAAGGTAATTAGTGTAATATATTCTGTTGATAAAAGGAAAATACGATCCTTTTACTTGATATAGAAAGCCTCATTTTATGAAGCCCAATATTTTTATTGATTAAGAAAAAGGAATTCAAACCAGCAATATTTGGAAAACTCACAGATACAAGCACTCAACAGTGTGAAAACATAAAAGTTACCACTAAGATTAGTCAAGGAACAAAAATGTCCATCCATTTTGTCCATTCTATTCAATGTAGTATTAGATGTTCTAGCCAGAGCAAGTTAGAAAGAAAAAGAAATATTAATTTAAAAATAAGAAATATAGCTGTACATTCAAATGACAGAATCTACTTATTTAATGTGTGAATGTGCACAAACACAAGTGTGTCTGTGTTAATGTATGTGCACAAGTGAATGAAAAGGTGCCAAGTGAGGCCACAAGAGGGCACACAATCCCTTGGAGCTAGAGTTATATGCATACCATTAGTGTACCAGTGGGTATATCTTTCCAAAGTTGTAGAGTACAATTCACTAGCTTAGTAAATTATTCTAAGTTATCTACTTCAGCAACCTGTATTGAACTTTCTAACACTAAGTACACTAGCAAGGATGGAGGAAGGATCAGTTCAGTTGAAGCCTGATTTATGTTTCATGCAACCAAGATATTTGATCTTTAACAATAGGGTCTTATCATCTAGCACTGGTGGGCAATTAAGAGTAACAGCAATATCCTGTGTTGATTTGACAATCTCTGGGTTCTTCCTGGCCAGCAATTCGTAGGGATATGTGCCACATCTGACCCTGGAATTTTTGTTTTTTTGTATATTTGGACTCTTGTATTTTTGTATAAGTATTATCCATCCATGTAAAATAACTTTCATCAAACTATTTTGTAAAAGTTTATATTAAAAATAACTTGTAGATGAAATCTGAAATATATATTAAAATGCATTTACTTGATGGCTACAGATGAACACTGCTTAGTTTTACAGCCCACTTTTCAATGGTTTATTTATTAATGGTTCAAATGTTTATTTTCTTGGTGTTTCAATTTTTAATTAGCTTGTGTGTTCTAAATACCAATCAGATATCAGGTATTCAACTGGCAAGGATTTGCTTTTATTACTTCCTTTATTTTGTGACTGTAATATAATTATACAATTTTCCTTTTCCCTTTCCATTCTCCAAACCTGCCTACCTATATACTACTTCTTGTTCTCTTTCAAATCAAGGACTAGCTTTTTTTTATTAATTGTTGTTACATGCATGCAACCACTCACACATATTTCTAAATGCAACATTATTCAGACTGAGCAGGTTGGCAAAGATTTCCTTCCGTTCTTTAGGTTGCATTCATGTAGTAAGTCTTTCTGTATATGCATTGCTTTTATTGGTTAATGAATAAAGCTGTTTTGGCCAGTGGCTTTGTAGAATAGAGCTAGGCAGAAAGACTAAATTGAATGCTGGGAGAAAGAAGGTGGAGTCAATGGGAAGCCAAGTAGCCACTGGAGGAGACAGATGCCTGAACTTTGTCCTATAAGTCACAGCTATGTGGTGATTCACAGATTAATAGAATTGGGTTAATTTAAGATATAATAGATAGCTAGAAAGATGTTTAAGCTATTGCCCAAACAGTATTGCAAATAATATAGTTTCTGTGTGTTTATTTTGGATCTGGGCATTTGGTAATGACAAGCAGCCTCTGTCAACACTGAATCATTAGTTTGTACGGCAGAAATTTTTATTGTTGTTGTCTTCTTTTTAGGGAGGAAAGAGTTTGTTCTCTTTACAATTCCAAGTGTTCTGATTTGTTTAATTTCATGAAGTCCAACTTGATTATTGGTAATGTTTTCTGAGCAACTGGAATCCTTTTCAGAAAGTCCTTACCCAAGCCTATATTATGAAGTATACTCTATACTTTCTTTCTGAAGTTTCAGAGTTTTGTTTATAAATATTAGGTCTTTAATCCATTTGAAATTTATTTGTATATAGGTTGAGAGAGAAGGAACAAAGTTCACCCATTTATGAATAGACATCCATTTGCTAAAGATGCCCTTGTTTCTTTAATGTATTTCTAGCATATTTGTCAAATGTTGATTGGCTGTGAGTATGTAGACTTATATTTGGATCCTTGATTCTATTCCACCCATCATTGTTTCAATTTTTGAGCCAGTACAATGCTGTTTATACTACTGTGGTTCGTAATATAACTTTAAATTAGAAGTATTAATAACTACAGGAGTGTTTTTATTCTTTAGGATTGTATTGGCGATCTGGATTTTTCATGCTTCATATGAATTTTAAAATTCTTGTTTTCTTTTTATTTCCTGTGAAGAACTGCATTGACATTTTTATCAGGGTTGTTATTTCTCATTGTTTCATGCTTGTTGGTAAGATCCTATCGCTGAAGATAACACATACTTTGATCATAGAATATAAAGAAATCAAGTTGGTACTAACCAGGAGGTTTTCTCCATGCAGGATAGATTTCATAGGCTTTAAAGGTTCTTCTCAGACTGCAAGAATAAAAAAGCATCAGCAGTCTTGTACAGCTGAGAATAATGTGAATGACAATAATGAAAAACATAGCAAGATAAGCTCATGGGTGCAATGGTGGCACAAATGTTATGAGATTAATCAACCACTTTCTGCTTATGTTTAGGGACCACTTCATAAATTAAAACTTAAGACTGGTACTGTAACCTGGCCAAGAACTAATGATTGGGAAGCTCGTATGACCCAGGGGTGAATCTACTACTATTATCCTGCTAAGTGGACACGGTATCAAATTTATCTCTAATTCATATCTCTTTACCCATAAATTAATGTAGCTCTCAGACCTCATCAGAAAGGTTTTTGTTCAGTAGACTGAATACAGAGACTCACAACTCATTATAGTACAGAAAATAAGTGTCAGTGGAGTGGATAGTCACAAAGCGAACATTTATATCACTCCCATGGCTTAGGTTCCATCACAGATGAGCAAGAGGAGAGATTTAAGTGCCAAAAGCTAAGGATGAATTCGAGTAAAATGTTATCTTCTGGACATGACAGACCACCTGCAACCATGAACTTACAGCAGCTATGGTTGCCTATGTAAGAAATTCATAAAATAAAACCAGACAGTATTCTAGCATGAAACGGGGATGGAGAGAGGCTCAAAGGACTCCATCACAATTGAGGGGATTCTGGTGAAAAGGCAGTTTTTTTTAAGTGTGAGGCCATTAGTAGGTCAACAACAACCCAGTGGATAGCTTCACATGTATGAGCATATACGAATCATAAAACTGACTTGGCATGTTATTTAAAAGATAAGAGAAAGACAGCATTGGTGGTGGGTATATGAGTACTTAGGAGATGGAGTGGGAGGCTAATATTATTAAAAATAAATTACATGAAATTCTCAAGGAATTAATAAAAATACTGTATTTCAAAAAACCTTTCTTGTTGAATCAGAAGGTATAAAAATATGTTTCTGTTGATAGGCCTTACTATTATTGATAGTAGAATGTATCTCCTATCACTAAACCCTAAGTAGGGACAGAAAAGCATCAGTTCATAATTTAGGAATAAAGCTTCTAGAATCAAATTTGTAAAAGAAACTGGCAGAAATTGGGATAATTTTTATAGGGTATACACTTTCAGTTGCAAGAGGAAAGCTTTTGGAGGTTCTAATATACATGATGCTAATCATAGTTAACATTATTATTGTTTTCACTTGAAATTATATGAGAGTTCGTGTCTTCATCCCTATGATGTACAAGAATGATTACATTGGTCATCCATTTAACTGTACTAATGGGTACACAACTGGTATATATGTCAAATCATCACACAATATACCTGAAACATACAATATACACTAATCTGAAAAGTGACAATTTTGGAGTTAGAGTGTAGTGATATTTTGTTTCTGTTTTCACAAATAAAGCTTGCCTAGAGTTCAGAGATCAGAACTAAGCCACTTGAGGCCAGGCAGTGGTGGCACACACCTTTAATACCAGGGCATGGGAGACAGAGACAGACAGGTCTCTGTTATTGTTAGTTGAAGGCCAGCTTGAGCTACATGAAATTGATCTAGTCTAAAAGAGAAAGAGAGCTCAAACAAAGGTGATCTTAGCACTTGGAATCCCATGCCTTTAATCCAGCACCAGGGTGCTCACAGGAGTGTTACAGCTGGGCACAGAGGGGAATATAAGGTGGGAGAAGACAGGAGTTAATTTAGTCTGGGGGAGTAGTCAGAGGCAGCAGTCTGAACAGTAGTCTAGGCAGTCAGTCTGAGGAGGCAGTCTGAGGACAGGATCACCATTTTGGTCTGATTATTGGTAGAGGTAAGAACTCTAGTGGCTGACCTCTCTGTTTCTCTGATTCTTCAGTTTTCACCCCCTGATAGCTGGCTTTGAGTTTTTATTTTTAATATCAGTTAGAATTAGTGCTATGTTAGAGAGATGACTCAGCTATAAATATCACTTGCTTCTCTTTCAGAAAACCAGAATTTGGGTCTCAGTGCCCACATTCAGAAGCTCACTACTGTTATTAAAACTTCAGGCAATTCAGCATGCTCTTCTGGCCTCCACAGGTATATATACATATACATACATACGTACATACATATATGTGTGTGTGTGTGTGTGTGTGTGTGTGTGTGTGTAGATGTGCGCGCGCACACATCTACACACACACACACACAAATAATTTTATTTCACAGTTTAAACAATCATTCAAACTCAGTATACTTAAGTAAAGATAGAGGATCTGAGGATAATGTTTGAGTGATTGCTAATAATCCAGTAACAGAGTAAATATTAGGCTGTCTTGAAATCTCCTCTGCCCAAGAAATTAGTCTAAAACTTTTCAATTTATCTTCATGTGGTTTATTAGGACAAGGGCAAAATGCAGCCACAAAATATCACAAGAATTATCTCTAGACCAATTGCTAATATTGCTCCCTTCTGAAACCTCTGATCCAGGTTTTCATAGTCCACATGGATCTCAATACTATTGTCTTCCAAGTTCCTACTAGGATGGTCCATTAAGCCTCACTTACAGGGTTCAACCACTTTTCTATCCAAAGTCACAAATTCTTCCACATTCTTCAAAAAACAAAAATGAAAACAAACAAAAACAGCATTTTCAGGCCTGCTACAGCAATAGGTTACTTCTTGGTACTAACTTCTGTCGTATTTACTTTACTATTGTTGCAGTAAGATATCATGGTCAAGGCAATATCAAAGAAAATATTTATTAGAGCTTTGATTAGAATTTCAGCGAATTAGAGTCCATGAACACTATGGTGGAGAGCATGACAGTAACAAGGAAGACATGGCACTTGAGCAGCTACAGAGATCTTACATTTTGGTCCACAAGCACAAGACAGAGCGGTCTGAGAATGGCATTGGCTATTCAGTCCTCAAAGATAACTCCCGGTAACATACCTTCTCCAACACTGCCGTGCCTCATAATCCTTTCCAAATAATTCCCTCAACTGAGGACCAAATATTGAAAGGTGTGATACAATGGGGGGTCATTTTGTTTCAAATCATGACACTTGCCTTTCTTTAAATATTCATTTGTTTTTTGAAATAATGTACTGTTTTTCTGTGTAATACTTTTCAATTTAAAAATAAAAAATACAAAGCTACATAAAATCAGTGCACTCTGTGTAGACCAATTCAGTATATGCGTATACATGCATATTTTCTTTTCAAATAAGCAAATTTGAATTATACTAAACTAACTTGAGATTTCACTTACCATAAAGTAAATATGTTTTACAATGTGGCTTTAATGACTACATATTAGTGAATTTTTGTAGTCTATCACAATTTAAACAATCCTCAGTTGCTATGGATGTTCATTGCATTAAAGTTTGTGATATTAAATTCTACAGTAGGGATCTTTATATTTTCTGTTTATAAATATTTTTATAAATAAATAAATATTTATAAATATTTTTATAAATAAATATTTTTCCAATTTAAAACAAATTATATGTGACTATCCAGGACAAAGATTATGCACATTCTGACCCTTTGAATACATATCAATAAATTTCTGTTTAGGAAGATTTTACTAGTTTTCAGTGGCACAAGTAGGGACTTTTTTATCTTACCTTTTTTGACCTTAAGTATTATTATTATTATTGTGAATTGCGGAAACTTCAAAAATGGTATCTCATTTTAAATTGCATTTCTGAGATTACTCTATGCTATTATTTTCTTTATTTGTGAATTGCTTATTCATAACCTTACTTCACTTCAAAAATAAGGTATTTTTATGTACTTGTCTAATAAGATGTATTACAAAATTATAAATTAGTTGTTTTTTAAGACATTATTTCATATAGTCCATATGGGCCACCAACTCAATGTGCAATCTTACTTCCTTCAAATTGCAGTGCTGGGAATACTGGTGTGCACCACCACATTCAGCTAAAAGACAATTCTTTATCTAGAATAAACATTGCAGGTCATTTCCAGTCCACTAATGCTTTTTGGTAATATTGTCTAATCTACTGTTTCCCACATTTTTTAGTTTAGAAATAGCTTTATTCCTACAGAAAAATAATCGTTTATGTTTTTCTATAATATTTCATAGCTTTAATTTTGTTAGCTCTTACATTTATTTTTTAAAACTTTGTGTATATTGAGAGATATTTTATTTTGTAAATGAAGTTTGCCTGAAGATCAGAGTGCAAAACTAGTCACACTAGTCAGCCATACAGGCCAGGCAGTGGTAGCACAAACCTTTCAGCAGCCACAGTAGTTAGCCATAGAGCCTGGGCAGTGGTAGTGCATATCTTTAAACCCAGCAACCACACAAGTTAGCCATAGAGGCCGGCTTTTGGTGGTGCATACCTTTAATCTCAGAGAGGAATATAAGACAGGAGGAGACAGGATCTCAGGGTCTCAGTGTCAGTCTAAGGTTTGGTGGAGAGCAGCACACTCTGAGAGTCGCCCCTTTGGTCTGAGCATTAGTAGAGGTGAGTACTCTCTAGTGACATGGCTGCTTTGCTTTTCTGATCTTCAGCTTGAACCCCAGTATCTGTCTCTGAATTTTTATTTTTCATGCTACATCCGTACATGACCTAGAAATTAAAATATTTTTAAATGTTTACGATAATACTATTTCTCAAATAATTTGTCCCTTCCTTCTTCGTATGTTGTTTAAACAACAACTTAAAAAAAATCTATTACTGGAACTCCTCACCAGCTGGCAAGCAGGTGAGATCTGCCTCCAGGCTGTACTACCACCCAACCCTTCCAACCACTGAACTCTGCCCTTTCATGACTCACTCTGATGCCCAAGCCCATGCATCTGAACATCCTTACCATGGTGAGACCTACCCTTCAACCCCAGAAAACTACATAGGCACAGTTGAAAATCACACCAGTTGGAAGAGCAATCACCACAAGGTGGCAAGCAGACTATATGCACACAGGTGCAAACCAGCCCAGTTGGAAGAACAGACTGCATAGGCACAGGTATGACCCATACTAGTTGGAATAAGAGATGAACAAACACCAATGTAAGAATACACTGAAAAACCGAAAGAGCATGATGGCACCACCAGAACCCCCCAGTGATCCTACAAGAGAAAGACATGAACATCCCAATGCCACTAAAACACAAGAAAAGGACCTTGAATATAATTTAATAAAGATAATAGAGGTGTGATCCCCGACCAAACCAGCGACCACCCCACCGGCCCACAAGCAACTGGAGGGAAAAGTGAGTATCTGATATCACAGCTGAAGAGCCCTGCTCTCTAGGTCTTAACCTTCCCACTCCCCAACCCATGGCACCCCCAGCAACCAGGCAGCAGCGCCTTCTCCCACCAACCATCCCCTACTGCACCAACAAACACAGGACCCACTGACTCCACCTGCACCTGGAGGGACAGGCCCTAGCACCCACCCTTCCCTCACTCACAGTACCCCCAGTGACCAGGCAGCAGTACCCTCTCCTGCCAATAATCTCTCACTGCACCAGGGACTGCACCATTAGGCCCGCTGACTTCACACAGCGAACACTGGTGTCACAGGTCCCAAATGTACCCAGAGGAAGAAGCCCCAACTGAACCTGGAGGAAGAGAGACCATCAAAGCTACAGATCACACCTGTACCAACTGGAGGAAGAGATGGGTAGACAACAGTGTAAAAATACATACATCATCATAAAGATCAATATGGCAATACCAGAAACTAGTGATTTTACAACAGTACAGCCTGCATATCCCAACATAGTTGAAGCAGAAGAAAATGACCTTAAAAATAACTTTATGAATATGATAGAAGCCCTTAAAGAGGAAATTAAAAATTTCCTTAAATAAATTGAGGAAAAGACAAACATGAAATTGGAAGAAATCAATAAGTCCCTTACAGAAAGTCAAGAAAATTAAGAAAACCAAGAAAAAAATAAGTGAAGGAAACAGTCCAAATCTTGAAAATTCAAATAGAAGCAATAAAGGAAACACAAACTGTGGAAATGGAAAATCTGGGTAATGAACAGAAACTACAGATGCAAGCATGACCAACAGAATACAAGCGATGGAAGAGAGAATCTCAGGTGTTGAAGATACAATAGAGGAAATAGATTCTTCAGTCAAAGAAAATGTTAAATCCAACAAATTCTTACCACAAAACATCTAGAAAATCTGGGATACCATGAAAAGACTATACCTAAGAATAATAAGGATAGAAGAAGGGAAAGAATTGCAGCTCAAAGTCACAGAAAATATATTCAGCAAACTCATATAAGCAAACTTTTCCAACCTAAAGAAGGCTATGCTTATGTAGGTACAAGAAGCTTACAGAACAAATAGACTGGATCAAAAAAAGTCCCCTCATGTCAAATAATAATCAAAACACTGAACATACATAATAAAGAAAGAATATTAAGAGTTGCAAAAGAAAAAGGACAAGTACCATATAAAGGTAGACCTATCAGAATTATACCCGACTTCTCAATGGAAACTCTAAAATCCAGAAAGTCCTGGACAGATGTGCTGCAGACACTAAGAAATCATGCATCCCAGCCAAGATTATTATACCCAGCAATGTTCTCAATCACCATACATGGAGAAAACAAGATATTCCATGACAAAACCAGATTTAAAAATACCCATCCATGAATCCATCCCTATAGAAAGTATTAGAAAGAAAACTCCAACACAAGGAAGCTAACTCCACCCACAGAAAAACAGGCAACAGATAACCTCACACCACCAAACCCCAAACACAAACACTACGACCACCACCACCAAAACACAAATATAACAGGAATTAGCCATCAGTGGCCCATAATACCTCTTAATAGCAATGGTCTCAATTCACCTAAAAAAAAAACACAGGTTATCAGAATGAATATGAAAATAGGCCTCAACCTTCTGCTGCATACAAGAAATACACCTCAACCTCAAAGGCAGACATTACCTGAAAGTGAAGGGTTGGGAAAGATTTTCCAAGCAAATGGACCTAAGAAACAAGTGGGTGTAGCTATCATAATATCTAAAAAATAGACTTCAAACTAAAATTACTCAAAAGAGATGGTGAAGGACATTTCACATTCACCACAGAAAAAATCCATCAAGATGAAGTCTCATTTTTAAACATCTATGCCCCCAATACAAGGGCACATACATTTGTAAAAGAAACATTACTAAAACTTAAATCACAGATTAAACCTCATACACTAATAGTGGGAGACTTCAACACCCCACTCTCACAAATGGACAGGTCTGCAAGACAGAAACTTAACTGAGAAATGAGGAAACTAACAGATGTCTGACTCAAATGGACTTAACAGACATATCTATACCCCACATATAAAATTCAAGTTCTAGTTGATCCAAGACCTCAACATAAATTCAATTACACTGACCTTGATAGAAGAGAAAGTAGGAAGAACACTTGAACTCATGGGCACAGAGGATAATTCCTAAATATAAAGCCAGTAGAATAGATACTAAGATTGATAATTAATAAATGGGATCTCCTGAAACCAAAAGCTTCTGTAAGGCAAAGGACACTGTCAATAAAACAAAATGGCAGCCTACAGAATGGGAAAAGATCTTCAACAACCCCACATCTGATAGAGGGCTGATCTCCAAAATAGACAAAGAACTCAAGAAATTAGACATCAAAACACCAAATAATCCAAAAAATGGGGTACAGATTTAAACAGAATTCTTAACAGAAGAATCTCAAATGGCCAAGAAATTGTTCAACATCTTTAGCTCTCAAGGAAATGCAAATCCAAATGACTCAGAGATACCATCTTATACCTGTCAGAATGGCTAAGATAAAAATTGCTAATGACAGACTATGTTGGATAGGATGGGAATAATGGGAATACTCCTCTGCTGGTGGGAGTTTTATGATTTCTGGCGGGTCCTGAGCAGCTGGCGGCAGGTCTCAGGTAGTGGGTCCCGAGAGCTGCCAGCCCTGGGCTGGTCCCAGCAAGCCCGGGGGGTGTAAGCAGGCGGTGGGTAAAAGGCACATGGGCAGATACATCATATAGAATAGAATTGGGTATTTATTACTTAAAGAAAGGTGGAAAGAAAGGAGAGAGAGAGAGAAAGGGAAGAGAGAAGAGAAAGGAGAGAGACAGAGAAGGGAGTGGGAGAAGGGAAGCATGCACGCCAGAGGCACAGTGAGAATCTAAGATGGGGGGGGCGGGGGTCGCCGGGAGTGGGCATGGCTTGTCTTTTAAAGAGACAAAAATCATAACAGGGAGTGCAAACTTGTACAGCCACCTTGAAAATTTGTATGGTAGTTTCTCAGAAAATTGAGAATCAATCTACCTCAAGACCCGGATATATTACTATTGGGCATATACTCAAAAGATGCTAAATCATACTAGAAGGACACTTTCTCATCTATATTCATAGCAGTCAAATTCATAATAACCAGAACCTGAATACAACCTAGATGTCCCTTAACCAAAGAATTTATAAAGTATATATGGAACATTTATACAAAGGAGTACTGCCTAACACTAAAAAAAGGTAACATCATACAATTTACTGACAAATAGGTGGAACTAGAAAATAGATTGAACCTCCTGAGTGAGGTAACCCACTCCAAAAAGATAAATGTGGCATGTACTCACTCATAAGTGGATATTAGATGTAAAGCAAAGTATAACCGGGCTATATAATCCAAAGCCCCAAAGAAGCTATGTAACAAGAAGGACCCTGAGAAGGATGCATAGATTTTCCTGGAAAGAGGAAATAGATGATATGTCCTGGATAAGTTGGTTCCAAGGGGATAAGTGGAAGGAAGGGTATGGGAGGATGGGAACATGATGGATTGGGTTGGTCGAGTTGGGGGCAGGAAGGAGAGGGAGAATAATGAAAGGATGTCCTGATAGAGGGGATCATTTGGGGATTAGGTAGAAACTTGGTGCAAGTAAAACTTGCAGGAATCCACCACAAGGATGACCCCAGCTAAGACCCTTAGTAATAGTGGAGAAGGTACCTGAACTTGCCATCTGTCATCAGATTGCTAAGTATCCTAATTGTCATCAGAGAGCATTCATCCAGTAACTGATAGAAGCAGATGCAGAGATCCACAGCTAAGCAATAGCCTGAGATTTGGGAGTCCTGTTAAGAAAGGGAGGAAGGTTTTATCCCATGCTTTTTCAGACCCAGGCCAGCTGGCCTCGGTGGGTTCCCAATAGAACATCCCCATTGTCTCAGTGTGTGGGTGCACCTCTTGCAGTCCTGAGTTCCTTGCTCGTGCTCTCTCTCCTTCTGCTCCTAATTTGGACCTTGAGATTTCGGTCCAGTGCTCCAATGTGGGTCTCTGTCTCTGTCTCCTTTCATCGCCTGATGAAGGTTAATATTCAGGAAGATGCCTATATGTTTGTCTTTGGGTTCACCTTCTTATTTAGCTTCTCTAGGATCGCGAATTATAGGCTCAATGTTGTTTATTTATGGTTAGGATAAAACCGGACTCGCTGAACATAGTGGACAATGAGGACTACTGAGAACTCAAGAACAATGGCAATGGGTTTTTGATCCTACTGCACGTACTGGCTTTGAGGGAGCCTAGGCAGTTTGGATGCTCACCTTACTAGACCTGGATGGAGGTGGGTGGTCCTTGGACTTCCCACAGGTCAGGGAACCCTGATTGCTCTTTGAGCATATGAGGGAGGGGGACTTGGTCGGGGGAGGGGAAGGGAAATGGGAGGCGGTGGTGGGAAGGAGGCAGAAATCTTTAATAAATAAATAAATTAAAAAAAAGAAAAAGAGGAAGGATTATGAGAGCAAGGGGCACCAAGATCATGATAAGGGAACCGGCAGAGACAATTGACCTGAGCTAGTGGGAGCTCAGGGACTCTGGACAGACAGCTGCAGAGCCTGCATGTGACCAACCTAGGCTCTCAGCATGTGGGTGATGGTTTTATAGCTTGGTCTGTTTATGGGGCCCCAGCAGTTGGATCAGGACCTGTCCCTGGTGCATGAGCTAATTTTTTAGAACCTATTTCCCGTTCTGGGGAGCCTAGCACAGCCTTGATGGAGGGGGAGGAGCTTGATCCTGCCTCAGTTTGATATGTCATTCTTTGTTGACTCCCAAGGGAGGCCTATCCCTTTCTGAATGGATAAGTGGATGGAGAGTAGAAAGGAAGTTGGGGGAGGGAACAGGAAGAAAGGAGGGAGAGGAAACCATGCTTGGTATATAAAATAAAGAAAAAATAATAAAAAAGAAAAAACTATGACTGAAATTCTTAGAATTTCATTTTTTATAGTTTTCCCTTGGTCTTGATTTTGCTACGTAAGTGAATTTAGACTTTACATAGGAAAAACAGGGGTCTCAGAAGAGTTGGATGATTTATCTCAGGGCAACTAGCTTATAAGTAACATTAACCCAGGCTTCAAAATCAAGTAATCTGACTACTACCCAAATGATCTTTATTTTGTCACTACAAAAAAAAAGGATCAGACATTTCAAATAAGTATTGGAACTAGAGCAAATTTCAAGTCATTTACAAGTTTATAGTTGTGAATATGACCTCCACATTATAATTTAACAATTTAAGTCGCTAAAATGCAGTTTATGCATACTAAAACCAGTAAACATTCATCTAGAAGCAAAATATATATCAGTGACTGCTGAGAGTTAGAGAATTAGTCTTCCTTGAGATGAACCTGTAATAGGCTTTCCAGTATTAAGTGGTCAGCCTTGAAATTATATACATCCTAGCAAAACTAAACAGACGTAGCAGGATTTATTTAGTTAGGTATAAGTTTGTAAGTCTAGTTATAGATTTATTTAGTTATAAGTTTACCTGTAACAGTAGCAACTAAAGAAAAGGAGGCCATGGATTTGACAGCAAGTAAAGAGATGCATGGAATGGGTTTCAGGGAGGAAAGGAAGGGGACAGATAATGCAATTCTGTTTTAATTAAAATTTTAAAAAGAAAAAAGTAAGTCTCGTTTTTTCTTTTACTTTAAGATTTTTTGACGCCACTGTTATTGAACACTGAAAATTTTACTACATATATAATGAAACAATGCTGGTAAGAATGTGCTATTGCATATGTACCTATTTAAATGTCCTTTTGTGTTGAGATAGTTATGCTAAAAATACATGTTATTTAGACCAGTGTTGTGCAACTCAGTGACACCTGAAATTGCGCATAGTCATTTTGTCATTATGAGTTAAGATATATAGCACAGAATTAAAAAGAACCTGGGATTTCAAACAAGGTACTTTCATTTTAGGAAATAACGCTTTTTGACTGTGATATCAGAATTGGGGTCTGAGAATCATGTAGCTGTGATGGTTTTCCTGGGCTGACTCATAATATGACTGCTCTCATCATGGAACTTATTGCTGTAGTCACTGCAGAGCAAAGGTCTACGGAAAAAAAATTCAATTTCCAATTCCTCCCTGCTCTCATAGCAACATGATACTTTTTCTTATGTTCTCACTTACACATGAAGACAACAAATCCAGACTTAACTTCTTATATAAAAACAGTGACACTTTTTCCTCTGTTACTAACACCTCTCATACTCATCCCCTTCAATACTCCCTTGAAATTCAAGGAAACATGTCATTCATTACACACACCACCAGGAACATAATTCTCCAGCTATTTTGTTTAATGTAAGTTCTCTCCAGGGATTTGTATTTCAGTCATGTACATACCTGAAAATTTAACTCAGAAGATGGATTAAATAGTTGGAAAAATTAACTTTCAAGCAGTTTGGTGTTAAGCATTTAATTTTATGGTTCAAATGAAATCAACTAAAAAGCAGTACAATTAATCAGATTCTAGCAGGATTGTCCATGAAACATTCACATATCCACTTTTTGTTATACAAAATATGCTTTTAAACTTTCAATATAATATCTGATTCATTATTTCAAATGTGACTTACTTTAAAGCCATTCAGATTTCTCTCTCAAGTAAGAAATTGCTGTCCTCCCCTGATCTAGACATTCATGATTATTTGATAAAAGTGGTAACTATTGTTTATGATTCATAAATATATTCTAATTTATTCTACTCAAAATAAAATACCACTAATGAAATCTAAAAGGAGATTAGTCTAATAGTTATTTTTCTTTCTAAATAATTGATGTTTAGATGAAAAAATAAGAAACGCTAAATGTCATAAATGTGAATATTTATTTTGGCCACATACAGATGACAATGTTATTAAATAAAATCATTTTTGCTTTCCTTCAGTCTCAAAACTATTTTTTAAGAATGCATCTCAGGGATTTGAAGAAATAGTTCAGCAGTAAAGAGCACTTGCTCTTTACAGGAATGAGGTTTTGATTTCCAGCACATTTCACAACCGTCTGTAACTCTAGCTCCAGGAATCTGATATCTGATGCCCTCTTCTGTCTGATCTCCATGGATAATAAACACCCATGTGGTGTGTATTATATATATATATATATATATATATATATATATATATATATATATATATATATATATATTAGTGTATGTGTATATGTATATATACGTATACATTCAGTCAAAAATACATAAAAATAAAAATATGTAATAAAAATATATTTAGGCATAACAAAATGGCTTAATTGGTAAAGACAACCTGAGTTTAATCTCCAGTATCCATATTGGTTGAAGGAGGTGACCAACTTCCCCTTAATTTGCTCTCTGTTATCAATGTGTGTCATTCTACACACCGCAAGAAATGAATAATTAAGGCAAAAAGAATGTGTCTATTGAAGAAATAATTTTGTTCTTCTTCACCTTTTGGCTTTATGTCCTATTCAACACACAGAGAGAGAGACAGAGACAGAGAGACAGAGACAGACAGAGATACACACACACACACACTTCCACTTTCACCCTGAATGTTTATTGGCACTTCAAAAATGAAATTCACCTTTTCATATTTGTCTCTTTCTGCATCTACAAGTCTCAGTCAATGAAACTGGCAACTTAAAGGAACCTAGACCCACTAAACATTCTTTATTCAGTTTGTCATATTTAGATTGCTGGTTTTTATTTGCCTTTTAAATATTTCTTATATGGGTGTGTTTTAAAATCTATATTAACGTTATTAATGTCTAGAAAGTATTTCATGTGAAACATTCCAATGCTTGCAATGTTCCATGACATTCCTTTTTTTCTACCTCAATATACTGACAACAGTGTCTGAAGAAAAAGAATCTATTTGAAAATGTGACTCCACTTATTACTCTGCAGTTCAAGTTTTCTTACTATCCATGGCATAAAGCCCACACATTGTATTGTTCAGTACTTAAAAGTACTGAGAGTCAGACAATCTGTTCTTAGTCTGTTTTTTAGTTTCTCTTGTTTACACTCTCCGTTTGGAACTCCCACACATCTCACACTCAAACTATATCACACAGAACATCAAAATTAAATAACCTTTCACTCCAAAAGTGCTGTCTTATATTTTGTTCCTGTCCTATTATGCTCTCATAGCACTTTGTACTTTGATAATGTGTTTGGCAGCTTAATATGTTCCTCTTGGTCATCAGCACAGTGAGCTATTCACAGTCTATTTTCTGGAAATCAAGTTGAGATTTTTGATTTTTGAGACAGCTGTAAAGAACGCACTAAAGATAAAGTCCATTGGGAGTTTTATATGCTGTGTTATTATTCTAAGTTACAACCTAAAAACAATTTATCTAAAGAAAACTATTTAAACATTTTTCTATGATATCATTACAGAGATACATTTAAACAAGAATCTTAAATATACTCAATAAAATATCATGGATTTCATATAAGAAAATATTATGAAGAGTGCTGTAGATTCTCAGCTATAGCAACTTATCTACTTTGTGATAGTTTGCATATATGCAAATATATGAACTATTTATTATTTATCTGATCATATGCTCCTGTGTTCTTCACACATAAAAGTGTTCCATAACTTCGTCTTTGAAATACAAAGGATAAATTTTAGTTTTAAAGATAATTTCTTAGCAAGTGTTCAAATCTATGTCAAATAAAATTTCTAACAGGCACATATCCACATTTTACTTTCAACAAACATCTACTCAGAAAAGAAATACACTCATAAAATATAGGATTAATCCAAGTTGGAGTGATGGCTGGATTATTTTTTGAATTGCCCAGTCATCCATTCCCTTCCATTAAACAAGCTAATATAAAATGAAGGATTTGGAGCCCTTATCTGTGGCATCCTGCTATTTCTCTATAAAGTAACCATCATTTATAATTTAAAGTTTCAGATAGATTTCATATCCTATTTCTCAAAAATAATTAATAAATATTTTCCAAAGAGTCTTTTATTGCATTGTTTCTTTAACCTTTGAAAATGTATTTTTGTTAACTCTGGTAAGCTATTGTACATTTTGAAAACTTTAGTTTGACTTTTTTCATTCATTGATAATAGTGGTTATTAATATATAACATGGGAAATGATGGACATTTATAGTCTCACAGGATACAGTCATAGGTAGCATACTACTAGTTTCTCCCAAATGTTGAAGCCGTGAGAGTCTAAGCTTACCTAAACCTTGTATGCATGAATGCATACCCAGTCATATAGCAGAAGCAGTGATTTCTAAAAATATTTCATCTTTAAGCCTCCCCAGGATTAATGTCTCCTTTAAAATCATGCTGGTGAAACATAATTCTAGTATCACAGTAATAAGAAACAGAAAAGTGATAAGATAAGACAAATTTTAAAGAGTTTATTTTAAAATAAAAGTTAAGGACTGAGAGAGTAGTTCAGTGGTTGAATGCTTGTCTCACATCTGCAAGGACCTAGGCACACATCCCTTTTAAAAATGATACTTGCACTTACTTTAGTAAAAATATTTCTATTATTGCCATATGGTATATATGATAATCAACTTCATAGCTATAAATAAGGTCTTAAAGTTTGCAAATAATTCCCATTGTCACATTACAATGCAATAGTGAAGCACTGACATGCTGATTATTTTATTACATATGACACATAATGCTATTTTCCCCTTCCACATTATGAATTAAAAATGCTTGACACAGGTTTCATGCGAAGAAGCATTTTGTGTCAAATATGAGAGAAAATATTTTAGTTTAAATGTTTGGAGTATATGACTTATTTCCTTTTTCAAATTGACTATTTCCTTTTTCAAATACAGAAGTGTAAATCAAAGAAGAGTGGTAAAATGAAGGTCTAACAAATAATCTCTTTTTTTGCATTTGTCTTTTTAGGTCTGAAAAATCGCCTTTTCATTTGAAGCCTTAACTTAATAGCCTTTCCTGACATTCTGCTGCTCACACTGATTCCCCCTTTCCCGGACTCCTACTGCACTGAGAACCAGTACCACACAATTTTGCACTTAATTGTTATAATAGTTTCATGAGTCAGTCTTCTCAACAAGATTGTAAGCTCTTTAACTGCACAAATCATGTCTTACATGTCTTGCCTGGCACAAAATTGGATAATTGTTGATTAATAAATGCAGCCAGCAATTTTCTCCTTTTTGAATGTTTCTACTCCTCTCATCTGAGCCTGCTTGAGAAAGGTCAGGCTCCAACAACAAAAAATAATTTTTAAACTAGGCACTCAACAGTATCTTGTAATATTAGAACCAAGATAAACAAGAGCTCCAGAAAATCAAGATACATTGCATATGTAGTCTGAATTTTATAAGATACATTATTATATGTCTCCAAAAAGCCTTTTTAAAAAATGAGAACATTCTTGTAAAAATTCAGCATCATGTATTGGGCAGCTATGATGGATTGGACATTATTTAAGGAACACAAATGGATGCAAAAGGCCCCTGAATAATAAAGAAGACAATTATTTCTTCATATCACTATGCAAGTTTCTTCACATAATATGGTTTGCTTACACTGTCCCCATAAAAAGATTCATGCTCATTTTACAGGGGGAATAAACTACATTTTAGAGGGGTTATGTTATTTGTTTAAGAGCATAGCATCCAAATAAATGGTTGAATCAGTAATGAAATCCATGTTTGTTTATCTTCAAAAACTGATGTTATCATTGTCAATGAGTGTAACTACAGAAAGAAAAACTATATAAAGTTGCGAACGGTATGATATCACATCATTGCACATTGTATACATGGTATGAAATATCACAATATATGCTATTCATATATGCAACTAAAATTATTATATAAGATAAAATAGTATCTGTAGTAGAGTTTGAAGTCAGCAATTGTGGTGCCACCAGAAGTTCTTTTATTGTACAGGATTGTTTTGGCTATCCTGGGATTTTTGCTTTTCCATATGTTGAGTACTGTTCTTTTGAGGTCTGTGAAAAATTTTGCTGGGATTTTGATGGGCATTACATTGAATCTGAAGATTGTTTTTGGTAAGAATGCCATTTTTACTATGTTAATTCTAACTACTCAAGAGCATGGGAGATCTTTCCACTTTCTGGTGTCTTCTTCAATTTCTTTCTTCAAAGATTTAAAGTTCTTGTCATACAAGTCTTACTTGTTTGGTTAGAGTTACTCCAAGATATCTTATGCTATTTGTGGCTATTGTGAAGAGTGTTGTTTCTCTGATTTCTTCCCCAGCCCTTCCATCATCTGTGTACAGGAGGGATACTGACTTTTTTTTTAGTTAATCTAGTATCCAGCTACATTCCTGAAAGTGTTTATGAGTTGTAGAAGTTCCTTGGTAGACTTTTGGGGGTCTCTTATGTAAGCTATCATATCATCAGCAAACAGTGAGAGTTTGACATCTTTTCTGATTTGTATCCCCTTGATCTCCTTTTGGTGCTCAAGAAATTGGTCGTCAAAAGAACAAATAAGCCAATAAAAATGGAGTGCAGAGCTAAACAGAGAACTCTCAACAGAGGAATCTAAAATGGCTGAAAGACACTTAAGTAAATGTTCAGTATCCTTAGTCATCAGAGAAATGCAAATCAAAACAATTCTGAGATTCTATCTTACACCTGTAAGAATGGCCAAGATCAGAAACACTGATGACAACTTATGCTGGAGAAGTTGTGGGGTAAAGGGAACACTTCTACATTGCTGGTGGGAATGCAAGCTGGTACAGCTCCTTTGGATATCAGTGTGGTGATTTCTCAGAAAATTAGTAAACATCTTTTCTCAAGACCCAGCAATACCACTTTTGGGTATATATCCAAAGTATGCTCAATCGTGCCACAAGGACATGTGCTCAACTACGTTCATATCAGCATTGTTTGTCATAGACAGAACCTGGAAACAGCCTAAATGCCCCTCGACCAAAGAATGGATAAGGAAAATATGATATGTTTACACAATGGAGTACTACACAGCAGAAAAAATTAACAACATCTTGAATTTTGTGGGAAAATGGGTGGAGCTAGAAAACATCATTTTGAGTGAGTAACCCAGACACAGAAAGACAATTATCATATGTACTCACTCATAAGTGGCTTTTAAACATAAAGCAAAAAAATAGCCTACAAATCACAATTACAGAGAACCTAGACAACAATGAGCACCCTAAGAGAGACATACATAGATTTAATCTACATGGGAAGTAAAAAAAGACAAGATCTCCTGAGTAAATTGGGAGCATGGGGACCTTGGGAGAGGATTGAAGGGGAGGGGAGAGTCAGGGAGGGGAGCAGAGAAAATGTAGAGCTCAATAAACATCAATATAAAATATAAAATAATATCAAAATAAGATGTGCATTGTGATATATACCTTTAATTCAAGTGCCCAGAGATAGAGGCGGGTGTATCTCTATGAATTCAAGGTCAATCTGGTATATATATAGGGATGCAGGCCAGCTACAACTATCCAGTGAGACCATGCCTTAAAAACAATATTAAAACAAAATGAAGATCCTGAAAATATATGCACAATAAAACAAGAACATGTATAACAAATCTTATGGGGGAAAAGGAGAATAGGTGATACACAGAGAAAAGAGCAACTAAGCCTGCTTTTGAAAATCTGAAGGAACATTTTTCTAGAGGGGAAGTGAAACATTTCTAAGTAGTAGATTACTTTTGAAAGTTTCCATAATTGCAGTTGCTATTTTAAAGATTTATTTATTTTGTTTGATGTATGTGAGAGTTTTGCTCGCATGTATGTATGTGCATCATGTGCATGTCTGGTGGCCAAGGAGATCAGATTAGGGCATTGAATTCCCTGGAAGTAGAGTTATTGATGGCTGTATGCCACCATGTGGGTGCTTGGAATTGAACACAGGTCCTCTGAAAGAACAAGTACTTTTATCTGGTGGGTCATTCCTCCAGCCACCTTTACAGTTGCTATTTTTTATTTTGAGTAGTTTGAACAGTCTTCCTGGAAATTCAGATTATATGACTTTAGATACTGTATTTTTTTTACCATCACAGAACTACCACAATTCCTGGAGCATAAGAGAAATTTAGAGCTATTTCTTGAATGACTGAGTTAATGGGTAGTATGCTATCTGAGTTGTCTACAGAATGATCAAAAGAATAATACAAGGTGAACAAGATGAAAAATAGTTCCTCAATAAGATATAAGCTGAATAATTAAGTTATTGAATGATTGCATAAACTCAAGTAAGTATTTTTAAAATCATGATCTGGACCCTAAGTGAGTAAAGGCCTTGCCAACAGTCAAAATTTTTGACCCAATATTAAGAAAGCACATTTGTATGCAATATTTTGTCTTGCCCTGAATAAGACTTCAAAGAAAACCAGTGACAACTGTAGCTTTTCCAAGAATTGACAAGAATATGTCATCACATATTTCCAGCCCAGAGTTGGATATTTAAACCTAGCATAATAGTGACTAGAAACCATAACAATGTATTTAAGAATGTATATTAACATGACAACATATTCATTTCTCATAAGTTGACTCTAAAAATAAATATGGGGAACCAGTATAATGAAATAGCCAAGTGGTAATAAACATAACCTGATTTTGAAGAACCGATTACAATAAAATTCTGGATGACTACTATTGGGTCAGAAACATATTTCTATATACTTATATACAAACTAGGGATTCTTTAAATAAGGACAAGTAAATGTCTATATCATCTTCTTGGAGGTCATGGTATCTAGTAGTAGGATTATGAGAAAATTATCTTAGATTTCAAATGAGCACTGTTGTTTGCTCCTTGTAATTTTGGATCATCAATTATAGCCAGAAGCTAGGAATGGTAGTTATCATATGTAAGTCTAGTTTGGTATATAAAGGCAGGAGGATTATAACAAATTTAAGGCCTGTTTGGTCTGTGTATGTACTGAATTCTAGGCCATCCAGGACTACTTAGCAAGACCCTGATTCAAACCACAATAACCATGACAACAGAAAAATTATAGCTAGAAGTACAAATATGATAATAAACACATGGATCCTTGATACCAACAATACAGCTGTCAAAGTATCTTCCAAAGTGAATCTCATCATGCTTGCATCATTAGAGTTATAAAATATGAAACATGTTTTCAGGCATTAATCATATGTGTGACTTAGCTAGGTAGCATAAAACATGTGACTGTTACTCTACCCAGCAATATGTTTGAAAGCATGAGTTGCTTTCTTCTTTATTTGGCGTTTTTACATAATAAATAAATCCCTTTCAAAGCTTTGTGTTATAAGGCAGAGGTAATTAGAACACCTCCTATTTATTTTGTTAAAAATCCTTATGGAGACGGCCATTATTTTTGTTCTTTCAAAAGTTTATTAATCTCATACTTAAAGATTCAGCAAAATAGATATATTCTTTATTAAATTATCTACAAAACCAAACCCATTATTTACTGTGACATATGAAGCATGTAGAACAAGTTAATGGAATCTATAGTATTAGAAACCTTCATGTAAGTAGGTATTGATGAGGTCTAAAATTATCCCACAGTTTCTTGATGCATCATGTCATTGAAGTAAATGTATTGAAGATGGTGAGAAATAGAACTGATTTAAATTCCCGAGGAAAACCTGCCTCTTGATTGCTAATAAGCAACACTAGTAACAAAAACAAGTGTGTTGTTCCAAGAAAGTCATATTATTGTATGTGTATAGAGACATATTTTTATAAACTGTTTAAAGTGCCATATTATCTGGTTGAATACCATGAATACAAAATACAAATGGAAATATAATAGAAAATTTAAGCAGTAAATCGAATATGTGTTGTCCAAACACCTTTGACAGACAAAAGCATTTCCAAGCAGAATATCTGGATTTAAATTGTTTACTCGTTAATTTCTCATGAATTTTGTCCCTATTACTCCCATATCCATACTGTTAACTTTAGTTTCAGTCAATAAGCATTTATTGTATAGTTATCATGCTGAATGTGGATAATGGAAAAGGGATTACACAAACATAAATTAAACATAATCTGATCCCAGTTATCAAAGAAGTTACAATATAATGGGAGAAATCAGGTGCACAATTAACTTATAAATAAAGTAATCATATCCTAAGCAGAATTTTGCAAAAATAATTTACCAGCTATTATTAAACTGTGAATTTATTGATATGATTATTTTTATGTTTATCGTGATATTGAGAGGAAAGGGGGAAAGACAAAAGATATTATTGACAATTCTTGCTCTCAAACTTTCACATTCTCAGTTAGTGTGGGTCTACATAGCGACCAGTTCTCATTATATAAAAGTTGAAAACAACTATGAAGCTATATATCAAAAGGAGAAAACAATATAATATTGGATACATAAATTCTAAACACATACAAAGAATAAATATAGAAATAGATTTTTTTAAAAAATCAAGATTTCTTCTGGTTCTAACAAGTTACTGGGAAAATTACATAGTAATTCTGAAATCCCAATTTCTATTCATAGCATTGTCTAATATTGATATAAGAATAAATCGTACTGTTCACATACATAGTACAAGTCTTACTTGTTCCAAAAAGCATTATCTGACTTCAAGTTTCAGTGATTACATCCTCCTATGAGCTGCTATAGATCTCATTATGTGTATCATTCATTTAGTGCCTGATGATAATGCCTGTATAGTTGTTTTGTATTCTTTAAAGGATTTACTACTGTCTGTCTCTATATAAATCGATTGCAATATTCTGGATAACAACAGAAGCATCTTAAAATACTTTGTAAGAATTCATTCCTAGTGCCTTGCCACTCAGATCTTGGGTAGATTTTCAATAAACATTTATTCTAAAACTGAAACTTTTCTAATTCATACTGAAGGACCATATCAACAGCCAATTAATAAGTCTAAAATGTTTGGGAGTGTGAATACAATCTTATTTTCCTACTCAAATACTCTTTTTGTGGACAAGATATGAAGTGGTTAGTTTTGTCTTCCAAAGTATAAAATTCAGTGTTTCTGGGAATCTTAAATAAGGCCAGGATAATCTTAGTAGTGCAATTCTGCAAATAGAAGAAAAAGACAGAGGGAAACTAATGCCTTTGTAACACTGATGACAAAAGAGGGGCTGGAGTACAATTAGCCCTAACCCCTGCTTCAGTTAGCTTTACATCAACAGTGAAGTACAGTGCAATAGAAGTGGTTGCAATTCTCATTACAAATTAGAACAAAAGAACAAATTACAGGAGGACTCTTTTTGTAAAGTTGGCTACATAGTCATTTAAGGAGGAATATGTTTTGAAATTTGCAAATATCTATTTTTTTCTCATTTGGTTTTGACAAGAGCCGTACCAAAGTATGGTTTTTGAGTACTGTTTTTGATGTTTTGCGTATAAAATGGAGATGAAAAGGCTTGCAGCACAATAAACTTTAGGTTCTGCACAGCAGCTGTGGTTGCTTCAAACAAGTCTTTTAAAATAAGTGGGTCAAGTAGACTGTACAGATTCAGAATTCTCTAAAAGCAGAATTACCAAAATGACTAAGTCATTATTTTCCCTTTCAAAGTTTTAACTTTGCCACAGAGTTGGACTGTATCTTCATAGACATTGTTCATACGTGAGGTACACACTTGCAATTTTTAAAGGATAAACACACATGCATTTCTTATTTATATTTTCTACCATAAGAAATATTTCTCCCTCCTTAAGTACCATTTTTAAAAGAAAAAAATTCTAAAAATACTTTTGAAGCAACACAATATATCACAGTAAAACTGCTTTTATTTTGTACCCTTTGATGAAAATGCTAATCAATTACTGAGAAAAATGGCAACAATTAAAGAATATTTTAGAATAATCAATAAAATCACCTTTTGTCTGAGCCAGAACTACTAATTAGGTTTCCTGAATCTTGTGAATTTCAGAATGGCTATACCTATTGTTTTCTCACTCTTCTTTTGCTAATATAATACAAAATAAGGGATCAAAAGTCCATACTGATACTTAGGAAAATTTGAGGGTATTACACTAAAATATCTTGTGCAAAACCTCTTATAAATTGGATCAAAGTATTTGAAGCCAAGTAAAAAAAATAATTAATGAATAAATTCCTGTAAAATGTTGAAATATATATGTATATCTATGACTACAGTCAAGTGCTTTTACAACATCAAAAAGTTTTCTAACATAATTTAATGATTTATTTATAATTTGGTGTGTCGTGCAAATAGTAACCGCAGTTTGAAAAGTGAGGAAACATTAGAATATTTGTTTGAAGAATAAAAAATGCGCTCCAAAGCCAGGTGGACTGGGACTGAATGAGCATGGAATCAAACTGGACCCTCTGAATGTGGCTGACAATTGGGGCTCCTCCCATTTCCCTCCCACTCCCTCACTAACCCTCCCCTCTCCTCCTCCAGTCCTAAGAGAGGGCAGGGTACCCTGCCCTGTGGGAAGTCCAAGGCCCTCCCCCCATTCATCCAGGCTTAGGTAGTTGTGCATCTAAATAGACTAGGGTCCCAGAAAGCCAGTACATGCAGTAGAAACAAGTCTCAGTGCCATTATCATTAACATCTCAGTCTGCCCCAATTGTCAGCCACATTCAGAGGGTCCAGTTTGATCCCATGCTCCTTCATTCCTAGTCCAGCTGGCTTTGGTGAGCTCCCATTAGTTAAGGCACACTGTGTCAGTGGGTGGACCAACCCCTCTTGGTCCTGACTTCCTTGCTCATATTCTCCCTCCTGCTCTTCAACTGGACCTTTGGATCTCAGTCCAGTATTCCCATGTGGGTCTCTGTCTCTATCTCCATCTGTCGCCTGATGAAGGTTCTATAGTGATATTCAAGATAGTCATCATTATGACTACAGGACAAGGCCAGTTCAGGCACCCTCTCCTCCATTGCCGAGGGTCCTAGCTGGGGACATCCTGTGGACATCTGGGAGCCCCTCTAGAGTCAAGCCTCTTGCCAACTCCACAATGCCTCCCTTAATTAAGATATCTTCTTCCCTGCTCCCATATCTGTCCTTCCTCCATCTCAACCATCCCCTTCTCCCTTCTCTCTCCCCATCTCCCCATCTCCCCTTCCTCCAACCCCACCCCCACCTTCATGCTCCCAACTATTGCCTGGTGATCTTGTCTGTTTCCAATTTCCAGGAGGATCTATATATGGTTTTCTTTGGGTTCACCTTATTACTTAGGTTCTCTAGGATCGTGAACTATATAGGCTCAATGTCCTTTGTTTATGGCTAGAATCCACTAAAGAGTGAGTACATACCATATTCATATTTTTGGGTCTGGGTTTATCTCACTCAGGATAGTGTTTTCTACTTCCATCCATTTGCATGCAAAATTCAAGATGTCATTGTTTTGCTACTTATTGGAATTTAAAGGTTTTATATTTAGAAAATGTGCTGGGTTGCTTTATGTCAACATGGCACAAGCTAAAGTCATCTAAGCGGAGAAAACCTCAAATGAGAAAATATCTCCATGAGATCTGTCTGCAGGCAAGCTTGTAAGGCATTTTCTTAATTAGTGATTGAGGGTGGATGGCCCCAATCCATGGTGGATGGTGCCATCCCAGGGGTGGTGAACCTGGGTTCTTTATGAAAATAGGCTGAGCAAGCCATGTGAAGCAAAGCCAGTAAGCAGCACTGCTCCATGGCCTCTGCATCAGCTCCTGCCTCCAGGTTCCTGCTCTGCCTGAGTTCCTGTCCTGACTTCCTTTGATTATGAATTGTGCTGTGTAAGTGTAAGCCAAATAAACCCTTTCTTCTCCAAGTTGCTTCTGGTTATGTTATTTTGTTACAGCAATAGTAACCCTAACTAGAATGCATAATAATCTGGATATCGCCTCTAGGCTTCTGAGTGAATAATAATAACTATGATATCATTAATGTTTTCTTAATAGAAAAATACTATTGACTTAGCTTTCTAGTCTATTATCTATTGCATCTGTAGAGAATTTTATTCTATTGATCATTGGAGATCATTGGAGAAAATAATGGTTACTGTCATCCAAGAAAGAAAAATTTCCATATTTATGCATTTATTTTTTTATTAGCTTAGGCAGTAATTATCTATTATCTATTTTGTGATAGGAACTTTTCTAAGTCCTAAAGATATAAGCAACAACACTGTCCCTAAGTGGGAGAAGCACATGATCAATCAAACAGATGAACAAAATAAGGGCTGGGGGGGGGGTCTGTGTTAGAAATAATGTAAAAGTAAGACCTGCTTGAGGAGGTTGTACTTAATCGAGACTCTTATAGAAGATAGGTGTCATATAAGAAAAAAACCTATGTCCTTGTTCGCATTAACTGTCAACTTGTCACAGCATAATGGATTAAAATATTTCTGAAGGGGCAGCTAGCAATGGGAAAAAAGATAAGTCAGAAATGCTTTGTGCTGTGCTGAGGAAGGAGCAGGATAGAGGGGTGGAATCGATGGCTCAGTTTTGACTGTGTTAAGTGGGTATCAATTCAATACCAAGTGGAGATGCCAATGTACAGTGAAGTTGGAGTTTGAGAACTAGAGAGTTAAACTAGACACCTCACTTGGTCGTTACCAATGTTTAAATGGAATTTATAGCCTTGGGGCTTTACAAGATCATTTACAAAATGTATGGGTAGAAGGCATTTATCATGTCTTATTTCACTCTATCACTCCAGTTCTTACTGCCTTATTTTTCACCATATTTCCATTTTCCTGGTTTCTGTGTCTCCTACTTAAGAATTCAATTTTCTGACATCTTGATAAATCTATCTTTCTTAAATTTGTTCAACAAAGCCCGGGTATTATTGTGAATTCCAATTTATATAGACCTACCTCGCAGAGCACTAAGCTTTGACTTGTGGGCTCCTTCAGATGCTTTCTATTAACTGTCAATGTTCCCCCAGCTTTCTCCCACCTCTTTTGCATTTAGAATCAGCTTCATGAGCCCTACAATAGTATTTCTGATTCACACAGCAATAAAGCTTCTTAAGCAGTAAATATCCAATAACTATTTACTGTGTGGAAGCATGAATATTCGAAACACAAGGCTAAGTGAACAGGCAGCCATATGGTCCATTAAGTCTCTTGATGTCTGGATTCATCTTTGAACAATGGTATTATTTTACTTATAGGCTTGATATTTTCTGGGAACTCTATAACATATAAAATCACCCTGATAAATCATCACTTATGAATGCATTCTGATTTTGTTCATATAATATGGATTAAATATTAATGTGGGCAATAAAATATCATGGTGGGAAGTGGAATCAAGTTGCCATCTATACTGCTGTCAAATTTTTCCATATACTATCTAAAAAGTACAAACTGACACATATCAATGCTTTTTTCTTCCCCAATGACACATCATAATAGACAACTTAGAAGTGGCCAATTTGAGTCCATTAGCTGAGACATATAATGTCAAAGATAAAAAGAGTCTTCAAGTACAAAAAAAGTTTTCCCCAACAAAAGGTTTCCTGGTTGTAATATTACATTTCACACCTACATGTAAATAGAACATAGGTATGCAAAAACCATGGGGCTCTATTCCCACTGTACTTCTGTCTTATTAAATAGAGTGGTAATTAATTAAATTAGTTGATCCATTAGGTACAATTAGGCTAAGAGCATTATATATTCATCTGTGAACAAAATTTTGGAAGGAGTCATAATTGAAATCTACACTCTTAGGTACTCCACAGAAAGTAGAATTCATAAATAGACAAACACACCACAATGAACTAAAAATAATCTTCAGATATATATTTTTTATTAAATTATATAATGTTAGAGCTGGATGAGATTATAGAAATTGCCTTCCAAGTTAAAATGAATCTTCAAGGTAATTTTATTTTTTACACAGAAGAATAGAGTATATATGACTTTGGATTTTTCACACTCTGGACTCTTTCTAGTATACTATATTGCTTCAGTACTGAAAAAGAAATTACTATTGGAGATGAGATGGGAGAACACTATTTTCACAAATGCTAAGAGATTTAATTTCTTAGCTGTAGACAACAAATACACATATGATCAATTCTTATTAACAAACATTGCTCAACAGATAATATTTGCTTCATACAGTAGGTGGTTTATCCTATTTACTAAATTATGTGCAAACTGCTGGTGGATTGCAATTTGAATTATCAGTTACACATTAAGAAATGACATGAGCGCTTTTTAAAATGAAACATGGCATGTGGGCTTTCTCTTTAGAGGATTTCACTTATCTCTTTGTTGTTTAAGCTTTAAAAATGTAAGTATCAATATAAAATCATGGATTTTAAAATAGCCAATGTGTATTTGTTCGCTGGTATTACTTTCTTGATGATATTGAAATTCCCTCAATGTGACCAATAGGAAGCCTCTGTAAGCTGACTAAGAATTTTTTGAATTTGAAGTAGAATTTTTTATTTTATTGTTGTAAAATTTGATTTCTATTATATGAGTTATTTAGAATAGTTAAACACTGAATGAGAAAATGGAGTGAAGTTCACCAGCAGCTTGAATAAGGGAATTATTTGGTGCACATAAACTTACATAAAATTAATAAATTATAGATGTATGTCTTATATTATGCCTATAGTTTGTAACACTGTATTTTATCAGTAAGAATTTGTTAAAATGATGGATTTCATTTTAGAGGTTGGTACTCCTTTGTGTTTGTGAACCTGTACACAAAGTAGAGAGAAAGAAGAAAGGGATCAGAGATAAATGACCATGAACTACAAAATGATAGTGTGCTGCTTGTAACTACACCTGATTGCACTAAGTCAAATGCAAGAGACAACTATTCAACAATTACTGGAGGCTCACATGGAAGCATTACAGTGACATATGATAAACACCATTTTTAGACTGATGACCTTGATTTTTAAGAGCCCACACTGTAAATTGTGTTTACTTTTCTATTATTATTATTTTTCTGGCATTATCTACCTACAAAATAATCTATACTGTGATCTCTTCTCATTGCAAACAATGTTTTGTTTCTAGATTTTTTTTCTCTCATATTACATTCCAACCTCAGTTTTCCCTCCCTCCTCTCTTCCCAGCCCCTCCCTTCACCTCTCCTCTCACCCAGGCAACAATGTTTATACAATCTTTCTCTCTCTCTTCCCCCCCCCACCTCTCTGCACATTGCTAAAATTTGAACCTAGGCCCATGTGCAACTGTCGTTTCACTGAGCTAAGCCATCAGCACAATTTTAGTATTTATTTTGAGACAATGTTCTGATGAGTTGTTCAGACTGGCCTTTAATTTGTAATTTTTCTGTCTCATCCTGTTATGTGTGAAAGGTGAGAAATGGAAGCAGGAAGAAATGAGAGGAGAAGAGAACTGAGAAGAGAGCAGAGGAGAAGAGGGGGAGAGAGGAGTGATTTTCTATTAATGTTTAAGGAAATATAATCTAGTCTTCTCCACTTAGTTTGTGAGAAAGAAGAGGCTAAAACTTGCAAGGTCTTACTTGACATTAAATATGGCAATCTCCTAAGTTCTTGGAGTTTGAGGATAATTGCAAATATCTCAAAAGGACATAATTGTGCCTCTTCAGGTCATTTCATGTAATTATTAGCATAATACTCCATAGATGTAAAAGAGAATTGTTAATTATCATCATCTTCTTCATTTAAATGCATGACAGACTTCTTTCCAATTCTCAAAGTACTTTCCACCCATTCAGATTCAATGAATGCCTAATTCAATTATAATCAATTTTTATATCATGTATGCTTTTACATATATCGTCAGTCCTCCTGGCAACACTTTGAAAGTAAGGAGAACATGATAATTATTCATATACAGAAGGTTCAAAGAAAGTATGACTTTGGAACTGTATGGCCAGTTAATATTAGAGAGCTGAAATGCTTGATTTATAAATGCATACCAGTCTGTAATTTCCACTTTACAATACTAACATCAGTTAGGCTCTGAACAAAGCCCTTTTGATAAATTAGTCACACTTCAGATTTAATTGAACTAAAAATTAATTCATTTTGCCCCTAGATACTACTGACTTTTACAACCATGGATACCATCATTTATCCATTTTTCTAGACTGACAAACTTAAACTTAGTTTTTGTTCCTTTTTTTTCTTGTTTCTGTGTGTCATAGCTTATCTAAAAATTGATGAGTTTTCATCTACATATATCAAAAGGATCACTGGCTTTTTTATTTGTCTAACCAAGGACTAAAACATAGTTTCTACGTATTCCCCACTAGCTCTAACACTCTCAAATTAAAACAAACATATGGAAGCATTAATACTTATTCAATTGTGGGTCAGGACATAAATTTCTTTTATTACTTTAAAGACATGCTAGGGAAATTAGGGAATGTTAGGTTTTGTTTTACATACCTTTGTATACTTTTTAAATTTATTTTTATAAAATTGAATTGCTGCAATTTTAAAATATGACATTAATTGTTAAAAAATAGCCCATGAGCAATGGATGAGGGTACCCCTTCCTCCACAGCCTCTCCAGCAAAGGCTATCCTTGGTGTTTTTGACTTTAGCCATTCTGACAGGTGTAAGATGATATCTCAAAGTTGTTTTGATTTGCATTTCCCTGATTGCTAAGAAAGTTGAGCACGACCTTAAGTGTCTTTTGGCCATTTGAACTTCTTCTGTTGAGAATTCTCTGTTCAGTTCAGTGCCCCATTTTTTAAGTGGGTTAATTAGCATTTTAAAGTCTAGTTTCTTGAGTTCTCTATATATTTTGGAGATCAGACCTTTGTCAGTTGCGGGGTTGGTGAAGATCTTCTCCCAGTCAGTAGGTTGCCTTTTTGTCTTAGTGACAGTGTTCTTTGCTTTACAGAAGCTTCTCAGTTTTAGTAGGTCCCATTTATTCAATGTTGCCCTTAATGTCTGTGCTTCTGGGGTTATACATAGGAAGCGATCTCCTGTGCCCATCTGTTGTAGGGTATTTCCCACTTTCTCTTCTATCATTTTCAGTGTGTTCGGGCTGATATTGAGGTCTTTAATCCATTTGGACTTGAGTTTTGTGCATGGTGATAGATATGGGTCTATTTTCATTCTTCTACAGGTTGACATCCAGTTGTGCCAGCACCATTTGTTGAAGATGCTTTCTTTCTTCAATTGTATACTTTTAGCTCCTTTATCAAAAATGAGGTGTTCATAGTTTTGTGGGTTAAAATCCGGGTCTTCTATAGGATTGCAACCACTATGGAAGTCAGTGTTTCGGTTTCTCAGGAAATTCGAAATCAACCTACCCCTGGACCCAGCAATACCACTCTTGGGAATATACCCAAGAGATGCCCTATCATATGACAAAAGCATTTGTTCAACTATGTTCATAGCAGTATTATTTGTAATAGCCAGAACCTGGAAACAACCTAGATGCCCTTCAATGGAAGAATGGATGAAGAAAGTATGGAATATATACACATTAGAGTACTACGCTGCGGTAAAAAACAATGACTTCTCGAATTTTGGATGCAAATGGATGGAAATAGAAAACACTATCCTGAGTGAGGTAACCCAGACCCAAAAAGATGAACATGGGATGTACTCACTCATAATTGGTTTCTAGCCACAAATAAGGGTCACGGAGTCTACAATAGGTGAATATAAAGAAGCTAAGTAAGAAGGGGAACCCAAGGAAAAACATATAGTTATCCTCTTGGCTAAGGGAAGTAGACAAAATTGCCGGGGAGAAAATTGGGATCTTGGGGGTGGGATGGGATGGGGGTAAGGGGAGATGGGGAAAGAAAAGTTAGAAGGGAAGGAGGTGGGGCCTTGGGGAAACAGGAGGATTGGGATAAAGGAAGGTTGGACAGGGGAGCACGGAACCACAATTCTTAGTTAAGGGAGCCACTTTAGGTTTGGCAAGAGACCTGACCCTAGAGGGGCTCCCAGGTGCCCAAGCCGAGGTCCCCAGTTAGTTCCTTGGGCAGCTGAGGATAGGGAACCTGAAATGACCCTATCCTAGAGCAATACTGACGAATATCTTGCATATCATCATAGAACCTTCATCTGGTGATGGATGGAGATAGAGACAGAGACCCACACTGGAGCACTGGACTGAACTCCCAAGGTCCCAATGAGGAGCAGAAGGAGGGAGAACATGAACAATGAAGTCGGGACCACGAGGGGTGCTCCCACTCACTGAGACAGTGGAGCTGATCTATTGGGAGCTCACCAAGGCCAGCTGGACTGTGACTGAAAAAGCATGGGATAAAACTGCACTCTCTGAACATGGCGAACAATGAGGGCTGATGAGACGCAAAGGACAATGGCACGGGGTTTTGATCCTACGTAATGTGCTGGCTTTGTGGGAGCCTAGCCAGTTTGGATGTTCACCTTCCTAGATATGGCCGGGGAGGGGGGGGGACCTAGGACTTACCACAGGGCAGAAAACCCTGACTGCTCTTTGGACTGGAGAGGGAGGGGGAAAGGAATGGGGGGAGGGGGAGAAGGGTGGGAGGAGGGAGAGGGCAATGGGAGGCCTGGAGGAGGTGGAAACTTGTTTTTTTTTTCTCCTTTTCTCAATAAAAAAATAGCCCATGTATCTCTTCAAGAAGTATTTATCAAGAATGTAAAAATTCCATATAATATAAATATATTCTTTGTGGTAGGATCAAAAACCCATTGCCATTGTTCTTGAGTTCTCAGTAGTCCTCATTGTCCGCTATGTTCAGCGAGTCCGGTTTTATCCCAGGCTTTTTCAGACCCAGGCCAGATGGCCTTGGTAAGTTCCCAATAGACCATCCCCATTGTCTCAGTGTGTGGGTGCACCCCTCGCAGTCCTGAGTTCCTTGCTCATGCTCTCTCTCCATCTGCTCCTGATTTGGACTTTGAGATTTCAGTCTTGTGCTCCAATGTGGGTCTCTGTCTCAGTCTCCTTTCATTGCCTGATGAAGCTTAATATTCAGGAGGATGCCTATATATTTTTCTTTGTGTTCACCTTCTTATTTGTGGGAGCCTAGGCAGTTTGGATACTCACCTTACTAGACCTGGATGGAGGTGGGTAGTCCTTGGACTTCCCACAGGGCAGGGAACCCTGATTGCTCTTTGGGTTGATGAGGGAGGGAGACTTTACCAGGGGAGGAGGAGGGAAATGGGAAGCAGTGGCAGGGAGGAGGCAGGGCTGGAGAGATGGCTCAGAGGTTAAGAACATTGCCTGTTCTTCCAAAGGTTCTGAGTTCAAATCCCAGCAACCACATGGTGGCTCAAAAACATCTGTAATGAGGTCTGGTGCCCTCTTCTGGCCTGCAGACAGAATATTGTATACATAATAAATAAATAAATAAATATTTAAAAAAAAAAGAAATCTTTAATAAATAATTAATTTAAAAAAAACCCAAATATGCATAATTAAATAAATCTTTTTTAAAAAGGAATAGCATGGGGGCTAGAGAGATGGCTCAGAGGTTAAGAGCACAGGCTGCTCTTCCAGAGGTCCTGAGTTCAATTCCCAGCAACCACATGGTGGCTCACAACCATCTGTACTGAGATCTGGCGCCCTCCTCTGACCGTGTGGGCATACATCGAGGCAGAATGTTGTATACATAATAAATAAAGAAATCTTAAAAAAAATGGAATAGCAACTTTCAATAATAATGGGAAAGAAAACAAAATGCAAATGACTTCTGCTTTTTCAATAACATGAAAATATTGTTGAGATAAAAGAAAAGCAAAGTCTGATGATTTAACTTGATCTAGATGCCCAAAACCCTGCATTCTATCCCTAGCTCTGGGAAGAAGAAATAATGAGATCACCCTGTTTACAGACTGGGTGACACAATATCAATCAAGTGTCAGTTCTGCCCGAGCTAATCTTTAGGGTCAGCACAATCCTGCTCAAATTTAACAGAATTTTCCCAAAGATATTAACAGGCTGACTCTGAAGTTTGCATTAAAATCAAAGTGATTAAAAATAAGTCAAGGAATGTTGAGAAGGAAAACAACATGTATGAAAATGCTGTAATTAAACATACTACTTTGTATACTAAGTTAAAAGATAAAATAAAAAATAAAATTGAAATATATATATATATATATATATATATATATATATATATATATATTCTTTGTGGTGGCACACACCTTTAATCCCAGTACTTGGGAGGCAGAGGCAGGCAGATCTCTGTGAGTTCCAGGACAGCCAAAGATACGCAGAAAAAGCCTGTCTCAAAAAACCAAACATTAAAAATAAAGAAATAAATAATAAAATAAAGCCACATAAAGATAGTTTTATACATACACAGAGAATCTGGATGCTGTATGTTATTGTGTTGTCTTTGAATTGTTTGATGGCTGAGGAAGGAACAACAGCTGCTAAAACACATTGGAATATAAATGCTGCTGGATTAATCCAACATATATATTTTGAAAACACTTTGACTTCCAAATTTAAGTCAAAAGATACCTTACTTTGGAGAAGAGGTTTTGCTTTTGTTTCCACAGGAAATGAGAGTCTGTGGATTCATTTTGGGTTAAGAAAAATCGGGTTTGATCAAGGAAGTCCCCCTGAAAAATCTCCAAAAGGAGCAGATAGCCCAGATGATCCAACATTTCAAAGGACTTTGTTTGAGTTTCCCCTGAGTTCTACATTCAGAACAGCCTTAAGACTGCTGACTAAGATGACCAAGTCTCACAGAATATTTTAGTCAGGACTTGCCCATAACTCTAAATTTTCTTTTGGTCCCCATAAGATTATCAGTGCCCCCAATCTGCAGGAAGTGGCCTAGAAAACTATGTCTGCATTGCCCAAAAATTGATTATAAATGTTTTTCTTTGTTTAGAATGTTGGTTACAAGTTTTTATGGATAATGGTCTGAAAAAAAACTAAACAAAGGAGAGACGAGATTAGATTCAGGGTTCTTGTTTTGAAGAAACAGGGGAAATGTTGTGGGACAATGGTCTTGTACATTGCAAAGATTTGTTACTTGTATTGGTTTAATAAAATGTTGATTGGCCAGTAGCCAGGCAGGAAGTTTAGGTGGGGCCACCAGAAGAGAATTCTGGGAAGAGGAAAGGCTCATTCTGAAGTCATCACCCAGACACAGAGGAAGCAAGATGAAAATGTCTTGCTGATAAAAGGTACCAAGCCACGTGGCTAACAAGACAAGAATTATGGCTTAATGTAAGATGTAAGAGTTAGTTAATAAAAAAGCCTGAGATACTAGGCTAACCAGTTAATAATTACTATAGAACTCTGTGTGTTTCTTTGGGACTGAACTGCTGTGGGAGTGGGTGGGACAGAAAATTCTGTCAACAATTCTTTGTTTTCATTTATATTAAAGTAGTGAAAAGTTCTCTGAAAAAGTGGAAGGGGACTCCTGACATACTCCAGCAGTGATTTTTTCATGTAATTTGTACATTACTTGTTTTAGGAAAATCAAGATACTTGAAACACAGGAATTCTCAGATACCATCATAACCTTTCTGAATTAAAATAACTGGGACTGTTGTCTGCAAGTCTCATGTTTTAACAAAGATCAGTGAGGATTCTTCTGTACCTTAAAGTTTCACAAATCATCTATAAGTAGAATAGTCTTAAAGTTCTTCCTATATCTTGTCTTCATTTTCTTTCATTTCTGTAGTTAATATATAGTAATTAAGAAAAATATGAGTTATTTATGACAATTCAACCATATGCATGAGTAAGAATCGTGTTTCCAGAACTCACTGTACTATCATGGGTATGGGTGAATTAAGGAATCCTTCTTGAGAGAATGAGCCAATGACTGTTTGGGGACAGTAAAATGAATCAATGGGCAAATACAGGATTTAGTAGATAAAAGGGAAGAATTCACTCCCACAAGTTGTACTCTGACCTCTACTCCCACACTGTGACACACAATTCTGTAAAAACACACAAACACACACATGAAATGTATTGAAAACATTTTTTCATAAAGTCTTTGAAAATTTTATCTAATGTATTTTTATCATATTCACCCCCTACCTACTCCTCCAAGAATTACACCCATTTTCCAAAGCCATCCACTTTGTGTTCTCCTTTTTAAACCATTGAGTCCAATTTGTGTTGTACATATATTCTTGGAAGTGTGGCCTTCTAATAGTGTATGGGCCACACATAAATATAGATATATGACATAGATAGATAAAGCGTTAAACTGAAGTTACCTAATAATGAAATAACAATGCCCCTGATAGATACCACAGGCTAATAAATAACCTTCTTTAAAAATCTGTATTTCCAAAGATATTAGTATAGATATTTAGTTGAAAAATGTTCACAAAATAGCAAAACATATTTTGTAGTTTCATATATATATCATTGTATTTTAATATATTAAAATTGATTTATATTATATTTATTTATATATTTAAATGTATTGCATGAATTTATGAAAAGTTTTAAGTGTAAAGTTTAGTCATACTAAATATATTCACACTGTTGTATAACAGTCAACACCACCATCTCCAAAAATGTTTATACTTTTTAAAACTAAAATTCTGAACTCATTAAACAATATCTTATTATTTCCCATTTCTCCTAACTCCAGTCAACAGCATTATCTTTCTGTTTATATGAATTTGACCTCTTTTGTTTGTCACAAAATTGGATCCATACAGCTCCAGTGTTTTTTACTGACTTGCTTGTTTCACTTAACATAATATCTTCAAGCACACACATGTTCCATCATATGTTTGAATTTTCTTTTTTATAGATAAACAATATTCCATTGTAAAATTTTTGCTTTTATAGTCACTTATTAATAGGCAAATGTTACTCTGAGCGTTAATGTACAAGTATGTGCTGAAGCCCTTACTTAACAGTTCTCTTTTATAAAATTCATTTGTTAAGATAATTTTTAAATTTTTGCAAAAAATTTTTAAAAACTGTGTATGTTTTTGTCTGTGTTCTTACACACATGAATGGAAGAAAATATAGAACCAGAAATAATCATGCAGAATGAAGTATCCTAGACCCAGAAAGATATAGTATTTATTTACTTACATGTGGATATTAGCTGTTAAAACAATGAACCAAGCTGTAGTCCATAGAACCACATAGGGTAGGTATAGAGTAAGGGAGTCAGGGGTACAGATAGATCTTGTTAGGTAAAAGAAATAAAATAGACAGTTATGAATGGATGAGTTATGTGAGAATAGTTTCATCAACTGGAGAGGAGGGTGGGAAAAAGAGTGAGAGAATGTGTTGAGAGACAGCTAAAATTTTTTTCTTTGTTTTTATTGATTTTTATTGAGCTCTATATTTTTCTCTGCTCCCTTCCCTGCTTCTCTCCTCCCCTTGAACCCTCCCCCAAGGTCCCAATGTTCCCAATTTACTCAGGAGATCTTGTTTTTTTCTACTTCCCATGTGGATTAGATATATGTAAGTCTCCCTTAGTGTCCTCATTGTTGTCTAAGTTTTCTGGGATTGTGATTTGTGGGCTGGTTTTCTTTGCTTTATGTTTAAAGACCACTTACGAGTGAGTACATGTGATACTTGTAAGAATGGCCAAGATCAAAAACACTGATGACAACTTATGATGGAGAGGCTGTGGGGTAAAGAGAACACTCCTGCATTGCTGGTGGGAATGCAAGCTGGTACAGCCCCTTTGAATGTCAGTATGGCAATTTCTCAGAAAATTAGTAAACAACCTTCCTCAAGACCCAGTAATACCACTTTTGGGTATATATCCAAAGGATGGTCAATCATGCCACAAGGATATGTGCTCAACTATGTTCATAGCAACATTGTTGGTTATAGCCTGAACCTGGAAACAATCTAAATGCCCCTCGACTGAAGAACGGATAAGGAAAATGTGGTACATTTACCCAATGGAGTACTACATAGCAGAAAAAAATAATGACATCTTGGATTTTGGAAGAACATTTGATGGAGCTAGAACACATCATTTTGAGTGAGGTAACTCAGACACAGAGAGACAGCTAAAATTAAGGAACATTTGAGGCATAGCATAGAATCCCGATATAGCAGAAGCTTCTTAAAATACAGACTTATATGAAAACAATCTTTTTTAAAAGTTATTTATTTACTAAAAATTTCTGTCTCTTCCAGCTCTTTGGACTGAAAAGGGAGGGGGAGAGGAGTGGGGGGAAGGGGAGAGGGGTGGGAGGAGGGGGAGAAGAGTGGGAGGAGGGGGAGAAGAGTGGGAGGAGGGGGAGAAGAGTGGGAGGAGGGGGAGGGAAATGGGAGGCTGGTGGGAGGAGGTGGAAATTTGTTTTTTTTTTCTTTTCTTTATCCTCCTTTTATCAATAAAAAAATTTAAAAAAAAAAAAATTTCTGTCTCTTCCCCGCCGCCGCCTCCCATTTCCCTCCCCCTCCCCCAATCAAGTCCCCCTCCCTCATCAGCCCAAAGAGCAATCAGGGTTCCCTGCACTGTGGGAAGTCCAAGGACCACCCACCTCCATCCAGGTCTAGTAAGGTGAGCATCCAAACTGCCTAGGCTCCCACAAAGCCAGTATGTGCAGTAGGATCAAAAACCCATTGCCATTGTTCTTGAGTTCTCAGTAGTCCTCATTGTCCACTATGTTCAGCGAGTCCGGTTTTATCCCAGGCTTTTTCAGACCCAGGCCAGCTGGCCTTGGTGAGTTCCGGAGAGAACATCCCCATTGTCTCAGTGTGTGGGTGCACCCCTCGCGGTCCTGAGTTCCTTGCTCATGCTCTCTTTCCTTCTGCTCCTGATATGGACCTTGAGATTTCTGTCCGGTGCTCCAATGTGGGTCTCTGTCTCTGTCTCCTTTCATCGCCTGATGAAGGTTAATATTCAGGAGGATGCCTATATGTTTTTCTTTGGGTTCTCCTTCTTATTTAGCTTCTCTAGGATCACGAATTATAGGGTAAATGTCCTTTATTTATGGCTAGAAACCAAATCTGAGTGAGTACATCCCATGTTCCTCTTTTTGGGTCTGGCTTACCTCACTCAGGATAGTGTTTTCTATTTCTATCCATTTTCATGCAAAATTCAAGAAGTCCTTGTTTTTTACTGCTGAGTAGTACTCTAATATGTATATATTCCATACTTTCTTCATCCATTCTTCCATTGAAGGGCATCTAGGTTGTTTCCAGGTTCTGGCTATTACAAACAATGCTGTTATGAACATAGTAGAGCATATACTTTTAAGATGAAAACAATCTTAACAAAATCAAATAATAGGGGAGACAGATTCCCAACTTGTCATCCCTTGTCATCAAATGAAGTTTCCTATTCAGGGATTTGGTTATAGCAACTTGTATTGATGGCCAAAGGGGTCCCATGGGCATCATTAGACAATCCAGACTGGAAAAAAAAACTCTAGGTTTGTTTCCAGAAGCTGATAGCAAGACCCCATTGCTGAAGACAACACCCACAGAATTCAATGAACATGGAGAAATTGAGCCGCTGCCTACAGTAAATGAAGTTGAGCCTTCATTCCTATGTGCTAACATCTTTGGTATAGGAGGATACTCTGCAGCCTACTAAAAGAGAAATGGAGAAACTAACCCAGCCACAAATTCTTTGATCACATTGCTGTCAAGTCTGAAAAATATGATAGTTTCATGGTAGCAAAAAGCTTGTGGGAGTAAGCAACCAATTTCTTCCTTTACGTAAGGCCTACTCCATGAGATGTAACCCATACCTGACACTGCTAGGGTGACCAAGAACCTGAGACCAGGCATTCCAGTGATCTAGGTGAAATCCAAAAACTATTGTTCTAAAAAATAAAGTAGTTTAGGCTAGCCTCAGATTCATTAAGTAGCTGAAGCTGACCATGAATTTCTGAGGAAGCTGCCTCTCTACCTCTCAAATGTTAGAGTTACAAACACGTGCCACCACATCCAGTTTCTGCAGTGCCAAAATACACGGTTCCTACTAACTATTTCTGTCTAGTGTGTATCAGACCAGTATCATGTTAATTACATCCCATATTGTTAGCAATCCAACTCTGAGCACTTCAACAACAGATCTGACCCGTGTCCTTAGTCTGCATACAATGTCATACTTCTGATCACTGGTCAATCATGACTTCAGTAGTTTTCCACAAACAATTCACATCCTGCACTCACATACCTATAATTCAAACCCTCCCATTAACATAGCCTGTAATGACAGAATTTAAAAATATGACTAATATAAATATAATAAAAATAAAGAAAAAGAAAAAAATAAAGTAGCAATAAAATAACTCATAATGACCTTGTGATATACCCATAGATCAATCCTTTGCTCAGTTATCATCAGAGACACTTTCTCCTGCAGCAGATGGAAATAAATACAGAGACACACAGCCAGACATTCCACAGAGAGTGAGAGACCTAGGAACACTCATCCCTAAATGGGATGTCTCCATTAAATCCCTCTCCTTGGTCTCAGGAAACCCTGCCTAAGAGGAGGGAGGAACTACGTAAGAGCCAGAGGGGATGGAGAACACCGAGAAAACAAGGTCTTCTAAATCAATGCCATCAGAGCTCATATGAACTCAGAGACTGAGGCAGCTTGACAGGACCTGCTTGGATATGCAGCATGTCATCTGCATATATACTAAGATTTTCACTTTAGTGCTTTTATGGAATTCTAGAGTGTGCCATTAAGTAGATCACTCATTTTTGTGCCTTCTCTTCAGCACTTTTTCTTCTTTTAGTTTTTCTTGTCCAACTCCAATGTTTTAGTTTTTGTTTTATCTTATTATGCTATATTCATTATATTGCATTATAATCCCTTTAAAAAGATTTTAGTTTTTCTGGGGCAAAACCAATAAAATAAAATTAAAATATTTTACAACAAAAGAAAGAAAAGGTTTGAGATTTAACAATGGCAATCAAACGTGATTTATGAATTTATTCCTTGCAAATTCTAAGCACAAGTTATTGGATTGAATTTTACCTTTTAGCAGTAGGAATCTCACTTGAAGATTCAAGAAAACATTTGGTTCCTTTTTTAAAAAAGCATATTTCCCTATGATGATTGATTACATCTAGCTGCATATGCCATAGCAGTCACTGTCTCTCATTTTTAAATTGTTTTATAACTATATGCATACAAATATATACATGCGTGTACACACAAATACACATTGGTGAAAACTCAAATAAGAAATAGCTCTTAAGATATTTTTTTAAAAGAACAATGTGTTTTGGTAAATTGTTTCTATGTGACCAGAATACTCCACCTGAAATCATGTATTTAAATCCAATTATGTACTCTCTCATCAAGATAAAATTCATTTGTATTTCATTTTTTTTACTTTCTTTGGGTAATCCTTTCTTACTCTAGATCATCTCAGAGAAAGTTTTAGGATCATTCCTGCTGTGACTCTACAACACATTCAATTATTTTGGACAAACTGATTCTGCCCTTGTTGGTCAATCCATATAGAAGTTTTTATCCTCAGAACAGTAAATGTTATATTACATACCTGATAAAATTGAATTTAACAGTCTTTTATCAGATACATTCAATATATTAACCAATGCACTGGCACTGTGTGCTTGTGTATGGAGAGAGAAGGAGGTTTGTTCAAGGACAAAGTAATCTAATTACATCTAGCCTCAAAATGCTTTCAGGCTGCTGAGGGAGGAAAACACATTAGAATCTCACTGAATTTAAGACAAATTTTAGCAAAGAACAAGGAAATCAAGTAGGAAAAAAATCATATACGACTTTAGGTTCAATATATAGCAATATCAATTATAATAATTTATATAGTTCATTTAAAGCCAAAAGAGGCATGACCCATAGCACAATAAGTTTTTCTATGTTTGCTTAAACAGTGTCTTAAAATAATCTTTGAAAATTCTGCATCCTCTTTTGGGAACTAAAATCCCATCTCAATATTGTAATGTATCAACTAAATATAAAGTCAAAACAATCCAGATGGTACTGATTTAAGTTAATTAATTCTGACATTCCTGAGTGTTTTGGGTAAGTTTCTGAAAATAGGGGAAAATGCCTTAACCTAAGAACACCTTTTTTCCCCCCACATAATATAATAGGTGCTAAGAAAACAAAAAGCTCCTTATCTGTGTCCAGTATTTCCTAATGTTATTTATTCACCCCCAGCTTACCCTCCTACATATCTTTCTGTCAGGAAACACTCTTCACGAAGAACCAGAAATGAACACATCTTTTACACTATTCAGAATTTAGTTGACCAAAAGGTCAATCAATCCATTCACCAAACTGAATATTGTGCCATGAATGTGAGCTAGAAGTGCACAAATCCTAGCTATTTTAAATATCTGAGGAACTCTAAATCAATGTAGCACAGAAACTATCTGCACATCTATGTTTCTTACAGAAGTATTTAGAAAAACCTAATTGTGGAATTAGTATTATCAACAAATGAATTCATGAAGAAAAATGAAGTATATATTGACAATAGAGTTTTATTTTGCCATAAAAAAAGTTGATTGTATGACCCACTGAATAAAAATAGAAATCATGCTGCTTCCTGGATACAACTTAAGATTATCATGTTATATAAAAGAAATCAGATATAGAAAGGCAAACATCATATTTCCTTTAGTTCCTGAGCATTAGAATTCATTATAGATACATAAAACCATTTATACATATGTGTATGTATGACATGAAATCATAAGGAAGAATAACAAAAATAGAGGGAGATGCAAACATAAAATAGAATAGAGGGCTGAATATATCTGAAATACATGATATACTTGAAATATCTATGTGGAATTCAATACTTTGTATAATTATTATACACCAATAAAATATTATATATCATGTAATTTCTCTATGCCCTAATCACTAGTCCATTGAATATGGGTGGTGGATGTAACCCTCTTCGGTCCCTTATTATCTTTGGTGATAATTTTAAAGTTGGTGACAGAAAAACATTTCTATTACCTATGAAATTAATGCAATGTTTTATACTTTTATGTGTATTTAATGAGGCCCACAAAACCCTGATTAGATAGAGTAGATCTTACCACTTTATATTTAATATGAACAAATTTAACTTCAGAATTCTTAAACAGTCTTTTTAACTAGAACCACTCAATTTAAGTGGTAGTGATTGAAAGTTAAATGTGACCTAAGTTATTCCCATAACCACATATAATTTATTGGTTACTTTAAAGGTACTTCTCATAGATAAGCCATGTTTATTTTTCTGTAGATTGACATACCTCTGCTGAGTGTCAGACACAGACTGCATGTGCCTACTCAACAGGTCAAGTATGCCTTACATTCAACATGTTCAAGGATGAACTAATCCTCATCTTAAAAGCACTGTCCCAAATTAAAATAAAATAAAAAGCATCTAAAGGGAAGTGTTCTGTGCTGTTACTATCCCATATTCTGTAGTCCAAATTTAAAAAAAAACTCGGTAGGTAACCCTAAGTGATTGTGAAAATTATTTTAAAACTATTATTGTATACATTTTGAATATATTTGTTATGCTTAGGATGTTGGAATTTTTGTAAAACTATTACTATTAATGATTATCAAAGAATCCATGGTAATTATGTGTTATCTGTTCTAGAACGTCATGATAAAGGACAGATATTTAGCTTGAATTAACAAAAATATATCCCAAATTAATCTTTCTCATGTGATTCAAAAGCCACATTAAGACTTTCATCGTAATATGTCCTGGCCCATACCTCTCACTGGAGCCTTCTACTCCACCAGAGACAAGGCCAGCATCCTGATACTGCCCTTCACCATCCCACCACTCATCCAGCATAACTCTAATTGCTCCTCCTCTTCTCATCACCTTATCCTAGGCAAAGCTCTGATGAAAGATTTCAACCCCATCAGATGTCCTGAAAACCAGGTAAGTCACCTCAAAACCACCCCCTATCCTGCCTGCCCCTGTCCAGAGTAACCCCAAGTGTTCCTCCTATCCTTGCCATCTGATTTAGGTCCACAACTCAGAAGCCTACACTTATTCAGAGGCCAGGCCAACATCCAGAGCCACAGAAGCAAGACAACCATCCTGAAACCAACTCCCTGAAAACCAGAAGGAAGCCTACTACAACACCAGAAGCCAGTCTAGGATCCTGAAACCAAAAGGAACCTCCAGGCAATTCATAGGCCATGTACAGAGCCAGAATTCCAGTTTCTAAACATGTGCAGCAAACCCCCTGCTAGACCAGAGGCAATTCAGGCCAACATAAGTCCATCCCCTAATGCAGAGGGATATCCTCTTGTTGTAATAGAAGCGGCGGGGCTGCGTCCCCAGCACCCCGGCCGCCTGGCTAGCTTATGCCCCGAAATAACAACACACAAATTGTATTCTTTTAAACACTGCTTGGCCCATTAACTCTAGCCCTTACAGGCTAATTCTCGTATCCCGATCAACCCATCTCTAATAATCTGTGTAGCATCAGTCTTACCGGGAAAGATTCTAGCCTACGTCCATCCTGGGTCTGAGCTTCATGCGTCTGCCTCAGAGAGCAGAGCTATCGTGTCTGCCCGGGAGAGGGGAGCATGGCATCTCTGAGCTCACTTCCTCTTCCTCCCACCATTCTGTTCTGTTTACTCCACCCACCTATGTTTTAACCTATGAGGGCAAGCAGTTTCTTTATTACTTAACCAATGACCTTCCTCCATCACCCTCTACTTAACCACAGGCCATGCCAGCAAGTATACTAAAGATGAAACAGAAACCTAGGGAAAAAACACCCACCCCATAAAGACAAATCCATATATTGGCACCTAGACCTATAAACCCTCCAAATACAGATGCCTAAACATAAGTTTAAGAACAAAATTAGGAACAGCCAGAGTCCAGCCATTCCACTACAGTAAGTCCTGAATATTCCAAAAACAGAATCAATGAAACAAAGGAAATCAACAAGATAAATAAACCCTTATCCAAACTAACTAAAAGATAGAGACAGAAAATCCAAATCAACAAAATCAGAGATGAGAAAGGGGATGTAACAACAGATAATGAAGAAATCTAGGAAACCATTGGGTCATATTAGTAAAAAAGCCTTTACTCCATAAAATTAGAAAAATAAAATAAATGGATAAATTTCTTGGTAAACACCACTTACCAAATTAAAAAAAGATCAGATAAAAAATTAAATAGACATATAGTCCCTAAGAAAATAGAAGCAGTAATTAAAATTCTCCCAACCAAAAAAAAAATTAAAAAAAAAAAGCCACAGGCCAGAGCCAGATGGTTTTAGAACAGAATTCTACCAGACATACAAAGAAGAGGAAATACAAATACTGCTCAAATTATTTTTCAAAATAGAAACAAAAAAGAATGCTGTGCCAAATTCTTTTTATGAGGTTATAGTCACCCTAATACCCAAACAACACAAAAACTCAACAATGAAAGAGAATTATACACCAATTTCCTTCATGAACTTTGATGCAAAAAATTCAATAAAATATTCACACATCCTTGTTTTCTGCCTCTGTTCTTCCCCAATCTCTACCATCCTGATCCTTCTTCCCTCCCATGTCTCTCTCCCTTACCCTTTCTCCCCTCCTCCTCCCCTTCTGCCTTTCTTTCTCTCTCCACCCCCATACTCCCAATTTTCTCAGATCTTGTCTATTTCCTCTTCCCCAAGGGGTTTATATATGTTTCTCATAGGATTTTCTTTGTTACTTAGCTTCTCTGGGGTCATGGACTATAGGCTCCCTATCCTTTACAGATAGTATCCACCTATGAGTGGGTACATACCATGCTCATCTTTCTGGGTCTGGATTACCTCACTCAGGATGGTTTCTTCTAGTTCCATCCATTTGCATTGTCATTGTTTTTTTACCATTGAGTAGTACTCTGTTGTGTAAATGTACCACATTTTCTTTATCCATTCTTCAGTTGTGGGGCATCTAGGTAGTTTCCAGGTTCTGACTATTACAAATAATACTGCTATAAATACAGTTTAACAAATGTCCTTGTAGTATGGTTGAACATCCTTTGGGAATTGCCTAAGAGTGGTATTGCTGGGTTTTATGGTAGGTTGATTCCCAATTTTCTGAGAAACGAACATACTGATTTCCAGAGTGGTTATACAAATTTGTATTCCAATCAGCAATGGAGGAGTGTTCCTCTTACACCACATCCTCTCCGGCATAAGCTATTATTGGTGTTTTAGATCTTAGTCATGCTGACAGGTGTAAGATGGTATCTCAGAGTAATTTTGATTTGCATTTCCCTGATGGCTAAGGATGTTGAACATTTCCTTAAGTGTCTTTCAGCCATTTGAAATTCTTCTGTTGAGAATTCTCTGAGGGAGTCATTATGGGGCCAGCAAGAAACCTGGCACTAGAGAAATTTCCAAGAATCCACCAGGATGACCCCAGCTAAGACTCTAAGCAATAGAGGAGAGGGTGCCTGAACTGGCCTTGCACTGTAGTCAGATTGATGACTATCTTAAATGTCTATTTCCTTCCATAGAACCTTCATCCAGCAACTGATGGAGACAGGGCCAAAGACCCATAGCAGAGCACTGGGATGTGTTCCCAAATACCAGTTGAAGAGTGATCAAACAGCTTGCCTGAGCTAATGGGAGCTCACCAACTATAGCCAGACAGGGAAGAAACCAGCATTTGACCAAGTTTGACTTTCTGGATGTGGGTGACAATTGTATCGCTGGGGCAGACTGCAGGGCCACTGGCAGTGTCACCAGGATTAGTCCCTGCTGCTTGTACTGGCTTTTTGGAATCCATTCTCTCTGGAAGGATACCTTGCTCAGCCTAGATATAGTGGGGAGGGCCTCAGTCCTGTCTCAAAGCAATGTGCTAGACTTTGTTGACTCCCCATGGGAAGAGTAAGTAGGGAACATCCTTGAACATATGTCAAAGAGACAACTTTGTGAACAGAAAATGAATAATGCAGTCACTAAGATTAACAATTAATAAATGGGACCACATGAAACTAAAACGTTCTGTACAGCAAAGGGCATTGTTAATAGGACAAAATGGCAGACTACAGATTGGGAAAAGATCTTCACCAATCCTATATCTGACAGAGGGTTCATTTCCAAAATATATAAAGAATTCAAGAAACTAGACATCAAATAACCAAATAATCCAACTAAAATTGAGTACAAACAGAAAATTCTAAATAGAAGATCTCAAATGGCTGAGAAACAGAAATATTCAACATCCTTAGCCATCAGGGAAAAGCAAATTAAAACGACTCTGAGATTCCATCTTATATCTGCCAGAGTGGCTAAGATAAGAATCACATGCATGCTAGAGAGCATGTGGATCAACTCCTCCATTGTTGATCAGAGTACAAACTTGTACAGCCATTTTGGAAATCAGTATGGTGGCTTCTCAGAAAATTAGGAATTGATCTACCTCAAGACCAAGTAATACCTCTCCTGAGCATGTAACCAAAATATGTTCAGTCATACCACAAGGACACTTGCTCAACCAAAACAATGGATATCCCTCAACCAAACAATGGATAAAGGAAATGAACATTTATACACTGAAGTATTACTCAGCTGTTAAAGAAAATGACATCATGAATTTGCAGGCAAATAGATGAAACTAGAAAATAAAAGCTCAGAGTGGGGTAATCTAAACCCAGAAAGACAAACATGTTTGGTGTATACCCCAACTGGCTTTATCAAGCAACTGATGGAAACAGATGTGGATACCCATAGCCAAACATTAGGCTGAGTTCCTAGAATACTGCTGAAGAAAGGGAGAAAAGACTGTAGGAGCTGGAGGGGTCAAGGACATCACAAGAAAAAACCACAAAATCAACTAACCTGGGTTCAAGGAGTTCACACAGACTGAACAAACAAGCACAGAGCCTGCATGGAACTGACCTAGACCCTCTGCATATATGTCCCAGTTATAGTTTGGTCTTCTTGTGGGACTCCTAACAGTCTGTTGCTAGCTGTTGGGACACTTTTCCTCATATTGTGTTGCCTTGTCCAGCCTTAATACAAGTAAAAGTGCTTAGTTTTACTGCAACTTGATATTCCATATTTTATTGATAACTATGGGAGACCTGTCCTTTTCTGAATATAAATGAACAAGGAGTGGATTGGGGAAGCAATCAAAGGTAGGAAGGTTCTGGGAGGAGAAAAGGGAGGTAAAACAGCAGTTGGAATGTAAAGTAAATACTTTGTTAAAAATTCCAATAACACAACCAGACATTAAAACTTACTTGTTTTTTAAGATAAGAATAAAAGTCTGCAATATTTATAGAAAAAGAATTTCATTGTAAATTTCAAACACATTTTATAAGTACAGAATCATTATTTGAGTCACAAAATGATATTCAGTTGGAAAGAATTTCAGAGAAAACTGATTTTTGTATATATAACAGAAATACAGATTTTATAACATATAGCTTATTAATTCTCTCCTAGTCTCTTTTAATATAGCCATAAATTATAGGGATGAAAATGTATCCCTATATGTGTATATGAATACATATCTATATTTAAAAAATATTATTTTTTTAAAAAATATGGATTCTTAAAAATTTTACATACTAGCCCATTTCTCCCTCTCTTCCTTTGTACTGCTCTCCACCTCCTCCAATCCCAACAACCATCCACTCCTCAGAGGAGGTAATGCATCCCTTGGGGAGTCAAAAATTCTGGTAAACCACTTTGAGGCAGGATTAAGCCCCTCCCTCTGTTTCAAGGCTCAGCAAGGTATCCCTTTATAAAGAATGAACTCCAAAAAGCCAGCCCATGTACCCAGGATAAGACCTGGCCCCACTGCCAGGGCCCCCCAACAGATCAAATAACTGTCACTCCCATTCACAGGTCTTAGTTCAGTCCCATGCAGGATCCCCAGATGTCAGTCTAGGGTCTGTGAGCTCCCACTAGGTGGGGCAAGCTGTCCCTGTGGTTTTCCCAATCATGATCTTGACCCCCTTGCTCATATGATCCCTTCATGCTCTCTTCAATTAAGTTCCAGGAGCTCAGCCCAGTGCTTGCCTGCAGATCACTGCATCTGCTTTTATCAGATACTGGATGTAGGTTCTATGACAACAATTAAGGTAGTCACTAATCTGATTATAGGTGAAGGCACAGTTCAGGCACTTTCTCCACTTTTATTAGGAGTCTTAGCTGGGGTCATACTTGTGGATTCCTGGGAATTTCCCTAGAACCTGGTTACCCCTCAATGGCTCCTTATCAAGATATCTCTTTCATTGCTTTTCTCTCCAACCCTCTCCTAACTTTGTCATCCCAAGTCCTCATGTTTCTATGTCCCCATCCCTTTCCTTCTACTCTCTTTCCTAGTTTGTCAAGGAGATCTTAACTATTTCCCTTTCCTAGGGTCCTCCATGTGTGTCTCTCTTAGGGCCCCACTTCTTATCTAGATTCTCTAGGGTTGTGGATTGTAGCCTGGTTATTCTTTCCTATTACATCTAATATCACTTATGAGTGAGTACATATCATGTTTGTCTTTCTGGGTCTGGGTTAGATCATTCAGGATAGTTTTTTTCTATTTATTTGCCTAAAAATTTCAAGTTGTCATTGTTTTTGACTGTTGAGTAATAATCCATTGTGTAAACATACCACATTTTCTTTATCCATTTTTCAGTTGAAGGGAAACTAGGCTGTTTCCAGTTCTAGGTATTACAAAAACTACTGCTGTGAACATAGTTGAGCCAGTGTCTTTGTGGTATGATTGTGCATCTGTAGCTACAGATATTCTCCATCCAGCGAGTCCCCCTAAACGGGGTTTTCTTCACCCACCTGGTTCCAATGCCTTTTAACAAAATAATCACTCTGAGGCTTAATATTAATTACATACTCTTTGGCCTATTAGGTCAGGCTTATTAACTCTTACATCTTATATTAACCCATTTCTACTATTTTATATTTTATCACAAGGCTTGTGGTTTGTTACTTCACATCTTGCTTCATGGGCAGCTACATGGGATCTGCCTGCTTCTGCTTTGTTTCTTTCTGCATTCAGTTTAGTTTTCCCACTTAGCTATATTCTGCCTTCCATAGGCCAAAGCAGCTTCTGTAATCATTTTCTGACCAGGAGAATCTTTTTAAATGTTAAGCAGGCATTAATAGCAGGACAAACAGCTGCAGTTTGCCTGTTGCCTCTGCCCCATCCAACATGGGAGAGGTATGTTCACTGCCTCTGTGGGCCACACTCACCGCCCCAGCTCCAGGAACTCAGTGGGTCTATGTCACCATTAAACAACTTGTACCACACTACCCCATTTTTGTGCTCTGTAGCCGGACCTCCTGAAAGAATCAGAGCCATTTCTGCTGCCAGTACAAACCTGGAAGCCATCTCTTAAAGAAGCAAAGCCTCTGCTTCTGGCCAGCAAACAGATCCTATCTGAAAAAAAATACAGCTACCAAGAAGCTCCTACTGTCTCCCATTTTTGTGTGTCTAGAAGCCCTTTTTTAAAACTTTCTTAGGCTTTACATGGATGTACATTGCCAAACATCGGGAGTCATTACATAAATGGAGAGTACACTTTCATTTCCTGGCCACCCAGACCCAAATAATCATACAAAACTATATTAATTACAACATTGATTGACCAACATCTCAAGTATATTCCTAGCTAGCTCTTACATCTTCAATTAACCTATTTCTAGAACTTTACATTTTGCAATGACACTTGTGGTTTGTTACCTCACATCTTGCTTTTGAGGGAGCTATATGACCTCTACCTGACTCTGCCTTGTTTCTCCCTGCCTTCAGTTTAGTTTTCCCTCCTAACTATATTTTGCCTTCCCATAGGCCAAAGCAGCTTTTTTATTAACAAATGGTAATAAAACACATTCATAGCAAACAGAGGGGAATCCCACATCATGTATCCTTTGGGTATCTGCCAAGGAGTGGTATTGCTGGATCTTGAGGTAGATTGATTTCCAGTTTTTTGAGAAACTGCCATACTGATTTCCAAAGTGGCTGTACAGTTTTGCACTTCCACCAGCAGTGGAGTAGTTTTCCCCTTACTCTACATCTTCTCCGGCATATGGTATCATCAGTGTTTTTGATCTTAGCCATTCTGACAGGTATAGGATGGTATCTTAGAGTTGTTTTGATTTGCATTTCCTTGAAGACTAAGGATGTTGAACAATTCCTAAATTGTCATTTGGCCATTTGAGATTCTTCTGTTGAGAATTTTATTTAGATCTGTACCCCATTTTTAAAATTTCATTATTTGGTATTTTGATGTCCAGTTTTTAGAGTTCTTTACATATTTGGAGTCAGCTTTCTGTCAGATAAGGGGTTGGCAATGGTCTTTTCCCATTCTGTAGGCTGCTGTTTTGTCCTATTTACCATGTCCTTTGCTGTACAGAAGCTTCTGAGTTTCAGAAGGTTACTTTATTAATAATTGTTCTCAGTATCTGTGCTACTATTGTTATTTTTAGGGAGTGGCCTTCTGTGCCCATGAATTCAAGATTACTTCCCACATTCTCTACTATCAGATTCAGTGTAACTGGATATGTTGAGGTCTTTGATTCATTTGGAATTGAGTTTTGTGCATGGGGATAGATATGGATCTATTTGCATTTTTCTACATATCGACACCCAGTTATGGCAGCACCATTTATTTAAGATGCTTTCTTTTTTTCCATTGTACAATTTTGGTTTCTTTGTGAAAAATCAGGTGTTCGTAGGTATGTGGATTAATATCAGGGTCTTCAGTTTGATTGCATTGATCCACGTGTCTCTATCTATCTATCTATCTATCTATCTATCTATCTATCTATCTATCTATCTATCTATACTAAGCTAAAAACATTAATTTATTACCTACTTCATTTAACATATGCATGAAATTATGTGATACACACACACACACACACACACATGTCAGGGTTTCTGTCCTGCCCTATTCCTGGAGTCGTTAAGTCCCAAAGAAATCACACAGAGGTCTACATCAATTATAAACTGATTGGCCCATTAGCTCAGGCTTATTATTAACTCTTATAGCTTATATTAGCCCATTATTCTTGTCTATGTTATCCACGTGGCTCGGTACCTTCTTTGGCGAGGCAGTCACATCTTACTTCTGTGGCTGGGTCAGGACTGCGGACTAAGCTTCCCTCTTTCCAGAATTCTCATTGCCCCACCTCTACTTTCTGCTTCGTCACCCGCCTAAACTTCTGCCTGGCTACTGGCCAATCAGCATTTATTTAAAATATAATTGACATGGTACACGCCATTGTCCCACAGCATATATATATATATATATATATATATATATATATACACACACACATACATACATACACACAAACATCATACATCCTGGTGCCCATGGATACCAGATGAAAGTGATAGATCTCCAGATCCTGGAGGTACAGTAGTACTGAGCCACCTGTTATGAATGCTGGGAGCTGAACCCAGGTTCCCTACAAAAGCAATAAAGAACAAATTTATTTCATTCTTTGGATTATAGTTAATGAGACGATGTTGTAGCATTCATTAAATTATCTCCTCATGTAAGTTCTTCTTAAATAAGAACATAATGTGATAAGGATATAATCTGATTGGAAAATAGCTTGCTGAAATTATTTTGGTATATTGCTTTGGTATTGCCTTCTACAGCTAGTTTGCTTTACTTCATGTCTATAATTTAGTAAAATAGTAATCATTACTCTGAAAAGTATGGATCATAAAACTAATTTTAAATGATTGTTTTATACTTGTCACCAATATTTTTGTTCCTTACAAAACTCTGATTAATTTTTTAAAAGATTTTATGAAATATAAAAACATTGAAAAATCCTGAATTTGTTAATCAAATAACAATATTAATAGATTTTATTATCACTTTTCCACATAATAAATAACCTAAAGTTTTTATTATGGGATACAGTAACTTGTCATTTTACATATATACACAGTAAAGAGGAGTTATGACTTTTTATTCTTTTATTACTGCTTTTTTGAAATGATTTCAAAAGTTAGTGGGGAACCTCTGTGTATCTCAGGCTGTCTTTAAACTTGGGGTCCTTCTGCCTTAGCCTCAGGACTAAAAACATTCCAGGTAAATATCATTATGCCCAATATTTTGATGTTTATCACTTACTAGTAGTAGTGACTAAATGAAAGTTTATTAAAGTAGTTCATCAGTGGGTTTCATTATTCATTAATTTTTAAGTGCTTAACATTAAAATGGATAAAATCATGCATGGGAAATTTATTTTATTGTTCTACAAAATAAGTATAAATTTGTATGAATGACAAAATGTAACCTATGATTATTATTCCATTTTCACATTCTTCCTGATATTTATCCTAAGGATTTCTATGATTTCTTATGCCTAATAACACCATCCTTTTGTGAACCATATAGTCTTCTATGTCCATCATCTCTTTCCAGATTTAGCAGCTTTATTACCAGCAGAAATGGTCTTGAACATCAGTGTGATATTATTTAACCTGTATTTCCCATTTTCCATATCTTGTGAATAGTTTTTGTCCTTGTTGCATTCAAATATGATAGTCTATCAGAAATCTTCCACAGTCCATTTTTATTCATCCAGTATCCATCCTTTGCTGAAAGATGTACGCAGTATTTTTCTCACTTATCTTGTAGGCCTGTCTTATTATAATTATTTTAACTATACATTGCCTGGCAACTGTATTAAGAATTCTTCAGAGAACTATTACTTTTCTGTGGTAAAATAGAGAACCAAATGTAAGCAGATACAGATTTTTATGGTCACTTATGTTTCATTTCTTTCCTCTATAATTTGTATTTCCTCTATAATTTGCATTTCTAGTTCAACAGTATCATGGCATTACAAAATTGCTGCTCTACCCTCACCTATCTTGTAAATGTTTTATAGAACCAAAAATATTCTTTAACAGTCCTGAGGGCACTTTTTTGTTTCTAGTAAGACCATGTGTTATTTGCTTCCTCTAATGTCAGAAGAAAGGGAAGATGTATGGAAAGTGGGTAATCTTCACACTGATGTTAGGCTGATATGTCACAGTAGGATGGTTGTTAAGAGTAGTTATAGGATCATAAGGAGAGTGGTGGAGAGAAAATCTTGCTGTAGTCATTGCTGTCATCTCATTTGCCACTACTGTTACTTAAGACTTAGAGCTTGGGAAACCTGCATTCTGGTTGTAACACTGGCTTTTAGAAGAGGAGGCCTTATACAGTATTGAGACTATTTTTGTCCGTGTATAGGCACTGAAACTACTGGTGTGTATAGCAAATGTCCTCACAAGGAATGAGGTATAAATTAAACATATACTTTAAGGGCTGTTTGTTCTCACAGTAGTTGTATATGGGTTAACAGGACCATGCAAAATGAAGAAGAGTGTAAGGCAATTCCACAATTTGTTTTCCCCTAAAAAGAATTCAGTGATAATTGCATCAATGCAAGAGTAAAATTGGACCTGAGTGTAATTAAGCTGTGATGTGATAAGATGACCATGATTGTAATTCAGTTTATTTGACTGGGTAGGCAAGTGTACTTCCTCCTTCATCATTCTATGTGTGTATCTCCTGAAGCTACACTCATAGCATTTCTTTCTCTGATAGAGGACTATCCTTTGGTCAAATGTATACAAGTAGTTGCACTCTTCAGCTAGAATCTCCTGACAAGTTCAAATGAGTTAAATATTAGGGGAAAAGTTCGAAAAAGTCTTTGCTGGGGTTTTGCCTTTAAAAGTTGAGAGCTTTACAAAATATTTATGGATGTAGATAATACAGATTTGGAAGAACGCAGGTGATATAATGTAAAACTTCTAACTCAAAACAAAAAAATATTCTCTGAAAACTAGAGGAAATCTATAGGGCAATTGTCCCTGAAGACAACAAATCTGTGACCTATGTAACTCTTAAGCAAAGTACATGAGTGAGAAAGTTAAATGAAGCAAAACAAGTCTAAAATTACTGGGAGTATATTGGGATCTGAATGTATGTGCTATAAAATTTATATTTCAGACTTAATTTCCAATGTGTTAGTATTTTGAAGGTAGCTAGGACATGAGCGTGGAGGTCTCACATGGGTATCTCACTCTCTGAAATAGGCCCTAGCATGCTTATCACACTTAGCATACCTCTATCACATGATAGTGCACAGAGGGCACCATCTGTGAAGAATCCTCCCTCAATAGATATTGAATCCCTTGAATATATCTTATTGGTTCACCTGCCATCATAATTATAAAACAAAATATAAGTCACTAATTATCTGCTGTAAAATATTTCATTATAGATATCAGAGAAAGAATACGTGAATGAAGAAGAAACAGATGTCCCCTATCTCTTATGGAACCCAGTTGTAACAGGAAGCAAAATTCTAAGAGAGCAGAAGTTGTTTGATGTTTTTTTTAAAATATTTATTTATTTATTATGTATACAATATTCTTTCTACATGTATGCCTGCAGGCCAGAAGAGGGCACCAGACCTCATTACAGATGGTTGTGAGCCACCATGTGGTTGCCGGGAATTGAACTCAGGACCTTTGGAAGAGCAGGCAATGCTCTTAACCGCTGAGCCATCTCTCCAGCCCTTGTTTGATGTTTTTAAATACAGGTTTAGGTAGGTCTAAGATATCCCCATCAAGGCCTTTTGGGTATCTGAGAAAGGTATCAGTAGCTAATATAAAGTTGGGTTCTGGGGAAAGCTGAGATTGTGAAGAAGAAATGACATAAAAATAAACTATGTCAGGGCAAATACCAGGCCCCCATAAATGAGCACTTTATCACTACTCCCAAGTACTACATGGCCATTGTTAAGGTGTAAGTCTAAAATGCCACTCACATACTCATATTTTCAACTCTTGTTTAATAGCTGGCCTGCTATTTTGGAACTTGGTTAAACTTTTTAAAAATAAAGGTTAGATTGATCAAGTATTTCACTGGGGTGTGTCTTTGAATATTATACCTAATTTATACATTTCCCTTAATCTTTCTGTCTCTTCTGTCTCTCTCTACTTCTGTTTCTGTCTGTGTGCTTCTGTTTGTCTCTCTGTCTCTCTTTATCCCTGTATCTCTGTTGTTGTCTCTACTCTCTCTCTCTCTCTTGTGTCTCTGTTTTTCCTGTTTGAGTGAAATTATTTCTGCCACACATTTCTGTTGACATGATGCTTTGCGTTACTACATACTTAATATTATAAATCCAACTGATTATAGATTGAACTTTCTTAAACTGTAAGCCAAAGTAATTCCCTCCTCCTTCTATTATACTTCATCTTTTTATTCTAAGACTTACATGATCATAGGCCATCAAGGAGATGTCTATGATGTTCTATAGAATATACTGGCAATACAAACTTGACAATGAGATAAGCAAAATAATACAGTGATAGGTCTATCTACAGCAATAGTAATAAGACTACTAATGATGCCTCGTAAGACTGGGTGAAGATCACCAGACCCTTATTCCACCTACCATTCTCTCCTGTGCCTGAGCTACATGTGGTTGCACACAGTGATAATTAGGAAATATAAGGCTGACTCAGAGGTGGACTCCAGTGATACATTTTTTTTTTTTGTAAATTATCACCTGCTCTGGAGTGGACCTTTTTGGAGACACAACTACTTTGGAGTTATCAATGGTCATTGAAGTAATGTTCATACATGCTCCTATAAGTAGCCTCCATAAATTAATTTGTTCACCAAGCTTATCTCAGCAATGATAAACACAAACTCCACTTCAATTTATACTTGGGGAAGTTGAAAACATAACAACTTGTAGAATAGAGATCATATTAGAACTTAAGTGCACTTATTAAAAAACATATATATATATATATATATATATATATATATATATATATATATATGTCTTGAACTGGAAACTACTTTCAACACACTGAATAAACATTGTTCAATACTTTGTGTGGTTATTGGACTTCTGGCTATCTACACACGCAATTATCAATTTCGTGTGAATAATGACTGTACTTACTCTTATTTACAAATATATCACCAATACTTCAGAACAACAACAACTATAGCATCAATGATACTGTATCAATTTCTTAAGACTGCCATGCCATGATGTGGCAGATTTGGTTGCATAATATACATAACAAATGTATTGTTTTATATTTTTGCTTTATAGAATTCAGAAAGAATGGAATTGGTAGATCATTGTTGTCTGATTTTTTTGCCCTGATCTTCCTTTTAGGAATTTGCCAAATATTGTTGGTATTATTTAGTTTATCTTTAAACAATCTCCATTAGTTTCATTAGCATCACATAGAGTTTTTCCCATAAATCTGTATGTCCATCTTATGGATATGCAACTTATATGGGTGTAGGAGCCAATTCTAATTCAACATGACATTATCTTGGCTAATAATATCTGCAATTATCATTTTTATTATTAAATTTTTTATTAAAAATTTCTGCCTCCTCTCCGCCTCCCTTTTCCCTCCCCCCACTCCCCACACCCCACTCCACTACCCCTCCCTCTCCAGTCCAAAGAGCAGTCAGGGTTCCCTGCAATGTGAGCAGTAGAAGGTCCTCCCCCTCCATCTAGGTCTAGGAAGCTGAGCATCCAAACTGGCTAGGCTCCCACAAAGCCAGTACATGCAGTAGGATCAAAACCCAGTGCCATTGTCCTTGGCTTCTCATCAGCCATCATTGTCCACCAAATTCAGAGAGTCCGGTTTTATCCCATGAATTTTCAGTCCCAGTCCAGCTGGCCTTGGTGAGCTCCCAATAGATCAGCCCCATTGTCTCTGTGGGTGGGTGCCCCCCTGGCGGTCTTGACGTCCTTGCTCATGTTCTTCCTCCTTCTGCTCCTCATTTGGACCTTGGGAGCTCAGTCCATTGATCCAATGTGGGTCTCTGTCTCTATCTCCAACCATCGCCAGATGAAGGTTCTATGGTGATATGCAAGATATTCATTAGTATGGCTATAGGATAGGGCCATTTCAGGCTCTCTCTCCTCAGCTGCCCAAGGAAGTAGTTGGGTACATCTCTCTGGATCCCTGGGAATCCCTCTAGAGTCAAGGCTCTTGCCAACCCTAAAATGGCTCCCTTAATTAAGATATATACTTCCCTGCTCCCATATCTACCCTTCCTCCATCCCAACCATCCCATTCCCCCAAGCTCTCCCCATCCTCCCCTTCTCATTTGTCTCTACCCATCTCCCCTTTCCCCATCCCACCCCACCCCCCAGTTCCCAATTTTTGCCCAGCAATCTTGTCTACTTCCAATATCCAGAAGGTTAATTATATGTTTTTCTTTGGTTTCACCTTCCTATTTAGCTTCTCTAGAATTGTGAATTATAGGCGCAATGTCCTATATTTATGGCTAAAAACCAATTATGAGTCAGTACATCCCATGTTCATCTTTTTGGGTCTGGGTTACCTCACTCAGGATAGTGTTTTCTATTTCCATCCATTTGCACGCAAATTCAAAAAGTCATTGTTTTTTTTTTACCACTGAGTAGTACTCTAATATATATATATATATATATATATATATATATATATATATATATATATATATATATATTCCACACTTTCTTCATCCATTCTTCCATGGACGGGCATCTAGGTTGTTTCCAGGTTCTGGCTATTACAAATAATGCTGCTATGAACATAGTTGAACAAATACTTGTTTAGTATGATAGGGCATCTCTTGGGTATATTCCCAAGAGTGGTATTGCTGGGTCCTGGGGTAGGTTAATCCCGAATTTCCTGAGAAACCACCACACTGCTTTCCATAGTGGTTACACAAGTTTGCTTTCCCACCAGCAATGGATGAGTGTACCCCTTACTCCACAACCTTTCCACCAAAGGCTACCATTGGTGGTTTTGATTTTAGCCATTCTGACATGTGTAAGATGGTATCTCAAAATTGTTTTGATTTGTATTTCCCTGATTACTAAGGAGGTTGAGCATGACCTTAAGTTTCTTTTGGCTGTTTGAACTTCTCCTGTTGAGAATTCTCTGTTCAGTTCAGTGCCCTATTTTTTAATTGGGTTAATTAGTATTTTAAAGTCTAGTTTCTTGAGTTCTTTATATATTTTGGAGATCAGACCTTTGTCTGTTGCGGGGTTGGTGAAGATCATCTCCCAGTCAGTGGGTTGCCTTTGTGTCCTAGTGACAGTGTCCTTTGCTTTGCAGAAGCTTCTCAGTTTCAGGAGGTCCCATTTATTCAATGTTCCCCTTAATATCTATACTTCTGGGGTTACACGTAGGAAGCAATCTCATGTGCCCATATGTTGTAGAGTACTTCCCACTTTCTCTTCTATCAGGTTCAGTGTGGTTGGATTTATATTGAGGTCTTTAATCCATTTGGACTTGAGTTTTGTGCATGGTGATAGATATGGGTCTATTTTCATTCTTCTACAGGTTGACATCCAGTTGTGCCAGCACCATTTGTTGAAGATGTTTTCTTTCTTCCATTGTATACTTTTAGCTTCTTTATCGAAAATGAGGTGTTCATAGGTTTGTGGGTTAAAATCCGCGTCTTCTACTCGATTCCATTGGTCGACTTCTCTGTTTTTATGCCAATACCAAGCTGTTTTTAATACTGTAGCTCGTAATAGAGTTTGAAGTCAGGGATGGTAATGCCTCTAGACATTCCTTTATTGTATAAGATTGTTTTGGCTATCCTGGCTTTTTTGTTTTTCCATATAAAGTTGATTATTGTCCTCTCAAGGTCTGTGAAGAATTTTGATGGGGATTGCATTGAATCTGTAGATTGTTTTTGGAGAATTGCTATTTTTACTATGTTGATCCTCCCAATCCAAGAGCAAGGGAGATCCTTCCATCTTTTGGTATCCTCTTCAATTTCTTTCTTCAAAGACTTAAAGTTCTTGTCAAATAGATCTTTCACTTCCTTGGTCAGAGTTACCCCAAGATATTTTATGCTATTTGTTGCTATCGTGAAAGGTGATGCTTCTCTGAATTCCCTCTCTGCATCCTTATCCTTAGTGTATAGGAGGGCAACTGAATTTTTGAAGTTGATCTTGTATCCTGCCACATCACTAAAGGTGTTTATCAGCTGTAGAAGTTCTTTGGTAGAGTTTTTTGTGGTCGCTTATGTATACTATCATTTCTTCTGCAAATAACGAAAGTTTAACTTCTTCCTTTCCAATTCGAATCCCTTGATCCCCTTATGTTGTCTTATTGCTATTGCTAGAACTTCAAGCACTATCTTGAAGAGGTATGGAGAGAGTGAGAGCCTTGTCATGTTCCTGATTTTAGTGGGATGGCTTTGAGTATCTCTCCATTTAATTTGATGTTAGCAGTCGGCTAGCTGTAAATAGCTTTATTATATTTAGATATGACCCTTGTATCACTAATATCTCCAAGACCTTTATCATAAGGGATGTTGAATTTAGTCAAATGCTTTTTCAGCATCTAATGAAATGATCATATGTTTTTTTTCTTTAAGTTTATTTATATGATGTATTGCATTGATAGATTTTCATATGTTGAACCAGCCCTGCATCTCTGGGATGAAGCCTACTTGATCATAATGGATAATTTTTCTAATGTGTTCTTGGATTCGGTTTGCCATCATTTTATTGAGAATTTTTGCGTCGATGTTTGATGGAGGAAGGTCATTGGCTAATAAAGGAACTGCCTTGGCCCATTTCATTGATTAGAAGATAGGTGGCAGGAGTAAACAGAACAAAGCGCTGAGAGGAAGAGGACGTGAGCTCAGACTCGACAGCTCTCCTCTCGGGAGCAGACACCTCGTAGAGAGACGCCATGCTCCCAGCTCCCAGGCATATGCACACTATGAAGCTCTGACCCAGGATGGACAGAGGCTGGAATCTTCCCGGTAAGCACACCTAGGGGCGCTACACAGATGATTAGAAATGGGCTAAATTAATATGTGAGAATTAGCCTAGATAGAAATGGGCCAAGCAGTGATTAAATGAATACAGTTTGTGTGTTATTATTTCAGGGCAAAAGCTAGCCCAGCAGGCGGCTGGTGTGTTGGGGACGCAGCCCCGCTGTCCTTATTACTACAGATGTTCATGAGTGAGATAGGCCTGTAATTCTCTTTCTTGGTTGGGTCTTTGTGTGATTTTGGTATCAGGGTAACTGTAGCTTCATAAAAGGAATTTGGCAATGACTCTTCTGTTTCTATATTGTGAAATACATTAAGGAGTACAGGTATTAGCTCTTCTTGGAAGTTCTGGTAGAATTCTGCATTGAAATCATCTGGTCCTGGGCTTTTTTCGGAAGGGAGGATTTTGATAATATTTTCTAATTCTTTGTAACTAACAGGTCTATTTAGATTGTTCATCTGGTCTGGTTTAACTTTGGTATATGGTACTTATCTTAAAAAATGTCCATTTCTTTTGCATTTTCCAGTTTTGTGGCATACAGGCTTTTGTAGTAAGTTCTAATGATTCTCTAAATTTCCTTTGTGTCTGTGGTAATGACTCCCTTTTAATTTCTGATCTTAATAATTTGTGTGTTCTCTCTCTGATGTTTGAATAGGGGTTTGTCAATCTTGTTGATTTTCTCCAAGAACCAACTTTTTGTTTCGTTGATTCTTTGGATTGTTTTCTGTGTTTTTATTTTGTTGATTTCAGCCCTCAGTTTGATTATTTCCAGTCTTCTACTCCTTCTGGGTGAGTCTGCTTCTTTTTTTCTAGAGCTTTCAGGTGTGCTGTTAATTCTCCAATGTGTGCTTTCTCCGTTTTTCTTTTTAATGTGGGCAGTTAGTGCTATGAACTTTCCTCTTAGCACTGCTTTCATAGTGTCCCATAGGTTTGAGTATGTTGTCACTTTATTTTCATTAAATTCAAGGAAGACTTTAATTTCTTTCTTTATTTCTTCCTTGACCCAGGTGTGGTTCAGTAGTTGACTGTTCAGTTTCCATGAGTTTGTCAGCTTTCTGGGGGTAGCCTCATTGTTGAATTCTAACTTTATTCCATGGTGATCCGATAAAACACAGGTGGTCACTAAAATTTTTTTGTATCTGTGGAGGTTTGCTTTTTTACCAAGTATGTGGTCAATTTTCGATAAGGTTCCATGAGCTGCAGAGAAGAAGGTATATTCTTTCCTATTTGGGTGGAATGTCCTAGAGATGTCTGTTAAGTCCATTTGCTTTATTATCTCCATTAACTCTCTTATTTTTCTATTAGGTTTCTGTCTGATTGACCTATCCATTGGTGAGAGAAGTGTGTTGAAGTCTCCTACTATTAGTGTGTGTGGTTTGATGTCTGCCTTGAGTTTTAGTAATGTTTCTTTTACATAGTGGGTGCTTTTATATTAGGGGCATAGATATTCAGGATTGAGACTTCATCCTCATGAATTGTTCCTGTTATGAGTATAAAATGACCATCTCTATCTCTTCTGATTGATTTTAGTTTGAAGTCAGATTTCTTAGAAATTAGTATTGCCACACCCACTTGTTTCTTAGGTCCATTTTCTTGAAAAACCTTTTCCCAACCCTTTACTCTGAGTAGATGTCTATCTTTTTGGTTGAGGTGTGTTTCTTGTAAACAGCAGAATGTTGGATCCTGTTTTCGTATCCAATCTCTTAGCCTGTTCCTTTTTATAGGTGAATTGAGTCCATTGATATTAAGTGATATTAATGACCAGTAGTTGTTTTCTTCAGTTATTCTTATTGTTTTTGGTAGTAGAGTTTGTGTGTCTTCCTTCTTTGAGTTGTGCTGGTGAATGGTCGCTAGATGCCTGAGTTATTGTGGGCAGTGTTGGCAATGTTGGATTCCTTGGGTTGTGATTTTCCTTCTATTACTTTCTGCAAGGCTGGATTTGTGGCTGTGTATTGTTTAAATTTGTTCTTACCCTGGAATGTTTTGTTTTCCCCATTGATAGTGGGATATCTTGGCTGGGAATAGTAGTTTGGGCTTGCATCCATGGTCTCTTAGTTTCTGCAGTACATCTATCCAGGACCATCTGGCTTTCATGGTTTCCATAGAGAAGGCAGGTGTAAGTCTGATAGGTTTACCTTTATAAGTAACTTGACCTTTTTCCTTTGCAGCTCTTAATATTCTTTCTTTATTCTATATGTTTTTTTGTTTTGATTATTATATGGTGAAGGGATTTTTTTTTGGATCCAGTCTATTTGGTGTTCTGTTTGCTTCTTGAATATTCATAGTAATATCTTTCTTTATGTTGGGAAAGTTTTCTTCCATAATTTTGTTGAATAAATTTTCTGGGCCTTTGAGCTGTAATTCCTCTCCTTCTTGTATCCCTATTATTCTTAGGTTTGGTCTTTTTATTGTGTCCCATATTTGCTGAATGTTTTGTGATGAGAATTTGTTGGGTTTGCTGTTTTCTTTGATCAGTGCGTTTATTTTCTCAATGGTTTCTTCAGAGTCTGACATTCTTTCTTTTATCTCTTGTATTCTATTAATTATGCTTGTTTCTGTAGTCTCTGTTCATTGCCCTAGATTTTCCATATCCAGTCGGCCCTTGGTTTGTGTTTTCTTCCTTGCCTTCATTTCAGTTTTCAATTCTTGAACTGTTTCCATTACCTGTTTGATTGTTCTTTCTTGGTTTCCCAGGTATCATTTACGTATTTATTCATTTCTTCAAACTTTTTGTTATACTTCTCATCCATTTCTATAAGGGCCTTTTTTACATGCTGTTTAAGGGACTCTATCACTTTTGTAATGTCAATTTCTTCCCCTTCTTCTGGATTACGGTGTTCAAGACCTTCTGTTGTCAGATTACTGGTTTCTGGTATTTTCATGTGTAGTAATATGGAGCGGCGGGGCTGCGTCCCCAAAACCCCAGCCACCTGCCCGGCTAGCTTATGCCCCAAAATAATTACACAGACACTGTATTCTTTTAATCACTGCTTGGCCCTTAGCTCTAGCCCTTACTGGCTAATTCTGATATCCCAATCAACCCATCTCTAACAATCTGTGAGCACCGGTCTTACCGGGAAGATTCTAGTTCAGAGCTTCATCGCGGGTGTCTGCCCAGGAGCCGGGCATGGCGTCTCTCTCTGAGGCGTCTGCTCCTGAGAGGAGAGCTGTTGAGTCTGAGCTCACTTCCTCTTCCTCCCGGCATTCTGTTCTGTTTACTCCACCTACCTATGTCCTAACCAATAACATGGGCCAAGGCAGTTCCTTTATTAGCCAATGACCTTCCTCCATCATTCATGTTGTTTTCAGATTGGTGGAGGAATTCTTGCCTTGGAGCCTGCCCATCTCTTCCTTCAAATGCTATCCAATGGATCTTATGGAACAGGATCAGGTTCCCTTGCTGGCCAGGAACCTCACTAACAAAGGGCCTACCTTGCTGTAGGCAGGCTATTGAAGCAAAGCAATTCTTGCCAGCCCCGTTGCCCTCAGCACCCAGTCCCAGTGCCCAAACAGGCTGGGCTTGCGGATCCCGGCACCGCAGAAGGGAGAAAGAAGGGAGGAGTTTCCTGGGTGCAAACTGGAATGGTTAGGGAGAGAGAGGCCCCAGCAGAGGGGAGCAGCCCCTGCTGAATGACAGGGGAGTGAAGGGGGTCGGGGAATGTCCCTGCTCTGTTTCTGGGCTCCTGCTGCGGGTCATCTGCAATTATCTTATTTCCCAATTTGGGGCCTGTGATAGAGAAAAAGAATAGAGCTAGGCATGGAAAACTAAACTGAATGCTGGAAGAAGGAAGGAAGAGTTTAAGGAAGCCATGGAGCCACCAACAGAGGTAGATATGCTGAAACCTTGCCAGTAGGCCACGAGCCTCATTGTAAAATATAAAATAATGGAGTTGGGTTAATTCTAGACATAAGAGCTAGCTAGCAATACTGTTAAGTAATTGGCCAAATAGTCATTTAAATAATATAATTTCTGTATGGTTATTTTGGTTCTGGGCAGCTGGGATGAATAAGCACCCTTTTATTACAAATCCATGCTCCAATGTGTGCTGGCTACATCCACATAAAACCTAAAAGCTTAAAAAGTAATTTTAGACACAAAAGAACAGAGTTAAGCGTGGCTTCTTGGTAGCCAGCATTTTTTTTTGTCAGCGTGCAGCAGCCCCGATAAAAGAGGTCATCTTGATTCAGTGATAGCAGAAGAAAGGCCATGTTGTTTTGAAATGGTCACTTCCTGGGCCTTGCCTCCAGTACCAACCTTGATGAGGTCAGGCTATGAAGCATTTTTAAAATGTGTTTATATTATTTTAATGATTTTTATTGAGCTCTACATTTTTCTTTGCTCCCCTCCCAGCATTCCCCTTCCCCCCTTTAACCCTCTCCCAAGGTCTCCATGCTCTCAATTTACTCACGAGGTCTTGTCTTTTTCTTCTTCCCATGTAGATTAGATCTAAGTCTCTCTTGGTGTCCTCATTGTTGTCTAAGTTCTCTGGGATTGTGGTTTGGGCTATGAAGCACTTAAGTGGTTTTTGTGAACAGCATGCTACAACTTCCTTAATGGCAATATAGACCCTCTGTATGCCTGAAAATGGGACAATGTGCATGACTCTCAAAGCAGCAAACATGTCTCCACCATGTTGAAGATGTGCTCCTGGTCATAAGATAATTACAGATACATAATAAAAACAAATTCAGATGGGAAAGACCTCTAAATGGTGCACAGTACTGAATAAATGTGCATAAGCTTAGGAGAGAGAAGAAAAAGAATATAGAGTTGGAAAACAAGTAAATCATTTAAAAAATAAAACAAAGTCTTTAAAGAGACAGAGTAAGGACAGTCATAGACTAAAAATTAAAACAGCCACATAAATATCAAAAATTCACAGAGAGTCTGGATTGTGTATAATATTGTGATTTCTTTGAATTTTTTGACTGCAGAGAGACATTTGATTCTGGGGATTGCTAAGCTAAACCAACATATATACTTTAAAAGTATCTTGATTTCAAAATATGGATCTAAGGATATGTTGCTTTGGAAAAAGAGTTCTTTTGTTTCCACAGAGGATGAGAACCTGTGAAATCCTTCCAGACTAATGTGGTTTGATGGACCAAGACTACCCGAAAGGTCTCTGTGAAACCCCCCAAAAGAAAATGCTTCACCCAACAAAAATCAGGAAGCAGTTTGGAGGGAAGTATGCCCATATTCCCAAATATTGTTTATAAATGTTTGTTTACATTTAAAGGGGGATATGCTATAGAGATTTGCATTGGTATGGATCTTGGTTTATTAATACAAATTTTAGTTCAATTTTGTTATATGTCTATTTCTGTTCTTGATTGAGGTATTATGTTTGTGCAGCTCATTTTAAAAATGTAATATAAAATTGAGAAATATAGATTATTATATAGTCGTCTATAATATTCAAACTTGTAGTCATGATAGGTATTCTAAATGTACAGAGATATATTTCAGATAGATAGGGATTCTTCAAATCTTTCAAAGACCTTCAAAATATGGCATTTAAGATGTTTAAGAACTTAGGACTTTTCATGACATTGAGATATATGTGCTCCTGGCTACTTCAAGAGGATGATGGGCATCAAAAAAGCTTCTTATGGCATTGGTTAGCCATTTGGGTAAGAAACAGCTCTTGCCTGGACTGCTTGATGCTATGCTGTATAAACTGGACTTGCAGGACCCACAGAGAAATGACTGCTAAACCTGCCAAAAGGTGAGATGGTCCTTCAGGGTTCCTGTTTCATGAAAGAGACTGCCAGACATTCTGCAGGACACAGAAGTGACTCTGTGTCCTGCAGAATGTCTGGCAGACTGACAAACTGCCAATAAAGGCAGAACTGTCTTTGAAATTTCCTGCTTCATGAAAATGTCTGCTGGATACTATGGACCTGTAAGCTGAAGATGGATACCCCAATGATACAGAAGAACTTTGGGTGACTGTACAGGCAGTGAGATGTCTCTGTCAATTCTAGAGTTTTGAAAGTTGCTTACAATGTACTTCCTGTTTATTTAGGTAATAGTATATCCTTCTGGAGTCTTTGATGGAATTGAAGAATAGATAGAAAGTAGATATAAATATTGTAACTGTAATTCCTGCTTGATGCCTGTTTTGTTATATGTATTTTTACTATGTTAAAGTTAAAACCATCCTTTTTATTTAAACAGAAATAGAAGGTGATATTAGATTCCCCTTTGTATGCTGTGGATAACATTGGTTAATAAAGAAGCTCTTTTGGGCCTGTGATATGGCAAAAGAATATAGCTAGGCAGAGAAAACTAAACTGAATGCTGGCAGAAGGAAGGCGTAGTTTAGAGAAGCCATAGAGTCACTGCCAGAGACAGACATTCTGAAACTTTGCTGGTAGGCCATGAGCCTTGTGGTAAAGTATAAAATAATGGATATGGGTTAATTCTAGATGTAATAGCTAGCTAGCTATTAGTAATTGGCCAAGCAGTGATTTAATTAATAAAATTTCTGTGTGGTTATTTTGGGAGTCTAGGCAGCTGGGAAACAAACAAGTGGCCTCCCTACTACAATTGATTTTTATTTTTCCTGTTGTGGTTTGTTCTACACTAGGTCTCTGGATTATCCAGTCTCTGATCTTGGCTATCAAGGCAGTGTTAGGCATGGGGTCTCTCTCATAGCCTGAGCCTTAAGTTAAACCAGACATTGGTTGACAACTTCCACAAGTTCTGTGCCATCATGTCCCCAGAACATCTTCCAGGCAAAACAGATTGTAGGTCAAAGGTTTTGTGGTGGGTTTGATGTCCAAGTATCTCTTTCAGTAGCCTTCAGAGTACCTTCCAGCATCAAAGGGATTAGAACATAAGAATGAAGGCTTCATATAGGCATCAGCTTGACCTCTCTACATTCAGTGAACTGTGTGGATGTTGTCCCCAGCAATGGAACCCCACTGTCAAATTTTGAGGAGTGTCTCTCCACACTAGCATTAGCCTGGGTTGTTTAGGGATCTCTACAGGATACCCTAAAGCAACAACTCCACCAAATGTAACCCCAGCCCACCACTGGGAGCCTTGACGAGTTACAAAAGATGGCCAGTATGGACTCTCTATCTTCCACTTTTAGCAGTCCTCACTTGAGTCACCCTCAGAGATTTCAGAATGTTTCCACTGCATGATGTTTCCATACTGTTCCCCAAATGACCCCCAATTCCAGCCATCTCTCCCTATACTCTCTCCCTTCATCCATTCTGTGCCCAGCTGACCTCTTCCACTCCCATCCTTACTGACTTTCAGTCCACTGAAAAAAATATTTTCTATTTCCCTTTCCCATAGAGATCCATGTATTCTCTTTCCCCAGGCCTCCGCTAGGTCTGTGGATTATAACATAGTTATTCTTTACTTCACAGTTAATGTCCATTTATAAGTGAACACATATTTGTCTTTCTGGGTCTGGGATACTTTACCCAGGATAATTTTTTTCTACTTGTTTTCATTTCCCTACAAATTTCATCATGTAATTTTTTAAGCAGCTGAATAATAACTTCATTGAATAAATATACCACATTTTCTTTATCCATTCTTCCATTGTGGGGGATCGAGGTTGTTTGCACATTCTAGCTATTATGAATGTAGTAACAATAAACATATTTGGGCAAGTATCTTCATAGTAGGATAAAGTTTCTTTGGGTATATACCCAAAAATATTATAGCTGGGTCTTGAGGTAGATGGATTCCAAATTTTTGAGGAACAACTATTTTGATTTCAATAGTGGCTAAACAATTCGAACACTCCCTAGTGTTAGCTGCCACTTGTGTTATTGATCTCAGCCATTCTGACAGATAGAAGATAAAATCTCAGAGTCATTTAGTTGAAATTCTTCTATTGAGAATTCTCTGTTTAGATCTGTAATCCATTATTCATTGAAAATATTCTTCTCTCATACAGAACACTTTCCCACCACAGTTTTTCCCTCTGTCCACTTCTAGCTCTCCTTCACTTCCCCTCTCACCCAGATCCACTACCCCTTTTCAGAAATGAGTGTTTTTTATATCTAGTTTCTTGAGTTATTTATATATTTTGGATATTAGCCCTCTGTCAGATGTGGTATTGGAAAAAAAAAAACTTTCCCATTCTGTAGGCTGCTGCTTTATCGAATTGATGGTGGTTTTTGCCTTGAGCATTCTAGTTTCATGATGTCCCATTTATTAATCATTGATTTTAGTATTTGTATTATTAGTGTTCTGTTCAGAAAGTTGTCTCCTATTCAATACAGTCAATGTTATTCCCTACTTTTCTTTTCTCAGATTCAAGGTCTTTGATTCACTTGAACTTGAGATTTATGCAAGGTTATAAATATATTTTTTGGAATTATTCTATATGCCAACATTCAGTTAAACCGGCACTACTTGTTGAAGATGCTTTCTTTTTTCCATTGTATAATTTTGGCTTTTTTGTTAAAACTCAAATGTCCAAAGGTATGTGGATTTTCTTCTGAGTCTTAAATTCAATTCTAATGATCCACCTGTATGTTTTTATGCCAATACATTGCTGTTTTTATTATTATAGCCCTGTAACTTGAAATAAGGGGTGGTAATACTTCCAGAAGGTCTTTTATTTTTCAAGACTTTTTAACTATCCTATATTTTTTTTGTTTTACCATATGAAGTTAAAAATTGTCTTTTCAAGGATTGTTAAGAATTGTGTTGAAATTTCAGTGGGAAAGACATTGAATCTGATTACTTTTGATAGACTGATTATTTTTATTATATTAAGTCTACAGATCCATGAGCATAGGAGATCTTTCAATCTTCTTATATTTTCTCCAATTTCTCTCTTCAAAGACTTGAAGTTTTCAAAGCACAAGTCTTTTCCTTGCTTGGTTAGAGTTACCCTAAGATATTTCATATTCTTTAAGGTGACTGTGAAACATGTTGTGTTCCTGATTTCTTTCTCAGACAATTTGTCATTTGTATACAGAAGGTTACTGATTATTTTTCATTGATCTTGTATCCAGACAGTTTGCTGAAAGGGTTTAATCAGCTGTAGGAGATCTCTGATAAAATTTTGGGATCACTTATGTATACTATCATATCATCTTCAAATAATGATAATTTGACTTCTTCGTTTCTAATTTGTATCCTCTTGATTTCTTTTAGTTCTCTTATTGCTTTAGCTAGAACTTCAAGTACTATACTGAATAAATATGGATAAAATGTATAGCCTTGTCTTGTTCCTGATTTTCAAAGCAATTCTACTAAATTCTCTTCATTTAAGTTGATGTTGATATTGGCTATATGCTTACTGTAAATTGCCTTTGCTATGTATAGATATGTCCCTTGTATCTGTAATATCTCTAGGAATATTATCATGAAGGGGTTTTGCATTTTTATAAATAATTTTTTTGACATTCAATAAGATGCTCAGTATTTGTTTCTTTTGGTTTATTTATATAGTGGATTACATTTACTGATGTTCGTATGTTGAACCATCCTTGGATCTCTGGGATGAAGCCTACTTGATCATGGTGGATGGTCTTTAGCTGTGTTCTTGAAATCAGTTTTCAAGTATTCTATTATTTTTGCATCTATGTCTATAACATGAACGATCAGGCCTGCTTGTTTGTTGGTGTTTCTGTTTTGCCTGGTACCCCCCAGCTGTTTAGCCCCAAAGAAAATCACACATAGGTCTCCAGAAATTATAAGCTGATTGGCCCATTAGCTCCAGCCTCTTCACTGGCCAACCCTCACATCCTGACCAACCCACCTCTCTGATCTTTGTTAGCCATGTGGCTCAGTACCTTTTTCAGTGGAGCAGATCACATCCTGCTGCTTTCGTGGTCTGGGCAGGAGTGGGGGGAATCAACTTCCTCCTTCCCAGAATTCTCCTGTTCTCATTACATCACTTTTACTTTCTGTGTGGTTTTTCCGCCTATATTTCCTACCTGGCCAATCAGCATTTATTTATAACATGACTGACAGAATACAGACAATTCTCCTGCACCATATGTCCATAATGGAACTTGGTGTGTAATTCTTGTTTTTGTTGAGTCTTTGTGTGGTTTGGGTATCAGAGTGACTACAGCCTTATGAAATTTGGCATTGTTCCTTCTGTTTCTATTTTGTGGAATAATTTGAAGAATATTGGTATTAGTTCTTCTTAGAAAGTCTGGTAGAATTCTGCCCTAAAACCCCTGGCTCTGAACTTTTTGGTTGGAAGACTTAATGACTGCTTCTATTTCCTTAGGTGTTATTGGTCTATCAAAATTGTTTACCTGATCTTAATTTAACTTGGTAAGTGTTATCTATCAAGAAAATTATTCATTTCTTTTATTTTCCAATTTGGTGGAATAAGGATTCTTGAAGTATATCTATTAATCTCTGGATAACCTTAGTTTCTGCTATTATGTTCCCCTCTTTGTTTCTTTTTTTTTAATTTAGATAGTCTTTCTCCATATTTTAATTAGTTTGGTTAAGGGTTTCTCTATCTTGTGAATTTTCTCAAAGACTTAACTCTTTGTTTAATTAATTGTTTGCATATTTTCCTTTTTCTCTTTTATTGGTTACATTCTCAGTTTATTTTTTGCAATCTATTCATCTTTAGTATTCTTCTATTTATTCTAGAGTATTTGGTGTGCTGACAAGTTGTTACAAGATATCTCAAGGTTTTTTTGGTGCTTAGTGCTTTTAAATTTTCTCTTTGCACCAGTTTCATTGAGTTCCATATTTTAGGTATGTTGTGTATTTATTTTAATTGAATTCTAGAAAGTCTTTAATTTTTTTCGTTATTTCTGTCTCGACTCAATTTTCATTCACTTGGGAGTTGTTTGGGTTCCATGAGTTTATAAGCTTTATGTTGTTTCTGTTGCTGATGAAATACAACTTTAATCCATAGTGGTCTAGTAAGATACAGGGCATTATTTCAATTTTATGTATTTTTACAGTTGCCTTGTGTCTGACTATGTGGTCCATTTTGGAAGAAGTTCCATGGGGTGCTGAGGAAAATGTATATTCTTTGTGTTTGGGTGGAATGTTTGGTAAATATTTTAGGTCCATTTGATTTATAAGACATATTAGTTCCAGTATTTCTCTGTTTAGTTTTTGTCTGGATGATCTGTCCATTAGCGAGAGTGGGGTACTGAAATCTCTCACTCTCAGCGTGTGAGGGTCAATATGCTATTTAAGCTGTAGTAGAGGCTTTCTGTCTGTCTGTTTTGTTTTTTTCACAAAAGTGGATGCCCTTATATTTGGAACATAGATGTTAAGACTTGAAATATCACAGAGAAAGCCTGGTGCTGGACAATTATCTATATTCTGTCAATTATGTTTTAAATAAACTATGATTGGCCAGTAAGCAGGTAGGAAATATAGGTGGGACAACCAGACAGGAAGTAAAAGTGGGTCAATGAGAACAGGAGAATTCTGGGAAGAAGGAAGCTCCCTCTGGAGTCCTGTCCCAACCTGCCCCACTGAAAAAGGTACCGAGCTATGTGGCTACCATAGATAAGGATAATGGGTTAATATAAATTATAAGAGTTAATAAGAAGCCCGAGTTAATGGGCCAATCAGTTTATCACTAATATAAACCTCTGTGTGATTTCTTTGGGGCTAAATGGCTGTGGGACCTGGTGGGAGGACAGAAACCAGGCAGGACAGAAACCTCAGTTAACAAAAGCCTCTCTTGAAAAAGAAACAAAAAAATTGTAATGTCATCTTGGTGAGTTTTTCCCTTGATGAGTATGTACTGTCCTCCATTTCTTTTGATTAATTTTGGTTTTATGCCTATTTTGTTAGATGTTAAAATGACTAAACCAGCTTACTTCTTATGTCCATATGCTTAGAATATCTTTTCCTAAACCTTTACCCTGGGGTAATGTATGTACTTGATATAGAGGTATATTTCTTCTATGCATCAGCAGGATGGGTCCTGTATTCCCATTTATTCTGTTAGTCTGTGTCTTTTTATTGGTGAATTGAGATCATTGATTATTCAGAGATATCAATGACAAATGATTGTTAATTCCAGTTATTTTGTTGTTAGTGCTGGTGGTATTGGTGGTTTGCATGCTACCCTTCTTTTGGCTTTACTGGTGTTAGATTATTAATTTCCTGCATTTTCATGAGTGTATTTAACTTCCTTGGGTTGGAGTTTTACTTTGAGCACTTTCTGTAGTGTTGAATTTTTAGATAGATATTGTTTAAATTTTACAATTTTACTTTATCATGGAATATCTTATTTTCTCCATCTGTAGTAATTGAAAGTTTTCCTGGGTATAAGAGTCTGGGCAGACATCTGTGATCTCTTACCATCTTCAAGACTTCTGTTTAGGCTCTTCTGACTTTTAGTGTCTCCATTGGGAAGTCATGTGTAATTCTGATAGGTCTGCCTTTATATGTTATTTGGCCTTTTTTCTTTGTACCTTTTAATATTCTTACCTTATTCTGTATGTTTATTGTTTTAATTATTATGTGGCAAGGGTTTCTTTCTAGTTCAGTTTAGTTGGAGTTCTGTAAGCTATTGTACTTTTACAGGCATGTCTTTCTTTAGGTTGGAAAAGTTTTCTTCTGTGATTTTGTTGAACATATTTTTTTGGTCTTTGAACTGGTATTTTTCTCCTTCCTCTGTTCCTATTATTTTTAGGCTTGTTCATTTCTTAGTGTCCCAGATTTCCTGGACATTTTGTGTTGGGAATTTTTTAGTTTAAAATTTTCTTTGACAAAATATCCATTTCTTTTATCATATCTTCAAGGCTTGAGATTATATTTTCTATCTCTTGTATTCTGTTAGTGAAGCTTGCCTCTATAGTTTCTGTTCACAATCCTAAATTTTTCATTTCCTGAATTTCCCCAGTTTGTGTTTTCTTGAACAGTTTTATTTATTTCCTGCAACTGTTTGTTTGTCTTTTTTATTGGCTTTCTTTAAGGGATTTATTCAGTTCTTCTAATTGTTTGTCTCTGTTTTCCTGCATTTCTTTAAGAGATTCATTCAATTCCTCTTTAAGGACTCTGTCATCTTCATATAGTTGGGTTTAAGGTCTTTTTCTTACACTTAAGCTATGTTGAAGCATTTAGAATCTGCTCTGCTAGGATAGCTGGACTCTGGTGGAGACATGTTGCCCTGATTGTTATAATTTTGTTCTTTTTTTTTTTGACTAATCTCATTTAATTTCCCAGTCCAGTCTTAAATGGGTATCTAGGCATCTGGATTTCAAGTGATTATAAGTGTTGAATTCTGGGTTTATCTTTATTGGGTTGTGTTTTGTTTCTTTGTTTCTGTTTCTTCTCTGGATTTTCAGAGAATGTATTTGCTGTTTGTCTCCTGTTTTACTGACCTGCTTGGCAGCACATGGGGGCAGGGGAAATAGACTGTGGGATTCACAGGAGGCATGGGCAGTGAGGAAAGGAGGCTGCAGCTGGTGTTCTTTTGCAATTCTAGGGAGGACCCTAAGGATTTGGGTCTGGGGGAAGAGAGAGTAGAAAAGGTCCATAGACATCCTATCTGATGTTCTGGAAGGAAAGACCTGTGTCTGAGCAGGAGGTATCTGCTGAGTTTGGGACTGGAGCAAAGAAACAAGGAAAGGAAGGAAGACCAGGGAAACATAGTCTGGGATCCACAGGAGGCATGGACAGGGGCGGGGAGGTTACAGCTCTTTGGCTGTGTTAGTGATGACCATGAGTATTGGGTCTGGCAGAACAGCAAGAGTGTAGAGTTGGTTTTATCTCTCACATTATCACTATGAATATAACAATTCTCTGTTACTGTGCAAAAGGGCAGATATTAAATTATAGTGTAAGTGAGAATAGACATTTTGATAAAATGTGTGAAGAAAATAAGGAAAAAATGGAAGGATCAATAAAAAGAAAAAAATTATTGACTCTAGCCATTTGTAGAGGTCCCACAAGAGAAATATTTTATTTTATTTTATTTTTAATTTATTTATTTATTAAAGATTTCTGTCTCTTCCCCGCCACCGCCTCCCATTTCCCTCCCCGTCCCCCGTTTAAGTCCCCCCCCAGCCCGAAAAGAAATCAGGGTTCCCTGTCCTGTGGGAAGTTCAAGGAATCCCCACCTCCATCCAGGTCTAGTAAGTTGAGCATCCAAACTGCCTAGGCTCCCACAAAGCCAGTGCGTGCAGTAGGATCAGAAACCCATTGCCATTGTTCTTGAGTTCTCAGTAGTCCTCATTGTCCACTATGTTCAGAGAGTCCGGTTTTATCCCAGGCTTTTCCAGACCCAGGCCAGCTGGTCTTGGTGAGTTCCCAGTAGAACATCCCCATTGTCTCAGTGTGTGGGTGCACCCCTCGCGGTCCTGAGTTCCTTGCTCTTGCTCTCTCTCCTTCTGCTCCTGATTTGGACCTTGAGATTTCAGTCCTGTGCTCCAATTTGGGTCTCTGTCTCTGTCTCCTTTCATCGCTTGCTGAAGGTTAATATTCAGGAGGATGCCTATATGTTTTTCTTTGGGTTCTCCTTATTTAGCTTCTCTAGGATCACTAATTATAAGCTCAATGTCCTTGGTTTATGGCTAGAAACCAAATATGAGTGAGTACATCCCATGTTCCTCTTTTTGGGTCTGGCTTACCTCACTCAGGATAGTGTTTTCTATTTCCATCCATTTGCATGCAAAATTCAAGAAGTCCTTGTTTTTTATTGCTGAGTAGTACTCTAATATGTATAAGAGAAATATTTTAAAGGAGGGCTTTTTTGTGAATCTATAAAGTATGCATGCTAACACTCACCTACTTTATCAGTACAATAAGGATGACAATTTTAAGTGTATATTACTTACAATATACTATATAAATTCTATTTTATTTAATTTTCATAATTATCTTATGAAATAGGAGCACACAGTTTAATTGTTATGTGGTATAAGAAGTTATAATAATGATATGCAGTGTGCATCGGAGTCTAGTGGCAGAATGTATGTCATTCAGATATGAACATGGTACAAGCTGAGATGTCATGTAACTATTTCCAATACAATTTCCTTAGTGGTACAGGAATAAAATGGGAGGAAGTGTCATAAAATTTAGATTTTTGCTGTATCCCAGTAAGAAAAACATGCTTGAGTTTATAGTATAACCTTAAATCCCATTATTGTTTTTGAAACTTTAGGTCATATCTTCCTCTTGCAAACAAATGTGTCCCAATTTTCAGAAATGCCTCAGAGTATACTGATAGATAATTTATTTGGAAGGAACTACCATTCATTCTAGAATACTTGTCAATTATATCATAATGACTAAATTTCTTTTTTAAAATGTTTTATAATCTAATTTACCATGTCTGTTTGGCCAGTTGTTTGATTGTTTCAAGGAGGCCATCAATGCTTTTGATTACTTCTCACAAGGAAATTCTGCTTTTGAAAAATCTGCAAGAAGACATATTCTATACATATCTACACAACTAAATGCTTCTGAAAAGTTACATGAGATTATCATTTGAAAATTTATTCATATTTAAAACAGCACCAGATGTTCAGTGTTGAACATGAAACTGTCATTAATAAAAATATAAATAAATAAATTCATGTGGATTTTTTCCTAATATAGTCTTAACAACAAGATTTCTGTAAGTCTTATGTATACTTGTCAAGTATTGGCTGCTTGATCTTTACAAGAGAAAATAGCTTTTCACTAATATCTAGCAAATAGGATGAAAAAGAAAATGTATCCTATCCCCATTAAATACTAAAAACACACAAAGCTATGCTACTATAGACAGAATACCCAGCAATGATTTGTATTCACATAACTCTTACAAATATCTTTCCTTCTGCAATCCATATTTTTGAGAAACTTGTTGATTATATTTATTTTTGTTACATTTGCCTTTTTGCAAGTGTGTTTGTAATTCAAGTAAAGAAAAGATTGTTTCCTTAACCATGGAAACTTCCATGGATGCCAACATTTCATTAAAATACTACAATGAAAGCTTTTGGGGTACCTGAATCAATTATTTGATTATACTTGCTTATATATATCTCTTAAGTAGAAGCAAGACATACTTAGTTTCTTAACATTAATGCTTTTTAGTCTTTTCTGAACAAATGGGAGCTATTCTAAGAATTAGACAGTAATACTGGGGATACAAAAGAAAAACTAAAAACATGAGAGTCAACCTTGTAAATTTTCTTCACCATCAAACAGAAAAAATGTAAAAAGGAGAAGAAGGTGTTTTGGATAATATTGAATTTAAAATTCTAACCTTGTACAAAGCTCCAGGCAGTCTTGATGTTTGGTTATTATACGCATATGTTCTTTTTCTTCTGTAAATGATTTAGTGTCTTCTCTACAGTGCATTGTGATTTTTCAATAACACAAATCATTTGAATATTTTTGAGCTATAAAATATGTACATTTATAGTAGATAAACACAATCTAGTTCATGTTATTTTCTGGACAATCTTATGTTCACAGTTGAGGAGTTGAGAGATAAACCATCATTTTATGTGGATTTAATTAAGACTATAAATTCCTGAGAGTACAGACCTCATCTTCTGTATATTTTAAACTGTGAATACTGTAACATCACAAACCTCATCCTTTCAAGTGCCTAGGCAACATGTGCATTCGATCTCATTACACTGGGGAAAACAGGCTTCTTCATAATTTTGTTCCCTAGTCTATCTCTAGGTCTGATTTTAATCAGCTCCTGAGCTGATTCTTCTTGCATCCATGGCTACACATAGTCGTTGATCCTGGCACTTATTAGTAAGCCTCTAAGAGGTACAAAAGTAGATATGTAGCTGATTATTATTTCTGATCTGATTTTCAGAGAAAGTATAAGAGAGCATAACCACTCCCATTTAGCACAGCAATTTTCAGCATATTTGCAACAGCCCACAGCTATGGATTTAAAGAATCAGGAGGAGCAGAAATAATAAGGATTGAATATCAACAATGCTGTTTCTAATTTATTTATTTTACCACCAGAAATTGGTTTTGGCTTCAGTTGAAATAATACAATAAGGTTCACTTCATTTGCAAATACATTACAAGCTAACTCTATATATCTGTAAATGAGTTACACTATGGCAGTCACTGTTATGAAGATTCCCTTATTTATCAATAGAAAGTGTCAAAACAATGTCTATTTTTATAACAAAAGTACTCGTTTATGTATTTATAATATTTGATCTTTTAAACAAATTTGAAAATTGCAGAAGTAACTATAAAGTAAATGCAGAAAACTTATTAAAGAATAAAATAATATAGTGACTAAAAATTACCAATTTTTAGTCTATCCCCCAGATATAAATAAATCTTAAGATGTTTACTACTTTTATGAATCTACAATTATATTTATGTACCTATTTCAAGATATAATCATATTTACCATGTGTTTTGAAAGCTTTTATTTTAACATAGTACTCTAGTTGTGACTATTTTCTTATGCAAATTAATATTCTTCTACAACATGCTTTTAATCGTAGTCCATCTTACCTCTATATGGACTTCCTGTAATTTACTTAAGCAATTTTCATTTCAAACCTGACATTTTGATTCTAATTGTTCTCCATTATAAATAATCTAATTTATAGATGTGTATTAATTTTGCATATATCATTAATTATTTTTATATAAATTTCTGAGACAGGAATTACTAGATGATGGATTATGTATACCTTATGTCCTTTCAACTTTCATTGTCAAATTAAAGCTGTCCTTATAATATGTTTAGATTTTCATGTATAAAAAGAATCTGTTAGCATTTTTACCTGAAGAAATAATTAAATAAATTATGTATATATTGTTACTCTGGCTATTATATATTTCTGTGCTGAAACATCTGTCATCACTGTGTTTGTTTTTATCTGCCCACTATTTGTATGGCAAATCAGGAATGAATAAATATGTTTATTCTTTGTTAAATGCAGGACATTTCCCGGAAGCTTTTCTTGAGCACAGCTATTATAAAATGAGAACAAAAAAGCAGAGCACCAAGTGATTTTCCATCAGCCAGCATTAAGCTCTTTCAGAGTGTGTGTGCTGTGAATTTTCAGTAGAAATAAAAGTATAGTGGAGGCAAACCTATCACCACTATCTACTTTGTATAAAGTATTACTTATTCATCCTACATTCAATTTGATGTGTATGCATTGTTGGGGATGAGTGTAGTCATATGGAAAAACAGAAACTCTTTTTAAGAACTGTTAGGTTTTAGCTCCTGGTGAGTGAAATATTCAATAAAAATTCTACATGAGGGTTGTAGTAAAACCAAGTTATAAAACCAAAACAGATCCTGAATAATTGGTTAAAATTAGAAGTAGGATTTTGATAATCATAGTCAAAGTTTGCTTTAATAATTCTATAATGCAATCTCAGTATCAATTACCTAATACAAAGAAGAACTCCCTAAAAGTTGTCCCAGGTTCTGACAGGAAATATTCATATACAGAATATAGAAAATAGTGTATTTACAAACTAGTCTCGATGATCATTTTCTAAAATAAAAATCTTTGTAGATGGGAGAATAGATAAACATCAGACCATTTTAGAATTGAGATAGGGATCATCATTGATCTATTAAATTTCTGGGAAGTGTTTGTTCTGAGACATTTTAAAACATTGTATTTGTTCATTGACTACAGTCTCTGTGAGTACTACGTTGCTAGGAAATATGGAAAGACAAAAAAGTTTAATCCTACATAATGAAGAGTAGCAGCATTGTATCTTATCAAAACGTAAATAATAATAGTGGGTGATTTATATTGCTATATATGTATCAGGTGTGATGGTTAATATTGACTGCATCATTGAATCTGGAATCTCATAAAAAACATGCCTGTCAGGCTGGTTTCCCCCCATAACCTGCTTTACAGCCTCAATGCCTACCTGGTCTATCAAATCAGGAAGATTCATATTATTGTAGAGTACATACATATTTTCAGAAACCACTGGTGTGGAAAAAGAAAAAGAACATGAAGAACAAGTACACTAGTAGAATTGCTATAACCAGAATCATCTGTAACATTGCCAAATGTGTATGCAGACACCATAGAAGCAGTTCACAGGGGCACATAGGTGTTTTCTCCTTGGCCCTCAAGTATCACACTCACTTAGCTGCCACTGGGTTACCTGGAGGGAACTGCTTCCTGAATCTCAGGAACCCCACGTGGAGGGGGGTTATGCTTTGCTATCTCTGGCAGTATATATCTGTTAAGTTCAGTGTGTTCTTGCATTTCTCTGAAACAGCAATATAAATTTGAGAGAGGAGTATTGAAGTTCTCATTATTATGTCAAAATCTATGTGGTCTTTCATGTCTTATAGTGTTTCTTTAATGAAGTTAGAGCCTCCAATATTTGGTGGATAAAGGCTTACAATGATATTATCTGGACGAATTATTGCTTTATTTATTATTCACTGTCCATTTTAATCTTTTCTAATTAGTTTTCATTTTGTTTTTACTTTGCCTGGTGTAAGGATAACTATGCCAGTTTGAATACATTTTCCATTTAATTGCCACTTTATTTTACATACTTTGTTATTAACTTGTTGGGTCTTTATTCTTTAATTGTGCTTTTTAGAAACAATTTCATAATAGGTATTAGTTTTTTTTTTAAATTCATGTTGTTAGTCTGTATTTGTTTTGTGATGAGTTGTGCCCAATTACATTTAAGGTTATAGAAAAAGGTTTGTTATTTCATATATATATATATATATGTTAGGTGGTGTTCTAATTTTCTGAATTGTTAATATTTCTCTTCCTGACCTCATGTCAGTTTTGAAGGTTTTCTGAGGTGCTGTGTTGGGCTTTTTTTTACATCTAGCTTCTCTGTAGCTAGCCTATCTTTCATCTTATTCCCTGTAAAGTACTCCATTAAGAACTTTCTACAGTGCTGGCTTGCTTGTCACAAATTGCCTTAATTTGTTATTGTCTTGAAATACCTTTATTTCCCAATCAGTTTCAAAAGAAAGCCTTATAGGGCATAACATTTTTGTTTCACTATTATTAACTTTCAGACTTTGAAAAAGTTCATTTCCTGTTCTTCTGTCTTTTATAGTTGCTGATGAAAAGTTTGGGGTAATTCTGTCCTAGTAAGTATGTTATATTCTTACTCATACTGCTTTTAGATTATTTCTTTACATTGTATTTTTGACATCCTGATTACAATATGTCACAGAGAGTTCCTTCTCTGTTCATGTCAATCTGGATATTTATATGCCTCTTGTGTTTGGAATCATACTATTTTCTCTAAATTTGGAAAGTTTTGTGCTGTAATTTCACTAAATACTCTGTTTATTCAATTGGAATTGTACCTCTGTTCTTTCTATACCATGAATTCTCAGGTTTGGATTCTTGAATGTATCCAAGAATTCTTGGAAATATCTCTCATGCTTCTTAATTTTTTCCTTATATGTGTCTGTTTGTATTATTACCTTTACTTTGTCCTTCATCTATATGCATAAATTTTCTGTCCCACTAGCCTTCTCCCAAATAATCAGACACTTATTATTAATTCTAAATGATCACTCAATAGCTTGTTTCTAATTATTATAACTTAAATTAGTTCCTTTTTATTATTTTACTTGATGCCATGTGGTTCATGGTTTGCCATTTTATCTTATGCATGTCCTACTTTCTCTGTGTCTGCATGTTAACTCTACCCTTCTTCATCCCAATGAGCTCTTGCCTTGCCTGCAAGATACACCTAACCTCTTCATGACTAGCTATTGGTCATTTAGCTCTTTATTAAACCAATGAGAATAACACATCTTCATAGCATACAAAAATATTGTCTACAACATTCCCCTCTTTTGTCTAATTAAAAATGTTTTAACTTAAACATAGTAAAACTATATACAATAAAAGCAGTTATCAATTATTACAGTTATGATATATAGTCTCTTTGTATTTGGCAAACTTAGATTAAATCTAATTAAATTATCTATCTTATCTTTGTGAGTCTTAACTTTTATACTGAATTTTTTATCATAAATAAAGAAAACTTTAAGTCTAACTATTTAGTCTTTAATTCCATCAAAGACCCCAGAAGGATGTAATATTATCTAACAATAGGGACATCTGGCTGCCTGGATAGTCACTCAAAGTTCCTCTGCAATTTTGAGATATCCATCTTTGGCCTACAGGCCTATTACATCTTGACAGACATTTTTGAGAAGCAGAGCATTTTGTATTACTGTCTACATTGTCTTGGCAAAGTTTGACAATCAACTTTTGTTTTCTGTTTGTTTGATTTGGACAACATATTGTCAACAGTTGAATCAAGGGCAGTTTCTTGTCCAAATGGCTAGCTTTTGTCATGAAGAAAGTAAATTCCATATGGAGGTTCTTCAATTCCCACCATCACCTCTGAAGTAGATTGGTGCTGTCAGGAGCAGACATGTTTCACTGTCATAAAAAGCTTCAGGTCATCAAAAATCTCAAATACCACATTCTGTGGATCTTTGAAGTGTTTGAAGACCATTTCTCTATATAATATATCTGGTAACCTTGAAAACATATATAATATAACTACAAGTGGGATTATTTTAGATGACTAGTGACTAAAGTGTATTTATTAATTATATATTACATTTTCAAATGAGTTACATAAACACAATACCCCAAACAATAATGGAAACATACATACAGTACAATAAAAATAGCTTTAGAATTTTATCAATGAACTAAATCTATAGCAATATAAAATATTTGAGGTTAATAGTTGTTCAAAATTAGACTCAACAATTCATCCTTTTATCTCATCATTTATATACTATATTCCCTGTTTTCATTTATAAAAAGATTCTTAAATCCAACTTCTTTGTTTATCTTTTTTCCTGATCATAAACAATAACAACTTGCAACTACCCTACAAAAGAGATGACAGACATTCATAACCCAAATGACCAACATCTACCACATTCCACCTTTTGGGAATGTGAGCATTGTTTTCTACACTGCTTCCTGTTTGTGGGAGAATGCTGGCATCTTTGGAAGACCCTGAGAAAATCAGGATACTGGTCAAGTTCTGGCTGGAGTAGTCAGCAAGGCTAGGCCATCCCAGCCAGCATCCTTGATGCTGTTTTGGATGTGGAACTCTGAGGAAACTGCAACAGAGGCACTCAGATGCTGGATCAACTGGGCTATAAATTGTCTTTGGTGTCTTATCCCCTTCCTCTGAAAATATATAAACTTTTAAACATATATATCTGCATTACTACTCTAGTAATAATAGTAGTAAAGACTGTGTGCTGTACATAGGTCAGACAAAGATGATTTTTTTCTTTTATGTTTGAGAAGGTATAATATACATCATGTGTCTTGTAAGTTTTCTAGGTTTATTTTTTTATGTCTGCATGCCACCATTTTCGGGGGGGGGTCTTCCTAGATCAAACCTGGTCTTTAACCTTGAATGAACCACAGACTTTTGTTTTCTGTGGAAATAAAAACATAACATCTCCTCCAAAGAAAAATATTTTTTGACTTCCATTTTGAAGTTAAAACATTTTAAAAATATATAGGTTGATTTAATTTAGCATTTTATATAATCCAACATCTCTCAGTGGCTATAATTTGATCATCAGAAATCAGAAAATTCAAAGACAGCATAATAGTATACAGGATTCAGATTCCTTATGTATTTCCTATCTCTATGTGTCTTATTCTTTTTAATCACTATTTTAATTTTTCTATTTAAAGACTTCATTATTTTTAACTATTTTTCTATGATTGTTATGTAGTTGTATTTCAATTGTGTTTTAATAAATAAAGACTGCCTGAAGATCTGAGAGTAAAACGGTCCCACTAGTCAGATTTATAGACCAGGTTATGGTAATACACACCTTTAATCTCAGTAACCATAATGATACACACCTTTAATCCCAGTAGAAACACTAGTTGTCATAGAAACTAGGTGGAGCATGCCTTTAATGATACTGGTACACACCTTTAATCCCAGCCCTAGAGAGGATTATAAAATGGGAGGAAACAACACTCAAAGGACAATCTCAGAGATTCCAGGAGGCAGGGTCGTCTTTTCAGTCTGAGATTGAGGTAAGAGCCCTTGGCCAGCTGTTTTATTTTTTAGATCTTCAATTTAAACCCCAAATTCTCTATCTGAGTTTTTATTAATCATCCTTCATTTGACACCCAACTTTTTGTGGCATGAATTTATGAAATAGCCATTTGTCTGAGCCTTTTTAGCCACCAGCCCAGGCCAGAACTAGGACTGGAACTCCAGCTCTAGGAATCAGAACCCAAACCTAGCTACCTGGGTTTAGGAGAAAAACTAAAGCTCTCATCTCCCATCTGCCCCAGCTTAGCTTACAAGTAGAGATGGAAAATACACAGAAAATCTGGATATTGTATGTTATTATGTTGTCTTTGAATTGTTTGATTGCTGAGGGAGGAGCATCAGCTGCTAAAAGACATTTGATTATTAATGCTGTTGGATTAATCCAACCTATATATTTTGAAAATTCCTTGACTTTAAATTTTAAGTCAAAATATATGTTACTTTGAAAAAGAGGTTTTGCTTTTGTTTCCAAAGGAGGTGAGAGGCTATGGATTCATTCTGCATTAACAAAAAAAGGTTTGATCAATTTTTCCCCTGAAAAATTTCCAATGGCGCAGATGATTCAACATTTCGGAATACATTTTTGCAGTTTCCTCTGAATTCTACATCCAGAACAGTGTCAAGACTTATGGATGAAATGATACAGCCTCACAAAATACTCCAGTAAGGACTGGAATCATAATCCTAAATTTGCTTTGGGTCCCCATAATATTATCAGTGCCCCCATTCATCAGGAAATAGCCTAGAAAACTATGCCCACCTACCCAAAAATAGATTATAGACATTTGTTTTTGTTTAATGTGTTGGTTACAAGTTGTTGTGGATAATGGTCAGGAAAAAAGCTAAGCAAAGGAAATTAGATTTAAGATTCTTGTTTTGAAAATAAAAAAAGGCCAGGAGGTGGTGTCACATGCCTTTAATCCCAGCACTCGGGAGGCATAAACAGGTGGATCTCTATGAGTTCAAGGTCAGCCTGGACTACAGAGTGAGTTCTAGGATGGGCTCCATAGCTACTGAGAAAACCTGTCTTGAAAAACCAGAAAATATTTTAAAAAAGAAAGGTCCAAATCAGGAGCAGAAGGAGACGGAGCACGAGCAAGGACCTCTGGACCGCGAGGGGTGCACCCACACACTGAGACAATGGGGATGTTCTATCGGGAACTCACCAAGGCCAGCTGGCCTGGGTCTGAAAAAGCATGGAATAAATCCGGACTAGCTGAACATAGAGGACAATGAGGAATACTGAGAACTCAGGAACAATCGCAGTGGGTTTTTGATCCTACTGCACGTACTGGCTTTGGGGGAGCCTAGGCAGTTTGGATGCTCACCTTAGGAGACCTGGATAGAGGTGGGCAGTCCTTGGGCTTCCCACAGGTCAGGGAACCCAGATTGCTCTTCGAGCAGATGAGGGAGGGTGACTTGATCAGGGGAGGGGGAGGGAAATGGGAGGCGGATGAGGGGGGGAGGCAGAAATCCTTAATAAATAAATAAATAAATAAATAAATAAATAAATAAATAAATAAATAAATGAATGAAAAAAAAAGAGAACTAGGTGTGTCAACTTGTGACCTCCTGACTGAGGAATCGTGACCTGACCAATCGTAATCTCCTGACCCACGACCCCGTGACCGGCTCGACTATCCCTTCCTGCCCTGGCCATGCCCCCTGCCCCCATCCCAAGCCAAATTCCTCATCCAAGGTCTATATAAGCTGCTAATAAATGGAGACTTTGACAATAAAAAAAAGAAAGGTAGAAAGAGAAGGAAAAGAAAAAGGGGATATAAATATGATAAGATAGAAAGGTAGATTATTGAATCTACTTTTTAAAGGCAATTATTAGTTTTAAGTGTTTTACATTGGTTTTACATTTGTTTTGTATATTGTATACAAATTTTATATATTGATACAAATTTGAGATTAATTTTGTTAAAACATATTGTGCATATATTTCTAATCTTGTTCAAGGTATTATACCTATACAGCTCATTTAGTAATGTAATGTAAATTTCTAGTTCTTCCTTAAAAATTATTATCAACTGTTTAGGATAATAAAGAAATATAGGTTAGTAGTTAATCACCTCATATAATAGCATTTATAGTCACATTAGGTATGTTTTCAAGGTCAAACAAGGATATAATTTAGATAGATAGGTCATCTTTAAACACTTCAGAGATTACAGAATATGACATTTAAGATGTTTTAATAACCCAGGCTCTTCTTTTTTATGACAATGAGACATGTCTGCTCCTGGCAGCACCATTGTAGCAAAAATAAGTCACAGAAAATGCCCCTGCTTCAACTGCTGGCATTGTGCTGTCCTAATTAGACAAGTAGGACACAAAATATCTTGTTTTACAGAAAAGTCTGTCGAATATTCTAGGCCTGCAGGTCAAACATGGAATTCCCAATGTTGCAGAGGAACTTTGGATAACTGTCCAAGCAGCCAGCTTTTTCTGTCATTATTCACATTTTTTGGAACTCACTTGCTTGCACTTCCTACTTACTCAGTTAATATTATTTCCTTCTTGGGTCTCTGAGGGAGTTGAAGATTAGATAGCTATAATTATAGTTTACCAGACACAGAAAGCAAGTTATGATAAAAAGTAAATTAGGTATAAGACTTTGGACTCACTGAGATAAGATAGATTTGAAATATTTTCTCTGAATTTGTCGGATGCAAATGAACTAGACATTGTTGATATATTTATTGCATGTATTTATTGTATATAGTCATTGTACTTATTGCATATTGTTTTCTTATATTAGCTATAGCCTTTTTATTTTAGACAAAAATGGGAAATGTAGTGGCATTTCAAATATATTTTAATGAATAAATACTGCCAAAAGATCTTGTAGTAAAACAGTCCCACTGCTCAGCCTTATAGACGAGGTTATGGTAACATATACCTTTAATTTCAGTAGCCATAATGACATGCACCTTAAATCGCAGTAGCTACAATTATATGCACCTTTAAACTCAGTAGCCATAGTGACTCACACCTTTAATCCTAGTAGCCACACTAGTTGCCATAGAAACTGTACAGTGCATGCCTTTAATGACGGTGATGCATGCCTTTAATCCCAGTACTAGAGAGGATTATAAAATGGGAGGAAACAACACTCGATGGACTGTCTTATTCTGAGATTCCAAGAGGCAGGATAGCCATTTCAATGTGAGGTTGAGGTAAAAGACAGTGGCTGGATGTTTTACTTTTCAGATCTTTAGGATGAACCCCAATTTCTGACCCTGAGTTTTTATTAAGTGTGCTTCATGCCTATACCATTTTTTGCTTTGGGTCTTAAGCCTATGTACACTTTTAAATATACTGTAGCCTGTTTAGTTTTTTTCCCTGTCTGGATATGTCTTTACTAAACATCTGTAGTGTTCTCTGATCTTGTGATATGAATCTTAAACCACTATTTCAGACCCTGTCGTGGCTCAGCTTAGCACATGAACTGGTACCTGGTGGTAGTAGTCAACTTTAGCCCTCAGGCAATGGTCAGGAGTCGTGTTTTGATATGCCACTGAACACCAGCCTGCCCAAGAAACTACAGGACTAGGAATTAACATCTGGCTCCTTGTCTAGAAATTTTCTTAGCTTTTCTCAGGCCCTGTGTTTGGCTATTTGAACCCCATTTTGGGCACTGTATGTGGTCATAATTTCCTATCCCACCAACCAGCTTCCAAATAACTATGCAGTGGCTTATTATTATTATTATTAATTTTAAATGCTCAGGCAATAGTTTAGGCTTATTTCTAACTAACTCTCATAATTTAAATTAACCCCTTTCTATTAATTTACTTGCTCTGTGGCTCAGGTTTTTTAAAATCTCATCTTGTACATGTCCTGCTTCCTCTTCATGTGACTGGCAATTCTACCCATCTTCAACCCAGTGAGCTCTCTCACTGCCCACAAGTCCAACCTAACCTCTTCATGCCTAGCTATTGGTCATTTGGCTCTTTATTAAAACAATGAGAGCAACACATCTTCACAGTGTACAAAAAATTGTTCCACAACACCCATCCACCAAATTCATTCTTCTGTGTGGTCTTGCTTATTAATAATGTCTGTTGTACTTTTATTTGATCGACCACCTCATTCATTTCAAATATTACTGTTTGGTTACTTTTTAATGTTTCAATATCCTTGATAAACTTTCCTCCATGTTTTGAACTTCAACTTCTAATTTATTAGCTGTTATGTTCACTTTAGGAACTATATTTTCAAGATCTTGGAAAGTTTTTTATCCATCTATTTATTTGATTCATCTATTTGATCATGAATTGCTATGAACAGCAAGACTCCAAATTTGTACTCAGACATTTTGGCTATTTCTGTACTTTGGGATTCCTGTATAAGGGAGTAGGGTCAGTTGGTGATGGGTTGTAAGTGATGTCTGTTTCATAGTTTTTGTATTGTTTTGTTGAATTTGTTGCATATATTGAGTTGGATTTGATTTGATTTCTTATTCTTCCATGCCTATTGGGATATTCTGGTTACTGAGACTATTCTTATGTAACTATTTACATCTAGTTCAGCTACCAGGACTTGTGAAACTTGGTATTGAATACCACATCAGTTGTTGAAGTGATCCAGTCTCAGCTATATGCCAACAGAATGACTGGTGCAACACTATATTAAGCTCCTAGGTGGATAGATGGAAGCAAAGCTTTGCTCACACATGGACTCTATGAAGCAATTGAAGGAAGGATACCAACTTCAGTACTGGTGTCTTCTATCAGGGAGCTGTGGTTATAGCTAGTTGAAATATATTGATAGACTCTGGGCCCTTCAGTAACCCATAGTATCTTAAACATCAGAATACTACAGATATATTAACTTCACATACAGCTTGAAACAAAGCTTAAGTTTCTCAGAGGCCCTGGGACCACTAGACTTGAAGCTTGGACCTTTGACTATATCTGAGACAACTAGACTAGAGACCTGGTCATTGTTGTTGTTTAAAAGAGTTCCACACTCGCCCAAAATGGAGTATAAAAAAGGTTTATTTATGATGGTGTAAACTCACAGAAAGAGTATGTGATCCAGAGTCCTCTTCTTGCTCTGGGAACTGGAACCAAATCCAGCAGCTAAAAGGGCCTCTGCATGCCCCTACATCTACATGGTCTCATGTACTATAAATGCAGATGTAGGGACATGCAGAGGCCCCTATGAGACCATGCCCAGAGTGGGCTAGTATTTTAAAGGCTATTGGTTGAAAGAGTTCCCACAGCACCTCCCCCTTTTGTCAAAATGAGAGTTTTAAGCCTAATACAAAATTATATACAATAAGAACAAATATTAAGTTTAAAAATTAGAAATACAACCAGCATGAACAACATTAAGCAAGAAACATTTGTTAAATCTTTCAATAGTTATCCTATGTTAAGGAGTCTAAGTCTTATGTTAGAAATCGCTTGCCTAAGTCATGAGAGCAAAATAACTACAACTATCTAGTCTTTAACCTCATCAAAAACCTAAGAAGGGATAATATTACTTGAGTAAACAGGAAGTGCAATTAAGAAAATTCCAAAAAGGTACAAGAAATGACAAAGACAACTGGCTACCTTGTTTAACCTTAGCATATGATACAAATTTTTCATAATTCTTGAATCTTGTCCCAAGCATTTAAGACTGCAGTATGGCATAGCAATAAGATGTGTTCATTGTAAATAGCTTGATTCTGTGGATCAGAATAATAGCCCTCATCAAGATCTTGGGAAGCCTCAAATCCTTTGACTCTTCCTTGTTGTTCTAAGGCTTTAGCCTCTTCTCTCCAATAGCATGTCCACTGTTACTGCAGCCCATCTTCAAGCACCACTGAGATTAATTTAAATCATTCATTATTGCTTGAAACCCATGTATTTACCATCTCCCTAACAAATGGTGAGTGCATGCCATAAGATACTACTGTTTGCTAATTTCTTTTAGAACTTTTATACCTGTAGGTTTCCATTTACATTTTTTTTATCTAGTTGGGTGTTGAGTATTTGCTGGATTTTCAGAAGTAATAACAGGATAAGTAGCTAAAACTCTTGGTAAGTCATCTCTGACTCTGAGGTATTGGCAATGCTAAGTCCTTTGCCTGTACCTCCTTTCCTAGCTTATAAATTCTGACAAGATCCTCAACTGATTCAAATCTTTTTATCACTGTCTTTTGTAAAGTCTGAATCGCTTGACTTGTGAATATTTCTAATGATTTTGTCAAATCAAATAATTTCTGGTTCTCATTCTACACATGTGGTTCCAGGGCATTAATTTTTTCTATTAATATCTTCTCATTTTGGATATTATTTGGATGGCATGAAGATTGCTTTCCTGAAGATACGTTCTATTTGCTAACTTATAACATTTTAACAGATTTTGTTGTGGGCTGGCAGGAAATTGCCTAGTTACCGTGCAGTGGGACAGACAAAAGGTGCTCAGCTGTGTGTCACATGGGTAGTTCAGCTGTATGGGATGGGAGAAGGCTTCAAACCTTTTGGACAGAGCTTGGTAATGGCATTGACTCTGGCCACATTGGGCACAAAATTGTTCAAAGAATTCCACATTAGCCTAAAATGGAGTATAGCAAAGGTTTACTTATTAGGGTGTAAAGTCACAGAAAGAGTAATGATTCATAGTCCTTTCTGAGCTCTGGGACTGGAACAAAATCCAGAAGCCCTTAAAAGCTATTGGCTAAAGGAGTTCCCACAACAGGTCACAAGTTTCTCTCTGGTCCTGCGGTAGCTTGAGACGTGGTCTTCAACACATTGGCCTATGGTCTTGCAGAATAATGCACCTTAAATATCAAAAAGAAGCTAAATATCTTATCTTGCAGAATAATGCACCTTAAATATCAAAAAGAAGCTAACCGCAGGCATCAAAAATAACAAAAGTTAGTGATGAAATTGATACTAAAAACAGTACACAAAATCACCTGAATCAGTTCATTCTTTGAAAAAGTTAGGATTAACAAACCCTAAACTGATTTGAATAAATGAAAAGAGGGAGATAGTACAAGTTAATAAATTTGGAGATAAAAAGTGTCATTACAACTGACTTCAGTAAAATTCAGAACAACATTAGAAATTACTATGAAAACTTATGTTCTGAAAAGTTGGGTAAACCAGAAAAAAAGAAAATGTTAAAGAATGTTATCTACCAAGGAAAGAGGAGATCAAGGGGTAAATTGTAGTAATTATATGCCTTGGGTTGGAAATGAAACAAGTGAGCTATGTTCCCATTTCATTGAACATAACTAGTTGTATAATCATGTCTAAATTGTTGGAGATTGGGAAGAACACTCTTATAAGCATTTAAAATTTAAAAAAAATACAAGATTTTTAGGGAATATTAATCATGTGACACATGAGTACTCATTACAGTTAGCAAAACCTTTACTTTGAGACACTAAGAACACTAGGAGTTTATGTAAGTTACAAAGAATAATGGAACTAGGATTTTAACATTCTAATATTTTATTAAGTATTGTTAGAGTGATATCTGAATTCATTACCAATTACCAGCCTTTTAATTATCATAACTATTTCATTTAAGTCCAATATTATTTTTAATATATTGGGAAACAAAGATTCTGAGAAATTTAGGGATTTGCACAAGATTATACACACAGCTGAAGAATTATGGCTCAAGCCTAGGGGCATTGAGTGTGATTTCAAAGTTTTTTATCTCTGTAGTATACTATCAATATATGTACTACTTTCTAAAACATATAATGTTTTAGACTCCCTGATTTAAATGAATATAATTAATTACATGGCTATTTATAATAGATCTTTAAATTTACAAGTAACTGCAGAGATTATGAAGGGAGAACTTTACTTAAGGCACATGTAGAACCTGATTTTACATTAGCAGTGAGTTGAATAATAAAAAAAAAGGAAAACTAAGTTGTTAACAGCTAATTAGTAAGAGGATGTCTGGAAAATTCCCCACATGCATGCCCTACATCAACCCAAATCAAAACTGCTATTAAACAAAAAAGGTGACAAAGCATGAAGAGGTTTAATTTTCTGCTGGACACACACTTTTGGGGAATTTTAATGTCTTTCTAAATATTTTTGATAATTTGTAGAATAGACTGTTGTTCTCAATGTGTATTTATACAAAGATGTTACATTTTCTTCACAGAATTAGAAAAAAATCCAAAAATTCATGTAGAAACCAAAAAGACCAAATAAATAAATAAATACCAAGACAATTCTCAGAAAAAGAATAATGCTGAAAGTATGGTAATATCTGGATCCAGAATATACTATGGAACAATAGTAATAAACTCAGTATATAGTACAAAAATAAATGCAAATTCAAACAAAATAAATCTACTCAGTATGAGTCTCAACAACTGTTGTGAACACATATATTGGAGAAAAAGTGTCATGAACAAATAAACGGTGTTGGAAAACGACACTCACATGTAGAAAAACAAGATTGCTAAATCATATGCCTGTAGTTGTATTTCATTTGTATTTTAATAAGTAAAGTTTGCCTGAAGTTCAGATCATAAAACAGCCACACTGATCAGTATTAAAGACCAGGCAGTCGTGGTACACACCTTTAATCCCAGTAGCCACACTAGTTTTCCATAGAAACTGGGCAATGGTGGTGCATATCTTTAATCCCAGCACTAGAGAGGAATTTAAGACAGGAGGAGACAACTCTCACACACAGTCCATTCTGAGATTCCTGGAGATCACCATTTTGGACTGTGGTAGAAGTAAGAGCCAGTGGCTCGCTGTTTTGCTTTTCTGGCCTTAAGGTTGCACCCCAATTTCTGTCTCCGGGTTTTTATTAATCATGCCATACAAACTTCAACTCAAAATTGATCATGCACTTCAAAGTAAGACTGAAATTGAAACCACTATGTTGTATTATATTACTTAAACTATGTAAAAATGTGTTATATTTTTTATGCTGCATTTGTTTAACTATGTAAAGATATGCTGCTTTGCCTGCCTAAGACACCTGATTGGTCTAATAAAAAGCCAAATGGGCAATAACTAGGCAGTAAAGGGATAGACGGGATTGGGAGGCAGAAATAATATGTATGAGGAAGAATCTAGGTACAAAAAGAGGAGAGAGAATAAGGGGGGGAAGTGGGAGATGCAAGGGGCCAGATAGCCAACTAAGCAGCTGCCAGACAGACAAACATTGAGTAAAACAGAGAATGAATGAAATGTAGAAAGTCTTGAAACAAAACATAGATGGATAGAAATAGATTAAATTAAATTATAAGCTAGTGGACTAAAGTAAGATAATGCTGAACATTCATAATTGATAATAAGTCTCCATGTCATGATCTAGGGGCTGGTGGTCTGAGAAAGCATACTACATTACTAGAAAAAATTGTGAGGAAAACACTTTAAGATACAGGCAAAGAAAATAGTTTTCTGAATAGTGATTTAAAAGCTCAGGAAATAACAGAATAACTACTAATTAATTTCATTGATTTTATGAAATTACATCATGCACTTCAATGTAAATAACTAACATAGTAATATAAACTACATTGTAGGAAATGATTGACAGCAATTCATCTGAAAAAGTAATATACATAATATGAAAAGAACTCAAAATATTAGACAAATGACAATCCAGTCAATACATGGGTGAATAAATTAAATATGCATTTCTCAAGAAAAACATTTAAATGGTTAACAAGTAAATAAAAATTGTTCATCCACTTTAGACATAGGAAAATGCAAAAGAAAACAAAACTACACTGAAATTCCATCTCATCCCAGACCAAATGGTTGTTCTCATCGAAACAAACAACAAATTCTGGTGAGAATGCATGACTGTTGGTGAGTAAAACTAAGACACTGTTAGTGTGTATGTAAATTAGCACTTCTATTATGCAAGGTACTATAGAAGGTCCTCAAGAAAAAAATATACAGGTAAAACTATCATATGATACAGCTGTAGCACTCAAGGATATAATACTGAAATGATTCTAAGTCAACATAACACAGTAATGCCTATATGTCCATGGTCCATGTAGCACTACTCACAATAGCCAAAGGAATCTTCTTCAGTATACAGTAGAGTGTTAGAGGGAGGCCGCTTGTTTGTCCCGGTTGCCCAGAACTGAAATAATCACACTGAAACTAAATTAATCAGATCACTGCTTGGCTCATTAGCTCTAGCTTCTTATTGGCTAACTCTTATATTAATTTAACCTATTTCTATTAATCTGTATATTGCCACACGAAAGTGGCTTACTGGCAAAGTTTCAGCATGCCTGACTCTGGCAGTGGCTCCATAGCATCTCTCTGACTCTGCCCTTCTTCCTCCTAGCATTCAGCCTAGCTTTCCCTGCCTACTTAAGTTCTCCCTTGCTATAGGTCCAAAGCAGTTTCTTTATTCGTTAATGGTATCACAGCACATAGAGGGGACTTCCACATTAGTAGAGATAATTGCCTACCAGAGTTTATTGTTCAGAGTATCAGAGTTATTGAATCAGCCTAGGTGCCCACCATCACATGAATAGGCAAAGAAAAATTGTATTAATTACTTGTCTATTGCTGTGATAAGACACCATGATCAAGGCAACTTAGAGAAGGAAGAGTTTATTGGGGGCTTATAAACTACAACGTTTTGGAATCTATGAATGGCATAAGTCTTTCAAAACCTCAAAGTCAGCCCTCAGAGACATACTTATTCTAACAAGGTCACAGCTCCTAATCCTTCCTGATATTTTCCACCTATTGGGAACTAAATATTCAAATATAAAATCATTTAGAGGCCATTCTTTTTCAAACCACCACAATATGGTATTTATACACAATAGTGTTACTTTGTTTATCCATAAAGAAAAAAATGATAGTTTGTAGTAAAATAAATGCCAGTGGAGGTCATCATGCAAAAACAGACCCAGAAAAAAAAATATCATGTATTTTTCATATTCAGACTTTACATTAAGTAAAAACACATGAGAATAGAAAAGGGATTTTTGGAGGGAGGAGGTAGACTCCCAGAAAGAAAAGCGGTGACAACAGAAGGTAATAGACAGTGACTATGATAAAAGTACAGTGTATATTTTATAATGAATTAGCTTTGATAATTCAGTCTTGTAATCTAAGCAGCTAAGATGCTAAAGAATTTGATTGAGACCAGGTTGCACTACAGTATAAAATCATATCTCAGAGAATCAAAATGAAAGTTATAACAGAGCCATTGTTTTGCACATTTAATACATGTTAATTATAAAAAAAGAAAACAAAAATAAGTTGCTGATTAGTCGGTTTAAACAACAGACATTTATTTCTCATAAGTTGGAGCCTAGGAAGTCTCATATCCTGCATGCTGGCTGATCCTGTGTTTTCTTCCAGGCTGACAGACGGCCACTTTCTTCCAGTGTTATCACATGTTAAAAAGATAGGGTAGTTTCTTTATTTTTTAAGTACAACAGTCCTATCATAGGGGCTCCATCTTATGATCTCATGAATTTAATTACTTTCCAAATTTTCCATCTCTGGTATCCCATTTGGATTAGGGTTCCAGAATATACATTTGAGGAGATAGAAACAAAGTATTATAAAGATGAATTAATGGTAATTATTTTTTACTTAACAGATAATTCAATAGAGATCTTAATTGTGCAGATTTTTTATTGTGCATCCCTGGAATAAAATGTTAAAATATTGTTCAAATTAAATCATCATTTATTACCCGTATCTAGGGTGTGTAAGGTCCTATTTAATATGTTTCCTATAAAAATTCATAATAGTTTGAAATTAAGGAGCAGGGAGGAACAGGTAAGCAAAAGGAAATTATTTGTATTATGAGACTGCTAGTAGTATGATTAAGGTCATACATGTGTTTTTATGAAGTATAAACAATGGGATTTCTGAAGCATGGGGCTAAAGAGTAGTTGCATGTTAGATCCATTTTTATTAATAGCTACAGAATTAAATTTGATGATTTGTTTCCATTCTCTTTGGAGGTTTTATGTGAGTGATTTCAGCTATCATCACCAGAGTATGAGGTTGTCACCTGATGGGAATGTAGAAAATCAAGTTAATAGATGAAAACTTCCTCAAAACAAATTGTCACATGTCACAACAAGCAGTAATTCGTTTTATGTATTTTCTTAAATTATGTCTGAGAAATCATCATATCCTAGAAGAGTCTCATGAAACATGTCAAGTAAATGTAATTTTGTGCCTTAGACAGAATATTGAAACAGAAAGAAACATATTAAGGACTAGGATCATATAAATGCATATAGACTTTAGATAATTATGTATCAATATTGGTTTCTTAGTTTAGCAAATATGATATAATGCATTAACAATAGGAGAAACTGCATTCTTGTTCTATAAAGCTGTTTGTGATATTCTTTAAATTTTTCATCCATCTTAAAACTGTGCTAAATACTTAGAAGTATATTACCTATTTTTAAAAACAAAAATCTACTAGTCTAGAGTGGAAGCATTCCACTAATTATAGTTTAGTGATTAAATGCTAAGTTCTAGTCCAGAAATAGTCAGGCAACGTCAAAGTAAAATTCAGAAATTTTTCTATAGAAAGACAGAATACATAAATTTATGGTTCCCATTCATTAAATCTCTGTGAAAGCTGAAATATGTTGTTAATTTTTCTTTTTAATCTTTGACTCATTGACTCTTTGGGGGGCCTGCCACGCATCTCTCAAATAAATCAAACAGATTCTTATTCCTTCTTATGAATGTCTGGACTTAACATGGTTTATTTCTAGCTAGCTTTCTTTACCTTAAATTAGCAATCTATCTTTTGCCTCTGGGATTTTACCTTTCTCTATTTCTGCTTATCTTTTCATTCCTTCTATTCTGTGTCTGACTTGGAGACTGGGTGGTTTGGGCTCTGGCAGTCTCCTCTCCTTCTCCTTTTCTCACTCCTCCCTCTCCTCTTTTCCTCCTCATATTTATTCTCTTTTCCTGACAGCCCTACCTATTTTTCTCTCCTGCCTAGCTATTGACTATTCAGCTTTTTATCATACCAATCAAGTGTTTTATGAGGCAAAGTAACACAGCTTCACAGTTAAGCAAATGCAATATAAAAGAATGCAGCACATCTTTGCACCATTAAACAAATGTTCCATCACATAAGCAAATGTAACACATCTTAAAATCTACAACAGGGATTTTTAACAAACTATGTTGGGACATTTTTTAAATGCAAGAAATATTCAGGAAGAGAAGTGTTTAAAAACACTGATAGTCTGGATTCGCTAGAGTGAGACATGGAAGGAAAGTCAGGATGGTGGTTTAGGAAATATAATGAAGTTAGCATGTGATAGTGCATAGGACCTTTACCTTTGGAATCACACTGATTTCCTGTTGAGTGCTAAATCTATTAATCATCACATACCAGATGTTTGGAATGGGGTCACACTTTCTGAATTTCAGTTTATCAACTTTAAAATGAATGCATGAGTTTCCTTTTTTAGTAAGAAAGATTTAATGACACAGTTCATGAAACTTTTAAAGATTATTTGACAACAGGGAAATCTTAAAAAGTTGCCAAATGTATTTCAGGTGTTAATCACATGTATTACAATTAAAGTACTTATTCCTCATTTACTTTTCAACACTTAAATCTTCAGTTAGGGAAGGGAAATATACCTTGCTATTATGATTTATTATTATTTATATTTCTTTGATTATTTCTATGAAAAAATGTGTTTTATTGAGCTTATGGTGTTCTGTATTTTTTCTTTTGTGAATAAATTGATTTTTCTATTAAGCAGTGTTTCTTCTGCTTGTCTTCTATGACTTACTCAAATATGATAGACATCTTTTGTATACTATACTGGCACCCAACATACAGCCACATAAAATTTTTTAAGGCCTGAGAAATGTAAAACAAAAAGAAGGAAGGAAGGAAGGAAGGAAGGAAGGAAGGAAGGAAGGAAGGAAGGAAGTCTGGAAGGCAAAATCAAACACAGCTTCCTGGTATGGTTTCTTAGTGACTGTTGCCTTTCTGATAGGCTTGGCACACAGAGACTTTTTTAAGAGGCCCTGTTGTGCAGCAGATCACTTTAATAACTGGTCTGCCAGGCAAAATCACCTGCTGATTGAATCCAGCAAATTCCCAGAGCTGGGTCAGTACAGGTGATACCCACCAGTACCACTGGCATGAGGCTAGGCTCTCAGTGAACTGAAGAGGGTAGAGGCAGCTGCCAGACCCCTGCAGTTGTTACTTAGCAGTTTAAGGTTTGTCTTACATGGTCAGAAAACAGTGTCAGATGTGCAGAATGTCAGGTCCAATCTGAGAAAACCTCTGAATAGATATAGTATGCTTAAAATGTTCTTATATATTAAAAAAGAAAAGAAAATGGGTATATATAGTCATGGAAAAATAAATAAATATGTAGTTTTAAAATAATAAAGCCTTTAAATATAGAATAAGGTAACATAAAGTAAAGGGACATATAAAGAGGGGAAATACACGGGTCATCTGGATTCTGATTGGTGCTTTGTTGACTTTGAATTTGTAAATGCTAATAAACAATAGCTAAGAAACATTGGATTATGGAAACTGCTAAATTATATATAACTTAACTTCAGAATGGAAGCCAAAAAATATGTTGAATTGGGGGGCAGGTTTTGCTTTTGTTTCCACAGGAAACAAAAAGCTATGGATTCCTTCAAATTTAATGGAGATCAAATTTGACCAGGGGAGACTTCTTGTGGATCTTGGCTAAAGACATGAAGGAAAAGCCAAGAAAGATATATGCTGATATATTAACATGGGAACAGCTCTGAGACTGGATATAACATGAATTTGTTGGTAACAGAGTCATCATGCTTTATTATTAAATTCCATCATTTCACATGTCATGAATAGAGGTTTGGTTATACAGTGCAAATGGACTTGGAAAGTTGACAGATGCCTTCTTACCTGCTCAAACATATAACAAAAATAGTTTTTAACTGACTTATACACACTGCATTTCATACTTGTATTAATACAGATATGTATGTTATCTTTTAAAGTTTGTGCTAAAGTATCCCAGATGATACAGCTTCTCAGAATGCCTCTTTCATACATTTTTTTTCAAAATTTTGCATCCAGAACAATTTCAAAGTTGCTAGCTGAGATGGTCAACCTCTCAGACTATCCAGCCAAGAATTCAGATGAGTTCCATACTTTTGCATTACACTAAGACTAAAAAAAATAATAATACAGCTAGCTCTCCCAGGACTTGATCATTATCCCCATTTTCTCAGGGTCCCCTAAAGGTGCCATTGCCCCAGACAACAGGAAGCAGTCTAGAGAATATGATGCCTATATTCCTAGGCGGTGGGGTGGGTGGTTTCTGGTCATTCAGTGGGTTATGGATAATTGTCATTGTTTAGATGGGTTGGTAGCAAGTTGTTACTGGTTATGGTAAGGGAGAAACTAAGCAAGGTAGGTTGGATTCAAGGATCTCTTTCTGAAAAGAAAAGGGAGAATATAGAAATGATAGAATAAAAAGTGGAATATTGAATCTATTTTAAACTGAAAAGCAACTATTAAACTCAAATATTTTATATTGATATGGAATTTGTATATTGATACAAATTTAGGGTAATTTTTGTTAGAACATATTTTTATATGTTACTACCCTTGTCTAAACTATTTTTGTATATTGATACAAATTTAGGCTTATTTTCATTAGAACATACTCTACATATGTTTCTAATCTTGTTTGAGGTATTTTTGTATGGTGATACAAATTTGAGGGTTTTTTATACTACACACACACACACACACACACACACACACTCTCTTTACGTATTATACCTTTGCATCTCATTTAACAATATGTCAATTATATTATATGTCTTATTAGGATAATTAAGGAATACAGGCTAGTAGTTATCTAGCATTCAAATTTGTGGCCAAGTTAGATATATTTTCAAGGCCAAATAGATATATTTTAGATAGACAGATAGTCTTAAAATACTTCATAAGCCCTACAGAATACAGCATTTAAAATATTTAAAGTCAGTTCAGCACTCTCTCCACTATTGCTTAGGGTCTTAGCTGAGGTCATCCTGTGGATTCCTGGGAATTTCTTGCTAATCACAAAGTGTCTTCCTCAATCAAGATATCTCTTTCCTTGCTCTCACATCTGTCCTTCCTCCATCTCAACTATCCCATTCCCTCAAGCTCTCCCCAACTCTACCCTTCTCCCCTCTTCTTCTCCCCTTCCTTCTATCCCTCTCCCGCACCCATGCTCCCAAATATTGTCAGGTGATCTTGTTTGCTTCCAATTTTCAGGTGGATCTATATATGGTTTTCTTTGGGTTCACCTTATTACTTAGCTTCTCTAGGATCATGAACTATAGGCTCAATGTCCTTTGTTTATGGCTAGTATCCACTAATGAGTGAGTACATACCTGTCCCGGAACTAAGCTCCTGTAGACCAGGCTGACCTTGAACTAATAGAGCTGCTTCTGCCTTTGCCTCCTAAGTGCTGGGATTAAAGGCAGGTGCTACCACCACCTGGCTAAAAGAGAAATCTTTTGGTTCTTTGTTTTTGGGTTTTTGTTTATTTTTTTTGTTTGTTTGTTTGTTTTCTCTAAACAGGGTTTCTCCTTGTGGGTTTAGAGCCTGTCCTGACACTAGTTTAGTAGACCAGGCTAGTCTTGAACTCAATGAGATCTGCCTACCCCTGCTGGGATTAAAGGCATGTGCTACCACCACCATCCAGAATTTCTTTTAGCAACAGTCTTTAAAATAAATTAACAGTGGATCTCATTCTCTTCTGTATTTTTTAGCTCCAAATATTTTGTGACAGTTAGTATTAAGGGTATGATTTTAAAGGAATGAACTTCTTTTCTTTCTGTAATTTAACACAGTTTCCTAAAAACAAACAAACAAAAAAAACAAATACAAACGAACAAACAAGCAAACAAAAACCAGTCTCTGGATCAGGTAGCCCTCAAAACCAAAAAGAGTTCATCAAATTTCCAACAATATGGAGAAATGGCTAAGAGGTTAAGAGCACTGGCTGCTCTTCCAGAGGTCCTAAGTTCAATTCCCAGCAAACACATGGTGGCTCAAAACCATCTATAATGAGATCTGATGCCCTCTTCTGGCAGAACACTGGATACATAATAAATAAATCTTAAAAAAATTCAGGTATTTCCCTGATCGCTAAGGAGGTTGAGCATGACCTTAAGTGTCTTTTGGCCATTTGAACTTCTTCTGTTGAGAATTCTCTGTTCAGATCAGTGCCCCATTTTTTAATTGGGTTAATTAGCATTTTAAAGTCTAGTTTCTTGAGTTCTTTATATATTTTGGAGATCAGACCTTTGTCTGTTGCGGGGTTGGTGAAGATCTTCTCCCAGTCAGTGGGTTGCCTTTTTGTCTTAGTGACAGTGTCCTTTGCTTTACAGAAGCTTCTCAGTTTCAGTAGGTCCCATTTATTCAATGTTGCCCTTAATGTCTGTGCTGCTGGGGTTATACCTAGGAAGCGATCGCCTGTGCCCATCTGTTGTAGGGTACCTCCCAATTTCTCTTCTATCAGGTTCAGTGTGCTTGGACTGATATTGAGGTCTTTGATCCAAATCAAAACAACTTTGAGATATCATCTTACACCTGTCAGATTGGCTAAAATCAAAAACACCAATGATAGCCTCTGCTGGAGAGGTTGTGGAGGAAGGGGTTCCCTCATCCATTGCTGGTGGGAATGCAATCTTGTGCAACCACTTTGGAAAGCAGTGTTTTGGTTTCTCAGGAAATTCGGGATCAACCTACCCCTGGACCCAGCAATACCACTTTTGGGAATATACCCAAGAGATGCCCGATCATATGACAAGGGCATTTGTTCAACTATATTCATAGCAGCATTATTTGTAATAGCCAGAACCTGGAAACAACCTAGATGCCCTTCAATGGAAGAATGGATGAAGAAAGTGTAGAATATATACACATTAGAGTACTACTCAGCGGTAAAAAAACAATGACTTCTCAAATTTTGCATGCAAATGGATGGAAATAGAAAATACTATCCTGAGTGAGGTAACCCAGACCCAAAAAGATGAACATGGGATGTACTCACTCATAATTGGTTTCTAGCCTTAATTAAAGAACCTTCATCTGGCGATGGATGGAGATAGAGACAGAGACCCACACTGGAGTACTGGACTGAGCTCCCAAAGTCCCAATGAGGAACAGAAGGAGGGAGAAGATGAGCAAGGAAGTCAGGACCAAGAGGGGTGCACCCACCCACGGAGACAGTGGGGCTGATCTATTGGGAGCTCACCAAGGCCAGCTGGACTGTGACTGAAAAAGCAGGGGATAAAACCGGACTTTCTGAATATGGCGGACAACGATGGCTGCTGAGAAGCCAAGGACAATGGCACTGGGTTTTGATCCTACTTCATGTTCTTGCTTTGTGGGAGCCTAGCCAGTTTGGATGTTCACCCTCCTAGACCAGGATGGAGGAGGGAGGACTTTGGAATTTCCACAGGGCAGGGAACCCTGACTGCTCTTCAGACTTGAGAGGGAGGGGGAGAGGAGTGGGGGGAGAGGGAGAGGAGTGCGGGGACGGGGAGAGGATGGGGGGAGGGAGGAGTGGGAGGCTGGGAGGAGGCAGAAATTTCTTTTTCTCAATAAAAAAATCACAAAAAATATTCAGGTAGTGTATGGCCTCTGAATGTTTTAATAATTTACTAAGAATTTCATGTTAGGAAGCAAGTGGGAGGAAATCAAATCTATTATTTTATAAATCACACCGTATTTTCTTTTTATGAGTAGTTATTGTGTTATACCTGTGTTATGAAATATATAATCTTTAGGTGGAAATTTTAAGAACAAGTGAGTACATTCAGATCAACTATGCTGTGAAAACATTAAGGGAATTAACGTTACAATAAATCTTTGGTGAGATATGTGAAAACCTCTTATATCTATTCAGTCTATGTCCCCGGAAAACTGATAAAATAATTTACCATACAAGTGAAATGCTGTTAAACGGAAATACTTATGTGTTGACTAAATAAGTTGGAAAACTTCTTTTACAGAATGGGAAAGTGGTTGGTTTAAAATCGGAAGTAGAGATTGTCCTTGTTAGATGATTTTGTGTGTCTTCAACTACCTAAAACAGAGAGAAGTGGGTCAAGTGAACAGAGTTATCAGCCACCCTAACAAGACCACCAATGATGCCAACTCCTGTTAGGTCATTATTCTACAAATCCAATCCAATCAAAAGCCATACGATGTTATTTGCATGATCTCTATACACAGGATGGTCCAGTACTCTTATTAGCACAACTCTGAAAACTAAGGAAACTGATAAAGCTATCAGTTCATTTTTATAGATCTTGAAGTCAGTTGAACAGAAATGTGTTATCAGCAGTGATCTATTTGTAACCAAATATTTAAAAACACAGAGTCGGATATGAATTTCTTATGCATATAGTACAATTCACTTTGTCACATGTGATGATATTAAAGACATTCTATAAGATGGTAACAGACATTGAGTTTGACTTTGAAGGAATAAAGTGCAAGAAAAACAATATTTATAAAGAAGACTAACAGCAATATATCTTATATACTTAAGACAAACTCAAAATTTGGTAAAAAAGTATCATTTGAAATTAATGTTCATAGGCCTACTTTTGAAACCACAATGGAGAGATTTAAGAGCACTATGCTAGCAAATATCACTTTCCTTTGTCTTTTAAATATTATCTATTACTTTGTTTTCATGGAATGGCTATTCAGAATGTGCTGGTTATCACATTATATTTGATTTTTTTAAATTGGCATTTCTTTAGTGAAGGATGGTTGTCAATTAAGAACTGTGGTATTAATAGAGATAATTTGATGTAATATTTATATTTTTAATCAGAATACTTTAATCACAAGATCAATTCATATCATTTGTGTATTATCTTAATATTGTGTCTAAATTCTATATTTTTAGAATGCAACATTGTTTCCTTATATTTTGGATCATGTCAAATACTATATAAACCATAGCAGAACTGCAGTAGTATATCCATGAGTTTGGATTATGTGGGCAAAAATGTCTAATCAATCACCAGACTTAGGGAATCAATAATGTTTCAGTCTAGTAAAACAAGAAAGGAAGAGTACTTATTGTAAAGCAGGTATTATATATAAAAGCAGCTTCTTCAATAAACCAAACTGCAATATAGAATTTAGAAAGGCTTCTATTTCAAAAGACTTCTATTTGTTTCAAAAAGGCTTTTATAGTCTTTATCCAAATGACTCCAAATGATTTCTGTACCAAAGAAACTATACTCTGCTCTTGAGGGAAAACCCAGTATATCATACTGTAAAATGTTAAATAATTCATTAGGAGCTTATTATGCCCTCAAGTTTAACAGCTAGTTGCCACAACTTTCTAGTTTTCATGGTGATTTCTATTCAAGTACATACATTTTAATAGCAAAATGAAAGTTACTTGATATAATTTTCCCTAAAAGTGTCAACATAGATATCCAAAAATTTTATATTCTAATAAACTAGAGATAATATGAACTTTTAGAATGTTTAGAAATGATATAATTCTTAACATCATCATATTTTGCTTTTTTAAAAATGTATTCATTCTTTGAGCATTTCCTATACTCTATTTTGATCATGTTCACCCTCTGCCTCAACTTTTTCCACATGTAATCTCTTCTTCCCTACCCATCCAACTTATATCCTATTTTTTATTTTTTTTTATTTTTTTTTTGCATTCATCAAATCCAATTAGTGTTGCCCATATATTCTCTGACGTATGGTCTTCTACTGGTATGTGCTTGACTTACCATGGGCTACAATATTAAAGAAAACTAACTCTTCCTTTCTTAGTAACTATCAATTGCCAACAGCTCATAGGCTAGTGGTGGACCTTTGTTTCCCCATCCTCCATGTTGGAATTTGGTCTGGCTTGAGTTTGCACAGGTCTTCTACAAGCAGTCATAACCACTGTGAATTTATTTGTGCCGCTGTCTTGTTATATACAGAAGATAGTTTCCTTGTAGTTATCCACTGCCTCTGGCTCTTATACCTTTTCTGTCCCTTTCCATTCCAGAACATTGTTTTTGAGCCTTAGGTGGGAGTGTATTCAAACAGTTGTTGGTCTCTGTATTAAACTGTCTACTATAGATAAAAGCTTTTCTGACAAGGTTTGACAAATGCCTTGATCTATTAATATGACTGTAAGTCTTTAGAAATGACTTTAGTACTATGTCACTTTATCATAGGATATAAACATGTACGGAAAAGTTTCTGTCTCACCCACCAGTTCCCAAATAACTGACACAGAGGCTTAATATTAATTATAAATGATTGGGCAATAGCTCATCCTTATTAATAGCTAACCCTTACATTTAAATCAACCCATATTTCTTTGCTTTTTTAATTTATTTATTTTAAAAAGAAAACCTTCTTTTCATTTTACATACCAATCCCAGCTCCCACTCCCTCCCCTCTTCCCATTCCCTCTACCTAATCCCCCCCACCCTACCCCACATCCTTTCCTCAGAGAGGATAAGGCACATTGCTTTAGGGAAGGTCCAAGCCTACAATATCTAGGCTGAGCAAGGTAACCATCCAAAGAGAGTAGGTTCCAAAAAAGCCAGTACAAGCAGTAGGGATAAATCCTGGTGCCACTGCCAGTGGCCCTGCAGTCTGCCTCAGCCATACAACTGTCATCCACATTCAGAGGAAATAGTTTGACCAATGCTGTTTCTTTCCCTGTCTGACCAGATTTGGTGAGCTGGTCCCATTAGCTCAGGTAAACTGTTTCAGTGGGTGTACCCATCATGGTCTTGACCTCTTTGCTCATACTCTCACTCTAGCTCTCTTCTACCCTATCATGGGCTCAAGATAGTTTCTTTATTAACCAATGGTATTCAAAGCATACAGAGGGGAATTCCACATCAGTAATGTTTGTCTTTGAGTTTAAGGTGTGTTTCTTGTATACAGCAGAAGGCTGGATCCTGCTTTCGTGTCCATTCTCCTAGCCCATGTCTTTTTATAGGTGAATTAAGTTCATTGATATTAATAGATATTAATAACCAGTGATTGCGAATTCCTGTTATTTTTTGGTGGCTGTGTGTGTGTGTGTTTCCCTTCTTTGGGATTGCTGGTGGGAAGTTATCTGTTTCCTTTGTTTTTGTGGGTGCAGTTAGCTTATTTGGGTTGGGGTTTTCTTTCTTGTACTTTCTAAGGGACTGGATTTGTAGATAGATATTGTTTAATCTGGATTTGTCATAGAATATATTGTTTTCTCCATCGATGGTGACTGAAAGCTTTGCTGGGTACAGTAGTCTGGGCTTGCATTCATGGTCTCTTAGTGCCTGTAGCACATCTGCCCAGGACCTTCTGGCTGTCATTGAGACGTCAGGTGTAATTCTGATAGGTTTACCTTTATATGTTACTTGACCTTTTTTCTTTGCAGCTCTTGATATTCTTTCCCTATTCTGTATGTTGTGCATTTTGATTATTATATGGCTAGGGGAGGGAATATTTTTTGGTCCAGTCTATTTGTTGTTCTGTAAGCTTCTTGTATCGTGATAGGGATATCCTTCCTTAGGTTGGAAAAGTTTTCTTTTATGATCGTATTGAAAATATTTTCTCTGCCTTTGAGCTGGAGTTCTTCTCTTTCTTCTATCCAAAATATTTTTAGATTTGGCCTTTTCATGGTGTCTCATATTTCTTGCATTGATGGAGGAAGGTCATTGGCTAATAAAGGAACTGCCTTGGCCCATTTTATTGGTTAGAATATAGGTAGGTGGAGTAAACAGAACAGAACGCTGGGAGGAAGAGGAAGTGAGCTCAGACTCCACAGCTCTCCTCTCCGGAGCAGACGCCTCAGAGAGACGCCATGCCCCAGCTCCGACCCAGGATGGACTTAGGCTAGAATCTTTCCGGTAAGACCGGTGCTCACAGATTATTAGAGATGGGTTGATCGGGATATCAGAATTAGCCAGTAAGGGCTAGAGCTAAAGGGCCAAGCAGTGATTAAATGAATACAATTTGTTTGTTGTTATTTCGGGGCATAAGCTAGCCGAGCAGGCGGCTGGGGTGTTGGGGACGCAGCATTCTCAGTTTGACTCTCCCACCTAACCTTATTCTGTTCAGCTATTGTCCCATCGTCTTCTTTATTAAACCAGTTTTACCAATATATATTCATATAGTGTATAGGAATATTCCACAGAAGCAGCTTTTCCCCCTGGGGCCTATGACTAGTCTAAACATAAACTGTTGGTTTGTCAATGGTACGAGGTCTACAATATATCTATATTTTAAAGTGTTTTGCTACTCCTATGAAGGTCTTACCAATATTGCGCCAAAGAGCATGTTTTACCAGAGCAGACATGATTTTTGTCTGGTAGGGTTCACAGATAAGTAAGATTTTTTGATTACTTCTTCTCTGGAAGATTGAGTAGCATCTTTCAACACTAAACTACCCAACAAGTCTGTACTAACTTTATTTCTTCCTGTTCTATGACTCAAGTATGAGGTATCTTTAGCAATAAATAGGGTCTTACTATAAGGTTCTAGAGAGTTAATCAAGAGAATTTGCAAAGCCTTGTAATGTTTGGAAGTCTATGGGAACTCACTCCAAAAGAGGTAACCCATTACTGGTACTGAACATTTTATTTGTTGTTTTTATTTATTGGTCTGTGGTGTTTAGTAGAGGTATCCTTCACCCTATTATATGGTAACTTCATGTTAGCTGTTTTGTGTGTGTGTGTGTATGTGTGTGTGTGTGTGTGTGTGTATAGTGGCAGATAGATTTCCACATGACTTTCCTAAAGGTATACAGTGAAGAAAAATGAGTATATTTTGTGGTAATTGCTTTCTCATTATAAACAACAATATGTAAAAAGAATACAATGAATATATCTTAAAAAATTATATCACACATTCTGAAGCAGCTATTTGACAATTTATAGATATTTATTTAGGATATACTAATAAAAAGAATTCATGGATATATTGACAGATGGTAACTGTTTCTGTATCATGTTGCTGTAAAACAACAGTTAGTTGATATCAGTAATATTAAACAATAAGTCATGTTTTGTTCTATATTTTTAACTTTTGTGCCCTGATTGAAGAATGATAGTTAAGAGAGTATTTCTTTGATAGTAACGGCCAAATATAAAAGCACCAAGGCAAACTGTACAGATGTATTTTGTATTTATATTTATATTTTCTCTGCTAGCATCTGATTGGCTACAACAAGTCATATGTTTATATTTAATTTTAGGATTAGAGAAAAAAGATTTACTTTACACTGAAGCCCAGGCAAAGATATGTTATGGGTGCATAATTCAACTGCTAAAAGAGTGAATAAGTGGAGCCAATTAGCCCATTATGTATAGTTGGATGAGAAGATAAAAGCCGATCAAATAGTGGAATTTCATGAGTAAAATATAATTATTCAAATTATTTTTAAGGCATGGATTTCTTTTGAGGCTCAGGATGACACAGAACTTATTATACAGTCCAGACTGGCCTTCAAGTATATCTTCCTGATTCTGCCTGGTCATTCAATTCTATTTTAAGATGAAAGTATTAATTTAAATGTTTCTTGAATTTAACAAAGTGAAAGAAACTAAAGTAATTGTTTAACTTCAAGTAAAAGTTTTTCTCCTATACTGTTTTCTAAAATTTGTTTCTTTATAGGTTATTTCCTTCTCCTGAATATTGTGAAGAATGCTGAAACAAATACAGATGTACAGGCATTTCTTTAACATGCTGATTTTATTTCCTTTGAATATACACCCATTTGTAAGGTTACTGGATTGCATGGTAGTTTTTTTTAATAATTTTTGAGATGCCTCTGTATTGTTTATTACAGTGGCTATGCTATTTTACTTTCCTACTAGCAGTATGTAAGAGTTCCTTGGAGTCAGTGGGATGGCTCAATTGTAACAGTACTAGTCTAGAGAACCTTAACTTCCTTCCCAAAACTTACATGGTTAAAGGAGGAAAACAATTACTATTAGTTGTCCCTGACCTCCAAATTATTCTGTGGCACCATATAACCTTCCCTGCACACATAAAAAAATAATTGTAATTTAAAATGCAAAAAACAGTCTCTTTCTCTTCATCGATGTCACAATTTTTGTTTTTGTCTTTATGTTAATCCTGAGGTGAGTCATTGTGGTTTTGAGTTGCATTTTCCTGGTGATTAGTGATGTTGAACAGCTTTTTGAAAATTTGTATCCAAAGTTTTCTCATACAATATACTTTGATTATATTCTTTTCCCTCACCCAACTCCTCCCAGACCCTTCCCACCTCAAATTCAACTTCATGTTCTTTCACTCTCTCAGAAAATGCCAAGAAAAATAACAAAAAGCAAAAATCAAAATAAACCAATTGTTTAAAGAAAATCAAAGAAACAAAAACCAGTAAGACAAACACACACATACAAACAAAACAAACACATCAAAAAACAAACAAATAGAGTGTGTACTTTGTTTGCCAACTAATTCTGGCTTGCCCTGGAATGTGGTTGATATACCTATGGTGATACTCCATTGGTGAAAAATGATTTTCCCTTCCCCAGCAAGTATTGCTTTTCTTTTGTTTGTTGTTGTTTTTTTTTTTTTTTTTGGTTTTTGGTTTTTCCAGACAGGGTTTCTCTGTGGTTTTGGAGCCTGTACAGGAACTAGCTCTTGTAGACCAAGCTGGTCTCAAACTCACAGAGACCCGACTGCCTCCTGAGTGCTGGGATTAAAGGCCTGTGCCACCACCCCCCTACAACCCCCACCCCCCCTGCAAGTATTGTTTGCAAATAGCTTCTTGGTTAGTGTGGGCCTTTGTTTTCTCTTCCCTTTATCAGTGCTGGGATTCTGCCTGATTTTAACTCTGTCATTTACGTTCCTTTTGAGAAATGTCTCTTCAGATCTTCAACTCATTTTAAAAATAAACTTTTTTTTTGGTTATATTAGAAGAATTTTTAAAATTGTTCCTTTGGGGAATTTCATTGTTATTTTTTAGAAAAGAATCATCATTACTGTATTTCCAGAGTTGTTACATTCTGCAAACAATTCACTCTTGTTTCTCAACTTGAAAAATAACTTGCTTTGCTGCTGTTATGGGGTCACATTTTCTTTCCCTGGATGCTTTGCAAATTTTGCTCCAATGACTTTTTACATTAGGCTGTGTTTCAGAGAAATCTAGGGCCATCTGATTTTGCATTAGTCAGAAAATACCACAACTTCATAAGGATATTTTTTGTCATGATAGATCTTAATTTTCACAGGGTATTTTGGCCTTTTATTTGTAGATTCAGGCCTTTTTTTTACTTCAGAGGTTTATTCTTATATAGGGAAGTGTTTGAAAGTCTTTTGAAATCAGTTCCAAAACAGAAAAACAAAATAAAGCATTGAAAATATAATCCTGTACCTCTCCCTCACTCTAGCTAGTCTTGTTCCACGAAAGTAATCAACTCTGAAATTTTATTTGGTCTACTCAGTTGTTTAATATCCCCAAACAAGGTTAAAATCTTTCTCTTATCATTAATTAAAAACCTTCCTTAATCTTGATTTTGAGTCATAGAAAACAGTTTTCAGTATATGCAGAAGGAATTCCCACATCAAAGAACTACTCATCACCACTAAGCAACTATATAAATCAATTAACCCTACAGTTATAACTATACTGAAAACTGTTTTCAGCAACAGAAATAGCAGAAAGACTACAAATTCATGGAAAATGAACAACTCTCTACTGAATTACCACTGGGTCAAGCAGAAATAAGAAGAAAATCAATGACTTCCTTGAATTCAACAAAAATAAATGCAAAACATACCCAAACATATGGGATAAAAAGCAGTGCTAAGAGAAAAATTTATTTTACTAAGTGCCTACATAAAGAAATTGGAGGGATCTTTCAGGACTGCCATGGCACATGCCTTTCATCCCAGCACTTGGGAGGCAGAGGCAGGCAGATCTTAGTGAACTCGAGTTTGTCCACTCTACAAAGTGAATTCCAGGACAGTCGGGACTGTTATGAAGAGAAAGCCTGTCTCAAAAAAAAGAAAGAAAGATAGAAAGAAAGAAAGAAAGGAAGAAAGAAAGAAAGAAAGAAAGAAAGAAAGACTGAAAGAGAGAGAGAAAGAAAGAAGAGAAAAGATAAAAGAAATAGGATAACTTTCATACTAGCAACTTAACAGCACATCTGAAAGCTCTAGAACAAAAAGAAGAAATCTCACCCAAAATGTAACAGGAAGGACGGGCTGCTTGTCATCCCAGCCACCCTGCTAGCTTACACACAAAATAATCACAAAGAAATTGTATTAATTAAATCACTGCCTGGCCCATTAGTTCCAGCCTCTTATTGGCTAACTCTCACATCTTGATTTAATTCATTTCTAATAATCTGTATGTCACCACGAGGTCTTGGCTTACTGGGAAAGATTCAGCATGTCTGACCTGGCATCTCCATGGCAGCTCTCTCTGTTCCTCTGCCTTCTTCCTCCCAGAATTCAGCTCTGTCTACTCCACCTACCTAAGTGCTGCCCTATCAAAAGGTGAAGGCAGTTTCTTTATTCAATCAATGAAAGCAACACATAGACAGAAGAAACTCCTAATACCACCAAAAGAAGTAGATAACCAGTCTATAGTCCATAATAACAGAGAAGCTAGGAGAACCCTAAGAGAGACATACACGGATCCCCCTGGGAAGGGGAAACAGACAAGACCTCCTAAGGAAATTAGGAGGAGTGAGTAGGGAGGGTGGAAAGGGAGGGGAGGGGAGAGGGGACAGAAGGAGAAGAGCATGAGGGAATGGGATGCTCAAGAAAGGGGAAGGGCAGTGAGGGAGAGAAATGAAAGAGATTATCTTGATTGAGGGAGTTATTAAAGGGCTAGAGAGAAACATGGTAGTAGGGAAATTTCCAAATGAACCCAGTTAAGACTCCAAGCAACAGTGGAGAGGATGCCTAAACTGGCCTTCACCTGTAATCAGATTGATGACTTCCTGAACTGTCATCATAGAACCTTCATCCAGCAACTGATGGACGCAGATACAGAGATCTACAGTGAAACACTGGGCTGAACTACCAGAGACCAGTGCAAGAGAGGGAGAATCAGTAATACAATCAAAGGGGTCAAGACCATGATGGGGATACCCACAGAAGCAGCTGACCTGAGCTAGTGAGAGCTCACTGACTCTGGACTGATAGAGGGAGAACCTATATAGGACCAAACTAGACCCACTGAATGTGAAGGACAGTTCTGAGGTTTCGGCAGTCTGTGGGGACACTGGCAGTGAACTGCAATCTAGGAGCACATTTTCTTTGGAGGAATGACTTGCTCTGTAGCAGCAGGTCACTTGTTTATCCCAGCCGCCCAGAACCAAAATAACCATACAAAAATGTATTAATTAAATCACTGCTTGGCCCATTAGCACTAGCTTCTTATTGGCTAACTCTTACATCTTAATTTAACCCATTTCTATTAATCTGTATATCACCACAAGGTCATGGCCTACCAGCAAAGTTTCATCACGTCTTCCTCCGGTGACTCCATGGTGTCTCTCTCAGCCTTCCTTATCCCAGCATTCAGTCCAGTTTTCCCTGCCTACCTAAGTTCTGCCCTATCAACAGGCCAAGGCAGTTTCTTTATTCATTAAACAATAAAAGCAACACATAGACAGAAGGATCCCCCACACCATTGCTCAACCTAGATATAGAAGGGAGGGCCTTGGTCTTGCCTGGAAGTGAACTGTCAGACTTTGTTGACTCCCCATGTGAAGCCTTACCCTTTCAAAAAAGTGGATGAGTGAATAGGGTGTGAGAAAGGGTGGGGCGGGAGGAGGGGAGGAAGTGGGACTAGGGATAGCTACGTAAAATGAGAAAAGATTGCACTAAAAATTTTATTAAAGAAAGAAAGACAAAGGATATAAAAGGAAATAAACTGAAAGCTAAAATCAATAAAATAGAAGCAAAGAGACCAATACAAAGAATCACCGAAATGAAGAGTTGGTTCATTAAGAAAATAAGCAAGATAGACAAACATTTGTCCAAACTAACTAAAAAACACAAAGAGACTATTAAATCAATGAAATTGGAAATAAGGGGGGGCATAACAACTGACACCAAAGAACCCAAAGAATCATTAGATCGAATATTAAAAATCTTTACTTCACCAAATTGAAAAAAATCTAAAAGAAATGGATGATTTTCTTGTTAGATGCCACTTACCAAAGTGAACTTGAGATGAGATAGTTTAAATAGACCTATACCCCTAAGAAAATATAAACAGTCATTAAGTCTCCCAAGCAAAAAGAAGAAAAAAATCCCAGGGACCAAGGGTTTAGTGCATAATTATAGCAGATATTGAAAGAGAGTTAATGCCAGTACTTCTCAAATTATTCCACAAAATAGAACTAGAAGGAATATTGTAAAATTTGTTTTATGAGGTTACAGTCATGCTGATAACCAAACCACACAAAGATTCAACAAAGAGAATAACATCCAATATCCTCCATGAACATTTGTTCATTTGAAATACTCAACAAAATAGGAAACTGAATCCAAGAACACACCCAAAAGATCATCCAACATGCTTAAGTAGGCTTCCTCTCAGAGATGTAGGAATGGTTCCACATATGAAAATCTGTCAATGTAATCTGCCATATAAACATCTGAAAACAAAATACATGTTTATCTCTTTAGATGCTTAAAAAGCCTGTGTCATAATCTAACACTCTTTCATGATAAAAGTCTTAGAGAGATCATTGATACAAGGGATATAGTTTAACACAATAAAAACATTATACATAAAGACAATAGGCAACAACAAATGAAATGGGGAGAAACAAAACAATTCTACTAAAATCAGGGACAAGATAAGATTGTTCATCTCTTTATATATTCAAAACAGAATTTGAAGTTCTAACTACAGCCATAACAAAACTAAAGGACATCAAGTGGTTACAAAGTATAATGGAAGAAGTCAAAGTATCATTATTAGCAGATGATATGATAGACTACATAAGGCACCCCCAAAATTCTACCAGGGAACTCCTATAGATGATAAAAATTTTTAGTAAAGTGGTTGGATCCAAGATTAACTAAAAAAAAAATCAGTAGCCTTCTCATATACAAATGCTAAGGGACTGAGAAAGAAATGAGGGAATAAATACCCTTTACAGTAGCCTCAAATAATATAAAATATCTTGGAGTGACTCTAAACAAGCAAGTGAAAGACTTGTATGACAAAAACTTCAAGTCTTTGACAAAAGAAATTGAAAAAGATATCAAAAGATGGAAAGATCTTCCATGCTCATGGACCAGTAGGATTAACATAGTAAAGATGGCCATACCAAAAGCTATCTACAGATTCAATATAATCCACATTAAATTCTGAACACAATTCTTTATAGACCTTGAAAGGACAATACTCAACTTCATATGGAAAAACAAAAATGTAAACAACAACAGCAACAAGAATAACAAAAGGATAGCTAAAACTTTCCTCTACAATACAAGAAAACCCAGAGGTACCACAACCCCCGATTTCAAATTTTGCTGCAGAACTATGTAATAACAACCACATGGCAATGGCATAAAAACAGTCGAATTAAATCAAAGTCCCAGATGTAAATCTACTTACCTATGGACACATGATTTTTGCTAAAGAAGTCAGAAATACACAATGGAGAAAAGACAGCATCTTCAGCAAACGGATGTCAACATGTAGAAGAATGCAAATGCATCCACATTTATCACCCTACACAAAATTCAAATTCAAGTGTATCAAAGACCTTAACATAAAATTAGATACATTGAATCTATTTGTAAAGAAAATGGGGAATAGCCTTGAATGCATTGGCAAGGAGACAACTTTCTAAAGAGACTATTAATAGGTTATCTCAGGCACTAAGAATAACAATCAATAAATAAGACCTCATGTAACTGAAAAGCTTCTGTAAGGCAAAGTACACTGTCAATAGGACAAAATAACAGCCTACCAAATGGGAAAATATTGTCTTCAACTCCACATCTGTCAAAGGGCTAAAATTCAAAATGTATAAAGAACTCAGAAACTAGATATCAACAAACCAAATTATCCAATTTTAAAAGTGTAGTAGAGATCTAAGCAGAGAATTCTCAAAAGAGAAATCTCAAATGACTAAGAAACATGTAAAGAAATGTTCAACATACTTATCCATTGGGAAAATGCAAATGAAAAATACTCTGAGATCCCATCTTACAACTGTAAGAATGACTAAGGTCAAAAACACAAATGACAGATCATGCTGGCAAGGTTGTTAAACAAGGGGAACACTTCTCCATTGCTGATCGGAGTACAAACTTGTATAGCCGCTTTGGCAATTAGTATGGTATCTCAAGACCCAGCTTTACTGCTCTTAGGTGTGTACCCAAATGATACCTGGTGTATAAGGTCCTTCTGTTTATGTGTTGCTTTCATTGGTTAATTAATAAACTGCTTGTCCTGATATGGCATAACTTAGGTAGGTGGAGAGGACGGAACTGAATTCTGGGAGGAAGAAAGCAGAGAGAGAGAGAGAGAGAGAGAGAGAGAGAGAGAGAGAGAGAGAGAGAGAGAGAGAGAGAGAGAGAGAGAGAAAGAGAGCCACCATTTAGCTGCCAGGTGAGACATGCTGAATCTTTCCTGGTAAGCCAGGACCTTGTGGTGACATACAGAAAATAGAAATGGGTTAAATCAAGATGTGTGAGTTAGCCAATGAGAGGCTAGAGATAATGGGCCAGGCAGTGTTTGAATGGATGCAGTTCTGTGTGTTTATTTCAGGTGTAAACTAGTTGGGCAGCCATGACAGAACAAGGGCCCCGCTCCCTACAACAGATACCCAATGCTATCATAAGGAAACTTGCTCACTATGTTCATAGCTGCCTTATTTATAATAGCAAGAAATTGCAAACAACCCCAATGTTCCTCAGCTAAAGAGTAGTTAAAGAAAATGTGGTGCATTGGCACAATGGATTATTACTCAGCTGTTAAAACAATGACATCATGAAATTTGCAGGCAACTGAATTGAACTGGAAAAAAATAATCCCAAGTGAGGTAATCCAGACCCAGAAAGACATACATGGTATGTATTCACTTATAAGTGGACATTAGTTGTACAGTGAAGGTTAATCAGACTCTAATCCACAGCGGTACAGAGGTTAAGTAACAAGAAGGGATCAGAGGTGCATGGATCTCCCTGAAAAAGGAGTTAAACTGCGAGTATGTGGGTATGGGAACATGAGGGTCCAGGCATGGGTTAGGGGCTGAAGGGAGTGAGTACTGGGAGAGATAACTGGAATTCAGGGTATTTGTTGGGCAATGTAGAACCCTATTGCAGTGAAACTCCATGGAATCTATGAGAGTGACCCTAGCGAAGTGTCCTAGTAATGGGGGATACAGAGCTGGGACTGGATATTTGTATAACCAGGTAAGGCTACCGGAAGTGAGACTAAGACATCAACCTAATCACAAAACCTTAGACCTACAATATGTCCTGCTTGCAAGATGTGCTGTGGTAATGGTGGTACAGAACTTAAAGGAGTGGTCAACCAATGACTGGTTCAACTTGGACACACATCACAAGAGGGACTAACACTGTGTTGATGGCCAGTAACCACAGGCTGGAAATGCCAAAGACCCATGACAGAACTAAACACAACTGGCCAAAAATAATCAATGAAATGATTTCTAATGATATTTTCCTTTACTCATAGTTCAGTGCCTAGACAAATTGTCAGTGTTGCTATCGCCCAGCAATTGATAGTAATAGATGCAGAGACCCACAGCCAAATACTAGGCAAAGCCAGGGGAATCCCACAGAAGAATGAGGAGGATTGTAGGAGCCAGAATGGTTGAGGACACCACAAAAACATGACACCCAGAGTCAACTGAGCAGGGTTCATAGGGGCTCACAGAGAGAGAAGTGGCAATCGTGGACCCTGTATGTATCTGAGCTAGTTCCTCTGTATATACATTATGGTTTGATAGCCTATGTTCTTTTGGGATGCCTAACAAAGTGGGTTATCTCTGACACTTTTGCCTCTGATTGGTACCCTATCCTCCTAGTGGCTTGTCTTGTTCAATCTTGATATGAGGATTTGTGTTCTAGCCTTATTGTAATTTGTTATGCCATGTTCAGTTGATATCCCTAAAATTTTTTGAAGGGAAACAAAGTAGTAGATGTGGGGGAGATGAGAATTTGGGAGGTAGGGACTGAGAGGATTGGAGGTAGGGGAAATTTGTCAGGATGTAATATATATAAGAATAAAAGAAGGAAAATGATACCATTCCCTATATTTTCTTTTCCCTATGTTTTCTATGAGGCAGTGAGTAATAAACTCAACTGAAATTTTGTTCTTGGTTCTTTTTTTGACTCTGATTTCATGATCAATGACTATGTGTGTTTATTTTGATTCAATATGCTGAAAGAATTCCTAGATAATTTCCCTTTTAGTTTCCAAAATTTCTGTGTTGAAATCCTATTGGCTGCACATTGGGCATCATGTACTAATTACCAAGTTATACTATCTTTTCTCCATTATTTTATACTCTTTGATGCTTTGCATGCTTTCAGAATTTCTATAGTTTGAGCATTATCCCTTAAGTCTTTGCTATTTTATTACCAATATGAAATATGTATAAGGTGTGGATCAAATACTTTAAATGAGCTTTCTGCTCATTTAATCAAATACTTGTAATGATCCACCATGGCAATTAAGAACCACAGAGAAAAACATCAAAATAGAATGTCAAAAATTAATCAAATATATTGATTTACTGGTGTGCTAGAGTAAATAAGAAGGGTAAATGCACATAATAAAGGCACTAGAGGATGAGTTCAGTCAAGTTCAAATTTAAAATTAATATGGAAAAATTTTTAAATTATCTGAAAAAGAATACAATTTGTTATAAATTTGAAGAGCTTTGTTGGTCTATTGATGTGAGTCAGTGGTAGAGCATTTGCCTTGCATGTAAAAGACCTTTGGTTGTGTCTCTAGCACTAAGAATATAGATAAAGCAAATATATAAGTAATAATTTCGGAAGCACAGCAATCAACTTCAATGAGTTATTTAATTTTTTTAAATAACTACTTGGAAGAAAACACTTTAAGATGTGTGTGTGTGTGTGTGTGTGTGTGTGTGTGTGAGTGTGTGCGCGCGCGCGCACGCACATGCTTGTATCTACAGAAGCTGGAAGAGGAGAAGGCTGTGCTTTGATCTGAAGCTGAAGTTATAAGAGGTTGTGAGTTGTTTGCCCCAGATGGGAGCTGGGATATGAACTCAAGTTCTCTGCAAGAGCAGCAAGCTCAATTAATCACTAAGCCAGGAGAAAACATTTAAAAAATGGTTTTGTTATTCATCTAAGGGTAGGACTTCATTTTAGTTTTCAAAGACAGGAATTCACTATGCAGCCCTGGCTGTCTTGGAACTCCCTATGTAGACCAAGCTGACCTCAAACTTACAGAGTTCTGTCTGCCTCTCAAGAATTGGCATTAAATACATGCACCACCACACTTGGCATAACAATATCACCATTTGTATCATCTGAGAATTTCTCATAGCTATACAGTTTTTTTTATTGCATCTATGCTGTTTTAACTTCTTTTCATTTTTTTGATCTCCAATGTTTTTTTCCTTTTTTTGTTTTTTTATTATTTATTTATTTATTAAAGATTTCTGTCTCCTCCCTGTCACTGCCTCCCATATCCCTCCCCCTCCTCCAATCAACTCCCCCTCTCTCGTCAGCCCTAGAGCAGACAGGGTTCCCTGCCCTGTGGGGAGTCCAAGGACCTCACACCTCCTTCCTGGTCTGGTCTGAAAAAGCATGGGATAAAACTGGACTCGCTGAACATAAGAGGACAATGAGGACTACTGAGAACTCAAGAACAATGGCAATGGGTTTTTGATCCTACTGCAGGTACTGGCTTTGTGGGAGCCTAGGCTGTTTGGATGTTCACCTTAACTTCTTCACAGAGGCTGGCCCTTTAAACTATTGGGGTCTGGCTGCTCAAGCCTTAGCTTGAGGGGATTCTGTTCCCCCAGACAATGATCCTGTTGTTGTCTTTAACTAAATCTCTATTGTTATGATAAAATTCAAGATTCAAAGGCTTCAAGGTGAAAACCTGCTAGCTTCCTGAGTTAAAGTAACAACTGCCTAACTTTCTCTCTTAGCTGAAGTCCTAGCCACTCTTCTTCCACACCAACCAGCCCCAGCTAGTAATCCCACCTATGCTCCTACCTGCTACTTCCTGTCAGTTACTAACCCAACCTCTCTGAGCCCAGGTTCATTTTTAATTCCTGCTTTTGGGTGGTAGAATCAGGAGGATAAGAAATTCACAGAAATCTTCACTAAATAGCAAGTTTGAGGCTAGTCTGGGATATAAAACACCCTGCCTCACAAAAGGAAATAGAAATGTGGTTGTATTGTTATGGCATTTCTTTGTTTGAAAAATTGTTTAACAAGACTATCTGGTTTGCTTGTTTTGTGACAAGGTTCTCCCTGTGTAGTTCTATCTGTATTGGAACTCACTATGTAAACCAGGCTGGTCTCAAACTCATAGAAATCTACGTGTCTCTGCCTCGTGAGTGCTGGGAATAAAAGCTTTAGCCATCACACACAGATGGTTTCTTTTTTCTTGTTCATGGGAAGTAGAACTGAAGAAAAATCTATGAGGGTGTCCTTTTTGATTTTACCGTTCAGCATCCAACCTCTAAGGAGGGCAGAAAGGAACAATAGTCATATCAAAAACGCTGAACGCCCATGAAATGTTTGTGATTTAAGAGGTCATTCTCTGAATTCTGCCTGTCGGAAAAATACAGAAAATTGGAGGGAAACATACTCAAGTATACTCATACTCAAACATACATAAGTGAAACAACAGATTTGGTAAGATGGGACTTTGAGTAACTATACTCAAGAAAAGTTTTATGCTTCATGGAATTCTTCCAACCTTTCTTAACTTACTATCCATCAAAAATTAAGGCCTTGCAGCAGGCACACACATAGTGCAAACTGAAAGGAGTGACCAATGATAATAAATGTTAGAAGAAATCATGGAGTGTCATATAATTGGAACTAATTTCACAATTCAGAAAAAGATGTTTCTTTGTTTAGTGCAATAAACCATGGAATATGTAAACCTCATCTAAGAAAAATTAATGAAATTATACAATTTTAGAGAAAGAAAATTATAATATGAAAACTGTCAGAATTTAAAAGAACTCACCATTTACTTTTTTGGATATCAAGAACAGAAAATTTGAATTTTTATTGGCATATACCTCTCTCCATCTGATCATGATTTTGTGATATCTAGCAGGTACGTTTCTTTTTGTAATTTATGGACATTAGAGGTTATTTTTTTCCATTAAAAATCCTTCTATTGATGTAAGTAGACTTTGGAGGAAGAGACTGAGTAAATTTGCCTTTAGTAGTCAATTATATGCAAATTGAAAAGCAACAAATAGTTTTTAAAATTTTTCTAGTCCTTTAAAAACACAAAATACTACCTATATTCCTTATATGGACAACACAACTGGGACATATATATTAATGACTTTCTCAAGCAGATAGTTACATGAATCATTAAAATTGTGGTCCTTATTAAAATGCAATGGCATTTTTAATTAGAAAGTCATATAATATACAACATTCTACAGAGAACTTGGCTCCATACCAAGAAATTACTGCATTATTAGCATCTGTACATATACATAAAATATAGTAAAAGTAGAACCAACATTAACAGAAGCAAAATTTTAATAAAATTGTATTGTATGGTGAATTTTTGTTACCTAAGTACGTTGTTGCTGCTATTGTTTCAAAATACAGCTGGGAAATGATAGATATGTTAATCTCCCTCACTATCATAATCGTTTTTACTCTCTCTATCAATAATAGCTTGTAGTAAATCTCAATTATGCACAATAAAATTTACTTTTAAGCTAAGCTAATTTATTATTGGGAGGCATTATAGCCCAGCTGACAAGTTATAGACATTAAACTACATGTTTTATACTAATTCATAATTTAAATCTGAATTTTAGATTCTAAGAACTTAAGAGCTTGATCGCTCTCTTTCACCAAAACTATAAGAGTTACTTTTCCCAATTAAAACAACAAAATTGGGGAAAAGATGAAAAGTCAGACATTCATGGTTCAGAGGCACCTGCATCCCATATAAAGGCCACAACTTGACTATTGTTTTCCTTCATAATTTACATAGAGTAGAGGACATAATTCACTTCTATTCTTCAAGGGTGAAAATGAAAATGAATCGAATTCATTTCTAGTTTTCTTATATGCTAAGGCAATAATAGGTTCTACATTGAACTTCTTAAGGGGAGATTTTAATAGGGTGAGCTAGAGTTGTTTAAGGGCCATTAGTATACTATGTATCTCTGAAGACTTTTCTGAACATTATAATGTTCTACAAACTAATTACAAGGCTTAGGAGCAACTGAAGTTATAAGATTTGGGGGTAATGTGTAAATTTCTAATTTTGAGTTTGTAAATCATAGAAACTTTGTGTAGATGTTTTGCTTTTTAAAATGACAAGACATTAGAAACTAACTCAAAAATAGAGGCAGATTTGCACAAATACTGAGAAACATTGAACCTCTGGATGCAGTTTAAAACATTTCAAGAGGAAAGTTTATGTCTCTAAGTGCTTATATAAAATGGATATGGGAGCAGGGAAGTATATATCTTAATTAAGGGAGCCATTTTAGGGTTGGCAAGAGACTTGACTATAGAGGGGTTCCCAGGTGTCCAGGGAGATGTCCCCAGCTCGTTCCTTGGGCAGCTGAGGAGAGGGTGCCTGAAATGGCCCTGTCCTATAGCCATACTGATGAATATAAACCTTCATCTGGCGATGGATGAAGCTAGAGACAGAGACTCACATTGGAGCACTGGACTGAGCTCCCAAGGTCCAAATGAGGAGCAGAAGGAGGGAGGACATGAGCAAGGAAGTCAGGACCACGAGGGGTGCACCCACCCACTGAGACGGTGGGGCTAATCTATTGGGAGCTCACCAAGGCCAGCTGTACTGGGACTGAAAAAGCATGGGATCAAACCGGACTCTCTGAACGTGGGAGACAATGAGGGCTGATGAGAAGCCAAGGACAATGACACTGGGTTTTGATCCTACTGTACTGGCCTTGTGGTAGCCTAGCCTGTTTGGATGTTCACCTTCCTAGACCTGGATGGAGGGGGAAGACCTTGGACTTCCCACAGGGCAGGGAACCCTGGCTGCTCTTCAGACTGGAGAGGGAGGGGGAGAGGAGTAAGGGGAGGGAGAGGGAAATGGGAGGCAGGGAGGAGGCGGAAATTTTTAATAAAAATAAATAAATAAAAAATAAAAATAAAAAATAAAATGCTATAGAGATAGAAAACAAATAACCTAATGATACCCCTGATATCTTAGAAAACAAGAACAATGCCAAACTCAGATTCAACTGACAACCAAAAATATAAAAATTTAAGGCAGATAACCTGTCCATTAATAAATATGAGATACTGAAGTGGCAGGCAGAGTCAGTGAAGGACTGTTGTGAAACACTGTATTTCTGGACATCATTATCTTGACCCTTTTCCTCATATTATCCCTCCTCCCTCTCTTCAACTGGAATTTAGGTGCTTGGCCCAGTGTTACCTGGGCATGTCTCATCTGCTTCCATCAGTTGAGGGATGAAGTTTCTATGATGATAAATAAGGCTGTCATCAATCTGATTTCTGGTGAAGGCCACTCTCTCCACTATTGCTTAATCAAATCAGAGCTATTTGAGGGGATAGGGAGGAAGTGGTTGGGCATCAGAAAGAAAAAATAAGAAAGAGTAAGTGTAGCATGATTAATAAAAACCCAGAAACAGAAACTGGGGTTCAACCTGAATGTCAGAAAAGCAAAGCAGCCGGTCACTGGCTCTTACCTCAACCTCAGTCCAAAATAATGATTCTGCCTCCAGGAATCTCAAATGAGACTGGATGTGAGAGCTGTCTCCTCCTATTTTATATTCCTCTCTAGGACTAGGATTAAAGGCATGCACCACTACCACACAGTTTCTATGGCAAACTAGTGTGGCTACTGTGTCACCAGTGCCTGGTCTGTAAGGCTGACCAGTACGGCTATTTACTCTCTGAACTTCAGACAAGCTTTATTTACAAATGAAATATCACTACAGGTAAGGAATAAGAATATTCTGGGTATGAAAACGTCATAATGAAACCCATTACTTATTATCTTAAATTTAATTGTATAAAAGAAAATGTTAGAAAACATCACATTGACTTTTTTTAGAACTTCAGTTAAAAGGTTTGTGGAAGCTAGATATTGAAAATGCTGGGGGGTGGGGGAAAGCATCTGCTTTCCCAGACTTGATTGTCTTGTGTATGTCAGGTGCTTTTGTGCACACTATAAGATTTGATCTTCACATAGCAAATTGATAACATCGCTGTTATTATGTATACCTTTATAGTTGAGGAAACTGACTTACAAAGGTTAAGTTATCCAAAGTCAACTGACTAACAAAATTCAGAGTACAAACTTTGGTGCATAAATGTAAGTCATTATCCTTGGTCCCTTAATTCTAAACCCTCTCATGTTCATTTGTGCATCTTTCATTTGATAATTCACTATTCTGTTATTTTTTTATTACCTACTCTAACTCTCCATTAGGATTATTCTACTATAGGAGGCAGTATTTGTAGTGAGCTTTGGAATGATGCCAAATAAAGACACAACCCTACTCTAACTTTAGCTGACCTTCAGGTCAGAGAAATCAATTTGCTTTTGGTTCTAAAGAATTTATAAGAATTAAGAATGTAGCTCTTTCTCTTCCGGTTGCAGGCGCTTCGGGAGTCGCTGGTTACCGTCCAGCCATGGCCAAGTCCAAGAACCACACCACACACAACCAGTCCCGGAAATGGCACAGAAACGGCATCAAGAAACCCCGGTCACAAAGATACGAATCTCTCAAGGGGGTTGACCCCAAGTTCCTGAGGAACATGTGCTTTGCCAAGAAGCACAACAAGAAAGGCCTGAAGAAGAGGCAGGCAAATAATGCAAAGGCCATGAGCGCAGGTGCAGAGGCCATCAAGGCCCTGGTGAAGCCCCAGGTGGTGAAGCCCAAGGTGCCAAAGGGCCCCACCCGCAAACTCATCCGTCTGGCTTTAATTGCTCACCCCAAGCTTGGGAAGCGGATTAGAAGCTACATGGCCAGGGTAAGGAGGCTCCAAAAAACAAAGCCCAAGGTTCAAGCCAAGGCAGAGGCCTCAGCTGCAGCTCAGGCTCCCAAAGGTGCCCAGGCCCCTGTGAAGGCCCCATAAAAAAGGTCGCAGTCTGCCAGTGTGAAGACAGATGGACTGGTGTGAACACCTACACAGTATTTGCAGATGTTCAGGACCTTATGCTGTTTTTACAAATAAACTTGAGGGAAGTTCTGTTAAAGAAATAAAAAAAAAGAATTAAGAATGTAAATATGGTGAGAAAAATGTTAGCAATAGAGAATTGCAGAAACATGGTCAATATGCCTTTGCAACTGATGGATATTAGAATAAGAGGGGAAATGGGGGAAAGAGGGTGAGTCAACATACTTTTAACAGTTAGTGCTTAGGTGAGAATAAAACAAGAGGAAATAGCAGAAATAAGTGGGAGGGAAGTAGATTTGGGATGTGGGAAGAAAATGGGGATATTATATTTAACAGGTTGAGTCAAAAACTCTAACAATATAGTAAAGAGGACTAATAAGCATATAAAATTCAGATTAGCTTCATAGAAAAACAACTAACTAGGAGATGGTGAGATGACTCAGAGCACTACTTAAGCTCCCTGAACTGAGTTCAATCTCTAGAACCTGCATAAAATATGGGAGAGAAACAACACCTGAAAGTTTTTCTCTGAACTTTCTGTGACACATTGATCCCACACAGTGACCAACACCCCCAAAAAAAAACTTAAAAAAAGAAATATAAATAGCTAATGTATTGCCTAATTTAGGTAATCTCATACCTTAGTCAATCTAGAAGAATAATGTACAATTTTATGCACTCCTAAAAATTTAAGAATGGTTACGTTTTTGACTTTTTGAGCCCTTCAAATTTATTTTGTTGCCGTTTGGATCTTAAACAATTGTTTACTTACTTTTCTCACCAATTTACCTTTGATATTCAAGAATAGTGTATTCAGCCATTATATATTTATATTGATGCAAATATACAAGATTAACTACGTATATTTTAGAGTATTTTTGTACAAGATATATTCCTACTTAAATTATTAGATTGAGCATTAGTCACACAGAATATATTTTGCATAATGAATCTTTAGTCCCATAGAAAACCAACTTCTATCATTTTTTCTTGGAAATTAAAGTTTGGAAACATAAAACATTTAAAGGCTCAAATGAAAACTATGCAAAGAACAAATGTAAATGGCATGAATATTGTATTTTATTTTTACATATTACTTATAATTTTCATTTTTCCTGCTCAATCATCTGAGACTAAATATTGAAACAGAATCAAGAAAGATAACTATAAAAGAAGCTCATACAATTATTTTCTCTCTTTATTTAAGATAGAACAAATATTTGTGCCTTTGAATGTAATAGGCCAGGAGAGAGGTGGAATTGTGAATGGACGAAAATAATAGCTATGATTGAACTATGATGATTTCTATCAGAAGGGTTCTCAGAATAATACAAATAGAAATTGAACACAGTGAATTACAACCCCCTCTTGTTTACTTGTCCCTTTATAATGAGCTATGCAGACAGAAAGGGGTCGGATGATATATAGGTACTCTTATAGGATTTAATTATGAAAAAGCAATGCCAGTACTTATCTTGGTGCTTGTGATAATTACTATGCAAATGAAGGACTACTCTGCAGGAAAACCTTTGTGTGTGCACGTGTGTGCACATAATCATGGAATATTAAAACCCAGAAGGACAGTTGAGAACATTTAATCCAACCTTATTATACAGATGAAGAAATTGAAGCACAAACATTTTTAATGACTTGACTAAAGTCATATAGCCATGGAGTATGAAAACCATGATTATAATTTTGTTTCCTTCAAAACTTAAAAATGTACAATATTGAAAAATAGTATTGAACAGATATTGACTGTGGGCTTAAAGTTATAATTCCTGAACATATCCTTTCTATTAGCTATGCAGTCTTACATAAGTTATAAATAAACCTCTTGGGAACGTAGTTTGTGCACTTCCTTCCTTCTGTTTTTCCTTCCTTTATACCTTCCTTCCTTCTCCTTCCTTCCTTCCTTTTTTCCTTCCCTCCTTTGTTTCTTCTTTTCTCTACTTCACTTTTTTCTTTTTACAAAAAAGAGATAATAGAAGTACCTCATTGGTACTAAAAGATGTTAGTTATTATTAAAGAATTTTTAAATCAAGGTATACACTCATTCCTGAGAAAAATTCAAGATAAGTTTTCTAAATCATTTCTGAAATTTTTAGAAATGAATGTCTGTGAGGTCAACAAAGCAGTACAGATAAATGTTGTCAGGACTATCTTAATGTGTTCTGGCATAATAATTCTTAACTGGAATTTTATTTACAGGCATACAATCTATGACTATATGTTCTTTTATTCATAGATCCATTCCTGAGAACATCAAGACCACATTAGCAATTTTATAAAGAAACTCAAAGTTGATCTTCGGTGAAGATATCTGTTAGGCAGAATCCATTTATGCTCTAGGGAGGGCTTTGTGGTAGGATGGTATAGGGAAAAGGAAAGACAAAATTCAATTTCAGAACAGGAATGGGAATAAAATCTATTTTTCTGTCTAGTGATTCCCTTGGAAATAATCCAATAAGGACATTATACAAAGTACACAATATACTTGTCCTTAAAGGAGATTAAAACTTTCACATTCAGGTAGAAAAAAGAGTTTGAGTGAGATTACTATTAGTCAAGAGTTTTTGAAAGCAGAGCTGAAGGCCAGAGGACAATATATTATTTTAGGTGACTATTTTAGAATGTCACTTTCTTAATATGATCAGTGCTAAAAGTACCAGATAAACTCTTTGAAGTCATTAGCCATCTAATTTAATCTAGACATCCTGAACTTTGCTTTTATCCAATGTCCTTTTTCTACTAAGTGAAAGAACTAAATTTACTCAGTTCTTACTGTTTGAACTTCATTTTCCATATTCAGGATAATACCATTACCTGTATTGAAGCATTGCAAGAATTTAATAAGATAATATAGTACTTGGAAGAAGGTTTAACACATAGTGTGTCCTTACAAAACATCAACTCTCATTCTTATGCTGTTGTCTAGAACTATTTCTCTTGATATTTAAGTTTTAGAATTGGACCCACTGTGTAACTATATGCTAGCTTCTACTATTTGAATTATTATTGCCTCTGCTTCCAAGATGAGTTTGCCTCTGACTCTAAGACCTTAGCCACAATATTTTTGAAGTAGAATTTTCACAGAGATATACTGAGTAATTAGTCAAATTTCTTCAAAAACAAATAGTGAAGTTAGAATTCAAAACAAAATTATTTTCTCACACTAAGCTTTTTATTTAATATACTGAAAATGAGCAGCAAAAGACTCTTAATTTTACTTTTCACTCATTTTTATATGCAATCAGCATATTAAATATGTATGTATCTCTCATTCAGGGTATTATTTTTATAAAAAGTCATTCAAATTATATAAACTTAAATGTCTACAAGATGAATAAATTACATAGAAATGCTGTATGACATATGGCCTGTAGGTAGCAATATTGTTTTGTGTACTTAAAACTTATTAAAAGAGCTGGTATCGCCTGGCAGTGGTGGTGCATTCCTTTAATTCCAGCACTCAGAAGGCAGAGGCAGGCAATCTCTGTGAATCTGAGGTCAGCCTGGCCTACAAGAGCTCTAAGACAGACTCCAAAGACTACAAAGCTACAGAGAAACCCTGACTAGGAAAACCAAAAAAATAAAAGAGAAGGTGTCTGTTTAATGTTCTTATCATAAAAAGGCAAAGGAAAATTAAAATTTTTAAGAATTTACATTTGTTTTACACTAGCAATGATAATAGTTATTATGGGCATAAACACATACCTTAAACTACCAAATTGCATACATTAAATATATTTTGGTCTTTTTTGTGTGTCAAGTATATTTCAAGAAATATATTACAAAATTTCTAAGAAATTGCCTGCATTCAGAGAACTACATTACTGATTTACACTGAATTTACTGCCTATTAATATTTATACTTTATGCTGCTATCAAACCTATATTTATTCATATTTTCCATATCGATATTATGAGAGAAACTCTGTGAAATTCCCTCCTAAAGTAAGGATACAATCATTCACAATATTATTGAAAGACACAGCATAATTAAATGATTTGATGTTCAGCTTAGAGTAGGACTCAGGCTTGAATCTAGGCCAATATTTTCTAGATACAGCCTCGGATATATTGCTCTTAAGTTGGCTTCAGCTCTCTAAGCTTGTTCTTCATCTATAAAAGGATGTAATATAAAGTAGCATTAAAAATTATATAATATCTAAGTATGATGATATGAAATTAAAAATGCAATTCTGGGGCTGTTAGAAGAATTAAATAAATATGAAGTTATGACATTGTCTGGCGGATAGTAAATATTGCTAAGACTTTATCTTTTAAGTAGATAAAGCATATCATGAATTATTTAAAGGTGCAAACTCAATGCTATTTATTAATTATCTTTCATATGCTACAATTCTGCTCCCTGTTTTTGTCTTTCTTTTTTTCTTCGCTGCATGTGTTTTCTTCCCTTCTTCCCTAATGCCCTTCACAGCCCATGCATTCCAGTGCAAACCTGGCATGGATGAATAAAGGATGTTTATCAGTAGCTCACCACAATAGCTCCCACTGTCCTGTTGACTTCCAGATTTGTGCTTATTCTACAATGCCCACAATCCTCCCCAAGGATTTGAGATATCCAGTGGATTTTGTACAGAACCCCTGTTGAGCCAGAGGCTAATTAAAATGTTTGCTCATTGCAGATTGATCTCAATCATAGGCACTGACCTAGTGATGAAAGATAAATCCTCCGAAGCAGCCAGGCTTCTGTGTGGTTTATAAGAAACCTTTATAAGAAACACTTTGTAAGAAACACTTACCTTTTCCTCATGACTTGATATATAAATTAACATACAGAACAGTCTTTCACGGGGCTCTTCAATTAGGCATTTACAACATACTGTTTAGCTGCCCATGATCACATTCAGGCATCCACTCCCTGCATAGGAAGGAGACATAAATGTGTTCATAGAATCAGTCGCTTAATTATTTTTTCTATGAAATAGATTAATATAGACATGTCAATTCCAATTTCTGGTTTCCTGTTTCCTCACACTTGAGATAAGAGTCCTCTGAGTTATTTACAATGTTAATACTTGTTAATATGGGTTATAGTTTCTTTGCTTTATTATCTAATAATGAAAAGAAAATTACATTTTACGTTTGTAAATGTATTTCACACCATTTTTTAGCAAAAGTGATTCCATGTATATAATCTTATATTTTCCTCCAAATTAATCCCTAAGATACAAAGAGTAAAGAAAATTCAACACAGCATGTCTAGGTTAAATAACTTTTTTATGACCATACAATATATTAATGATAGAGCAACATGAGAACCCAGGTCTCCTGACTTCTATTCCAGTGTAACTACACAGAAAGATGAATTACTGTAATATGGCTGTGTGCTGGAAGAAACTCCACTTAAAAATCTTATCACCTGAAACTTCATTACTTTTTAAGGTGACTTATCTTCATTAGTTTTAAGAGGATAGAGCTGTCACTTTCTTCAAGTATTTTCCCCCAAGTACAGTACTTGTTATGTGCCGCAGAGACTAGTAAGCATCATCTGGTCTGCATTATAATGGATAATGTACCCCCAAGAGCCAGGTGACTATTTCAGTGAATTTACTAAATGATACCTATGCTGTGAAGATACTTTCCCTTACCCACTTTATACAAGGCGTCTAAGAAGCAGATGTACATCTGAGACAGGCATGTTCAGAGCTGTCTTCTTTTACCTTAACTGGATTTGGCAATTTGGTAGCCATACCTATTAGAATAACATTTGGAACTAAGAAGAAAGTTGTTTTAAAAATGATATAAGTAAGAAAATTATCATTAAAAGCCAGTGCTTTGGCTTTTTCTTCACACGTCTGAGAAGGATGAATATATGATGTTCAAATCCTTAACAAATTACAAGTGAAAAGAAGGCTGCAAGAGGCAAGCACACTGACAACCAAACTGACAGCTGACAGTCTGCTAGAGACAGAAATGACAGAAAAGCAATAAAGCTCAGAAACAAAACTCACAAAGAACAGCAATCTAAAGTCATTTAGCACAGAAGTATCATTCTATAACACACTACATTCAGATTCTGAAAGATATCCTTAATTTATTAAAACATTAATCACAAAATAGCTTTGAAAAGTATAGATTCTTCTCTGCCTCTAAGCAGCCTGAGGTAATCTGGGGAAAAATGGGATTGATATTCTTTTTGATTCTGAACCTCCCCCCAAAACATGCAAATTAGGAGGTTCAAATCTTCATATTCACTTTAAGAGAACCTGTGAGATTGTCAAGGTCATCAAGGCTATGCACATTTGAAAAGCCACCAGGTATTTGGAAGCTGTCACTTCAAAGAAGCAAAATTTGCTATTCCTGTGGTACAATAGGGATAAATGAAGCTATGCCTCAGGTAAATAATGCTGCAAGACATAGGGTCAGTGTATTTTAAAAGAGAGCTGAATTTTTGCTGCACGTGTTTTTAAAATGCAGAGTCGTGCTGAAATCAAGGGTATAGACACAATCACTGGTCATTGAATACAGCAAGGGTGAGCAACGATGAGCCACTACACTAATAGCTCATGGTCAGATTAATACAGGTATGAGCTCCCACAGAGGCACTGAGATGGTCCTTGCTGAAAAGAAACACAGTGTTTCTAAACTAGAAGACAAGGCTGCAGGAAAGAAAAAGCTCCCACAGAAGGAAATGATGAAACAAAAACGCAGGGCACAGTAATAAATTCAACATAAAATAAATGCAAATGAAAATAAAAGGAATTACAGATTGTGTCTCTGTTTATAAAGATGGTGTATTTATCTATTAAGTAACAATATTCTCAATTTTTAAATTTTAATTTGCCATAACATGAAAATAGACACTTGTTTGTTAGATTATTTTACATCTATAGAAATTAGTTTATTCAAAATGAAGAAATCAGGACCGTTTTATTTTTCAAGAGAAATGATGATTGGGAAATAAACTTCAATTATCTGGAAAACCATGGTGGTTGGAATGACTCATTCCCGAATGTTGTTCATAGCCGAAGTCATTGTAGTTATACAGCAAATTAGTCAGCATGAGGGATTTTTCTCTAACTTGGCCATCACAGACAGAAAATTGCCTACACTGATATATCTCCTAAAATGGCCCTCGATTAATGTCTTTCTGGGCATGGGAACTTCGCAGAGCACTTTAGGCAATGAGATAACAAACGCTGAGCTGGCTCCAAATCCCTTCAAGCAAAAGAGAATATTTGGAATCACAACTGCAAAGGTGCAAAAGAAACACTAGCATATCTCTAAGATCAGTGCTTCCTTACTAAATTATATATAATATATATATATATATATATATATATAATACTAATATTGTATGTTCTCTATAAAAATCGCTCACAATATATTACAAAACCCTTTATTCTTACATCTCAAGAAGAGAGAGTGAATTAACTATGCTCCTGCTATTCAGGGTAGGTAGTCATATTTGCCTGTTGCACTTATTTTGAGTGGTATATATTCTGTTTTTGTTTATATATTAGGGTGTGTCATAATTACTTTTGGGAAATAAATGAAAATATATGTGGAGGGCCAAAATATAAAGAATTCTGAGAAGGAGAAATATATTTTTCAACAATGGCAAGACATTGTTTTTTCATATGTTCTGTTTTAGTTCTTTTTATTTGCAAATTCTGAACCTAATATTCTGGAATTCACCTGAGGGCCCTATATTCTAAATTCATGCATTTTCTGAAGTATAAACATGGTTAAAATGTAGTTGGACTGTTTTATAACATTATGATCGATACCACCTAAATAATTGTACTTGTGTACACCTTTAATTTGAAAGATAGCTCATTTTCAGTAAAGGAAAAAACAATTAGCTAATGAGTTACAGTTCTGCTATTTTTATTTTACTCTGAAGAAAAATTCTGGACTTACTGGAATGGGAAAGCATCAGACAAATTTGAACCTACAGGCAAAAGCCTGAATTGTTCCAAGCTATCTCTTGTTATATTTCTGGGTGTTTAATAAATGGACAATACAAAGTAATTGTAAGAATACTAAAGATTAGATTCATGTTTGATTCTAGCCTTAAAGCTCTAAGTTGGTTGAAGGTGTTATATAGTAGTGGAGTGTGATAGGAAGCCAGTGAGCTAAATGTGTTCATTATTGGTTTGGTACAAAAATAATTAAAACACACACACACACACACACACACACACACACGAGATCATGTTTCATCGTGAGGCTACCTTGTAAACTGGCACAGCACTCCCTTTCCTGACATGCTCTGAGAGAGGAAAACATTCCTCTCATTTCCTCCCCTCCCCTTTCCTCTTCTTTTTTCTCCTTTTCTTTTCCTTAGGATCTTCTTGTACGGCCTCTTTTGTAGCAAGGAGAAAGTGTTATCACTGAAGCTGTCAAGCAAGCAAGACACCTCAGCACACTTTGGACAAAAGGTGATATTTTCTATATATTTTGCTTGCACTCTCTGTTTCTAATCTAATTTTCTGATTTGGCATCTTGTTGGGAATGGAGAATCCTGTTGGTTATAGCCACTTGTGAGTCCACTTTGAATGTATTCACATGCTATGTAATACAGTAGTTTCCCTTAAGCCTGATTAAACGGGTCTGATTGAGTCTCACAGCAAGCATGCTGCCAGAATCTGCTTAGCAAGAAGTGGGGTTAGAATTGAATGCTTCAGTAGACAAACACAGGCAAGTCTATATACTTCTTTATCCTTAGAATGATATATTGGTTCTATGTTTGCATGGTTGTCAATTTTTCAGATTAGATGTATTTCTCCTTTTAAGATTAGATGATATCTTGTGGTTGAGAATCGTGCATGAATGCAACACTTGCAGAGAGTTTTTACTCGGGATCCCTAGAATGCTAATGAGGTCTGAAATAAAACCTCTTGCTCATGCCAGTGACCCTAGTTAATTGTCCAGCTTGCTTGTTTAATATATGTTTGTTTTAAAAGCGCCTGTGTTTTTGCACAATCTCTATTATACTGGAAAGTACAGTATTGGTTCAGTGTAAGAATTATGGTAGAAAATGACAGAGCCTGCGTTTTCTGTAAGAACACTGTCACTAGGGGAATTCCTTAAGTAAACTTAGAAAGTGTTGTGTTTCTGTGCATTTGTGGTTCATACAATGTAAATAGGAAGAAAGGCTTTTTAAATGTATACATAAGTTTAGAGGTTCAAGTGTTTTTCATTTTGGAATATTTAGTAACTTAATAAAATTCAATTTAAAATTTTGTATGAATTGAATCTTAGTGGAGTTCACTGTAACATTTCTATGCATGTATACAGTGTACTTGAGTCATATTCTAGGTGCAAGCTTTTTAATATGGTAAAACATTCAGTATTTTACTAGATATGAATGAAGTCAGTATTTGAAAATGAGAGTAAAATAACATTGGAAAAGATATTTTTATTCTACATCATTTTGGACTATCCAGACATAATTAAGATTATATTAATTTTTGCTGCTAGAACTTCAAGTTGTTTGCATTTTGAAATAATGAACAAAAAGAATCATTAAAAGAAACTGTGGATAAAAAAATCCAGCTGACTGAGGTGGACTGTGGCTTTTCAGTACTCATGATGATTGGCAACACTGTCATCAGTAGTTAGATCTAGAAAAATGAAAATGGTGTACTCTGTTTCCAGAGCACTGTGATTGTCAACACAATACCAAAAAGGCAAATTGCCACGAGTATTTCATCCAAGTGATTTTTATGTAAGTAACTAGGTGATAGATATCTACGTCTATATATCCAGACGGAAACATGCTTCTGTCAAAAGATGAGATGTGTCAAACATCAAGAAGTTGTCAATATTTATCATTTACAATTTTTATAGGGGACTGAGAAAAAGAGAATTTATAATGAGAGTAAAGAGTATGTTAAAACCTACAGTTATAAAATACAGTTGACAAATTAAATAACACTTGTTGCTACTTTCAGAAAATACATTGACATCTTTGAGGCAAATTTAATTAGATTTCGGCTTGTCATTTGGGCTATTTATATATTTCTCTGTGCGTGTCTAGTTTGATAGTTAGACATAATAAATATTTTTATTGACATCCAATTAGATTTTTCATCTTATTATTCTTCAATTGTACATTTTTGTAATATAAATAATGGAAAAGTCTTTGAGAATCTAAGATTCCTTGGATTCCCAATGTTCTAACATCTCCGTTGCAAGTCACTTATTAACTAAAATGACTTGATATCTTCTTACTATAGTACCCAGTAGCTTTTTAATTATCAGTGAAAAATATAAATGCGCTTCAAATACTTTGTTACTGAATCTATATCCCTTATTTGAGACTTGTAATGAGTATTCTGTGTAATTCAGGATATATTTACCACTCAAAACATATGTCCAGATTTTTATAAGTGTATATAAATATAAATATGAATGTTACATTTTAAAGGTATACCGCCTTGCCATTCCAAGCAATATCTGTAAAACCTTAAGCAGTATCATAGTGCTTTATTTTCTTTTTTTTCCATTTAACAGAAGGGCAATTAGTTCAGAAGTAACTTTCCTGTCATTTTCTTGATTAGTGCCACTTTACTGCCTGCATTTGGCAGATGGCTATTTCATTACTAATCAAGATGAAACTCTAGAGTAGATCTGGCGTTCAAATGCTATCTACTATTTTCAAAGGAATTGCCTGGGACTGACCACTGGCTTGGATTTACCTTTTAAAAATATTGCAATATCGGAGACTAATTAGAAACTCTCATTTGTTATGCTCTGACCTATTCTAGCTGTACCTTTGAGTTTAATGTATTCATTTAAGATCTACAAAGTAAATGCAGTTTTCCAGAATGTCATAGATATATAACGAGAAATATAGTTCTGCGTTTAAAGCTGGTGCACACTCTGGAATTTAGACAGATATTTGATTTTTAAATCAGTTTGTTCTAGAACTAGTGATAGCGGGGTTTCTATTGTTTGTTTTCTATCAATGGGATTATATAATTTGTGTAGACATCATTTAGAGAATTAAATAGTATTTTACAAGCACGCCAGCTAAATATATCTTTACATAATTATACTCAAATTTTCTTTGGATGTTGGCATTAAAATTATCAAGGGACACTCCATTAAGAAGGCCCAATCCAAAAGGTTTTAACAGACTACATAATGTTTCATTTTTAATCACAGTGACAACTGAACAAATCAACAGGCACTTATTAAGTGTTTACCGTGTGCCAGGTACACATGAGAAAGGTTGAATAAAACTGCATGTGTTATATTCTTTTCAATTGCTAGTTAATTGTTTAAATAAAGGCTTGGCTAAATGTTAAGCCTATTTCAAAGGTGCATTTACTCTGAGAAACCTTGGCTATATGTGGTCAAGGTAATTTTTGCCTGCTGATCATAAAATACCTATCATAAAGTGAAATACATTTAATAAGTACTTACAGAATTTTAAATGTTGCTAACAACATCCAACTCCAGCTAAAGATTAATTATAGAGTTTCCAGATTATCGAAATTATGGTTTTTCTCCATTTTCCTCCTCCTCCTCTCTCTCTATCTCTTCCCCTCTCTGCGTGTGTTTCTTTTTTCTTCCTTAAAACTTGGACAGAAAACAGAAACACTTTTTCATTTTGTGTTTCTACTTCTTAGTCTCCATCACAAAAGATATGGGGATTATTTGAATAGAATTGTCAAATGATTTGGGAGCTAATTTCATTTGTCTGTGCTGTCTTTACTCACTGTTATCAAGGATAAATAGAAGTTTGTAAACAGAACAATATAACCTCAGTATACTAGTGACATGAAATAATTTTGTGATAATCTCAAAGTAACTAGAACTTTTATAAACACGCAAATAAAAAGAAAAGCAGAGAAATTAAGTTATTTCTCTATAAGGGCCCAATTTGGTTTCACAATTAATATGAAGGCTTTAAATGAATAGAGTGGTTGAAGATTAATCAGGAACCAGTGAAAGTGAGTAGAACACAAATAAAGTATACAATACCATTTGAGATTAAGTCTGGTAGATACAGTGAGAAGATTATAAGTATGCTTCTAACTAACAGTAATGGTATTTTTCATTCATTCTATCTCTTACTTTTGGATATGTGTAAGATTATGTGGGGCTACCACTAGCGGTAAGTTTGAATACTTACTCCTCATTTTAGACATCAAAAGTATATTAAATGAAACTTCAAGTCCTGACTACATAAATCTGGTACTCTTACTGAGGATTTGACTTTGAAGAAAAGAAACTAAGAAAATATATTGTATGTAGGCAAAGAAAATAGCAAGATTCTAACTCATCATTGATGTTGATGAGCTATCAGCAGATGATAGGAAGTTACTCCATTTGAAAGAACCAAACTCTGCTGACTGCCTAGGACTCACTCTAAAAATATAGACAGTTCTTGATTGTCTACATAAATGGAGGATTTGAAGTCTTATGCATATTTAAACCCTAAGTTTTGACAAAATTTTACATAGTGTATTATAAAACTCTTTTTGGAATGGAGACAGTGAGCTTAAACATCTAATTATGTTTTGAGACCTGAAAGAGAACAGAGTTCAGAGGAAATCAGTTCAGTTTTTAAAATGGGATGGTGATCCATTTATAATTAATTGAGATTTAGCCTCTTTACTTTGGTATTCTGCATGGTGATCTGTTGAATAACCATTGAAGATGTTTTGTTTCGATATTTGTAGTTTCCACAGATTTCCCTAGGTGTTATAATTTTAATACAATTAGGGAACACAAAATAACTATATTTTAAGTCTCCAGAGTTTATAAATATTTCAATTATGAACTGCAGTCACAAAAATCGGGATTAATTTCCCAGAGTTTATGTCAGTCATGGAAATTCTAAAATTCTTAATGAGACAGTAGTGGCATTTGATGTGGATGGAGAAAGAAAAGGAGGAGTGTTGCACACAGACACAATTTGTCTTCTCTCATGATATTTATTTATTTAAATGCGTTTTTTGGAAGCCATAAATGAAGTCTTTCATCATGACTCCATAAGTAGAATCTGGTTTTTAAAGTCACAGACTGTTTGGCACATCCCTATATGAGAACTTAGCTGTCAATTCTGGATGAGGCCATTTCTAATTATTTTATTTCTTTCTTTTATCTTTTTGTCTTTGGTGTTGGCTATTGAATATAGAGCTTTTCTCCCAAAACAACTTAATTTCATAACTTAAAAGTGAATTATATGCATTTTATATAGTTAGTAGAGACCAAATGGGGTGACAGGACTTGATGCAATACACAGTTTTTGTCTTCAGAGTGGTTTCTATCAGAACTCTCTGGTTGGACTTGGTGGATTATTATTTTTTTAATTGCTTTTATTGAACTGTATATTGTTATCTGCTGCCCTCCTTCCTCTCTCCTCCACTTCTGCCCTTTCCCATGGTCCCCATGCTCCCAATTTACTTGGGAGAAAATGTCTTTTTCTAATTCCCATGTAGATTAGATCCATTTATGTCTCTCTTAGGGTCATCATTGTTGTCTAGGTTCTCTGGGATTGTGAATTGTAGGCTGGTTTTCTTTTCTTTGTGTCTAAAAGCCACTTATGACGGAGTACATGTGATAATTGTCTTTCTGAATCTGTGTAGGAGGGAGGGTCGCTTGTTCGTCCTGGCTGCCCAGAACCGAAATAACCACACAGAAACTGTATTACTCAAATCACTGTTTGGGCCATTAGCTCTAGCTTCTTATTGGCTAATTCTTACATTTTCATTTAACCGATTTTTATTAATCTGCATATTGCCACATGGAAGTGGCTCATCAGCAAAGATTCAGCAGTCTAACTCTGGCAGCGGCTCCATAGTGTCTCCCTGACTCCGCCCTTCTTTCTCCTAGCATTCAGTCCACTCCTTTGCCTACATAAGTTCTGCCCTATCAACAGGCCAAGGCAGTTTCTTTATTCATTAATGGTAATCACAGCACACAGAGGGGACTCCCACACCACCTCCCCTTTTCTGTTCTTTTCAAGTCTTCTCAGGTTTTATGTGGATTTAGTTGGCCATGTGGGCACCAATTTGTAAGAGGGAGGGTCCCTTGTTCATCCCAGCTGCCCAGAACCAAAACAATCACACAGAAACTGTATTAATCAAATCACTGTTTGGCAATTAGTTCTAGCTTCTTATTGGCTAACCCCCCCCCCACTGGCCAAAACAGCTTTATTCATTAAGTGATAAAAGAAACACATATACAGAAGGACTTCTCACACCATTTTCCCCTTTCAATTCAAATAAAAAGGAAGATTTTAACTTTAACACAGTAAAGTTACGTATAACAATACGTGTACCAGGTAAGGATTATAGTTACAATATTTATATCTTCTTTATCTTTTATCATAACTAAGAAAAACTATAACTATTGAGTCTTCAACCCCATCAAAAACTCCAGAAAAATATACTACTACCTAAATAAAAAGGAAGTGCATTGTAAGTAACTTCCAAAACTCTAGAATTGACAGATACATCTTTGCTACTCAAAATCCTTCTGTGTCATTGGGACATCCAATTTTCAGCCCACAGGCCCATAGTATTCGGCAGACTTTTCCATGAAGCAGGATATTTAAAGATCTGTTCTGCCTTGTAATGGCAAAGTCCATTAGTTGCTTTCTCTGTGCTCTGTAGAATGTCTGGCATGCTTTTTTTCATAAAGCAGGAACCCTGAAGGACTGTCTCACTTCTTTAGGCAACTTTAGCAGTCATTTTTTATGTGGGTCCTACTAATTCAGTTCACACAGCATAACATCAAACAGTCCAGGCAAGGGCAATTTCTTGTCCAAATGGCTAACAAACTCCATGAGAAGCCTCTCAATATATTGGCTAACTCTTATATTTTATTTTAACCCATTTTTATTAATCTGTATATTGCCACATGGCAGTCACTTATCGAGTAATGTTCCCAACATCTGTCACAGGCAGAGACTCAATGACACTCTCTAATTCCACTTTCCTCCTCTCATTCTATAGGCCAAGCCAGGTCTTTACTCATTAACCAATAAAAGCAACACATCGACAAAAGGAACTCCCACACCAGGTCTGAGTTTCCTCACTCAGTATGATGTTTTCTTACTCCATCCATTTGCCTGCAAATTTCAAGATGTCATTATTTTTCTGCTGTGTAGTACTCCATTGTGTAAATGTACCACAATTTCCTTATCCATTCTTCAGTCAAGGGGCATTAGGTTGTTTCCAGGTTCTGGCTATGACAAATAATGCTGCTTTTTAACATAGCTGAGTGCATGTCCTTGTGCTATGATTGAGCATCCTTTGGGTATATAGCCAAAAGTGTATATACCCACTTGCGGTAGGTTGTTTCCTAATTTATTGAGAAATTGCCATACTGATTTCCAAAGCAACTGTACGAGTTTGCACTCCCACCAACAATGGAGGAGTGTTCCCTTTACCACATAACCTCTCTAGCATAAGTTATCATCAGTGTCTTTGATCTTGGCCATTCTTACACGTGTAAAATCAATCTCAGAGTTGTTATGATTTGTATTTCTCTGATGGCTAAGAATTGAGCATTTCCTTAAGTGACTTTCAGCCACTTTAGATTCCTCTGTTGAGTGTTCTGTTTAGGGCTGTACCCCATTTGTATTAGATTATTTGTTCTTTTTATGGCAGATTTCTTTGGTTCTTTGTATATTTTAGAGATCAGTCTTCTTGACTGTGCTCTCTGCTTTACAGAATTCAGAATTTTTTCGGTTCAGGAGGTCTTATTTATTAATTGTTGCTCTCACTGTCCCATTGATTATTTGTTTCTGCCAGTGTCTGGGCTACTGCAGTTATATTTTGGAAGTGGTCTCCTGTGCCAGTGTGTTCAAGTGTACTTCCCATTCTCTATTCTATGAGGTTCAGTGTGGTTGGCTTTATGTTGAAGTCTTTGATTCATTTGGACTTGAGTTTTGTGCATGGTGATAGATATGGTTCTATCTTCATTCTTCTACATGTTGATATCCAGTTATGCCACAACCATTTGTTGAATATGCTTTCTTTTCCCCCTTTTATATTTTTTTTGCTTCTTTGTCAAAAATCAGGTATTTGTAGGTGTGTGGATTGATACCTGGTCTTTGATTTGGTTCCATTAGATGTGCTCTCTATTTTTATTTAAGTACCAGGCTGCTTTTAGTACTGTAGCTCTGTAGTTTGAAGTCAGGGATTGTGATCCTTCCAGAAGTTCCTTTATTGTACAGGATTGTTTTGGCTATCCTGGGTTTTTTTTTCTTTTTCTTTTTTTCTTTTTTTCTTTTTTTGCTTTTCCGCTTGAAGTTGAGTATTATTCTTTTGAGGTCTATGAAGAATTTTACTGGAATTTTGATGGGCATTCCATTGAATCTGTAGATTGCTTTTGGTAAGATTGCCATTTTTACTATGTTAATTCTATCTACCGAGAAGCATGGGAGATCTTTTTTGGCTTTTGAATAATTTCTAATGCCAGGACTAAGGTAGTTTTATATTATCCTCTTTTGTCATTTGACAAAATTTAATAGGAAAGTATTATAATTCATAATTTATGAAATAGAGTAAAATGTAGTGTCTTAGTTTGTAACTTTCACTAAAAATGTCTTTGGTTAATTTCATAATATATGTTGCAACAATGAAATACATCTATTTTTAATAAAATATATTTCAGATCATGAATATATTATTTATTATATTTCAGTTAATTTTTATGTTTTGTTTTTGTTTTGTATTTTCATTTTAGTTTTTATTTTTTGGTTTTTTAAAATAGCTTTTCTCTGTTTCTCTCTGTCATAGCCTTCGCTATCCTGGAACTCAATTTGTAGATCAGGCTTGCCTCAAACTCACAGACCTACCTGTCTCTCCCTCCAGAATGTTGGGAAGAATAAAAAAGTATGTGCCACAATCTCTGCTTTCAACTAAAACTTTTAAAAATGATTTATTTATTTTGTTTATTTATTTTATTTCCTTAATTTGTAAGGTTGTAGAACATTTTAAAATGTATCTTTAGCGATTTTATCTTTTGATAACTCTTTGTTCATATTCATAGCCCATTTTGAATTTAGTCATTTGTTTTCTTGACTTTTGTTTTTAATTTCTTTATATATTATGAATATTAATCCTCTATCCAATACATAACTGACAAAGACTCTCTCCCCCTGTGTGTTCTTCTTCTTCATTCTCTTATTTTGTTTCCTTGGCTGTACAAACGCATTTTAATTTCATGAGATCCGACTTGTCAATCATTAGGCTCAATACCTGGGCAAATGGAGTCTTATTCAGAAGGTCCTTTCCTACACCCGTATCTTGTAGAGTAGTGACTATGTTTTTTTTCTACCAGTTTCAGTAATTTGTGTTTTTACTTTGGGATGTTTGATTCATTTGATGCTGATTTCTGTGCAGGATGACAGATATGAATCTTTGTTATGTTGTAATATATATAGTCATCCTTGGATTAATTTTTAAGAGAGGGGAAAATGGTATGTCCTTGTTCTTTATTAGAAAGCTTTGGATAAATGGTAACCCTATGACCTTTTCAGTTTAGAATTTCATATCTCCCCCTAGGTCCAAAGATTTGACTGATATAACCCAACAGGAGCTGAAAGTCAATGTTCCAAATGGAAGATAAGAACAGGTAGGAGTCCCTGCTAATCAAGGAGAAATCTTAGAGTCCTAGATACAACTGTTTTTTTTTATTACAGGTTCTGTGCTGGATAGTTTTATGTCAATGTGACACAACTAACGTCATCTGAGAGAAGAAAACCTAAATTAAGAAAGTGCTTCTGTAAGATCAAGTTGTAGGCAGGCGTGTAGACATTTTCTCAATTAGTGATCAATAGGGGAGGGCACAGCCCATGGTGAGTGGTGCCATTCCTGAACTGCTGGCCCTGGGTTCTTTAAGAGGAGCAGGTTGAACAAAGCAAGTAAGTAAGCAACACCCCTCCATGATCTCTGTATCCACTCCTGTCTCCAGGTTCCTACCCTGTTGGAGTTCCTGTCCTGACTTCAGGATAAGGAGCAATGTGGAAGTGTAAGAGGCCAAATAGAGCTGAAGACTTCTTCATTTTAGAAAGAATATTTGGGGCTGTGGTTCAGAAACTCTTTAGTTCTTATAGCAGTAAGCCTTTCAGTGTCTTATCTTGCCACTTTGAGGGCAAGGATTCTTAAAAGTACTTGATAAATAGGCGATTTTTCTTATAGTGTCTTATCTGGTTACAGATATAACATTAATTTAACAGACTATTTTCTGTAGAATGGGAGTCAGACAAACATCTTAAGTTAACATAGTTTACATGCAAGACTTGAAGAAGCTCTGCATGCCTTTTATTTATTCTGTTTGTAGTTAGTTTTCACCTACTTTGGACCCCTCTGTTCTTCCTTTAGTTCCTGGTATAGAAAACAGAATTAACTATATTTAATGTTATGTCATTAATTGTTGTAATGTGAGCTGCAGGGCTGCGTCCCCGGCACCCGGCCGCCCGCATGGCTAGCTTATGCCCTGAAATAATTACACAGAAACTGTGTTCTTTTAAACACTGCCTGGCCCATTAGTTCCAGCCTCTTATTGGCTAGCTCTTACATATTGACCTAACCCATTTCTAATAATCTGTGTAGCCCACAAGCTGGCTTACCAGGAATGATCTTAACCTGTGTCTGCCTGGAGTGGAAGAATCATGGCAACTCACTGACTCAGCTTCTTTCTCCCAGCATTCTGTTCTGTTTACCCCACCTACCTAATTTTTTGTCCTATTAAAGGGCCAGGGCAGTCTCTTTATTTAACCAATGAAATTAACACAAAACAGAAGACTCTCCCCCATCAATTAATGTTAGTCTTGGGTCCTAGAGGCAATTTTGTCATTTGCTCTTATGTGAGGAACAGATTGAGTAAGGAATTTGTCTTTAGGGATGAATTTTGCCTTCAAAGTAGAGAGGAATCCACTGTAGTGGACTTTTACATGGCTTTCTTGCAGTATATTCCTGGGCAATAGCTGCCAGTTAGGGGTTATATTTTTAAGATCTAATTTAAATCGTGAACTACATTGTTCTATAAGTCCATATTAACCTCTTTATTTTTTAAATATACTAAAATTTCTCTTAATTATGAAGGATATATCTGAGAGGAAAATCTTTAGGAATTAAATAGGAAGTTATGCACCCAGAAGAAAATGCAACATGACTTAATGATTGGTTTGTCCTCATTTCACTTGGATGCCTTATAATTTTCTGTAGGATTTTCTGTCCAACTCTGAAGTTTCCTTGGTCAGTGGAATAAACTTTTGACAATCGAGTATAGCATGTTTTACTCAAATTTTGGGTCACCTTGGTCATCAAGGATCATGTTTTAATCACTATTTTATATGTAATAAATCTATGAAGACCTCCCTAAGAAGTAAAGTAGTAGAAATTTCCTTTCTGCAAGGATTGGGAGGAAACTAAAAAGGAAAGAGCTGCTTATCATGGCCACAATATAACATGGGCTAATAGTCATGGGAGAATCTCTAAATTCTATTTAGGACCCAATTAGTATAGTATACAAAATTAATACCTCAAAAACAGAAACACCCACCATTTGGGGAGTGTGATGATTTCTCTTTACTACATTGACCTTAATGAATGGCAGTAACCTTAGCACATGGGAAACAATGCATCGTTTTAGTTACTTTATTTTTGAAAAATATATCTAGGTTAGGTTAATATGGATATAGCAAAAGAAGTGCACATAGAGAAAGAGGTAGTAACCTGAGATATGTAATATTTTTAAGTGTTCTCATCACATAGATTTATTTAAGAATGTTTTTCTTATTTTAAATTTGATTTTTATACAAATGAGTGGTTTTGTCTACATGTATGTATGTATGTTTACAACCCGAGTGACTACAGAGCCCAGAAGCGGGCATCACATCCATGGGAACTAGACTTAGAGACAGTTGTGAGCCACATGTGGTCACTGGGAATCGAGGTTGGGTTTTCTGCAAGAGAAACATACTCTTAATTGCTGAAACATCTAACTAGACCCATAAACACTTTTCTTTAGAAAGAGTGAGCTCATTTTGATAACCAACAAATATTTACCTCCATTTCTTCCTTAAATTTTAACTATTTAATACATTTGTAATGATTTTGATACTAGGTATGGATGATGATACAAAATGGTTAATTTTTAATTGAATAAAAGAAAACAATTATTTTTGCAGAAAATTGTTGAATGGCATTTCCTTTTGACATTGTTTTGTGATTCTACGATTCTGATACAGTCAGGATGTTTTAAGTTGTTGACCGAGTTTTCTGTCCTGCCCAGTTCCTGCAATTGTTAAGTCTCAAAGAAATCACACAGAGGTCTACATTAACTATAAACTGAATGGCCCATTAGCTCAGGCTTCTTATTAACTCTTATAACTTATATTAACCCATTATTCTTATCTATGTTAGCCACATGGCTCGGTACCTTTTTCAGCAGGGCAAACACATCTTCCTTCTTCTGTGGTTGGGACAGGACTAGGGAGAAATGGGCTTCCTCCTCAGCATCTCCCTTTAATGTATATCTCTCTTTTTCTGACCACATGAGTCTTTAATTTGCTAAGCAATATGGAGAGGATTAAAGCCATGGCATTGACGGCTGGATCTAGTCCATTCCTTAGCTTTCTGAGATTTCAGCCTCATGGGCCAGAGCCATGTTTATTGCCACAGCTCTATGGTGTTTCAAGGTCTCTGTCACCACCAAAAAGTGTGCTGTCAGCTTTTCATCAACACCATTTAAGTGTTTCTTGGCAGGACCTCTTAAAAGAGCTGCAAAGTTTTGTAGCTAAAGCTGAGTCAGGAAGCTTCTCTTAAATGAGAACCCTTGCCTCTTGCAAGCAGAGCCTACCCGATAAAATGTTGCTATCAATAATCCATGCTTTACTCTATTCTCTTTTGTCTATAATTACTTCTCAAGCTCACTCAGGCTTTATGTGGATGCAGGTATCTACATGGGCGCCATTTGTTGACTGAGGTTTTTGTTCTGCCGGGTTTCCCAGCCCAGTTTCTGCAGTCGTTAAGGCCCAAAGAAATCACACAGAGATCTACATTAACTATAAACTAATTGGCTCATTAGCTCAGGTTTCTTATTAACTCTTATAACTTATATTAACCCATTATTCATGTCTATGCTAGCCACATGGGTCAGTAACTTTTTCAGTGGGGTAGGTCATATCTTGCTTCTTCTGTTTCTGGACAGGACTAGGGAGAAATGGGCTTTCTCCTTCCCAGAATTCTCCTGTTCTCATTGCCCCTTTCTGGTTGTCCTGCCTATACTTCCTGCCTGACTACTAGCCAGTCAGAGTTTATTTAAAACATAATTGACAGTGTACAGAATTGTCCCACACCATTAATTTTTTTTCCTTTAGAAAGCTACTCAAATACATTGTCCTCTCAAAATTCTGATACTTGTTGTATTAGAAAATATTATGCTTACTTTCTCTATATGTGTAAGTATATTTCATACTCTTTTTTAAGCATGACAGCCATAGTTTCAAAAACTTTTAACTACCCATAGTTTTGTATTTTTAAAATTTCATGTATGTATACTATCATTTCCCCTCCCCAACCCCATCTGTGATCCCCTTCTAACTCACTCTCAAATTTATGGCTTCTTTTTCATTACTTATTATTGTTACATATGCATAGATTTATATTTACATACATATATAGAAACATAACCTGCTGAATCTATTTAATGTTGCTTCTACATTTATGGTTTTAGAAATAACAATTTGGTATTGAATAAACTATTAGGTAGCTCATTCTAGTGAAGATTGATTCTCCCTCTCTCAGAAGTCATTATTTGCCTGCAACTTTTCATCTAGGGATGAAATCTTGTGAGATTTTTCCCTACCCATGATGACATGCCAATTGGTGTTTTCATCATTCAGGTCTTTTCAATGAAATCATGGTTGAAAGAATCTGATACTTTAAGCCTAGTGAACTGCCTGTGGCAGATCAGGGCAAGGAACTTAGAGAAGAAATTACTACTATCAGTTTCCTACACCAGTACAATGTCTGACTGTATTCATAGTACTTGTCATTGTACCCATAGATAAGTGTAGTTCTCGCTCCTCGTCAAAGAAATTTCTTTTTACAGCAGAGACCATTACAGACAGCCACAACTGGTCAACATGAAGAGAACCTCTGAAAATGGGGGTTCCAGTCTCAGTTGATATATATACAATGCAATCCTATACCGAAGGCTCAGGGAAAAGAATGGAAGAGGGGAGCTAAAGATTGTAAGGGCTCAGTTACAAAAACATCTGCTGCAAGTTTGAGTTTTCTGTATATAACTGTCCTCATACTCGGAAAGCCTGGTGACAACTGCTAAGAAAAGCAGACAGTATTAAATATGGCATATTGCATAAAACTGACAACTCTCGATCTGGACCTCTGAGTTATAATCATGACTCCACCATATTTTACTTTCTGATATTAACTTTTCTAAGGGATACAACTGTAGCTCAGTGGTAGAGAGTATTCCTTCATGTGTGAAGTCCAAGATTCGAACCAGATTAAAAGAAAGAAACAAAGAGAAAAAAAAAAACCCTTCATCAAGTATCAATTTCCCCATCTGTGGAACAGTGAAATACCTATCTTCTTTCAATTTTGTGAGAATTAAATGAGATGAATTATGAAAAGTCCCTAAAGAGCCTAAATTGTTTTATAGTAGTTGCGAGGGCTAGTACTGACAATAACCTCTTGAAGACAAGGATGTTCAATATCACTTCGATAACAAAGAAGCAAACTTAGAAGCAGAGATATCCTTTTAAAGATATTTTTACTAATTATTTGAGAGTTTCATACATTGCAGTTTGGCCAGATTTGTAGCTTTTCAAGGCAGTGAAAGATTAGGTCATTCTGTTTTCAAATAGGACAATTTAACCTGAAAGTCACAACACTAGCGTGTTTACTAGGTCACATATGTTTAACAATATTAAGTTTACAAAATAAAATGGGCTGCACTTCAATTGTGCCTCATTTAGAAATATTATCATACAAAGCCAGTTATTCCAAGTTAGTGCTGATTTGATCCCAAAGATTATCTGTCGAACAACTGGAAGGAAGAAATATTCTAAAGTGGTTACTCATATATAAATACTACTTCCACAAATGAAACTTATCTTTTATTAGTTATTTTCTTTAGCTCTGTATTCCTAACAGGTGATCCAGAGACAGACATTCAGATAAAATAAAGCTGGCTGATAAACTGACAAACTGTGCTGGATTGATCCTGTTCAGATAAATTAAGGTTAAATAAATGGTTTCCCTTAGCATGTAGAGCCTTGATTTCAAAGTGACTCATAAATGAGGAATGGCTCAAGAGCGAGCAGAGATATCAGTGACGTTAGTAGTTCCTATTAGCATTCTGATCACATAGGCCTCCTGTGACTCCCTTTCAATTTTTTTCCTTTTCATTAAATCAGCTACTTGCTTTGTGTTCTTACAGGATGGTGAACTAGCCAGTTAATGTTATATTTTTAACAGTGATTTATACTGTGGGCATAATGAAAAATATAAGATTGTAATAACCTTTTTATGTATGTTGAACTAGACTTCTTTGGAGCTAAGCTTTCTCTCAAAATTCTATTTTAACTTTCATTGTAGGAAATAATATCTTAGAATTCTAAAATTTGCATAGGATACTATATCTGACTGTCATAACAGAAACCAAAAATATAGATTTAACTCAGTAATAAAACAAAACTCATGAGTAACTTGATGCCTTTGGTGGGATGAAGAGAGGGAGAGAGAATTAACAATACATTTTCATTACGTAGGTACTTTACATTTTCATCACACATTCCTTACTGTCCAATTAGAGAAATGAAATAAGGTATTTACAATTACACTCAAAAATGGCTTTGAGAAGACAAAAAGATGACTCACTGTTTAAGAGCACTGTACAGGGAACACAGGTTTGAATCTCAGCACCCATGTGATGCCTAGAAATTACACATAACTCGACTCAGGGGAATGTACTCTTTTTGACCTCCATGGGCATTGCATGCATGTGGTGCATAGCCGTACATCTAGGTAAAACATCTATACACATAGAATTAAAACAAAATATCAACAAAATGCCCTTTAAAGTCTTGGAATGCCACGGTATCTTCATATCAGCACTGTTCCTGTCATGGGCTCAGATGTGATACTTAAGAAAACTTTACATGGTCCAAAATCAGTTGTGATTAAACAAGTGATATGACTTAGTTCCCACACTCATTTATTCCTTTTCACATCTGATCTGCTATAGAAAACGAAAATGGCTCTATAATTTTAGATAATGCCATTTCAGTACTGTAGCCAGTGACATTGTCAAGCTCTCTATGTAGACCGGCATTTTTCTATTTTCTAAAAGAAATTCTATTTTCTAAATAATATTCTATAATAATAAATAATTTTCTGTCTTCTATTCTAAATAATATTCTATAATAATAAATAATTTTCTGTCTTCTATTCTAAATAATAAGATATAATAATAAATAATTTTCTATTTTCTATTCTAAATAATAATATATAATAATAAATAATTATCTATCTTCTATTTTCTAAAAAATAGTACTACCATTTATAAAAGGTAAATGATTGTGAAAACCAGACAGTTTATCAGTATAAAAAAACCAGAACATGATAAGCAATTTTATCTTGCACCTCTTTTCTCTAATGAGGCTCCTTAAGGTCTTGTGCATAAGAAAGAAGGTTCAGGGTTGCGCTTTCCTTTCTAAATGACCCTGTACAATCGCTTCTTTGCACAAAAACGAGGAAAACATTAGAGGTATTATGCTGCTGTGCCTTTTGAAATGAAAGCCAGATTTTCCTTTACAACTTTCGATGTTGTTACGAAAGAATGAGCACCAGCTTTAAATGATATGTCCTAATTTTAAGAAAAATAATGCATTACCTTACATTTACGCTACAGAGCACACAAATTCAACTGATCCACAAACAGCACTTTGAGGTGTTATTGGCACTGCTTTGCAAATGAAACAATTGAGGCTCAGAATTATTAGATAATATGTTCAAGGTAATTAAGCAAGTCACAGGAATAAGACTGTCTGATTTTTGAATAAAGAGAAAACCCAAGAAACTCAGATGGGAGAAATAATTTAGATCATCTGAGCTTGAGAAGATTTAATTTGCCCATGCCAGAGGTAAGTGGATATGAGGCTCCTAGTATTTTTTCCAGTCTAATGTAGGAATTTTGAATGTAGTCTAACTCAGTGCAGTTAAATATTCATTTACAATACACCTAGGGAAAATGATAGTGAAATTAAGTATATTAAATCCATCCATTCAGAATCAATGAATGTTAATATATTTTGAAAGTTTTTATTTGAGGAAGACAAATCACTGCTTTGTATAATAATAAAGAAAAACAAGAAATAACATTTACTTTTTAAAATATAAATTTTATTGTTTTCCCAGATATATTAAAATGTAGTCAAAAAGTATATATATATGATATATATACATAAATATCTTGCATATGATATTTGATAGGTGTTAATATTTAGAAATGATTAACCATGATTAAAAATGTTTAAGATATACTCTCATATATTATTAACTACAATGCAAAGCTGTATTATAAATCCTTAGAATTTATTCCTTTCTAACTGAAAATTTGTATTTTTAACAATATTTATTCCCTGGAATATTTCCTCCTCCGCCACTTTAAAGAATACTTTGTGGTTTTATGAATTAAATATTTTAATATTTTGTGCTAGTGAGTTCAAGCAGTGTTTTTTATATATTTGACTAAATTCACTTTGCTTTTTGTCTTATAGGTTGAAGTCTCAACTACATTAACACAGTTTAAAGGTAGAATAATATATGCATAATATTTTATGTCTATTTATTTACATTTTTATGCATTCATCTGTTGATGGAAACCAGTTTATTTCATATCTTCATTGTTACAAATACTGCTATTATGCATATGAGAATGTAGCTATCCTTTGGATATATATCTCTAACATAGATTTCTGACTGCTATTGTTGTGTTTTTTGAGAAATTTCCATTTTGTTTTTCATGATGGTCATGCCAAAACATATTCCCACCAAGGGTACACAAGAAGACACTTTTTAGATACCTCCTCTAACACATTTGGCTTTTTATATGATTATAACACTATGACGTGATACCTAACCATAGTTTTAATGTATATTTCCCTAATTATTGGTGATGCTGAGCCATTTTTCCTATATCCATCAATCAGTTACTGCAAGCCTTTGATAAATCTCCATTCGGGTTCAATAGCCAGATTTCGAGGTTATTATTTCTGTTTTGGAGTTGGTGGCTTGATTTTTTATATATTTTTGCATATTAGCTCCCAATCAAACATTAGTTTTGCAAATATATTTTCCTATATATTCTCAGTGTAGCCCTGGCTGTCCTGAAACTCTCTGTAGACCAGGCTGGCCTCAGCTCAGAGATCGACTGCCTCTGCCTCCCACCTGGTGACAACTGCTCCAAATATTTTGCTTTTTAAAAAAGACTTTGTGTTCTGTATAATCTATTGCTTCTATTTATTAATTATTGTCTCAGGCATGAAAGCAGTCTCTATTTGCTTGACTCTTAAAACAATTCTCAAACAATAACTGCCAGACCCCTGTCCACAGTCACTCATCTGAGATCCCAGAGCTAAGAGAGCAACCTGTGTTCTGTTGTTTGGTTGATACATCTGGCTTTATCCTAGTCTCATATTATTTTAATTACTAAGTCTTGTAATATAATTTTACCTATTTCATTTTTAAAACAGGATTTTAGAATCTAGTCCAGAGTTTGCTGCAAGTTACTCTTAAGTAACTCATGCTGGCATTGAACTTCCAGAAATAATCCTGCTTCAGTTTCTTCCAGGCATTTACCCTTATGCTTAGATGTACTATAATTTTAACTCATGTGTCTTGATGCTCCAGCTTTAATCTGAAGTCACATACTTGTTCAGGAATAACTTGGCTTTTAAGATAGGCAAAGTGCTATTATTAAGATTCTAAGAAGAACCCACTGTCCTCAAGGATACACACTCATGGTTTTTGACGTTATTATAGATATTAAGTCATTTTTTTCAAGAACAAGAAATATTGATAATGCACTCCATTTTCTCTTATGTGTAACTACTTTTCTGTGGTGAGAACACTATCTTCCCATGACATTCAATCATTAAAAGCCTTCAGGACTGTCTTTACAAATAGATAGCAATGAATTTTACAGGATATAAATGGAGAACTAAGAATAAGTGTTTCACAAAGCTGTATGTACATCCTTGTTGATAATTAGCACTTGCTATTTTGGCATTAGCGTCTGTACATTTAAGTTTTTGCAGCATTTCCTTTAATGAAAAGACTATTTAGCTTGTTTGATAGCAGAAAGATTTGCTCAGGAAAGAAGCCAGCATAAACATTAAGGTTTTTTACTTTTTTTCCGAAGGAATTGTACTGAAATTTAAAAGAGCAAAAACTTTGTTGGCAGTGTACTGGCCCTGTGGCCAAGCAATGAAGTAGCACATGCTTGTCTAAAGTTCAACTTCCCACCTTGCTTCTCAAATAGCATTGACGTACTCTGTATTCCTGGTATCTTTCCCCTTTAACCACTTATCAGCCAGAAACTTTAATGTTCTCTGCCTCAATCTCTTGCCTAGAGAACTGATAACCCACCAGTAGACTGCTGACAAGCACAAAAGAGTTTCAATCTTAAATCCTCTAGAATTTTCAGATTTAGGTATTACTTCAAAGGTGGGAGTGAAAAGTGTCACCTATTGTGACATGCTTTTAACTACTATGGAATTTGAGGAGGCTGGTGTGTGTGTTTCATCACCCTCAAAAATATTGATTATTTAAATGTTGTGTATTAAGACATGATGTATAGACATGGCTGTTGCCTACATGTGTACTAAAACTTCTAGAAGAAACTTTAAAAACTAAGAGGGTTAGTGTGACAGAGAGGAAATGGGAGTTGTAATTCAAATCAATGTTATTGATTTCAAAACATGACACATAAGGATAATTAACATTTCCGCATTGTTTACCAGTAAATATACGGTAGGTGATACACTAGGATTCCAAATCAGTTCTCTGGGACAAGAAAAAAAAAACCTCAAATGTAATACATTAGACCCAGAAAGGCAATTATCACATGTACTCACAAGCGGTTTTTAAACATAAAGCAAAGAAAACCAGCCCACAAATCACAATCGCAGAGAACCTAGACAACAATGAGACCCTAAGAGAAACATACATAGATCTAATCTACATGAGAAGTAGAAAAAGACAAGATCTCCTGAGTAAATTGGGAGCATGGGGACTTTAGGAGAGCGTTGAAGGGGAGAGGAGAGGCAGAGAGGGGAGCAGAGAAAAATGTGGGGCTCAATAAAAAAAGAAAAAAAGAATTTCCATGAAAAGTTTGATGCGTTTTCCCTAAATTTTACCATCCTTTTATCCTATGGAACTCAATTTTCTTTGTCCCTATGCCTTTTCTCACACTTCCAATATTGGCCTTTTTGGCTATCCCATCGCTTTATTTTCCACGATGAAACATCTCTTCTGAGTAAATACTTCAATTAGCCTTCTGTGGGCAAGAAATCTGGAACTAGTTGGCTTTGGTTCAAATTAAAAATCTACCATTTACTTACTTTTTAAAAATTTATTTATTTATTAAACATTTCCACCTCCTCCCCTCTTCCCACTTCCCTCCCACTCCCCTCTCCCCCTCCCCCTCCTTCTCCAGTCCTAAGAGAAGTCCAGTGCCCTGCCCTGTGGGAAGTCCTTATTTATCTAAACTTTATATCCCTCTTTTTCTATTTTTCAAAACAGAAGCTCATGCATTTAATTTCTTATTACTATGGAGGTTCTAAAGATTTATTCTCAATAAAAATCAATAAAAAGAAATAACGAAATTGGCAAAAAAAGATTTATTCTTAGTTTCTGTTCTGATAATTGACCCTCCTCTCTGTGTGTATATGTACTTTAAAGCTCCAACTAGGTAGAGGATATACTAAATTAATCAATTTAGATAATGGAAGAAAAGAGAATTTTAATTGTGTGTTTATGTTATTACCTTCCTTAAGATAGTAACGTGGTTTTTAGAATGAGTATCGTGGATCAAAACCATTTAAAGAGCTTTCAAATGGGATGTGATGGTATAATGCCAGCACTTAGGGAGCTGAGACAGGAAACCCTTTTCTTCCAGGACAGCCTGGAATACAGTAGTGCAACCTTCTCACAAAAGGGAGGAAAAGTGTCACATGCACCTATCACTTCTTAATCAGAGTTCACTGAATATGAATCTCCTTTTCTGGCTAGTTGAACATTGTCATCATCATCATCACCATTGACATTAATTGTTTTACTTCTTTATAAAATAAGGTGATGCCTTCAAGGGTCACCAATACTGTAGGGTTGTTAGTCTTCACACTGCGTGGCCCTGCTCAATCATGCATACATGTTGTTCCATTTTCAGTGTTCTGGTTTGGACAGGTGGCATTTCTTGCCACTCCCAAGGTTAACCGCAGTTTCTTGATCGAAACAATTTGGAAAGCATCTAGTTCCGATTTTACGGGGCTTTTATTCAATTTGTATTATCTAAAGTGTAAAAGTGACTTAGAACACCACCAGGTATGTTTAAGTATTCAATAACAATTATCTTATTATATTTTTCTAAAATATTCTTTTAAAGTCTTGCTGTTACCTGAACTGACACTTAAATTTGGACCTACTCTTATGTTTCTCAGTCCCATTGTGGATATCTTATTTGCCTCTATCAATCTTCATTGCTTACCAACATGCCTAGTATTTTCAACCTCCTTTCCCTCTGTTATATATGGCTGTGATTCTCTTTTTTGCAATTAACTCTTAATCTTCCATACATTTTGTATTCTAAGTCTTTCCATTACTGTACCTGATCTATCTTTGTCCACTAGTTATAGTCTACAATTACTTTAAAAGATTATTTCTTTCTTTTAAATTGTCCTTCAGCTTTTTTAGTTTTTCAAATTTTAAGGTTAACTTTGGCTTTTATAGCACTTTTCAATATTCTCTTTCATGTGTGTGTTGTGTTGATGAGTACATATGTGCATATGTCTTGCAGCCAGAGTTTGTTGTTGTCTAATGTTGAATGTCTTCCTCTATGAATCTCCAGTGGTGGTTTTCTTTCTTTCTTTCTTTCTTTCTTTCTTTCTTTCTTTCTTTCTTTCTTTCTTTCTTTCTTTCTTTTTTTTTGACAGCATCTTTCACTGAATCTGGAGCTCAGCAATTTGGATAGAAGGTGACCAGCAAGCCCCAGGGATCCTTGTATCTCTCCCTACCAAGTACTGGGATTATATCCTATGACCTGCTTGCATACATTAGTGCTGAGGATTGAACTCATGCTTCTCTGGCAAGCATTTTATGACTAAGCCATCTCCCCAGTTCTCATTATTTTTCAACTCTGTAAATGTAGGTGTATGGTATGAATCTTGCATTTTTAGAAATATTCCAGGCCTGTTTCTGTTATTTATAAGCTGTTCAACAGTAGAAGTATCAACATATCTCAAATAGTTTTCTCATTGAGGAAATGGGAATAAAAATAACTACCTAATACAAGTGCTATAAGTACAGCAAAATGAATTTTCATAGTGCATTGCACAGGTAATTCTCTGTTTCTTGCTTTTTTATGTAGGAATTATCAGTTTGAGAAAATTCATTGGGATTTATCTTATGAAATGTGCCTTTTATTGGTTCTAGCACAGTAGGGCATACTACTATGCTTTTTAAAAAAAAACACTAAATAAATGTTAACACAGTTTCTGGTATTGAACAATACCAGAATATTCAATATTTTTGGGTGTTTCTTTATTAATAGTACTAGCTTTGTTTGTTTTTGAGAAAAAGTGTCACCTTGCAATTCAGACTGTCCTAGAACTCATGTCTCTACCTCCTAAATTTGGGAATTACAGATATAAATAACCACAATTTGCTTATGGGGGTAGTTTGGAAAGGTTATTTGAACTTAAACCAATAAACAATGGAATGGATATGTATACCAAATAAGGATTTGGAGACCAGCAGCATTGGGCAATAGTTTCATTCCAATAAGTAAATGGTGTCAGGTCAGTTAATAAAGACATTTTTATTTATCAGAGACATAGCAATAATAGTAATAAGCAAAAAGGGAAACTTTTAGAGAGGTAGAACTTTTGCCAAAATAGTTTGCTGTCCGGAAAGCTAAACCTTACACTTATGATATGCATACAATTTTCATTAATCTCTGAAAAAGAAGAATCTCTGAAGGAGATGAAATAATTTCAATAAATTATGAAAACATTAACTCTCTGATATTCTTATTTGAGAAGTGATAGATAAAACACTAAGTAGGAAGTTTTAAAAAAGGGTTCAAGTCTGTGGTTTTTTTCCCCCTTAGCATACAGTGCTGCATTGGGCAAATGATACAATTTTCCTGAGCCTCAGCTTCCTCATCTTCTGATAGATATTAACAGTCTCTCCTCCGGATCATTTTCAAAACTTTGCTGTCAGGCTCAATTAAGATATAATATATGTAGAGATACTCTGAAGCTCTCACGGCATCATACAGATGCTGAGAATGATTTGTAAGGTACTTGTTACATACCCCCTCCCATGCAGCTGCCATGTGACTGGATGTTACTACAGTGCAGCAAATCACGTCAGAGAGAGCAATGACCAGTGGATGGATCAAGGCTGTTGCTTAGGGGAGTAGATTAGATTTGGGAAGCATTTCTCAGAGTACAGACCTGGTGGCAAGCTCTCTGACTTGTAAGAGTCAGTGTTGTTTGAATTCCATCCTGAACGTGACAACCTGCTGTTTATTTATAGGTGAGTCACTTTTTTTTTAATAAATTTATAGCTGAATCATGTTAAGCGACTGTGCCTGCTTTATATAGAAGATCGATGAAGAAAATAGGAAAGTGAAAAAGTGGATTATTATTGTTGTTACTGCTTTCATTAGCCAATAATGTAATGATAAAGAATATATATTTTAGGAATTAAAGAATTGATTAAAGATGGCATTATGTATGTCTTCACAAGCATATTTCTGAATTTCTACTGTGCAAATTGTATTTTGCTTGGGAAGACTAAATTTCTAGGCTGTTTTTAAAAAATGTTTTTAATTTATATTTATATAGCTTTAGTGTGGACTAATTGACAAATAAAAATAATAGATGCATCTAATGTGTGTAGCCTGTGGTTTTCTGGTTTACATGTACATTGTGGCATGATTATCATGATGAAAATAATTAACATCTGACATAGTTGTCTTTTCTCTCTTATGATAAGAACACTTAAGATCTGCTTCTGATGCTTTACTGTTAATAAATATGAAGTAAGCAATACATTATTAACTATATTCACTACGATGAATGTTAGGTTAACTGAGTTTTTTATGAAATTGTTTCTGTTTATGCAAATCAGACGTCTATCTTGTCTGAGGTACTTGAACCTTACAAAGAAGGGAAGAGGAAATATGAATTAATTGTGATTACATAGTTAAACAGAATTCATGATTTCATGTATATCATAATGTAAAATAGAGGAATGTGCCATAGCACCTTTATCTTGTGCTCCTATATGGTAGAAAAGACAAGGAAAACTTATGCTATTGTATGTGTGTATGTGTGTGTGTGAGAGAGAGAGACAGAGACAGAGAATCATGCACACATGCCTATATGAGTACAATATATTCAGAAGAGCATGAGAAGATGTAAATATTATACTCATATATGATATGGTTTTTATTATGAAAATTGTGTTAGAAATTCTGTGCCAATATTACCCTGACAGTAATAAGACCACCAAGACTATGTAGTTTTGATTTTTATGCCAGTGAGCTATTGATTTTTTTATTAAGCTTTGGTTTATAATTACTCTCCAGGTAACAAATATGATGGTGGCTATGTAGTCCTAAAATTCATTTTTGCTTTTTGTTAATGATATATCATTTGTTGGAGGAAATAAGGTGAATGTGAAACTTCTGAAATCTGTGATGCATTACTCATAAACAGTAATACCATTGTCCCCACACTGTGTACTTAAACCCCTTTACTTAAAATTAGAGGATTTTAGTTTATGTTATATACCTGCAATGTTTCATTCTATGTTGGCCTGCTTTTTTACATAAATACATCCGTGTGTGTGTGTGTGCACGCTCACGCGCACGTCTACATTTAACATCTAAAGGGCTAAACACAAAGGGGCAGGAGGCATAATTAAACCTTGCCAGGTCTTGGTGATTGACATTATACAAAGCTACAGTTAAATTACACACATTTTAAGAGGGAGGTTGGCGATAATTATTAACAAATTAGCACAGATTAGTTTATCAGATTAACTTGCAGGATGCTGAAACCTTGGCAATAGCAACAAATGAAGTATTATGCCCTAATTTTAAACAGAGATTCTATATAAAAATGCCCCTGTAATTAAATAACAGAAAAGTAAGGTTTTAACAATTTGAATGTGCCAGACCTAATCCAGGTTCTGTATATACAAAGGCTTTTGAATACTGCACTAAAATATTGAAACCTAAAACAATTTCACTGTAGGCATTCCAATGTTACATCAGTAATAATAATAGTAGTAGTAATAATAGTAACTGCTTGCATATATACAGTGGCTATGCATAAAATGAGAAAGCAGGAGAGAAGCTACTTTGAGACATCTGATAAAGGTGGTAAACATCTACCTTTGTAAAAATGGACATGAGCCAGCATGTTTTCCCTGGCTTGCTAACTGGCTCTAATAATTTCATTTGATCTGAAGTGATTCATGTATATTCATGCCTGTAAAACGCCTTTTTTTCTGTGTTGCATCTATTTTCCCCCACTTATCATCATCTGTTTTCCCTCATTCATCCTTGGTGTTTGAATTCACCCCCTCCCCCGTCCCTTCTTCGTACCTAGATCCTGGGAGACAAACCTAAACTTGACTACAAAATTCTCTAAATATGATATATGTGAGATGTTTGTGGAAGAACTACAGTGGGGTACAGATGTTTAGGCTCTTTTGTCAATATGGAACTTGAAACAAGTATTTTTCTACGTGGGTCTCAGTTTCCCCATCTATAATAAGAAAGAAAGAAAGAAAGAAATATTATTTTCCAGATGAATTTCAGCTGTATTCAGAATTCAGCGATTTTCTTTGGTGAACCTTACAGCCTTTGGGGTGGAGGTGATGAAATCCTTGGAGAAATGTTTTTCAGTGATTGTGGGTATTAATAGAAAGCTTGATTTACTTTATTGTCACTTTTAGATGCTTTCTTTCACAACGGATTTTAAAATGTGTGCATTTACCCACCACGGCAGAATGTCTGTCGCCCACAGCTTCCCTATCGGTTGGCGCAGGGAAAAGGGCTTTTCAGATACGCGGGGCTGCAAGAGCCCAAGAGTATCATTTCAGCTTTGTCTGAAATGGAGGCTACAGATTCAGATTCAAAACGTCAAGGGGTCAAGGGATGTAATTTTTTTAGGGCCACCTGTGCTCCAGTGAAAGCGAATGACGCAGTGAGAAAACAGGACACTTCCGTGGGGCTACTTTAAACACACACAGCATCTCCGTCCGTCCAAGGCACATTAATACGGGGGAACTACTTGAACTAATCCGAAGCATCCGCGGAACGGTGGGTAACTACAAAAGACCCTAGTTCTAGCCTCTCCGGACTCCTCCGCCCTCACCCCGAAGTCGGGACCTCAATCGTATAGGCTGTGAAGATTAGGTAAGGGAAGGTAGCTTCTGTGCAGACTTTAAGGAAGGGGCACTTTTCCCGTGGCCTTAGGTCTCCGGGGCAGGATCCCTTTATTCGGGAGCCTAGGGCCACCTGTTGCTCCCCAGCGAGTTTTCTCCCTCCGCTGAATTCACGCTCTTTCAGCGAGTGCCTTGGGGGCGCGCGTGATGTCGCGCGAGACTCCCTGAGGAGCTCTGCCGGCTTTTCCGACAGTTCGCCAGGCCGAGCAAACTTTGCGGGGAGGCTTTCGGGTGCCCCCGGAGCGGCAAGGGTCAAGGGTCAAGGCCCGGCCCGAGGCGCGGCGGCGCACGCCCCCGCGCCCCCTCCCCGAGCAGGCGCTACGTCACGTCGACGGCCAGCGGAGCTTCTTCAGCACGCGTCGGCCAGCGGCTGAGTGCGAGCGCGGCTTGGGGCGCGGGGCGCGAGGCGGAGGCGACTCCATGGCCGGCCTCAGCCGCTGACGGGGATCCCGGCCCCCTCGGCGACCCGACCACGGAGCTAGGGCGACGGACAAGTAAGTGACGTGCCCCGTCGTGCCCCGCCGAGGGGCTGCGGCGCTCGGCCGGGAGGGACCGTTGGGCGCCCTGAGGACAAGCCGCCTCGCGGGCTGCTCCGGAGCGTGCGTGGTCCGGGAAGGGAGAGGCGCGGGAGCCGCGGAGCGAGGCGCCCGGGCCGAAGGGAAGGTGGGAGTGAACGGCCACGGGCCGCTGCGGGGGGTCCCCCAGGGTGGCCCGCGTCCCCACACCGTCCAGACGGGCGCCCGGCGTCGCGCTTCGCCGGGTGGGAAGAGGTCCGGAGGGAGCGGAGGCGGAACTTCGGGTGAGGACAGGGTGGCCCGGGAGTCGGAGGGGAAGGCGAGGGCGGGAAAAGGCAGCGCTCCGCTGACAGTTTGGCCCCTTGGTTGGGAGTTTGAATGGTCCCTCTCTCAGGCGGAAATCCCGAGATTTCTCTTCGTCGTGAGCTCTGGCCACAGCGTGGAGGGATAGGGGGAAAAGGGGGTGTGAGTTCTGGGAAGGAGGATTTGAGCTCCGCGTGGGGAAATTTTCACACAAAATTTGGCTTTTGGCAAGCCTTGGCATACTGTGCTGGCCGTTTTTACCTTAGAATGTTGGCTTTTTTCCGTTTTCTTCCCTCCCCCCCCTGCCCCCCGCACCTTGACGGGGGATGGCTTGATTAGACAGCAGTCCAACTGCTGTTTAAATGTTTAAATCCCCTGAGCCCATGATTCACCTTTTATGATCCTTGTCAGCATTATTTATATAATTCTCTCACAGAGATAACCGTGGTCAGTTCAGCTGCTGTTGTAGAATTTGGTTCACTTTAAATTTTAACGCTTTAATGTCTTGGATGTGGTAATAGGACATCTATTGTGTATTTAAAATACATCCAGCTTAATTAAAATGCTAATAATTAGGGGCCCTCCAGTTTCCAGCTCAGCACCCTACACAGGCTGTAGACCCAAGCCCTTGAGCATAAAGCAAGGTTAATTAGCTCTTTTCAAAGCTACACAACATTCATAGGAATAGAGTCTGGGGTCTGAAAAGAAAATTTTCCACTATTTTAGACCACAAATAGTTTAGTTTTAAGTTTTATTTTGCCAATGTTTGTTTCCTTTCTTTTATTTTCATTCGTAAGTGCTGAGATAAGAACCAAGGGTGAATGGTTTGTATAAACAGACATAAGGATTTGCAGCAGTCTGGGAAAACAGGCCACAGTCCTCTTATCAACAGTTAAAAGAAAAGCAGTGGGTGCCAGAAAGGCAAAAAATCAAATCATTTGAGTAGGTTAGAGAAAAAGAATGGAAAAAATTATTCTCATTGCATACTGAAGACCCACTTTTTTGAAATTAGAGGACTTTAAATGACGCTACAAAATCACAGCCAAACTACATGTTTTAAACTAGTCCAGTTCCCCATGCTTGCATATAATAAGCACACATCACTTACTTATCAAATACATGTATTTGAATGACAAGACATATTTTCATTTTGACTGGAACAAACTTTTTGCAGAATATCAGGACCTCATAAGTGACATACTAATATAAATTCTATTCTTATAACCGAGAAAAGCTTTGATAGTTCACCATTGATGCTTAACCTAAATCTGTATTTTATCTCCCACCCTCTCTGTTCTGTATAGTTTCTGCTATCCTCACACATCGTGCTGGTGGATTCCTTGCTGCTTTCATCTGTATTTTAAGACAGCTGGCGGTCTGACAGTAAGCAATTTTTTTTTTCTGATCTATTTCATTAGTAGCCTTAGTAGTTTAAGATGGTTTACTAAGTATGTAACCCTAATATTTGACTGAAAATTCCAACATTCTGTTGGCAATGTAGTAATCATTAATTTTCAATAAATTAAAATCAAGTACAGTTAAAGTTAACGCTAGTGCCTCCCACCGTACTCCAATGAACAGGCCCAAAGGATAGATGACGCTGTTTAAAGTAAATGGGCCACAAAACAAAATGAAGTCAGGTATCTGGAAAAGAGTCAGGGCGGGGCAGGGACTAATGGGGAGGGACAGAGATAAGAAATAATGAAAATAACCAGAATGCATTATAAATATGAATGAAATTGTCAACTTAATAAAAATTTATTGTGCCCACAAGTATTGTTAGCTACAATTTTACCTGCTTAATGATCATATATGACTTATAACTACCATATTGAACAGTGTTAATGTAGAAGATTCTTACTTTGCTGAATGTTCTTCTATTGGACAGCATTGGTCTAGAAATCCTGTTAGTCCATGACATTTCTTCAATTTGAGTCAAATTTAAAACTCAGTTTTATTGAAGAGCAAGGTCCAGGTAAACAAAATACTTTGTAGTAATCCAAGAAATGAAATAATTATGTAAATAGGGGTGTGAGTAAATTGGGCTAAGTGAGGAGGGAGAGAATGGTGATACAATTAATCTAATTTGATCTTCCTTATTTAGGATAACACTGTGAGACCTACATTTAATATTTATTAGAGAATTGCTTTGTTTATTTTAAAACACCTTTTTAGATATGAATATTGTTTACATATTGTAAAGTACTTCTATATGGTAATACAATTTAGTTAAAATATAGAAAGTAAAATGAAAAACCGGTTTGGAGAGTGTCTTTAATATCACAATCTTATCTCTTAAATTGTTATTAATGTGCCACTTTTGCATTTTCTTTGTTGTCATATTTATTTTTTGTCTTTTGAAATATGGTCTCACATTGCCCAGGTTGACCTCAAATTCTCTACTTAGCCAGAGAATGAGATTGAATTTCTGATCCTTCTGCTCCTGTCTCCGAAGAACTGGAATTATAGGATTGTGCCACCATGCCTGGTTTGGATTTTGCTTAATGTAGGGATTAAGAGTTAAGTGTTACAGCATGGACCTTGAAAACTGCAGAAAAAATGGGGAAAGGGACAGGGTTCTTCAAAATTATGAAGACTAATAATCATTTACAATTTGAGAATGAATAGTTTGATTCCAGAAAGAATTGTATATCTAATTTTTGTAGGTGGGGAAAATTCTATCATCTCCCCCCATGGGTCATTTTTGTCTAGTTTTCTTTGGTTTGACTCAGATGCCCCCTGCTGCATAAAACTGTTTTCTGTGCAGATAAGCATAAACTTCTTAAAAATTTTTGTATTGTACTTTTAAAGTTAATTAAGGTTTATGTATTTTTTCAATCTCTCTTGGTGGAGTCCTTCAATTCCTACTCAGTACAAAACAGAAATTGGGATATTTATTTGAATTTTCTGTATTTTTCTAAACAGCTATTCAACAAATAATGATTTAATTATTAATGAATGGCCAAGTATTTTCCTCCAAACATCCACACCTTATAATATATGAATATAAAATTTAGAGTATATGAATAAGTAAATGAATAACCTAATTAAGTTTTACTATTTCATTCATAGCTATTGAAATTTTGTCTGTCCATTCTGAGAAATGGCACGCTTGTTCCACTATTTCCAGGGAGACCCTGTTGTGACATCCTCTCCCACTGAAGTTCGTATGTGGGTAGAAGGTAAGATACTTTAAAAATGATTTGATTCATGTCTCTCTCTGTCACAGTTCATATTTTTACATGGCTAGTTAATCATATTTTACAGAATTTTTGTACATAAAAATAGCACTTTTCAGTCTTTCATTGATAATGTTTCAATATTTAAAGTTTAAGGACACACAATTGAATTTTTTATAAATACAGTATGAGAAAAATTTCATAGGCTGGGTGAGGATATAGCTTAACTTAGTGTCAGAAAACTTGTCTAGCATGTGCAGGTGCCAGGGTTCAGTTTCAAATAATACACGTGATCATACATTCACATGCATAAATATTTTCCTTGTTTTAATTAATACCATTCTTGTATGGATATTGAAATTAATGCATTAATTAGGATTAAACTAATATGTTAATATGATTAATGTAATTATAAACAAGCAAAATATTCTGAAGTAATGACAGAATATAAATATAGAACAAGAGTAAATATGATATATATTCTACAGAAAGGAGGAGGATGGGAAATTTAGGGTAATAAGTGCAATAACAGGAGAGCTAAATGTAATTAATTTTATTACTAATTAAATTTTATTACACTTTATATATTTAGCCATTGAGAGATGAGTCTTAAGTCCATCACATGCTGTTCATGTTAACAGATATTAAGTGAATAATACATTTATTGATAAGAAGGAGAGAACCAAAGTCATCTTTCTTCACTTGTCTTTATTGCTATCAAATCAAAGAATACTTTGACAAAATTGCAATCTGTCTTTAGAATATTTTAACTGTGGAAACTCTTCTAAAAGATAATATGAATCATTGAGATATTGTAATGTTTTATTTACATAGTGACTAATAATGATGGTTTAGAATATTCTATGTTATGTAAATTGGATCAGGGAATGCATAGATGAAAATAAACAATTTAAACAGAATTATACTATTTGAATTTGTCATCTGTAAAATAGCTTTGATATATTACTATTTTCTCATATTTAGTTAAAATGGTACAATTAGCAGCGAAAGTCTATAATAAAGTCAGTTGTATCAATTTTTATTGCAGAAGCATTTCAAGTGGACATGGTATTCTATTTATTTTTCACATTTAGTACTAATGTTCATAATTTTTAATCTTTGAAAAATTAAAATTCCTAAAGCCAATATAAACTTATGTTTTAGGAAATAGCAACTTAGTTCTTACTTTTGGAATGGAATTCTAATTTTTCTATTGTTTTCTATCATTGTTTCTGTGAATTATCTTCTTTTAGTTTTTAGACTTTACTAATGAAGACAGTAATAATGTAAGAAGAAATTCCATGCTCCCTGTGTTCCCATAACATTTCCTTTCTTTCTCAGTACACTTTCTGTCAGTCATTTTAAGTGTGACTCAATGTTTTTATATTTATGAATTCATAAATTTATAAATTATTTTATCTATTTCTCACAGAGTTGTAAATTATTTGAAAATATTAAAATAATATTTATCATCACTCAGTAAATGTTACTGATATCATAACTTTAATATTTCACATCTCACTTTTTCTATAATATTACCATTACAGCAAGAAATGTTCAAGGTAGCATTTTTAGTTAACTTCTGTTTGGTGGTATGGGCATGTTTTATAACAGCACTTGTTAAAAAAGTATTTAAAATAAGCAGACAATGAATTATAGGCACCTGACTTTGCTATTCATTCTCTCACCAAATAAATGAAGACATTTTCCTTACTGGAATCCTAGCTTTTAGTTTGTCTGCTTCATCGTGTTACAGAACTACTTTAAGCATAAATGGTTTCTGTTATTTGAAGAGAAAAACAGAATTGAACTTACAGAAGACCATTCCCTCAACTCTGATAAGACTTGGGAGTTTATGGGTAATCTTTATTTTTGATTGTTCCAATAAAGTTTTTTAAAAACTGGTTAGGCAGCCGGGCGGTGGTGGCGCACGCCTTTAATCCCAGCACTCGGGAGGCAGAGGCAGGCGGATCTCTGTGAGTTCGAGGCCAGCCTGGTCTACAAGAGCTAGTTCCAGGACAGGAACCAAAAGCTACAGAGAAACCCTGTCTCGAAAAATCAAAAAAAAAAAAAACTGGTTAGGCAGAGTTTCTTATATATAGTGCTGCATATTTAAGTTCAGATACCTAGATTTTAAATTAAAACATAATTGCATAATTCTCCCCTCTCTTCATCTTCTAGCTTTTACTTTCTATATTCCTTCTCAAATTTATGGAATATTTTATTTAATTATTGTAACATATATGTTTAAGTACACATATATGCAAATAAATATATAAACACAACTTGCAATTGGTATTAGAAAATCATTTAGGGCTTTGATCCCTGGGGAAGACTATCCCTCTTTCATCAGTCATTAATTGCCTATAGCTTTTATCTAGGGGTGGGACCCTCTGAGATTTTACCCATTCTTGTTGGTATGTCAACTGGTATTTTCATTGTTCCTGTCTAGTTTATGCAGCCATATTGTTGATTTCATGGTTGTAACTTGTCTGACATGTCTAAAAGACACAATCATGCAACAAACTTCCTGGGTCTTTGGATCTTGCAGTCTTCACACACTCTTTTGCTTCCTTTTTAAATTTTTTTTAATTCATTTTGCATTCTAGCCACAGTTCCCCTTTCTCCCCTCCTCCTACTCCTCCCCTACTTTTCTCCCCAACCCACCCCTATCCGCTCCTCAGAAAGGGTAAGGCTTCCCATGGGGAGTCAACAAAGCCTGGCACATCAAGTTTAGTCAGGACAAAGCCCCACTCCCTTGCATCAAGGCTGAGCAAGGCATCCCACCATAGGGAATAGGCTCCAAAAAGTCAGCTCATGCGCCAGGGATAGATCCTAGTTCCACTTCCAGGGGCCCCTCAGATAGACCAAGCTACACACAACTGTTCTCCATATGCAGAGGGCTGAATTCATTCCTTTGCAGCTTCTCCAGCTGTCAGACCAGAGTCTAGAAGCTCCCACTAGCTCCCTTCAGCTGTCTTTCTGGGTTTCCCTGTCATGATCTTGACCCTTCTTGGTCATATAATTCCTCCTTCCTCTTTTTGATTGTACTCCAGGAACTCAGCCTGGTACTTGGATATGGATCTCTGCATCTGCTTCTGTCAGTTACTGGATGTAGGTTCTATGATGACAACTAGGTTAATCACCAGTCTGATTACAGAGGAAGGCCCGGGAGTCTTAGCTGGGTTCATCCTTGTGAATTCCTGGGAATATCCCACATCCTATTCTACAATATTCCCTTAAAGGAAGTATTTGTATGGAGTATGTTCTAGGTTTATCACTGTATCACAGTTGCTCTCTGTATTTTGACTAGTTGTGTCTTTCTGAAATGATCTTCATCTGCTGCAGAAAAGAAGCTTCTTTAATGATGTCTGAGATCTTCATTGCTGTGTGGGTATAAGAATAAGAATTTAAAATACATTTAGGAATTATGATTTAAGAAAGTAGCTGTACTGGGTTATTCCCCAGGCTTAATGAACTCATTAATCATGGGTATGTAGTTAGCTGGGTTCACATTACTAGATATGATTTCCCTCCTGTTGTGCAGACCTTAAGTTCAATTAGGCAGCTGTTCTTTACCATGAAGGTACAGGTGTCACTAACCTGTAAGGTTTTTTTTCCTTGTTGGTCACGATTGTGTTTCATAGGCATTACAGATGCGTAATAAATTGGACACTTCATTTTCTTTGTATCTTACACAATTCTGGTATATGAGAGCTAGTTTTCAGGAAAAAGGCTTTCAGATTAGACTCATCTCAAATCTTCCAAGTTTGTAGAGTGTCCGAACATTGTTGTCTTCTGAAATAAGGACTTATCTTCAGTTTCTGGGAGATAGCCAAGAACAGTAGGAACAGGCTATATTTTGTTGGGATAATATTGGACTCTCCTGATAAGTTGAAAAGAGGCCTCTGGTTCTTGATACTGAGGTTTTTGTGTGTGGCTCCTGGAAAGAAACATTATCATCCCAAGTTACATGACTTCATTTAAACTATGTGTGGATGCACACATGCTTATATGTATTATGTGTAATTTTAGATAAATATAATATGATTCCCTATACATTTTCAAATATTCTTAATGTTATTTATATCTCTTCCTTTCACTACCCCAGTTAATGGCTTTCCTCTATTTTCCCTATTTATTCCTTCTTATCACCTGTATCCTGTTATTCCACTTTATAGAATCCCCTGATCCATATGGTTGCTTTTTATACTTTTCTTGTTTCTGCGGTTACTTGAGGTTATTTGCTCACAACTGAGGATTTGTATCTAGTATCCATAAATGAGGGTGAGCACATGACATTTGTCTTTCTAGGTCTGAAACAGTATGATATTTTTAGTTTAATTTTTACCCCCAAATTTCCTGTTTTTATTTTATTTACAGATGAATAGTGTCCCATAGTGTATATGAACCAAATTTTCATTATCTATTCACTAGGTAATGACATTTAGGCTGTTCCCATCTCTTAACATTTTTGAATAAAACAGGAATGAACATGACTGAGCAAACATCTGTGGAGTAGAGTGTCAATTCCTTTGGGTCATATGCTAATAAACTGGATCACATAGTTGATTGATTTTTAGGTTTTTTTGGTATCCCTTACACAGATTTCCAGGGTGGCTGTACTAGATAACAGTCTGAACAACAGTGAATAAGGGTTCCCTTCCTCCAATATCTTCTTCAATATTTGTGGTTAGATGCTTTATTGATCTTAGAATTTCTGACTGAGATAAGATGAACTCTTATAGTAGTTTTAATTTGCATTTCCTTAATTGCAAGGGATGCTAAACTTATTTTTTAGCTATTTATTAGCCATTTTAACTCATTTGTTTTACTTGTTTATTTATTTTTTTTGGTTTTTCGAGACAGAGTTTCTCTGTAGCTTTGGTGCCTGTCCCGGAACTAGCTCTTGTAGACCAGGCTGGCCTGGAACTTTCCAGAGATCAGCCTGCCTCTGCCTCCGGAGTGCTGGGATTAAAGGTGTGTGCCACCACTGCCCAGCTTATTTATTTATTTATTTATTTATTTATTTATTTATTTATTTATTTATTCATTCATTTGTTTTAGAACTCTGTTCAGATCCATAGCTCCTTGTTTTACATTCTCCATTTTTATTTTTTTATTTTTTAATCAAAATATGATTTTATAATTTCCCTCTTTACATGTATCCCCACCCACTCCTTGATATCACGGCCCTTTTTTCTTTCGTTATTATTATTACATGTACACGTGTGTGAGCTCGTGTTTGTGTGTGCATGTGTGTGTGTACTAAATATATAAATCTATCTTGCTCAGTCTATCGAGTTTTACTTGTGTGTATATGAGTTCAGGACTAATCACATGGTATTAGATAACCAATTATGGGGTGTATTCCTGGGGAGGACTGTTTCTTTGCTTTCAGCATGCCTTAGTTGCCTTTTGTTCTTTGTCTCTTGGTGACATGTCTTCTGTCTCCTTCCATTTTAGCATGTTTGCTGATATTGTGTTTTTCAGATTTTATTTTGGCAACCTTATTGTTGAGACAGCATGAGTTAAGCTGCTCTGTCATTTGTAGGAGACGCTATGTCACAGTAGTTTTTTTGGTCTCCTGGCTCTTAAAATCTTCCTGCCTCTTCTTATGTTGTGTTCCCTGAACCTTAATTGTGGGAGTTATTGTAGATTATCAGTTGGGGCTGGGCACCACACAATTACTTGTTTTCTGTATTTTTATCCGTCATAGTTTTCTGTTATAGTCTCCTTCTTTTATAAAGAGAAAATTCTTTGATGTGGAATGAAAGATACACTTACCTGGGAGAATAAGAATAGATATTTAGATATTTAGAATGCAGTTGGGAAGTATGCTGATATAGGAAAGTAGCAGCAGGAGGTTCTCTAAGATCCATGACCTTGCTTGCCCCAGGTGGTTGGCTCAGTTTCTAGTAACCGATGCGATTGTCCTCCTGTTGGGTGGGCCTTAAGTCCAATTAGAGACCAGTTGGCTACCATCAACAACTGTTGCACTCTTATTGTTCATAGGCATTGCAGCTGCTTAAGAATGAATGCTGGTAGTTTCTCTTTATTGGAAGATTCCATTGCACCTAGTAGAGTGAAAGCCAGTCCTCAGAGAGGAAGCTCTCAGGTCAGATTCAGTTCAGATCCTATGGGTTTTAGGCCCAAAGTACATTGTTTCTTCAGCAATATGGAGTTACCTTTCCCCTCTAGGAGGTATCCAAGGTCAAAATAATAGTCTGTATTATTTGGGGGAGGAATCTTTTGGATTTTCCTCACCAACAATTCAAAAGGGGTTTCTAATGGGTGGTACTGGAAGTTGTGTTAGCTAGTCTATGGTCCTTTGTGAAGTATTGTCAGCCAAAGTTTAATAACTTCATTTTGATTACACACACACACACACACACACACACACACACATATATATATCCCAAATTGCATGTATTATTAAATATAATTTAGCTAAATAGATAATAATGTGATTTTTACAGCCTTTCTCAGACCTCTTTATTTTACCATGTTTCTTCCTTCTCCTGTATTCACTTCCCCTTTTCCCAGTAAAAGTGCTTCTCTATTTTATGCACTGTGACTTCCAAGTTGCTTGTAACCTTTTATTCCCCTCTCTAGTGATCCACCCAACCAAGGTACCTTTTTACTTTTCTGACATCTGTGGTTACTCCAGGCTGTATACTTGCATCTGAAGTTTTGCTGCTAGGAACAATAAAAGAGAGAACATACGACATTTTTCTTTCTGGGTCATTGATTTATTTAATATATTATTTTCTAGTTATATTCATTTACCTGAAAATTACTTGATTTCACTTTTCTTTATAATATTCTAGAATGCATCTGTACACATTTTCATTATCTATTGCCAAGTGAAGGACATTAAGTTATTTTTTAATTCCATAACTGTTGTGAATAGAATAGCAATGTACATGGCTGAGCAAGTATCTGTGGAATAGGTTGTTGATTCCTTTGGGCACATGCCAAGCTACAAAGGTCATAGGATATATTAATTTTTATCTTTCCGTGAGTTCTTCATACTGTTTTCTAGACTGACTGTACAAGTTTACAATCCCAACAGCAAGGAATGAGGAATCCCCACATCCTTTCCAGCATTTGTAGTCAGTTGTTTTGTTGATCTTAGACATTCTAACTGGGGTAAGGTGAAAGTTTTACATTATCCTAATCACTAAAGACAGTGAATATTTTATTTATTTAGGTATTAAAAATTTTTATGTGTATGAGCATTGTGTTCTCAAGAATATCTTTTCACCACTAGGCTGTGTAGTGCCCAAGGTGGTCAGAAGAGGGCATTGGATACCGTAGAATTAGATTTATGAATGTTTTGAAATTACCATATTGGTCCTAGGAAATGTACCCAGACCCCTCTGAAAGAACAAGTGCACTTAAGCAATAAGCCATTTTTCCAGCACCCCTGATGACTATTTTACTTCTTTTCCATCCTTCCCTCCCGCCTTCCTTCCCCTTCCTCCTCTTCCTCAGAATTATCTGTTCATATTCATAGCCTATTTGTTAAAATGGTCTTTTGTATTTTTGACTCTTTTTTGTTGTTGTTTTGAGTTCTTTATATATTCTGAGTATTAATCCTCTGTCAGATGTATAACTGGCAAAAGTTCTCTCCCATTCTGTGAGTTACCTCTTCACCTGATTGTTTTGTTAGCAGTATAAGATGCTTTTTAATAATATGAAGACCAATTTGTCAATTTTTGTCTTCAATTCCCGGGCAAATGGACCTCTATTCAGAAAGTCCTTTCCTACACCTGTTATTATGTAGAGTATTGCCTGCATTTTCTTCTAGCTTTTTGAGAGTATCAGGCTTTATGTTGAGTTTATTAATATGTTCAGAGTAAAATTTTTGTGTAAGTTGTTCTTATTCACAATGTCAGTGACAGGATTCTTGAGGGTTCCCTGAAGGTCACAGCTACTATATCCACAGTGTTCAATTATCTCCAGATTTTGGTTATACCTGTGCACAGCTGGTTTCTTGCTACATGTGCAACACCAGTGTATGTGTTAGAGGGGAACAAGTTAGAACAATGAGTGGTTGGCCACTCACACAAACTCTCTCTGAGACACCATTGCCTCAGTGCATCTTGCAGGTAGTATAGGTTGTGGGTCATAGTTTTGTGACAGGGTTGGTGTTTCCGTCCTAATAAAGGAGGATATGGAGCCTGAACCAGCCATCTTCTGTAACCAGATTAGGAGTTCTCACCAGGATCACCTTCATAGGTTTTAGGAAGTCTCTTTTATGTAGCTCTAAGTTCTTTTAATATGTCACCAAAAGCCTCAATAAACAGAAAGTTGGAGATCCTTAGATCCCCTCTAGTTCTGACAGTTTATGTGTATATTGTGTCTTAAATGTTAAGACAACTCCATTGAGCTCATGAAATCTCTTATTTACTGTTTATAGGAAATCTTCAGTTATTTTTGAAATATTTTGTATTCTTTGTATTCTTTTGTAATGTCAGACAATTTTGATCATATTTACCACTTTCCACTTCTGCCATGTCTACACTCTACATTCTTGCCTTCTTACACATCTAACTTGTAGTTTCTTTTTTTTTTCTGGGCAAGTACATTCTATATTGCACAAGTACTCTTGGGAAAGGGGCCGGTCCTGGAATATTGTTCACATCCCAAGGCTCATGCCTCTCAAGAAAGTTGACTCTGTCTCTCCCAGCAGCTATAAATGCCAATTTAAAATTAATTTTTAAAATTGAATATGAATGATAATTTCATTGAAAACTTGACAAATACTTCAGTCATTCTAAATATTTACTTACCTTTAATGTGTTTGTGAGGAAATGTAATGTAAGTAGGTTGAACCAATTCCTATAATATTTTTACAAACTTTTAGAAATGATTTGATTATAACTGTGTTTAGAGTTAGGGTACTATATGAGTTCAGTTGATTGTTATGTTAATTTTGACATAATAAATCGTTTATGTTAAAATTTTTAGTACATTCTCAGATGCAAATTATGTATCCTAGGGGTTTGGATAGTTTTACCCTTCTTTTTTACCTCCTGTATTCCATGTCCCCACTTACATCTCTTCTTTCTACCTTTCCAAACTGCTATATTAGCTATGAGTTCAGTTGTTGACTGGCTCTAACCTGCACAAAAATAGCTAAAGCAGGTATTATCCAAGACCAGAGAAATTGAATCTTTTTGTATTGAGACTTTTATTATGGTACTTGATCAGCCAAACAACCTTTGGTCTCAAGGCAATTGTGAGATAATTAGTTCTCATGTATTTTATTAATCAGACTTTTCTATGGTTGATTTAAATGTAAAAATATAATTGTCAATTCAACTGAGATATTTATCGTAGTTATGACTTCTATTTTTATGAATAGACACCATGGCTACAGCAATTCTTTTTTTTATCTTTTTTTTTTGAGAAAAGGAAAAAAAAGTATCCGCCTCCTCCCAGCCTCCCATTTCCCTCCCCCTCCTCCCACCCTTTTCCCCCTCCCCCCCACTCCTCTCCCTCTCCCTCTCCAGTCCAAAGAGCAGTCAGGGTTCCCTGCCCTGTGGAAATTCCAAGGTCCTTCCCCCTCCGTCCATGTCTAGGAAGGTGAACATCCAAACTGGCTAGGTTCCCACAAAGCCACAACTTGAAGTAGGGTCAAAACCCCGTGCCATTGTCCTTGGCTTCTCAGCAGCCCTCATTGTTCGCCATGTTCAGAGAGTTCGGTTTTATCCCATGCTTTTTCAGTCACAGTCCAGCTGGCTTTGGTGAGCTCCCAATAGATCAGCCCCATTGTCTCAGTGGGTGGGTACACCCCTCGTGGTCCTGACTTGCTTGCTCATGTTCTCCCTCCTTCTGCTCCTCATTGGGACCTTGGGAGCTCAGTCCAGTGCTCCAGTGTGGGTCTCTGTCTCTATCTCCATCCATCACCAAATGAAGGTTCTATGGTGATATGCAAGATATTCGTCAGTATTGCTATAGGATATGGTCATTTCAGGTTCCCTATCCTCAGCTGCCCAAGGGACTAACTGGGGATATCACCATGGCCTCCTGGGAGCCCCTCTAGGGTCAAGTCTCTTGCCAACCCTAAGGTGGCTCCCTTAACTAAGAATTGTGCTTCCGTGCTCCCCTGTCCAACCTTCCTTTATCCCAATCCTCCTGTTTCCCCAAGTTCCCCCCATGCAGGTTCTGGCTATTACAAATAATACTGCTATGAACATAGTTGAACAAATGCTTTTGTCATATGATAAGGCATCTCTTGGGTATATTCCCAAGAGTGGTATTGCTGGGTCCAGGGGTAGGTTGATCCTGAATTTCCTGAGAAACCGAAACACTGATTTCCACAGTGGTTGCACAAGATTGCATTCCCACCAGCAATGGATGAGAGTACCCTTCCTCCACAGCCTCTCCAGCAAAGGCTATCCTTGGTGTTTTTGACTTTAGCCATTCTGACAGGTGTAAGGTGATATCTCAAAGTTGTTTTGATTTGCATTTCCCTGATTGCTAAGGAGGTTGAGCATGACCTTAAGTGTCTTTTGGCCATTTGAACTTCTTCTGTTGAGAATTCTTTGTTCAGTTCAGTGCCCCGGTTTTTAATTGGGTTAATTAGAATTTTAAAGTCTAGTTTCTTAATTTTTTTTATATATTTTAAAGATCAGACCTTGGACTTTCCACAGGGCATGGAACCCTGACTGCTCTTTGGACTGGAGAGGGAGGGGGAGAGGAGTGGTGGGGAAGGGGAGAAGGATGGGAGGAGGGGGAGGGAAATGGGAGGCTGGGAGGAGGCGGATACTTTTTTTTCCTTTTCTCAAAAAAAAGATAAAAAAAGAATTGCTGTAGCCATGGTGTCTATTCATAAAAATAGAAGTCTTAACTAAGATAAATATCTCAGTTGAATTGACAATTATATTTTTACATTTAAATCATCCATAGAAAAGTCTGATTAATAAAATACATGAGAACTAATTATCTCACAATTGCCTTGAGACCAAAGGTTGTTTGGCTGACCAAGTACCATAATAAAAGTCTCAATACAAAAAGATTCAATTTCTCTGGTCTTGGATAATACCTGCTTTAGCTATTTTTGTGCAGGTTAGAGCCAGTCAACAACTGAACTCATAGCTAATATAGCAGTTTGGAAAGGTAGAAAGAAGAGATGTAAGTGGGGACATGGAATACAGGAGGTAAAAAAGAAAGGTAAAACTATCCAAACCCCTAGGATACATAATTTGCATCTGAGAATGTACTAAAATTTTTAACATAAAAGATTTTAGTATGTCAAAATAGTCATAGTGAATGGGCTTCAAAATGCCAGCTCATGCAGTAGGGATAGATCCTGACCCCACTGCCAGGAGTCCTACAAACAGACCAGGCTGTAAAACTGTCCTTGTTGCCCACATGCAGGGGCCTTGTTTGGTTCCATGCTGGATCCCCATCTGTCGGTCTAGAGTTTGTAAGCTCCTACAAGTTTGAGTCAACTGTTTGTGGTTCCCCTGTCATGATCTTGACACCCCTTGCTCACATAATCCCCTCTCCCTCTTTTCAATGGGATTCCAGGAGCTTGGTCCAATGCTTCCATCACTTACTGGATGAAGATTCTATGATGACAGGTAGGGTAGTCACCAATCTGATTACAGAGGAAGGCCAATTTAGGCAGATTCCATTATTGCTAGGTGTCTTAGCTAGGGTCATCCTTGTGGATTCCTGGGAATTTCCCTAGCAACTAGTTTCTCCCTAAACTTATGATTCCCACCACATCCCTTCCCTAACCTTACCATTTCATTTCCTCATGTTCTCATCCTCTAACCCCCCATTTACTACCTCACGCCAAATTTACCCAAGAGAACTTACATATTTCCCCGTGCTAGGGCAATCCTCTTAGGGTCCTCCTTGTTACCTAGCTATTTTAGAGCTGTTTATTGTGGACTGGTTATCCTTTGCTTTAAATCTAGTATCTACTTCTGAATCAGTAATACTGTTTTTGTCTTTCTTTCTGTATGGCAGAATATAGTATGATAAAATGATAATATTTTATAATATAGCCTAATATATATAAAGGAAAGCATAAAAAACAGATTGACTTTTCTTGGTACTACCATTCTACCTAGGTAGAAAGAGACCAGTGTGTATTTAATTGTTAATTTCTACATTGACTAAAGGGTGAAGTTAAAGTCTAAATCTTTATCAATTCTGTAGAACATCTTAAAATTTCAATTTAATAGTTATTTTCCTCCAAGTTAACCTATATATATTCAGAAAAGTTATTTACTTTATAAGTCATAGTCTTGTTATAGGTTTTTTAATTTGCTGATTCTTCTAAAGAATACTGGCTTTTCCCGTGATTTCTTGTTTTAAATTTTATTGCCTTTTGATTTTTTTTTGTTGCTTGTTTTCTTTTGTTTACTTTGAATTTAGTTTGCTATTTTTTCTTGTTTCCTAAAGGGAGATCTTAGATCATTGCTTTTGGTTCTATTAAAATATAAGTCTTCAGGGCTATACTTTTTCTATAAATATGTCTTTAATAAATTTAGTAATATTTTAATTTTTATATAGTGGGGATATGTATGCTATGGATTATTACCTTTTCTTAGAGATTGAATTATTATATTATCCAATTTAGGTCTGATAATATTGCTTGTGCGAAACTTGGCTTTGCTTGATGCTCCATTCATTTATTTGTGGATTTCTTAATTTCATTTTTCTTTATATTTGAATAAAATTCCATTGTATTTAGGTAAGATATTTTTATTAGATATTCATTATTCATTTTTTCATCATTTGAGAATCTTCTGTTCAGGTCCTATGATTATTATTTTAATGGGTCACTTAGTTTTTTGAGTTCTTTAAATATTCTGGATATTAATCCTCTGTCAACAAATAACTAGCAAAGATTATCTCCCATTTTGTGGGCTTCCTTTTCACCAAGTTAATTATTTCTTTATCTGTGTGGAAGCCTTCTAGATTCACAAAGTTCTGATTGTCAGTTGTTGGCTTCAATTCCTAGGCAAATAGAGTTTTATTCATAATTTCCTTTCCTATATCTGTATCATGTAGGATACTGGTTATTATTTCTTCAGGTAGTTTCAATGTTTCAGGTTTAGATCCTTGATTCATTTAGTGTTAGTTTTGTATAAAGAGAAACACACCAAATTTCAATCTTCATCATGTGGACATCCAGTTTCCTCATCATTATTTGTTGAAGTTGCATTTTTTCTCCAGTGTATATTTTCAAATATTAAATAGGTAAAGTCAAGTGTACTCAATTTGGGTCTTCTGTTTATTCTCTTGGTTTGCTTTTGTGCCAGTACCATATTGTTTTTTATTACTATGTCTCTACAATATAACTTGAAATCTGGGATAAATAAATCCTTTTTATTCAGAATTGTTTGGTTATTTATAATATTTCATGGCTCCATATGAATATATGAATTTTAGGTTATAGACAACTTCTGTTTCTGAGAATAATGAGATTGGGACTTTGATTGAGTTTGCATTGGATCTATAAAGAGCTTAGGTAAAATGGTCATTTTTACAATGTTAACACCAAAAATCCTTGATCATGAGTTGATTTTTCATTTTCTAGTATCTTTATCTTTTCTTCAGAGGGTTACATTTTTCACCGTAGATGTTCTTCATTTCCTTGGCTAGGTTTATTTCTATATATTTATTTTATTTGAGACAGTTATGACTTGGAATGTGTCCATAATCCCTTTCTCTGTATGTTTGTTGATGGTGTATAGAAAAGTTATTGATTTCCGCAGGTGTATTCTGTATCCTACCACATGGATGGTTTCTTTATCATTTCTAGAAATTTCTTGGTAGAATTTTTGGCATCTCTAATATATATCATGTCATTTTCAAATACTAATAATTTGACAACTTCTTTTTTATTGACGTCCTTTTTGCTTTATTGTTCCAGATAGTGCACTAAGAACAATCTTGAAAAGTAGTGGAGATAGTTGATAGACCTGTATTGTTTCATACTTTAATGGGATTGCTTCATTTTTTTCCCTGTTTAGGATAATATTGGCTGTGCGTTTCTCAAATACAGCTTTTATTATGTTAGGATATGTTTCTTGTAGCTCTACGTTCTCTAGACTTTTATCATGAAATCATGCTGGATTTTTGCCAAAGAGCCTTTCTGCAACTTTTGAGATGATTATGTGACTTGTCTTTAAGACATTATGGTTTCTCACTTTTATTGATTTACCTATGTTGATCTATCCTTGCATTTCAGGAATAAAGCCATCTTGGTTAAAGTGTATAATCTTTTTTTATGTGTGTGTGTATTCTATTTCCAGGTATTTTATTGATTATTTTTGAATCTTTGTTCATGCAGTTATTGGCCTATAGTTTTTGTTTTTGCTGTTGTGCCTTTACCTGGTTTTAGTGTTGAAGTGATACTGGCTTCATAGAAGGAGTTTGCGGGTGCTAATTCTGTTTCTCAGTCTTAGCTAGTGTTCTGTTGCTGTAAAGAGACGCTGTGACTATGCAACTCTTTAATGGAAAGCATTTAAGTGGGGCTTACTTAACAACTTCAGAGCTTTAGTCTATTGTCTTCCTAACAGGAAGCATGAAGACACACTGACGTACATGGTGCTTGAGTAACTGAGAGTTCTACATTTGTATCTACAGGCAATGCAAAGAGGCTGGTTCTTTGGACTTTTTAGTTGGAAGGCCTTGTATTAACATTTCAATCTCCACATTTGTTATGGGTCTGTTTAGGCTATTGATTTCTTAGTTTAATTTTGGTAGTTTGGCTGAATCTAGAAATTCATCAATTTTGGGGGGTTTTCCAACTTAATGGAAAACAGGTATTTAAAATATTTCCTTATAATATTCTGAATTTCCTTGGTGGCTGTTCATTTCTGATTCTGATTCTGTTAACTGACGTTATTTTTTGGTTAGCTGTCAGTCTTGCTCATTTTCTCAAAGAAACATCCATTAGGCTTTTTGATTCTTTCTATTTTTTTGTTTTTACTTCACTAATTTCTATTCTAATTTTAATTATTTTTCACATATACTGGGTTTGAATGTGGTTTGTTCTTAAGTTTCTAAAGTTTGGAGTTGCACCATTAAATCATTTATTTGTGCTCTTTATGATTTTCATTATGAAAATACAGAACTATAAACTTTCCTCATAAGACTACTTTGAGTATATTTCAGAGATTTTGTTGTATTGTGTTTTTTCATTTTTTTTTTTTTTTTTGGTTTTTCGAGACAGGGTTTCTCTGTGGCTTTGGAGCCTGTCCTGGAACTAGCTCTTGTAGACCAGGCTGGCCTCGAACTCGCAGAGATCCGCCTGCCTCTGCCCCCCAAGTGCTGGGATTAAAGGCGTGCGCCACCACCGCCCAGTGTGTTTTTTTCATTTTTATAACATTTCTACCTAGTTTTGATTTATTTCTTAGTTTACTTTTTTGGCCCATTCATCATTCAGTGCTGAATTTTTAACATCCATTACTTTTTATATTTTATGGTGGCTTCTTGCTATCGGTTTTAGTTTTCATTGCATTGTATTGGAAATAGAATACTTGGAGTTATTTCAGTCTTTTTTATTTCATAACGTTTAATTCATAACATTTCATTTTGTGTCTCTGTTTTAGAGAAGCTTCCATGTGCTGCTTGCTGAGTTGAATGTGTTTTCTTTGGTGTTTCATTGGAATAGTCTTTAGGTGTCTGTTAAACCCATATGATATATGATATCATTTAAGTATGGTGTTTCTCTATTTTCTTTGTTCAGAACACATGAATATTGTAGAAAGTGGGGTACTGAAATTGCTTAATTTATGAATTGATGTTAATCTCTGCCTTTAAATCCAGACGTAAATTTCCTATGAAGTTGGGTACATCAGAAAAGTTTGGTGGATATCTTTAGGATAAGAATGTGTTCTTAGCTGTTTCTTTCATTAGAATGAAATGTTTATCTTTTTATTACTTTTAGTTTGAATTCTATTTTTGTCAGATACTAGGATAGTAACATTTTCTTGCTTCCTGGTACCATTTGATTAGGGTGAATTTTGTGCTCACCTTTAAAGCTAACATTGTGATATTCAAGAGATGGATGGATTTTGTTTCTGAATCTATTTAGTCAAAGTGTGTCTTTTGATTGCAATATTGAGGCCATTTTTTAAGTAATTATTGAAATGTGTGTTTTAATTTTGGTCATCATGTTGTTAATTTTTGGTGGTGGTTTTTGTGTTCTCACTGGTACTTTGTGTTTAGTAATTATGGTTTCATATTTCTTTTCATAGTCTGTTGCCCATGCTCACTTCTTTATTCATCCAATATATTGCTTACTGTATTTTCATTAGGTTTGGTTTGTTATGATTTTTAGGCTGTTAATATTGTGGAAAGATTTCCTTTTGCCTTTAACTATGGTGGACATTATTCCTGGATATATTGGTCTAGGTGGCTGTCATGGTCTTTTTTAGGACTTGGGAAATCTATTGAGAAATCAGCTATTGTTTTTTATGGAATTTCATTTATATGTGACTGTGTTTTGTCTCTGAAAACTTTCAAAGCACTTTCTTTGTTCTTTATACTTGGTGCTTTAACTGTGGTATATTGTGGGGATTTTTTTTTCTGGTCACTTGTTAATATGTGCACTTCCATCTGTGTGGCTATGTCTTTTTTCAGTTTGGGGGTGGTGTCTTCTAAGATCTGTTGAAGATATGGTCTATGCCATTGACCTTATATTCTCCTCCAACTGTGCCTCTAATTTGAATGTTTGGTCTTTTCATTGTTTCTCACATTTACTGTATGTTTTGTTTCTGTGTCTTGAATTTTTCATATTTTTCATTCATTTTGTTTATATCCTATCCTATACTTTATCATCAAGCCCTGTCTGACATTCTGGTTTTTTTTCTTGATTCATTCTACTTTAAAAGATTTCCTTTGAGTTTTCAAGTTAAGTTACTGGGTTTCTTAATCCCATCTTTAGTTCAGCTTGATTCTTCTTCATTGTTTTTATCTCTATTGAATTATGTTTTCAAGTCCTGTATTGTCTTTATCATTTCTTATAGCCTTATATTTATGTTTTCTTGGGCATCACATAGAAATTTATTCTCCTTGAGTTCTTTCTCCTTAATTCCATTGAACTGTCTATTTAAACTTCTTGAATTCATTGATAAAGTTTATTATTCTCTTAAATTTTAGGTCCAAATAATCACCTATGTAATTTTCATTGGCTTACATTTCTACAGGATGGTAGGTTTGGGAGGGGAGATACTGGCTTGATCCTCCATGTTGTTTCTATATTTGCAGAGAGATCTGGACATGTAGCATAGTTTTGTTAGTTCTGTGTCTGATATGGGGCAGAAGAGAGGATTGCTAGCATGTTAAGCCTAGAGATAGTAAATGACATAGATGAAATTAAGTCAGGGTAGACAGAGGGGACTGGACTGGTGTAGCTGATGTGTATCCTGTTCCAAGCCTGCAGTGTAGCGATAGAACTGGTTGGGTTTTATATGACGTGGGAGATACCTGTGGGATGACAGGGTTTTATCATAATCCTGCAGGATGGCTTTGGTATTGGCCAGATTAATCAGGGGAACTGGATATATGACCCTAGATATATCTGGAGATTTGAGGAGGGTATAGGAAGGGAGGGTCAGGAAGACTCAGTACGCTAGACCCTGGAGAAGGATGTCAAATATCTGGCTTGATTAAGTCACAGTGTTTAAATGAATCTGCTTCTCTTGACTAGGGCCTGAGTTTTTTCCATCTTAGCTGGAACTGTGTAGAGAGTTGGGACTAGAGCTTGACATTTCTTCTCCACCATACTTAAAGCTAGCAATGGCTCAAGTTGAGTGTTTCATTTCATGATGTTATGTTTTTGTGTCTTCATCAGTTTTCTGCTGTATTAGTAGATTTTTTTAAAAAAAATCTGTAAGAAATTGAACTGACTTAATTTGCTTTAAGATTTTGTTGATTGGGAAGTTCAAGTGCAAAATCTCGGTATTTGACATGTTGTAGCATTCCTTGACAGAAGGCAGAAGGGCAAGTGAGAATGTAAAAGGAGAGAAAAAGTGATCGAACATCTTTGTGTGAGAAACCCATTCCCACAGTAACTAGAGTTCTGTAATAACAGTGAAACCATACTACTAGTGGCAATCATATTTCAACATGAGTTAAGGCTTTTTATCCCTTCTTCCTCTTTGTTCTTCTCTCATTTTCAATTTTTTTCTTTTTAATTGTTCTGAAGACAAACCTATTGCCTCTTATATACTAATAACATGCCATAAAACTAATCCCCAGGAACAATGTACAAATCATATCCCCAGGATAATAGATAATTTTGGTTGTATCCCTTTTTAAGAACAGAATAATTTGGCTTATTTCAAAATCTGAAATACAGGACGTAGATAAAAGTTTCTTGATGCCTGGTATTCAAGTATATCACACTTGCTGCTATTCTCTGATACATAATATATAGTACAGAAATCCTGGGATTTCAGAAAATTTTAAAATTTCACTTGTGAGGGCTGAAGAGTTGGCTCGTCTGTTAAGAGAGCATACTACTCCTTTATAGCACATTAGTTCCTTTCTACCTCCATACTAAGGAGCTAATAAAGGCATGTACCTCCCGTGCTACAGGGAGGGCATTCTGATGCCTATGGCTTCTGTAGGTATCTGCACTCATATGTACCTACCTACACACAGACATGCCTGTGTACAAATAATCTTAGATAAAATAGATTTTAAGAAATTGATACAGTTTTATACTCATATGTTTCTGCTTTATCAAAGTGACCATATAATGTATTAAGATCATGAACATTGTAATTAGGTTAAAAAAATCACATTACAAATATTGACTTTGAAAAACACTATGTCATAATTTTCAGTGAAACATCAACAAAGATTTGTGTTGCAAATATGAATGCTATGTACAAAAAACTGAAAGTTAAGAATTATTTTAGCATATGAAGGAAAATCTTTCATAATAGAAAGCTTGTATCTATCCTTTTAAAAGGTGAAGATATGTTCAAAATTAATAGTAAATCATTTTTGTTGATCCAGTTTAGAATAAATATAGATGTAATTTAAAATTTTACTTACATATAATTCCTTCATTTCATGTAGGCTAGAGAACTGGTGAGAGGATGATCAAAAAACATGAGGGTAAATGCTGCTGCTCTGAATTGAACTTTTCAGTATTCTCGTCATATGATCTCTGAAAATATTTCGGACATTTTTCATTAAATTAATACATTTCTTAAGACTGTTTGACTTTGATTTCCCCCAACTTCTTAAACTCCTGACACTAGTATGTTCTCAATTCTTATTTGATCATTTCAATGCCTGTGAGATATAGGATGTTAAATGTTAATTTTCTATAAGGAAACTCTTAATTTTATAGAAATATTTTAGAGAAGTCAAAAATATAAAACTAAACTTTTGAGATGACATTTTATTTGAAAATTGTGTCCTTAAATTTAATTTTATTTAATTAACATTTTTTTCATTTATTTTACTTAGCAACCACAGTTTGCTCTCTGTCCTCCTAAATACAAAATAACTTATAAGAATTATTTTTGGTATTTATATGCATATATTATCAAGCCTGGGCACTTCTTGTAATTTCTAGCTCTGTTGTTGATGTTTATATACCGCAAGAATTTTATTTTAATTTAATGAATGTCATGCTTGTTAAAATTCATGGGCTTTTCAATATTGATATTACAGTTTTAAAATGACATAGACTGTATCTAAAATCTGTAGTTAACTGAAAGCAGTGTTTTACAGTATTTCTTTTGGCATTTTTCATTGACAGGAAGTTCCAATGGGATGTCTTTTTATTTAATAAGCATGCTGGTATATTTAGAGCTATTAAATTAAATATGTGTTAAGAAAATCATAAAGCAGAAAAGAATAAATAAATGACAGTAATTCATAAACTTTGTAGTCTGTTTACCAGAAGCAATGCTTGAACACATAAAATTATATCCTTTTATTTTTATAATGTTGGAGCACTCAAGTGTCATTTTCAAAACATTTGATATTTCTGCTTGTTGATAAAAGATAATTTCAATATACCAGTGACTAAAGTGTGAAAAGATTTTATTGAAGGGGGTAATAGATTTTTTACTATTTCTCTTCCTTACAAATTACATACCAATTTTTTTTTGTGGAAGTGTTATATTCAAAACATCAAAATAATGATCAAATTTATTTCCTTTATCTATTTTTTGCTCATTAACTCATTTAGTATTAATTTTATAGCATAAAACTATATGTAGAACATGTGTTTAGTACTAAAAGGGACTCAAGAAGAAGTCATATGGCATTTTTATATTAGTTATGCTTCATAGTTGGTTATAATAAGGGTGGAGAATATTCCCAGAGAAGTACTAATGAGAATATTAAAATCCTAACAAACTTTTTGGAAGAGTGTGTGCTATCATGTTTACATTCATAGATGCCAAAGATAAAAATGAGTAGCATGGAATACTGAAAGATGATAAATAATAATGGGGCAAATCATATAGACAGCAAATACTCTTAGTGATGATGTAAGCACACTTAGGCATTAGCTCCAGATTTGCTGTAGTTTAACTCTGGAATTTCCCTCAAAGATCCCATGTGTTAAAACTGTGGTATTTAGATGTATTCGTAGGTAAATATTGGAAGGGGCACTTAAAGGGTAGGTTATGAGGTTATGAGGGTCATATCTTTGTGGGTCTGTTGATCTTTTCCTCCACTTTTACTTCCTGGACACAGCATGAGCAGTTTTACTCTGCTACACACTCAATACTTTATCTTTTAAGTTAATCATCTTCGTTATTATATTTGTTACAGCTAAGCACATACACACATAAAAATGTCTAATACAATTCCACTTTAGTATATGATGAACTACCAGCTTCATAGGAGGAGTGAAAGAAGTACATCAACACTTTAACAAATATTTTAGAAGACAGTTTCTGGCATTTTACTGTCCTGCTAATTCAAAGTTGGGTCCCTATTCACCTGTTTACATTTTATTTCTCATGGTCTCACTATCATAGAAATTGTAAGCTGACTTTTTTTTTGTACCATTCATGGCATTCTTATTTCTAGTCATGTTAGAATGCAGAAGTTTATAATTTTCACAAGTTTGCTGTAATAACATGAAAGAAGGGAGGAAATAGCAATTTTGGAATTAGATTCACTCAATTTCTCTTGTAAATTGAATTCTACAGGAGATAATCAGCATTTATAAAGACCTTTGGAGTTATCCAGCTGTAACATTTAAAGCATATTGACGGAAACAGAACAATAATTATCAGATACTACCTTACAGTTAAGGAAATAAGAGTCTGAGAGAGTGGGGAAAAAAGGCAAGATTTTTATTTTGTGTTTTGAGATCGAGTTTCACTGTGTATCCTTGACCGGTCTTAAATGAACTATGTAGACTAGATGGTCTGCAAATTTATCAATTCTTTTGTTGTTCTCTTCAAGAACTGAGATTATAGACATACCCTACTATATCTGGCTAATTAAGGTTATTTTGTACAGTTTTCTGTTGTTAGGAACTAAATAAAAGTGTTTAAGATTTTTATTCAAAATACAAATCTATTTACGTTCCCATCTTGTTTGATTAATCCTTGACATTTAGTGAATATATGCTTTTTTTCCAATATAGAACTTGAATTTCTTTTGTGAGGGTAGTGATATTTCTGAATGAAGAAATAGATTTTTCCTCAAGGATATCACAATTAGAGATATTCCTGATAACATATTCTAGTTCTGTTCATAGGGATAAATACTGCCTAAGTTTTCTTAGTAGGTAAAGAGGTTTCTTTATTATATCTGAGAGCATCTTCTGATACATTTGTTTGTAGATAGTGAATTTACTAATTTGATCATAATGTATGTACTTTTCCCAATTAACTCTTTTCAGGTGTTAAGTGAGAAAAAATAAATGCTTTTATGTTTCTTTCACCCTGTTTTAGCTTTCTAGTCTCCAAAATTATAATAAATAAATTTTTATTGTTTAAGCTGTCCAGTCTATGGATAGCACTATATTTTGAACATAATTAAATATGCAAACAACAACTTCTATAGGTTTTCAGTTTTTCATACTAGCAAACAAATAAATGCTCAGATAATTACTCCTATAACATGATCACTTTTTGCTATATATGTAAGATGATTTGCTAGACTAAGATATATTTTATTATTTTAGTCTTCTGCTTGTGATAGGATCTAGCTAAAGTATTGGGTGGGTCTTGCATGCTGAGAATGATTTCTGATTCTAGTGTTTTCTTTCTTGTCTCAAGTAACCAGGCTTACTCTGGAGGGTGAACTTGATAGTTTCCTGAGGAACAATGCTGCTTAATATGTAACAACCTCATTTTTTCTTCTGCTTACTGGGTTGCTTTCTTATAGAACCTAGAACCACCAGCCCAGGGATGGTCCCACCTTCTGTGCCCTCCCTGTCAATCATTAATTCGGAAAATGCCCTACAGTTGAGGCATTTTTTCTCAATTGATGTCCCTCTTTTTAGGTGACTTTAGCATGTGTTAAGTTGACATAAAACTAACCAGCATACCTTCTTATCTTTTCCAAACAAACAATTGCACTAACTTGGGGCCAAACATTTAAATATATGAGCATGTGGGGCCACTGTCACTCAAACTACACCACTGTCACTCAAACTACACATTTCTCAGTGATTATATTGCTAACCTAATTATTTAACAGAACTAAGCTAAGAGACCAACTGCCAACAACAAAGAAGTCAGATTCAATTCCTGACATAACGTGGAAGAAACAGAAGAAATGCTTCTGAGCAAGTGTTCCCTATGACCTGTTATAAAAACCTCTGTTAAAACCTTAATTATAAATCTTTTCATGGTGTCTCAAGTGATCTTGTTTGGATTTTTAAATTGTTTTTTGTTTAATTTTTTTCCTTCATTTTACATACCAACCCCAGTGCGTCCTCCCTCTTCCTATCCCACCCATGTTCACTTATTGGAGGTAAGGTCTCCCTTTGGGAGTCAACACAGTCTGGCATACCAAATTGAGGTAGGACCAAGCCCCTCTTCCTGTATCAAGGCTGAGCAGAATATCCCACCATAGAGAATAGGCTCCAAAAAACCAGTTCATGCACTGGGGATAAGTCCTCTTTTCACTGCCAGGATCCCCCCCCCCAACAGATCAAGCCACATAACTATCACTCACATTCAGAGGGCCAAGGTTCAGTCCTATGCAGATTTCTCAGATGTCAGTCCAGAGTCGGTGAGCTCCCACTAGCTCAGGTCAGCTGTTTCTGTGGTTTCCCCATCATGATCTTGACCCCCTTTCTCATATTATGATCCCTTCACCCTCTCTTCACCTGAACTGCAGGAATTCAGCCTAGTGCTTGTCTCTGGATCTATGTACCTGCTTTCATCAGTTACTAGATGTAGGCTCTGTGATCACAGGGTAGTCACTAATCTGATTACAGGAGAAGGCCAGTTCAGGCTCTCCACTATTACTAGGAGTCTTACCTGGGGTCATCCTTGTATATTCCTGGGAATACCCCTAGCATCAGGTTTCTCCCTAACTCCATAGGGCTTCCTCAGTCAATATATCTCTTTTCTTGCTTTTCCTCTCTGTCCCTCCTGCCACTCATCCATCTTGATCCCTCATGTTCCTATCCCCCATCCCATCCCTTCTACCAGCCCAACACCCTCCACCCGGTTTACTCAGGAGATCTTAACTATGTCTCCTTTTTAGGGTCCTCCATGTATATCCTTCTTAGGGTCCTCCTTTTTATCTAGCTTCTCTGGGGTTGTAAATTGTAGCCTGGGTATTCGTTGCTTTATGTTTAATATCCGCTTATGAGTGAATATATACCATGTTTGTCTTTCTGTGTCTGGGTTATCTCACTTAGGATAATATTTTTCTAGTTTCATTCCTTTGCCTGCAAATTTCAAGCATCATTCTTTTACCACTGTTTAATATTCCACTGTGTAAATATATCACATTTTCTTTATCAATTGAAGGTTGTGTCCAGGTTCTGGCTATTACAAGTAATGCTGCTATGAACATAAGTCAGCAAATGTCCATGTGGTATGATTGCACATCTTTGGATATATGCCCCAAAGTGGTATTGCTGGGTGGGTCTCGAAGTATATTGATTCTCAATTTTAAGGAAAACTTACGTATCGATTTTAGAAGTGGTTGTAGAAGATTATACTTTCACCAGCAACATAAGTTGTCACTAGTGTTTTTGATCTTAGCCATTCTGACAGGTGTAGATGGTGTTTCAGTGTCATTTTGATTTTCATTTTCCTAATGACTAAGGATGTTGAGCAGTTCTTATATGTCTTTTGGCCATTTGAGGTTCTTCTGCTAAAAATTCTCTGTTTATATCTGTACCCCATTTAATTGAATCATTTGATATTTTGATGTCTAGGTTTTTTTTTGAGTTCTTTATATATTTTGGAGATGAGCACTCTTTCAGATGTGGGATTGGTAACAACATCATTGTCATCTAGTAGTTACTCTCTTCATCACTAAAATAAATTATTTCCATTCAATCATGAGTGCTCACATTGCATTCTTACTGATCCTAGATTTTTGTTGTGGATACTAAGGTCTAGCAGAATCAACTGTTATTCACTAGTCATTTCTCAAGTACACCTTTACTAATCAGATTTTTTTGAGAAGATCTGGATGTCATTTATCCTGTCTCAGCAGGTACATTGTAATTGGAAATATAACAAATAAAATGTTTTTTTAAAATTACTATTCATGCTAACTTCTGTTTCTCCCAGGCAGATGAATAAGCTAGCTTTACATTTTAATTTTTTTGAAACTGTATTTTAAAGAAATTGTACATTAAAAAAATCACATAATAAAGCTAAACAGGCCCAAACTCTATACATTTCGATGAAGTTCAATACAGTTAGAAATGCATTTTCAAGCTGTAGTGTTTCACATTGAATTTTACCTCCTTACTGTCAAATACATGACAGAGTTAAGGCTAGAAAAAAATAGCTTTATCTTCTTTCAAAATTAAAGTGTGTATCACTTGCATTCAGTTTTTCCTTATCATATTTACCCTTTCTTGTTTGTCTGTCTACATATTATTATGTACTTACATATGCACATGCGTGCTATTAGGAAAACTCAAAATAGAGTTATGTTGAAATACCACCTTGCCTTAGAATGAGTGTTATCAATAAATCTGTCAAGTATTTGAAAGGTGTGAAGAGAGAGAAACTTTTATTCACTCTTCATAGAGTTACAAATTAATAAAATAATTATGAACATCAGTCTAGAGATTCCTCAAAAATGTTAAAAACAGAATTACCATATGACTCAGATATTTCACCCCTGAATGAATACCCAAAGAACTCCAATCCGTACCATGGAGTTACTTACCTTCCCAAATTTATTGCTGCTTTATTCATTCTAGTAAGGAAATCCACTAATTGTCTTATTAACAGATAAATGGATACTGAATCATATATAGGAATACTATTTAGCTCTAAGGAATAAATAATATTATAAAATTTCATTAAAATGTATGGACTTAGAATGTATAATAATAAATTCCTCATTTAAAAAATGATAAGAAAAGTTTGGAATGAAAGTGATCAGGTGAAACTACCTTAGTGACCACCGGATGCAGAAAACGTTAAGAAGTAAATGTAGAACATTGTTAGTTTACATCATAGAGCACTTCATAAACTTACCTGTCATTGTACATGGAACATAGTAATTTCTGTATCATTTGATTTTGTTTCAGATCAAAGTTTTCATACTGAATACATGTTAGAAGAGAATTTTAGATATATTCTAATATTACATGTTACTAAAATTAATTTTCCAATTTCTTTTGATATGAAAATTTATAATTGTCTATGTGTTTCTCACATAATTCTATAAAAGAACTTGTTTAGTCTCACTAATATCCTTTAAAGACATAATTTTAATGTATGTGCTGCAGAAGCAAGCACTAGTTTGTATTATTTTACACTTTCCAATTTTTGGTTAGAAATAGAAATATCACTAGAAAATGTAGAGGTATATTGATGAAGAGGTATACTGACAAAAACAAATTTAAGATTGTGTGTGGATTGGCAAACACCTACCTCAATTTCGTGTCATGGGTAGCATTTATCTTATATGGTATTTTGATGTTTGGAATGATGCCATAGGAACTCTAGACTTTCTCATATATCAGATGTTCAGTTAGAGTAATTATATTATATTTATTGGGGTGATACAATTGACTCAGATATTTTAGAAAGAATTACCCAAAGGATCTCAACCAAAAGGAGCTTGCTAGGGCTGGCAATATAGCTAAGTAATCGAGTACTTACCTAATATTTGTAAGGCCTTGGTTTCTGTTACCAGCAACTATATAGACACAAAAAAATGATGTTGATATTAACTCTGTCAAGTTCGGAACATAGTGACTAGAAATACTAATCCCAAAATATTGTATAACTTTATATAAATTTGTTTTGAAAATAATATTACATAAAGTTCATATTGAAAAAGATTTTGGTAAAATACTTTGATTTTTAAATTAGAAATATTTTTTCGAATTCTGTGCTTTGCTAATAATCAATTTAAATAACAACATAGTTAAAATGATCTGTGATATTATTTTCATTAGTGAGAAATGTTAGCTCTTGCTAATAAAATTAGGAGGGTGTACCAATTTAGCATTATGGGTTATCAGGATACTAGATATAAATTGGAGAAATTAACCAGTAACCAAAATAGGAATAATTAAATGTGCTACTTTTGTAGTATATTTAGTAATATGCCTAAATATTATGACATTTATGTATTAATGAAGTAAATCTTTAGAGATAAGATCTTCATGGGTTGAAAGAATTGAAAGAGGTTGATCTTGACATTGTACATGTGGTAGGTATTCTTTTCATTTTGTTACTTGGCTAACATATCATTAACAGTTCCCCTATGCCTCTTCATCCATGATAGGTATCAGACTAATTTGAATTAAGAGGATCTCTGTTATGTTGGGTATACACAGCAATTAACACCTCACTAAAATAAATGATGATCATTTGCATATACTGCCCCCTCAGAAATAAAACTTTAGTGGAGGTGCATAGAAGGGGGAAATTTTGATGAGGGAGGAAAGTTGTAACTGTGAAAAATAAATCATCAAGCGAGGAGGGAAAAAAAGCATGTTTTCTTTGAAGCTAGGTTTGTTAAAAATCTCTGCTCCATGGATCTCGGTGAGGTTGAGACCAGCCTCTTCTACAGCTGGTTCCAGGACATCAAGGGCTACATGGAAACCCTGTCTTGAAAAATAATCTCTGCTCTTTTTTGTTTGTTTGTTTGTTTGTTTTTTAGTTTTTTTTAGTGAGAAAAAAATTTCCGCCTCCTCCCAGCCTCCCACTCCTCCCCGCTCCCCCCACTTCTCTCCCCCTCCCCCCACTCCTCTCACCCTCCCCCCACTCCTCTCTGAAGAGCAGTCAGGGTTCCTTGCCCTGTGGAAAGTCCAAAGTTTTCCCCCCTCCATCCTGGTCTAGGAAGGAGAACATCCAAACTGGCTAGGCTCCCACAAAGCCAGAACATGAAGTAGGATCAAAACCCAGTGCCATTGTCCTTGGCTTCTCAGCAGCCCTCATTGTCCGCCATGTTCAGAGAGTCCGGTTTTATCCCCTGCTTTTTCAGTCACAGTCCAGCTGGCCTTGGTGAGCTCCAATAGATCAGCCCCACTGTCTCCATGGGTGGGTGCACCCCTTGTGGTCCTGACTTCTTTGCTCATGTTCTCCCTCCTTCTGCTCCTCATTGGGACCTTGGGAGCTCAGTCCGGTGCTCCAGTGTGGGTCTCTGTCTCTATCTCCATCCATCGCCAGATGAAGATTCTATGGTGATATGCAAAATATTCATCAGTATGGCTATAGGATAGGATCATTTCAGGTTCCCTATCCTCAGCCCCCCCCCCCACCAGGAACTAACTGGGGACCTCGCCTTGGGCACTTGGAAGCCCTTCTAGGTCCAAGTCTCTTGCCAATCCTATGATGGCTCCCTTAATTAAGATATGTGCTTCCCTGCTCCCCTCTCCAACCTTCCTTTATCCCAATCATCCGTTGCCCCAAGTTCCCCCCATCCTCCCCTTCTCACTTTTCTCTCCCCATCTCCTCGTACCCCCCTCCCACCCCACCCTTAAGATCCCGATTTTTGCCTGGCAATCTTGTCTACTTCCCATACCCAGGAGGATAGCTATATGTTTTTCTTTGGGTTCACCTTCTTATCTAGCTTCTTTAGGATAACAAATTATAGACTCACTGACCTTTATTTATGGCTAGAACCCAATTATGAGTGAGTATATCCCTTGTTCATCTTTTTGGGTCTGGGTTACCTCACTTAGGATACTATTTTCTATTTCCATCCATTTGCATGCAAAATTCGAGAAGTCATTGTTTTTTACGGCCGAGTAGTACTCTAATGTGTATATATTCCACACTTTCTTCATCCATTCTTCCATTGAAGGGCATCTAGGTTGTTTCCAGGTTCTGGCTATAACAAATAATACTGCTATGAACATAGTTGAACAAATGCTTTTGTCATATGATAGGGCATCTCTTAGGAATATTCCCATGAGTGGTATTGCTGGCTCCAGGGGTAGGTTGATCCCGAATTTCCTGAGAAACCGAAACACTGCTTTCCAAAGTGGTTGCACAAGATTGCATTCCCACCAGCAATGGATGAGGGTACCCCTTCCTCCACAGCCTCTCCAGCAAAGGCTATCCTTGGTGTTTTTGACTTTAGCCATTCTGACAGGTGTAAGATAATACCTCAAAGTTGTTTTGATTTGCATTTCCCTGATTGCTAAGGAGGCTGAGCACGACCTTAAGTGTCTTTTGGCAATTTGAACTTCTTCTGTTGAGAATTCTTTGTTCAGTTCAGTGCCCCGGTTTTTAATTTGGTTAATTAGCATTTTAAAGTCGAGTTTCTTGAGTTCTCTATATATTTTGGAGATCAGACCTTTGTCAGTTGCGGGGTTGGTGAAGATCTTCTCCCAGTTAGTGGGTTGCCTTTTTGTCTTAGTGACAGTGTCCTTTGCTTTACAGAAGCTTCTCAGTTTCAGTAGGTCCCGTTTATTCAATGTTGCCCTTAATGTCTGTGCTGCTGGGGTTATACCTAGGAAGTGATCGCCTGTGCCCATCTGTTGTAGGGTACCTCCCAATTTCTCTTCTATCAGGCTCAGTGTGCTTGGACTGATATTGAGGTCTTTGATCCATTTGGACTTGAGTTTTGTGCATGGTGATAGATATGGGTCAATTTTCATTCTTCTACAGGTTGACATCCAGTTGTGCCAGCACCATTTGTCGAAGATGCTTTCTTTCTTCCATTGTATACTCTTAGCTCCTTTATTGAAAATAAAGGTTCATAGGTTTGTGGGTTAAAGTCTGGGTCTTCTATATGATTCCATTGGTCGACTTCTCTGTTTTTATAACATTACCAAGCTTTTTTCAATACTGTAGCTCTGTAGTAGAGTTTGAAGTCAGGGATGGTAATGCCTCCAGAAGTTCCTTTATTGTATAAAATTGTTTTGGCTATCCTGGGTTTTTTGTTTTTCCATATAAAGTTGATTATTGTCCTCTCAAGGTCTGTGAAGGATTTTGATGGGACCTTGATGGGGATTGCATTGAATCTGTTAATTGCCTTTGGTAGAATTGCCATTTTTACTATGTTGATCCTCCCAATCCACGAGCAAGGAAGGTCCTTTCATTTTTTGTATGAAGTATTGCCTAACTTTGTGATAGATGAGAAAGTAATAGAGTATAATTAACAGTTTAAGTGTTCATTTATATGTAGTCAAGGGGCTATTCAGAATGTATAAGAAAACTGATATTGAAATTTGCCCCTAGGCATGCATTTTCATAATCAGTTTGATAATTAATGAATTATGGGTAACATTTGAACTACAAAGATGACTGATTTATCTTGGATTTTACTTTAATGTGTGAATGTAGGATAAAAGATGCACATGTGGGGAAAATGTGTCTGTCACTGTGTGTGTTTGTAAAATTTCACATATAATTTTTAGCTTATTTCATAAATGAATAATGCTTATATTTCCTAGTAAAATATGATCATTGAAGTTTAGGTAGATTATTTTTGTGATGAGCATCAGAGCAACAGAGTAGAGTAGTTTGGTGACATTTTAAACTCATCTGAATTTATCATAATAAAGAAGATACTGTAGCATTTAATAGTCATATCACTTCATAAAGACTTAGTAAACAGGCCCTTTCTTGCTCCCCGGCCATCTTGGTGGCTGGTCTCGGTTGGGGTCCCTCCCACACCTAAGGCAGGAAGATGGTGGCAGCAAAGAAGACGAAAAAGTCTCTGCAGTCGATCAACTCTCGGCTCCAGCTTGTTATGAAAAGTGGGAAGTATGTGCTGGGATACAAACAGACTCTGAAGTTGATCAGACAGGGCAAAGCGAAATTGGTGATCCTTGCCAACAACTGCCCCGCCTTGAGGAAATCTGAAATAGAATACTATGCCATGTTGGCTAATACTGGTGTCCATCACTACAGTGGCAATAACATTGAGTTGGTTACAGCGTGTGGAAAATACTACAGAGTATCCACATTGGCCACCATTGACCCAGGTGATTCTGACATTATTAGAAGCTTGCCAGAACAGACTGGTGAAAAGTAAAAAAATTTCCTTTAATAAAACTTTACCAGAGCTCCTTTTTAAAAAAAAATATTTAGTAAACATTATCAACAGGCACTTATTAATTTTCTCAATACTTTGAGAATAAAGGCTGTCTGTAATTAACATATATTTGTATCTTTGAATTTATTGAGTTCTCTTACAATTCATATGTCTTATTTTTATTTTATAACTTGTAAAAATCTCAAAATCATGCAAAGTAGTGTTAGTTATAAATCTCAATGTGTTCATTCAGATTCAGTAATTATCAGTGTATAGCTAAAGTGGCTTTATGAATACTGACACCAATTTATCTCCTATTGTGTCTTCTTTTGCAGAAAATTTCAGTTATTCCTCATTAAATAATTTACGGACAAGTCAAAGATTTACAAAAGAAACACTTAAGTTCTAAAATCTGACTTTTTGGGTAATGATTTTTATATTTTGGTCTGGAGAGATTGGTCAGTGGTTAAGAGCACTGGCTGCTTAACCAGAGGACCCAGGTTCAATTCTAAGTATCCACATGATAGTTGGTCAAAACACTAACACCAGTCCAAGTGGATCCACTGCCCTCTTCTGACATCTGCAGTCATCAGTACACAATAATTTATAGACACACAGGTGGTGCACAGACATATATTCAGGCAAAACACCCATACACATAAATATACAAAGAAATATATTTTACATTTTAGTGAATTTTAGTTTTCAGATTTTCACATTTAGACTGTTCAGGTGGGTAAAATCTGAGCATATAATTAAAATCTTAAAAACCTCCAAACTTTGAAATAATTATAGTCACAAATATATGCATAAAGAATATTTGATATGTATAAATAAAACATGGAGATTCTTCATTTGTTTTGATTTAACTTTAGAACATGCATTTAGTGTGTGTGTGCGTGCACGGGCATGTGTACATGTGTGCATGTGTGCATGCACGCAAGTGTGTTGCTGGGTGTGTGCTTGCCTGGTTTGTGTTTGCAAGTGAGAGGACAACTTGTGAGTTTCAGTTCTCCCTTTCTACCACATGGAGTCCAGGCTTGGTAGCAAGTATGCTTTTTTGCTGAGCCATCTTCATAGACCCTGTTTTGATTCTTTTCTTTTATTGAAGATGGATTTTTTCTAATATGCTCTATTCTGATTATGATTTCTTCCCCCTGCTCCTCTGAGTTCCTTTCTAGCTCCCCTCCTATCCATATCCACCTTTTTCTTCATCTTATTTGAAAACAAACAGGATTCTAAGAAATAATAACATAAATTATTTACTATAATATATAAAACAAAAACTAACATTAGAAAACAAACAAGGAAAAGATCAAAGAAAAGCCACAAGAAACAGATATAGATCAACTCATTCATTGGCAGACTTTGGTATATTCCACAAAACTTGACGTCATAATATATGCATAAAAGGACAAGAGAAAGTAATTGTGTATATGTATGTGTATGTATATGTGTGTAGTATATATTATGTATGTGTATTGTATACAACTAAAATTTAAAAATATGATGAGTTAAAAAAAAAGCCCAGACATGACATTATTTGAAAAGGACCTACATTGAGTGTGTTTTCTTTTGGCATTGAATGTGTTTTCTAAAAATGCAGCCTACCCTTACGAGTAGTTTGTTTCCCCAGTGAGACTCAAGGATGAAGAAAACTAAATTTCTATTTTGCAAGTGATTATCAGTTGGAGAGAGCTTCTGGGGAGGGATGGGGATATGTGTTGACTTCTCCTTTCACCTATAGGACCCAATCTGGTGCACACCCATGCAGGCCTTGACCATGCTATGTCAGTCTCTATTCATATGTGCATCAATCCTATTGATTTAGAGACTCCTATTTCCATAGTGTCCTCCATCCCATCTGGCTCTTATACTCTTTCTGCCTCCTCTTGCAAAAAGTTTCCTCAGCCCAGAGGGGAGGAATATGATAGTTCCAAGATATCTCTATCATATTGTATGCCTGTGTATATCTGTATTTGTTCTCATTTGCTGCAGGAGGAAGCTTCTCTGATGATGACTAACCAAGGCACTGATCTATGAGTGTAACAGAATGTCATTAGGAGTAATTTTACTGCTATGTTCTTTTAGTAGAAAAGTAATATTTGGTTGTATCCTAAGTTATTGGGCTATCTAGTCTCAGAGTCTTGGTCTCCCAAGCAATGTTGGTTATGAGTTCCATCTCATGTAGTGGGCCTTAAGTAAAATCAGATATTAGTTGGTCATCCCTATAAGCTTTGTGGCACCATTGCACTAGCATATCTTGCAGGCAGGACACTGTGGTGTGTTCAAAGGATTTGTAGCTGGGTTTGAATTTATGTTTCTTTTTTGATAGTATGCAAAGTTCTTTCCTGTACCAAAGATACTAGCACATATGGATAAAGACTGTGAATTGTGTAGGTGATCTCTTCAGCAGCAGACCTTGCTGTTAATTGGTATAAAGCAATCAAGAGTCTTGGCAGCAGCCTGGGTTGTTCATGTATTTCCATGAAACCCTTTTGTCCAACAATGTAATTAGATGTAAACCAATCCCAGGACTAGAATCTTAATTTGGTGTTAGGACTCTGTCTTTCGCAGACATTTCATTTAGATTGAATTCACATGTGTATATATTTTAGGAAGCTTCTACTGTATTTCCATACTACCACACAAATGGCTCTTAATTTTAGCTGTCATTCCTTGTATTCCTTCCTTTGTTTCCTTCCCCACTTGTGTCTCCAATTACAGTTTCCCCACCCCATCCATCCATCACTGTCTGTCATATTTACTTTCCTAGGAATATCTATTTGTCTCCTTACCACAGTACTTTATATTTTATATCTATATATAATATATAACATATATAACCTTGGTGGTTTTATAGATTGTGGCTTGTTTAATATTGATTTAAGAGCTAATATGCAAACCATATTTATTGAGCTCTACATTTTTCTCTGCTCCCCTCCCTGCCTTTACCCTCCCCTCCAACCCTCTCCCAAGGAGCATTTCTTTAAGTGCTTCTAAGCCATTTGAGTTTACTATATTGATTATTCTCTTTATATCTGTAATTCATTTTTAATTGAGTTGTTTTCTTGATCCCTAGTTTTTTAGTTCTTTATTTTATTTTTGATATTAGCCCTATATTAGATGTGTATTTGACAAAACATATTTTTCCATTCTGGAGGCTGCTGTTTTGACTAAATGACAATGTTCTTTGCTGTGTGGAAACTTTTTAGTTCCATGATGTCCCGTATGTTATTTATTTTCATGCCTGTGTTAATAGTGTTCTATTTAGAAAGTCTTTTCCTATGCCAATGAGTTCAAGACTATTCCCTATTTTCTTTTTTATCATATTAAAAATCACAAAGATTATAAAAATAAAATTATGATACACTTCTATCTATGGTTGCTTTTAAGTTCTTTATTTTATAACATTCTGTAGTAGGAGCGGCAGGGCTGCGTTCCTGCCACCCAGCTCCCGGCTGCCTTTTTGTAGTAGGAGCTACGGGCTGTGTTCCACTGCCTGGCTCTTGGCCACTGGCTAGCTTATGCCCCGAAATAACAACACACAAACTGTATTCATATAAACACTGCTTGGCCCATTTCTATTAATGTGTGTAGCACCACGAGGTGGTGACTCACCAGGGAGATTCTAGCCTATGTCTATCTTGGGTAGGAGCTTCATTGCATCTGCCCTGGAGAGCAGAGGCATGGGTCTGAGCTCACTTCTTCTTCCTCCCAGCATTCTGTTCTGCTTACTCCACCCACCTATGTTCTAACCTATCAGGCCAAGCAGTTTCTTTATTAATTAACCAATGAAATCAACAGATTGATATGACACTCCCACATCAACATTCTTTTGCTGTAATATTTTCTCATTTGTCTTACATTTTTTCTAAGATGATTCATTTAACTAGGAATTCAAAATATGCTCCTAAACTATAGCTGGTTAAAGTCTTTTTAAATCTTACTTCTCCTTTTCTTTATTTTTCCATTCTAATTTATTGTAATTGAAAAAACTAAACTTCAGTTTTATAGAATCTTTTATTACATTTATTTTCCCTATATACCTTTTACACTGGTATTTTATAACAAATATATACTTTAAACAAGCTATTTTTGTTCTTTTGAATTTGTCTTAGAGTTTTGATTGCTTTGAAGAGACAATGTGACCATACAGTTATAAATGAAAACATTTAAATGGAGGGGCAATCTTAACAATTTCAGAGGTTCAGTCCATTATCATAATGGAGGAGAGTATGGCAGGATGCAAGCACATGAAGTGCTGGAGCTGAGAGTTCTACATCTTGACTCAAAGGCAACAGGAAGTTAGCTTGAGCAAAAGGTACCTCAAGGTCTACCCTCACAATGACACTTTCTCCACCAAGGCTACACCTGATAATGCCACTCACTTGGGAGGGGCATTTTCTTTCAAACCACCACAGAGATCTCTCCTAAACACGAAATTTTTATGCTTATAATTCTTCAAATACTAATTCTATATTAAATTTGCTGAACATAGCATTAGAGAGAATCAATGGAAATACCTCAGGTCACTTTAGCTTTTACTTTCATTTTTGTCATGCATTCATCACATTACAATGAAAGGAATGTGGCTCAAAGAATAACCATTTATATGATTAAACAGAGAATTATCTGAAAAAAATGGTAGTAGAGAAATGTACTATATTCAACTTCTTACCATTAATGTCTGTTTTAAGGTGACTTTTCAGTTTTACTGAAATATTTATCTTTATTTATATTTAACTTTAATTTACTCAAGACAAACTTATATAAAAATGATAACAACACTACTTTATAAGCACGTGGGAATTTTACATTCATTAAATTACTTTTTCTATATAATTTTCATTGATTCTTTTCATCAGAGAATATTTTGATTTTATTATGTGCACTCAGTGTTAAAAATCAAGTCTGCACCAGGTTAGAACATGGAACATTATCAAACCAAAAGTGTAGTAGTGTTTCTTTCAAGAGTAAAGAAAATGAAGACTTTTTGCTTGTTTCTTTGAGACAGGGTTTTACTTTGCATCTCAGACTGGATTGGTGCTCATGCAACCAAGGCCAACCTTGAACACATAGTCCTCTGGTTTCAGTCTCTCAGGTGCTGAGATTACACTATGGTTCTAAGTAAAGCAAAAGCACTTTCTGTGTTTCAACAACTTACATGATGCCTTATCCTCTAGTTTTGTTTGTATATTTTATTAGGATCTGTTATGTTAATTTAGTTTTCAGAGTGTGGCTGAATTATTCATTTAATAGTTTTAAGTTTTGTGTTCTAGTAAAAACAAAGTTACTTTTTCTTAGTTATATTATGTGAATTTCATGTGTGTAAGTATAATGATATATACTATAAAATGGTATCAGTAGTATCAGTCTTCCCAGAATCTTTATTAGATTAATCCTTTGGTCATATACACTAAAAGCAATCTATGATTGGTATTTAATCAAGAAAATAATGATTGCCATAAAACATTTTCAGGGGTGGTGATATGATCCTGCTTCATATACACTCAAATTTTTCTTTATTTTGAGACAGGGTCTGCAGCTGATCCAAAATTCACTAGTTAGAGTAGGTTATCCTTGGACTCTGCCTTCTTCTGCCCCCTGAGTGTTGGAATTAAAAGTATGTGACATGACATCTAGCATAACATTCATAAACCTTTAAAAGTACAACTTTTATGAAATCAAGAACATGCAAGGACACAGTTCTTTAAATATGAAAACTTGAGCATTTTGGAATGGTGAAGGCATACTTTTTCTACTCATTAAATTTTCTTTGTAGATAATTACCAAAATTACAAAATTGTAAGTGTTTGCTTCTATTAAAATTGAGAGCTTTGGTACTGCAATATAATTATTAAAATGCAAATAAGGTGGTAGTATGTAAGTCGATGAAGGAATCTGATAAAACTTTGAGAAAAGAAAATCAAACAAATGAAATAATGAGAAAACTACTTCTACTTCAGTTAGCAATAAATAAGTAAATGTATTGAATGCCTAGTTTATCAGCATAACATGTTAAACTTTATGTGTCTTGAAGTATGATTAATACATATTAATTTCATTTAAAACTTCACTGTTTAATAGTTGAGTATAATTATGTATTATGAGAGAATTGTCTTCTTGGTGTTTGTTGTACCAAACTATACATTTGAGAAGTATGAGGAATGATACATAGAAAACACAGTAGTCTTGTTTTTTGCTTGTTTGTTTGTTTGTTTTGGAGGAATGGATTTAGACTGAGAAACCATGGCCATAGTTTTTCTATTGGATTCCATTTTAGTGCATATCCACTATATTCTGAATAATCTTATTTTTCCACTTTAATTGAAAACATGTTCTTTTCTCAAACCATATATCCTGATTACAATTTCCCCTTCCTCTATACCTCCAGGTTTCTTTCCACCTCCCCTCCCATCTGGATCCACTCTGTTTTTCATCTCTCATTACAAAATAACAGGTTTCTAAGAGATAACAAGAAAACATAAAAAGTAAATTATAATAAGATAAAAGAAAAAATCACATTGAAGTTGGACAAGGAAAACAAACAGAAGAAAAATGGTCCAAGAAGAGTCACAAGAATCAGAGACCCACTTATTCACATATTCAGGATTCCAATAAAATACTAAGCTTAAAGCCATAACTTATATACAGAGGACCCTGTTCAGATCCTGTACTTAATTTTTCAGTCTCTGTGAGTTCATGTGAACCTTGCTCAGTTGATTTATAGGGATGTTTTCTCCTGGTATTTTCTATTCTGTTGGCTCTTACACTCTTTCCACATTCTCTTCCAAGGGGATTCCATGAGCACTGAGGAGAGGGATTTGATAGGGATATATAATGTAGAACTGAGTGTTCCAAGGTCTCTCTCTCTCTGTTTAATGTTTGCTGTGAGTTTTTGTATTTCTTTCCATATGCTATAGGAGGAAGCTTCTCTGATGATGGATAATTAAGGCACTGATCTATGAATATAGCAGAATGTCATTAGGAATATTTTGTATGTGTATCCAGGGACTGGGCTCCACTCTCTGCATTTTGATTGGCTGTAGTTTTCTATAGTGGCTTCTATCTGTTTCAAATTTGTATCTCTACTTTTAATCAGTCTAATTTCAGCATTGAAAATTTTAACTTTTCCTGTCTTCCATTATTTATTAATGAATTACTATTTGTCAGTAACTATCTGAATGTTTTAAATATATTAGGGGACACTTGCTTAACCTTTCTCTGTCTTCTATACTTCCCTCACTTGTGCATACATCATAACTTCATGTATTATGCTCTTTTTGCAATGCTAAGCTAACTTGAAATAGGGAAGATGGGTTGAATATGAGAGATGTCTCTATATAATAATTTTCTTGTGGTAGGAGTGTGCTGCTGAAACCTGTACAGTTTTATGGTAATATTCCTACTTATTACTATTCTTTCATTTGTTATTTTCTTATTACTATTCTTAATGTCACCTTGGTGTTTAAAAGAATTTTAATACAACCATTCCTTTAATGTTAGAAAGATAACATAGCTAATGACATTTTAATGTTAAAAATACTTGCCATGTTGATGTTCTATGAATACTTTTTAATTGTTCGATTAAGTATAAGAATCCTCAGTTTGTTGACCCAATGTAACCAGCTACTTTTTTATTAACTCACAGAAAGAAACTTTATTTAACCAAACCCCTGGTTTTCTTTGAAATCTATCTTATTGTAAATAACTGTATTTGCTATTACATTTTTAATTTTTACTACTTGCATTTTCATAGTACTGTATGCATACTGATAACTTAAAACTCCCTCCTCCCTACCACCCCTGTCTGCCTTTTCACCTACCCACAAATCTCTCAATCAGTCCCACTCTATTTCTCTGTTGTTCATAGTTATTCATTGTTTTGTATAACTCACCAAAATCAATCAAGGGCGTATGCGTGATTATAGATTTGGAGCTATCCATTGGAGATTGGTAGGATTAGCAGAGATCATACAACTGAAGATAGTGATCTATTCACACCAAGATTCTACTAATAGCCAGTAATTCATAGAAAAATGGGAAGGCACTCTAAGCCCTATCCCTTCATTGACTAATTGTTGATAGAGCTGATCTCATAGACCCAGTGCAGGTAACTACTGTTGATGTCAGTTAAGGATAGCAGTAATTGTTCAGAGTCTAGGCATTTCATCCTATCTTTGTCTGTTATATATTTCTAGTTCCATTTTTCTCAACGTTCCTGGAGTCCTAGAGGGGGTGGTGTAAGTGATATATTTAGGTATGGGTCAAAATCTTGGCTTATGTAGTAGCCATGAGTTCCTGCATTCACCATTATTTATCATAAGGACAAGTTCTCTGATAAGGCTGGAAGCAATTTTATCTATGGATATTATAATAAGTATTTAAAAAGTAGCTTACTGTGTCAGGTTTATGTTTCCTGCATGGGCTTACAACCACTGTACCTGGGATGTTATCCAGACTTAGAATAGCACACGTTAATCCTTGACCCATACCTCCTATGGAGTTTGCTCTTTAATTTATAGAGGGCAGTTGTTTTCCTCCAGTATTCTCAAGCTATTATTTCACAGATCGGCATACCTTGTCTTCCAAATTGTTTCTTTATATTCCATTTATTCTAGTTAATTCTCCTCCTGTCATATATCCTCATGTCCCTAATAGCCCCTGCCATTTTAATTTAACTATCAAGTACTATGACCGTATTCATATTTTTATCACTCTAAGCTTCACCCCATTTCTGCCCCTAGGCAGACCAGAGAAGACAAACTATATGAAAGGGTTAGGGGCTAAGAAGAAGTCTTATAGATCACTCAGTATTCAGTACTCCCTTTCCTCCCACATTCTGATAACTTTCACCAAAATTCTTGCTATTTTACTTTTATATCTCTCTTTCACACTCATACCCATACACAAACAGAAATAATCCAGGTTTTTATCTATGAGAGAAAATGTGAATTTTATTTTTCTAGGTCTGGATTATTTGGTTTAATATGATTACCAGTTATGTCTATATCTTAATCACTTTTATATTGCAATAAAGCACTATGGCGAAGGGTTTTCTTGAGGCTTACAGTTCTAGGGTCCATAGGAGTCTATCACCATCATGACAAGAGCATGGCAGTAGTCAGGCAGGTATGACACTGAAGCAGCAGCTGAAAGCTCACATCCTGATCTGCAAGATGGAAGCACAGCGAGAATGATGTGAAACCACAAAGACTGTACTCAGTAACTTAACTTCTTTGACAAGATCACACCTTTTAATCCTTCCCAAACAGTTTCACCAACAAAGTACTCTAATATATGAACCTATGGGAGCCATTATCATTCAAATCCCCCAAATCTGTTTTCCAAAAAATAACATTTATTCATATTTACAAGTGAACAAAAATACACTATATTTGCCACATTTTGGAAATAGCCTTAATCTCAGCATTCAGAGCATAGACAAGTAAATTGACTGGGAATCTGAGTTTAAGATCTATTTCTGTAATATACAACATGATCAAAGGCAACTTGGGGAGGAAAAGGTTTATTTGACGTATATGCCCCATACTTATAATAGGAGATCATTGAGGGAAGTCAGAGGAGGAACTCAGAGCAGAGGCAAAATCAAGGAGGAAGTCCCTTACTGGCTTTCTACCAGTTCAGCAACCTTTGTTATACTGTCCAGAACCTCCTGTACAGGTGGTTTACCCACTCCACATCTATTAAGAAAATACCCCACAGACATGCTTACAGGTCAGTCTAATAAAAGAAATTCTTTAGTTGAGAATTTCTTCCTAGTTCAGTTTCTATTATTGAAATAAAACACTATGACCAAATGCAATTTAGAATTACTATGTTTATTTTAGTTTACAGTTTATAGTCCATAGAGGAGGGACATCAGACAGAGCAGGACCCTGGTGGCAGGAATTGAAGGGGAGGAGGCCTTGGAAGAGACACACAGCATAGTAGCCTGCTCTCTATGATTTACTCAGCTTCTTTATTATGCAACTCAGGTTCACCTGCCAATGTGGGGCACCACCCACAGTAAAATTAGGCCTCCTGTATACAGCCATCCTATATTCCTTTTCTTATGAATTGTGAGGTTCAGCATTTTTAATATACCTGATGGAGTCATTCTCATGTTCCTTTTGGAGAGCTGTATTAATATTTGGAGCTGAACATAGTGCAATACCAGTGCTCAGAAATTATGACTTTTAATGCTGTCAAGACTTTATTGCAAGATCCTGCCTGTCTCAAATACACAGAAAGATGAGGGTGGGAAGAAAGAACAGAAGACAGAAGATCAAGGTTGTAACGGCGTAAATGAATGCAGTCAGATTGTAAAAATATATACAGCTTTAATGGGGATTTAGACTTACAGAACCACCATTATAAGATAGACCAGGAAAGCAGAAGGGGCAGCTGGGCACACACCCAGCAGATTTATAGGTAAACATTAGCCCGAGGCGAACACACCCCCTAAGGCTGGGCTTAACCCTACACAAGGTAGGGAGGGGAAGAGGGGCAAGGGAAAAAAAAGAAGGAAATTGGGTCTACTCTGCATTTTTAAATCATGTTACTATTGAGTTTTCCTACTGAGTGCTGGAATTCGTCATATATTACACATATTAATTGCTTATCAGTTATATGTTTTATAATTATTTTCTTTTTGTCTGACAATTTTCTCATCACTATGTTGACTGTTTCTTTTTCTGTGTAGAAGTAATTTTTACTTTACACTGGTCCCATTTTAGGAGTGGGTCGTGCCTAAAAATACATTTCCTCACTGTAGTATCCTGAAGCATTTGTGTCCTGTGTTTACTTCTAATAATTTTATTGTAGTAAGGAAATCACTATGTTAATTGAAATAATCTGGGTACAGAAAGACAAATTCTATATGATCTTACTTATTTGTGGAATATGAAAAAGTTGATGTTACCAAAGCTTAGAAGTTGTTGATGCTAGCAGAGGATTGTTTGAAAGTTGATCACTGAGCATTAAATTACTGTTAGATGAGCAAGAAATTCTCAGACACTATTGTATAGCATAGTGACTATATATAAATACTTATTAAAGGCATTTTTAAAACTAGAAGAAATTATTAGTGTTTTGATTGCTAAGAAATTTTAAAGTATATGTAACATATTTATCACCTGATATCATCTTCTTCATTTACTTTTTCAAAGATTGAAGTTCTTGTCATGCAGGTATTTAACTTGTTTGGTTAATATTACACCAAGATATGATTGCTTCTATTTCACTAGGCATTATAAGTCTGTTTAAATTGCTTAACTGATCTTGATTTAACTTTAGAAAATGGTATGTATCTAGAAAACTATCCATTTTCTTTAGATTTCCAATTTGGTGGAGTACGAGTTTAAACTATGTCATTATGATTCTATGAATTCTCATAGTGCCTGTTATGTTCTCCCTTTCTTTTTTTTTAATTTGAAAATTCTTTCTCTGCCTTTAGTTAATTTGACTTGGGATTTGTCGATCTTCCTGATTTTCTCAAAGAATTAACTCTTCATTGTTTCTATAATTTTGTTGGTTTTACTGATTTCAGCCTTGAGTTTGATTATTTCTTGCTGTATACATACTTTGAATGTGGTGTGGCTTCCTCTTTTTTTTCTTAAAATTTCAGTTGTGTTGTTAAGTTGCTAGTGTGGTAATCCTCAGTTTTCTTATGTAGACACTTGATGTTATGAACTTGCCTCTTAGAACCACCCTTATGTTTGACATATCCTGTATGTTTGAGTATAGTGTATTCATTTTTCATTCAGTTTTAGAACGTCTTTAATTTATTTCTTAATTTTTCTTTTGACAATATCTCATTCAGAAATGAGTTGTTTGGTTTATATGAGTTTGTAAGCTTTCTTTTGGTTTTGTGCTAAAATAGGATATAGGGTGTGATTTCAATTTTCTTGTCCTTGTTGAGAGTTGCTTTGTGTCTTAAGTATGTGGTCAGTTTTCAGGAAGTTCCGCAAGGTGCTACAGAGGAAGAATTTTCGTTTGTGTTTGGATCAAATGTTCTGTAAATACTTGTTAGGTCCCTTTGTTTTATAATGATAATTAAATCCAGCAATTCTCTGTTTAGTTTTTATCTTACTGACATATTTATTGGCAAGAGTGGGATATTGAATTGTCTCTTACTGTCAATGTTGAGGGACAATATATAATTTAAGCTGTAGTAGTGTTTTTTTTTTTTTTTTTTAACAAATGTGGATGTCCTTGTATTTGGGGCATAGATGTTAAGGATAGCAATGTCCCTGTGGTGGTTTTTGCTTTGATGGTTCTATAGTGTCCTTCTCTCTCTCTTTTGATTAGTTTTGCTTTGAAGTCAATTTTGTTGGGTATTAAAATACTTACACCTCTTGTTTCTTGGGACCATTATTTATGATATCTTTTTCCATTCTTTTTATCTTTTTACCCTGAGGTGATATCTTTTTCTTGTTGTTAAGTTGTGTTTCTCTGATGCAGCAGAAGGATGGGTCCTGTTTGGTATCTATTCCGTTTGTCTTATTTTTTTAATTGGAAAATTGATACCATTGATTTTGAAAGGTATCAATGAGCAGTATTTGTTGATTAGTATTATTTTGTTGTTGTTTTGATGGTAGTGGGGTATGTGCACACATTTTCCTTCTTTTGATACTCTGGTCTGAGATTATTTATTCCCTGTGTTTTCTTGCTTATTGTTAACCTCTAGGTTGGAGATTTCCTTCTAGCATCTTCTGTAGGTTCAGATTTGTAGATAGATATTGCATAATTTCAATTTTATTTTGTAGTATCTTATTTTCTCTATCTATTGTAATTAGATATTTTTGCTAGATCTAATATTCTGGACTGGCATCTCTGGTCTCTTAGAGTCAAGCCCCCTTTGGCTGAGAAGTCAGGTGTTATTCTGCATTTATATGTTACATGGTCTTTTCCCCTTGAAAATTTTCATAATATTTATTTACTCTGTATGTTTAGTGTTTTGATTATTATGTACTGAAGGGACTTTCTATTCTGGTTCAATCTTTTTGGTGTTATATGTGTTTTTTGAACCTTGCTAAGCATCTCTCTCTTTAGGTTATTTGATGAATGGAGATATTGGGTGCTTAAAAGAAATCTCACACTGTCTCAGAAATGAGAGATAGACAATTATTTATTTAAGGGGAAAACTTACAAATCAGGATTCTCTGCTTGAATGATGGATGAAGATCCAATCCAAAGCAAGCCAAACAAGCGAAGAGGGCCAAGAGGGGTGGAGAGAAGAAGGGGGCTGATGTGCTTCGGCATCTGGGTAAATAGTCTATGAGGCCATGCCCCAGTGGCAGGTAAACCTTCCTGTAACACCTCCCCTTTTTGTTTAAATAAGACAGTTCTAAACTTAATACAAAATTATATAAAATAAGAACAAATATCCTATTCTAAGAAGCTTAAGTCTTGTATAATAAAAAAACTTGGCTAAGACACAAGAGGAAAGTAACAACACTTATCTAGTCTTCAACCCCATGGAAGATCCAAGAAGGGAAATAATGTTACCTGAGTGATTAGGAAGTGCAATCAAGCAACTTCCAAAACATGGAACAAATGACAGAGACAACTGGCTACCTGGACAATCACCCAAATTCTCAGTTGCAACATTGAGGCAACCAACTTTGGCTAAGGCCTAGAATAACTGACAGACTTGGCAAGATTTGACAGTTCTGCTTATCCATTTCTGGATACTATGTATTTTGTCAGTGGTTGAGGTATGGGCAGTTCCTTCCCCAAAGGCTGGTTTTTCCAAGAAGAAAACAAGCTCCAAGTGGAGTATCTTTGGTGCTCAACATTCTCTCAGGAATAGATCCGTGTTGCCAGGAGCAATTGTGTCTCACTTAAACACAATTCTAAGTTATTTAAATGCCATTTTCTACAGCTCTTTGAAATGATTGAAGATTATCATACAGAATATAATCTCTATCTAAAGAACCTGATTAGTCTAACTATAAATATGAAAAATATAGATGACTATTGATCTATAATTTTTAATACCTATATAGCTTCAAAACTAAGACAAAAAACAACTGTGCAATGAGGACAATGACCTCCAAATGTAAAAAATGTATAAGTATCTTGATCAGAGGTAGAAATGTATACTGCAATATGGTAAATATATATATATATATAAATGCATAAAAATATTTTAAACAGGTAGAAGCATGCATGAATACAATATTCAATATATTTTAATTTTGTATTAATATACAAGAATCTATACCAATGTAATTGTTTAGAAATAATAACTAACAAATACCAATCTATTATCCCATCATCCAGTTTTCCCACTTTTTTTAAAAGAAGATCCTTGAGCTTATAAAATTGCTCTTCCAACCCTCAGCTGTATACCAATTATAATCAACCCCTAAATGATGTCCCTAAGCCTGGGGACAAACTTTCCTGGGAGAGGGGACATCGTCTTCTAGAATTACTTCTAGCTGTCATGGGGGTGATGTTCTTTCTAGGGGATCCTGTGAAAGTAAAGTGATGGTTAAATTTCAAGATTAATGTCTGGTAAGATGACAAATAGTCTCTGAGTGTTTTGTGGAGGTCTGGCTAGAATGTCGTAAAAGATGTGCACCATTTCAGCTAACCAAGTTGGAACCATCTTGTGCAGCTGGTACCCACAACAGGTCTTGTAGTAGCGCTATCAGTATCATCATATCAATCAGGTTGAGTTGTTGTTGTGGGACCCCATCTTTCTGAAATCTTCAAAGATTACTGCAGGAAAATTCATTGTTCATTGTGGAAAACTTAAGCATTATTTATATAGATATGTACAGACATATATATTCAATGAAAGGTATGATAAAGACAAAAATAGATATGAAGAAAATAAAGATGTTTTCTAAACTCATTTTTCTTTCTGTCCCATATCATGGCTTCTGACATGAGACAGAAACTCTAGGATTTTCTCTTAACAACAGGCTTAGAATTAGAGAGGGACCGAGCCAGTGTCCAACTCCAAAACCAGCTCTCTAGACACACACACACACACACACACACACACACACACACACACACACACACACACGTATATTTTGAACATTTTTGCTTACAGAACATATTCGATTGTCTTGCTGATCCTTATTGGGTAGTAATTTTTTCCATCTGGCAGTATTCAAACATGCAGGGTCTCTTGAATTCTTTAAAGATGAATGTTTTCCTGCAGAAATAAGAACAGAACCCTACCCCCATTCTATATGCTGTTCTTACCACCTGTATGATTATCATCATCATTGTGGATGAGTTGTCATTTCTCCTTTCCAAGAGGTTTCTCCTCTTCAAACCAAACCTTTATTAATTTTGATAGTATCCACAATTTGGAAACAAGAGAAAAAACCCCTTTCCCAACGTAGCACATCTTCTGGCTTCCATTGAGAGGTCAGCACATCCTTGAAATAAACTAGTTGATTTAATTCAGCAGATTTTTCCATTATCCAATTCTTTTTGCTGTTGTTGTCCCTTCCTCATTAGCATTAAGAAAATTCAAGGTTAATAAGGCATTATGTAATCTATTTCTGGAGGCATTTCCCACCCCTTTCTGTTTGCTTAACTTATCCTTTATAGTTCAATTTGATCTTTGTATAACTGCTTGACCTGTAGGATTGTGTGGTATACCTGTAACATGCTTAATATTATAATAAGCAAAAAAATGTTTCATTTTCCTGGAGACATAAGCTGGATCGTTATCTGTCTTTATTTGTGCAGGTATAACCATGATGGCCTTAACTTCTAATAAATGTGTTATTACTGAATCAGCTTTTTCTGAGTTTAAAGCAGTTGCCCACTGAAAGCCTGAATAAGTGTCAGTGGTGAGATGTACATATTTTAATTTTCCAAATTCTGAAAAGTGGAAAACATCCATTTGAGTACCCTTTGGGTTGGTTCCTGCAGGTAGCAGTGTTTGGTTATATAAAGAGAAAATAGGACATCTCCTTATAATCTCCTTATCTTGTTGCCATGTAACAGAAAACTCTTCTTTAAACCTGTGTTATTGACATGATGTTTTTATGAAATTCTGAGGCCTGCAACATGCTTCCAATCAATAATTGATCAATTTCTGCATTACCTTGTGCTAGAGGACCTGGCAGACACATATGGTGGGATCGGATATGTGCTATGTACATAGGACAAAGCCTATTCCTTATTATGTTTTGCACCTGGATAAACAATAAAGTTAATTCTGTATCATCTGGCGTAAATTCAGCAGTTTCAATATGCAAGATAACTCTTTCTGCATATTGTGAATCAGTAACTATATTAAGAAGTTCTTTACAATCCCTTAGCACCATAAGAATGGCATATAATTCTGCCTTCTGGTTAGAATTACAAGGGCTCTGTTCTATCTTATTCAATTCGTCTGATTTGTAACCTGCCTTCCCTGATTTATTAGCATCACTATAAAATGTATGGGCTCCAGTTATTGAAGCATCACGTACAATTTGAGAAAGAATCCAAAAAGTTCTCTTTATAAGGTTAAGTCTATCACTTTTGGGATAGTTGCTATTAATTTCTCCAAAAATTTAACACAAGCTCTTTGCCATGGTCCATTGTCTTCCCATAACTTTTTTATTTAATCAGTAGTGAAAGGCACTATAATTTCTGTTGGGTATGTACCTGTTAGTTGACAAAGTCACAATTCACCTTTTATAATTAATTCAAAGACTTTTTCCACATAAGTTTTTAATTTTTTACTTGGTTTATGTGGTAAAAAGATCCATTCTAAAATAATATCTTCTTTCTGCATTATAATTTCCATAGGAGAAATTCTTGATGGCAATATGACTAGAATACAACTAAGATTTGGATTCACTCTATCCACATGTGCCTCCTGTAATTTTTCCTCAACCATTGTCAGTTCCTTTTCCGCTTTAGCTGTTAATTCTCTGAGACTATTTAAATCTTTATCACCATCTAAGGTTTTGTTTAAATGAATTATTAGATCAGGTGTTATCCCAACAGCCGGTTATAGACTAGAAATGTCTCCCAACAATCTTTGAAAGTCATCAAGAGTCCTAATCAGTCTCTCCTAATTTGTGCCTTTTGTGTTCTAATCTTCTGTAAACCTATTCTGTCACCTAGGTAATTAACAGAATCTCCTCTTTGAATCTTTTCAGGAGCAATTTGTAATCCCCATGTAGGCGAGACTTTCTTTACTTCTTCAAACATCCTTTCTAAAGTATCTATATTTGAATCAGATAACAAAATGTCACCCATGTAATGTTAAATTATAGACTTAGGAAATTGCTAACGTATTATTTCCAATGTCTGACTTACAAAGAATTGACACAGGGTGGGTCTATTGAGTATTCCCTGTGGGAGGATATTTCACTGGTATCTCCTAGTAGGCTGAGAATTACTATAAGTAGGCACTGTGAAGGCAAAGTTTTCTCTAGCCTTTTCTTGTAAAGGTATAGTGAAGAAGCAATCTTTCAAATCAATAATAAAAGAGGCCATCCTTTTGGTAACAGAGAAGACAGAGGAATTCCAGACTGTAGAGGGCCCACAGGTTGAATTACCTTGTTGACAGCTCTTAGATCTGTCACCATTTTCCATTTACCAGATTGTATTTTTACAACAAACACGGGAGACTTCCAAAGGCTAGGTGATTCCTCAATATGTCAAGCATCTAATTGTTTATGTATCAATTGTTCTAAAACCTGCAATTTATCTTCAGCTAGAGGCCATTGCTTAACCCATATTGGCTTCTCAAGTTAGCCATTTTAAAGGTAGGGCTGTTGGTACCTCTAAAGGTTTGTTAGTTGTTTTATGTTCTTGTACAGCCTAAATGGCTATTGACCTTTGTTCATAGTACCTCATTACATCCTTTCCAGAGTTATGAGTTCCTGAGAATGCAGGAATGTTAATCTGGGTATTCCATTGCTGTAACAGGTTATGGCCTCATAAATTTATTTCAATATCAGCTACATATGGCCTCAGCTTTCCTGTTTGACCTTTTGGACCAATACAGTCAACCCATCTCGTGCTTTGTTTAACTCGAGATATAGTTCCAATTCCTAGTAATTGAACATCTGCCTCTTGAAGAGGCCTATCTGGATTACATGATTCTGGAGTAATAATAATCCGCTTCTGTGTCTATCAAGCCAACAATTACAATTCCATTTATATACACTCTCAGCTTTAGTCTCTGATCATTTATAGAAGTTTGCCAAAATATATGCTTCTTATTTCCTATTTGAATTTCTGACTTATCATCCAAATTTGAGCCATCATTTAGAACATTATGGTCTTGCAGAGAAGATTCTAGAGTTTTTAATTTTCTTGGTGTGACATGTCCTCCATGGTTACTGGTAACGACTGGGCCACTTTTGGCTTGGGGGCCTACAAGAGGTCCCTCAAGGAGTTTCCCAATGGTATCGGGTTGCCTTGACTGTCTGTTGTTGACCTGCATTCATTGGTCCAGTATCATCTTTTACCACACCTCCTACATATACCTGAAGGCCGAGGTTTCCTATTCTTGCCATTCCGAGATTAGGTATTATTCCTAGAAATTTCTTGCCTGCAATTGCTTTTCGGATGTTCTATTTTACCACAATTAAAACATTTGGCAGTTTGACGTCTCTTCATTGCTTTGGAAATGGCTTCTCCTACCTAAGATTCATCATTATAGTCAAACACATCAACGTTCATTGTATGATGAATCCATTCATCCATAGGTGGTGATCTACATCTTAAATGCCCAGTTATCTTTTTGCATTCTAAGTTTACATTTTCAAAAACCAGAGATTCAAGAATTATTTGTCTAGCTTCTGGGTCTGTTACTACTATTTGCATAGCCTTAATTAATCTTTGTAAAAAGTCAGTAAAGTGTTCTCTCTGTCCCTGCCTAACACTGGTATATGGTTCAATCATTTTCTCTACTTCTTGTATCCTCTCCCAAGCATTCAAGGCTGCTTTTTGGCATAGGGACAATACTTCTTCATCGTAAAGAGCTTGGACCTGTGGATCAGCATACAGTCCTATGCCAAGAATTTGATCTTTGGAAACCTCCACACCTTTTGCTCTTCCTTGTTGTTCTATATGTTTGGATTCTTCTCTGAAATAAATTCCAAACATCAAGCAAGGTCCATCATGCAGGACTGCTAAAACTAACTGAAAGAAATCATGGAGGGTAGCTCTAAAATTAGAAGCCCAAGTCCTTATCATTTCCTTAACAAATGCAGAGTGGAAGCCATAAGAAACAACTGCTTGCTTTATTTCTTTTAGATCATTCATTCCTATTGGCATCCATCTAGCTTCTTTGACTCCCTTCAAGCCTTTATAAGTTGACGCTTTGTCAGAGTAAATTGCAGGGTATGATGTTAAATCCTGGGTAAACCATTTCTGACAGCCGGTGATGACATTGTATCTTGTCCTTGTGCCTTCTTACCCTGTTGACCAGCTCCAATAATTTCCTCAATCATTTTAAATCTTTTTATCATTGTCTCATAAAGCCTGAATATCCTGACCTGCATATGTTTTTAGTGATTTCCCTAAGGTATCAGTATTCTGTTCCCCACTCTACATCTGTGATTACAAGGTCTTAATCTTTCCCTTGAAAGATAACATCTCCTTGAACTGTTCATGGATATTGTTTAGATTGCCATCCTGGTTGTACATTCTGTCTGTTACCTTATCAAAACTTTATGATAACTTCTGAACATCAAATTCAACAGCAAGAATCCTTTTGGGTAACTTCCTAGTACTCTTAGATATGGAGTCAATTTTGCCTATTATCACTTGTTCAGAAAATCTCTGATTTTTGATTATATTAATCCTGTCAACTATTCCTCCTTAATGAGATAATATGGAGAAGAAAACTGAAATCTAATAACCATTAAATCGAGGTCCCTTCATAGTCATATAGGCCTCATGTAATGCTTTTCAATGTGGTAGCAAAAAATGCAGCAAAAGTCACATTAGAAACAAAATCTGCCATTTTACCTCTTAACCAGCAGATGGTGCTATTTCCAAGTCGCGACTGGAATCAATGCAATGGTGACAATACAGGTCCTGTGATAAAACCTGCCTTGGTACTTGTTAAAAAACTGGGGAAAAGTGAGTTGCCCCAAAGATATAGATGTAATCAAATCAATTCCATACATGGTGCAAGAAACCCAGAGTCTGGGGGCAGAGAACAGAAACCCAGAAGCTGCACACACTGGGTGGCAGAGGCTGGCAAACAGCGCTTCTAATCATGCAGCCAGCTGTCACAATGAATACTCCTTGTGGCAGGGATTTTGGCGGGAAATCCGGCCCGTGAAGCAGGCAATCCACCTGAAAGTCATGGAGTTTAAATCCACATGGGGTACCAGGTGATGGCTGGAGATATTGGGTGCTTAAAGGAAATCTTACACTGGCTCAAAACTGAGAGATATACATTTATTTAAGGGGAAAACTTACAAATCAAGATTCTCTGCTTGAATGATGGTTGGAGATCCAATCCAAAGCAAGCCAAATGAGTGAATGGGGACAAAGGGGGTGGAGAGAAGAAGCAGGGCAGATGTGCTTTTGCATCTGGGTAGTCTATGAGGCCAAACCCCAGTTGGCAGGTAAAACTTCCTGCAGCAGTTATTAACATTTTCTTCTATGAGTTTGTTGGAAATATTTTGTGTGACTTTGCCCTTGATTTTTTTTCTCCTTTTTTCTATTCCTAGTCTTAGTTTTTGTCTTTCATAGTGTCCCAGATTTCCTGGCTGTTTTGTCCCAGGGTTACTTAAGATTTTACATACTCTCTCATGTCTTCAAAGCCCAAGATTTAATCTCTTCCATCTCTTTTGTTTTGTTTGTAAGACTTGCCTTGAGATCCTGTTAATATTCCTAAATTTTTCATTTTCAGGTTTCCTCCAGTTTACATCCTTTATTAGTTCTATTTCTACTTTCAGGATTTGATCAGTTTTATTAATTTCTTTCCACTGTTTGCTTGTGTTTCCACAGATTTCTTTAAGTAACTTACTCATTTTCTCATTATGGATCTCTATCATATCCATAAAGAATATTTTAAGATCTCTGTCTTTTGCTTCAGACATATTTCAATACTCAGGCATAAAATAAGTCATTAAGAATTAGTTTAATATTGTGTTCATTTAGCAGAATAATAGTAGTAAGTTCTCTCCTAGGTCCTATGATCTGTCTGGCCACAGGTTCTTGGTCCATAATGGTTCAAGTTATAGGTTAATTACTCTCAAGATGTTCATTCCACTATGATACCAAGCCAGTCATTATTACAGTTCATAGGTAGTTCACATGACTACATAAGATTGATGATTGCTTTCTTTATCTACTTGTATCACATTCATAGCATCTTCCAGTAATATAAGAGATGGCCTGTTTTAATGTCTAAGCTATTATGGATATCATTAGAAATTTTTTTCTGTGTTAATGAGTTCAAATATATTTCATACTCTCTCATCTATAAGACATGGGGTATCAAGTCTTATGCTGAGGACTGTGTTCCATTTGAAGTTGTTTTGTACAGTATGAGAGCTAAGAATAAATTTAATTCTTTTATACATAGCTATCCAGTTTGTTAAGTAGTAGATGCTGAAGACTGCTGTTTTTTCTCCAATATTGTTTGTGTCATTTGATGTTTTTGTGGGACTCCTAGTGATAGAAGCAGGCCATGTACCTATCGCTTTGACTGGTTTCCAGGAAACTATTTTTCATCCTGGGTTACCTTAATACAAGGTAGGAGCTTAGTCCTATCTTAACTTGATATGCTATGCTTTGTTGATACGCATGGGAGACGTGACCCTTTCTAAACAGAAAGAGAGGGAAAGAGAGGATTAGTGGATTTGGGGGATGGGAGAGAGATTGGAGGAGAGCAACGAAGTGAAACTGTGATTGGGATGAAAATAAATGAATAAATTTAACTAATAAAAATCAGGTGGACTTAAAGTGCATTGACGTAATTTTGGATCTATCATTCTGTTCTAATCAATGTTACCTTTTTATTCCAGTTTCATTCCAGTTTCATGATATTTTTACTATTATAGCTATGAATTACAACGTTAAATCTAAAATACTGATGTCACCACAGTTTTTGTCATTGTTCTTGATTGTTTCAGTGATATTTTTATTTATATAAAATGTATTCAAAAGAATACATTTTTCTTAGTACTGTTTTCTCTAATCCTTTTACAAAGGGATATTACATCTTTGTTCATACAAGGCATGCCATGCATATGTCATACACACACACACACACACACACAAAACCATTCAAGAAAAATAGTGATTTAGTTAAACGAAGAAAAATGGTACATATATGGCCCAAGCTGGAAATGAACAGTGTTATTTTTCTGACTCTTGGCATAGTTTATTTTTTAATTCCATGTTCATTATATTTTGTTGGAATGGATTTCTTAAAATATTGAGGTTCCAAATATAAAGGTTGCTAAACATTTCATTTTTTGTTAACTAAATGCAGGAAATTGATTGAGTTATACTTAGAAATTGGACAAATAGAATTCTAAACATTTGACTTTAAGAAGGATTTTGTTTTTACTATTGAAAATAATACTACCATGACTATACATTTTTACTCTATGAATAAAAACTTTTCTGACTACTGTAATCCATTTGCATTCTTTCCCAATTTCCAAATATAAAATTTACTTTTATATTACTTAACATTTCATAATTTTTCTATTGTCTTACCTTTTTTTGTATTACTTTCTTTGGTGGCAACATCAAAATCAACTAATGTCGCATATTAATTTTAGAATACCTTTTGTTTTTTATTTTATTTTTTAAAAAAGAAAGGTGAGCATCCAAACAGGCTAGGCTCCCACAAAGCTAGTACATGCAGTAGGATCAAAACCCAGTGCCATTGTCCTTGGCTTCTCAGCAGCCCTCATTGTCCACCATATTCAGAGAGTCCTGTTTTATCCTATGCTTTTTCAGTCCTAGTCCCAGCTGGCCTGAGGGGGGAGGACCTTGGAGTGCCCACAGGGCAGGGAACCCTGACTGCTCTTCAGACTGGAGAGAGAGGGGGAGGGGAGGGGGGAGGGGGAGGGAAAAGAGAGGCAGGGAGGGGCGGAAATTTTTAATAAAAAAAAAACCAGAAAACAAACTCTTTTCATATTACCAATCCCAGTTCCCACTTCCTCCCCTCCTCCCATTCCCTTTACCTTCCTCTCCACCCCACCCCCCATCCACTTCTCAGAGAGGGTAAGGCACATTGCTTCAGTGAAGGTCCAAGGGTCTCCCTTCTGAGCAAGGTATCCATCCAAAGAGAATGAGTTCCCAGAAAGCCAGTAAAAGCAATAGGGGTAAATCCTGGTTCCACTCATAGTGGCCCCACAATCTGCCCCAGCCATACAGTTATCACCTACATTCTGACGCACTAGTTTGGACCTATGCTGGTTCCTTCCCTGTTGCACTGGAGTTAGTGAGCTCCATCCAATTAACTCAGGTGAACTGTTTCAATGGGTATCTCCAACATGGCCTTGACCTCTTTGCTCATATTCTCACTTCTCCTATTCTTTAACTGGACTTTGGGAGCTCAGCCCAGTGCTCAGCTGCAGGTCTCAGCCTCTGTTTCCTTCAGTTACTGGATGAAGGTTCTATGGTGACTTTTCAGATATTATCAATTTGAATACAGGGCAAGGCCAGTTCGGACACCCTCTTATCAAATGCTTAGGGTCTTAGCTGGGGTCATATTTGTGGATTCATGGGAATTTCTCTAGTGCCAGGTTTCTTGCTAGCCCCAAAATGGCTACCTCAATCAAAATACCTCTTTCCTTGCTCTCATCTCTGTCCTTCCTTCATCTCAACTATCCCATTGCCTCAAATTCTCCTCCTCCACTCCCCTTCTCCACTCTACTTCCTTTTCTGCCCTCCCTTCCCCCCACCCCCATGCCCCCAATTTTGTCAGGCAATCTTGTCTATTTACCCTATCCAGGTTGATCTATTTATATTTTTCTTAATGTTCACCTTGTTACCTAGCTTTTCTAGGATCATGAACTATAGGCTCAATATCTTTTGCTTTCCAGGTAGTATCTACTTATGGTGAGTGCATACCATGTTCAGCTTTCTGGATTTGGGTTACCTCACTCTAGATGTTTTTCTTTTTATTTATTTATTTATTTTTCAATTTATTTATTTGTTAAAGATTTCTGTCTCTTCCCCGCCACCGCCTCCCATTTCCCTCCCCCTCCCCCAATCAACTCCCCCTCCCTCCTCAGTCCGAAGAGCAATCAGGGTTCCCTGCCCTGTGGAAAGTCCAAGGAACCCCCACCTCCATCCAGGTCTAGTAAGGTGAGCATCCAAACTGCCTAGGCTCCTACAAAGACAGTACGTGCAGTAGGATCAGAAACCCATTGCCATTGTTCTTGAGTTCTCAGTAGTCCTCATTGTCCACTATGTTCAGCGAGTTCTGTTTTATCCCATGCTTTTTCAGACCCAGGACAGCTGACCTTGGTGAGTTCCCGATAGAACATCCCCATTGTCTCAGTGTGTGGGTGCACCCCTTGTGATCCTGAGTTCCTTGCTCGTGCTCTCTCTCCTTCTGCTCCTGATTTGGACCTTGAGATTTATGTCCGGTGCTCCAATGTGGGTCTCTGTCTCTATTTCTGTCTCCTTTCATCGCTTGATGAAGGTTAATATTCAGGAGGATGCCTATATGTTTTTCTTTGGGTTCTCCTTATTTAGCTTCTCTAGGATCACTAACTATAGGCTCAATGTCCTTTGTTTATGGCTAGAAACCAAATATGAGTGAGTACATCCCATGCTCCTCTTTTTGGGTCTGGCTTACCTCACTCAGGATAGTGTTTTCTATTTCCATCCATTTGTATGCAAAATTCAAGAAGCCCTTGTTTTTTACTGCTGAGTAGTACTCTAATATGTATATATTCCATACTTTCTTCATCCATTTTTCTATTGAAGGGCACCTAGGTTGTTTCCAGGTTCTGGCTATTACAAACAGTGCTGCTCCGTGCCCCATTTTATAATTGGGTTGATTAGCCTTTTATGGTCTAGTTTCTTGATAGATGTCTTTTCTAATTCCACCCATTTTATGCAAATTTCAAGATGTCATTGTTTTTTACTGCTGAGTATTATTCCATTGTGTAAATATATCACATTTTCTTTATCCATTCTTTGGTCTAGGTTGTTTCCAGGTTCTGGCTATTACAAGTATTGGTGCTATGAATATAGTTGAACAAATGTCCTTATAGAATGATTGAACATCCTTTGGGTATATGCCCAAAAGTGGTATTGCTGTGTTCTGAGGTAGACTGATTCCCAGTTTTCTGAGATATCACCATACTGATTTCCAGAGTGGTTGTACAAATTTGCATTCCCATTAGCAATGGAGGAGTGTTCCCCTTACTTTGCATCCTCTCCAGCATAAACTATCATTGGTGTTTTTGATTTTAGCCATTGTGATTGGTGTAAGATGATATCTCAGATTCGTTTTTATTTGCTTTTCCCTGATGGCTAAGGATGTTGGACATTTCCTTAAGTGTCTTTTGGCCATTTGAGATTCTTCTGTTGAGAATTCTTTCTCTAGTTTTGTACCCCATTTTTAAATTGGATTGTTTGGAATTTTGTTGTCTCTTTTCTTGAGTTCATTATATGTTGGAGATCCTTTGATATGGGGTTGGTGAAAATCTTTTCCCATTCAATAGGCTATCTTTTTGTCAAAAATAAGGTGTTCATAGGTGTGTGGATTAATATCCAGGTCTTTGATTGGATTTCACTGGTCAGCCTGCCTGTTTTTATGCCAATACCAAGCTGTTTTCATTACTGTAGCTCTATAATAGAGCTTAATGTTAGGGGTGGTGATGACTTTGAAAATTCCTTTATTGTACAGGATTGTTTTGGCTATTCTGGAGTTTTTGTTTTTCCACATGATGTTTATTATTGTTCTTTTGAAGTCTGTTGGGAATTGTGTTTGGATTTTGATGGGGATTGCATTAAATCTATAGATTGCTTTTGGTATGATTGACATGTATGTTACGTTGATCCTACCTATCCAAGAGCATGGGAGATCTTTCCACTTTCTGGTCTTTTCTTCAATTTCTTTCTTCAAAGACTTAAAGTTCTTGTTGAACAGGTCTCTCACTTCTTTGGTTAGTGTTACACTAAGTTATTTTATGCTGTTTGTGGCTATTGTGAAGGATGATGTTTCTCTGCTTTCTTTCTCAGCTTATAATTTGTATAGAGGAGGGTTATTGATTTTTTTGAGTTGATCTTGTATCCTGCCACATTACTGAAGGTATTTATCAGCTGTAGGAGTTCTCTGGTAGAGGTTTTGTTTTTTTTTTTTTTGGGTCATTTACATTTACTATCATAGCATCTGCTAATAGCAGAAGTTTGACTTCTTCCTTTCCAATTTGAATTCCCTTGATTTTCTTTTGTTTTCTTACATCTTTAGCCAGAACTTCAAGAACTATGTCATGTAGATATGGAGAGAGTGGAGAGCCTTGTCTTGTGTGTCTCAGGAAGCCACTGAGGTCTCTCTTGGCCTGCTCTCTTGGCCCACTCTTTTGTTCTACTCTCTTGGTCCACTCTTTGCAGTCACAACCTGTGCTTCAGAGTTCTTCTCTTGGTGCACTCCATGTAGCTGCAGCCTGTGTACTTCAGTGTTCTTCTGAGTTTGTAGGGGATAGGAGGGTTTGTGTGCTGAGTGGGACTTGTAGCTTGCAGTGTCCAATGGATGGGGTTGGTGTGTTGGAATAGCTTACCTCTTGGTCCTCTCTCTTGGTCCTATCTGTGTAGTTGGCAGCTTGTGTTTCAGAGTTACTCTGAGGTTGCAGGGGCAGAGTGAACCTTATAGCTTGCAGTGTCTGTTTGATGGGGTGGGGGTCTTGGAACAGCCTACCTGCAGGAAGCTTGCATGTTGGCTGGCTAGGGAAGCTGATACAGGTTGGGGGCTGGGATTTTTGCCTCGATATGGAGGTCATAGAGTGTGGGGTGTCCTGTTGGGTTATTAGTCACTCACCTCTTGGTCCTTTCTGTATAGTAGCAGGCTGTGTTTCAGAGTTCCACTCTAGAATACCTTTTATGAAACATTAATATTGAAATAGTAATACTTTCTGTATCCAAAAGGACACATGTGGTATGCTATAGTTTCTTACTGAAAAGATAGTTTTTTAAAACCTTATGAAGAAACATTCAAATCCACTAATGGATATTTTTGTTAAGATATTCCTTTCTTTGATTAGAACATTGGAAGATGCAACTTGTTTATTAAATCTGAATCTTTGAACCCCTTTTATAATAGTAGTAATTGATGCTCAAACTTAGAAATGGTATCACGAGTATTATATTTAAAGCCATCAGTTTACCTTGCATAAAGCCATTTTTAAATGAGAGATGGTGCCTGCTTGTTCAATTCTGGCTGCCCAGACACAATCAATCACATAGAAACTATATCAATTAAAATTTGGTTTAGCCCGCAGCTTAGGCATATTCCTAACTATCTCTTACATCTTAAATTAACCCATTTCTATTAATCTGTGTATCATCATGAGGCTGTGGCCTACTGGTAAGTTTCCAGTCTCTATCTACTTTGACAGCTACATAATGTCTTTTTGACTCCACCTACTCTCTCTCTGTTTCTATTCGAGCCTGGCTATATTCTGCCCTGATGTAGGCCAAAACAGCTTCCTTATTAACCAATGCTAATAAAACATTACATAATAGTCACAGCATACAGAGGGGAATCCTATATCATCTTCCCTTTTCTGTTTAAATAAAAAGAAAAGTTTTAACTTTAATATAGTAAAATTGCATATAACAAAACAGGTATCAGACAAGAATTATAGTTACATTATTTCTTTATGAGTCTAAAGCTTCATATCTAATTTATCTTTTATTATAACTATGAAAAACTATAACTATCTATTCTTAAACTCCATTAAAGACCCTGGAAGGATATAATATTGCCTATGTAGACAGGAAGTGCATTGTAAGCAGCTTCCAAACTTCTAGAAATGAGAGAGACATATTGCTGCCTAGACAGTAACCCAAAGTTCTTCTACAATATTGAGCCACACATCTTCAGCCTTCAGGCCCACAGTATCTGGCAGACTTTTTCATGAAACAGGAAATTTCAAAGATTTTTTTGCCTATATTGGCAGTTTGTCTGTTACTTTCTTCTGTATTCTTCAGAATATCTGGCAAACTCTTTCATGAAGCAGGAACCCTGAAGGACTGTCTCACTTTTAGTTAGCCTCACCAGTCATTTTTCTGTGGCCCCTGCATGTCCAGTTCATACAGCATACCATCAAGCAGTGTAGATAAGAATAGTTTCTTGTCAAAAAGGCTATCCTTGTCACGCTGAAGGCAAATTCCATAACAAGGTTTTTCAATGCCCATCAACTCCTCTGAAGTAATTAATGCTGCCAGAAGCAGACATGTTTCACTGTTGAGAAAAGTCTAAGTTCTTGAAACCTTTTAAATGTAATATTCTGTAGGTCTTTGAAGTGTTGATGGTTATCTAACTGAAATATATCTCCCCATATCTGGAAAAATTAACATGACCATAAGTTTAACTATTATAAGTGACTATTAATATGCAATTTTTAATGAGATGTACACACAATAACCTTAAACAAGAGAAGAAATACATATACACAATGCAACAAAATCGACCTTAAATATGTATCAGTAGAACAAGATCCAAAACAATGCAAAGTATTTATCTATATATTGTGTACAAGTGATCAAAACAGATGATTAAAATTATACTCAGTTATTCCGAGTCTACCAGAATTGGCTTGATTATATCATGATTAAGTACAGGGAGATGAATACCTGTAATAAATAAAAACATATCTATCCCACCAGTTATATTGGGATGGAAGACATACATTTCAGGAACATTTAATATATCTCCTTGACCAACCAGAATTTTATTCTTTAAACTTCGTCCTCTGTAACCTTTAGAACTAAGCATTCTTTTTAGTAGAGTAAATATTTTGCTGTAGTGACTACAGTGCCATTGGCATCATTATTCTTAGAAATAGACTTATCTTTTCATGTCATTACTTGACATATAAAAAGGAAAAAATCCTATAATTGATTTTTAAATCTATACAGACTTACTTACAGATATAGAAAATAAAAACAAATATAGCCTTTAATTTTATCTTATTAAGATCTGTGATGCCCACTTCAGCCAGTGAACATTTGGGACACCACAAAAAAAATGAAGAAAAGAAAAAAAGGAAGGAGAAAGAAAGAAAGAAAGAACAAGGCATTTTATCTAGCATCTGAATAAAGAATTTAGTGGTTTGACATGATGAAGTAGATTTTTGAGACAATTATGAGTTTAATCAGGATGTACAAGTGAAGACTATATTGCGTGCGCCGCCGGGTGTCTGCCGTGTGCAGGACCGCGAGGGGTGCACCCACACACTGAGACAATGGGGATGTTCTTTCGGGAACTCACTAAGGCTAGCTGGACTGGGTCTGAAAAAGCATGGGATAAAACCGGACTCGCTGAACATAGCAGACAATGAGGACTGCTGAGAAGTCAAGAACAATGGCAATGGGTTTTGATCCTACTGCACATACTGGATTTGTGGGAGCCTAGTCTGTTTGGATGTTCATCTTACTAGACCTGGAAGGAGGTGGGAGGTCCTTGGACTTCCCACAGGGCAGGGAACCTGGTCTGCTCTTCAGGCTGATGAGAGAAGGGGAGTTGATTGGGGGAGGGGGAGGGATATGGGAGGCGGGTGGCGGGGAAGAGACAGAAATCTTTAATAAATAAATAAATAAAATAAAAAAATAAAAATAAACAAACAAGTAAAGACTATAATTGGGGCACGAAGAGAAACAATCGTAAGAAGAAAAATATATACAGATATGGACAGAGTTTCTTGCTTTCCTTTGCTTTCTTCAAATACTGATCTCTATTAGAATGTTTATTTTTAAAATATATTTTTACAAACATAGTTTAATAAAAGGTTAATACAACTCTGAATATTATAATTTCTTTTACAAAGTCTTGCTTAAAGACTTGACAAAGATTTTTTAATTTATGATCTATTTTAAACTACTTATTCTTCTCGCATACATTGCATAACAACCACAGTTTCCCCTCCTTTTAGTCCTCTCACCCCCTCATTAGATTATATGTTAATTTCTTAGATTTTGTGTGTTTTTCTGTCTTCTGTTCCAGTCATGCTATAAGCGAACATTTTAATCTTGTTCAGATACAGTTCTGTCATTGGTCTGATGTAACCAAGCCTGAGATTTGGCAATGAGTGAAACTTGTTGTTTTTAGCATATTTAGAATAACTAGAATTTGATAGTAAGTAGTTACACTTTGTTGCTTGTTAAAGAGAAAGTAGTCATTATAAATGGTGAATATTTTTTTTGATTTTTACAATTTAGTGATTATCTTTTAAAATATACCTAAATTACTGGGTATGGTATCTCCTCTGTAATTTGTATTACATCATCCTTCTACTAATAACTTGTGCATCATTTGACTACCTGTATCTCATGTGAAAAATATCTATTCAAGTCATTGCTCAAGTTTTAAAAGTGTCAATTTTATTTTACTTTATCATTTATTATTTATTTTATTACTTAATATTTTAAAGTTTATGTGTGTTTCTATAAGCATGAGCATACATATACCATGCCACAAGTATCAGAAGAAAATTTCATGTTGCAGTCCATGCCTTATACTTCATTAGAGACAAAGTCTCTTGTTTACCTCTCTGTGTATACCAGGATAATTGGCACAGAAACTGTAGGAGCTCGCACAGCAGCTACTAGAGAGCTAAACATAGATTTTCATTCTTGTATACAGTCATCACTAGGCATCCTGTGAGCCCACGATATAGCCCTGTTCATGATCCTTAACAACTAACATTTGTTAAATAGTAATTGTCTATAATTCTTGTTTTGTAAATGTGTAAATCCTAGTTTTTTCTCACAGTGCATATGATCTCAATAGACAAAACATGCAGGGAGGAAAATGAAGCTAGTTCATAATGATTTAAAGATGTACATATAATAAGTGGCCATTGAAGTATTGTAGATTAATACTGAGAAAAGTCTTTTCTGTAGATTACTGCCAGCCTATCATGTACCCTTTTTAATGCATTATTTTACTCTGGAATTATTCAAACACACCATCTTGTCAGATATTTTGAAATATTTGCTATCTATAGTAAAATACATATGTGAGATAACAAAAATAAATAAATCAGGTATTTAGCTCTTCCTCTGAACATACTTAGGTCCTTTGGGAGTGTATCCTGGAGAATTAAATATGGCCTTCCATGAAGAAAAAAGGTATACTTCCTTCAGAAACAGTACAGTTCACATCAAGCCTCACCTCTTTGCAAGCTGAGTGTAGTTGATTTTAGCCCCTGTTTCATCTCTCACCTAACATCATGAGTCCTGAACATAAGTGATTAAATGTATATGTCTGGTGAACTTTTAGAGTTCCAAATGTTTAAAATAATGTAGTAAGATTATTTTCTGTTTTGAACTTTACTAGAAAATTAAGTGAGAAGCTGTAGTGAGGAACTGTGGGCCGCTTCCCGCCTCCTGGCTTCCAGCCACTGGCTAGCTTTACCTGAAATAACAACACACAAATTGTATTCTTTTAAATTCTGTAGTGAGGAGGCGAGCAGGCCTGCTTTTTGTCCCACCCGGCTCCCGCATAGCTAGCTTAGCCAGGGAAATAACAACACACACATTGTATTCATTTAAACACTACCTTGCCCATTAGTTCTAGCCTCTTACTGGCTAATCCTCACATCTTGTTTAACCCATTTCTCTTAATGTGTGTAGTACAACGAGGTAGTGGCTTACCGGGAGGATTCTAGCCTACGTCCATCTTGGGTCGGAGCTTCAACGCGTCTGCCTGACTCTGCTTTCTTTTTCCCAGCATTCTGTTCTGTCTGCTCCACCCACCTAAGGGGTGGCCTATCAAAGGCGAAGGCAGTTTCTTTATTAACCAATGAAAGTAACACATAAACAGATGACCCTCCTCCATCATTTCCCCTTTTTCTGTTTAAACAAAAAAAGACTTTCATTTTTGTCGTAATAGGGGCGGCGGTGGGGCTGCGTCCCCAACACCCCAAGCCGCCTGCCCGGCTAGCTTTACCCGAAATAATTACACAGACACTGTATTCATTTAAACACTGCTTTGGCCCATTTCTCTCTAGCCTCTTCTAGGCTAATTCTCACATATTAATTTAGCCCATTTCTAATCATCTGTATAACACCGGTCTTACCGGGAAGATTCTAGTTCAGAGCTTCATCGCGTGTGTCTGCCCAGGAGCCTGGAGCATGGCGTCTCTCTCTGAAGGCGTCTGCTCTGGAGAGGAGAGCTGTCGAGTCTGACCTCACTTCCTCTTCCTCCCGGCATTCTGTTCTGTTTACTCCACCCACCTAAGGGTGGGCCTATCCAATGGGCCTAGCAGTTTCTTTATTGCTTTGCCAATGAAATCAACAGATTGATATATGACACTCCCCCATCACATTTTAACATAGTAAAACTACATATAACAAAACAGTTATCAAGCAAGAATTACAATTACAATATTTAGATCTAGTTTATCTTTTACCATAACAAAGTAAAACTATAACTAACCATTCTTCACCTCTATCAGGGACTCCAGAAGGATAAAATATTACCTAATTAAACAAGAAATAAGCAACTTCCAAACTCTAGAAATGACAGAGACATCTCGCTGCCTGGACAGCCACCCGAAGTTCTTTTGTACCATTGGGGCATCTATCTTTTGCCTTCAGGCCCATAGTATCTGGTAGACTTTTCCATGAAGCAGGAAAATTCAAAGACAGTTCAGTCACTTTTTTCTGTATTCTGCAGAATGTCTCACAGACTCTTTCATGAGTCAGGAACCCCAAAAGAACATCTCACCTTTAGGTAAATTCAGCAGTCCTCTTTCTGCAGGTTCTTTGTGTCCAGTTTATGCAACAGTCCAGGCAAGAGCAGTTTTTTGCCCAAATGGCTAACCAACTCCATAAGGAGCCTCTTCGATGCCCATGTTCCTCTTGAAGTAGATTGGTGCTGCCAGGAGCAGACGTGTCTTATTGTCCTGAAAAGCCCTAAGTTATTAAAACATTAAATGCCATATTTTGTAGTCTTTGAAAGATATGAAAAATGCCTATCTAACTGAAATACATCTCTATATATCTAGAAAATGTAACTAACATGACTACAAGCTTGATTATTATTGATGATTTTCCATTAACAACCTATATACATTACATTTTTAAATGAACTACACAATCACAATACCTTAATCAAGAGTAGAAATACATATACATATAACAAAATTGACCTTAAATTTATATCAACGAAGCAAAATTTATATCAATGTAAATTATTCATATCTGTATTATATCCCCCTTTAAATGCAAAAGAACATTTATAAACAATATCTGGGAATATGGACATAGTTATTTTTCTCCAAACTTCTTCCTGCTGTATAGGGACACTGTTAATCAGATCTTTCATGGTGTAACCTGTGTGCCAGGTTCATCTCAGTCGGCAGTTGAGTGAAGTAATTTTTTGAGGTTGTTCACAGCAACCTTTCAGGAGGTCTATCATACCATACCATATTGGGATAGAAGGAGTCCACTGGCCTCATCCTCTGTAAAAACAAAAGAAGAACCTCTTTTCCAAAGCATCATGTTCTTAGATCCAAATTCTGAAGTCAAGGTATTTTCAAAATATCTATCTTGTATCAGTTCAGTAGCATTTATGAACAAATATCTTTTAGCAGCTGTTGCTCCTTCCTCAGCATTCAAACAATTCAAAGAGAGCATAATAACATACAGTATCAAGATTCTCTGTGTATATTCCATCTTTGTGCGGCTTTATTTTAACCTCTATTTCGTTTGTTTTTACTTTTATTTTTTGAGACAGGTTCTCTGTATATCTTTGTCCTGAATAACTCTGTAGACTAGGCTGTCCTTGAACTCACAGTGATCCACTGATCTCTGCCTCCCAGGCATTGAGATTAAAGGTATTTCCTACCACACCTTGCAGTCACAGAGGTCAATCTACCTCTGCCCCTTGAAGTCACAGAGGTCAATCTGCCTTTGCCTCTCAAGTGTTGGGATTAAAAGTGTGTACCACCACACCCAAACTACTCTCTCTCTCTTTCTTTCTTTCTTTCTTTCTTTCTTTCTTTCTTTCTTTCTTTCTTTCTTTTTTTTACATTAAGAACTTTAACTTTTAGCCTGCATATATTTTTAATACACTGTAAACCGTTTAGAGGTTTTTTTTTGTCTTTGAATCTCTCTTTACTGTATATCTCTCTTTTTCTGATGACACAAGCCTTTAATTAACTAATCAATACAGGTAGGATTAAAGCCGTGGCTTTGCTGGCTAGATCCAGCCCATTCCTTAGCTTTCCAGCCTCATGGCGGAGGTACTGGCTATAGCCATTTTTATTGCCACAACTCTATGGCGTTTCAAGGTCCCTGCCGGCAAGCAAGCAGCAGCATTTTGCTTACAGACCACACTCAGTCAGACTGCCTGCCTGACAGAGTCAGAGTTTGCCCTGGCAGGGCAGCTTAGAAAACCAGCATTTTGAAACCGTGTAGCTTTTTTCCTGCTACAGCTGAAAACTGAAAAGCATGCATTCAGCTTTTCATCAACACTGTTTAAGTGTTTTGTGGCAGGACCTCTTAAAAGAGCTGTAGGGTTTTGCAGCTAAAGCTGAGTCAGGAAGCCTCTCTTAAATGAGAGTGCTTGCTTGCCTCTAGCAAGCAGAGCAGACCTGAGAAATTGCTGCTACCAAGAAAACATGCTTTACTCTATTCTTAACCAAGCTTTCCCAGGCTTTCTGTGGATTCAGTTATCCATGTCAGGGTGCCATCTGTAGTGATAAGGTGAGCAGGCCTGCTTTCTGTCCCGTCCAGCTCCTGCACAGCTAGCATTACACCCGACATAACACACAAATTGTATTCTTTTAAACACCGCCTGGCCCATTAGTTTCAGCCTCTTATTGGCTAATTCTCACATCTTGCTTAACCCATTTCTAATAATCAGTGTAGCACCATGAAGTGGTGGCTTACCAGGAAAGATTCAGCATGTCTGACCTGGCAGCTGGCTCCATGGTGTCTGACCTCACTTCCCTTCTTCCCAGCATTCTGTTCTGTCTACTCCACCCACATATGTTCTAACCTAGCAGGCCAAGCAGTTTCTTTATTAATTAACCAATGAAAGCAACAAATAGACAGATGACCTTCCTCCAACAAGAAGCAAAAATAATTTAAATTAAAATTTAAAAGTTACTTGGTTAATCATAGAATCTTCAAGGTCAAGTGTGATTAAAATATTACCCGTGTCAATGTGTCAATTTATTAGGAATAAATTCAATCTGCTTATAAATTAGTCAGATACTAAGGAATTTTGCTGTACCACATGAACAGTACTTAGAAAAATAAATATTTTTCTTCTATTTTCTCTTAAAGTGTTCAGAGGTTTATGATTTAAAAGTACATGTAATATTTTAAACAGTTTAATTTCAGTTGTACAAAACTATACAAATTTGTCTTTTTTATGAGTTTTTATTAATGAACATAAATTGAGGATAAATGATTATTTATGTCATAAATGTGATAATGAATCCTTTTTTCAATGTAGTAGTTTGTATCCTGAGAACTGTATTGAGTCCCTACCAGAATTCTCTAAGAACATCTTGATAGGCGTCTCAATTCTTTGTATTGAACTTCAGGAAAATATGCTGAGTAATTTTCTTGATGAATCCCTAGAATCTGTACTGACAGTGGAATTGTCAATATAGTTGGTGGAAGTGGCTCATTGCTGAAATAATATATGTAGTAGCAATTTCATATTGCCAGCTTAAGACCAATGAAACTCACCTTAATTAATACACAAAGTTCTACTTCCATAACTTGAAATGACATTCTGATAAAACCACTGTAATTCACTTTCATAAGGTGAGCAGTCACTACTTACATATGGACTAGTTAGTGTATAGTGCTTATTTTAATGGATTGAGATATTTCCCCCACTGCAAAAAAATGACAGATGTATGTAAAAGAGATTTATTTCTTGACCTTCATTAGGTAAAAATGTCTCAATAATGATGCACAAACTTGATAGATCTATGCTTTGCAAATATTTAAGTTTGATCTGGTATGTAACATCTCTTAGTTTCTTATTTTTACTGTTACATTAGTGTGCTGCTAACTTTCTTGAAACAGTTCTCTGAATCTTAAAAATTATCCTTTGTTCTTCTAGTGTGCCTCACAGTACTTAACACAGTATGGAAGTTGCTAAGTTAAATTTTGTAGATTGGTTTATTAATAAAGGAATATACCTTTAAGGGAGTGGTAGAACATTCTCTTTACTTAAGATAGCTTCACAACTTTTAGCTAGGTATTTTTGAGATAGTGTTGTATTTTATTTCCTCACGTAGTCTGTAAATTGCTATGAAGCACAGGTCTGTCATGAACTCGTGATCCCAGTGCCTCAGTTTCTAATTACTGGATTTATATTATCATACCAGAGAACTCAGTTTCTCTAAGAATTATGATAGAAGTTAAAGTTTGAGAACAACAGCATTAAGTTGTAACTGAAAAGAAAATAATGAAAACAGTCCCAGCAATTGACTAAGTGTAATACTACTACTAATGACACACACACACACACACACACACACACACACACAGAGAGAGAGAGAGAGAGAGAGAGAGAGAGAGAGAGAGAGAGAGAGAGAGAGAGAATCATGTCCTTGTGCTTGCCTATCCACAGGCCTAAAGCAGATTGCAGATAGCAGGTGTCTTCTTCTGTCTACCAGAGTCTTGCCATTTCAGTTAAGGTGGCTGGCCAGTAAGCTTTCAGGATTCACCTGTATCTACTTCACAACATTTGATTTAAAGACACAGGCACAGCTATTCCCTGAGTTTATATGGGTGTTGGAGCATTTATCTCACAGCAAGTGCTGCAACCTACTGAGCCATTTCCCTGTCCTATACCACATTCATATTCAACTTTTCTACCAATGTTAATAGTTGGTTCCTATGAAATGTATAATTTTTTCCACAAAGGCATTATTTAAATGTTTATGAATCTAACTAAAGTTTCTTAAGAGGGATGTTGTGTTGCATAGAGGGGCCTCTTGTTTGTCCCAGCTGCCCGGCTAGCTTAGCCCTGAAATAACCACACTGAAACTGTATCAGTTAAAACACTACTTGTCCCATTAACTCTAACTTCTTATTGGCTAACTCTTACATCTTAGTTTAACCCATTTTTATTAATCTGTGTATCACCACGTGGAAGTGGCTTACTAGCTAAGCTTTGGCAGCGTATCTTACTCTGGCTGTGGATCCATGGTGTCTCCCCGACTCTGCCATTCTTTCTCCCAGCATCCAGTTCTGTCTCCCTTCCTACCTAAGTTCTGCCCTGTCATCAGGCCAAGGCAGTTTCTTTATTCATTAACCAAGGAAAACAACATATAGATAGATGGACCTCCTACACCATTCCCCTTTTCTGTTTAAACAATAAGAAGGCTTTAACTTTTAACATAGTAAAATTACATATAACCAAAGATTTATCAAACAAGAATTACAGTTACAATATTTATATCTACTTTATCTTTTATCATAACTAAGGAAAACTGTAATTATAAATTTTCAACTCCATCAAGTTTGACTATTATATATGATTATCTATTAACCTGTATTTCTTAATTATACATTATATTTTATATGAGCTACACAATCGCATTAACTTAATCAAGATCAGAAATACATATACATATAACAAAATTGATGTTAAATTTGTATCAATAAATCAAGATCCATATCAATGCAAATCTCTATAGCATATTACCCTTGAAATGTAAACACACATGTATAAACAATATTTGGGAATGTAGGTATAGTTGGTTCCTATGAAATGTACATTCTTTCCACAAAGGCATTATTTAAGTGTTTATTAATCTAACTAAAGTTTCTTAATTGGGATGTTGTATATGGACATTGATATGAAATGCAATTCTTCTTGTGAGCGAAGTGCATAAAATGTAACAAGCAGAATAGAACTTTGTTTAAATTTAGTCTATCAGAAAACTTCTATGGTTGCATCTTAAAAGGTGTTATGCTCACTGAATGATGTCTAACACAGGAATAAGATATAAAAGGACAGTATTCATGTATTTACCACCCATACTTCTGATTAAAGCATTTAGAAAAAAATAGAGTCTAGAAAACAGCTTTCACAAAGAGAATATTTTGGGCAACTGTTGGTATCATATATAATATTATACAGATACCAGAAATACATTAGTAAAGCAATTTTCAGTAATCTTTACAAAAAGTCACATTATGATCTGTCTTCTAAAGAAAAGAGTAGCTTAGAGAGAAAATATGTTCATTGTTATACTCAAGTGCCTACATTGCTTATTACTGTGAGGACACATTCAATCTTTTTTCTCCATTTAAAGACTTAGTTCTTTTACAGTGATACAAATTTTATTTATGACATCTACTTTGTGATTTACTGGATGAATTTCTAATCCGTCTAAATTCTAGATATATTTAGCTGATTCTCCCAGTTTTGGCAGCTATTAATTGCCTGTAACTCTTCATCTAGGGATAGAGTCTTATGAGATTTCCCATATCTATGTTGGCTATTAACTGTCATTGTGTTACCATATTGTTAAGATTTCATGAGTTTACCTCCCTGACATTTCATAGAAAATGTCATGGTCCTCATGCTCTTATTATCTAGAAGACAGTATTTAATAGTAGATGCTCTTATTCTTTCATTCTTACAGTGTTTCTGCTCCTTTTCTGCAAGTGGCAATTTACTGGTTTAAGGAAGTGGTAGTAATACATAAATTACTTGGGAATTTATGAAACTCGAATTAAAATTTGCACAAACACATGTGCACAGTGATACATAAGAAAACATTTACATATGATACCAGAGTAGAAAGATATGTTGACAGTAAAGAACACCTGCTTCTCTTGTAAAAGACTGGAGTTCTTGTAGAGGACTGGAGTTCTATTTCCAGCATTTAAAATAAGTGACACACAATCTCCTATAACTCCAGCTTCAGGGGATCTAACACCCCCTTCGTGCTTCTACAGGGACCCACAGGGACCTATAGGTATGTATGTATACATACACACATATATTAAAAGAATAATCTTTAAAATATTATACTGATCATGTAACCAGTGAATAAATACTATTTATTGAAAGCTCTTGGGAAAATGTGACATAGGATATAAGTGGAAATTCCAAGTAGGTGTGACTGTGTGTACCATGGAAATCATATTGAAAACATACATGTTTACAATGATAGCATTATATTTGATTATAAATTTTTGATAGTAATTTAAGAATTGCAAATGTGGCTGTGAGAAAGTATATCAAAATACAGATGGTTTTACAATCTGGAACCTTGCATGCCAGATACTGTGTGTGATCTTTCTGCCTTTAATGGATGTTGTTGCTTTGAAGTGGTATTCTGATTGACTGGAAATTTAAAAGTTTTTCTTCATGTGAAATGTCTCCTTGAATATTTGAGATAGATTTTATTATTCAAAACTATGCTTCATTTATTCAGTTTTCATTCTTCCTTAAAGAAATAGAAATAGCTAGAAATATGTTAATCAAAAATACAGTACTTAATGGCTCAAAAGATTTCATACACAAAAGAAAACCAAAACAGAACGTAATTGCGTTGTTCAAAATTAAGTGATCCAGATTACAGGTTATGTATTAATACATTTGTTGATCCTGTTCTAAGTTCAAATGCTTTATCTCACACTTTAATAGTAAATGACAGTACAGTAGTTTGTAAAAGGAAAGGTAAACAATTCTATCATGTGGAAAAATTAAATTTTACTATATCTGCAGTTCAAATATTTACTCATCTATAAAATATTTTATACTTAATGAAAAAAATAAATATAAGTATGCTGAGATCAGCGACCTTCAACATTAGAAACGTTACATTTTCCTATCTGAATAATAATTGTTATTTTTCTGTTTTTTTTGTATTATTGAACAAGGAATTTTTTTTTTTTTGAGACAGAGTTTCTCTGTAGCTTTGGAGCCTGTCCTGGAACTAGCTCTTGTAGACCAGGCTGGTCTCGAACTCACAGAGATCTGCCTGCCTCTGCCTCCCGAGTGCTGGGGTTAAAGGCGTGTACCACCACTGCTCGGCTGATCAAATTTTTTTTTATACCAAGCATAAAGAAGGGGAAATGGACATCTGAATGTCCATATTTAGGAACGTTGACTTTTGATAGGCAGCTTCACTATGTATATTTGAAGTACAGAGACAATCATTACTAATTTGTGACTAATCTAGAGAAAGGATATCCTTATATGTAGTAATAAAATTATAAAACTTCAAAATAAAAGAAATATATTCATATATATTTAAAATACATATTGAAGTAAAAATGAAATAGAATAAAATAATAGAGTTTTTTTACGATGTCTTCCTACAATAGTTAAGATTGCAAACATGATTTTAATTAGCAAATAAGCACAAAAAATATATGCTTGAAAACTACTTAATAAGATTGAAAAGAAGTTTAAATATATTTCATAAAATCTTATTTATATTTTCCAATTAGATAGTAAATCACTTAAAGATATGAATGAAAAAAATTAGCCTGGCCTAATAATTTTAAAAGAAGAAAATAAATAATATCTGTATTAATCATGCTGTATTATTAGTTCCCAGAATATTGGTCATAGTAATTTCAAGCAAAGTTCAATTTAAATTTCAAATAAATTATAAGTTAATTTTGATATTTTACATTATAATTATATTATATGGATAAAAATGTCTAATTGTAGAATTTACATATCTTCTATTTTTATACACTCAGTTCAGCAACTCCTCATGTTTTGTCCTCTTGGGTTATTGTCTCTATAATTTTTTACATAATGTTCTATTTATATATCATCATATTGCTTCTACTTATATAGATCTAAGATATGACAAAAGCACTTCACTAATTGCGTTTGTAAGAAATTTTAGGATTTTTCACTATATTATGAAACAGTTTGTCTAAGATACATCTTTCTGAGATAGTTCATTTTTGTTAGTTAGCTATATTTTTTATTTTTTAAAGGCTTAAGATTTTATTTTTCTATGATATTTGAACAGATAAATTATATTTACCTTATGATATTTCTGATATAAACAGTGTGTAATTAAAAGTAAATAATGTTAATTAACTACAAAATATATAGCTCATAATTCCAAGTATCAGTTGAGTCTCAATCAGAAAATACATTTTATCTCATTTCAGTTGTCTTATACATTATTTAAGAGATTAAAAATCTGACTTCATGGGTAATTTGATTGTAATTTCATATTTGACAATTCATTTTTAAATTAAGTTTTGTATTTAAGTAATTCTGAAAGTACCTACAAAAATTTCACCCTCCTAAATATATTGTCAAACTAAAATTGCCAGAGTTAGATTTTACGATTGCAAAGTGCAAATGATTCATTTTATAATCAAAAATGTAAATTATTTTATGTTAGTAGAATTTTACAGTTACTTTACAAGGGCAAGTTTCCTTATTATCTCTACCTCTTTCCTTTCACAGAATTGGATTATAGTTTTCTCTTATATGGAGAAATTTTTGAAAGTGCAGAAATCAATGGTGAGAAGTTATTAAACATCACCAGGAAACAACTTAATGAACTTGGAATAGTCCGAACTGACCATCAGGATATACTGCTAAAAGCAGTTGCTCGTATTCGTCAAAAGGTAAGTTAAGGGTATCTGTCTGTATTGCTAGTCTTTCTACTTAAGAAAGAAAGAGGTGAGCTTGAAGCAAGAATACATGTTGATGTCTGCTGTATGGTTTAAAAGAAATCTCTATTTTGTATCTTTCTGGTTTCAATGTTTGATTTCCATGGACTCTGACAGTTGTGTTTAAGTGCTCTGGTGACAGTTTGTTTCCTGTATTTTCATTATGTTTCTGTGTGAAGTAATTGTTGCTTTCTTAAGTTTTTTTTTTAATAATTCCATTCATATACACAATGCATCTTGATCACATTAATCTCATGCTCCATCCCCTTAATTCCACCCACTCTTCTCCCCAAAATCTTTCTTCTCCTCCCATCTTCTTGCCTTTTAATTTATAACCCATTAATTTCGGGTTACTTCTGGACATATACCTGTGTCTGTTCAGTTATCCACTATAGCATGGCCAACTAATCAATGGCCCCATTCTCCCAAAGAAAAGTGTCTCTCTATTCCTCTGCATCCATTGAGTGTCATTAGCTTCTTAATTGGGAATATGGCATCGAAAACTCCTCTCCCCTCTATGCTCATCTGTTAATATTGTGGATGTCTTGTGCAGGTAACCACTGCTGCTGTGAATATACTGTGTATCAGTCATGTCATATCTATAAGCCAACCTTTTACAACATTTCTCTACATCCCCTGGCTCTTAGATTCTTTCCACCCTTCTTTGGTGGTGTTCCCACCTCTGTTCAAATTGCAAAGTTGCCATGTTGTTCTAGTTAGCTGCCTTCTCACCTAGAATTGAAATGACTATTTTATTATGACAACCAACCTGAATCTTAAAAATTAGTGTATAATGGTACACTTAGTACTGCTTGAAAACATAAAAACTGGACACTTTATTAATAGAGAACTTTATTCATGGTAAAATATATTTATACATCAGCAAGTATTTATTGAGGGACTTTCTTTATTAGAGTAATTTAAATGACTCCCCAAGTTTTCATTGAATAGGTTTAAAAATACTTTAATTCTAATAGATCAAATTCTAAATAAATTTGAATATGCCATCACTTCTGGATAAATTTTATCCTTCTTAAATATGTTTTCAAAAATTTCTCTAGGGTATATTCCCAAGAGTGGTATTGCTGGATCCTGGGATAGGTTGATCCCGAATTTCCTGAGAAACCGCTACACTGATTTCCAAAGTGGTTGCACAATTTTGAATTCCCACCAGCAGTGGATGAGTGTTCTCTTACTCCACATCCTCTCCAGCAAAGGCTATCATTGGTGTTTTTGATTTTAGCCATTCTGACAGGTGTAAAATGGTATCTCAAAGTTGTTTTGATTTGCATTTCCCTGATTGCTAAGGAGGTTGAGCATGACCTTAAGTGTCTTTTGGCCATTTGAACGTCTTCTATTGAGAATTCTCTGTTCAGTTCAGTGCCCCACGTGGCAGACAATAAGTGCTGACTGAGAAGCCAAGGACATTGGCACTGGGTTTTGATCCTACTGCATGTACTAGCTTTGTGGGAGCCTAGTCTGTTTGGATGCTCACCTTCCTAGACCTGGATGGAGTGGGGGAGGACCTTGGACTTCCCACAGGACAGGGAACCCTGACTGCTCTTTGGACTGGAGAGGGAGGGGTAGGGGAAGTGGGGGATGGGGGAGGGAAATGGGAGGAAGGGAGGAGGTGGAAATTTTTAATAATAATAATAAAAATTAAAAAAAAAGAAAAAAGAAAAAGAAAGAAAACAATAAAAATAAACAAACAAGCAAACAAAAAAATTCTCTATATTCTAGTTAATATATATGAATTCAGTAGTATGGTTAAATTAATTACATGTTGTACCTCATTTAGGTAGATATTCAACAGTAACTACTCATGAGAAAATATCATGTACATCCTTGTATTCAGTCTCAATGAAATAATTTATCCAGTTATAAAGGTCTTCATTATACATTATACAAAGTTCCATTAACACTACTTTCTTCATGTAAAGTTTATAGTGGAGACTATTCATTGTATTGGCACTATAAGTTCTTATTAGATACCATTTAAAATTTTTCTCTTGACAAATATTAAAAGTATTAGTTTTTCTAATGCAACTAATAATTATCTAATGTATCCTAGTAATGAAATTCTGTGGTTCCTCACCTCTAATTGAACTTAATGATTAGTTCCCCCTCAGAGTTGTATTTATGTTTGATTAAAGGACAAAAGACATTATTGCAAAACATAAATTTATTCCTCAGTCAACTTTATTGAACTGTTCAGGATCCTGAACATTAATAATTTCATGATTTCTAAATGTTTAATTCCTGTTTTTATTATCTTGTCAGGGGTTTGTCTTAGTAAAATTGCATCGTATTGTCCAATAGCGTAGGCTGTATTTTATTGAACTTAAAAGTACTCTCATTGAAATAAAATTATACCATTGCTTAGTAGCATTATCAATTAATTTTTCTCTGACAAAATATTTTCATTTACATTGTCCTAGTGCTTTATTACCACACAAAGAAGAAATATTTCAGTGTTTTAAAAATTTTTTTAAATGTTTGCTATGGTCACACACACTCATATTCTCACAATTGTGAGTCTCGGGTAAGAGGTTGGGGAGGTCGAGGTCAGCCATTTCTGCATAGCAAGTTTAAGACCAGCCTGGGATATGTGAGATCTAGTCTCAAAAAACCCAAGAAAATAAATAAATTATAAGAACCAGAGAATAAAACCCTCTGCCTCTATATTCTGTGGAAAATGAAGTCCTTTAAGTCTATATTTAGGTAACCTGAAAAATTGTCTTTAATAATGTGTTGAACAATCAAACTATAAAGGTACACATTTCCTTACAAGTCATAGAAAAATAAGTTTTTATATTGCTGATAGAGCATGGACTTGTGTTAAGACTACTTCTGACTCAAATTCTGAAAATGAACCAAATACCATATTATATTTTATTTAATTACTTTTAATTTATTTAATTTCTATCTTTTGAGACAGGGTTACTCTGTGTATCTTTGGAGCCTGTCCTAGAACTACTTATAGATTAGGCTGGCCTCAGACTCACAGAGATCCTCCTGCTTCTGACTCCTGAGTAAGTGATGGAATTAAAGGCTTGCACCACCACTACCCAGATAAATTTTTTTTAGTTTCATTTTGCATCCCATCCACAGTTCTTCTATCCACCATTTTTCCACCTTCCCTCAATTTCGCTCCCAGCCCACCACTCCATCCACTCCTCCCAATGGGTAAGGTACTCCAATAGGGAGTCCAGAGAGTCTGGCACTTTAGGTTGGGGCAGGACCAAGTCTCTCCCTCTTGCATTAAGGGTGAGAATGCCATCCCACCACAGGTAATGGGCTCAAACAAACTAGGTTATGCATCCTGGTCCTACTGACAGGAGCCTCACAGTCCAAGCTTCACCACTGTGTCTAGACATATGGGGTTCTCAGGATGAAACAGTGGTAACCTATTAGAAGACAATACTCAGGAGAATATGTACTAGGAAAAGAAAAAATACAGAGAGAGAGATAATAGCATAAGTTTTAATAGTAAGTGGATTGCTTAGGAATTCACTTTTATATTATTTTAAACATGTGTATGCACATCTATCTGTGTGAGTATAGCACATATATGCAGGAGCCCATGGGGTCCAGAAGATTTTGGTGCCCTGGGATTTGGAGTTACAGTAGGTTGTGAGATGCCCGATATGGATGCTAGTAACTGAAGTCATGTCCTCTAAAACATCAGCAAGCTCTTAATTTGTTTTGTTTTTGGCAAATTGACACAGCTAGTGTTATCCAAGAATAGGGACCTCAAAAAACAAAACACCTCCCTCAGATTGACCTGTAGGCAAGCCTGTGGGACGCTTTATTGATTAATAATTGATGTGTGAGGACCTATCCCACTGTGGATAGTTTCATCCCTGGATAGGTGGACCTGAGTTGTATTAAGAAATCAATTTGAACATGCCATAGGGTACAAGCCAGTAAGTACCATTCCACCATGGTTTCTGATTCAGTTCCTTGTTTCAGATTCCTGCCTTGGATCCCACAGATGATGAATTATGATTTGGAAAACAAATAAACCCTTTTCATTTCCAAGTTGGTTTTGCTCATGGTATTTTGACATAACAAAAGAGAGCAAACTGAACAACATCTCTCCAGACCTCAGAGATTTGTTTTCAGTAGGAAATTATTTTTGTACTACCAAGGAAGGGTGAAACCTAAAAAATGAGACCATTTATCAGCAATTATGAAATATGACTGCACTAATAGACATATGTTTAAGAGATAAAAATTCATTAGAGTTTTTTCAGTGTCAAATGGAATATAAGTAGGTATAAAAATATATTTACACATTAAATATGCATTTTCAGAAGATAAAATGAAGATATAGTACTGATAGGAAAATATGATTTTAAGTAACCATCCTTAAAAATTTATAGAACTAAGATATGATTTTTCTGTTTTTGAAGGTTGGAAGATCAGGTTTAGGGATAAGATCTTGCTGTTTATCATAATAGTATATGAAAATGCATACCTTAAGTGGGTAAATAAGCTTTCTCCCAACAAAATGAAATTAATTAATGGATAATATCAAAAAGTATGAGTTACAAATTTTGAGGTAATATTAGTAATACTGCTTGGATTTATGTAGTAGGGAATGAGATATAAAGTTGTATCCCATAGTATAGTCAGATATTTCATTACTCTGAGTTATGAAAAAAATATCAGAGATGAATATTATCATGTACATTTTATAATAATGACAGTTAATTACCCTTCTTATGTTTGCTTAGTGAATAAATGAAGAGGTGTTAATAATTATTTTCTTTTGCTTGAGAACTCTCTTGAATGAACTAAAATAAGAAACCAAAAAGATAAGTAGGGGTGAAGGGAGAATGGATAAGAAGGGGCTAGAGGCTATCTGACATGGAGGGGTATATAAAACTGAAATAGATATATTTATGAAGAAGGGCATTTTGGGTAAGATCAAATATAACAGGCAAAACTTTGTATCATGAATTATGATGAGTGAATTCAGAGGTAGTTCAAATTAAAGTGTAATATTATGGCAGGGCTAAGGATAAAAAAAACATGATTTATTTGTATTACTTTTGCTGAATTTTATAAAACAGATAATTTATAGACTGTAACTATTATCACATTTGAACTTTAAAATCAACTCAGCATGAATATTTGCATATTTAAGTTAGCTAAAGAAGAGATAGGAATTATTGACTTTTCATTTTCATATGTTTCATTCTTTTGTTAAGAAAGTGACAATAGGGCTGGAGAGATGACTAAGTGGTTAGGAGCAGGTACTGCTCTTGCAGAGGACCTGAGTTTTATTCCTAGTTCCCACCTCAGGCAGCTCACAACTGTCTATAATTCTAGTTTCAGGGAGATCAGATGTGTTGTGACCTCTAAGGGTACCTGCACTCACATGTACATATCTGCATTCACATCCACACATCCACATAATTATAATTTTTAAGTAGTAAAATTCATTATTAATAACATTAGTAGAGCTTTTAGATACTATTCAGAAATCAATTTATTTCTAAAAAGATAAAGGAACATTTTCTGACACATAGTGATGTAGAGTTACTTTTCACTATTTAGTCCGAAGACATCAGGAAATACTCAGTGGTTTTGACATTGAAGGTTAAAATAGGGAATCTCTTTTTATTGAATTTGTAATTTTTATTACTGAATTTTCTGCATAAGTTAATTGCAAGGGACACCCTTAAGCAAGAACAATATCAAAACAAGCAAAATAATCTCAGTTTATGTTGATGGGTACACATGCATTTGACAGTGTGAACATAGTAAATTGATTTGGATGTGAATTAATGGGTTTTCATTGCAGTTATACCGTTCAGCTAATGAAAATTACATGTTATGTAATTAAATTTTAATTCCTCTGAAAATAATTACAGACAATAGTGAAGTATTATCATTGTAAGTAGAAATATGGTTCTGTGAAAAGGTCTAATCTCAGAGGAGGAGTAAAGTTTCATTTTCTGGAATGGCTATTATTTTGTGTAGATTATTATATTTCTAAGAATTTTTGAAAAATATAAAAATAAAATAATTTGTTGCTTCTGCCATGCCACTATTATCCAGTTTTGGCTATTAACAGTTTTGTTTACTGTTTCATAAATTTAGAAGTTTTCAGTAAAACATTAGACATCAAAATTTTATTTTATTGTATTTCTCATCTGGAGTTATTAGGTAAAAAGATGAAAAACTTTCTTTCTTTATATTCACGGTAGATTTATTTAAAAAAGCACAGTAAAAAATTCCAGTTAAATTAGTCAGGGAAGGAGTATTTTAAGTTCTTGAGTCTTTTCTTCCCCCACTCTACACTGTGAAATGTGGAGATTACTGCACAGTATTCTTTAAAACATATTCTGTTGCCAAAGACCCAGGTTGCTATGACAAATGGTTATAAATTTTAACTATGTTAGAAGAATGGAATGTGATTTAGATGATGACAAAGCAGATGGTTTACTGCTCAGCAAGTGGAAGGAAAGATTAGTAACTGACTTAGTCTCAAGATTCAACTTCATTCAAGTAAATTTACCACCATTGAACTTAGCTTTGAAAGTTAACAAAGACACAGTTAAAAGTATTTTTCATATTAGGCCTGTAAACCTTTCCTAGCATATGCTTAGTTTTCATTTAAATATCATTTGATCTTTTGACTTTTCCAGTACAAGAGGTATATTTCAAGAGCTTCAAAGGAATTTAATTGAAAAAAACAACTCAAATGTTATTTATTTACTGGGTATTACATAGCAATATGTTAATGAATGAAAAAATATTTGAAAAACAAACAGTATAATGAACAAACAGTTCTTTAAGTGTAGTGGGAAGAAAAACCTACATATAAAAATGAATTTGATAAAATTACTTATGAATGTAAAGCATACATAGTCTTACTATGCCTTCTTTGATACTGTACACATGACTAATTTCATGTTATAAAACATTACCCATTTTGCTTTTTAATCATCTTTTCATTATGTCATTTTATTTATCTTTTTTTATTCTTTGTTATTATATTGAAAGAGATTTAAACTCTTTGCTTTTCAATATTTAAACCTTCTCTCCTAAAGCAACTTAGTTTTATTCTGTTCATTCTTTTCCTCTTAAAATTAGTATATAATAGTTATACATATGTGATGAACTTCAATATAACATTTTCATATATGCGTATTATATATCTTGATTATATTTCTTTCCATATGTAATTATGTCTTTACCCTCATGATTAATTTTTATTTTTTCTATTCTTCTATTATTTAACATTCTACAATAAAAAAATCTGAAATCATTGTACAACCTTGAAATCTAAATTAACATTTATTTTGGCATTTATTCTACATCTAATTTTTCAAATCCTATTAATAGAAATTAAGGTCTAATTTAAAGATCAAATGTATGTGATAGCAAAAACTAATGCCTGATCAAATATTTGAATAAATATCTGGTTCTAGGTAGAAGACTGTATTGAGAACAAAGAAAATTATTATTATCTTACTAGGTAATTTACCACTCATATAGACTATAGAGTAAAAATTTGTTCAAATATTCATAGCTATTTAAATTCCAGAATTGATGGCTGGTTAATTTTATAGACTCTGAGGTAAGTTACAGTTGTGATGGGGGACTTGAACTATTTGGACAGCTGCTGGAAATGTCATTCTATTAATAGCAAGACATGTGCCTGACTATGCCTACCATTCCCATCTTTCACTACTAGTTGCTAACTATAAGATGACATGATCAGTCTCCCAAAGCTTCGTGTTACTGCTAAATAGTTTTCTTAGATTTGGACCAGGAACACAATCATAATGGTTTTATTTTCTGAGAGATAAGATTACCAGGGGTTCACGTCTCCAGATTCAGGTGAATTTTATCTGGGTATGGGAGTGGGAAGTAAACACATATGCATAACATTGCAGGAGCAGGAGCAGTAACCTTAAACAGAAAATATGTCAAAAGCTGGGGCTGAAAATTTTGTCAATTAAGAATATTTTACATTGTTTCTCTGAATGTAAATATTCTTAATGTTTAAAAATATTGATTGAATATGAATATCATTTCAGAGATGTAGATAATTGCATAGGTTGATAATATTAATATATATGCACATATATGTTTGTAAAATAAAAATAGTACTAAAATATTCAGATAGCCACATTTTATGTTTTCTTTATTGTAAACTCTTTTTAAAATTCTATTTATTTTGGGGTTTGTTTCCTTAATAAGTTGTCTTGTTTCCCCCTCCTCACGTGTTTAGGGTAAAATTGAAGAGCAAGCTATGTCAAGAGAAGATCAGGTAAGAAAGCAATGGTAACAGCAATAAAAAAAATCTATTGGCATAAAGTAAACAAAATAAACTTTATAATATTAAGGACTTAATTATAATGATATGGATATAATATGCTTTGCAACTTCATGGTGAAAATATAGTTAATAAGATGTTTAAGAGTCTTTGCTATTAACAGCTGTTTTTAATGTGGAAAAAATGTGAGTCAAATGGGATCTTTTTAGTATGTCAGATATCCAGATGGGAAACATTTGGATGGCTAATTGGTTCATGTTGCATGAATACTAGTTAATACTGTTTCCTTAAAAGTTCTACCACCTCATTTTTTTTTTGGTCTTGGGATTTTAGATGTCTTGGCAGTTAGGTATATTCCTGTCTCTCTTCTTTCCCGTACTGATTAAGCATTCTCCCTCCCTCTCCCTCTCTCTCTCTCTCTCTCTCTCTCTCTCTCTCTCTCTCTCTCTCTCTCTCTCTCTCTCCCTCTTCCTCTCTTTCTCCCTCTCTTTCCCTCTCTCTCCCTCCTTCCTTCCCTCTCTTGTCTGTGTAGGGGGAGAGAGAGATCAAGAGAAGAGAATATGTAATGGTATTATAGCATGCAAGATTTCAGTTAATCCTGGACAAAAAATTATTTTACTTTTTTGATGTAATGTAAAAACTATAAATAATGGATTTTTGTTTTACTTCTTATTTTTGTGTGCACTATATATGTTTACTCAATAATTTTATCATTACCATGATCTTGTGTGTGTGTGTGTGTGTATATATATATATATATATATATATATATATATATATATATATATATATATATATATGAGAGAGAGAGAGAGCGCGCGCACAAGTAAAAGTAGCAGAGGGACTCTTAAACATGGATGTATTTCATTGAAAGTTTTTACTTAATTCATTTTCTATCACTGTACTTATCAGAACCGAATTATTAAATAAGAATAAACAAAAAGGTATATAAAGAGTCTCAAAGATTATGTTTACATAGTCTTAAATTGCACATTAGGGTCATTAAGTGAAATTTTGCTAAAATGTGTTTATGCTCATTTTATTTGGAATTATATTATTGTTTTGCCTGTTATTTAATTTTAATTTAGGTATAATATTGGACACATAAAATTAGTTTAGTATATGGAAACATCACATAAATCATGAGTCTAAATTATTCAGCATAGAGATTTCGGATGTATGTTCTGGAATTAGGCTGCCCGTGTTTAAATTCCAGATGACAATTACTAGTTGTGTGACCTTTGACATAAATGTGTCTCAGAGCTTACTGTTAGATTTATCTGTAAATAAAGATGTTAATGCTAAAAAGATATCTCATAAATTATACCTAATATGTGATCATTAATGTTAGGATTGTTTCTTCATGGTACTAAAAAATTGTTTGCTGTATTTACTGTTTCTCTCTGTCCACCTTTTTTCTCCTTTCTCAGTTTTTTACCTCCTTTTCCTCTTCTTCCTTATTCTTTTTGTTGTTGTTATTGCTGTTAGTGTTACATAAAGATTTTTTTCCTATATAATTTACCTAGAGCAGTGGTTCTTCCTAATGCTGCAACCCTGATTTCTCATGTTGTGGTGACCACAACCATAAATTTCTTTGCTACTTTATAACTGTTACTTTGTTACTGTTATGAATTGTAATGATAATATCTGATATGCAGAGTATCTTATTTGCTACCCATCTGAAAGGGTCATTTGACCCCAGGGAAGTCAGGACACTCAAGCTGAGAAACACTGACTACCATAATCTCTCCATGGCTTTAACCTCCTCAAAACAGTTTATTTCTCAGAATTCTAGCAGATGAATCTTGGACCCCTCCTAGCTTTAGTGCTTGTCCTTAATACTAGCTCTTCATTTTTTTGCATTCTTATCTTCTTTACTTCACTTCAGGCAATCAAGTTCTCTGTTGATTGCTAGGACCATCAGATGGTATGGATGAAGAGAAAAGGAGGCAAGCCATAGTAAAAACGTATAATGGCAACAATAAAAGCAAAATATTAACAATTTATTTATATATATATATATATATTACTGTAAAACATTATTATATAAATTAAATCTATTCATGTGTTAATATATACTTTGTTACAGACACTCATAATATTTCAGGCTTAATAACTTGTTTGGGACTCTATATGACCTGATGGTTTCTCATCAGGATATGTATACAACACACACACACACACAAACATATATATCTATGTATCATCTATATCTATATATTTTCAAGAGAGAAATGTCAAAACAATTAAATAAAATTACAAAAACATTCCTAGAGAAGGTATTATTAATTTCCATATAGTTTGTAATATAATATGGGACTAGACCCTTCAACAAAGGGTTTGCGAGTTTGGACCATCCTTACATAAAATATAAAACCCAAGCAAAAGAGATTTAAAAACATATGTTTGGTACATAGTGAAACCTTATACTCTTGGCTGTATGGATGTAATGGAAGATTAGTTGGAAATTTTTGTGGATAGCTGTAAAGCTTTGTATCCCCAGAAGAGAAGTTATTAAGGAAGTGTACTTTTAACTTTTACTGTAATGTTCTAAGTCAACTTCTAAGTCTAAAGAAAATAAAACATTGTTGAATCATATATATATAAATCATTTTGTAGATTGTTTTTCTTTCATGTTTTGGCTATTGTTGAACTTTATGGAAAATAAATGAAAAATTTTTGTGTTGTCTAGGTTCTCTGGGATTGTGAATAGTAGGCTGTTTTTTCCTTGATTTATGTCTAAAAGCCACTTATGAGCAAGTACATATTATATTTATCTTTGTGGGTCTTGGTTACCCCACTCAATATGATGTATTCTATATCCATCCATTTGCCTGCAAATTTCAAGATGTTTTTTTGTTTCTGCTGTGTAGTACTTCATTGTGTAAATGTACCACATTTTCTTTATCCATTCCTTGGTCAAGGGCCATTTAGGTTGTTTCCAGTTTTTGGCTTTTACAAATGATGCTCTGTGAACATAGTTGAGCACATATCCTTGTGGCATGATTGAACATCCTTTGGGTATATACCCAAAGTGGTATTGCTGGGTCTTGAGGAAGGTTGTTTCCTAATTTTCTGAATAATTGCTATGCTGATTTTCAAAACAGCTGTACCAGTTTAGACTCCCACCAGCAATGGATTTGGTGAGCTCTCATTAGAACAGGCACTCTGCCTCAGTGGGTGGACCAAACCCTCGCGGTCCTGACTTCCTTGGTCATCTTCTCCCTCCTGCTGCTCTTCAACTGGACCTTGGGAGCTCAGTCTCTTGCTCTGATGAGGGTCTCTGTCTCTATCTCCATCCATCGCCAGACGAAGATTCTATGGTGATATTCTAGATAATCTTCAGTATGATAGTGGGACAAAAACAGTTCTGGCACCCTCTCCTCTGCTGCACAAGGACCTAGCTGGGGACATCCCCATAGACACCTGGGATCCCCTCTAGAGCCAAGTCTCTTGCCAACCCTAAAATGGCTCCCTTAATGTAGCTATCTTCTTCCCTGCTCCTATATCCGCCCTCCTCCATCTCCACCCTCTCACTCACCCAAGCTCATCCCAGTCTTTCCCTTCTCTCTTCCATCTCCCCCTCTCCCCTTCCCCTAACTCTACCCCCACTCCTACCGCCAACCCCATGCTCCCAACTTTTGCCTGGCAATCTTGTTTGCTTCCAATTTCCAGGAGGATGTATATATGTTTTTCTTTGGGTATATCTTGTTATTTGGCTTCTCTAGGCTTCCGAACTATAGGCTTAATGTCCTTTGTTTATGGCTAGAGTCCACTAATGAGTGAGTACATAACATATCCATCTTTTTGGGTCTGGGTTGTCTCACTCAGGATAGTGTTTTCTATTTCCATCCATTTGCACACAAAATTCAAGATGTCATTGTTTTATTATCACTCACTAGTACTCTAATGTGTATATATTCCACACTTGCTTTATCCATTCTTCCATTGAGGGGCATCTAGGTTGTTTCCAGTTTCTGGCTATTATAAATAATTCTGCTATGAAAATAATTGAACAAATGCTTTTGTAGTGTGATTGGGCAAGCATCTCTTGGGTATATTCCCAAGAGTGATACTGCGGGATCCTGAAGTAGGTTGATTTCCAATTTACTAAGAAACCACCACACTTATTTCCAAAGTGATTGCACAAGTTTGCATTCCCACCAGCAATGGATGAGTGTTCCCCTAACTCCACATCCTCTCCAACATAGCCTATCATTGGTGTTTTTGATTTTAGCCATTCTGACAGGTATAAGATGGTATCTCAAAGTTGTTTTGATTTGCATTTCTGTAATTGATAAGGAGGTTGAACATGTCCTTAAGTATCTTTTGGTCATTTGAACCTCTATTGAGAATTCTCTGTTCAGTTTAGTACCCCATTTTTTTAATTGTTAAAAGGAAAAAAAAGTTTCCACCTCTCCCAGCCTCCCATTTCCCTCCCCCTCCTCCCACCCTTCTTCCCCTCCCCCACTCCTCTCCCCCTCCCTCTCCAGTCCAAAGAACAGTCAGGGTTCCCTGCCCTGTGGTAAGTCCTAGGTCCTCCCCCCTCTGTCCATGTCTAGGAAGGTGAACATCCAAACTGGCTAGGCTCCCACAACGACAGCACATTACATAGGATCAAAACCCCATGCCATTGTCCTTGGCTTCTTATCAGCTCTCATTGTTCGCCACATTCAGAGAGTCCAGTTTTATCCCATGCTTTTTTAGTCACAGTCCAGCTGGCCTTGGTGAGTTGCCAATAGATCAGCTCCACTGTCTCAGTGGGTGGGTGCACCCCTCGTGGTCCCGACTTCTTTGCCCATGTTCTCCCTCCTTCTGCTCCTCATTGGGACCTTGGGAGCTCAGTCCAGTGCTCCAGTGTGGGTCTCTGTCTCTATCTCCATCCATCCCCAGATGAAGGTTCTACGATGATAAGCTAGATATTCGTCAGTATTGCTATAGGATAGGGTCATTTCAGGTTCCCTATCCTCAGCTGCCCAAGGAACTAACTGGGGACATCGCCTTGGGCTCCTGGGAGTCACTCTAGGTTCAAGTCTCTTGCCAACCCTAAGGTGGCTCCCTTAACTAAGAATTGTGCTTCCGTGCTCCCCTATCCAACCTTCCTTTATCCCAATCCTCCTTTTTCCCCAAGTTCCCCCCATCCTCCCCTTCTCACTTTTCTCTCCCCATCTCCCCTTACCGCCATCCCACATCACCCCGAAGATCCCAATTTTCTCCCCGGCAATTTTGTCTACTTTCCATAGCCAAGAGGATAACTATATGTTTTTCCTTTGGATCACCTTCTTACTTAGCTTCTTTAGGATCACCAATTGTAGACTCCGTGACCCTTATTTATGGCTAGAAACCAATTATGAGTGAGTACATCCCATATTCATCTTTTTGGGTCTAGGTTACCTCACACAGGATAGTGTTTTCTATTTCAATTCATTTGCATGCAAAATTCGAAAGGTCATTGTTTTTTACCGCAGCATAGTACTCTAATGTGTAGATATTCCACACTTTCTTCATCCATTCTTCATTGAAGGGCATCTAGATTGTTTCCAGGTTCTGGCTATTACAAATAATACTGCTATGAACATAGTTGAACAAATGCTCTTGTCGTATGATAGGGCATTTCTTGGGTATATTCCCAGGAGTGGTATTGCTGGGTCCAGGGGTAGGTTGATCCCAAATTTCCTGAGAAACCGAAACACTGATTTCCACAGTGGTTGCACAAGATGGCATTCCCACCAGCAATAGATGAGGGTACCCCTTCCTCCACAGCCTCTCCAGGAAAGGCTATCATTGGAGTTTTTTATTTTAGCCATTCTGACAGGTGTAAGATGATATCTCAAAGTTGTTTTGATTTGCATTTCCCTGATCCCTAAGGAGGTTGAGCATGACCTTAAGTGTCTTTTGGCCATTTGATATTCCTCTGCTCAGAATTCTCTGTTCAGATCAGAGCCCCATTTTTTAATTGGGTTAATTAGCATTTTAAAGTCTAGTTTCCCGAGTTCTCTAAATATTTTGGAGATCAGAGCTTTGTCTGTTGCGGGGTTGGTGAAGATCTTCTCCTAGTCAGTAGGTTGCCGTTTTGTCTTGGTGACAGTGTCCTTTGCTTTACAGAAGCTTCTCAGTTTTAGTCGGTCCCATTTATTCAATGTTGCCCTTAATGTCTGTGCTGTTGGGGTTACACATAGGAAGCAATCTCCTGTGCCCATCTGTTGTAGGGTACTTCCCACTTTCTCTTCTATCAGTTTCAATGTGTTCTGACTGATATTGAGGTCTTTAATCCATTTGGACTTGAGTTTTGTGCATGGTGATAGATATGGGTCTATTTTCATTCTACAGGTTGATATCCAGTTATGCCAGCACCATTTGTTGAAGATGCTTTCTTTCTTCCATTGTATACTTTTGGCTCCTTTATCAAAAATGAGGTGTTCATAGGTTTGTGGGTTAAAATCCGGGTCTTCTATACAATTCCATTGTTCGACTTCTCTGTTTTTATACCAGTACCACACTGTTTTCATCACTGTAGCTCTATAGTAGAGTTTGAAGTCAGGGATGGTAATGCCTCTAGACAATCCTTTATTGTATAGGATTGTTTTGGCTATCCTGGGTTTTTTTTTCCATATAAAGTTGATTATTGTCCTCTCAAGATCTGTGAAGAATTTTGATGGGACCTTGATGGGGATTGCATTGAATCTATGAATTGCCTTTGGTAGAATTGCCATTTTTACTATGTTGATCCTCCCAATCCAAGAGCAAGGGAGGTCCTTCCATTATCTGGTATACTCCTCAATTTCTTTCTTCAATGCCTTGAAGTTCTTGTCAAATAGATCTTTCACTTCCTTGGTTAGAGTTACCCCAAGATATTTTATGCTGTTTGTGGCTATCGTGAAAGGTGAAGCTTCTCTGATTTCCCTCTCTGTTTCCATATCCTTTGTGTATAAGAGGGCGACTGATTTTTTGGAGTTGATCTTGTATCCTGCCACATTACTAAAGGTGTTTATCAGCTGTAAAAGTTCTTTGGTGGAATTTTGGGGTTCGCTTATGTACACTATCATATCATCTGCAAATAACGAAAGTTTCACTTCTTCCTTTCCAATTCGAATCCCCTTGATCCCCTTATGTTGTCTTATTGCTATTGCTAGAACTTCAAGCACTATATTGAAGAGGTACGGCGAGAGTAGACAGCCTTGTCGTGTTCCTAAGTTCAGTGGGATGGCTTTGAGTTTCTATCCATTTAATTTGATGTTAGCTGTCGGCTTGCTGTATATAGCTTTTATTATATTTAGGTATGACCCTTGTATCCCTAATCTCTCCAATACTTTTATCATAAAGGGATGTTGAATTTTTTTAAATGCTTTTTCAGCATCTAATGAATTGATCATATGGTTTTTTTTCTTTCAGTTTATTTATATGATGGATTATATTGATAGATTTTCGTATGTTGAACCAGACCTGCATCCCTGGGATGAAGCCAACTTGATCATAATGGATAATTTTTCTAATGTGTTCTTGGATACGGTTTGCCAGTATTTTGTTGAGGATTTTTGCATCGATGTTCATGAGTGTGATTGGTCTATAATTCTCTTTCTTGGTTGAGTCTTTGTGTGGTTTTGGTATCAGAGTAACTGTAGCTTCATAAAAGGAATTTGGCAATGCCTCTTCTGCTTACATATTATGAAATACATTAAGGAGTATAGGTATTAGGTCTTCTTGGAAGTTCTGGTAGAATTCCGTATTGAAACCATCTGCTCCTGGGCTTTTTTTTGGTAGGAAGGTTTTTATAACCTCTTCTAATTCTTCGCGACTAACAGGTCTATTTAGATTGTTCACCTGGTCCTGGTTTAACTTTGGTATATGGTATCTAAAAAAGTGTCCATTTCCTTTACATTTTCCAGTTTTGTGGCATATAGGCTTTTGTAGTAAGATCTCATGATTCTCTGAATTTGTTCTGTGTCTGGTTATGTCCCCCTTTTCATTTCTGATCTTATTAATTTGCAAATTCTCTCTCTGCCATTTGATTCGTTTGGATAGGGGTTTGTCAATCTTGTTGATTTTCTCCAGGAACCAGCTTTTTGTTTCATTGATTCTTTGTATTGTTTTCTGTGTTTCTATTTTGTTGATTTCAGCCCTCAGTTTGATTATTTTCAGTCTTCTACTCCTCCTAGGTGAGTGTGCTTCTTTTTTTTTCTAGAGCTTTCAGGTGGGCTGTTGAGTCTCCAATGTGAGCTTTCTGTGTTTTCTTTAAGTGGGCACTTAGTGCTATGAACTTTCCTCTTAAGACTGCTTTCATAGTGTCCCATAAGTTTGAGTATGTTGTTTCTTTATTTTCATTGAATTCCAGGAAGACTTTAATTTCTTTCTTTATTTCTTGCTTAATCCATGTATGGTTCAGTAGTTGACTGTTCAGTTTCCATAAATTTGTAGGCTTTCTGGTGGTAGCCTTGTTGTTGATATTCTAACTTTAATCCATGGTGCTCTGATAAGACACAGGTGGTTACTAATATTTTTTTTAGTAACTGTGGATGTTTGCTTTGTTACCGACTATGTGGTCGATTTTCGAGAAGGTTCCATGAGCTGCAGAGAAGAAGGTATATTCTTTCCTATTTGGGTGGAATGTTCTATAGATGTCCGTTAAGTCCATTTGATTCATTACCTCCATTAATTCTCTTATTTCTCTGTTAGGTTTCTGTCTGATTGACCTGTCCATTGGTGAGAGAGGAGTGTTGAAGTCTCCTACTATTAGTGTGTGCGGTTTGATGGCTGCCTTGAGTTTTAGCAATGTTTCTTTTATGCACGTGGGTGCTTTTATATTAGGGTCATAGATGTTCAGGATTGAGACTTCATCCTCATGAACTGTTCCTGTTATGAGTATAAAATGCCCCTCTCCATCTCTTCTGAATGATTTAAGTTTGAAGTCAACTTTGTTAGAGATTAGTATGGCCACACCTGCTTGTTTCTTAGGTCCATTTGCTTGATAAGCCTTTTCCCAGCCCTTTACTCTGAGTATGTGGCTGTCTTTGTGGTTGAGGTGTGTTTCTTGTAAACAGCAGAATGTTGGATCCTGTTTTCTTATCCAATCTCTTAGTCTGTGCCTTTCTATAGGTGAGTTGAGTCCATTGACATTAAGTGATATTAATGACCAGTGGTTGTTAACTCCGGTCACTTTTTTAGTCGTAGAGTTTGTGTGTTTCCCTTCTTTGATTTGTGTTGGTGAAGGGTCTCTAGATGTCTGAGTTATTGTGGTCATTGTTGGACTCCTTGGTTAGTGATTTTCCTTCTAGTACTTTCTGTAAGCCTGGATTTGTGGCTACGTATTGTTTAAATTTGTTTTTATCCTGGAAAATTTTATTTTCTCCATTTATAGTGAACGAAAGCTTGGCTGGGTATAGTAATCTGGGCTTGCATCCATGGTCTCTCAGTTTCTGCAGTACATCTATCCAGGACCTTCTGGCTTTCATGGTTTCCATGGAGAAGTCAGGTGTAAGTCTGATAGGTTTACCTTTATAAGTAACTTGGCCTTTTTCCTTTGCAGCTCATAATATTCTTTCTTTATTCTGTATGCTCTGTGTTTTGATAATTATATGGTGAGGGGATTTTTTTTTGATCCAGCCTATTCGATGTTCTGTATGCTTTTTGAACCTTCATAGGCATATCTTTCGTTAGGTTGGGAAGTTTTCTTCTATAATTTTATTAAATATATTTTCTGGACCATTGAGCTCCACTTCTTCTCCTTCGTCTACTCCTATTATTCTTAGGTTTGGTCTTTTTATTGTGTCCCATATTTCCTGAATGTTTTGTGATGAGAGTTTGTTGTACTTGCTGTTTTCTTTGATCAGTGTGTTTATTTTCTCTATGGTATCTTCAGAATCTGAGATTCTTTCTTCTAACTCTTGTATTCTGTTGGTTATGCTTGTTTCTGTAGACTCTGTTTGTTTACTTAAATTTTCCATGTCCAGCAGCCCTCTGTTTGTGTTTTCTTCTTTGTCTCCATTTCATTTTTCAAGCCTTGAACCGATTCCATTATTTGTTTTATTGTTTTTCCTTGGTTTTCTAGGGTATCATTCACTGATTTATTCAATTCTTCAAACTTTCTGTTATATTTCTCATCCATTTCTATAAGGGCGTTTTTTACATGCTGTTTAAGGGCGTAAGTCACTTTCATGAAGTCAATCTTTTCTACTTCTTCTTGATTAAGGTGTTCATGTCCTCCCGTTTTGAGGCGGCTGGTTTCTGGTGGCTTCATGTTGCTTTTCAGCTTGTTGGGTGAATTCTTGCCTTGGCGTCTGCCCATCTCTCCTTCCCAATGCTCCCTTATGGATCTTCTTTTACCGGTTCAGGTCTCATTGCCTACCCAACGCTGGTTCTCCCCAATGTTGGCTCTCCCCAATGCTGGCTCTCCTGGCGCCAAGAGATCAGGCCTGGCGCCAAGAGACAGGCTGGGCTGGGTGATGTTATGTGTAGAAAGAGGGAGGTGGGGCCAAAGTGAGGAGGGTTCTGGATGGAAGCTGGGTGGGCTAGGAAGAAAGAGGCAGTATGCAGGGAGTAGAGGCCCTGCAGAGAGCCCAAGAAGGATAGGGGGCCAAGGAACCTCTGATCTCCCTGTCCCAGGCTGGTGCCACTGGGCCAAAAACTCACCCCAAAGCTGGCTCTCCTGGCGCCGAGAGATCAGGTCTCCGTGCTGGTTGGGCAGCTCGCAAACAAAGCACCTACCCTGCTTGCGGCAGGCAGGCCATAGAAGCAAAGGAACTCCCGCCCGCTTGGGGAGGATTCGGACCCAGTGCCCAGACAGGCTGGGCTGGGTGATGTTATGTGCTGAAAGAGGGCGGAGGGGCCGAAGTGGGGAGGGTTCTGGATGGAAGTTGGGCGGGCCCAATGCTGGCTCTCCTGGCGCTGAAATATCAGGCCTCCATGCTGGTTGGGCCGAATGTATACAGCTTTAATGTTTAAGTAAACTTACAGAACCGAGGTTCCCGCGCAGCCATTTTACAGGAGGCAGGAAAAAGGGAAGAGCTGCCTCCCAAGAGCCCAATTTATCTGTATGCATTCGCCCGAGGCAAACCCGCCCCCTAAAGGGGCTGCCTTAACCCTGAACAAGATCCCAATTTTCTCTCCAGCAATTTTGTCTACTTCCCATAGCCAAGAGGATAACTATATGTTTTTCCTTGGGTTCACCGTCTTATTTAGCTTCTTTAGGTTTACCAATTGTAGTCTCTGTGACCTTTATTTATGGCTAGAAACCAATTATGAGTGAGTACATCCCATGTACATCTTTTTGGGTCTGGGATACCTCACTCAGGATAGTGTTTTCTATTTCCATCCATTTGCATGCAAAATTCGAGACGTCATTTTTTTTTTTTTTACCACAGCGTAGTACTCTAATGTGTATATATTCCATACTTTCTTCATCCATTCTTCATGGAAGGGCATCTAGGTTGTTTCCAGGTTCTGGCTATTACAAATAATACTGCTATGAACATAGTTAAACAAATGTTCTTGTCATATAATAGGGCATCTCTTGGGTATATTCCCAAGAGTGGTATTGCTGGGTCCAGGGATTGAATAAATGGACCTACTAAGACTGAGAAGCTTCTGTAAAGCAAAGGACACTGTCACTAAGACAAAAAGGCAACCTACTGACTGGGAGAAGATCTTCACCAACCCCGCAACAGACAAAGGTCTGATCTCCAAAATATATAGAGAACTCAAGAAACTAGACTTTAAAATGCTAATTAACCCAATTAAAAAATGGGGCACTGAACTGAACAGAGAATTCTCAACAGAAGAAGTTCAAATGGCCAAAAGACACTTAAGGTCATGCTCAACCTTCTTAGCGATCAGGGAAATGCAAATCAATCAACTTTGAGATATCAGTACCCCATTTTTTAAAAATTTATTTATATCAAAAATTTCCACCTTCTCCCATTTCCCTCCCACTTCCCACTCCCTTTCCCTCTCCAGTCCTAAGAGAAGTTAGGGTTCCCTGCCTGTGGGAAGGCCATGGTCCTTCCCCCTCCATCTAGGTCTAGGCAGGTCTGCATCCAAACAGACTAGGCTCCCCACAAGCCAGTACATTCAGTAGAATCAAAACCCAGTGCCAATATCATTGACTTCTCAGTCAGGCCTCATTGTCAGCCACATTCAGAGAGTCTTGTTTGATCACACGCTCTATCAGTCCCAGTCCAGCTGGACTTGGTGAGCTCCCACAGTACCCCATTTCTTAATTGGGTTAATTAGAATTTTAATGTCTAGTTTGTTGAGTTTTTTATATATTTTGGAGATCTGACCTTTCTCTAATGCAGGGTTGGTGAAGATCTTCTCCCAGTCAGTGGGTTGCCTTTTTGTCTTATTGACAGTGTCCTTTGCATTACAGAAGCTTCTCAGTTTCAGGAGGTCCCATTTATTCAATGTTGCTCTTATTGTCTGTGCTAGTGGGGTTATACGTAGGAAGTTGTCTCCTGTGCCCATGTGTTGCAGTCTACTTCCCACTAACTCTTCTGTCAACTTCAGTGTGGACAGATTTATATTGAGGTCTTTAATCGAATTAGACTTGAGTTTTGTGTCTGGTGAGAGATATGGATCTATTTTCATTCTTCTACAAGTTGACATCCAGTTATGCCAGCACCATTTGTTGAAGATGCTTTCTTTATTCCACTGTATACTTTTAGCTCCTTTGTCAAAAATGAGGTGTTCATAGGACTGTGGGTTGAAATCTGGGTCTTCTATTCGATTCCATTGGTCGACGTCTCTGTTTTTATGCCAATACTAAGCTGTTTTCGTTACTGTAGCTCTGTAATAGAGTTTGAAGTCAGGGATGGTAATGCCTCCGGAAGTTCCTTTCTTGTATAGGATTGTTTTGGCTATCCTACTTTCTTTGTTTTTCCAAATAAAGTTGATTATTGTTCTCTCAAGGTCTGTGAAGAATTTTGTTGGGATTTTGATGGGGATTTCATTGAATTTATAGATTGCCTTTGGTAGAATTGCCATTTTTCCTATGTTGATCCTACACATCCAAGAGCATGGTAGAGCCTTTTGTCCTCTTCAATATCTTTCTTCAAAGCCGTAAAGTTCTTGTCAAATAGATCTTTCACTTCTTTGGTTAGTGTAACCTCAAGATACTTTATTCTATTTGTGGCTATCATAAAAGGTGAAGTTTCTCTAATTTCCCTCTCTGCTTCTCTATCCTTTGTGTATTGGAGGGCTCCTGATTTTTTTTTAGTTGATCTTGTATCCTGCCATATCACTGAAGGTATTTATCAGCTGTAGGAGTTCTTTGGTAGAGTTTTTGGGATCACTAATGTACATTATGATATCATCTGCAAATAATTAAAGTTCGACTTCTTCCTTCCGATTCGAATCCCCTTGATCTCCTTTTGTTGTCTTATTGCTGTTGCTAGAACTTCAAGCACTATGTTGAAGAGGTATGGTGAAAGGGGACAGCCTTGTCGTGTTCCTGATTTTAGTGGAATGGCTTTGAGTTTCTCCATTTAATTGAATAGTAGCTGTTAGTTTGTTATATATTGCTTTTATTATGTTTAGATATGATCCTTGTATCCCTAATCTCTCCAAGACCTTTATCATAAAGGGGTGCTTAATTTTGTCAAATGCTTTTTCAGCATCTAATAAAATGATCATATGGTTTTTTTCTTAAAGTTTATTTATATGATGTATTACATTGATAGATTTTCATATGTTGAACTAGCCCTGCATCTCTGGGATGAAGCCTACTTGATCGTAAGGAATAATTTCTCTAATGTTTTCTTGGATTCGGTTTGCCAGTATTTTATTGAGAATTTTACATCGCTGTTCATGAGCGGGATTGGTCTGCAATTCTCTTTCTTGTTGGAGTCTGTGTGGTTTAGGTATCAAGTTAACTGTAGCTTCATAAAAAGAATTTTGCAATGACTTTTGTTTCTATTATGTGAAACACATTAAGGAGTATAGGTATCAGTTCTTCTTGGCAGTTCTGCTTAAATTATGCATTAAAATCATCTGGTACTGGGCTTTTTTTGGTTGGGAGGTTTTTTTATGACAGCTTCTATTTCCTCACAACTTATTGGTTTATTTAAATTGTTCACCTGGTCTTGGTTTTATCTTGGTATATGGTACTTACCTAAAAACAAGTCCATTTCTTTTAAATTTTCCCACTTTGTGGCATTATAGGCTTATGTAGTAAGACCTAATGATTCTCTGAATTTCCTCAGTGTCTGTTGTTATGTCCCCCTTTTCATTTCTGATCTTGTTAATTTGTGTGTTCTCTCTGTGCCTTTTCATTAGTTTGGAGAGGGGTTTTTCAATCTTGTTCATTTTCTCAACGAACCAACTCTTTGCTTCATTGATTCTTTGGATTGTTTTCTGTGTGTCTATTTTGTTGATTTCAGCCCTCAGTTTGATTATTTCTAGTCTTCTATTACTCCTGGGGGAGTTTGTTATTTTTTTCTAGAGCTTTCAGGTGTGTTTTTAAGTCTCTAATATGAGTTTTCTCAGTTTTCTTTATGTGGGCACTTAGTGCTATAAACTTTACTCTTAGCACTAATTTCATAGTGTCCCACAGGTTTGAGTATGTTGTTTCTTTATTTTCGTTGAATTCAAGACTTTAATTTCTTTCTTTCTTTCTTCCCTGACCCAGGGGTGGTTCAGTAGTTGACTGTTCAGTTTCCATAGGTTTGTAGGCTTTCTCGGGGTAGAATTGTTGTTAAATTTTAACATTATTCCATGGTTATCCGATAAGACATAGGTGGTTACTAAAATTTTTTTGTATCTGTGGAAGTTTGCTTTGTTTCCGAGTATGTGATCAATTTTCGAGAGGGTTCCATGAGATACTGAGAAGAAGGTATATTGTTTCCTATTTGAGTGGAATGTTCTATAGATGTCTGTTAAGTCCATTTGATTCATTACCTCTGTTAGTTCTCTTACTTCTCTGTTATGTTTCTGTCTGGTTGACCTGTCCATTGGTGAGAGAGGAGTGTTGAAGTCTCCTACTATTGGTGTGTGGGGTTTGATGTGTGCTTTGAGTTCTAGTAATGTTTCTTTTTCATATGTGGGTGCTTTTATATTAGGGGCATAGATATTCAGAATTGAGACTTCATCCTGATGAATTGTTCCTGTTAATGAGTATAAATTGTTGATCTCCTTCTTTTATGATTGACTTTAGATTGAAGTCAATTTTGTTAGATATTAGTATAGCCACACCCACTTGTTTTATTAGGTCTATTTGCTTGAAAACCTTTTTCCTAACTCTTTACTCTGAGTAGATGTCTGTCTTTGTGGTTGAGGTGTGTTTCTTGTAAACAGCAGAATGTTGGATCCTGTTTTCGCATCCATTCTCTTACCCTGTGCCTTTTTATAGGTGAATTGAGTCCATTGATATTAAGTGTTATTAATGACCAGTGATTGTTAACTCCGGTTATTTTTGTTTTTTGGTGGTAGATTATGTGTGTTTCCCTTCTTTGGCTTGTGTTTGTGGAGCGTTGTTAGATGTCTAAGTTATTGTGGGTGATTTTTGGTTCCTTGGGTTGTGATTTTCCTTCTATTACTTTCTGTAAGGCTGGGTTTGTGGCTATGCCTTGTTTAAATTTGTTTTTACCCTGGAATATCTTGTTTTCTCCATTGATGGTGAAGGAAAGCTCTGCTGGGTATAGTAGTCTGGACTTGCATCCATGGTCTCTTAATTTCTGCAGCACATCTATCCAAGACCTTCTGGCTTTGATGGTTTCCATAGAGAAGTCAGGTGCAATTCTGATAGGTTTACCTTTATAAGTTACTTGAAGTTTTTCCTTTGCAACTCTCAATATTCTTTCTTTATTCTGTATGTTTTGTGTTTTGATTATTATATGGAGAGTGGATGTTTTGTTTTTGTTTTTTTTGTTATTTTTTTATCCTGTCTATTCAGTGTTCTTTATGCTTTTTGTAACTTCATAAGAATATCCTTCTTTATGTTGGGAGTTTTATAATTTTGTTGAATATATTTTCTGGGCGTTTGAGCTGTAATCCTCCTTCTTCTACCCCTATTATTTATAGTTTTGGGCTTTTCATGGTGTCCCAGATTTCCTGGATGTTTTGTGTTAAGAATTTGTTGTATTTGAAGTTTTCCTTGATCAGTGAATTTATTTTCTCTATAGTATCTTCAGCACCTGAGATTCTTTCCTCTATCTCTTATAGTCTGTTTGGTTATACTTGTCTCTGTAGGTTTTGTTCGTTTACCCAGATTTTCCATATCCTGCCATCTCTCGGTTTGTGTTTTCTTCATTGCCTCCATTTCAGTTTTCAAGTCTTGACCTGTTTCCATTACCTGTTTGATTGCTTTTTCTTGGGTATCTTTGAGGGATTTATTCACATCTTTTCACTTTTTGTTAGTCTTCTCATCCATTTCTTTTTTTTAATATTTTTTAATTTATTTATTTATTAAAGATTTCTGTCTCTTCCCCACCACTGCCTCCCATTTCCCTCCCCCCCCAATCAAGTCCCCCTCCCTCCTCAGCCCGAAGAGCAATCAGTGTTCCCTGCTCTGTGGGAAGTCCAAGGAACCTCCACCTCCATCCAGGTCTAGTAAGTTGAGCATCCAAACTGCCTAGGCTCCTACAAAGACAGTACGTGCAGTAGGATCAGAAACCCATTGCCATTGTTCTTGAGTTCTCAGTAGTCCTCATTGCCCTCTATGTTCAGAGAATCCGGGTTTATCCCAGGCTTTTTCAGACCCAGGCCAGCTGGCTTTGGTGAGTTCCCAATAGAACATACCCATTGTCTCAGTGTGTGGATGCACCCCTTGTGATCCTGAGTTCCTTGCTCGTGCTCTCTCTCCTTCTGCTCCTGATTTGGACCTTGAGATTTATGTTCGGTGCTCCAATGTGGGTCTCTGTCTCTGTCTCTGTCTCCTTTCATCGCCTGATGAAGGTTAATATTCAGGAGGATGCCTATATGTTTTTCTTAGGGTTCTCCTTATTTTGCTTCTCTAGGATCACTGATTATAGACTCAATGTCTTTTGTTTATGGCTAGAAACCAAATATGAGTGAGTACATCCCATGCTCCTCTTTTTGGGTCTGGCTTACCTCAATCAGGATAGTGTTTTCTATTTCCATCCATTTGCATGCAAAATTCGAGAAGTCATTGTTTTTTACTCCTGAGTAATACTGTAATATGTATATATTCCATACTTTCTTCATCCATTCTTCCGTTGAAGGACATCTAGGTTGTTTCCAGGTTCTGGCTATTACAAACAGTGCTGCTATGAACATAGTTGAGCATATACTTTTGTTGTATGATAGGGCCTCTCTTCGGTATATTCCCAAGAGTGGTATTGCTGGGTCCAGGGGTAAGTTGATCCCGAATTTCCTGAGAAACCACCACACTGCTTTCCAAAATGGTTGCACAAGTTTGCATTCCCACCAGCAATGGATGAGGGTACCCCTTTCTCCACAACCTCTCCAGCAAATGCTATCATTGGTGTTTTTTATTTTAGCCATTCTGACATGTGTTTCACATCCTGTTTAATGGTCTCTAACACTTTCACAATGTTACATTTAACGTCTATTTCTTCTACTTCTTCTGGATTACGATGTTCAAGTCTTCCTGTTGTCTGTTTGCTGGATTCTCGTCTTTTCATGTTGCTTTTCAGATTGTTGGAGGAATTCTTGCATTGGTGCCTGCCCATCTCTTTTTTTCAAATGCTGTTAGGAGAGTCTTGTTGGCTTGGTCTGATCTTTGCTATGGCTACCTGTGTATTTGGGGGCTTTTCTTGGTCTGCCCTCTTTTAGGTCCCCTCAGCACTGGAGTTGTCTCTCAGATCCTCTCTACCCTGAAGTAGGCTGTGGTGGTGGATATAAGGACCCAAAAGATGGAAAGAAATGCTTGGGGGCAAGCTGGAACGGGATAATTAGAGAAAGGCATTAGCCAGGGAGAAGCCGTCTGAATGGCCAGAAACTTTAGGGGATTGGGGGTGCCTGTGCTCCCTTTCCGTGGTGTCAGGGCATTCGATTTGGCACACACTCACCCCTCAGGATGGATCTTCTGGTACAGGATCAGGACTACTTGCTGTCCAGAGACTTCACAGACAAAAGGTCTGACTTGCTGGGTAAAGGCTCAGCAGAACAAAGAAACTCCTGCAGCAGTTGCATTCTCCACTTTGTCCCCAGACCCTCAGCCCCAGAGTAGGATCCTATGAACCAGAAGATGGAAAGGGGTGCTTGGGGGGAAGCTGGGATGGGATAAGAAGAGAAAGGCATTAGCCAGGATACAGCCTCCACTGAATGGCCAGAAAATTTAGGGGATTGGAGGGTGCCTGCGCTCCCTTTCCTGTGTGTCAAGGTGGTTGGTTGGGCACACACTCACCCCTCAGGACAGATCTACTGGTATAGGATCAGGTCACTTGCTGGTCAGGGACCTCACCGACAAAAGGGCTGACTTGCTGGTTCCAGGCTCAGTGGAAAAAAGAAACTCCTGAAGGAGTTGCATTCACCAATTTGTTCCCAGACCCTCAGCCCCAAAGCAGGCTGAGTTGGGGGATGCTTTGACCCAGCAGATGGAAAGTGGTGCTTGAGGGGAAGCTGGGATGGGATAAGAAGAGAAAGGCAGTAGCCAGGAAGAGAAGTCCCTGCTGAATGTCCAGAAAGTTTAGGGGATTGGAGGCATCAGGCCAGTTGGTTGGGCACACACTTACCCCCCGGATGATTTCCTCATATTCTTTACTGATTTATTTAATTCCACAATTTCTATTCTACATGAATTTATTTAGGAATTTGTTCATGTACTATTATAATAATCATTCTTCTGAATTTTTAATTATTTCATCTAATGCACTATCCTGTAACCGATTTTTGTAGAATTGATAGTTTCTGAGGTATTGTGTTGTCTTGATTTTCTTTTCTGTTCCTTCATTAGAATATGTATATTTGGTAATAGGCTATTGGTTGGATTCTTTTGTTTTTATATTTTAGTGACCCAAATTCTTTAAAATGAAGTCTTTAAAAATTTATGTGTGATTAGTCTGTAATAGGGCTAAGATAACATTGTTTTCTACTTGACTGTGGCTGTAGCTCAATAGGTAAACTCTGATCCTACATTCTATTGGCATGTGTCTCAATTTTCAACACAACAGAAGAATACTAGTTGCAAAACACCCACAATTACTAACATAATATCTCTGTGAAAATATTTTGATTTTAAACAATGCCCTTTGAACTTGAGTGACTTTAGGTCTGTAGAAGAACACAGGTTATATTATGTGTATTAATACACATACACATGTGTTTCATCTGCATAAGCACAGTGATAAAGTATATGATTGGGGATTTTTTATACTTCAAATGTGTCTGAAATATGAAAAAGAATGTAATAGAAAATTAGGAATCTATTTTTCTCATCCACAGATGTTATAATAAAAATGTCTATCAGTACAAATTTTACGGATGTAAACCACTAGCATGTATTTTCTTCCACCTGCACTCCCCTAATTAATTTCTGCTATTATAAACATGATCCTACTGCACGCACTGGCTTTGTGGGAGCCTAGGCAGTTTGGATGCTCAACTTACTAGACCTGGATGGAGGTGGAGGTTCCTTGGACTTCCCACAGGACAGGGAACCCTGATTGCTTTTCGGGCTGGGGGGAGACTTAATTGGGGGAGGGGGAGGGAAATGGGAGGCGGTGGCGGGGAAGAGACAGAAATCTTTAATAAATAAATAAATTTAAAAAAATAAAATTAAAAAAAAATAAAGAAAAAAAAATAAACAAGATCAAAAGCCTATGCCTGGCCAAGCAGTTATGGTGAATGCTTTAGTGTCAGCACTCAGAAGGCAGAGGTAGGTGGATCTTTGTGAGTTCCAGACCAGCCTGCTCTACAAAGTGAGTTTGAGAGCAGAGGATAGTTAAGACTGTTACATAGAGAAAATCTTTCTCGAAAAACTAAAAACAACAACAAAAACTTATTCCTGAGGAGGCCATAGGTCTTAAGCACGAATCTGCTGATATTGTTTTCTAAATAAACACATAATCAGTGACATTCTAAATGTTTATAGAATAGTGTTGCTCTCAACGTTAGCTAGAGAAGCTTCTTGTTGCAGTGGGTGGTTATTAATGTAGAACCCAGAAAGCTGGTCAAAGCTCTGAAAAAGTGAGAATAAATGACTGTTGGCTGTTCAGCTGTATACAAGACACCATTCTGTTTTTATATGACATTGTCTTTTATCCTCCTTTCATATTGTTTGTCTTCTGTTTACTTTTATCATTGATCTAATACTATTGATACTACATTGATCTAACCCTATGCTTCCTATTTCCTTTTGATTCATACCCTTAATTACGAATGTCTTTTGGGAGGCATTTCTGAGACAGGGTTTCTTTGTGTAGTTCTAGCTGTCCTAGAACTCACTTTGTAGACTAGAATGGCCTCAGACTCACAAAGATCTGTTTGCCTCTACCTCCCAAGTGCTGGAATCAAAGGTGTGAGCAACCACTACCTGGCATAATACCTTTTTATGAGATAGATAAATGCTTAAATATCTGAAATGTATAAAATGAGTTTTAAAGGTGATTGTAATATTAAATTGTATTGCTAAAAGTGAAAATTTGAGTGTGTCACATAATAGATCATATGTTTAGTAGGTAACAATTGAAGAGAGTTGTACATAAATTTTTGGTTCATAGAAATCATGGAAAATGAACTGCATATAATTGATATTGGACTCAGAATCAAATACCTCATAAACTTGTTTCTTAAATGATAAAAGATCCCTGGTCCTCAGATTTTCAAAGACTAATAGAGAAATTCTTTTTAAACAGATCATCTCAGCACTTAGTAAAGCACTTATTATTTCTTGGACATTGTATATGGAAATTAAAGTTACATTTCCTAAAGTGGAGGCCATGTGGAGTCATTATTTCAACTCTCTACTCATTTCTGATAGTTGTTTGATGAGGCTCTGGATAAAAATGAATGATGGTGTGTTTATACATGTTAATGCAAATCACATTTATTTGATAGATTGAAGTAACAAAACCCAATTAAGAATCTTTTAGTTTGTGTATATTTAAATTACTAATTCTTATAATGTTCTACAGAAAATAACTAGTGCTTGAACATAAATGGAAATTAAGAATCCCTTTTCCTATATTTTAAATCTGTAACAAATCTATCTAGATTATACAGTAGTTTTGTAGGGCCTATTGCCTCAACAGATTGTGCATTATCGAGGCATGTATTATGTATACTAACTCATTATATGAAATAGTAACTATTAATTATAGCTTAATTTATGTCACATTATAAAACATTCTTGACTTTATTCTCTCTTTTTTTGACCACTGCCATGGATGATACGACTATTACTAGAAAAATGTCTAAAGAATGAAAAGTGCTTGATGATAATTTTGCATCTTTCATTTTTTGACTGAATGATGTTGATATTGGATCTGTTCCATTTTTATAATGTTCTAGAAAAGTACTTCTTCATTTCTTGCACCCAAACTTCCACTTTAATTTCAGAATATCAAAAAGATGCCTACCAGATTTCGAAAAGAAAGTGAACAACTTGAATATGCTATTGATCGTGTTCTTGTCACAATATCGGAAAGAAGATTGGCACGTAGTCTATATGGCACTAATGAAGAGCCTCCTGATAGCGTTATTACAGCTACCCTTGAACTGGTTAATATTGTCAACATGATATTAAACATTCTGGAAAGGTAATTCCTAATATCTGATATTTAAACCCATGACACAGTTGTATTTTCCCCTTTATTTTTTCTCAGAAATCTTAGGTGTGGAATAGATTGTATTTCCGTGCTTTCTTTTAAATATGTTTACAGCCATTTTATTGATTATATCCCTAGGATGATCAAGATAGTTAAATGGTTTCCTTTAAATTAAGAAATATTTTAGCGTATGACTTTTAAAATTCATTCAACAAAAGTAATATTTTTAAATGAGGGTTCCCTTGAGTTCTCTTTATACATTAAATTACACTCACACTTTCAAAAAGGCAGTGAAGTTTATACAGTCTTTGACGAATACTCAGAAGTTACACCGAACTTGTAAATGATCATATCTGGCTTTTGCATCAAAAAATGCTCTTTCTATGAGTATTAATTAAACTATGAACTTTTAATTAACTTGAGTTAGTCCTGTTACTAAATTCTGTGTTAATAAGAAAAGACTAGTAAAATAAAACTAATGATTTATAATTTTGTTTTGGTAGTAATATTTAGTTAACACTATTAGTATGTAGATATCTATACTGTTGTTTTAACCAACAACTATAATATTTGCTCTATGTACAAATGAGTCATCTCACAGATTACTCTGCTATTGGCTTCCTCTAGGTATTATATTTTTCAGGTAAGAAAGATTAGGGAGAGAGATAGAAAAAAGATACTATGTTTTGATTGACATTTTATATTATATTATGGTATATTATTATACCTTTATAATACATGTTACCTTTCTGAATCCTTTCTCTTTTTCAACTAATACTTGATTTTGAAACAATCTTATTCACATACATAAGGAATGAAGACAAAATTTCCCCAGGGGTTCAAAGAAATTTTAAATAATACCAGAGGAAATTTGACAAACTTAGCAGTTACTTTACTCTCTTTATATTTGACCTTATTATAAGCACCTATCTACAAAACTTCTGAAAGAAATCAAGCACAGAAAGCATACTCAAAAAGCAAGTATTCTGCAATAAGTTGAATTTAAAGAAAGGATTATATTGACCCTAAAGTAAAGATAGCCATAAGAGGAAGTAATAGAAAGACTTCCCAAATGTTTATAGTCTGTTAAATTAACATTTGATAATTCAATTTATTTGGTTTTCCCATTTTGTTAAAGTAGTCAGATTGCAAATCTTGCATCATAGTATTAGTATTAAAAGTCACTCTTGCATTTTTTCACTGAATTTTCAATATTAAGGACATGTTTACTCATCAGTGGAACTGGGTAACATTAGAAGGGTCTTGTTTGTTTCCACCTGTATTTCACAGAAAACTAATCTATAGAAAATGACCTCAACTACCATACAACATTTTCAAATGTAGTATACCATCTTAGATTTGTCTTTATTCTAACAGAAAATATTAAAATTTTATAGTAATTTTTATTTCTAGACTCAGGCTTAATAACTAGTGATGTCTAAGTAAGAGGGATTCGTGTTGAATATCATATTTCCCTAAGTTCAAGACAAAGTATACATTCTAAAATATAATATTTGTATTTGTATATCAAAATGTCTGTGGATGAAAACTTCAAAAATGACAGTGGTATGTTACCCTGAGTATACTATAAAACATATCAATATCTTAAATTTCCTTTACTTTAAATTAAGAAATTTCAGAGTTTCTTGGAAAGTAATTATGTTTTAGTGCTTTTGTCAGGACCTTATCTCACTTACTTTTTAGAAGATAGAAATACTTTTTAAAAATAATAAGGGCTTAGATCAGGCATGGTGATGTATGCCTTTAATCTCAACACTTGTGAAACAGAGACCAACCTGCTCTGCATACCAGTTTCAAGGCCTGCAGAGCTACATTGTCATAATAAAACAAATAAACAACTGGTCTTAAAACAGTTGCATAGTGTTTGCTTACCAACTATCTTGTCAAAAGGGTCAGCTAAAGTAATTTAATTGTTAATTCCTGCAGAAAATAATTGCTATTATTTATCCTCAATTATTTCTCCTTTCTATGACTTTAGATCTAAAGTGATATAATTAAAATGTATTTTTTTTCATTATTAGTTATAATAATGAAATCTTCTCAAAATGTGACATATTTTTACCTGGCTCAGCTTTTCTTAATCAGATCAATGTGTGAGACCTGATAATTATTTCAACTTTACTTTAAAAGGATTTACACACCTGATTAGTTGTTTGTACAAAAAGACAATAAAATATGTTTGAGAACTGAAGTTAATTCAGGAATTAAAAACCTAATATTATTTTGACCAAAATGATAAAATCTGGTTCTCTGACTTCTTCCTATGAATAATTCATCAATTTTGAAGGGTATAGTTATAAAAGGTTTAAACTTTAATAATGAGTTATTTGAACTATCTCAAATGACCTACAATGTATGAAAGACTGATTTATAAGTACTATAAGTTTATAAGATAGAACATCATTTTAATGTTTTGTTATTGGTAGCAAGATATATTTTAAAGTTCATTATAGAAGTTTTGAGCTTTTAAAAGTTTTATATTTGTTATGATAACAAATGGAAACCATAGCATCTTGGTGATGCTTATATCATTGTGTTATGTTTCCATTTGACATCTAAACTGAAAATAGTTTCATTGATTTGAGGTAGAAAAAAAATTATAGAAATTCATTTTGGAGTAACATAAAGTAATTGAGTACTAGTTGTCTAAGCATAAGTACCTAAACTTATATTTTTAAGTAAATATAAATTGACCATTTTTCTGGTGAAAATTAAGAAGTGTAGCAGAATTATGGAGTTAGTTCTTCTTGTTCAAAAGTTTTGGCCTTACAAATAAATGGGATGAAAATGGCCCAAGAATTTTGACCACATTTGACCCTGGATATAGTTGCAGGTGATGGTCCTATAGAGCCTCACGAAATACTTTCACCATCTTAGTTGTAAAAGCTTAATTATAACTCTAGCTAACTCTTTTTAAAAGTCTTTATTATAACTTTTAAAGAGGTAATTTGAATCTTTGCCTATGATAACAGTCTTTAGAAGTAGGTCTCAAAAATGGCATTTATTCAAACACCAGTCATTGTAATCTAAAAATTTAGAGGTATCTATAAATTTTCTTTCTTTCTTTTCTTGTTTTTACTGATTCATTGTGGGAATATAGAGAAACTCAGCACTATGGTGTTCTCTGGTTTGTTTTATATAGACAACCTCAAAATTTTTGTCCATTTTGAAAGATATTGATTGCAGACTTTTAGAATACAAGGTTTTACAAAGGAAATACTCTACCACTGAGTTAAACCTCACTTTGTTCGTATTATTCAGTTGAGGTAGAAGATATTTTCCACACAAACTGCATGTTTTTGGGTTTTCATCTCATGGAGGCCTCACAGTAGCAGAAGGTTAAAAGCTATGTTAGATATAAATAGGAAGACCCAAACTTTTCATTTAGCTAAATCTTAATTTATCTTAACTACTTTTTTCGTTTATGTTAAAAATAATACCAAATAAGATCATTTTTTATTTATTTCATCTACTTATGAATAAAATAATTTATATTTGGCCTGTCCTCCTTTTATTTTTATATAATTAGTCATTTACATAGTAAGTAAATCGAGAGAAAGGAAATCTAGAAGATAAACCTCTTCAACCTTTAAACATTTTTTTTCAATAAATTGAACGTGGGAGTAAGTATAAAAAATTGTATTACCATCTCTCCCTCTTTTTAGATTATAGAAATACCACATTTATTAGTGTCTATTTAAATTTGTTACATGCTTGATATACTACTGTGATGTTCTAGAATATAGCTATTTGCACATTATCTAAAATGCTCTATAATTTAAATTACAAGTTTCAGTTTCCTAAGGAATAAAATACTGTATTCAAAGAAACTCTGATTGATGGAATCTCTTTGTCACCCTTCCCTGGCAGGCCACCATTTGATTGCATGTCAGAATTTTCCAGTGTGAAAAATCATCTCATTAAACATATCACATTACTGAAACATTTCTCTGAACAGGTAAGACATAGCTTTGTTTTCTGTTCTCCATTCATATTTCTGATGCATTTACTTATGATGTTTAGTACATTTATCTTCACTAACATGCATACAACTTCTCTTTTTTTACCCTAATATTTTAACACTGAAATGCAGGTCTTTATTTTGTTATAAGTATGTAGAATATTCAGTGACTCAATTGAGTTGTCACCTCAAATTCCTTTCCTATTGTATCAGAATTTGCCCTCATTGCTGAATTGTTCTAAAATACTATTGAGCTTATCTGAATCCTTCAGATGTTCTCTGTTCTCTAGTAAGGACTATAGAGACTGAATAATTAGCTTTATAATTCAGCCATAAAATATATCACGTACTATATATCTTAAATTTTCTTAAGTATTTTTCATTTCTGTTAAAAAATGAGTACCAATTGCAATCTTTTTTTGAAATTTTAAAGTTCATCTATTTGTTGATAATCTAGGTAGTTTATATTTGATCCTTTTCTCTTTCATTCCTTTTATAACCCATTACTTGTATAGTAATTTAAGAGAAAGGAAATATTAAAAGTTAACCTACTCAACATTTAGTCTTTTTACAATAATTTTAACACATTTTTTTTAAAAAATATTCCTGTTCAAATATATGTATATGTATGCCCCTTACATTACCATCAGAATGTTGTAGTTATTTCTCCTTAAATGTTTCATGTTTATTTCACTCAATATTAAGCTCTTCATCATACTGCCGGTCCCAGATAGGATTTACTCCCCTAGCTTTTTCTATCATCCAAATACAGTTTATCTTTTAAGGAATATTTTATTCGCTCATTCATTTATTCATTCATGCAGACATTCATTTGTATAAACTTCCAATTCACCTAGTCATCCCTATAAAAAAAGGAAGAGTAGTTCTTATGCTTCCATTGGACACTAAATTTACATACATGGTAGCCAGTATTCATAAATATCAAAAGGAAGAAAAGATAAGTTAGTTAATCAAAAATTTATTTTTGGAAGATATGCAAGAAATTGGTATACTATGCTTTGTTAGGTTATTTTAATTTTATAATCATTTGAAATTTTGTCTTATGTGTATACATTCTAGGAGACATAAAAGTGAAAAGACAAATAAGAGAATTATTTTGTTCAAGGTTTAACAAAGCACTGAACTATTTAAACAAGTAAAACATTTAAATTTAGTGTTTATATGATATATTAACTGGATTTATGCTTCCCATGGCCAAGTTTTATTCTACATCATTTTATATTGATTGTTAGCTTCAAAAATATAGTAAGTACTAAATAAACATTTGGTGGTAATCTAGGGATCTCTTATGGATCCAGCTGTTTGGCAGACTGAGGCAAAAGGGACACTTGAACTGGAGTTCAAAGCCAACTTGAAAAGCATGGAGAGAGAGAGAGAGAGAGAGAGAGAGAGAGAGAGAGAGAGAGAGAGAGAGAGAGCGCGAGCATGTGTGTGTGTGATGATTGAGCATCCTAGAAAGCCTCATCATCACTGATATTTTTTTCTATTATTTGTTTCTCAGATTGGTTATACATGAGAATTTTCAATAATTATAGCTCAATACTTGCATGATAATCAGTGTCTGACAAATACTGTTGTGTGGTATAAATACAAAAACTCTAATTTCCTTTTAGTTACACACGACTTTTGTCTTTCTTCCTTTTCTTTTTCTTTTTTGTTTCTCTGTGAGTCCGGTTTTCTCTGTGTAACAGCCCTGTCTATCCTGGAACTAGTTCTTGTGGACCAGGCTGACCTTGAACTCACAGAGATTCACCTTTCTCTGTCCCCCAAGTGCTGGGATTAAAGGTGTGTGACATTACCACCTGGCATTCTTATACACTTCTTGTCAGGATAATTAAGTGTAGGGGTAACTAAGGGACAACTAATTTCTCTATTTCTGAATTATTTATTTTTGATTATTAATACACGTGTGTTTGCATATGTGAATGCCAGCAGTCATGGAGACTAGAGTTACCAGATCCCATTGGATCTGTATTAGCTTATAGGTGGTTGTGTGTTACAAGGTGTAGGAGCTAAAAATTGAGTTCAGGGCCTCTTCAAGAGCATTATGCATTCTTAACCACTGAACATTCTCTCCAGTACTTATTGTCTCTATTCATATGCAGAGAGGATTCAGATTTCTTCTTAACTTAATCTACTACCATATCTTATTGTGGTAAAAGGATTATAGAATATTTTATGACCCATAAAAATTCTCAAATTATGCTGCAAAGTCATACTGAAATACCATCTCACAAGAATAACTAAAACCTCTAGAGGAATAAAAAAGTAAAACTCCTGTGTGTTGACATTAGAACGGTGTTAAAGACAGGGTTTCTTTTTGTAGACTTGGCTGTCCTTGAACTCACAGAGCTCCACCAGCCTCTGCCTCCATAGTTCTGGGATAAAGGTGTTAGCCACGCCTGCAATCAGATTGGTGAATATCCTAACCGTCATCAAAAAACCTTCATCCAGTAACTAATGGAAACAGATGCAGAGATCCACAGCCAAGCACTAGGCTGAACTCCTGGAGTCTAGTTTAAAAGAGAGATGAGGGATTATATGAGCAAGGAGGATCAAGATCGTAACAGGAAAACGCAGAGACAGGTGACCTGAGCTCCTGGGAGCTGGTGGACTCTAGATTGACAGTTGGGGAGCCCCCTGCATGGAACCAAACTAGCACTTCTGCATGTGGGCAATAGTTGTGTAGCTTGGTCTGTTTGAGGGGCCCTGGGCAGTGGGACCAGGACTTATCCCAGGTGCGTGAAATGGCTTTTTGGAGCCCATTCCCTATGGTGGGATGCCTTGCTCAGCCTTGATACAGGGGTGGGGGGCTTGATCCTGCCTCAACTTAATGTGCCAGGCTTTGTTGATTTCCCATGGGGAAGTCTTACCCTTTCTGAAGAGTGGATAGGGGTTGGGTTGGGGGGGATGGTGGGAGTGAGAGGAGAGGAAGGAGGGGAAACTGTGGTTTGTATGTAAAATGAATAAAAAAGAATAAAAAATACCATTCAAGACCCCTTCCAAAAATGGAGAGCTAGCTGATGACTGGCATCTACACATTCATTACCCCCCCCCAAAGGAACTGTAGACTTTATAATCTGAAATCTCTTAGATAAGGGAAAGTAAGAGAAATATAATCCATTTTGGTGCTCTTTTGACCTTATGAGATATTTATCCATTCCAAATAATATGCCAAGTAACTGAGGCAGAGAAGAGATTGAGGGGAACTTAAGGTTTGACCAGGGTTTTCATTAATCATATATAACTGTGTGGGGAACAAAAGGATATTGTTGGCTAGACAAGCTTCTAGATGGGAGCAGTGATGGACCCACATGCTTGTTAAATCATAAAAAACTAGCTAATACCAATATTAAAGGTTAGCTTTTAATAATGTTATTAAGCTGATCTGCCACTGTATTGATGGATAAAATCAAAAGTAAATTCTCTCTAAAAGACAATATTTATATTAACCTCTAATTATCTCCATGACTTCTCATACACAAGTGCTAGTATTAAATAAAGATAAAATAGAAAATAAAAATAAGGCAGTTAATTAAAATTAAGTTTCTGGAGATAGGTAATGACAGTAGAGAGGACAGTTATTTAAAAATTATTAAAGAGAAATAAAAAAAATTATTAAAGGACACTTTTTTTTAATTTGCCATTATACAGACCTGAGAATAAGTATCATTATAACCACACTTCAAGAAATCATAGAACTTATCTATAAAGCTAAGTCCACTTCCAAAATTGTTTGGGAGACTCACAGTGAAGAAACAAAAGGTTTCATCTGAGGTAAAAGTAGGCAAGGTTTGACCTAATTTTAGGTTCTCAGGGGATGTCATTCAAGCAACAACCAAAGCAAGTAGTCTTTAAGTTCTCAGGTCAAAGTAAGAAATGCAGCAGATGTTTTTGCAGTAAAGATTAAGGGGTACAGATATTAGCAGAGTTTAAGAAATTGCAAAGAAGTGTGTTCATGCCAGAGAAGGATTTGGGAAAAAGCATATTATATCAGAGAAAACGAACAGCAATCTACTTACAAGAATGGCGAGAAGATGCACAGCAAGCAGAATGCTGAGGTAGAGAGAAAAGGAGTAGGAAAAGGAAGAATGGAGCATGGAGGAAAGGAGTGGAGATATAGTGGTCTCAGCTAGTGTTGTGGCCCTACTTGATTTACTTTATTGCTAAAGAAAAATGACCCAAGTCATGGCACCAGAAGATAAGGATAAGGGATGTCTCTAGTTATACCTTTCTCAGTCTGGATGTAGTGCGGGGGGTGGCGGGCTTGGACCTTCCACAGCGCAGGGTGCCTTGCCCTTTCTTAGGATTGGAGGGTGTGGGGTAGGAGGGGATGTGGAGGGAATGGAAGGAGTGGAGAGAGTGGAAATTTGGATTGATATTTTTTTTAAAAAATCTAATAAAAAATAAAATTAAATTAAAAAAGAAAATTGAACCAGATCATGGCACCAGAAGATAAGGAAATAAGGGATGTCTCCAGTTTCTTATAGTCTCAACACCAGTAGCAGTCTTACTTCTTATACTATCTGAAGTGAAGGATTCAAAGACACAGTAATAAGATAATTAGTAGAGAGTTTAAATAGAGCAAGCAAAGAAGGAAGAATATATTCCTCAGAAAAAGACTATGCCAATCCACAAAAGCCTTGATCTTTTTTCATTTTCATTTTACATACCAACCTCAGTTTCTCCTCCCTCCCCTTTTCCATCCCCCCATCTCCCCACTCCCCATTCCACATCCATTTCTCAGATGGAGTATGCCAGACCTTTTTGACTCCCTCAGGAAAGCATTGATCTTGATAGGCATGGAACTTATTTTTCCCTTCTTACTGTACATCTTTCCCTGTACCTCACCCAGAATAGGCACTTATAGGAAAGGGGTGTGCTTTTTTTTTAAAGCTAATCTGTTACAAGTAGATGTGTAAGATTCAAGAATATGTATAGGGATTTAAGTAACCTGAAGTTGAAGATTTTACTGGCACTCTGAACATGCTCCCTCAGATGTGAAATCTTGGAATTTGTTTTAATCTGATCTAGCTAGCATAGACGACTATAATCCATTGCCCCTTATATCTGTTTTTATAATCCTCAGCTGGCCTATTTGGAGTTAACTATCACTGTCTATATTTTGAACTCCGATTGACCATGACCTTTGTCATTATATTTATATCTTATTTCAGCACCTCAAACTTACCCACATCTAATTGTCAGTATCTACTGGACCTAACTCCTTACCTAACAATGATAAGTGATTCTCCCACTTCATTCTCTTGAGTGTTGGAATTATAGTTGTTTACCACAATACCATGATTCAAGAATTAATTAAATATTTTTAATGAATTTTCTTTACTACTCTGTTTCTTCATGTTAGTGGTACATGCCTTTAATCCTAGCACTTGGGATGCAGAGGCAAGCAAATCTCCATGAGTTCAAGGCCAGCCGGTTTTACAAGAGCTAGTTCCAGGACAACTAGGATTAAAGATGTTTTAATTCTCCCATTTCAATATTTGTGCTTATTTTTATTGAATATTTTGATATAAGTAAGTTAATAGGAATAAAATGTCAATATCTTCACATTTCACTTACTTGCAGTTCAAAGTTAGGTTTATGCACTATTAAAATTAATAATATCTTTGTTTCTAATATACAATGGGACTTCACATAGCTTCACTGAAAAATAGTTGTCACACAGACTCTACCGAGTATTGATATTACTCTAAAAGCCAGAGTTTAATTGAGTATATTAATAACTCGGAATGAATTTCCTGAGCTTGCCAAGGTTTACTCTGGAGAACCCAATGAATTCATCAGACTTTCTTACAATTTTAAAATAGAGGTTACTTACAGGGGTGTGGGCACTTCTCCCAAATCAGCCATACCAGAAAATCCTTCAGCAAAGATGAAGGCAATCGTGTAGATGGAACCTCTAATCTCTTTCCTGGTCTCTATAAACTCTAGCATCCACCTAGTCTTCTGTGACCTCTTTATAATCTAGCTCTTCCCCCAGTAAGCATGAGGAATTACCAGGTGGTAGGGAGCAGCTGCATATTCAGGAAAGAATTTAGTGCCCTAATCTTCTCCATATGACAAAATAAACCATCAATAAGTCCATCTTGTCCAAAGTGTGGACAGTGATGAACTCCCCCATATAGCAGCTGTGTGGATCAGAAGACAGTTACTCATGACTGATGTACTAGGTAGCAAGGCCAATCAATTTTTTTGAAACCAGACTGTTTTATTCTATGACAAGGATCTTCAGTTACAGAACTATTGGCATTATGGGTCTGAAACTACTCTGTTGTTGGGAAATTGTTATGGCCGTTGTCACACGATGAAAATGTCTGCAAATATTTTCAAATATCCCTGGGGGAAAATAATTTCAATTGAGAGTCACTGTACTAAATAGTATGAACATTCAAACTTTACTGCCTCTAGATAAGAAAACAACTCCAATTCAAATATTTCATTCCAAAACTGTCACACATAGTAAGCAATATTGAAACTCAGATATTCTTTGTATTTTCAAACTGTCCCAGAATTCACTTTTTCTAAAAGTTTAGGGAAGTTTTAAGTACAAAGGTTTATTTTGTCTCACAGCTAAATTATTTTTAAAGGGAAGAAGCATGTTGTGAGAGCTGCGGGCCTCTTCCCACAGCCCGGCTCCTGGCCGCTTGGCTAGCTTATGCCCCGAAATAACAACACACAAATTGTATTCTTTTAAACACTGCTTGGGCCATTATATCTAGCCTCTTCTCGGCTAACTCTTGCACCTGGACTAGCCCATTTCTAATAATGTGTGTAGCACCCCAAGGTGCACTTACCGGGAAGAGTCTAGCCTACGTCCATCCTGGGTCGGAGCTTCGCGTCTGCCTGCGAGAGGGGAGCATGGCTTCTGAGCTCACTTCCTCTTACTCCCAGGATTCTGTTCTGTTTACTCCTCCCACCTATGTTTTAACCTATGAAGGCCAAGCAGTTTCTTTATTATAATTAACCAATGACCTTCTTCCATCAGAAGCATTACCCTAGCATTTATCTCCTATTCTTCCTTCTTTACAACATCTTCAAATTTTACAATATACCTTGATGGAACCAGTACCCAACAGGAATGTTTCACTCTATATTAGAAAATGTTATTACCATACCCTCCTGTTTTATTATTAAATTCCTCTTTCTATAACTATTAATTTTTCTCATTACCACTCCAGTATAAATACATTGAATGTGATTCAATAAATAACTAGAGATTACTTTTTGTTCTACCAATTATAATGTCTGTTGAGATTAATGAAAAAGCTAAGGTAAAACTCAATCTGAACAAAGTAGTGCATAGAGGTTTACATGCTAAACAAATCTGGAATCTGGTAGGTGCTGAAGAGAGTAGAGAGAAATACCATTTAGAAGTATCAATAGAACTAAGTGTCTGGTTATAGAAATAAGCACAATTGTCACAAAGTAGAGGAGAAATTTTGTCTTTTGAACATGCTTGTAAGAAATGAATAAAGCTTATCAAAAGTCATAGCTTTTGAACAATCAGTCATCATCTTGACCTTAAGTGAAAACTAAGAAAGCTTGATTGAAAATACTCTTATGGTATTTCTAGAATTACTGATCAGAAACTAAAAGCCTCTAACCTTCCTCTGCATCTATACTTAGTAAAATGATTTAAAAACAGGGCAATAATTCAATCAATCTTTTGTGAAGTATAAAGCTTTTGTCATTGAAATAGCAAGGAGTTTCTTTATGAATGTTCCTAAAAGGACTTAAAGCTTTTTTCCTAAGACTTATGCCCAAGTTCTGATTTTTCTCCTAACTGCATGTAACAATTACCTGAAATATTAAAAAAATACTGATAATCAGTCCAGTCCCAGATATTTTAGATTTAATTAATATGAAATAACACTTAGTCATTTTCATTTCCAAAACGTTTCCCAAATAATAATAATAATAATATACATATCTAGTTATGAGGACCAGGCCTTTAGATGCTACTTTCAAATTAAATATATTTATTTACTTTTATTTTTATTCATTTAACCAGTTGGGTAAGAAAACTTGAATATATAGCAAATACACAGAGCAAAAGGCCTTCTGTAAATTGGGACTGGGTTTCACAATTCTGCATTTTGTTTGATTTTGTTTCTCTGTAGTAGTAATCATCTGTTGCAAAGATAAGTTTCCTTGATGAGGGTGAAGACTACACCCATTTGGTAATATGAGGACAAATCTTTAGTTTATTGGTAGAGATAGTAAATTAGTGGTTGTAGATTCTCCTTCAATATCTATGGATTCACTAGCACTGAATAGTTAGTTTGATTTCTAGTATCAGGCAGTTTCTCTCTTGTCTGTTGTTGCATCCTAAGTTCAATTGTAGAGCTGTTCATTACCACCAAAATATGTGTGCCCCTGCTACATCCTTAGGGTTTTAATATGTCATGCTGGTTGTTGATGTAATTCATAAATCTACCCTTAAGACTCAGAGCACAAGGAGCAGAAATAGTTTAAGAATCTGAAGCTTAGAGAGTTTGCCATGTGATTGTGTCTCCTAGCAGGTAGAAGCTAAACCCATAAAGTCTCACTAACATGATGGCCCAAATACAAACTGTACATGATGACACTTGTAGACATTTCAGAGTGCAAAGGACTTTCTATAGGGCCAAACCTGTACAAAGAACCACATGCAACTAAGGAATACTGAGTGGGAAAAATATTCTTTCCCAGCAAAGAGCATACTAAGCTGGTTATCTGATACCAAATATTGTGTTTGAAAAAAATTCAAGTGACAGAGCAGAATATCTATATCTATCTATCTATCTATCTATCTATCTATCTATCTATCTATCTATCCATCCTCTGTCTGTCTGTCTGTCTGTCTGTCTGTCTGTCTGCCTGTGTGTAATAGCAATGAAAAAAGAGGCCATGAATTTAAAAAGGTATAAGGGAAATTTTGGAGGGAGGAAAGGAAATAGAAAATTTTTGTAATTATAATTTCAGAATAAAGGAAAAGCCCAGAGGGATACACTTGGAAAACCAAAGCCCATCCTTTACTTTGAAGTGTCTTCCTTTACTAATTTAGTGTTGGCTAGTTTAAAGAAGGGCAGGATAGCACGTTGAACAATATCAGATATACTTTAAAAATGATAGGGAGGAAGAATTGTGGGGAGCGGTAGATAGAAAGCAGGAGGAAGGGAAAGAAAATAAATAATAAACAAACAAATAAATAAATAAGCATCCTGAAAGTGAATTTTATATGTCAGCTGCACTTTGTATAATTAGGCAATTTTGTCTATCCAGGATATCCCAGATAAACTGTTTTAAGCAGCACAATGTTTGTTTTATTTGTTTATTGTATGTGTGCATGAGTGCATATACATGAGAGGGCGAAGATTTGCCTGTGGAGGTCAGAAGAAATATTTGAGAGTTGTTTGTCCACTTCCACATATAGGCTCCAGTGATCAAACTCAGAATATCAGATTTGTCATCAGTCCCTCTACCTCCCAGTTAGCACACTTATGAAATACTCTGTGGTTTGTAACATTCAAATAAGGTTATACTGTTCATCATAACTTCTAGTTGTCATAATAATGCAAAAAATATTCATGATGAAAATTAGTCATCAGTTCAGAAGTATTTTAGTAGTTATGCTTTCTAGCTCGCAATATAATGCATTTATTTATGTTACATGCATCAAATGCACATGCACACACACACACACACACACACATATAAAAATCAAAGATATATTTTGATATCAGAGGTGGAATTGCTGTTTGTTAGTGACATAGTTATTTGTGTCCTGTTAGTATTAGACAGTGGAAAAATGCTTACTTTGCTAGTGGACATAGTTCATCATTCATGGACAAAGAAAACAATCAGCAAATGTCCAGTTCATTTTGAAGAATTCTCTTTGAATTGTTATAAGCTAAATAAGCTTTTTGATAAAATATTTTCCTTCATCACATGTTAAACAGATTTTCTGAATAAATATGTTTTCAGGAATTCTCTTCTACCTCTTTACAAAAAATTTTAAGTTCTTTGAATTTTCTTTTCAATTTCATGGAGGATCAATATAATTAGTTAGATACTTTAATTATTTAATCTTAATAAAATACTGGAATTTATATTCATGTAGAACAAAAAATTTTGTTAAACTTTTTGAAGTTGTCCTTTGATACTAGGATAGCCTTTTTATTTTATTCTGTAGAGACTTACTTTCATATCAATAATATTCCATATCTACACAAAAGGAATTTTTAATTGTGAGATGTGTAGTTGGAGTCTTTTGTCCTACTTACACTTTGATGCCTGGATTAATATTTTCTTCATGCAGACTATTTTATGCCTAGAGAAGCAGTATGCATTTGCATTTCTTGGCATTAGAAATGCCTTTTATTTATTCTTTTTTGTATTAAATAATTATTTATTGATAGATTTTTAAAATGTCATTAAAACAATTAATTTTCAACTAAAATCTAAAAACCTGTTATGAAAAATATGAAGGAAGCGTGCAAAGAGAAAAAGTGGAAATCTGTTTCATCAGTTTGCAATAGGGAACATATCCCATTGCTATGGGTTTGCATGCCTAAGCCTTGGGGATAATCATATAAGCATTTCCTTTAAATGTGACCTGGGTGAGTTACAGAGGACTTAGTTTAGTATAACTACATACAGTATTGTGACTTGGTTAGTTTAGCTTTAACTGCTTATTTTTATTCTACGAAATAAAAATCATTTATATAACATGAAATATCTTTAGCATTATGTAATGTTACACAGTAGTCATATTTTTATTATTCTGGTTGCTTTTCTTCATTGCCTAAAATATAGCCCATGTATGTTATCAAATACCAAGTGTACTCTAAGAGAAAAATATTTTTTTTTAATTTCCGCCTCCTCCCCACCTCCCATTTCCTACCTCCTACCCCTAACCCCCTTCCCCTCCTTCTCCAGTACAAAAGCAGTCAAGGTTCTCTGTCCTGTGGGAAGTCCAAGGTCCTCCCCCCTCCATCCAGATCTAGGAAGGTGCTCATCCAAACAGACTTGGCTCCCACAAAGCCAGTACATGCAGTAGGATCGAAACCCAGTGCTATTGTCCTTGGCTTCTCATCAGCCCTCATTGTCTGCCATGTTCAGAGAGTCTGGTTTTATCCCATGCTTTTTCAGTCCCAGTCCAGCTGGGCTTGGAAGCCCCACTTCCAATAGATCAGCCCCACTGTCTCAATGGTTGGGTGCACCATTCGCGGTTCTGACTTCCTTGCTCATGTTCTCCCTCCTGCTGATCCTCATTTGGAACTTGGGAACCCAGTCCAGTGCTCCAATGTGGGTCTCTGTCTCTATCTCCATCCATAGCCAGATGAAGTTTCTATGGTAATAAGTAAGATATTCATCAGAATGGCTATAGGATAGGGCCATTTCAGATTCCTTCTCAGCTGCCCAAGGAACTAGTGGGATATCTCCCTGGAAACCGGGGAACCCCTCTAGAATCAAGTCTCTTGCCAACCGTAAAATGGCTCCCTTAAATAATATATATACTTCCCTGCTCCCATATCCACCCTTCCTTTATCCCAACCATCCCATTCTCCCAAGCTCTGCCCATCTTCCCCTTCTCAGTTTTCTCTTCCCATTTTCCCTTACCCCAATCCCACCCACCCCAAAGTTCCCAATTTTTTTCCTGGCAATCTTGTCTACTTCCAATATCCAGGAGGATAACTGTATGTTTTTCTTTGGGTTCACCTTCTTATTTAGCTTCTCTAGGATCAAGAATTATAGGCTCAATGTCCTTTATTTATGGCTAGAAACAACTTATGAGTGAGTACATCCCATGTTCATCTATTTGGGTCTTGGTTACCTCACTCAGGAAATTGTTTTCTATTTCTATCCATTTGCATGCAAAATTCAAGATGTCATTGTTTTTACTGCTGAGTAGTATTCTAATATGTATATATGCCACACATTCTTCATCCATTCGTCCATGGAGGGACCTCTAGGTTGTTTCCATGTTCTAGCTATTACAAATAATGCTGCTGTGAACATAGTTGAACAAATGCTCTTGTCATATGATAGGGCATCTCTTGGGTATATTCCTAAGAGTGGAATTGCTTGGTCCAGGGGTAGGTTGATCCCGGATTTCCTGAGAAACCACCACATCGATTTCCAAAGTGGTTGCACAAGTATGCATTCCCACCAACAATGGATGAGTGTACCCCTTACTATACATTTTCTCCAGCAAAGGCTATCATTGGTGTTTTTGATTTTAGCCATTCTGACAGGTGTAAGATGGTATCTCAAAGTTGTTTTGATTTGAATTTCCCTGATCGCTAAGGAGGCTGAGCTTGACCTTAAGTGTCTTTTGGCCATTTGAACTTCTTCTGTTGAGAATTCTCTGTTCAGTTCAGTGCCCCATTTTTTAATTGGGTTAATTAGCATTTTAAAGTCTAGTTTCTTGAGTTCTTTATATATTTTGGAGATCAGACCTCTGTCTGTTTCCGGGTTGGTGAAGGTCATCTCCCAGTAAGTAGGTCGCCTTCTTGTCCTAGTGACAGTGTCCTTTCCTTTGCGGAAGCTTCTCAGTTTCAGGAGGTCCCATTTTTTCAATGTTCCCCTTAATATCTGTACTTCTGGGGTTACACATAGGAAGCAATCTCCTGTGCCCATATGTTGTAGAGTACTTCCCACTTTCTCTTCTGTCAGGTTCAGTGTGTTCATATTGATATTGAGGTATTTGATCCATTTGGACTTGAGTTTTGTGCATGGTGATAGATATGTAGCTAATTTTCATTCTTCTACTGGTTTACATCCAGTTATGCCAGCACCATTTGTTGAGGATGCTTTCTTTCTTCCACTGTTTACTTTTAGCTTCTTTATTGAAAATCAGGTGTTCATAGGACTGTGGGTTGAAATCCGGGTCTTCTATTCGATTCCATTGGTCGACTTCTCTGTTTTTATGCCAGTACTAAGCTGTTTTCAATACTGTAGCTTTGTAATAGAGTTTGAAGTCAGGGCTGGTAATGCCTCCAGAAGTTCCTTTATTGTATAAGATTTTTTGGGCTATCCTGGGTTTTTTTTTGTTTTTCCAAATAAAGTTGATTATTGTCCTCTCAAGATCTGTGAGAATTTTGATGAGACTTGATGGGGAGTGTATTGAATGTATAGATTGCCTTTGGTAGAATTGCCATTTTTACTATGTTGATCCTCCCAATCCAAGAGCATGAGAGATCCTTTGATTTTCTTGGGTCCTCTTAAATTTCTTTCTTCAAAGACTTAAAGTTCTTGTCAAATATATCTTTCACTTCCTTGGTTAGAGTTACCCCATGATACTTTATGCTATTTGTGGCTATTGTGAAGGGTGATGCTTCTCTGATTTCCCTCTCTACTTCCTTATCCTTTGTGTATAGGAGGGCAACTGAATTTTTGGAGTTGATCTTGTATCCTGCTACATTACTAAAGGTGCTTATCATCTGTAGGAGTTTTTTGGTAGAGTTTTTGGGGTCGCTTATGTACACTATCATATCATCTGCAAATAACAAAAGTTTAACTTCTTCCTTTCCAATTTGACTCCCCTTGATCCCCTTATGTTGTCTTATTGCTATTGCTAGAACTTCAGGCACTATATTGAAGAGGTATGGTGAAAGTGGACAGCCTTGTCGTGTTCCCGAATTTAGTGGGATGGCTTTGAGTTTCTCTTAGTTTAATTTGATGTTAGCTGTCGGCTTGCTATAAATAGCTTTTATTATATTTAGGTATGACCTTTGTATCCTTAATTTCTCCAAGACCTTTATCATAAAGGGGTATTGAATTTTGTCAAATGCTTTTTCAGCATCTAATGAAATGATTATATGTTTTTTTCATTAAGTTTATTTATATGATGGATTACATTGGTAGATTTTCGTATGTTGAACCAGCCCTGCCTCTCTGGGATGAAGCCTACTTGATCATAATGGATAATTCTTCTAATGTGTTCTTGGATACGGTTTGCCAGTATTTTGTTGAGGATTTTTGCGTCAATGTTCATGAGTGAGATTGGCCTGTAATTCTCTTTTTTGGTTTAGTCTCTGTGTGGTTTTGGTATCAAGGTAACTGTAGCTTCATAAAAGGAATTTGGCAATGACTCTTCTGTTTCTATATTGTGAAATACATTAGCGAGTATAGGTATTAGCTCTTCTTCTGCATTGAAACCATCAGGTCCTGGGCTTTTTTTTTTTTTTTTTTTTTTTTTTGATAACAGCTTCCAATTCTTTGCGACTAACAGGTCTAATTATACTGTTCACCTGGTCTTGGTTTAACTTTTGTATATTGTAGTTATCTAAAAAGAAGTCTATTTCTTTTACCTTTTTCAATTTTGTGACATCCAGGCTTATGTAGTAAGATCTCATTATCTGAATTTCCTCTGTGTCTGTGTTTATGACCCCCTTTTTATTTTTGATCTTATTAATTTGTGTGTTCTCTCTCTGCCGTTTGATTAGTTTGGATAGGGGTTTGTCAATCTTGTTGATTTTCTCCAAGAACCAGCTTTTTGTTTCATTGATTCTTTGGATTATTTTCTGTGTTTCTATTTTGTTGATTTCAGCCCTCAGTTTGATTATTTCCAGTCTTCTACTCCTCTTGTGTGAGTCTGCTTCTTTATTTTTTCTAGAGCTTTCAGCTGTGCTCTTAAATCTCCAATGTGTGCTTTCTCCATTTTTTTTAGTCTGTCAACTTACAGATTATTTTATTACCTGCTTACAAGAAACGGATTGATTTTCTTTTGAAATCCATTTGCTCATTTATATAATTTAATTGGTGATGTGGGAGTGATTTTTTTAATCTGTTGCTTTCATTGTTTAATTAATAAAGAAACTGTTTAGCCCTATTTGATAGGCCAACCCTTAGGTGGGTGGAGTAAACAGAACAGAATGTTGGGAGAAAGAAGCCGAGTCAGGGAGTCGCCATGATTCTCTCACCTGACAGCTGCAGGTTAAGATCTTCCCTGGTAAGCTAACTCATGGGCTCCACAGATTATTAGAAATGGGTTAGATCAATATGTAAGAGCTAGCCAATAAGAGGCTGAAACTAATGGGCCAGGCAGTGTTTAAAAAAATACAGTTTCTGTGTAATTATTTCTGGTCATAAGCTAACCATGCAGGCAGCCGGGTGCTGGGTACGCAGCTCCACCGCTCCCATCACTACAAATCGGTAATAGTTTTTTTTGTTTGTTTTGTTTTGTTTATTTATTTATTTATCTTAGTTGTTGAAAAAAATTTCTGCCTCCTCCCCATTTTATTTATGTGGGCACTTGGTACTGTGAACTTTCCTTTTAGCACTGCTTTCATAGTGTCCCATAAATTTGAGTAAGTTGTGTCTTTATTTTCATTAAATTAATGGAAGACTTTAATTTTTTTCTTTATTTCTTCCTTGACCTAGAGGTGGTTCAGTAGTTGGCTGTTCAGTTTCCATGAGTTTGTAGGCTTTCTGGTGGTAGCATTGTTGTTGAATTCTGACTTTAATCCATGGTGATCTGATAAGACACAGGTGGTTACAATTTTTTTTTGTAACTGTGGAAGTTTGCTTTGTTACCGAGTATGTGGTCAGTTTTTGAGAAGGTTCTGTGAGCTTCAGAGAAGAAGGTATATTCTTTCCTATTTTGGTAGAATTTTCTATAGATGTCTGTTAAGTCCATTTGATTCATTACCTCCATTAACTCTCTTATTTCTCTGTTAGGTTTCTCTCTGATTGACCTGTCTTGGTGAGAGAGGTGTGTTGCAGTCTCCTACTACTAGTGTATGTGGTTTGATGTCTGCCTTGAGTTCTAGTAATATTTCTTTTACATAAGTGTGTGCTTTTATATTAGGGGCATAGATATTCAGGATTGAGACTCCATCCTGATTAATTATTCATGTTATGAGTATAAAATGTCCATCTCCATCTCTTCTGATTGATTTTAGTTTGAAGTCAATTTTGTTAGAACTTAGTATGGCCACATCCACCTGTTTTTTAGGTCCATTTGCTTGAGAAACCTTTTCCCAACCCTTTACTCCGAGTAGATGTTTGTCTTTGTGGTTGAGGTGTGTTTCTTGTAAACAGCAGAATGTTGGATCCTATTTTTGTATCCAATCTCTTAGTCTGTGCATTTTTAAAAGTGAATTGAGTCCATGGATATTAAGTGATATTAATGACTAGTGGTTGCTGCCTCCAGTTATTGTTTTTTGGTAGTAGAGTTTGTGTGTTTCCTTTATTTGAGTTGTGCTGCTGAAGGGTTTGTCTGAGTTATTGTTGGCAGTGTTGGCAATGTTGGATTCCTTGGGTTATGATTTTCCTTCTATAAGGCTGGGTTTGTGGCTACATATTGTTTAATAATTTTTTTTTATCCTGGAAAATTTTGTTTTCTCCATTGAAGGAAAGCTCGGCTGGGTATAGTAGTCTGGGCTTGCATCCGTGGTCTCTCAGTTTCTGCAGTACATCTATCCAGGACCTTCTGGCTTTCATGGTTTCCATAGAGAATTTCAGGTGCAATTCTGATAGGTTTACCTTTGTAAGTTACTTGACCTTTTTCTTTTGCAGCTCTTAATATTCTTTCTTTATTCTGTATGTTTTGTGTTTTGATTATTATATGGAAAGGGGACTTTTTTTTAATCCAATCTATTCGGTGTTCTGTATGCTTCTTGACGCTTCATAGGAATATCTTTCTTTAGGTTGAGAAAGTTTTGTTCTATAATTTTGTGTAATATATTCTCTTGGCCTTTGAGCTGTAATTCTTCTCCTTCTTCTACCCCTATTATTCTAGGGTATGGTCTTTTTATTGTGTCCCAAATTTCCTGAATGTTTTGTGAAGAGCATTTATTTGATTTTCTGTTTTATTTGATCAGAGTGTTTATTTTCTCTATGATGTCTTTACATTCAGAGATTCTTTCTTCTATCTCTTGTATTCTGTTGGTTATGCTTGTTTCTGTAGTCTCTGTTAGTTTACCTAGATTTTCCATATCCAGCCTTCCCTCTGTTTGTGTTTTCTTCATTGCCTCCATTTCAGTTTTGAAGTCTTGAACTGTTTCCATTATCTCTTTGATAAATTTTTCTTGAATTCCTAGGGTATTATTTATAGATTTATTTATTTCTTCAAACTTTTTGTTATTCTTTTCATCCATTTCTTTAAGGGAGTTTTTCACCTCCTGTTTAAGGGACTCTATCACCTTCATAAAGTCAATTTTTTCTACTTCTTCTGGATTAGGGTGTTCAATTCCTCCTGTTGTAAGTTAGCTGGGTTCTGGTGTTTTTGTGATGATTTTCGGAATGTTGGAGGAATTCTTGCATTGGCGCCTGCCCATCTCTTCCTCTAAATGTTCCCCATGGATCTTCTGGTGCAGTATCAGGGCCCCTAGCTGGCCAGGGATCTCCCAGACAAATGGCCTACCTTGCTACAGGCAGGCTATTGAAACAAAGGAACTCCTGCCATGTTGCGCTGCCCATCCTAGCACCCAAACAGGCACAGTTGGGGTATGTTATGGCCCCGGAGAGGAAGATGGGAGGGATAGCCTGGGTGCAAGCTGGGACAGGATAGTAAGAGAGAGGCAGTAGCTGGAGCGGGTTGCCCTTGCAGACTGACCCTTATTTATTCTTAACTTAGAAAGGTATATATGTGAATGCAGTTGATTGTGATATCTAAGTCAGTTCTAGATCTTGGTAAAACAAGAGTTATCATAGTATCAGCATCACTGCCTTTCCATCCACTATGATTGTCATATCTCATTCTCTGTTTTATTTTACAAATATATGTACTTTATCATAATACTTAGAGAACCATATACTCTAGTGTTTCAGAAATGTGTTATAACACTGTTTAAGATTGGAAAAGAAGCTTTTTCCTGACTATGGAAGCCTAATATTTTTACATTATTAAAAGAGCACTAATCAATGTATTTCAAAATATAATTGTAATGGCTTTTTCAGAAAAATGTAAATTATTTTATTATATCTGATACACAGTGTATAGAAAAATACCAATAATATTTGCTATGAATGTAGGTTTTTCTGTCTTAAGTCATTACTAAAAAGCTACCAAAGTAAAAATATTTTTAATACTACTGACAATATGGAAGCTATTCATAATTGTACTTTAAGGGACTCATATTTTTGTAGACAAACATCGAGAAAACTCTATTCAAACAAACACTTGTATGTAATAAATTGAATAAATTTAACCTTAGCAGTAACAATATGTGGAAGCAATATGTAGTTTTTACTATATACGCATTTTTGTTACTGTGGCCTTAAATGTAAAATTTGAAAATATCCCAAGATAATGTTTCTTATCAGCATTGACTGAAGATTGTTAGAAAGTTATGTTTTGCAGCATTGTCTATGAAAACATAAATTAAAAACATGGGATATGGGAACGCAGAGATTTTCCAGATGATTCTGATAAGGAAAACCCAATGCTAAAATTTTTTAAAAATATTTTATGCCTCTGGCGTTTTAAATTTCATATATTTTGTGTAAAGTATGAATTCATAGTACACATCAGGGCTATAAAAAAGCATCAGATTCCTTAGAACCAGAGTTTCAGATTGTTATGAGTTGTTTGTTATCTGGATGCTAAGAATAAAAAAAACAGATCGTCTGAATTTATTAGCCAGTGGTCTTAATTGCTGACATAGCTGTTTCTCCAGTGGACCACCACAATTTCTTTTTACCTGTACAATTTTATATTGTTTGAGAGTTTACAGTGATTAATATTGTCAGTTTATAAAATTAAATAGTTTTTCTTCATTCGTTTTCTAAAACTAGTGTAACATACGAAATACATTTGCATTGCTAACTCATATTTACTGATGAACAAAACATCTGAAATGAAAATTATGAAACTTTACTGTGAATAGCAAAATTTGGAACTTGTTTTACTCACTGGAACATAGCTGTCATTACCTCAAATAACAGTTCAAAAAAATTGACTTAATAAAATAATAATGATGTGCTAATTACTTTCTATACTTCTTATTCTCCTTATGATCTTGAAAAGCATGAACTTTCTTTTCTAAATTATTAAATTGAAGTTCAAACAGCAAAATATAACTGCTTATCAGATTTGTCTAATACCAGTGCTTTTGTTCATAAAAGACTTTTGTTTCAGATTCTGGAAGCTTCTGATCTAAGTGCCAACACATTTGTCATGATCTGTACATACTGTCATAATGTAGTTCATAGAAACTTGCTTTTAAACAGACTAGTTGAAGTTATGCAAACTAAAGGGAGAGTAATTACATTAACTTTAATTGAGGTAATATTCATGTAAAAAATAACCATTTGGTGGTCACCCTAGAAAACATATATACAATCAATATTTTACAGACTGAGAAAGTTTTATTTCAGAAATTTATGCATACATCTAGCAACAATTAATGAATAAAGAGGTCATGAATTTGAAAGAAAACAAGGCGAGGTATATAGCAGGTTTGGAGGAAGGAAAAGAATAGGAGAAACAATATTATTACATTATAATCGCATAAAATATTAAGAGAACTACTTAGTATTTTGTAATAATACATGAAAGTATATATTTTTTAATGTTTTAGATGATTATTTTATCATCTAAAATATTTTATCATCCCAATAAGAAATTTGATATATATTTTACAATATCTGTCTTCCTCTTGGCCTTTCATGAATGCTAGTACACTGTCTATGTTCCAATTATAGATATTTCTTACAACTCATGTAATATGCTTCCTTTTGTCACATTGACACTAAAAGGAGTATGTATTTTTTTATTTATTTTGTTTTACATTTTTTTAAAAGAAAAAAAGTTTCCGCCTCCCCCCAGCTTCCCATTTCCCTCCCACTCCTCCCACCCTTCTCCCCCTCCTCCCACCCTTCTCCCCCTCATCCCACCCTTCTCCCCCTCCTTCCATTCCTCTCCCCCTCCCTCTCCAGTCCAAAGAGCAGTCAGGGTTCCCTGCCCTGTGGTAAGTCCTAGGTCCTCCCCCCTCCGTGCATATCTAGGAAGGTGAACATCAAAACTGTCTAGGCTCCCACAAAGCTTGGCTTCTCATCAGCCCTCATTGTTCGCCATGCTCAGAGAGTCCAGTTTTATCCCATGCTTTTTCAGTCACAGTCCTCCTGGCCTTGGTGAGCTCCCAGTAGATCAGCCCCACTGTCTCAGTGGGTGGGTGCACCCCTCGTGGTCTTGTCTTCCTTGGTCATCTTCTCCCTCCTCCCACTCCTCAATGGGACCTTGGGAGCTCAGTCCAGTGCTCCAGTGTGGGTCTCTGTCTCTATCTCCATCCATCACTAGATAAAGGTTCTATGGTGATATGTAAGATACTAGTCAGTATTGCTCTAGGATATGGTCATTTCAGATTCCCTATCCTCAGCTGCCCAAGGAACTAACTGGGGACATCGCCTTGGGCTCCTGGGAGCCACTCTAGGTTCAAGTCTCTTGCCAAACCTAAGGTAACTCCCTTAACTAAGAATTATGCTTCCTTGCTCCCCTATCCAACCTTCCTTTGTCACAATCATCCTGTTTCCCTAAGTTCCCCCCATCCTCCCCATCTCACTTTTCTCTCCTCATCTCCCCTAACCCCCATCCCACCCCACCCTCAAGATCCCAATTTTCTCCCCGGCAATTTTGTCTACTTCCCATAGCCAAGAGGAAAACTATATGTTTTTCTTTGGGTTCACTTTCTTATTTAGCTTCTTTAGGTTCACCAATTGTAGACTCCGTGACCCTTATTTATGGCTAGAAACCAATTATGAGTGAGTACATCCCATGTTCATCTTTTTGGGTCTGGCTTACCTCATTCAGGATACTATTTTCTATTTCCATCCATTTGCATAAAAATTCGAGAAGTCATTGTTTTTTACCGCAGCGTAGTACTCTAATGTGTATATATTCCGTACTTTCTTCATCCATTCTTCCATTGAAGGGCATCTAGGTTGTTTCCAGGTTCTGGCTATTACAAATAGTACTGCTATGAACATAGTTGAACAAATGCTCTTGTCATATGATAGGGCATCTCTTAGGTATATTCCCAGGAGTGGTATTGCTGGGTCCAGGGGTAGGTTGATCCTGAATTTCCTGAGAAACCGAAACACTTATTTCCAAAGTGGTTGCACAAGATTGCATTCCCACCAGCAATGGATGAGGGTACCCCTTTATCCACAGCCTTTCCAGCAAAGGCTATCATTGGTGTTTTTTATTTTAGCCATTCTGACAGGTGTAAGATGATATCTCAAAGTTGTTTTGATTTGCATTTCCCTGATTGCTAAGGAAATTGAGCACAACCTTAAGTGTCTTTTGGACACTTTAAGTCCCCCTTTTCATTTCTGATCTTATTAATTTGCAAATTCTCTCTCTGCCATTTGATTAGTTTGGATAGGGGTTTGTCAATCTTGTTGATTTTCTCCAGGAACCAGCTTTTTGTTTCATTGATTCTTTGTATTGTTTTCTGTGTTTCTATTTTGTTGATTTCAGCCCTCAGTTTGATTATTTTCAGTCTTCTACTCCTCCTAGGTGAGTGTGCTTCTTTTTTTTTCTAGAGCTTTCAGGTGGGCTGTTGAGTCTCCAATGTGAGCTTTCTGTGTTTTCTTTAAGTGGGCACTTAGTGCTATGAACTTTCCTCTTAAGACTGCTTTCATAGTGTCCCATAAGTTTGAGTATGTTGTTTCTTTATTTTCATTGAATTCCAGGAAGACTTTAATTTCTTTCTTTATTTCTTGCTTAATCCATGTATGGTTCAGTAGTTGACTGTTCAGTTTCCATAAATTTGTAGGCTTTCTGGTGGTAGCCTTGTTGTTGATATTCTAACTTTAATCCATGGTGCTCTGATAAGACACAGGTGGTTACTAATATTTTTTTTAGTAACTGTGGATGTTTGCTTTGTTACCGACTATGTGGTCGATTTTTGAGAAGGTTCCATGAGCTGCAGAGAAGAAGGTATATTCTTTCCTATTTGGGTGGAATGTTCTATAGATGTCCGTTAAGTCCATTTGATTCATTACCTCCATTAATTCTCTTATTTCTCTGTTAGGTTTCTGTCTGATTGACCTGTCCATTGGTGAGAGAGGAGTGTTGAAGTCTCCTACTATTAGTGTGTGCGGTTTGATGGCTGCCTTGAGTTTTAGCAATGTTTCTTTTATGCACGTGGGTGCTTTTATATTAGGGGCATAGATGTTCAGGATTGAGACTTCATCCTGATGAATTGTTCCTGTTATGAGTATAAAATGCCCCTCTCCATCTCTTCTGAATGATTTAAGTTTGAAGTCAACTTTGTTAGAGATTAGTATGGCCACACCTGCTTGTTTCTTAGGTCCATTTGCTTGATAAGCCTTTTCCCAGCCCTTTACTCTGAGTATGTGGCTGTCTTTGTGGTTGAGGTGTGTTTCTTGTAAACAGCAGAATGTTGGATCCTGTTTTCTTATCCAATCTCTTAGTCTGTGCCTTTCTATAGGTGAGTTGAGTCCATTGACATTAAGTGATATTAATGACCAGTGGTTGTTAACTCCAGTCACTTTTTTAGTCGTAGAGTTTGTGTGTTTCCCTTCTTTGATTTGTGTTGGTGAAGGGTCTCTAGATGTCTGAGTTATTGTGGTCATTGTTGGACTCCTTGGTTAGTGATTTTCCTTCTTTTACTTTCTGTAAGGCTGGATTTGTGGCTACGTATTGTTTAAATTTGTTTTTATCCTGGAAAATTTTGTTTTCTCCATTTATAGTGAACGAAAGCTTGGCTGGGTATAGTAATCTGGGCTCGCATCCATGTTCTCTTAGATTCTGCAGTGCATCTATCCAGGACATTCTGGCTTTCATGGTTTCCATAGAGAAGTCAGGTGTAAGTCTGATAGGTTTACCTTTATAAGTAACTTGGCCTTTTTCCTTTGCAGCTCATAATATTCTTTCTTTATTCTGTATGCTTTGTTTTTTGATTATTATATGGCGAGGTTATGTTTTTTTTTCTTTTGATCCAGCCTATTCAGTGTTCTGTATGCATCTTGAACCTTCTTCATAGATACATCTCTCTTTAGGTTGGGAAAGTTTTCTTCTATAATTTTATTAAATATATTTTCTGGACCATTGAGCTCCACTTCTTCTCCTTCTTCTACCCCTATAATCCATAGGTTTGGTCTTTTTACTGTGTCCCATATTTCCTGAATGTTTTGTAATGAGAGTTTGTTGGACTTGCTGTTTTCTTTGATCAGTGCATTTTTTTTCTCTATAGTATCTTCAGAATCTGAGATTCTTTCTTCTATCTCTTGTATTCTGCTGGTTGTGCTTGATTCTGTGGTCTCTATTCATTTACCTTGATTTTTTATGTCAAGCCGGCCCTCTGTGTTTTCTTCATTGCTTCTATTTCAGTTTTCAAGTCTTGAACTGTTTCCATTATCTGCTTGATTGTTTTTCCTTGGTTTCCTAGGGTATCATTCACTGATTTATTCAATTCTTCAAACTTTCTGTTATACTTCTCATCCATTTCTATAAGGGCGTTTTTTACATGCTGTTTAAGGGTCTCTATCACTTTCATAAAGTCTGTTTTTTCTACTTCTTCTTGATTAAGGTGTTCATGTCCTCCTGATGTCAGGTTGCTGGGTTCTGGTGGTTTCATGTTGTTTTTCAGATTTTTGGGTGAATTCTTGCATTGGCGCCTGCCCATCTCTTCCTCTGAATGCTCCCCTATGGATCTTCTTTTACAGGATCAGGTCTCCTTGCCCACTGATGTACCTTCCCAGTGATGTCACTTCCTAGTGATGGCTCTCCTGGTGCCCAGATCGGATCTCCGTTCTGCTTGGGTAGCTCGTAAACAAAGGGCCTACCCAGCTTGCTGCAGGCAGGCTATGGAGACAAAGGAACTACCGCCCTCTTGTCCCAGCACCCGAATAGGCTGAGCTGGGAGATGTTATGTGGCCAAAGAGGGGAGGGAGGCAGACGGGGGGTGTGAGGTTCTGGATGCAAGCTGGGTGGGATAGGAAGAGAGAGGTGGTATCGGGCAGTATAGCCCCTGCAGGATGACCAGAAAGTGTAGGAGGGATGAGGAAAGTCTGAGTTCCCTGTTCCAGGCTGCTGCCACACTCACTCACCCCAATGCTGTCTCTCTCCGTGCCCAGATTGGATCTCCATGCTGCTTGAGTAGCTTGTAAACAAAGGGCCCACCTTGCTTGCTGCAGTCAGGCTATGGAGACAAAGGAACTACCACCCTCCCGGTTGGATTCGGATTTGGTCCTGGTCCTAGCGCCTGAACAGGCTGAGCTGGGAGTGGGGGGGGAGTGTGGATGCAAGCTGGATGGGATAGGAACAGAGAGGAGGTATCGGGCAGTATAGCCCCAGCAGGATGACCAGGAAGTGTAGGAGGGATGAGGAACGTCTGAGTTCCCTGTTCCGGGCTGCTGCCACACTCACTCACCCCAAAGATGGCTCTCCTGGTGCCCAGATCGGATCCCCTTGCTGCTTGGGTAGCTCGTAAAGAAAAGGCCTACCTTGCTTGCTGCAGGCAGGCTATGGAGACAAAGGAACTACCGCCCTCCCAGTTGGATTCAGAGTCGGTCCTGGTCCCAGCTCCCGAACAGGCTGACCTGGGGGGGGGAGTATGTATTTTTAATCTATTACAGTGCTTTCACATGTTTATGCTCACCCTTTAAGTATAGTTGATCAATGTCATGTTGGATAAATGTTTCATGAGGAAATGACCAGATTGTACACCAGTATTTTTCCTAGTATCTTAACTTAAATTGTGGGTATGAAATATTTATTTTTGATACTTTAAAATCTAAATTATAAAACTATGTATTTAGTTTTTCCCGTTACTTTTTACTCTTAATATTTTTATACCTTATTTCTCCATCTTGCCTCTCTTTTTCTCTTGGATCCTCACATGCCCGTCCACATCTGACCTCAGTCTATCCATAAAATCTATTGTCTTTTACCCTCTAAGAAGGAACCATGTGTTCCCCCCCTAGTTCACTGATCTGTATCTAACCTCTCTGGTCTGTGGATTATACCTTGGATATCACATATTTAATGGCTAAGTGAATACATGCCATATTTCTGGTTCTGGGTTATCTCATTTAGGATTGTTTTTTTCTAGTTCCATACATTTGCCTGAAAATTCCATGACGTCATTTTTAAAACAGCTGGGTATTACTCCATTGTATAAATGTACCACATTTTCTTTATCCACTTATGTGTTGAAGGACATGTAAATTGCTTTCAATTTCTGACTATTATGAATAGAGATACAACGGACATATTTGAGCATGTGTCCTTGTGGTAGGATAAAGCATCCTTTGGGTAGAGACACAAGAGTAGCTTGATCTTGACATAAATTGATTACTATTTGTCTGAAAAAACATACTGATTGCCATAGTTTTACTTGTTTTGTAATGTAGTATATTTGCATTATCTTTTGAATTTTGACCCCTTTGAAATCTGATTATTTGTAGAAGGAGAAGAACACATCAAGATATATAGAAATGATGTTTGGGAGATGGAACAGTGGCTGAGTGCTAACCGGTCTTGCAGAAAAGTCTGGTTCCATTGCAAGCAACTAGTGCACAGACATGTGTGTGCATGTGCGTGTATGCATGTCTGTGCGCGTGCACACACAAACACGGGGGGCGGGGGAGGAGAGAGAGAGAGAGAGAGAGAGAGAGAGAGAGAGAGAGAGAGAGAGAGAGAGAGGAGAGATGAAAAACCAAGTCTTTTCAGGGACCCTTAAGAGTCTTCATCTTTGAGAAAAAGACAAGGGTAAAGTTTCAGTTTGCAATAAGATGTATAGGAGGTGACCATTTTTCAGAGGTAGGATGAGGATTTTGAATGTTACACACACATTATAGTGACTCCTCCATTAAGAATGCAAGGACTCAGTTCCCTAAGGCAGAATGCCACTCAAAATCACCCTTTTTCCTGCTAGTCCTTTAAAGAAATAACCCATGTGTGCCTAGAAGCAACATTTTAAGAAATTTTTATTAAGTTTGTTTTTTTATTATTATTATTAAAAATTTTTGCCTCCTCCCCGCCTCTGCCTTCCATTTCCCTCCCCCTTCACCGCTCCCCTCCCCCTCCTTCTCCAACCCAAAGAGCAGTCAGGGTTACAAGAAACACATCTATTGTTGTTTTTTTTAAATGAAAGCTTATGAAAAACCAATGAAGGCCTAAACACTAGAATTCATTCTGACCTCTCCATTATAATAGTAATCTCCTCTGTTATAAAGGAGTCTCTTGATTGTCTGGTTTGGGAGACAATACTTTTAAACTATCATGGAAGAAAAGACTGCCATATTTGGAATCACTTGGAATCTCTCATTTGAAGTGAAAACCCATATTTGGGTGACATTTATGATTTCATTCTTCTCTTGGGTTAGAAAATAACAGTTCTCTCAACAAAACATCATGAACAATTTATTCACCTCTCTTCCAAGTGATATCTTATAGAAGTTAATAGTTGAAGGCTTATTTTTATATTTTATTTTATTATCTAAATGTTTTAACAGGTTGAATTTTGAATGTATTTGTACTGTTCAAAAACATTAACTTTATAGTAAGCAAAAAGGAAATAAGACAAATAATTCACAGAAATTTTCAGAATTTCTTTTTCAAAGATAGAATAGTATTCTATTGTGTATATATGCACCATAATTTCCTTTCCATTCATCTCTTGGTGGACTCACAGGTTTGTCTTGAAGTAGGGAACTACTGTTAAACTTATTTTTCTTCCTTAATAACTTATCATTAGTCTTATATCATTTAGCAAATCACATTGTTGATATCCACATGATGATTTTCTGGGATTTTGATTTGGATTGTTAATTTGAGAGAAACTGACATTTAAAATATATTGAATCTTCGTATTTTAGGTGGTTAAACACCATTTTTTGTTTTGTATTTTCTTTCATCAGTTTTAAGTTTTTCATAGATACTTTGTATCTATTTTTTGCATTTATAAAATTTTCTATGTAGGGTTTTTTATTAAATCATTGGATTAAAGTCAAATTCTAATTTTTCACTTATATATACATAATTGAACTTATTTAACTTAAAAGCTTACTTTAAAGACTTTTAAGCTAATGGTTTGTTCTTTTTTGGTTTGCTAAATACATTGCTTTGTGAAAAGTATTATTTCCTAAGTTCAAACTCATATACTAATGCTCCTTTTGTAATATACATAGTGTTTCCAATATGATACATGGTTTTTCTGAACTTAACATTGAAACTTGGAATGTGCCAACATTAAACAATCTCTGGATTATTTTAGTCTTCATTCATTGAATGGAAGAAGTTTTCTTCTGTACCCATATTGTTTTTATTTATTTATTAAAAATTTCCACCTCCTCCCATTTCCCTCCCACTCCTCCCCCTCCCCTTCCCCCTCCCTCTCCAGTCCTAAGAGAAGTTAGGGTGCCCTTCCCTGTGGGAAGTCCAAGGTCCTCCCCCTTCTATCCAGGTCTAAGAAGGTGTGCATCCAAACAGACTAGGCTCCTAAAAAGCCAGTACATGCAGTAGAATCAAAACTCAGTGCCATTATCATTGGCTTCTCAGTCAGCCCTAATTGTCAGCCACATTCAGAGAGTCTGGTCTGATCACATGCTCATTCAGTTCCAGTCCAGTTGGCCTTGGTGAGCTCCCATTAGATCAGTCCCACCATCTCACTGGGTGGACTCACCCCTCGTGGTCCTGACTTTCTTGCTCATGTTTTCCCTCCTTCTTCTCTTCATCTGGACCTTCGGAGCTCAGTCCAGTGCTCCAATATGGATCTCTGTCTCTATCTTCATCCATCCATCGCCGGATGAAGGCTCTATGGTGATATGCAAGATATTCATCAGTATGGCTATGGGATAAGGCCAGTTCAGGCACCCTCTCCTCTGCTGCACCAGGACCTAGATGGGGACATCCCCTTGGACACCTGGGAACCCCTCTAGAGCCAAGTCTCTTGCCAACCCTAAAATGGCTCCCTAAGTTAAGACATCTTCTTCCCTGCTTCCATATCCACCCGTCCTCCATCTCAACCATCCCATTCCCCCAAACTGAATCTTTTTTAATATTGATGCTATCCATAGCTTTTCATCTCCTGTGGAAACAAGAACAAAACTCCTTAATGTAACATATCTCCTGGTTTCCATTCTGAGGTTAACACATCCTTGAAATATACAGGCAGATTTAATTCAGAGGTTTTTTTTATTACCCAATATTTCTCTGCTGCCAATATTCCTTTCTCATTAGCATTAAGAAAATTTAAGGTTAATAAAGCATTATACAATCCATTTCTGGGGTATTTTTCATCCCTTTCTGTTTGCTTAATATACCCTTTATAGTTCGACTTAATCTTTCTATAACTGCCTGACCTGTAGAATTGTGTGATATACCTGTAATATGTTTTATGATTATTATAATAAGCAAAAAATGTTTCATTTTCTTAGAAACATAATCTGGAAATTTTCTGTTTTTATTCATGCAGGTAATCTTATGATGGCCATAATTTCTAGTAAATGTGTGATTACCAAATCAGTTTTTTCTAAATTCAAAGCAGTAGCTCATTGATCACCTGAATAGGTGTCAAGGGTGTGGTGTATATATTTTAATTTTCCAAATTATAAAAAGTGGAACTCATCCATCTCCTAGATTTTATTCCTTTGAGTACCCTTTGGGTTATTCCCTGCAGGTGGCAGTGTTTGGTTATAGAAAGAACAAGTAGAACATCACCTTATAATCTCCTTAGCTTGTTGCCATGTAATAGAAAAGTCCTTTTTCAAACCTTGGCTATTGACTTGATATTTTTTTTATGAAATTCTGATGCATTCAGCACATTTCCAATCAATAATCGATCAATTTGTGCATTACCTTGTGCTAGAGGATATGGCAGACACATATGGGATCAGATGTGTGTTATGTATATGGGACAAAGCCTATATCTGATTATATTTTGAGCCTCAATAAATAATGAAGTCAATTCTGTATCATCTGGTATAAATTCAGTGATTTCAATATGCTAAACTAATCTTTCTGCATATTGCAAATCAGTAACAATATTGAGAGGTTCTTTAAAATCCCTTAGTACTATGAGAATAGCATCTAATTCTGACTTTTGGATAGAACCCTAAGGGCTTTGTTCCACTTTACTTAAATCTGATTTGTTACCTCCCTTTCTTGATTCATTTGCATCAGTATAGAATGTATGGGCTCCAGTTATTGGTGTGTCATGTACAATGTGGGGAAGGATCCAATTAGCTCTCTTTATGAGGTTAATTCTTTTGCTTTTGGGATAGTTGCTGTTAATCTCTACCAAAAAATTAGTGCAAGCTCTTTGTCAGTGTTCATTGTCTTCCCATACCTTTTTAATTTCATCAGTAGTAAAAGGTACTGTGATCTCTGCTGGGTCTATTCCTGTTAATTGACGAAATCTCAGTTTTCCTTTTACAATTAATTCAGGGACCTTTTCCACATAAGATTTTAATTTTTTACTCGGATGTGGTAAAAAGATTCCTTCTAAGATAATTCTAATTATTTCATCAAATCTCTTATTTTCGTGTTCTCATTCTATACATGTGATTCCAAGGTTTTAAATATTTTCATCAATGATATCTTCTCATCCTTAGATATTATTGGGATGGCATGTAGATTGCTTTCCTCAAGGGTTGTTCTATCTTCTAGCTTATCATAACTTTTTAACAGATTTTGATTATCAATTTCAACAGTTTGAATCCTTTCAGATAATCTCTCTGTACCCTCTTGTAAGGTTTTATAACTCATTGATAATGGATTGAATTTTGCCGGTCAAATTAAGTTTATCATTTTTAATATTATGAATCTGTTTAGCTAAAGACTGTACCTTCCTTAAAGTTTCTCATTCGTGACTCTGTTATCAAACCATTTCTTTAAGGATATAATATGAAGAGCTAATAGCCACCATGATCACAAAAATGCATGTACAAGGTAGCTCATATAGCTCTTGAAGAATTCCATCCATTGTAGAAACAAAAAAAATATAGTTAAATTCCTGAGTGGTGATATTGTCTGCAGTTATCTTTAGGTTAATTTACTATTTTCGGATTTATTTATTTGCTTATTAGTCAGGATAACTTAACACCATTATAATTTTTAGAAAATTGTCATAGGTGTAATAATCTTTTTGGCCAACAGATGTTGCGGTTGTGACAGTAAGGCAGGTTCTAGATCAGTACCTGAATTACCTGAGACTTAGAATTACTAATAAATTTAGTTAGCTACTTAAAAAAGTAGCTCTTTAAGTAAGTAGCTCTTAAGTAAGCTCTGCATACAGAGGTTTGATTTGGGTAGAATTTAGGCAACTCAGCTTGAAGGCAGTCATGAGCTATGAGGTTATTGCCTGAAGCTTGGGCCAGGCATTCACAGATCCGAACTGGGAAATCAAGCCAGAGCAGCCCCTGCTCCTGGAGTCAGAGGTCAGCCTGATCAGAGCAGACCTGGAAGAATCCAGAAAAGCTGCAGAGGAGTTTTGGCAAAAATTACTAGGCAGCAGTAAGTCAGCCACTTAGTAGGTATGACCAAGCCAGGCATGAATGGTAGGAAATTGCCAAGTCACCACGTGGTGGGACAGCCAAACAGTGTGCAGCAGCATGCCAGAGGGGTAGTTCAGATATGTGAGGTGGGAGAAGACTGCAGACAGGGGTCTGGGCAAGACCCCAGCAATGACATGGACTCTGGCTACGTGGGTACCAATTTGTTGTCTGTAAAAGAGTTCCACAATAGCCTGGAATAGAGTATAACAAAGGTTTATTTATCTGGGGATAAATTCTTAGAAAGAGTAGTGATATGGATCTGCAGTCCTCTGCATAAGCTGAGAACTGGAATCAAGTCGAGCAGCAAAGAGGCCCATGCACGCTTTTCGTCTGCATTTATATTACGTGTGACAACACCCAAAGTGGGCCAGTGTCTTAAGCCTATTGGCTGAAGGAGTTCCTATAGCAAACTTCTTTATGAATTTTCTGCTTCTCAAATAAGAATGGAGACTTACAGATTGTTCCTCAGATTCAGAAAAATACGTTTCTTTAATTAAGATATGAAAACATTAGTGGAAATAATTTGATATTTATTCTGTTCCATTAAATAAATAAGTTTTATATAAACAATAATTTACTTTTCTTTTTCTGTCTTTTTGTAGACTGATCTTAGCCATGAAAATGAATCTGATATAATAGATGTGGTAAGTGCCCTTTAAAAACATTTTCATCTTTTAAAAATTAATTTTACATACCAACCACACACAGTTCCCACTCCCCTCCTCAGCTTCCCCATCCCCATTCACTCCTCAGAGAGGGTAAGGCCTCCCAGGTCTATGAAGCTTGACATAAGGTAAGGCACCACCATGACCCTTCCACCTATATCAAGGCTAAGCATGGTAACCCACCATGGGGAATGGGCTCCAAAAATCCAGTTCATGCACTATTGATAAATCCTGGCCACACTGACAGGGGTCCCACTAAAAGGCCAAGCCACACAATTGTCACTAACATTTCTAGTTAACTAGTTGTCTAGTTAAAATATTTCTTATTCACTCTATTGTTCATTATCCTAGTACAGTAAATAACTTTATTTTCTTTACTCCTCTGTATAATTATTTATTTGTATATATGAATATTTAAAGAATATTTTGATTTACTTTCTTGATATATAAATTTAATTGGGAAATACTAAATAGTTTTTAACAAATATTATAGGATTAAGAACAAAACTAAAACGACAGTGAAGACAGAATACTAAAATGCCTTCTCATTGCATTCTGAAACTGAAACTAGTTTCTTTATTAATATTTCTGACTTTTCCTTAATAACTTTCATTTGTAAAGCTGTCTTTGTCAAAGACTATAACCATTATTAGACATTTTTGTTAATACCTGAGTAAACAAGTTTAATATACATTATAGCAAATATTGTTATGGTGACATTAATCCTCATAAAAATTTCACTAAAAAGTTTCATTAAGGAAATGTTCAACATCTTTAGTTGGTATAGAAGGTTCTTCTGTTCATGTCTTGCTTTCATTGGTTAATGAATAAAGAAACTGCTTTGGGCCTGATAGGGCAGAACTTAGGTAGGCAGAGAAGACAGAACTGAATGCTGGGAAGAAGGGCAGAGTGAGAGAAGCCATGGATCTCCTGCCTGAGGCTTATACTGGTTAGAATCTTGACAGTAAGCCACAGACACGTGGCAATACACAGATTAATAGAAATGGGTTAAATTGAGATGTAAGAATTAGCCGATAAGAAACTAGAGCTAATGGGCAAAGCAGTGTTTTAATGAATACAGTTTCTGTGTGGTTATTTCCGGTATAACCTAGCTGGGCTGCTGGGACAAACAAAGGGCCACCCTCCTTATGCAACACTTAATCATCAGAGAAATGCAAATCAAAACAACTCTGAGATTTCATCTTATACCTGTAAGAATGGCCAAGATAAAAAAACCCTGAGGACAACTTATGCTGGAGAGGTTGCGGGGTAAAGGGAACACTCCTTTATTGCTACTGGGAGTGCAAGCTGGTGCAGCCCCTTTGGATGTCAGTGTGGCGATTTCTCAGAAAATTAGGAAATAACCTTCCTCAAGACCCAATAATACCACTTTTGGGTATATATCGTGCCACATGAACATGCTCAATCGTGCCACAAGGACATGTGCTCAACTATGTTTATAGCAGCATTGTTTGTCATAGCCAGAACCTGAAAACAACTTAAATGCCCCTTGACAGAAGATTGGATAAGGAAAATGTGGTATATTTACACATTGGAGTACTACACAGCAAAACAATTAACGACATCTTGAATTTTGCAGTCAAATGGATGGAGTTAGAAAACATTTTGAGTGAGGTAACCCAGACACAGAAGGACAATTATCACATGTACTCATTCATAGGTGATTTTTATACGTAAAGCAAAGAAAATCAGCACACAAATCACAATCCCAGAGAACCTAGAAAACAATAGGGACCCTCAGAGAGACAAACATAGATCTAATCTACATGGGTAGTAGAAAAATACAAGATCTCCTGAGTAAATTGGGAGCATGGGGACCTTAGGACAGCATAGAAGAGAAAGGGGAGTAGCAGGGAGGGGATCAGAGAAAAATGTAGAGGTCAATAAAAATCAATAAAAAAGTTTCACTGTTAGGGAATTAAATAAAATAAAATTTTATCCTATATTCATTTAAATGTATACTCATTTTTGTTTACTAACGTAGTTTTTCATTTTACGATTTAGAGATTGCTTGTGATATATGTGTGGTTGAAAGAAATAGAAAAATTCATTTTTTCTATTTTCTAAATCAAGCTAGTATTAATTTTAAGGAAGTTTGACTGGCTCAAAAACTTAGAGTTTTGTTTTTCCCTATTGCTTTGCAATTGCTTTAGGCCAAGAGCAATCACCAAATAGTAGTTACATTCTTAATGTAGCATCCAGTATAGAAACAGACCAGAGTCTTAATTTTTTTTCTTTTTCCAGTTTGCTGATAAAAGAAAATAATTTGGCTTTAAGACTTATTTATTGTGTAAGTAAAAATGTCCCAGTAAGATATTCAAATATTAAGTATTATTTTCCTGTCAAAAGAAAAAAAAATAGGGTCTCTCTTAAGATAGACTTTTTTAATTGCAAGAATAATGAGGCATACGGACATGGAGATAATAAAGCAGAAGACAAAAAATAAGTAGAAAGGAGACACTTGTCAGTTTTTATGGGAGTAACTATACATTCAGTTTCATTAAAAAGTGAGGATCCTCTAACAGGGTATCTGAAAATGACTTCCCCTCCAGTCATTGACTGGGTACTCCCACAATTTCTGCACAGCCTTTACCTCAGCATATCTTGTAGGCAGGGTAAATTTAATGTTAAAACTTATGTGGCTGTGTTCGGTGCCAATTTCTTTTCTGAAAGTCTTGCCTGGTTGCAGCAGATGTTTCATTCTCCATATCTCCTCTTGCTAGGAGTCTTGGTTAGTGTAACCCTTATAGATTCCTGGGAGTGTCTATTGCATTAGGTTTCTAACTCATCCCAAAGATGTTCCTGATCCCAGTTGTCTTTTCCAATACATATGAAAAACTGTCTTTGAAATCCGCCATACAAATAATCTGAAAGAAAAAAAATCACATGATCATCTCAGTAGATTCTGAAAATGTCTTTGACAAAATCCAACACCCCTTTATGATAAAGAGTCTTGGAGGGATCAGGGATACAAAGGACATTCCTGAACATAATAAAGTCAATTTACAGCCAGTAGCCAACATAAAATTAAATTTAGAAAACTCAAAGCAATCGCCCAATAACTTTTGAAAATCATGTAATGTTTTTAAGGAATCTTTTCTAACTTGAAAAAAAAAAAAGAAAACTCAAAGCAATTCCTCCCAAATCAGGAAAGGGACATGGCTTTCTACTCTCTTTATCTATTCAATATAGTACTTGACGTTCTAGCTAGAGCAATAAGAGAACTAAAGGAAATCAAGGGGATACAAATTGTAAAGCAAGAATTCAAAGTATCATTATTCACAGATGAATGCATTAAGTAACCCAAAAATTCTACCAGGGAACTTCTCAGGCTGATAAATACCTTCAATTAAGTAGGTAAAATAAACAACAGCAACAAAAGAAGCAGAACTTCGATATACAAACAATAAATAGGCTGAAAAAGAAATTAGGGAAACAATATTCTTCACAGTAGCCACAAATAATATAAAATATTTTGATGTAATTCTAAACAAGAAAGACCTGTTTGGCAATGGCTTCAAGTCTTTGAAGAATGCAATTGAAGGAGATATCAGAAGATAGAAAAATCTCCTATGACCATGGATTTGTAGGATTAACATAGTAAAAATGACCATCTTAACAAATGAAATCTACAGAGTCAATGCAATTCCCAACCCTATTTTTATGGCAAGCACTGCAATAAGTTGCAGAAATCAGCATGATTAACTCTCACAATTGAGTATGTTTAATGGAACATCAATACTCATTTTGGTTAAATTTTATTTTATTTACAAAAGTGTGCACAAATTTTAAATGTTTATTATATGAATTGTTCACATTTTACTAAAATTATCATGATGATTTTAAACATCCTCTTATTGTTCCATTGTGATTCCCCTTGGTGGGTTTCTATTCTTATTGATTAATTTTTAAAATAACCTGGAATGTAGCTGAAGGAAAAAATAGAATTTCAGGGAAAAATATGATCCTAAAGGAGCTAAATAAGAAGGTAAACCCAAAGAAAAACATATAGTTATTATCTCTGCTATGGGAAATAGACAAGATTGCTGGGCAAAAAATTGGGATCTTGGGGACAGGGTGGGATGGGGGTAAGGGAAGAAGGGGAGAGAAAAGTGAGAAGGGGAGGATGTGGGGGAACTTGAGGAAACGGGATGATTGGGGATAAAACAAGGTTGGATGGAGGAGCAGTGAATCACATAACTTAATTAAGGGAACCACCTTAGGGTTGGTAAGAGACTTGAACCTAAAGTGGCTCCCAGGTGCCCAGGGCAATGTCCCCAGTTAGTTCCTTGGGCAGCTGAGGATAGGGAACCTGAAATGACCCTATCCTATAGCCATACTGATGAATATCTTGCATATCACCATAGAACCTTCATCTAGCGATGGATGGAGATAGAGACAGAGACCCACACTGGAGCATCAGACTAAGCTCCCAAAGTCCCAGTGAGGAGCAGAAGGAGGGAGAACATGAGCATGGAAGTCAGGACCACGAGAGGTGCACCCACCCACTGAGACAGTGGGAAAAACAGAAAGGCAGGCAATCTGTAAATCATGGCACCTACCAGAAGTTGAAAGATGGATAAGGCAAATGGAAAAAAGTCATTTCTTTTGTGTCAGCAACGGAAGTCTGCAGGCAGTGTGGAAAGGTAGAATGAGTGTCTTTGGTAAAAGAGAACTCCCAGAGTATTGGGGAAATCAATGCTTAGAATATTGGTTGGTGTCCAAAGAGAAGATACAAGGGTGAAAACAAAAAGTTATGCTTTTGAAGTGGAGCTCAGAAAATAGGCAAGAAGAGCAGCAATCAATAATCCTGGAAGAGCCTTCTGAGATGCATGAGAATAGTAACTCATTAAAGGAATAGGAATATTATTTCATTAAGGACCTATTATGTCTTCAGGTGAGTGTGCCTCCCTGAGTGTTGGAAGTTATTTATTAAAATAAAAATTGAAATGCCACTACATTTCCCCTTTTTGTCTAAAATAAAAAGAAGGCTATAACTAATATAAGAAAACAATATACAATAAGTACAATGACTATATACAATATATACAGGCAGTAAATGCATCAACAATGTCTAGTCCATTTGAATTTGACAAATTCAGAGAAAATATTTCATATCTATGCTATTTTGGTGAGTACAAAGTCTCATATCTAATTTACTTTTTATCATAACTTGCTTTCTGTGTCTGGTAAATTATGACTATAGCTATCTAATCTTTAACACCCTCCAGCTTTTTACTCAGGTGTTTAGTAAGCCTAGTTGAAGTAACACATTGGAAATAATCAGAACATTATGCCTTTAAAGTTAAATCAGAACCTTTTCTCTTGTACAGGAGGAAGTAACCATTCCCCAGTTGGACTTTTAAAGTACTGATGCATACTGCATGACCTCCTCCTTCCCTGGAGCCCCAAATTCCATATTCAAATGAGAACAATTTCTAGATTTTTAAAATAAAACAGAAGGTAGATAATCAAAAAAAATAAAAAAAAACTTTTTGAATACACTGATAGAATCATTATGAAGGCAGTGTATAGTATGGCAAGTCAATCTCTCCTATAGACCTTAAATGCCATCTCATAATAATCTTAGCTTTTGGGTTAGTGGAAGGTAGATGTCTGTTTATTATAGTCCCAGTAATTTACCTATTCATAATCATCAGAGTTTCTGTCAGTCAGCCTTTATAGAATGTTTAATGCAGGTACACCATCTTTCCAAGAGCTTGAGTTTACATATTGCACATGTAGAGGCCAGATAATCTTTCATATATTTTTGTTCTCTCATGCCAGGGAGGCAAATGCTTAGGATGTAAAATACATGAGACTGAGTATTCTGGAAATCAATCTTTAGAAAAACATATAGCTGATAACACCATCAAGTTAGGAATTACTAGACTATATAAAATCTATTGTTATGATCCAGGTTTGCTTTTTTATTTTATTCTCTGTAGGTTACTTAACATTTATATATGATATATAATAAGAATGTGATGTCTGAATTTAAAATAAAAGAACACTGTCTAGCATAAAAATTAACTAACATCATCAGATAAGGGAAACAGGTATTCTACCTAAGTAAAAATTACATATTTTTACAACTTTATTGACTATGTTTTCCCTTGTATCCATAGTAATTTGCACTATAGGAAATAATTTTGAAAATACTATTCTTTAATTCTAGTTTTTCTCTTTGGAAAATTTAACCATATAGCAACAACTTAATGAAAAAAATGGCAAGCCCTAGTTTTAAAAGCAAAACCTCTGTTTAATTTCTAAATTATTATCATTTCTAATTTGTGGATAATAATTTATTTTATTTGCTTACATTTTTGGAAAGTAAATGAAAATTCATATTACAAAAAATACCAGATGACAACACTATTTCTCTTTTTGATTTAATTTTCTTTACATGTCCAAATAGTATTACTATCAGAGGTAAAAATGAGGGGGTAGGTGTGATAAATCAGGATAGATAGGCTTTGTGGATACAGCCAAATATTTTATTAAAAAGTCTAAAAGGCAAACTGGGCGGTGGTGGCACACATCTTTAATCCTAACAATCAGGAGACAGAGACAGGTGGATCTCTGTGAATTTGATACTAGCCTGATCTATAGAATGAGTACCAGAACAGCTCAGGCTGTTAAATAGGGAAACCCTGTCTCTAAAAACGAAAAAGGAAGTATAAAAGACAAATGGGACACAAGTAGGAATCACTGTAATAGTATCCAATTCCTTTTGACTGATAAAATATGAATATTCTTTAATTATTTTTTCTTAATATCATCTAATTATACTACAAGACATATATACTCATTACAAAAGTGTCATAAATCATAAATGTTCTTCTCATTGGAAACTAATTTAAGTCAGTCAAGTTTTATTAAAGCAAAGATACTAAATGCCAGGAATTCACCATTAAAATTATTTTGTCACTGCCGGATGAAGGTTCTATGGTGATATGCAAGATATTCATCAGTGTGGCTATGGGATAAGGCCAGTTCAGTCACCCTCTCCTCCGCTGCCCAAGGACCTAGCTGGGGACATCTTCTTGGACACCTGGCAACCCCTCTAGAGCCAAGTCTCTTGCCATCCCCAAAATGGCTCCCTTAATTAAGATATTTTTTCCTGCTCCTATATCTACCCTTTGTCCATCTCAACCATCCCATTCCCCCAAGCTCTCCCCAATCCTCCCCTTCTTCCTTCTCTCTCCCTATTTCCCTTTCCCTCACCCCACCCCCACCCCCGTGCTCCCAACTTTTGTCCAGAGATCTTGTGGACTTCCAATATCCAGGAGGATAAATATATGTTTTTCTTTGGGTTCACCTTCTTATTTAGCTTCTCTAGGATCATGAGCTATAGGTACAATGTCCTTTGTTTATGGCTAGAATCCACTAATGAGTGAGTACATACCATATTCATCTTTTTGGGTCTGGGTTATCTCACTCAGTAAAGTATTTTCTATTTCCATCCATTTCAATGCAAATTTCAAGATGTCATTGTTTTTAATGCTGAGTAGAACTCTAATGTGTATATGTGCCACACCTTCTTTATCCATTCTTCTATTGAGGGGCAGGTAGGTTGTTTCCAGGTTCTGGCTATAACAAATAGTGCTGCTATGAACATAGAATCTTCATCCGGCGATGGATGGAGATAGAGACGGAGACCCACACTGGAGTATTGGACTGAGCTCCCAAGGTCCAGATGAAGAGAAGAAGGAGGGAGAAGATGAGCAAGGAAGTCAGGACCATGAGGGGTGCGTCCACCCAGTGAGATGGTAGGACTGATCTAATGGGAGCTCACCAAGGCCAGCTGGACTGGAACTGGAAGAGCATGTGATCAGCCCAGACTCTCTGAATGTGGCTGATAATGAGGGCTGACTGAGAAGCCAATGATAATGACACTGGGTTTTGATTCTACGCATGTACTGACTGACTTTTTGGGAGCCTAGTTTGTTTGGATACACACCTTCCTATACCTGTATGGATGTGGGAGGGCCTTGGACTTCCCACATGGCAGAGCACCCTGATTTCTGTTAGGACTGGAGAGGGAGGAGGAGGGGAAGTGGGGTGAATAGGAGGGAAATGGGAGGAGGGGAGGAGGTGGAAATTTTTAATAAATAAATAAATTAAAAAAAATATTTTGCCACATTTTACAATAATCCTTCTTCTGGAGATTTTAAAAAATACAAGCTATAATTATTATATAATGGCTGTGGCTACGAATCTCTTCCCAAATGTGTTTAGTAGCATCACTGTCGGTTGCCACAAGTCTTCTAGGATAAGAGGGACAGTTGGGGCAGACTGAGGGGTGACTAACTGGGACTCTGGGATTTGTCTCTACTGCATGTACTGGCCTTTTGGGATGTATACCTTGCTCAACCTAGATGTAGTGGGGAGGGCCTTGGACTTTCCACAGGACAGGGTGCCTTGCTCTCTCTTAGGATTGGAGGGGGTGAGGTGGGAGGGTGTGTAGAGGGAGTGGGAGGAGGGGAGGGAGTGGGAATTTGGATTGGTATTTTTTACTGTGATAAAATAATAAAAAGGAAACTTTTTTTTTTAATTTTGGGGGTTTTGTTGTAATAGGAGCAGCGGGGCTGCGTCCCCAGTACCCCGGCCGCCTGCTAGCTTATGCCCCGAAATAACAACACACAAATTGTATTCATTTAAACAATGCTTGGCCCATTAGCTCTAGCCTTTACAGGCTAATTCTCATATCCTGATCAGCCCATCTCTAATAATCTGTGTAGCATAAGTCTTACGTCCATCCTGGGTCTGAGCTTTATGCGTCTGCCTCAGAGAGCGGGGAGCATGGCATCTCTGCTCCAGAGAGCAGAGCTGTCGAGTCTGAGCTCACCCAGCATTCTGTTCTGTTTACTCCTCCCACCTATGTTTTAACCTATGAGGGCCAGCCAAGCAGTTTCTTTATTTTTTAACCAATGACCTTCCTCCATCATGGGCGGGGGGGGGGGGGGAGATAAGAAGAGATATCCTAACCTTCATGTATTTCTCACTGGATTAAATCAAGTAACAGGTAATTTACAATATGTAGAAGTCTATGCATTTCAAGACATTTTGGAGCTTTTAATTTGTTGTATGTCAACATTTTTATTATGAATAGGAACATAATGATCTAATTGACTTGGTATAGTTACTGTTTCTTCATTTTCCTAGTAAGACTGTGTTTGGGTTAAGCAAGGGTATTCCTTATATGAAGTTACTTTTGAAAGATAAGAAATAAATTATCAATTTAAAAGTTAAATTTCAATCCTAATTATAATGAATGATCACAAAATGTTTTTTGTCAGGTAGGGGAAAATGTGCATTTTTATATATATTTTTATTAAAACATTTACAGCACTTTCCATTTTCCCTTTTCTTCTTCTAGCCACTCCTTTGTCTCTTTCCTCCAATTCTTTCCATGTTCACCCTCACTTTCAAGTAAATAACTTTTTGATTTGATTATATTGTTACAGACATGTATTCGTATGTGTAAGTATGAACAATTATATAAATACAAGCTGCCAAGTCCATTTTGTTGATTGTATGTATATGTTATCAGAGCTGACCAACTTGTACTGGATATCAAATTAGTTGACCGATTCCTTGCAGAAGTTAATTCTCCCTCTAAGCAGTCTTTATTTACATGTATAGGAGTGGGACCCCATTAAATTTTCTCCCTTCAATATTAGTTAGCATATCTATTGATAATGTTATTGTTGTGGTCTTGTTTTTTACAATCTTTTTTTTTTCTTTTTTTTCTTTTTTTTTTTTTTTTTGGTTTTTTGAGATAAGGCCTCTCTATGTAACAGTCCTAGCTGTTCTGGACATGGTCAGCCCAAGTTGTATAACTTCTTTTAAGCAGTGTGTGTGTGTGTGTGTGTGTGTGTGTGTGTCTACTTCCATATATTATAAATAGTTTCAGGAAAATATAAAATGATTACCTGAGGCTTTATCAAATATTTTTCATGTTATTTGTCCTTCTTTCCTCATTTCTCTTACTATATTGGCCTCTCTCTCCCCTTTCCCAGTAACAGGCTCTCTTCCCAATTTTCTGTTTTCCTCTTCACATCACCTGCATCCTGCTGTTCAGTTCTCAAGGTCACATCCACTGCCCCACATGGTTGCGTACTTTTCAACATTAAAACTTGATTCAAGTTAGATAGGAAGACTTGGCTAAACAGTCATGACAAACACATGATTAACAAAAGATCATAATATAATCCTCATTTATAGATTTATTAAAACTATAATTATAGAACCAAGAAATAATATAAGAAAATTTTCAGTATCTTGGGCTTTAAAATAAAAAAAAAGCTTAAATATAATGACATTTTTAGGTACTCAATTTTTAATAGTTTAATATAATTATTTTAAAAGCTTATGTAGATATTTTCTCTGAAATTGTCATAGGTTATGTAAGAACTATGAATCTAAGAGTTAATGTCCTGAAGCATGTCAGCATAGGAGCTGGTTATATTTAATTGATAGAGCCCTTTTCTTCAGGCTTGAAGAAAGTGTTGTTTGTCTTTTTTTTTTCAGTTGATGAAATCAGATAATATAGCTCATTTTCCAGGAGTTCATTGACAGATTCTGTAACCAATTCTTAGTCTATTTAAAGGTCCCTTTGGTAGTGGTGGCTCATATAATTTTTTATTAGTTTTAAATGGGAGTGCAAGCTGTAGTGATTCGATACGTAGATACAATATGTCTTAGTTTTATTTTTATTGTGATAAGACGGTATAGTCAAGGAAATTTAGAGAAGAAACAGTTCGTTGGGATCTTATAGTTTAAAAATGTGAGTCCACACCCATCATGGGGAAGAGAATGACAGTAGGCAGGCAACCATGATGCTGGAGCAATATCGGGAACCATATATCCTGATCCACCAGAGAGAGAGTGGGAGGGAGGGAGGAAGGGAGGAAACTAGGCATGATGTGAGGTGTTGAAATCCCAAAGCCCACGCCTAGTGACACACCTCTTCCAAAAATCCACAGCTCATAATTCTTCCAAAACAGTTCAATGAACTGAGGACCAAGCATTCAATTAAATGCACTTATGAGGGCCAGTCCCATGAAATTATTATTCCAAAGCAATTCAACATTCATAACATATTTTTGCCATCTACTCATTTGCTTATAACCCCTATCTGATTAGCTAAGAAATTGAAACTAGTATTTATTTCAAAACTATAAATTTCGCTCCTTTTCCCAAAATTCTTTGAATAAATGAATATGTTTTTCAGTCTATGAATATTGCAGTTTCTTTTTGATAGATACTTGTTTTAATAAAAATTATGGAATGTCCATATTAGAAGTAAGGTAAAAACTGATGTATTGTGTATCTTTTTCTTTGTATCTTTTACTAGTGCAAGGGTGTGACTAAAATGTGTCGCTACATAATTTCTCTACCACCTGATATTCCAAAACCAGAAGTACAAGTTCTAGAATCTGTTCAACATGAAGACAGACCACCCAGGGTGCAAGTGGTAAGCAATTTTGAATAATATTTGTCATTAATATGAAGTATTAATAAAATATTTACAAATGCTCTAAGATTGTCACTAACAAATATTTTTGTCTAATATTTTCAGTATATATGATATGCAAAATATCTCTTTTTAACTATAGTCATATTAATTTTAAAGGAATGCTTTGTGTATGGTGACATACTAATTTTATTAATCATTCCGGTATTACTGAATTTGGATGGCCATCAGATTTCAAGTATTGAAAGTAAAGTGATATAATTATCTTAAAACTCTGGTTATGGTCACCAGTATGCGATTGCACAGTGTGCAAATCTGTAAAATTAATGCTATTCTTAAATTACTGAGGAATTATAATGAATTGAATTTGTTTTACCAGTATTTGTGATGTGTGTGTGTGTGTGTGTGTGTAAACTGAGTTTCTCTCTTTTTCCTGTTTCTGCTACAATATAAAGAATTAATAATTTGTCTTAATTGCTAACTATATGTTTATGTATGATATATTGCTTCTGTTTTCTTCATTTCCTTAATTTTGTTATTTAAAAATTTCACTGTTCAAATTATTAAATGTTTATTTTTAAAAATGCATACAATATTGGGTAAAATTTTAAAAAATTACAATATTTGTAAATTCCCTTCTAGCATACCATAGTATAGAATTATCTCCCTAATGATTATGAACAGTTTTATCAATATGTGTTCAAATATTGCTTTCTTAAAGGGCCATAACAGTATATACTTTGATTATCAGCAGCACTTATGTATATCAATACATGATGCCTAGACTACTTAAATAATTATAATTGTCTAAGTAAAATATAATCATAATCATAGTCATATTTTACTCCTCATAACTAGTGATACTATATATTTTTCTTACGTTTATGCATTATTTTGTTTCCTTTTGACTGGATTGCATGTTAACAATCCTTATTCATTTAACCACTTAATTCTGTATGACAATTTATGGGCATTACAATATTATTCATAGGTGACAACTTTATTTTATGTACTTTCACAGTACATTGAGACTTCTTCAAACAGAATGAGTGATTTACTGTGGAAACTTTTCAGTTATGATTTGAAAATAGTTTAAGAAATAGTTCCATTTCCCAATAGTTATTATCAAATAGTTCCATTTCCCAATGGTTATTATCTAAATAATCATAGTGAAATTGCTGTTATATTTTTGTGAAAACTATATTGTTTATCTTGATGAATTAATGAAAAGAAGGTAGAGATTATTGATTTATATTAAGTTGAAATAGTGACTTAAAAATGAATAGATTGCTTAAATAGGAGTTGTCTTATTATTTAATTTAGTCAGTGATGGTAATATACTAGAAAATGAACATGTCATTATCTGCTGATGGTGATTTATAAAATTTGTATAATCAGTCCAAAAATTTTAATCTAATTCTGTAAAATATATAAATCCAGAACATGTTAGGAAATAAAGTTTGTTATCTCAGAAACAAAAAATTTAAAACAATATGTTTAACAATCAGTGTATGACTCGGTCAATTTTAAATTCATACTTTACCAATACTTACCCAGATGTGAACTCGATCAAGTAATACTTTCTTTCTAACTCTTACTGTTCATATATAGAAAATATAGGAGTTGCTAATGGTAACAGAGGTCACTTACACATCTAAAAACTTATTTCTTTAATAGTGACCCTCTCAAACAAATTATTGTGTATATTTTGTTTAGTGATTAATTCTCAGTATAGAAATGGATAGATTTTGGTGATTTTAATTAAAATGTTTGTTCTATAGATAAGGGTTTTTAAATTAGACTTTAGAAGAGGATGATAGGAATCTGGAGGATATTAAAATCAAATTATAATAACTATTGATGAAGGACATGTGTAATAAGGAAGGGTATAGGTTTTCAAGAGCCTGAGCATTACACAGTTTGGGGTCCCTCTTTTAATATATATTATTAATATATTAATATATGTGACTTATATACAAAAACATTCATAATAAGAAAAACCACAGAAAATAATGAATTTTTAAAGTTCTCAAATATTACATGTAAAATACTCTCAAGGCCTTGAAAGTGGCATGTTCAAGAAAGGGGCTATAAAACTTAACCTTCATTGGCTTCATGGTAATTTCTTGTCTGAAATTAGGCATGTTTTTTACTCTTCCTACTTTTCTCTGGCTCCACTTCTTAGCAGTTCTTCTCTTTGCGTGGGCATGGGCACAAGTATCCTGAAAGAAGAACACAGTCCTGGAAGTCAAATGTAAATACTGCATAGATAAGGCTTGTATCTTTGGCAAGGACTATATTAAGCTACCATGGTTCCCTCTATTTCACTACCTGAATTATTCTTGCTACATCTCATTAAGCATTCATGATTACATTTTATTAATTACTTTACTGTGGTTTAAAAAGTTAGCAAATTGTACCATGCCTTTTGTTTTAGGTTTGTTTGTTTGTTTATGTGGTGTGGTCTCATGTAATCTAAGCTTGTCTTTAAAAATGTCGCATACCATAGGCTGGTTTTGAACATCTCATCTTCCTGTTTCCACTTTCCAAGTGCTAGGATTTTAGGTGTATATTACCATGTCTGGTTTGAATTCTTATAGTTTGATGGCTAAATAAACCTAATCACAAATAGAATGGTTTCTATATTCCTATTAGAGTGAGTAATGTGTTTTCTACCTTGTCTGTGAACATTATCTTACATCTGAAAAAGTGTTCTGATGCCTTGGCATTATGTGTTCAAACATCTCATCAAAATCATCTTTCCTCTAAGATGCCTTGTTTCATATAGTTTTTACACACTTAATGTATACATAACTATGACTATTTAGTTTAATGGGGGGTTATGAAGGGCAAAATTTTTGTGATATTCCAAAATTTTTATACAACTTGTGTTCTATGATATATTTATTCATAGTTTTCTTGGGACTTTGGTGACCATTACAGTTCTTTAAGTTATCAGTGATCCTGCAGTCAAGTGTGAAATCTATTCCAAGAAAATATGCTGATTCTCAATATCATTAATCCTAACATATTAGAGACAAAGTTTAACTGTACCTTTGAAATTTATTATGTAACGTCTAATTATAAATGTGGCTGTAAACCATCTTCCCTTGTGGAAAAATCTTGTTTACCATATAAAAGAGTTGCCAAGAAATGATTAGATAGCAGGAAAGTTTAGCTTACTGCACAACAAACAAAACAAAATCAAGACATAATCAAATTAATGATTTAAATAAAAATCATATCAGTATTTTTTTAATATTTAAAATTCCAAAGGCTGCTCCCTGAGCTTCTCGGTTGTGAAGTCCAGTAGTGGGGTTATTTCTAAGTTACAAAATGTGTGGTTGAAGTACTGAATGACTATAAGATATTTTTCATGTAAAAATGCGTCATCTAAAGAGTGTTTTGTGTCTCCAAAATGAGTCATTATACTACATTGTGGAAATCTAGAATCTAGCTTCAAAAAGATGCTTGCTCTTTTTGGATTTTAGATTCTGTTTCCATATTACAATGGCAAATAATGAACTCAATTATAAACTTTTTAACTTAAATATGCTATTGCTGCTCAGAAGGAGAAGCCCAGAATTATTTAGCTGACATATTGTTTGTATTCAAGTAATAAGAGATGAAGTGGCAGCCCATGAACAGACAGTAGGCTTTCTGAATTCTAGATGGAAGTAACTCTTGGATAAATAAATCTGATATAGTCTTATTAGTAGCTAATCTGGACAGCATAACTTTCCTAAACTAATTCTATTAGAAATTGTTGTATAACGGCCCATATTTATTTATTTTTTTTGCACTGAAAAAAATCTCCTTTATTTTTCTAACAAACCAGATAAAGCATTTTTACCATTTTCTAATGTAACTTCCCATAAATATTGTAATGTATATAATTGGAGCTGCCCCTAAGTTTTCAGAGAACAAGTGACCATGGGATACTCTATCAGCTGATACGCTTCCAATACAACTTCTGTATCTATAACTCGGGGATGATAGCAAAATGGGGGAGGGGAAAAAGTCCTGTTAAATGTCAGATTTGTCTTTTATATTATAAATTTAGAACCCACAGAATAACTTCCTAAACGTTTTACTTCCTTTCCTATTCAGTCTCATTTTACCTTATTCTCTCATGACTTCATGTCAAGAAATCTATAACCTGTGATTTGCCTTCCCACAGCCTCTCTACCATATAATTTTTAGTGCTATTAGAATTATCAGTGAATGCCAATTATATGAGGAAAATTTTAAAGAACATTCACAATCTTAAAAACAATCACTTATAGTTTTTTCCTTTCACTAAGAGATGAGCTCTCATTTCACATATTAGTCAATTTTAAAGGCTGCATGTGTGTAACAAGTTAATAGTTATTACTTCATAATTTAAATTTTCAATTATCATTTCCTTTGAATCACAATCCCATTTTGTCCTCAAAATAACTGTGATAGGTAGGAATTATTACTCTACCTTTTAAAGTATTGTTTAAATTGAAGCCCAGATACACACTATGCCCTTCTGTACCTTTGATTATGACTAATACCTATCAGATTCCATTGAATCATCCATATCATCTGTTTATCCATTTAATCACCTGTGGTCAGTTGTCTTGTCTCAGAATCTAATCTAAAATTTAACCAGTCTCTAAAAATGGCCCCTATCCAACTCTAGAAATTCATTCAGTATCAGCATGTGGCCTTCCTTCCTTCTTCAGCCAAAATATTTGGCCACTTATGAAGTTTTCAGAATGCTTCGAATGATGAACTTTATGCCGATTGACAAACTTTTGATTGAGATCAACCAGGAAAACTTGATGTATTAAAAATCTTCAGAGGCATTGGAGAGCTACCATTCTTTGATTAAACGTGGGACCACTACCTTGAAAGAAAGAAAACCTAGACTGTAAATCAATGCAAGCCAGAAGACAGTGACGTCAGAAGTGATGGAATGCTGGTCATAACACCAAAAAAAAAAATGGACTGGAAGTACTGAAAGGAAATATCTACAAGCATAAAATTTTATGTCCTTTAAAATTATCCTACAGACTGAAAGTGAATCAAAACGTTTTGGACAAAAAAAATTTATACTGAAAATTTAAAATAAGCATGCCTAAATTAAAAGTTGTTCTTCAACAGAAGAAAATGATCCCAGATGGAAATCTCGGGGATGCAGAAAGGAATGAAGAGCAGCAAAAAATGGTAAATATTTATGAACATCTAAATTATTATTTTTTATGTAAATGATAATACTGATATGGTACTTAAAAGATGTAGAAATCAAACGCATTACAATAGCAGCTGAAAAGGAGGGGAGGAGGTTGGAGTTTAAGTGTTTCGTTATCTCTTAATTATCCAAAATCTTGAAAATCCGTTTTTTTTTCTTAAAGCCAGTGGATGCTTTTGAAAATCACAAAGGAAAAACAAATGATTTACAAGTAGTAGTAGGTCAAGACAAGAAAACTTGAAAACACTTGTTAAAGTGTTAAATTGAAGTCCATATGTAGCAAATACAACCTTAAATATAAAAAAAATGAAATGGTCTGATTAAGAAAAAGAACACTTACTTGGTAGGAGAAACACTACTTAAAAGAGACACATTGAAAAATTATGCTATGTTTAAAAGGAAAACGATAAAACTGTGTTAATGCACAGATGGTTGGCATGTAAAATATATAGCTTGATGATAAAAATTAATAGAGATTAAGAGGAATATTATGTTATTTTTCCCAAGAAAGTTAAATCAGTTTTAAAAATTAGAGTATTGTGCACAATTTTAAAAATTTAAATCTCTTAGCTTCAAAATTACAAAGCTAAACAATATTTGCACACAAACATTACTTCACTCTCTGTTACAGAAGAGGATACTTTTTTCATTTCTAAATATAATTCTTTAAATCTTCCATGTCTGTCAGTTTCTGTTTTATTCCTATTTTTTTCTTACTTCTTCGATTCTCTTTTCACTGATCATGTCCTTCTTGGATTCCAATATATAGGCATACTTCTATTCTGCCCTTTTCCAAAGGTTCTGCTTCTTTTGGTTTTTTGACCATCTCCTTCTCTTCTAGACTTCTAGAAATCTTCTAGTTTTCTAGACTGACAATATGCTATGACTTTGTAACTTCCTGCTTACTGCTCATGTCACAGAAATCAAATTCCTGCAACAACTGTTCTACTAAAACTTAGAACTCTTATTTTTTTTTAATGCAGCTAATCATTACTCTTCACTGGCTTTGTGGGAGCCTAGGCAGGTTGGATGCTCAACTTACTAGACCTGGATGGAGGTGGGGGTTCCTTGGACTTCCCACAGGACAGGGAACCCTGATTGCTTTTCGGGCTGGGGGGAGACTTAATTGGGGGAGGGGGAGGGAAATGGGAGGCGGTGGCGGGGAAGAGACAGAAATCTTTAATAAATAAATAAATTTAAAAAAAAATAAAATTGTATTAGGTCAGTTTTGTGAGGATGTACTCTCTGATTTCTTTTCTTAGTTCTATTTATTGGATCTCATTGGTTTTAAATTTAAATGTTAGATTTCCCTTGAATTTTGTTTTTAGGTGTTTGTCTTACCCCTGCTCCAACTACTTTGTTATATTTCAAGGTACAGACTGTGGACTGTGTGTTTCAGAAACAGTAAAGACATTTGTTCAAATGCATCTTCCTGAACTTTTTACCTTTTCTAAATCATATTGTGCAAGGATGGGGGCAAAAATTTGCAATTTATAACAAATTCTTGGCAATTCTGACTAATATCTGTTTTGCACAATAAGGAAGTAATAAAATAACATTGTTGTGTTAGTACTAATAATATTATTTAATTGATTTTAAATTATTGACTTCCCTATCATCTCCAAAGTTATAAAATAACAGTACACATAAACGCGATTTTCATTCTTTCATGAATCTAGGCAAAACAGCATGCATTTTATTTGTAATGATTATATATTTATTTGTATAACAACATAGTTAAAGAAAATAATTTACGTTTAAAAGTATTTAGAAATATAACTGGAAATGTAGGTTATGAAAACGCTAAGGTAGTTGGCAGTATAAAAAAAATCTATATTTGTAGACTATCAGGTCATATACCATTTTCAAATAGGGATATAACATAATAAAATGGAATCAAATAAGAACTGAGAGCATGGAAAATGGAATTTTTTTCTTGAGTACTAGGAAGGAAGAGAAAAGCTAACATTTAAGATATTCAGTTTGTACTATCACTGTGGTGTTTTAATTTTTTTGTCTTACTAAATGACTTCAAATTTCCATAGATAGGTCATATCCCAAATGAGAATGCAATTAGGAATGTTAAGTGATTTGACAAAATTCACTGTGATTGATATGATATAAGCAGTAAGAAAAGAAAAAGATGGAATGAATGCGATAGATGTCAGGTGGATGTTCAGAACATGATATCCCAACACATACCATCTTGGCACACTTGAGTATTTTCAACCAAAGGAAAGAGAAAATTTCAGAAGGTGGTCACTCTCTGACTTCATATATTTCTCCCCTATAGCATAAGAGTAAAAGAATTCTTTGATCTGCCTGTTTTGAAGACATGTAAATCTGTTGTTCCATAAGCCCTGCCATATACTTATATGCCACAAAAAAGCTGAACTACTAGGCCTTGACAAATTCCTCTAAGTTTATTATTATTAGATCATATTCTTTTGTCTTTTTATTATCATGCTGTTCCTAAAATTATAAAGGCTAACTGAGTAAAACTCAGTGATAAAATTGAAGGCTAGGCTTGGTGTTTAGGAAAGTAGAAAATAAAGATTGTTAACACTTTGCTTCTAGGAATAACTGTGAAGTCAAAATTGTACTTAACGGTCTCAAATGAAGTTGTAGAACAATAACTTTATTACTTAAAAATCTGACTTTTTTCTGTTCCATGCTAGACTTGGAAATGTAAAAAAGTACTTACTTTTGATCCATTTTGCAGCTAAGTAACTACCCAACCATTTACTGCCTAACAGAACTGAAGTAAATAATTTCATTTTGGAGAGGGCATGCTTTTCAAGTCTGTTGGGCAAAACACATGGTCAAAAGAGCTGAACCAGAGCTCCTTAGGCTACTGGAAATAAATTTAATGGGAACATAATGATGCTGTCTGCCTATGTCCTTTGCAGTGTTCAGTAGCACTTTGATGATTTTATTCTGCCTTCTTGAAATTATGTTTGGTTGGAAACACAAAAACCTATTATGTCGGGGCTGGAGAGATGGCTCGGAGGTTGAGAGCACTGACTGCTCTTCCAGAGGTCCTGAGTTCAATTCCCAGCAACCACATGGTGGCTCACAACCATCTGTAATGGGGTCTGGTGCCCTCTTCTGGCCTGCAGGGATACACACAGACAGAATATTGTATACATAATAAATAAATTTAAAAAAAAACCTATTATGTCTACAAATATGCCTAATCACTCCCTAGCTTGTGTGTGTTCATTATTTATAATTTTCAGGTGGAGAAAATACTCTTCAACTGTATAGCTAGATATGTAGTCATGACATAGTTATTGTCAAAGAATGAAAGTACTATTAATTCACCAGGATTACCTTTGATGATAAGATGCTTAATTTGTAAGCCCGAATATAGGTATAAATGGCATATTAAAGTGCTAATGGCAATAGTTTTTAACTAGAGAAATCTGCTTACTGACTTGCTCCCATGGATTGTACTGCACGCCTTTTTATATAACCCATGACCACCTCTCCAGGGGTTGCATTACCACATTAGGTTGGGTCCTCCTAATCAAGACAAAAATCCCACAGACTTTGCTACAGGGAAGTCTAATGGAAGCAGCTTTGCAATTAAGAGTCACTCTTCTACATGACAAACTTGTGTCAATTAACAAAATACTAACCAGTACTAGTAGATACTTCTATGTTTAATCACTTAAGGAATATTTATAGTGTTTTAATTGATAGTAGTAACAGCTTACTTTTCCACTAGCACTGGAAAATGATTAACTTCCCTACATCTACATTAACACACATGTAATTTTAGTATTTTGAGTAATAGTATTCCAGCAGGTGTGGGGTAATACTGACTAGTTTTGGATTTGCAGTACTCTGATTTTTAATTAAGATGAGTATATTTGCTTTTGCTGTTTCTATATCTTCTTTAGAAAAGTGGCTATTTTGGGTTCTTTCACCATTAACTGACTATTTTTCAGTTCGTTATTGAGTTGTGTGCATTGCTTATGCATATTGGATGCTAATTATACACACGAGCATATATAATTTTCAAGTATTCTTTCAATCATAAGAGCTCCTTTAATATTCTTCAGTACCTATGGCAATATGATACTGAAAAAGAGTAGGAATAGGGGAGATCTAAGAGTAGTGGAAAAAATGCAGTCTATGTCAAATTGGAAAAAAAATATGTGACTGTTATGTGATGATCAAAGCTATAATTTCAATTTCCTTTGTGCGTTAGTTTGTTCCTGGTGACATATATTTCTGATATGTTCAGAAAGTGCATAATGTTTTCTACAAATGGTTAAGGAAACTTTGAGTAAAAGAAGGTAAATGATAGTTATTGTCACAGAAATTTACACACATGGTTTTACAGTGGCTAAAGATGCATAACTTAAAATGGTCAGATTGTATTTTTAGGAGAATACAGGTGAAATAATGTGTTCACTCCTTTTATGATGCATTTGGTATCTTCGAGAGACAATCAACTGCAGTAATCAGATGACATTTCTGTTCTTAGCATTCGTAAGTTCCAAGATCCTCAATTTAGTTGATAATTAAGAGTTTAGGAGCTTTATGAGTGTTTCTTGAATATTTTCTCAGCCCTGGGAGTAAATATATACAACTTTTTGCATTGCTATATCCTTGCAGATTCCATGTGAATATGTTTGTGTTTATGAGAGAGACAGTGAGCATTGATAGCATTCACCAACTTTAAATGGAATATTTCATTTTTATAATCTTGAAGTCTAACTCTTGATGTGATTGAAAATAGTAGTTTAAATGACTTCAGTCATTTTTTTCTGTAGGTACATTAAAGCAGAAATATGACTTGAAAAATCAGATGTTTAAATCTTGTCCAGAGTCTCTTTTGTTTCTTGCCAGGCAAATTAAATCAAAATTCTATGGGTTGTGTACTACTCTTTTGTATTTTATGTTGCTGTTAATGCTGTTCTCTTCTTCTTAAACTGTTCTTAAGATTTTTGCTTTTTCCAATTTCTTACCAGTGGTTAAATCTAGTTGTCAAAGTACTTTATAAAGCTTTTATTAATTAGTTATGTAAAATGATGGTAATTAATATTTATTGAGTTAGTATGTTTTTCTATATAGATTAGAGAAATAATCATACTCTACAAAAATTTTCACAAAATAATATAGGGGAATACGAGGTTTGGGCAAACAATTGAAAACGTCAAGTCTTAATAATAATAATCCTAACAATAACAATAAAATTTCTAAAAACATATTACTACATTGAAATATCTATTGCCATATTCTAGCCAAGATTATTCAGCGTACTTTAACTCTTAGGCTATCTATACTTCCTTCCTCCTAATGATATTGGTTCCTATGATGCTTGCTTTTGACTGCTACTCCTTTCTTCTGTCTTAAATATACTAAGAAGAATCTGCTCAAAAATGTTTTACTTTATCACTATTGTTGTTAGCGTAGTAAACATCACTTCCATTTACCAGATTCTGTAACATTAAAAAAAGTGCTTATCTACAAGCACTGAACAAGAATACTTTCATTGGAATTTTAGTATATTTTTTAAAAAAAATCTCCAGTTGTTAATTTAATCTCATTCATTAAAAATTTAAAAACTTGCTACTGAGCACTTGGAAACAATTGTGTACTGAGGGAAATTACTTAATATATCTTGTAACTTATGGTCGTCTTACTCTTGTTTCACCAAATGATTATATCTTTTGTATAGTGACACTTTATCCTTTATCAAGATATGCCTGACAGTTGGTTCAGAAGTGTAGCAGTCAAAGTTTTTATTATTATAATATCTCTTAAGTGTGAACTCAAATTCTTTTTTTACTATTTCTGTATCTTAACATTATTTATAAAGACAACGATTAAGGTTGTCATCCCCTTTATCTTTCAGTTCTTAAATTCTGCAGGATCTATACATGTGAGGATAACCTCATATTCATATATATTAACACAAAATTTGAGAAAATATCTCCATGCTTCATAATATGCAGCATTAGTGTCTTGATCCTAATTTCACTGGAAGAATTTTTTTAAAAAATATGTCCATTATCAATGTATTTCCTATAGTGTTTCTTAATCTGATGTTACATTTATTACTTCAGCACTTATTCAGCTCTTTAATTTTATAATCAACTTAGTTCAGCAAACATTTATAGGGTCCTAAATATATGCTAGGAATAAAATTCTAGAAAAAAAATAATGTAGTATAGCTGCTAGCAATCTAATTAGTTCTTGATTTGTATTTAATATAAAAATTGGCTTGTTTCTTTGAAATTTTTTCTGTCTATTTATTTATGGTGTATGCCACCAGATAGAAATAAATTTCCAAAGTGTCTCTTTTAAGTCTGTTTTGGTAGCTTGTTATGTATGTCTGTTAAGACTGAAAAACTTCTCATAGGAAAATAATTGCTAATTGTTCTTGAGTGCTTGATAGCATAGTATATTTATAAGGCTAGCTAATTTAAAGTAAAAAGAAAATACTGAAAATGTACACATTTAAAAAGGAAAATGCTTATTAACTAAGCAAGTCAAAAATATGAGTATGTTAAACACTAATCTGAAGTAAAGAAAATTTGAGGAAATAAAGTCATGAGGAAAATAGTTTGCCTAATTTCTAATTCTATTGCTATAGTATAGTTTATATGGTAGTTGATATACTACATTCCATAATCACAAGCTACATGTCATATTTGTAATATAATTTTTAAAGTATATTTATATGTGGTATAATAAATAGTATTTGGAATATTTCTAAGCTACGTCTTATTTTTTTATGAAATAGAATTGACTTCAATTTTTCATCAGTTTAAAATCATATGGAAAAGCTAAAATTTTGCACAAATGAATTCACATAAACATTTAGTACATATATTTACTGATTTTTTCCAAGTTATTCACAGAAATATCATTTCCAAGATATCCATAGGCCTAATATTTAACTTCAAACCATATTACTAACTTAAATATGACAATAAGTTTAGAAATAAAAGGTAATGACTTATTTTTACAGAAAGTGTGTATTGTAAAAATGTCACACTCTAACATTAAAAGGTGGTATAAAGGATGTATATTATATCCATATACATGGTAAAAGTTAGTTTCCTGAGTACTATTTTCAGTATGGAAGTAGATCATTATTTTTAATCTTTTAGCTATATAAATGCATGATTTCTATTATTGCATGTAATTAAAATGATAATCTGAAAATGGAATTTCAGCTGATCAGAGGATATTTTACCCTTCAATAGTCTCTAATTACTCAGCATTTTGTTTTATCTTGAGAATTCTTGTTAATAATAAAACAGTGCTCTGAAACCACTGGAACTGTTAGTCAATTAGCATTATTGAATTTAAGTATCATGTTGAATGGCTGAGGGCAGTTTTAGGAAGTGAACCAAAAGACAGCATAATAACTAAAATCCATAATATGAATGAATCAATAAACTTGTATTTACTATTATATTAAGGCTTTTATTAGTTTGGGTTATGCTGGCTGTCATTCTTAGAGTATTATGAATGCTGAGAGAGGACTCCTCCAATGAATCCCAGCCCCAGCATTGCTTTGTTATTCTTAACTGCAACACTGCCATTAAATATAACTATCCACCATAAATAGTGGGTTCAAATCTTCAAAAGCATGCTTGAATTTTTCAGAGTAAGGACTCTACTAACATTCTTTATGTTAAAATGTTTAAGGTCATTTCCTCAATATGAATATCCATTAAAGCATAAATTAATTAATATAGTTCCTTTTTTGATATTGTGAAGAAAAAGAAGATAGTCATCAGTTTGTGGTATCCATATATAAAACAATTTATTCATAGCATCTTATTCAACCTATAAAACAAATATGTGAGGAAGGTCTTAATAGCATCTTATGAATGAAGAAACCAAGACTTAAGAGTTTTACTTTTACAAATTTATATATATATATATATATATATATATATATATATATAATTTGTTATTATGTGAACTAGAATTCAAAATCATTGTTGCCCAGTTCTTTATTTATTAAATTTTATGTATAAATGGTACTCAGAACATTTTGAGTCACAGTATGCACATTATACAACAGTTCACTTTGTTTGTACATGGAGTAAGTTCTCCAAAGTATGTTTTCTACTGTTCAGAGTATAATTATTTGGCTAATAAATTCTCTATTCCTGTTATTAAATACTTAAACTAAAATATTTTGGTCACTAATGATATGGTTGAATGATTACAATTAAAAATATATAATGTATTTAAAATTTTCTAAGAAACTAGGTTTTATATATTTTCATCACTAATTTGATAACAGAGAAGCTAAAGTGACTATATAATCACTATAACATAATCACTTTAGCTACTCTAGTATGCAACTGCACACCAGAACTTACTACTTCCATTAAATTTAGCTTAGTATACAGTTGTCAACCTTTCCCAAACTCTTCTTACAGCCTCTGATGACCACTATTCTATTTCTTGTTATATATGATACATTTTCTTAGATTCCACATCAGTGAAATCAAATGATATTTGTCATTCTCTGCCTGAATTATCTCATATGACATGTTACAAATTATAACATCTTTTATTACTGAATAGTATTATTGTATGTGTGTGCATATTACATTTACTTTACCCATTCATGATCATATAAGTTATTTTCATTTATTAGTTCTTGATAATAATGCTACAATGAATTGGGATGAATTTATCTCTTTGTCATACTGGTTCATTTTCCTTTGAATGTACAGTGAGGAATAGGACTAATGGGTCTTACAAAAGTCGTGTTTTATATTTTGTTTTGTGTGTTTTATAGGAACCTCCATATTCTCTTCTGTAATAACTTTACTAATTTACATTCTCATTAACTGCGTTCAAAAGTTACATTTTTCCATATTTTCATGAGTCATCATTTATCTTATGGTAGTAGTAACTATCATAAAATACTTGTTAGAACAGAGTGATATCCCATTTTTGTTTTGGCTTTCATTTTCCCGATTATTAATAATGTTGAATATATTTCATTAATATTGGTCATTTTCATTTCTTATAGTAAATGATTTTGGAGGCAATCGCTAAGTTTTTAATTGATCTATTTATTTGTATGCTACTGAGATTTGGATTTCCTTATTTTCTCATATCACAATCATTTGCTGGATGACCAGTATTAAATATTTTTTCCATTTCTGTAAGTTATTTCTTAACTCTGGTGATTTCTGTTCAGGAACTTCTTATTTGATAGAATACCATTTGTCTTTTTTTAAAAAATAATTTATTTAATTTTATTTTATGGATATTGGTGTGAGGGTTTTAAATCCCCTGAATCTGGAGTTACAGACAATTGTGAGCTGTCACACAGGTGCTGGGAATTGAACTTGGGTCCTCTGAAAGAAAAGCCAGTGTTCTTAACTTCTGAGCCACCTCTCCATTTCTCATTTGTCTTTTTCAAACACTTATTTCCTATGCTTTTGAGATAACTTCAAAAAAGCCTTGCCCTGTCATTTGCTTGAAATGTTTCTCACATTATTCCTTTACATTTCAGATATTGAGCTATTTTAGATAGAAATTTTTTGTAGCTAGTAGACAGTAGGAGTTGCTTCATAATAAAAAAAAAATGTGGACATCCAGTTTGCCCACTATCACGTATTGAAAATATTATCCTTTCTACAATGGGGGATTTTAGGATTGTCAAATTTCAACTGGTTTTAAATGTATAGACTCACTTCTAGGTTATTTGCTTCACTGATTTATGTCAATACCATTCTGTTTTGGTTACTAAAGGACCATGTAGTAATGTTTTCTGTTTACTATTTTTGCTTAAGATTACTTTAACTGTTTAAAGTAATAGTGGTTCCAATAAAATTTTAGGATATTTTCATCGTGCTAAAAATATCACTGGTATTTTTGGACAGGTGTTGGTGGGGCATGTCTTTAATCCAAGCATGAGCGGGGCAAATGCAGGTTCTGCTATAAGTTCCAGGCAGCAAGTTGCAGAACAGTCAAGGCTTTATAGAGAAACCCTGTCCCAAAAACATCATTGGTTTTACAAGAGGGATTGAATTTCAAAAATAGGCAAGAATCTATAATTGCTTTGAGTAGTATGGATATTTTAATATTTGTCTCACAATCTATAAATACTATACATCTTGCCTTATTTATTTATTTTTATTTATTTACTAAAAATTTCCATCTCCTCCCATTTCCTTCCCCCTTTCCCCATCCCCCTCCCTCTCCAGTCCTAAGAGCAGTCAGGGTTCCCTGCCCTGTAGGAAGTCCAAGGTCGTCCCCCTCCATCCAGGTCTAGGAAAGTGAGCAAACAAACAGACTAGGCTCCCACAAGGCCAGTACATGCAGTAGAATCAAAACTCAGTGCCACTGTCCTTGGCTTCTCAGTCAGCCCTCCTTGTCAGCCACATTCAGAGAGTTTGGTTTGATCACATGCTCCATCAGTCCCAGTCCAGCTGGCCTTGGTGAGCTCCCTTTAGATCAGTCCCACCATCTCACTGGGTGGATGCACCCCTCGAGGTCCTGACTTCCTTGCTCACATTCTCCCTCCTGCTCTTCATCTGGACCTTGGGAGCTCAGTCCAGTGCTCCAGTATGGGTCTCTGTCTCTCTCTCCATCCATCGCCTGATGAAGGTTCTATGGTAATATGCAAGATATTCATCAGGGTGGCTATAGGATAAGGCCAGTTCAGGCACTTAATTAAGGGAGCCATTTTAGAGTTGGCAAGAGACTTGACTCTAGAGGGGTTCCCAGTTTCCAAGGAGATGTCCCCAGCTTGTTCCTTGGGCAATAGAGGAGAGGGTGCCTGAACTGGCCTTTTATTTTTTATAATTTATTAATATACCATATTTCAGTTTTGCTGGTCTTTCAGTGCTTTGATTAAATCTATTGACAAATGTTTTAATTTTTATTCTTTTTTATTGATCTTTATTAAGCTCTACATTTTTCTCTGCTCCCCTCCCTACCTCTCCCCTCCCCCGTTCAACCCTCCCCTAAGGTCCCTAAGTGATCATTTTATTCAGGAGATCTTTTCTTTTTGTCCTTCCCATGTAGATTAGATCTGTAAAAGTCTCTCTTAGTGTCCTCGTTGTTGTCTAAGTTCCTGGGATTGTGGTTTGTAGGCTCTTTTTCTTTGCTTTATGTTTACAAACCATCTATGAGTGAATACATGTGATAATTGTCTTGAATTTTGCAGGAAAATGGATGGAGCTAGAAAACATTATTTTGAGTGAGGTAACCTAGACACAAATATTTTTATTTTTATAGCTATTGTAAGTGACATATTGTGATGCTACTGATTTTATATATAGTTTATGTAAATCAAACTTGACTGAATTAGTTTATTAATATTAGTGAGTACGAATATAAGTCAGTGGTAGAATGCTTGTCCAACATGTGTGAGGTCCCAGGGTCAACCTTCAACACTGAGAATAAGAACACATGTATTCTAACAGATTTTTGGGGGAATCTTTATATACGAATTCATATCTATCTGCAAATAGAGATTATTTGACTTAGGAAAAGTCTTATTTTATTATCCTATTATTTGTTTTTGTTTACTATTCAAACTAGTACTTAGTGTAGCATGTTGAATTAAATGTATGAGTTTATAATACACATCCTTGGCTTGTAGCAGATTTGTCAGAAAGCTTTTAGCTTTCATCCACTCAGTGTACTATTGTTTGTTTATTTATTTTTATTGTTTTTATTATATAGACGTATGCTCCTGCTGTACCTAATTTTTTGCATTCTTATGTTGAATTTTATATTTGCAGAGATCATTATATGGTTTTATTATTTATTCTACACATGTGTTTACCATTTTTATTCATTCATGTTGAGCCTCTTTAGGAGCTTAGTGTGAATTCTACATGATTATAGTGAACAACTTTTCATACTCTTTTAGATTTGTTTTGTTAATGTTTCATTCAAGATTCTTAAATTAGTTAAGAGTGCTGGTTCATTGCTTTCCTTTATGTTTTTTTTTTTTTTCAGTTGTTTGACATGGTCTCAGAGAAGGTCTGGTCTCCTAAAACGAATTTGAAAATAAAATTGTCTTTGTTAAATTTCACAAAACAACTTAAGAAAAATTGGTGATACAACTTTTTTCTATATGTTTGGTTGAAATCATCAGTCAGGCCATTTGTTCTTGAGCTTTTCTTTGATGAAATATTTTAATTGTTTACTCTTACTACTCATTTGTTATTTGATTTTTATTTCTGCGTGATTAAATCTTGATATTTTATGTTTTCTATTTTATTGATTATAAAAGATTTTGATGTTTTCATCTACTTTAGGTTTGGTAGTAAAGCAATTTTTCTAGTACAATGGTGATTAAGACAATATAATGTATTTTATATAGTATACTCATTCAGATGTTCAAATAAAGTTAGTATAACACCAAGCCATACTAAATAAGTTAATATTTATAAAATACTAAAATGGAACCTGATATATGTTATGTTTCATAGGAAAATTCTCAAATAAACCATTTCATGTCATTCTGTTTAATTAAGACTTCTAACGTTTATTAAACTGGTTTAGTAATTAAAAGTGTAGACTCCATTCTTAGGCTTCTTGAGATAAAAACTCTATTCCATGAATTAACTTTTCATTAGATTAATTTATTTCTCCATGTCTTGGTTTCTTCATATCTGTAATAATTGTACATACCTCCTAAGGTTGTTTGCTATATAGATTTAAACAGATAACATGCCCCAAAATCTCAGAATAATGTCTAACTTATAGGAAGCTCTCATTTTTCATGCACTATGTATCTGTACCAGTGTACATGTGTTTATGATATTGCAATTTTCATAAAAATTTTAAGAATACTAATTCAGCTCTCTGTACCTACTATAAATAGTTATGGTTTCCTTTTAATATCAGATTAGTCTTAGTATTTAAACTTATCTCACTTTTGCTTTTAGCCAATTACCCTTGAACCTGAAACAATGAGTTCTACAGTGAAATGTAAACCTGATTATATTCCACTCACTCAACAACTATCCGTGGTAAGTAACTTAAATCCATTGCAAGTATTGAGAAATTATTTGTGAGGGATAAACTTAAAGGCTTAATAAATGTTCCACTAAAATTTAGGGACCTAGATAAAATCTGTCCTCTGATAATATTATTTGTGTATAAATAAAGCCATGCTACAATTAACTATTGTTAGAAATTACTTTCATGAGCCCAATATCTATGTAGCTAAGTTGATTTTAGTAGCTTTAACACCTTAGCATAATATACACATCTGTGAAAATTTTAGCATCTTTTCAACTTAAACTCCCTTGATTACCTGTCTTGGAATCTGCTAACCACATTATAAATTCTCCCATATTCACCAATACTCCATATGTTCTAACTCTTTGGTCATTTTAATAACTTTCTACTATGCTTAGGTTTCTTTTTTTCTTTTCTCTACTTTGTTAATTATTTTTCATTCTTCAACATGCAAGAACTCAAGTATTGGTCCTTTTGTGAAATTTTGTCCAAAATTAATCAGTGTGTGCCTTATTATCACGTTACTGTGTACATAATACTGATAATAAGCTCATCATGCTTCATTCCACTTAGTTTGTGACATTTTTCCTATTAGTCTCTAAATCCAATATTTAATAATAATAATATTATAAAGGTAGGGCATCAGTGCTTGTTGAGTGAATGAAAAGATGGATGAAGAAGGAAAGAATGGACGAACAGAGATATAGATAGCAAGATGGAGTGAGTGGGTGCTTCATTAACTCATGAAATGTTCCTCCTTTGGGACACCAAAATAAATAATGCATAACAAATAAAAACATACTTTCTCTTGGATTAATTTAACCAAGAATGAACCCAAACTGAAACTCTCTACTTTTCCCCTTGTGGATTCTATCTGTTTCTAACAAAGAATTTTGATTTGTATTTGTTGTACAGAACAGCAAACATAGCATGGGGGAAGGGAGGTTTCTTTATAGAAATCTTTAACAGAGTTTTATATAGGAAGAATTGATTTTACTGACAAAACTGACATAAATTAGTAAACTCCAAACGCACATTTTCAAGATATATCCACAGGTACTTTTCAATATTTCTGATAGATATTTGTTATATAAGGTTGCTTTCAAGCTGCTGCCTGCTTTCAGCAGCTGATTAACCAGACACATGCATATACACGTGTGTTTCTCTGGGTCAGGGGCATGGACAGGTACATAATAAAAGATTAAAACTTTACATTAATGTAGTTTACAAAAGCTGATTGTATAGAAAATCCAAGGTAAGTAAGGTTGTTTGTTACATTGATTACACTTTTAATTTACTTATTTTTAAAAGTCTCCTCTCATTTTATATACCAATCCCAGTTTCCACTTCTCCCACCTTTCTCCCATCTGACCATCCATTCCTCAGAGAAGGTAAGGCTTCCCATGGGGAGTCAATAAAGCTTGGCACATCACTTTGAGGCAGATCCAAGGCCCTCCCCCATATCTAGGCTGAGCAAGGTTTCCCTCCATAGAGAATGGGCTCCAGAAAGCCAGTTTATGCACTGGGGATAAATCCTGGTCGCACTACCAATGTTCACATTGACTGCCCAAGCCACACAACTGTCACCAAAATTTAAAGGGCATAGTTTGGTCCTATTCAGGTTCCCCTACTGTCAATCCAGAGTCAGTGAGCTCCCACCAGATCAGGCCAGCTGTTTCTGTGGATATCTCTATCATGGTCTTGACCCCTTTGCTCATATTTTTGCTCCTTCATCTCTTGGACTGGTCTTTGGAAGCTTGGCCCAGTGCCTATCTGTGGCTCTCTGCACCTGCTTTCATCAGTTGCTGGATCAAGTTTCTGTGATGATAATTAAGGTAGTCATCAATCTGACTACAAGGCAAAGCCAGTTAAGGCACCCTCTCCACTATTGCTTAGGGTCGTAGCTGAGGTAATTTTTGTTGATTTCTAAGAATTTCTCTAGTGCCAAGTTTCTTGCTGGCCCCACAATGGCTTCCTCAATCAAGATATCACTTCTCTTCCTCTCCCTTGCTGTCCTTTCCCTATCTCAACCATCCTGTTCCCTCATTTTCTCCTTCCAAATCTCTTTTTACCCTCCTCTTCCTTCTTTCCTTCTCCCCCACCCCCATGCTCCCTATTTTCTTTTGTTGTGGCTATTTCCCTTTCCCAAAAGGATTCATGTATGTCTCTCTTAGGGTTCTCCTTGTTACCTAGCTTCTCTGGAGTCATGGACTATAGGCTGTTTATGCTTTGCTTTATGTCTAATATCCACATATGAGTCAGTGCATACTGTGTTTGTCTTTCTAGGTCTAGATTATCTCACTCAGGATGGTTGCTTTTCTAGTTCCATTCATTTTCCTTCAAATTTCAAGATGTCATTTTTTTATCACTAAGTAGTACTCCAGTGTGTAAATGTACCACATTTTCTTTGTCTATTTTTTGGGTAAGGGGCATCTAGGTTATTTCCAGGTTCTGGTTATATTGAATAATGCTGCTATGAACATAGTTGAGCAAATGTCCTTGTGGTATGAGTGTGTATACTTTGGGTATATGCCCAAGAGTGGGTTGATGAATCTTTAGTTAGATTGATTTCCAATTTTCTGAAAACTGCTATACTTATTTCCAAAGTGGCTGTGCAAGTTTGCTCATCCACCAATAGTGGAGGAGTGTTTCACATCCTCTCCAGCATAAGCTATCATTGGTGTTTTTAACTTTAGCCATTCTGATTGGTGTAAGATAATATCTCAGAGTCGTTTTGATTTCCTTTCTCTGATAGCTAAAGATGGGGAGCAATTCCTTTGGTGGTTGTTGGTCATTTGAGATTCTTCTGTTGAAAATTCTGTTCAGATGTGTACAACATTTTTAATTGGATTATTTGGTATTTGATATCTAGTATCTTGAGTCCTTATTTATTTTGGAGATCAGTACTTTGGCTGATGTGGAATTGGTGAAGATCTTTTCCCATTCTGTAGGTTGCCATTTTGTTATATTGACTGTCCTTTGCCTTCTAGAAGTTTCTCAGTTTCATGAGGTCCCATTTATTAATTGTTGCTCTCAGTGTCTGTGCTCTTGGTGTTATATTTATGAAATTGTTTCCTGTGTCTATGTGTTTTAGGATATGTCCCACCTTTTCTTCTATCAGGTTCAGTATAGCTGAATTCGTGTTGAGGTCTTTTATCCATTTGGCCTTAGTTTTGTGTGTTTGGATAGATATGGATCTATTTGAATTCTTCTACATGTTGACATCCACTTATACCAGCACCATTTGTTGAAGATGCTGTCTTTTTCCATTGTATAATTTTAGGTTCTTTGTCAAAATTATTTCGGGTAAAGCTAGCCAGGCAGCAAGGAGCCGGGAGGGACAAAAAGCTGCCCACTGCTCCTTCAACACCTATCCAAGAGCATGGGAGATCGTTCCATTTTCTGTTATCTTCTTCATTTTCTTCAAAGATTTAAAGTTTTTGTCATATAGGTGTTTCACTTCCTTGGTTAGCATTACCCCCATTAGCCTTTATATTATTTGTGTCTCTTGTAAAGGGTGATATTTCTCTGATTTCTGTCTCAGTCCTTTTATCATTTGTACATAGAAGGGCTACTGATTTTTTTAGTTGATCTTGTATCCTGTCACATTACTGAAGGTTTTTTCAGCTGTAGGAATTGCTGGTAGAATTTTTGGGGTCACTTATTTAAACTCACTTATCATCTGCAAAAAGTGAAAATTTGACTTCTTCCTCTCCAATTAGAATCCCCTTAATCTCCTTTTGTTGTCTTATTGCTCTAGCTAGAAATTTGAGTACTATATTGAATAGATATGGAGAAAGTGGACAGCTTTCTCTTGGTCCTGATTTTAGTGGAATTGCTTTATATTGCTCTCCATTTAAGTTGATTTAGATAAGTTCCTTGTGTCCCTGATCTCTCTAAGACTTTTTATCATAAAGGAATTTGGATTTTGTCAAAGGGTTTTTCAGCATCTAATGAGATGATATGGTTTTTTTTCTTTTCAGTTGAATTATATTGTGGGTTACATTAATTTCTTAAAGGCAGGCTAAACTTATACAGGCTGAGTATACACTAGGACAGCAGATTTAATACACTGTTAAAAATTAACTCAAGACTTATTATTAGCTTTTCTGTGATGTGTATCAAAAATTCAGTCTTTTTAGGGCCAACAGAAATTTTTGTTAAAAACTATTACTTCCTGTGGATAGGTAGTTATGCAGATGTCTATATAGATTGGTATGGGGTTGATGGTATACTAGACTGAGGGAAGGGACTAAAGATAGGAACATGTTTGAGTAAATCAAATACCTTATTTGGTCCACCAGATTCAGAATACAAGAGATAAAATAACCCATGGTAAACACATCTCCATTTTTTTTGCTACGCAAAAAAAAGGAGACATCAGACTCTTCTACTAGAGAGATAGAATTAGTGAGTCTTCCAGTGTTCAAACACACAAAGAACACATTTTAAAATACTTTCTTACCACTTTGACAAAAATGTACACCTGTTCATTAGATTATTCAAACCTCCAGTCTGACATGTAAAAAGTAAATTTCCCATAGTACAGTGCATATCTATTACCTATATCTTTTCATGCAATAAGTTTGGAAACATTTACAAGGCTATATTAAGTAAAGAAAAATTGTTCTGATATTCTATTAGAAATAACTTCAGATACCATATAGAGTTATTTATTTGCATTTTATATCAACTAACATTACACTGTAACATTAAGAAATAACAAATAATTCTATTTAGCCACATCATTTAAGATTTTATAAAAGCATATAGTATCAATTTTATCATCATATAACACACATTTATAGAATAACAAACATGATTGGTTGTAGTTTCATAGAAACTTCATAGTGTCAAAATTATAAAGTATATAAGGCATGATAAATGCTAAGCTTACCTTTCTAATTGGTCATGCCAAATAGACAGCTTTAAAGGAAAATGGAAATTAAGCATTCCTGATATGGTTTATTTATCTTTAAAAGTTGAGTGGTTTGTGTTAAAATAGTATTTATTTTAAAAAGTTTTAGAACCATTTTCTGGAACTAGCTAACTAGATTTCTGAAAAGATGATGTATACTGATAAAATATTAAGTCCCTCCTTTTATTTTTATTTTATTTGTTTGATTGTTTCTTTGTTAGAAAAGGTATACAGCAGTGTGTGAGTGGCGATCCAAGAACCAATTGCAGATGTAGGCTCTCTCCTTTTACTGTGTAGATCCTGGGGATTAAACTCAGGTCATCAGGTTTAGCAGTAAACTCCTTCACCTGCTGAGCCATCTCACTAGCCTGAATTCTCAGAAAGAGTTTTTACACTCTCTGTAGTTTATCATGTGGTTTCTTCATATCCATACCCACATGCTATATTTATAATGACATAAAGTTTTACCTTCATATATGGCATTGGATTGTTTTTAATTTATGGTAAGATAGCTTTGCTCCCAGGATACAACTTCCTTTCAAGTGACTTTATTTTTTCTTTATCAGCCCAAGAAAATTTTTTGACCATACTAAGCACAATTATTTTCCAGTTCACTCACCAGCCTTATAATTTTCTAAAAATAATTTAAAATGTTACACTGTAAAAAGCAGGTAAATGTCGAAGTTGCACGTTAGAAATGTCATTTGGGTTGTGATTGCAGAGAATAGGTTAAAAAATAGGGCAAGGGTTATGTCAGAGAAAGCAGATGTGACCTATACGTTCTTAATCTTTTCCTTTTGAGATATAGCCTTTTATGGCAAATTACTAGCTATCTAGATTCAGTTGGGATTTTCTTCAGCCATTTTCTTAGTCTTCCAGTTTTAAAACTTAAGTTTGAATACTTTGAAGCATTTTCCCCTTTGAGAATTTGTTAAATTATTTATAGAGGTTTCCTGTGAAAAAAATCATGAATATTTAAAGGTAGGCTGACAATATTTCAGTTTTTTCTACCTTGACAGGATCATTGGTTACCTTTAATAACATATGTGTATATTACATAAAATATATAAATAGAACCAAATGTATGAAAATATTCATTATAATAAGTGATATAATGTAGAGTTATATTTGTCAATACTTTTTTGAGGCAAGGTCTTTTTGTTACTCACTTTCTAAAAAATTGTGTAAATCAAGTAGTCTTGAACTTGTTGTGCTTGGTCTCTCAGTATGCATTCTATTTGTAAATTGAAGGTAGGCAATACTAAAGGTTTATTTTTATAGAAAAATTAAAAAGTTTCATTCTGCGTATTTTCATATCTCTCAACTCTTAATTCTCTAAGAAAAGCTGAAAGAATTTATTAAATATTATTTGATGATATCAAGATGATTTTATATTTTAGGAAAAGTTTTCAGGAAAGTTTCTAAACTTTGAAATAAAGGCAATCAAATAAATTTACCTAAAATTTCTTTTTATATAAACGTGATTTTTATTAATTATGCTTAATTAATTTTATTTATTTTAGTTAAAGAATTCTAACATAGAATTACTCTATTGTGACTGTCATTTTTTTTTGAAGGAATCAGGTAGACTGTTTATCTAGAGCCAAACACAAAGACAATTCCATCTAAAACACACTATCCATTTAGAGACCAAATTTAAGTAAGAATTATATCTTTATGAATATGTAATTTTTCTATTAGCATAAAGAATTTTTCACCTGCCATGAACAAAGAATGCTTGTATTTCTTTGTATAAATATTTTATTTTTGTTTATATAGATGTATGCTGTGTCAGAATTGAAATAATGAAAGCACCATGGTTCCTAATATAACCTTTTCTCAAGTAGTTCCTAAGGCTTCCTACTGCTTAATATGGTTGAATTCATTATAATAATGTGCATATAACCCACAGGTAAGATCTCCAAACCACTGGGCAGTGGTGGCACAGGCAGATCTATGTGTTCAAGGCCAGACTGTTCTACAAGAACTAGTTCCAGGACAGATGGGGCAGTTACACAGAGAAACTCTGTCTTGAATAAACAAAAATAAAATAAAATAAATCTCAACAAAGTTTAAAAAATTAGAAATCAGGAGTATAAATCCTTAAATTATAATGAGAAAATGTTGGAATACATGCTTTTGAAAAAAAAAGATAAGATGCTAACTTAGGGAAAACCTTTAGTTTTCAAAATATATTGAGCCATTTCTTGAAGTACTAAAATATTGACTGCAGTGTCAAGTCCAGTAACAAAGTAGAAGTTAGAAGCTACTTACTATTTCAGTCTAAGATTCTGACTTAAGTCTCTTCATGAAAGAGATGAAAATTTTATCTTCCTTTGTCAGATACACTTCCCTCCAGGTACTCTTTGAAAAATACTGGTATTCCATGTCTTTCATACCAAATATAATTGCTCCCTGCACCCTGTAGAATAAACTACCTATTTTACAACTTTTAAAATAATTATACACATAGAGAAAAGGTGGTAGATAAAATGTTTCTTTATTGGCAAAATGAGGTACTCTGCATTGTTGAAAGGAGCTGCGGGCTGCTTCCTGCCACCCGGCCGCCCACACAGCTAGCTTTATACTTGAAATAATTACATGGAAATTGTATTCTTTTAAACACTGCCTGGCTCATTAGTTCCGGCCTCTTATTGGCTAGCTCTTACATATTGATCTAACCCATATCTAATAATCTGTGTAGCCCACAAGGTGGCTTACCAGGGAAGATTTTAACCTGTGGCTGTCATGGCGACTGCCTGACTCGGCTTCTTTCTCCCAGCATTCTGTTTTGTCTACTCTGCCTACCTAATTTTCTGTCCTATTAGGCCAAGCAGTTTTCTTTATTAGTTAACCAATGAGAGCAACAGATAAGATACAAGACCCACCTCCATCATTTCCCCATATTCTATTTAAACAAAAAAAGAAAAGCTTTAACTTTAACATAGTAAAACTACATATAACAAAACAGTTACCAAGCAAGAATTACAGTTACAATATTTATATCTATTTTATCTTTTATCATAACTAAGGAAAACCATAATTATCTATCTATTCTTCAATTCCATCAAAGATTCCAGAAGGATATAATATTATCTAAGTAAACAAGAAACAAGAAACTTCAAACTCTAGAAATGACAGAGACATCTCGCTGCCTGGACAGTCACCCAAAGTTCTTTTGTACCGTTGGGGCATCCATCTTCAGCCTTCAGGCCCATAGTATCCAGCAGACATTTTCATGAAGCGGGAAATGCCAAAGAAAGTTCAGTCAATTTCTGCTGTGTCCTGCAGAATGTCTCGCAGACTCTTTTATGAGTCATCAGCCCCAAAAGATCATCTCTTCCTTAGGCAAGCTCAGCAGTCCTCTCTCTGAGGGTTCTCTGTGTCCAGTTTATGCAACAGTCCAGGCAATAGCAGTTTCTTGCCCAGATGGCTAAGCAACTCCCTAAGGAGCCTCTTCGATGCCCATGTTCCTCTTGAAGTAGATTGGTGCTGCCAGGAGCAGACGTGTCTCATTGTCATGAAAAACCCTAAGTTATTAAAACATTAAATGCCATATTCTGCAGTCTTTGAAAGATATGAAGAATATCTATCTAACTTAAATATATCTCTACATATCTAGAAAATCTAACATGACTACAAGCTTTACTATTATCGATGATATCCATTAGCAATCTATATTTCCTAATTAAACATTACATTTTAAAATGAACTACACAATCACAGTACCTCAATCAAAAGCAGAAACATATATACACATAACAAAATTGACCTTAAAATCCATACCAATGCAAATTATTCATACCTATATTATATCCCCCTTTAAATGTAAAAGAACATTTATAAACAATATATGGGAACATGGGCGCAGTTTTTCTCTTCAAACTGCTTTCTGCTGTATGGGGACATGTTATTCAGGTCTTTTATGGTGTAACCTGTCTGCCAGGTTCATCTCAGTCAGCAGTTGAGTGAAATAATTTTCTGAAGGTGTTCATGGCAACCTTTCAGGAGGGCGTGATCTATCGTACCATATTAGGATAGGAACAATTCACAGGGTCTCATCCTCTGTGAAAACAAAAGAAGACCCTCTCCAAATCATCATATCCTTAGACCCAGATTCTGAAATCATAATACCCTTATATCCATTCTGGTTCCACTTGGCAGCCCATATAATGAAATGTCTCTCTGTACTGGCAATATTGGGGCATGCAGCTCCCTCAAACTAAAATTTAAACCTACGTCCTGGGCCGCTAAGGGGCGAGGGCAAAAAAGCCCCACGTTGGGTGCCACTCTATAATATTATGATAGTGTTTGATTCTTTTTTAAAAAATTACTTCGTGTATTTAATTCATTTGCTTATTTATTAATTAATGTGTATGTGTGCTTGCATAAGTGCCATAGTGCACACATGAAGTAAAACAACACCTTGGAGATATTGGTTCTTCCGTTACAACCTGTGGTTCCTGAGGATCAAACTCAAGTGGTCAGAATTGATGGCAAGAGTCTTTCTAAACCATCTCAAAGGCCATGATTTTGATTGTTTTAAAATTGTATTATAAAGTACATAAAGCTGAGAAAAATCATAGTAGATTATGTATCAAATAGACTGTTATTTTGTCAATATTCTGTAAAGATTCAAATGACTTCTTTTCACTCCTTACAAAAAGCATGCTCTTCTTAGAATGACTTATGATTGTTGTTTTTTATTTTTGTTTGTTACATTTAATATATTTTATACTTAAAGATTTCAATCTAAGTCACAATCTAACATTTTGCAATTCCTTGCTACACTGTAATTATTCCAATTATGATATAATTCATGTTTGTTGCTGACATTCCTGTCACCTACTTTGTTATAGGTTGTTTCACTTTTATGTTGGCTTTATATCATTATTACATGAAGAATTCTCAGTTTTTCTGTAGGCTATCTCTTCACTCTGTTGCATGTTTCCTTTTCTATGCAGAACCTTTTATTTTGATAATCCTATATCCATTTTTAGTATTTTTCTATGTATGTTTTTTCTGGTCTTATTTATAAATCACACTTTCCAATATCTTGAAATATTTTGTCTATATTTTTCAAATAATATTGGTTTTGGCTATTTTATAATATGAGAGAATTGTCCATTTTTTTCAGTGAATCAAATAACAGAATTCCGATTGTCTGTATTTCCTGCTTTACGAGAAAGCAAATTAGGAATGAATACAGTTACAGAGACAACTGTCATCTATATGAAATCTTAAAACTCTCTCAGTTTGAATTTCTTGATAAGTAATCCTTTTGATAACTAGAAACCTAATCATAATTTAGAATAAAGGGCTGGAGATGGCTTAGCAGATAAAAACTTTTGCAGCCAGGTCTTACAAATTGAGTTTGATCCCCAGGACTCATACTGTAAAAGAAGACAACCTATTCTGGCAAATGATCCACTGATGTCAATATGTGCACTGTGGTGCATGTGCACACACACACATGTGCATGCATGCACCCATAAAAATTTCATTAAGATAGAAGGAATTTTTTTTATAAAGTTGTTTTGATTTTTCAAAGAATAATATTTTAGAACACTTAAAAACATTTCAGTGTATCTTTGGTTTGAGTCTCATTTGAAGCATTTTTTTAAACTGTGACTTTCAGTAATTTGGCTTGAAAGAAGGAACATTTTGTATTGAAACTATTCATTATTATTATTCTTCAATAAGTTTATGTAAACCAACTTACACCAAGTATAATACATTATGAGTACTTCAGTAAGAGGGAAGGGCTGACTGTTAAACAAATATGAATAGACGTGATAGAAACTACTTTTTTTTTACTTTCTAATTGTGTGAAACACACTACTTTTATGTAAAACCTCATTGGGAATGATGAGTAAACATAAAAATTTCTGGAGTAAGTGAGATTATTTTATACATGAGAGCAGCTTAAATTGCACTGTTCATTTCTACAGTGTAATCTCAAACAGAATTATGTAATTTGAAATCTTTAACTACATTTTAAATTAGTGGATTTTAGAAGTATATAAATGAAATAAATTGACCAGGAATGAATCTAAAGTTGTTTAAAATTTAAATTGTAAAAATTTGAAAACTATAAATATTAATATAATTAAACTATTTTATTCCTAATGAATATCTCTAGGTGATCCCTAGGGTAAAAACATTTGCCACCAAGTTTGATGACCAAAGAATAATCCATGGAATCCATATAGTGTAAGGAAAAAGTCCACCACTGTGATTTGTCTTCTGACCTCCATATACACACTGTGTCATGAAGTTGTTCACATATATACACAAATAAATAAATGGAAGAAAGGAATGTTTTAAGTGTCAGATCGTCTACATATATATTATGATTTCCAGTTTGGTACTTTTATGGGACTCCTGAGTGTGTGAACAAGTGGTTCTCTGATTTTTATGCCTTTTCTTGAGCTCTTTTACTTCTGTTGATTTGTCTTGTCCAAATTTTTTATTTATCTTAAATTTTATTATTATATATTTTATTATCATCTCATAGAAGCCTGTTCTTTTCTAATGAGAGATAGAAAGGATGTAGGTCCAGAAGGGTTAGGATGTGGGGAGGACTTGGAGGAGTAGTGGGAAGGAAAACCATAGTCAGGCTATATTATATGATATAAAAAATCCATTTTCAATAATAGAATATGAGATTAGCAAGTAAATAGCTCAGTAGACAGACAAGTTGACTTATATTCCTATTCTCATTAAGTTTCCTTATTAGTCTTGTCTCATACAAGCAAGCAAAACAAAAATTTTGTTTTATTTTGATGACGTCAATAATCCTGACCAAAAGTTATTCTAAATGATTTTTCATTAGATTGTTAGGAAACTTGTGCTTCTTGACTCTTATTTTTTGGTGGTTATTATCTCTTCCTAGATTAGCATGCATGCCTGCATCTATTCAGTGACCAAAGACCTATGTTTTATTATTTTACAAGTTATTTTAACAAAAAACTGAACAGACAGTAACTATTATTATAATGAAATTTCACACATATTTTCTTACATTGTCCAGCTTTGTTTACTTTATATAATATCAGATTATTTGTTACCAAAATATTTTCAGTTGACTTCAGAAAGCAGGCATTAAGAATACAAATGCCACAGGAAAATATATCAATTTGTGAAAAAAATTCAAAAGCTTATTTTCTACTGAATGAGAAATACCATCTATGTACAGCATAATTTATTAACACTTTTTTACATGAGACTCACTTTCATAGGAGATGGTAAATACCTATACTGATCATATATGTTATAGGGTGTCATTACAGAAAGAATTACCACTCCATTATGTAGCCTAACTTACAAAATGTATACTTAGGAGAAACAGAAGTCTTGAAAAGTGTGAACTACAGAAATTAGAGGCTACATATAATTGGCATAGCTTAATATGTTAACTGTGTCAACATAAGATTTATTCTTATTCCCAAATGGTATTTTTGTGCAGTAATACATAATAAATAAAATACAGAATTTCTTACTAAGAATGTCAAAATTTTGTTCTTGTGTAATTTGCAGCATTGCAATTTTTTGAGTAATATTTGTCAGTTTTAAAATTCCACTAATATGCATTGGAATGATTTATTCAGTTTTAAATTTATTATTTATTCTTAACAGATTTGTGTATAAAAGCCAAGAAGTATTTACACTCTAAAATTTTCTGAGAAATTAAGTTTTAAAATTTCTTAGTTTGCTTCTTAAGAATGTGTAAACTTTTACTTTGAGATATTTACAATAATTGGAGAAAAAAGTTCCTGTTAAGACACATTAGTGTGATCATATTGAACAATAAGTATTCTCCAAGTGGCTGAATTGTCATTCTTATACTAATAGATGATTTCTAGGATAATTTATTACTATAATATCTTAGTACAATGTTTCAGCATTTTCTAAACTTTTTCAGTCTGATCTATTTCATGGAGATTTTAATTCTAAAAGTTGAACCAAATATAAATCAATCTACATAATTCATAACATTGAAATTCAGAAATGTTCTGTGAAAACTTGTTGAGTCTGCAAATCTTAATTTTTTACCGTAGATATAAATTTTATTCATTCATGGAAGACTGTTTCTCCCTGTCTCAGCATTTTTTATTTGCTTGTAGTTTTTTTTTTTAATGTAGAGTTGAGATATTTTGGGCTTTCTAATTACACAGACTAAGCAGGTTGTGTGTGTGTGTGTGTGTGTGTGTGTGTGTGTGTGTGTGTTTATGTATGAATGTACATTAATTACATATATATATATATATATATATATATATATATATATATAATATATCAACAATTAATGGAAAAGAAGCCATGAATTTAAAAGAGAAAGGGAGTGGTATGTGTGAGAGAGTTTGAGAGAAGAAAGGGAAGCAGAAAATGTTATGATTATTTTATTATCTCAAAACAGAAGTAATAAAACAGAAAAGCAAATGAATGACTACATTTTCTACCCGTGCAGGATACCTATATTCAAACTCTCTTTTTTAAAATTATATTTTCAGTTAGCTTATAAATAGTAGGTTTCCTATAACATTTTCATGTATCCTGAGTTTTAATTAACCCTTCCTCACGATCGCCTTTTTACCTTCTCTCTACTCACATCCCTGTTTAAGACTTTTTAGGACTTGTAACACCTTGCCCCTCTATGTTTATATCACATGATTTTACTATCCTTCCTTTAAGCCCTCTCTCCATGGTTTCTTGATTACTTCCTAAACACTAAAGACACTCTGACTTAAACACAGAAATCTAAAAATTCAAAGCTAATATCTACATAAGAGAGGGAACATAACAGTGTTTACCATTCTGGGCCTAAGTTATCTCATACACTATATTATTTTATAGGTTCATATTTTGCAAATTAAATGACTTCATTCTTCTACACTGCTGAGTAAAATTGCATTTTGTATATATGCCACAACTTTGTTATCATCAGATGATAGACATGTAGACTGATTTCATTTCCTAAATATTAAGAATAGAAAAGCTATGAACATGAATGCAAAGATTTATCTGTGGTAAAATATAGAGTCTTTGGGGAATATAGCTAATATTTGTATAGCTAGATCAAATGATGTTCCTACGATGATTAGGATATAGGAAATGACAACCTTGTTAACTGATGTTGTGAGTATAGACTGGTACAGCTACTATGGAAATCAGTGTAGAGCTTACCAAAGAGGCTGGCTTTTGTTCTAATGTATGTGTTTAATTATATAAAACTATTTCTCAACCATAGTTAATTTTGTCTCTTACATTTAATGACTTGTATTCTTATTTATTCAGTTTCTTGTGCTTTTTTATCTCCCTTTATATTTACTTAGCTCTATGATGATTTACAAATGTGTCATTTCATTTCTAGAAGTGTGAAGATTTCCTTCTTTTTGTTACTTATGTCTAGGTTCATTCCATTTTACTAGCTTCAATAAAATGCAAAAATATGTTAATCCTTTCTGAACTACTTATAGAATAGTCTTTTCTCTGGTTGTAGACTATAGCATGGGCCATGCTTAATTTAATAAAAAATTCTACAATTTGCTACATCCCTAGTCTAAAATATTACATTTTTTGCTTCATTTTTCAAAATAATTTATAAAACTCAAGAGAAGGAATACCTATTATATTTATTCATATTTTTACAATTTATAATTGTATTTCCTTACTGTTGTTTCATCATTATTTTTTGCCATTTACTTACTCGTATAAGAATTTCCTTCCAATATTTCTTTGGGTAGGTCTCCTGAAGATCCTTTCCTTTTCCTTCATTTGAGAATATTCAATTTCCTTATTATACATGAAAGATGTTTCTTCTGTACTTTTAATTCTGAACTAACAATACTTTTCCAGTATCATTGAAAATCTATCATACTCATGTGATCTTTGTGTATTCTGTTAAGAAATATATTGTGTTTCCCTTTTATTTATAAGCAAAATGTAATTTTGCCTTCTGTGTTTTGTTTTTAATATGTTTGACTGTTTTACTTTCGATTTTGGTTTACACAAAGTTTGACTTTTATTTGTCTTGGCTAGGAAGTCATTAGTTTTTATTTAAGGCCTATAAGTTTTAATGTATATTTCTTTTCCAAATTATGCAGTTTTATTCCATTATTTCCTTGAATCATATTGATAGAACTTTTCTCTTATATGGAACTCTGAAGACGCAGACATTTAAATTTTTTCATATAACATTTGAGACCATAGGTTTTTCTTTATTTTATTATTGAAAAAATTTCTGCCACCTCACCCCTCCCATTTCCCTTCCCCTGCCTCTACTCCCCCCCCACTCCTTTCCCCCTCCCCTCTATTCCAAAGAGCAGTCAGGGTTCCCTGCACTGTGGGAAGTCCAAGGTCCTCCCTCCTTTATCCAGGTCTATGAAGGTGAGCATCCAAACAGGCTAGGCTACCACAAAGCCAGTACATGCAGTAAAATCAAAACACAATGCCATTGATCTCAGCATCAGCCCTCATTATCCACCATGTTCAGAGAGTCCGGTTTTATCCCATGCTTTTTCAGTCCCAGTCCAGCTTGCCTTGGTGAGCTCCCAAAAGATCAGCCCCACTATAACAGTGGGTGGGTGCACCCCTTGCGGTCCTGACTTCCTTGCTCATGTCCTCTCTCCTTCTTTTCCTCATTTGGACCATGGAAGCACAGTCCAGTGCTACAATATGGGTCTCTGTCTCTATCTCTTTCGATTGCTAGATGAAGGTTCTATGGTGATATGCAAGATATGCATCAGTATGACTATAGGATTGGGTCATTTCAGGTTCCCTATCCTCAGCTGCCCAATGAACAAACTGGGGACATCTCCCTGGACACCTGGGAGCCCCTCTAGACTCAAGTCTCTTGCCAACCCTAAGATGGCTCCCTTAGTTAGGATATATGCATCCCTGCACCCATATCCAACCTTCCTTTATCCCAACCATTCCATTCGTCCAAGCTCCCCCCATCCTCCCCTTCTCATTTTTCTCTCCCCATTTCTCCTTACCCCCATTCCACCTACCTCCAAGTTCCCAATTTTTTCCCGGCAATCTTGTCTACTTACAATATCCAGGAGGATAACTACATGTTTTTCTTTGGGTTCACCTTCTTATTTAGCTTCTCTAGGATCACGAATTATGGGTTCAATGTACTTTTTTTATGGCTAGAAACCAATTATAAGTGAGTACATCCCATGTTCATCTTTTTGGGTCTGTGTTACCTCACTCAGGATGGTGTTTTCTATTTCCATCCATTTGCACGCAAAATTCAAGATGTCATTGACAGAGTAGTACTCTAATATGTATATATTCCACACTTTCTTCATCCATTCTTCCATTGAAGGGCATCTAGGTTGTTTCCAGGTTCTGGCTATTACAAATAATGTTGCTATAAACATAGCTGAACAAATGCTTTTGAAATATGATAGGATATCTCTTGGGTATATTCCCAAGAGTGATATTGCTGGATCCTGGGGTAGGTTGACCCCAAATTTCCTGAGACACCGCCACACTGATTTCCAAAGTGTTGCACATGATTGCATTCCCACCAGCAATGGATGAGTGTACCCCTTACTCCACATCCTCTCCAGCAAAGGCTATCACTGGTGTTTTTGATTTTAGCCATTCTGACAGGTGTAAGATGGTATCTCAAAGTTGTTTTGATTTGCATTTCCCTGATCACTAAGGAGGCTGAGCATGACCTTAAGTGTCTTTTGGCAATTTGAAGTTCTTTCATTGAGAATTCTCTATTTAGTTCAGTGCCCCATTTTTTAATTGGGTTAATTAGCTTTTTAAAGTCTAGTTTTTGGAGTTCTTTATATATTTTGGAGATCAAACCTTTGTCTTTTGCGGGGTTGGTGAAGATCTTCTCCCAGTCAGTAGGTTGCCTTTTTGTCTTAGTGACAGTGTCCTTTGTTTTACAGAAGCTTCTCAGTTTCAGGAGGTCCAATTTATTAAATGTTGCCCTTAATGTGTTTGCTGCTGGGGTTATATGTAGGAAGCAATCTCTTGTGCCCATGTGTTGTAGAGTACTTCCCATTTCTCTTCTATCAGGTTCAGTGTGTTCAGGTTGATATTGAGGTCTTTGATCCATTTGGACTTGAGTTTTGTGCATGGTGATAGATATGGATCAGTTTTCATTCTTCTACAGGTTGACATCCAGTTGTGCCAGCACCATTTGTTGAAGAAGCTTTTTTTCTTCCATCATATACTTTAGCTCCTTTATCAAAAATGAGGTGTTCATAGGTTTGTGGGTTAATATCCGGGTCTTCAATATGATTCCATTGGTCGACTTCTCTGTTTTTATGTCAATAACAAGCTGTTTTCAATACTGTAGCTCTGTAATAGAGTTTGAAGTCAGGGATGGTAATGCCTCCAGAAGTTCCTTTATTGTATAAAATTGTTTTGGCTATCCTGGGTTTTTTGTTTTTCCATATAAAGTTGATTATTGTCCTCTCAAGATCTGTGAAGAAATTTGATGGGACCTTGATGGGGATTGCATTGAATCTATAAATTGCCTTTGACAGAATTGCCATTTTTACTACGTTGATCCTCCCAATCCAAGAGCAAGGGAGATCCTTCCATTTTCTGGTATCTTCTTCAATTTCTTTCTTCTAACACTTAAAGTTCTTGTCAAACAGGTCTTTCACTTCCTTGGTTAGAATTACCCAAGATATTTTATGCTATTGGTGGCTATTGTGAAAGGTGATGTTTCATTGATTTCCCTCTCTATTTCCTTATCCTTTGTGTATAGGAGGGCAACTTCTTTTTAGGAGTTGAACTTGTATCCTGCCACGTTACTAAAGATGTTTTTTTTTTGTTACTAAAGATGTTTATCAGCTGTAGGAGTTCTTTGGTGGAGTTTTTGGGGTCGCTTATGTACACTAACATATCATCTGAAAATAACGAAAGTTTTGCTTCTTCCTTTCCAATTGGAATCCGCTTGATCCCCTTATGTTGTCTTATTGCTAGGATTTCAAGCACTATATTGAAGAGGTATGGAGAGAGTAGACATCCTTGTCGTGTTCCCGATTTTAGTGGGATGGCTTTGAGTTTCTCTCCATTTAATTTGATGTTAGCTATCGGCTTGCTGTATATAGCTTTTATTATGTTTAAGTATAAACATTGTATCCCTAATCTTTCCAAGACCTTTATCATAAAGGGGTGTTGAATTTTGTCAAATGCTTTTTCAGCCTCTAATGAAATGATCATATGTTTATTTTTATCGTTCAGTTTATTTATATGAGGGATTACATTGATAGATTTTTGTATGTTAAACCAGCCATGCATCTCTGGGATGAAGCCTTCTTGATCATAATGGATAATTTTTCTAATGTGTTCTTGGATTCGATTTGCCAGTATTTTATTGAGCATTTTTGCATCGATGTTCATGAGTGAGATAGGCCTGTAATTCTATTTCTTGATTGAGTCTTTGTGTGAGTTTGGTTTCAGGGTATCTGTAGCTTCATAAAAGGAATTGGGCAATGACTTTTCTGTTTCTATATTGTGAAATACATTAAGGAGTATAGGTATTAGGTCTTCTTTGAAGTTCTGGTAGAATTCTGCATTGAAACCATCTGGACCTTAGGTTGTTTTTTTTTTGGTAGGGCGGATTTTGATAACAGCTTCTAATTCTTCGCTACTAATAGGTCTATTTAGATTGTTCACCTGGTCTTGGTTTAATTTTGTTATATGGTACTTATCTAAAAAATGTCCATTTCTTTTACATTTTGCAATTTTGTGGCATACAGGCTTTTGTAGTAAGATCTAATGATTCTCTGAATTTCTTCTCTGTCTGTGGTTATGCCCCCCTTTTCATTTCTGATCTTATTAATTTGCAAATTCTCTCTCTGCCGTTTGATTAGTTTGGATAGCGGTTTATCAATCTTGTTGATTTTCTCCAGGAACCAGCTTTTTGTTTCATTGATTCTTTGGATTATTTTCTGTGTTTCTATTTTGTTGATTTCAGCCCTTAGTTTGATTATTTCCAGTGTTCTACTCCTCCTAGGTAAGTCTGCTTCTTTTTTTTTTAGAGCTTTCAGGTGTGCTGTTAATTCTCCAATGTGAGCTTTCTCTGTTTTCTTTAAGTGGGCAGTTAATGCTATGAACTTTCCTCTTAGCACTATTTTCATAGTGTCCCATAGGTTTGAGTATTTTGTCTCTTTATTTTCATTAATTTCAAGGAAGACTTTAATTTCTTTCTTAATTTCTTCCTTGACCCAGGTGTGGTTCAGTAGTTGACTGTTCAGTTTCCATGAGTTTCTATGCTTTCTGGGGGTAGCACTGTTGTTGAATTCTAACTTTAATCCATGGTGATCCAATAAGACACAGGTGGTTACTAATATTTTTTTGTAACTGTGGAAGTTTGCTTTGTTTCCAAGTATGTGGTTAATTTTTGAGAAGATTCCATGAGCTGCAGAGAAGAAGGTAGATTCCTTCCTATTTGGGAGGAATGTTCTATAGATGTCTGTTAAGTCCATTTGATTCATTTTCTTTATTATTTCTCTCTTAGGCTTCTGTCTGATTGACCTGTCCATTGGTGAGAGAGGAGTGCTGAAGTCTCCTACTATTAGTGTGTGTGGTTTGATGGCTGCCTTGAGTTCTAGTACTGTTTCTTTTACGTACTTGGGTGCTTTTATATTAGGGGCATAGATATTCAGGATTGAGACTTCATACTGATGAATTGTTCCTTTTATGAGTATAAAATGTCCCTCTCCATCCCTTCTAATTATTTTAGTTTGAAGTCAACTTTGTTAGACATTAGTATGACCACACCTGTTTGTTTCTTAGGTCCATTTGCTTGATAAACCTTTTCCCAGCCCTTTACTCCGAGTAGATGTCTGTCTTTGTGGTTGAGGTGAGTTTCTTGTAAAGAGCAGAATGTTGTATCCTGTTTTCGTATCCAATCTTTTACTCTGTGCCTTTTTATAGGTGAGTTTAGTCCATGGATATTAAGTTAAATCAATCACCAGTGGTTGTTAACTCTGGTCATTTGTTTTTTGGTAGTAGAGTTTGTGTGTTTCCGTTCTTCGAGTTGTGCTGGTGAAGGGTCACTAGATGTCTGAGTTATTGTAGGCATTGTTGGACTCCTTGCTTTGTGATTTTCCTTTTATTACTTTCTGTAAGGCTAGATTCGTGGCTACATATTGTTTAAATTTGTTTCTTGTAGAAGGAGCTGCAGGCTGCATTCCTGACTCCCTGCTCTCAGCCGCTTGGCTAGCTTTTGCCCCAAAATAACAACACACAAACTGTATTCATTTAAACACTGCCTGGCCCATTATATCTAGCCTCTTCTGGTTAACTTTCATATCTTGCTTTAACCCATCTCTAATAATCTGTGTAGCACCAGTCTTACCGGGAAAGATTCAGCATGTCTGACCTGGCAGCTTGCTTCATCGCCTCTGCCCCAGAGAGGAGAGGAAATGGCATCTGTCTGAGGCGTCTGCCTCACTTCCTCTTCCTCCCAGCATGCTGTTCTGTTTACTCCACCCACCTAAAGGCTAGCCTATCAAATGGGCCAAGGCAGTTTCTTTATTAGCCAATGACCTTCCTCCATCATTTCCCCTTTTTCTGTTTAAACTAAAAGGAAAGGCTTTAACTTTAACATAGCAAAATTACATATAACAAAACAGTTATGAAGCAAAAATTATAGTTACAATATTTACATCTACTTTATCTTTTATCATAACTAAGGAAAACTATAACTATAATGAACCATTTTTCAACTCCATCAAAGACTCCAGAAGGATATAATATTACCTAATTAAACAAGTAAGAAACTTCCAATACTCTAGAAATGACAGAGACATCTCGCTGCCTGGACAGTCACCCAAAGTTCTTTTGTACCGCCGGAGCATCCACCTTCGGTTTTCAGGTCCATAGTATCCAGAGACATTTCCATGAAGCAGGAAATTTCAAAGGCAGTTCAGTCACTATCTGCTGTGTCCTGTAGAATGTCTCGTAGACTCTTTCATGAGTCAGGAACCCCGAAAGATCATCTCACCTTTAGCAAGTTCAGTAGTCCTCTCTCTCTGGGTTCTGTGTGTCCAGTTTATGCAGCAGTCCAGGCAATAGCAGTTTCTTGCCCAGATGGCTAACCAACTCCCTAAGGAGCCTCTTCGATGCCCATGTTCCTCTTGAAGTAGATTGGTGCTGCCAGGAGGAGACATGTCTCATTGTCATGATAAACCCTAAGTTATTAAAACACTTAAAATGCCATATTCTATAATATTTGAAAGATATGAAAAATGTCTATCTAAAATATATCTATGTACATCTAGAAAATCTAACATGACTACAAACTTGACTATTATTAATTATTATCCATTAACAACCTATATACATCACATTTTTACATGATCTGCACAATCACAATACCTTAGTCAAGGTTAGAAATACATATACATATAATAAGATTGATCTTACATTTATATCAATAAAGTCAAATCCATATCAATGCAAATTATTCATATCTTTATCATATCCCCCTTTAAATATAAAAGAACATTTATAAACAATATTTGGCAACATGGACGCAGATTTTTCTCTCGAAACTGCTTCCTGCTGAATGGGGGCATTGTTAATCAGGTCTTTTTTGATGTAACCTGTGTGCTAGCTTCATGTCAGTCGGCAGTTGAGTGAAGTGATTTTTTTGAAGGTGTTCACAGCAACCCTTCAGGAGGGCGTGGTCCATAATACCATATTGGGATGGAAGCAATCCACAGGATCTCATTCTCTGTGAAAACAAAAAAAGAAACTCTTTCCCAAAGCATCATCTTCTTAGATCCAAATTCTGAAGTCATACCCTTTTGATTTCCATTCTGGTCTAGCTTGGCAGCCCATATAATGAAATGTCTCTCTGTACTTAGCTCCTTCATAGTCCAAAATTTTAAAGAATACACAGTGTATATAATCCAGACTCTCTGTGAATTTTCAATTTTGTGCAGCTTTATTTTAACCTCTATTTTGTTTATTTTACTTTTATTTTTTTATTTTTTGAGACAGGTTCTCTGTATATCTTTGTCCTGGAATAACTCTGTAGACCAGGCTGTCCTTGAACTCTCAGAGATTCAGACATCTCTGCCTCCCAGGCATTGGGATTAAAGGCGTGTGCTACCACATCTTGAAGTCACAGAGGTCAATCTCCCTCTGCCTCTCAAGTGTTGGGATTAAAGGTGTGTACTAACATACTCAACTACTCTCTTTCTTTCTTTTTTTGTTTTTTACTTTAAGAACTTTAACTTTTAGCCTGCATATATTTTTAACATACTGTAAATCATTTAAACCTTTTTTTTTTTACTTTGAATCTTACTTTTACTGTATATGTCTCTTTTTTGACCACTTGAGTCTTTAATTTAGCAAGCAATATCAGTAGTACTGAAGCCGTGGCTTTGAAAGCTGTATCCAGCCCATTCCTTAGCTTTCCAGCCTCGTGGCAGATGTACCGCTGGAGCCATTTTTATTCCCACAACTCTATGGCGTTTCAAGGTCCTTGCCAGCAAGCAAGCTGCAGCATTCTGCTCACAGACCACACTCAGCCAGACTGCCTGAGTCAGAGTTTGCCTTGGCAGTACAGCCCAGAAAGCCAGCATTTTTAAACGGCACAACCTTTTTCCTGCTACAGCTGAATACAAACAAGCATTCAGTCAGCTTTTATCAACACCATTTAAGTGTTTCCTGGCAGGACCTCTTAAGAGCTGCAGGGTTTTGCAGCTAAAGCTGAGTCAGGAAGCCTCTCTTAGATGAGAGCACTTTCTTGCCTCTCTCTAGCAAGCAGAGCAGACCCAAGAAATTGCTGCTATCACGTTGGGCGCCATTCTGTAGTAGGAGCTGCAGGCTGCATTACTGCCGCCCTGTTCCCAGCCGCCTGGCTAGCTTATGCCCCAAAATAACAACACACAAACTGTATGCATTTAAACACTACCTGGCCCATTATATCTAGCCTATTCTTGCTAACTCTCATATCTTGCTTTAACCCATTTCTAATAATCTGTGTAGCACCAGTCTTACTTGGAAAGATTCAGCATGTCTGACCTGGCAGCTTGCTTCATCGCCTCTGCCCCAGAGAGGAGAGGAAATGGCATCTGTCTGAGGCGTCTGCCTCACTTCCTCTTCCTCCCAGCATTCTGTTCTGTTTACTCCACCCACCTAAAGGCTGGCCTATCAAATGGACCTAGGCAGTTTTTTTTTATTAGCCAATGACCTTCCTACATCAGTTTTTATCCTGGAAAATTTTGTTTTCTCCATTTATAGTGAATGAAAGCTTGTCTGGGTATAGTAGTCTGGGCTTGCATCCATGGTCTCTTAGTTTCTGAAGTACATCTATCTAGGACCTTCTGGCTTTCATGCTTTCCACAGAGAAGTCACGTGTAAGTCTGATAGGTTTACCTTTATAAGTAACTTGACCTTTATTTTTAATATTCTTTCTTTATTCTGTATGTTTTGTGTTTTGATTATTATATGGCGAGGGGATTTTATTTTGATCCAGTCTATTCGGTGTTCTGTGTGCTTTTTGAACCTTCATAGGAATATCTTTCTTTAGGTTGGGAAAGTTTTCTTCTATAATTTTATTAAATATATTTTCTGGACCGTTGAGCTGTACTTCTTCTCCTTCTTCTACTCCTATTATTCTTAGATTTGGTCTTTTTATTGTGTCCCATATTTCTTGAATGTTTTGTTATGAGAGTTTCTTGGACTTGCTGTTTTCTTTGATCAGTGCGTTTATTTTATCTATGGTATCTTCAGAATCTGAGATTCTTTCTTCTAACTCTTGTATTCTGTTGGTTATGCTTGTTTCTGTAGACTCTGTTTACTTAAATTTTCCATGTCCAGCAGCCCTCTGTTTGTGTTTTCTTCTTTGCCTCCATTTCATTCTTCAAGTCTTGAACCGTTTCCCTTACCTGTTTGATTGCTTTTTCTTGTTTCTCTTGTTTTTCTTGGGTATCTTTGAGAGATTTATTCATTTCCTCTACATTTTTGTTTATCATTTCTATTTCTTCATGGCAGTTTTTCACCTCATGTTAAGGTCCTCTATTATTTTCATATAGTTCTGTTTAAAGTCTATTTCTTCTAGAGTAGGGTGTTCAATTCATCTTGTTTCGGGATCCCTGGATTCTGGTGATGTCTTGTTGCCTTTCAGGTTGTTGGAGGAATTCTTGCATTGGTGCCTGCCCATCTCTTCCTTCAAATGGAGCCAGGAGAGGCCTGGTGTCTTGGTCCAGTCTTTGCTGTGACTGACTCTCTGGGTGGATCTCCTCAGTGTAGGAGCAGGAACTGTTCCTGTCTGGATGGAATTCCTCCACACTGAAACAGGGATGCCTGGTAGCCCCCTCTGGTTGGATAGCCTGTCAGGATATATCTCCTCAGCACTGAAACAGGGATGCCTGGTAGCCCAAAGACACTGCGGACAAAAGGGCAAACGTGGGGGACAGGGTGAGGTCGAGTAGAACACAGGAGACCCTGTATTACAAGCTGAAGGTGCCCGCACTCCCTTGCAGGGACCTTCAGTCCTGCTGGGCAGGCAGACACTCATCCCTCTGGGTGGGTAGCTTTAGTGCAGGAGCAGGAAACTGTTCCTGACCCAAGGACCTTGCAGACAATCAGGTTTTTCTTTTTTAATCTAATTATTTTCTCTTTATATTTTCAATAGTTCATATCTACTGTTCTCTTCCATGTTCACTAACAATGCATCTGTGTTTTCTGTTACTATTCAAACTATCAGTTGAGCATTTATTTTGGTTATTAAATCTTTGAATTCTAAAGTTCCTGTCTTGTTTTTTATATAATGCTCTATTTATTATTTGCTAATGATTTCAAATTATGTTTTCTGAGACATTCTGTTGTTTCACTTATTTTCCAGTTTTCTCATACAATATATTTTATCACACTTTTTTCTATCCCCCAATTCCTCTCTGCTCCTTCCTACTGCCTTACCTTCCCAACTTTATTTCTTTCTCAAAAAAAAAAGGAAAATCAAAAGAAATAAAAAATAATTACTAAAACAAAGCCCTTAAATATTTATATGGAGCCTATTTTCTGTTGACCAACTACTTGTGGCCAAGGATCCCGCCATTGAATGTTGTTGATGTACCCAGTACACAGTTAATTGCATAAAACTAATTTTTCCTTTCCTAGCAGATGTCTGTTGTTTCCTTTTCAGTGCTTAGATTTTCTTGTTTGAACCTTTCCATGTGTTCTATATACTGTCAAGGTATGGTATCTGTTTATATGTGTACCTATCCTGTTGTATTTGGAAGGTGCCTTTTGAAGTCTGCCACCACCTCTGGCCCACAATCTTTCTGCCTCCTTTTCATCCTTATTATCCTTTTTGAGCCTTGATGTGAGGTGTTTGATGAAGAAATTCCATGTAGGACTATGTGTAAAGTTATGCCTATTGGGCTGTGAGTCACTTGTCAATTAGTATGTCCATGAGATCTGTCTTTAAAGTGTGCTCGGTTTATTCACAGAAACATATCTTGTAATACCACGCTAATATGAAAGTTAAAAAGACATATCACCAAGTAGGGGGCACTTGTTCAGGTAGAAAACGCTACTATAGAGTTGCACTGGGGAATCATATTCAGTGATGATGCTTCAGAAGCTTGCAGCCTCAACCCCCTTCTGCTGTAAAGTCTTTCAGCTAGGGCAGGCCAAGAAGATGAATGGCACTTGTGGAGGCCCAGGAGATCCTTGAGAGCTTCAGCCAGTAGCACTGACAGGTGGGCATATGTGAGATTAGCAAAGGCTAGTTTCAAATTTCTCTCACCAGTGGGTATCAGTGCGGAAGTTTGGAAAGTGTAATTCTAGAGTCCATATTCAAAGTTTACTTTTTTGTATTATTTCATTGGGTGATAGTTTTGTATTATCAGCCTTACTCTTTATGGATGATTAATTAACATATCAGTGTAACTCCAGGGTTGCTTCATTAGCATATCAAGTTCTGTCTTGCATTTTTGTCTTATGTCTTAGCTGCCTTGTGACTGGCCATTAACATATCAGAGTTTTTTTAGGGCCTATTTCCTACCTCAGTTTCCTAGTGGCAGATTTCTATCTTATAGGTATTATATTCTAAGTCACACAAAATGCTTAGGTTTCACAAAATGGTTTCATTTATGTTTCTAACAGACTGAGTGCTTCAAAGAATCTCTGTCTTCAGATTGTCCCATTGTTAAGTCCTATGTATTGCAAGAAGCTTCTTTGATGAGGGCTGAGTGATGCACTGATCTGTAGATATAGCATTATGTCATTAGTAGTCATTTTATTGCTATGTACCTTTAGCAGAATAATAATAGTAGGTATTATTACCCTGGGTACATGACCTATGTAATCTTGGGGTCTTGAGCACATTAGCAATGTCAAATATGGAATCCATCTCATGCAACGAGTCTTAAATCCAATTTTTTAAAAAGTGGTCAGTATGGTGTTGGAAGGCTTCCATTAGCTCAGGTAAGCTGTTTCAGTGAGTGTCCTCATCATGGTCTTGACCTTTTTGCTTATATTCTCATTCTTCCCTTTCTTCACCTGGACTTTGGGAGCTCAGCCCAGTGCCCTTCTGTGGTTCTCTGCATCTGCTTTCTTCAGTTACTAGATGTAGGTTCATTTAAGATAGTCATCAGTCTGACTACAGGACAAGGCCAGTTCAGGCACCCTCTCCACTATTGTTTAAGCTCTTAGCTGGGGTCATTCTTGTGGTTTCCTGGGAATTGCTCTATGGCCAGGTCTCTTGTTAGTCCTATAATGGCTCCCTCAATAAAGATATCACTTTTCTTCTTCTCCTTCTCTGCCCTTTTCCCTTCTTTTCCATGTTCCCTCTAGTTCTCCTTCTTCCTCCTCTTTTCCATTCCTCCTTTCCTTCTGCCTTCCCTTCTTCCCCCAGCCCCATGCTGCCAATATTCTCAGGAGATCTTGTCTGTTTCCTCTTGCTGGAGTTGTGTATGTACATTTCTCTTAGGATTCTCCTTGTTACTTAGCTTCTCTGCAGTTGTTGACTATAGGTTCCTTATCATTTGCTTTACAACTAGTATTCACTTATGAGTGGGCACATACCATGCTCATCCTTTGGTCTGGGTTACCTCTCTCAGAATGGTTGCTTCTAGTTACAGACATTTGCATGCAAATTTCAAGATGTCATTGTTTTTTAATGCTGGGTAGTACTTCATGTGTAAATGAACTCATCTTCATTTGAGGGCTGTAACACCTGACTTGGTGTTACACCCTCGGTACAGTTCGTGCACCACTGTACCGAAGGAGAGTTGGGCAAAGGCCTGGAGGTTGAAAAAAAGACACAGAGAGACCAGGGTCATTTGAAAGGAGATCAGAGGAATGCCACTTTATTCAGCCTTTGGGAAGTCCTTATCTACCTAACTGCAGCACAAGGATTTCCACCCAGGCAGGTGGGAAATTACCATATTAACAATGGAGTGAATGCCCTGCAGCTAACCACCACGTGGGGCAGGCATAGCACAGAAACACACAGGAAGCTTAGTTAGTTGATCATAAACTGTCCCCGCGAATGCACCACAGGAATAAGGGAGACCAGGGCCCTACAGAGAGCCATCTAGGTTGTTTCCAGGTTCTGGATATTACAAATAATGCTTCTATGAACATAGTTGAACAAATGTCCTTGTAGTATGTTTTAGCATCTATTGGGTATATGCCTGTGTCTTGCAGTAGGTTGATTCCCAATTTTCTGAGAAACTGCCATCCTGATTTTCAGAATGTTGTACAAGTTTACATTCCCACCAGCAATGGAGGAATGTTCCCCTTACTCTGCATTCTCTTCAAAATAAGCTGTTATTGATATTTTACATCGTAGCCATTCTGATAGGTATAAGATGGTATCTCAGAGTCATTTGATTTACATTTTCCTGATGGCTAAGTATAGTTAACATTTCCTTAAGTGTTTTTCAGCCATTTGAGATTCTTCTGTTGAAAATTCTCTTGTTTAGATCTGTACCCCCTTTTTAAATTGGATTATTTGATATTTTGATGTCTAATTTCTTGAGTTCTTTATATGTTTTGGATACCAGTCCTCTGTCTGATTTGGCTTGGTGAAGATGTTTTCCCATTCAGCAGGCTGCCTTTTTGTCTCATTGACTGTGTCCTTTGCTTTAGAACAGCTTTTCAATTTCAGGAAGTCCCATTTATTTATTGTTGCTCTCAATGTCTGTGCTACTGGTGTTATATATAAGAAGTCATCTCCTGTACTCATTCAGTGAATGTTACTTCCCACTTTCTCTTCTGTCAGGTTCAGTGTTGTTGGATTTATATGGAGGTCTTTCATCCATTTTGACTTGAATTTTGTGCATGGGAATAGATATGATTCTCTTTGCTTCTTTTACATACTGACATCCAGTTAGGCCAGCACCATTTGTTGAAGATGCTTTATTTTTCCATTGTAAAATTTTAGCTTCTTTGTCAAAAATCAGGTGTTCATAGGTGTGTGGGTTATTATCCGGGTCTTCGATTTGATCTTCAGGAACCAGCATAGGACCAAACTAGGCCAAGATCAAAAACACTGGAAAGGTTGTGGGGGAAAGGAAATACTTTGGCATTGCTAGTGGGAATGCAAGCTGGTACAGCCCCTTTGGATGTCAGTGTGGTGATTTCTCAGAAAATTAGAAAACAACCTTCCTCAAGACCCAGTAATACCACTTTGGGGTATATATCCAAAGGATGCTCAATCGTGCCACAAGGACATGTGCTCAACTATGTTCATAGCAGCATTGTTTGTCATAATCAGAATCTGATAAGAACCTGATGCCCCTCGATAAGGGGATAAGGAAAATATGGTAAGATGGATAATATGGAAATATGAATAAGGAAAATATGGTACATTTACACAATGGACTACTACACAGCAGAAAAAAAATGACATCTTGAATTTTGGCGGAAAATGAATGGAGCTAGAAAACAGTATTTTGAATGAGGTAACCCAGACACAGAACAACAATTATCACATGTACTCACTCATAGGTGGATTTTAAACATAAATCAAAGAAATGGCCCACAAACCACAATCCCAGATAATTTAGACAACAATGAGGACACTAAGCGAGTCTTACGTAGACATAATCTACATGGGCAGTAGAAATAAAAAACAAGATCTCCTAAGTAAATTGGAAGCATAGGGACCTTGGGGGAGAGTTGAAGTAGGGAAGGGAGAGGCAGGAAGGGGAGCAGAGAAAATGTAGAGCTCAATAAAAATAAAAAAATAAACTGTATTTCCTAGATTTCCATGAAGCTAAAAAAACCTTTTTTAATTTTTTAATTTATTTTTTAAATATTCTTTCTTCATTTAATATACCAATTCCAGTTTCCACTCCCTCCCCTTCTTCCTCCCCCTACTTTCCACCCACCCCAATCCCCATCCACTTCTAAGAGAGGGTAAGTCTTCCCATGGTGTAGTAATATGGGCGGCGGCTGGGCTGCGTCCCCAATACCCCAGCCGCCCGGCTCCGGCTAGCTTATGGCCCGAAATAATTACACGGAAACTGTATTCTTTTAAACACTGCTCTGGCCCATTTCTAATCATCTGTGTAGCGCCCCTAGGTGCGCTTACCGGGAAGATTCTAACCTAAGTCCATCCTGGGTCGGAGCTGGGGCATGGTGTGCGTCTTCCCTGGAGCAGGTAGCATGGCGTCTCTCTCTGAGGTGTCTGCTCCGGAGAGGGGAGCTGTGGAGTCTGACCTCACTTCCTCTTCCTCCTGGCATTCTGTTCTGTCTACTCCTCCCACCTATCTTCTAACCAATGAAATGGGCCGAGGCAGTTCCTTTATTGCTTAGCCAATGAAATCAACAGATTGATATATGACACTCCCACATCACTTCCCCTTTTTCTGTTTAAACAAAAAAAAAGACTTTAACCTTAACATAGCAAAATTACATATAACAAAACAGTTATCAAGTAGAGTTACATCAGAAACATTTATACATATAACAAAATTGACCTTAAAATCCATACCAATGCAAATTATTCATACCTATATCATTTCCCCCTTTAAATGTAAAAGAACATTTATAAACTATATTTGGGAACATGGGCGCAGTTTTTTCTCTCCAAACTGCTTCCTGCTGAATGGGGGCGTCGTTAATCAGATTATTTAGGGTGTAACCTGTGTGCCAGGTTTATCTCAGTTGGCAGTTGAGCAAAGCAATTTTCTGAAGATGTTCACAGCAATCCTTCAGGAGGACGTGGTCCATCATACCAAATCGGAATTGAAGAAATGAACAGGGTCTCATCCTCTGTGAAAACAAAAGAAGAATCTCTTTTCCAAAGTATCATATCCTTAGATCCAAATTCTGAAATCATACCCTCATGATATCCGTTCTGGTTCCACTGGGCAGCCCATATAATGAAATGTCTCTCTGTACTTAGCTCCTTCACAGTCAAAAATTTTAAAGAAAACACAATAATACAAAGAATCCAGACTCTCTGTGAATTTTTCATCTTTACGCAGCTTATTTTTACTCTATCACTTTACATTATTCTGTCTCTTTAAAGACTTTACCTTTTTTTTTTAAACCATTAACTTTATTCTCTATATTCTTTTTCTTCTCTCTCCCAAGCCTACGTACATTCATCGAACAGTGTGACTCATTCAGTGGTCTGAATCTGTCCTATTGTGAATCTGCAATTTTTTACTATCCAGGAGCACTTTTGATTTGCGCCTTTAAATCACTAGGCGCTTAAGAATCTAAGCTGCGACATTCCTAGGTTAACTTTTTGCTTTTTGAGCGTATATCTGTAGACCAGGCTGTCTTTGAACTCTCAGAGATCCGCCTGTCTCTGCCTCCCAGGCATTGGGATTAAAGGTGTTTGCTACCACACCTTGAACTCACAGAGATCTGTTTGTCTCTGCCTTTTAGGCACTGGGATTAAAGGCATGTGCTACCAGACCTTGAAGTCACAGAGGTCTATCTCCCTCTGCCTCCCAAGTGTTGGGATTAAAGGTGTGTACTACGACACACAACAACTCGCTTCCTTTTTTTTTTGTTTTTTTTTTGCTTTAAGAACTTCAACTTTCAGCTTGCATATATTTTTAACACACTTTAAACCATTCAGAAATTTTATCTGTCTTTGAATCTCTCTTTACTGTATATCTCTCTTTTTCTGACCACAAGAGCCTTTACTTTACCAAGCAATATCAGTAGGACTAAAGGCGTGGCTTTGCCAGCTAGATCCAGTCCATTCCTTAGCTTTCCAGCCTCATGGCGGATATACAGGCTGCAGCCATGTTTATAGCCACACCTGGCATTTCAAGGTCCCTGCCAGCCAGCGAGCTACAACAGACAATACCCAAGTCCTCTCTCGGTAGCCGGCCCTTCTACCTCAAACAGTCAGAGTTTGCCCTGGCAGGATGGCCCAGAAAGCCGGCATTTTTAAACGCGCAGCTTTTTTCCTGCTACGGCTGAAAACCGAAAAGCATGCGTTCAGCTTTTCGTCACCACCGTTTAAGTGTTTCGTGGCAGGACCTCTTAATGAGCTGCAGGCTTTGCAGCTGAAGCTGAGTCAGGAAGCCTCTCTTAGATGAGGCGCTTGCTTGCCTCTAGCAAGCAGAGTAGACCAGAGAAATTGTCACAATCAAGAAAACATGCTTTACTCTTTCCCAAGCTTTCTCAGGCTTTCTGTGGACTCAGTTAGCCACACGTCTGGGCGCCATCTGTAGTAATATGGGCGGCGGCTGGGCTGCGTCCCCAATACCCCAGCCGCCCGGCTCCGGCTAGCTTATGGCCCGAAATAATTACACGGAAACTGTATTCTTTTAAACACTGCTCTGGCCCATTTCTAATCATCTGTGTAGCGCCCCTAGGTGCGCTTACCGGGAAGATTCTAACCTAAGTCCATCCTGGGTCGGAGCTGGGGCATGGTGTGCGTCTTCCCTGGAGCAGGTAGCATGGCGTCTCTCTCTGAGGTGTCTGCTCCGGAGAGGGGAGCTGTGGAGTCTGACCTCACTTCCTCTTCCTCCTGGCATTCTGTTCTGTCTACTCCTCCCACCTATCTTCTAACCAATGAAATGGGCCGAGGCAGTTCCTTTATTGCTTAGCCAATGAAATCAACAGATTGATATATGACACTCCCACATCACCATGGGGAGTCAACAAAATCTGGCACATCACTTTGAAGCAGGACTAAGCCCCTCCCTCCTATATTTAGGCTGAGCAAGGTATCCCTCCAAAGAGAATGTGTCCACAAAGTCAGTTAAAGCACTAGGGATAAATCCTGGTCCCACTGCCAACAGCCTTTTTGTGCTAGCTATTGCTCCCTATATTCCAAATTTTGCCCTGCTGTCCCATTTTCCTCCCCATTTAATTCTACTAATTGAGTTTTCCCTTTGCCTCTTAATAATACTATACTCTATTTCCCTTTTACTTAGAAGATCCATTCTTCTCCATGGTGCCTTACTAGGTACCTAACCTGATTATTCTAATTGAAGCACACACATTGAAAGCTTAAAATCTAAAATTGATGTATAAAATATAACATGCAGTATTTTTTTAGTATAGGTTATCTCTGTTGGGATTATTGTTTGTAGCTCCATTCATTTACCTGTGAATTACATAGTATATTTTTTCTTAAAAACTGTAAAATATTATATTGTTTAAACTTACCATATTTTCATTATCTATTCCTCAGTTGATGGACATGTAGACTATTTACAGTGTCTATTATAAATAAAGCAGCAGTGAACAAATATCTCTATAAAAAGATACAGAGTATTTTGAGTGTATTCTCAAGAATAACATAACTGGATCCTGTAGCAAATCCACCTTCAACTTATTGAGGAACCTCCACACTGACTTCCAGAGTAGCTGGAACAATTTGTGCTCTGAGCATCAATTAAAAAAATGTTCCTCTTTCTCAGGTCCTCACCAACATCTACTGACATTTATTTTATTGGTCTTGGCTATTATTAAGTAGCAAAAATTCTAATTGTTCTCAATAATAAAAACTCAGAGTCAGCTATCAGCCTGTGAAAGCTGAAGGATTAGAAAAGCAGAGTGGCCACCCACTAAAGTTCTTACCTTTACCAATACTCAGACCAAAAGGGTAATCTTGTCCTCAGACTGACTGCCTAGACTTCAAACTCAGACTGACTGCTGCTCAAACGGCAATGAGCTTCTGTCTCCTCTTGTCTTATATTTCTCTCTCTGCCCAGCCATATCACTCCTGTCTCCATCTCCCTAGTGCTGGGATTAAGGTGTGGGATCCCAAGTGTTTGAATCACCTTTGTGTGAGTTGTGTTTCTCTTTTAGAGTGAATCAGTTTCGTGTAGCTCATGGTGGCTTTGAACTAACAGAGATCTGTATGCCTCTGTTTCTAGAATTGAATCCTAGGATTAAAAGTGTGTGCTAATACTGTCTGACCTCTAGTGGTTTTGCTCTGTACTCTGATCTTCAGACAAGCTTTATTTGTTTAAAACACAAACAACATATCACCACAGTTCTAAATGTAAGGTCATTTCCCTGTTAGCAAATGATGGTAACTATCTTTAAGTGTTACTCAACCATTTGTACTTCTTATTTTAAGAATCTTTAAATCTGTTAAGTTCTATACCTCATTGTCATTGAGTTTCTTGTTTTCTTAATATTCATTTATTTTACCTCTTCTTTATTTTTGAAATTATAATTACATTCTCCCCTCTCATTTCTCCCTCCAAACAAACTCTCCTATGAAACCCACTATTTTTCAAATTTTTAACTCCTTTTTCAATGATTGCAAGTATAGGTATATAAATATTTGGTGTGTGTGTATGTATATTTGTAAATATAACCTATTGAGCCCATATAATGTTACTTATATGTATATTCTCAGGGCTGATGGTTTGGCACTGACAACCAATTAGTGTGCCCTTAGCTGATGAGAGCCTCCTCGCCTTCCGCTTTTTCAGATGCCTGTAGTTCTTTGTGTAGGGTTTAGCCCTTCTGGGCTTTCCACCTGTATAGTTTGCCATGATTTTCGGTGTTGTCCTTGTTCAGATCACATTTAGATAGTCATATTGGTAAGACTTCATAGGTATAGTCTCTGTTGCTGGTGGGAGACACACAATCTCCAGCAAAGTCTTTCATCTCTGGCTCTTTGAACCCTTCTTCTACAATGTCCCCTGAGCATTAGGTGTAGGAGTGTTTTGTAGATATATCCATTGTGAATGGGGTCAACAGCTTTGCATTTTGATTGGTTTTGCTTTTCTGTAGTTGTATCCATTTGTTGCAAAGAGAAGTTTCCTTAATGAGGGGTGAAGACTATACTTAAATTTGGATATAAAGACAAATGTTTACTCTGATTACGGATTATGCTGGTTTAGTAAATTAATAGTTGTAGATTCTCTTCCAATAATCATGACTTCACTAGCATTGAGTAGTTAGCTAATTATCCAGTATCAGGCATGGTATCCTTATTTTTGAGTAGGTCTTAATTGCAGACTTTCTTTTGGACCACCAACCAGTTCCCAAATGATGACACGGAGACTTTTTATTAGTTCTGAAGGCTTGGCTTTATTTTAGCTCTGGTTTTCATCTGTTTCTCTTTATCTAAATTTTGATTTGGGGCTTTTTTACTTTTCTTTCATTCTGTATATCATATTTCCCGTTTCCTCTGTGTCTCTCTGTCTGGTGGCTACAAAGTTTCTGACTCCAGGCATCTCCCTTTCTTTCTCCATCTTTTTCTCTTTTCTCTCATTCTCTTATCACTCTTCTTCCAAGCCAATATTCCTCTTACTTATTCTCTCTGCCTACAGTCTTGCTATCCCTCTTCTGCCGAGCTATTGGCCATTCAGCTTATTAGACCAGTCAAACTGCAACACACCTTTGCATAATTAGACAAATGAAGTTTAAACAAATGTAACACACCTTTACATAGTTAAAGTAATATTCCACAACAGTTGATAACTACCAAAGTGTGAGTGCCATTGTTGCACCTATCATGTCATACTAGATGTTTTTTTTCCTTTTTTTTATTGATAAAAGGAGAATAAAGAAAAGAAAAAAAAACAAATTTCCACCTCCTCCCAGCCTCCCATTCCCTCCCCTTCCTCCCACTCTTCTCCCCCTCCTCCCACCCCTCTCCCCTTCCCCCCACTTTTCTCCCCCTCCCTCTCCAGTCCAAAGAGCAGTCAGGGTTCCCTGCCCTGTGGTAAGTCCTAGGTCCTCCCCCCTCCGTCCATATCTAGGAAGGTGAACATCCAAACTGGCTAGGCTCCCACCAAGCCAGCACATTGCTTAGGATCAAAACCGTGTGCCATTGTCCTTGGCGTCTCATCAGCCCTCATTGTTCGCCATGTTCAGAGAGTCCAGTTTTATCCCATGCTTTTTTGGTAACAGTCCAGCTGGCCTTGGTGAGCTCCCAATAGATCAGGTCCACTGTCTCAGTGGGTGGGTGCACCCCTCGTGTTCCCGACTTCTTTGCTCATGTTCTCCCTCCTTCTGCTCCTCGTTGGGACCTTGGGAGCTCAGTCCAGTGCTCCAGTGTGGGTCTCTGTCTCTATCTCCATCCATCGCCAGATGAAAGTTCTAGGATGATATGCAAGATATTCGTCAGTATTGCTCTAGGATAGGGTCATTTCAGGTTCCCTATCCTCAGCTGCCCAAGGAACTAACTGGGGACCTCAGCTTGGGCACCTGGGAGCCCCTCTAGGGTCAAGTCTCCTGCCCACCCTAAAGTGGGTCCCTTAACTAAGAATTGTGGTTCCGTGCTCCCCTATCCAACCTTCCTTTATCCCGATCCTCCTGTTTCCCCAAGTCCCCGCTCCTTCCCTTCTACCTTTTCTCTCCCCGTCTCCCCTTACCCCCATCCCACCCCACCCCCAACATCCCACTTTTCTCCCTGGCAATTTTGTCTACTTCCCTTATCCAAGAGGATAACTATATGTTTTTCCTTGGGTTCAGCTTCTTACTTAGCTTCTTTAGATTCGCCTATTGTAGACTCTGTGACCCCTATTTATGGCTAGAAACCAATTATGAGTGAGTACATCCCATGTTCATCTTTTTGGGTCTGGGATACCTCACTCAGGATAGTGTTTTCTATTTCCATCCATTTGCATGCAAAATTCGAGAAGTCGTTGTTTTTTACCGCTGAGTAGTACTCTAGTGTGTATATATTCCATACTTTCTTCATCCATTCTTCCATTGAAGGGCATCTAGGTTGTTTCCAGGTTCTAGCTATTACAAATAATACTGCTATGAACATAGTTGAACAAATGCTTTTGACATGTGATAGAGCATCTCTTGGGTAAATTCCCAAGAGTGGTATTGCTGGGTCCAGGGGTAGGTTGATCCCGAATTTCCTGAGAAACTGAAACACTGACTTCCACAGTGGTTGCACAAGATTGCATTCCCACCAGCAATGGATGAGGGTACCCCTTCCTCCACAGCCTCTCCAGCAAAGGCTATCCTTGGTGTTTTTGACTTTAGCCATTCTGACAGGTGTAAGGTGATATCTCAAAGTTGTTTTGATTTGCATTTCCCTGATTGCTAAGGAGATTGAGCGCGACCTTAAGTGTCCTTTGGCCATTTGAACTTCTGTTGAGAATTCTCTGTTCAGTTCAGTGCCCCATTTTTTAATTGGGTTAATTAGCATTTTAAAGTCTAGTTTCTTGAGTTCTCTATATATTTTGGAGATCAGACCTTTGTCTGTTGTGGGGTTGGTGAAGATCTTCTCCCAGTCAGTAGGTTGCCTTTGTGTCTTAGTGACAAATCTGGGTAAGAGAAGTATTGAGTCCCTTCCTGCTTAGGGGTCTTGCATGAATCCTACTGGTATCATGAAAGCTTGTCCTTGAAAGTAATCATTTAGTTCAGCTTCAGCTCAGGGGCCTCTGGGCCCTTTTCTTAAGAATATTATGTCTTCAGCTATAGAGACTTACCTTCTACCTCTGGGGGTTAGGGGAGGTAAACAAGGGCAATTGAAGTAGGCTGTATGTTTTGGACGTCTCTTAGGTTGTCCTAGGTAACAACTCAGAAGTAGGCTTCTGGTGTCTGGTATTGGGCTTTTGGTAGTTGGTCTTTGGCTCTTAGAATAAGCATTGTAAGCCAAGATAAGAAAAGGTCATTAAAGCCCTATATGTACATTTATATTTTGAATTACAAGTGTTATAGGTTTTTTAAGTAAGTAGTTGATACTATGATCCCTTGTGACTTTTCCAACAATCCATATTGTTATTTTACCTACCTACCTCCTTCTCCCCATTTTAAGAAGCCCCTTCTTTTCCCTGGTCGGATTACTTATACCCTACTATTCTCCCTCTCTATTGCTCCCCAACTCCTCTAATGTGGCAGTGTACCGTTTTACTTTCTTGGTTTTTGCAGTTACTATAGGCTATTTACTCATATCTGAAGATCTCAAGCTAGTATCCTTTAATAAAAGAACATGTCATGTTTATTTTTTTTAATATGGGTCACCTCACTCCGTATGTTCTTTTCTAGTTCTATCCATTTATCTTCAAAGTATATGTACAACCTTTCCATTATGCATTTGTCATTTACTAAAACATTTAAGTTGTTTCCATTTCCTCACTCTTGGGAATAGAGTAGTAATGAATACAGCTGAACAAGTACCTATGGCATATGATGTCTAGAGTTCAGACATATGTCAAGAAGTGGTATATCTGGATATGATAGATTGTCCTTCTGTGAATTCTCTACGCTGATTTTCATAGTGCTATAATAGTTTGCAATCCCACCTACAATGAATGACTGTTAGCTTTCCTAACATCACCCTCTAGCTTTGTTGTCAGTTGTTCTGATGATCTTTGCCATTCTAACTGGCAAAGATCTCAAAGTTGTTTTGATTTGCATTTCCATGATTGTTCTATATGATGAACATCTTTTGAGATATTTCTTAGCCTAATTTTATTGTTTTTATTGTTCTGGCAACTGTTTACTCAGGTCCCAGACCAATGGGTCAGTTTATTTTTTGATTCTTTGCTTTTGTTTTGTTTGTTTTTCAAGTTCTGTGTATAATCTGAATGTTAAAACTCTCTTAGATATATAACTGGCAGAGAATCTTTCTGATTCTGTGGGCCTCTTCTTCACCGTGTTGTTTCTTTTGTTGTGCACATTTTTAGTTTCATGTAATTCCATTTGCCAATTGTTTATCTTAATTCTTGGGCAAATGGGGTCCTATTCATACAACTACACCAGCATCATGTGATGTACTGCTTAAATTTTTTTTCTAGAAATTTCAGTGTTTTAGATTTCAGGATTAGGTCTTTGATCTATTCCAAGTTAGTTTTTGTTCAAGGTGATAGATATAGGTCTAATTTTAATTAGCATATGAATATCTAGTTTTCTCAGGACAATTTGATGAAGATGCTTTATTTTTTCCAATGTAGGTTTTTGATGTCCTTGTCAAATATTAAGTGGCTAAAGTTACATGTGCTCAGATTTGGGTCTTTAGTTTTGTTTTGTTCGTCTACATTGTCTACATGATTTTTCACCCAATAATTGTTATTTCTATGGCTCTGTAACGTCCCTCAAGATCTGGAATTGTAAATCCTCCAACATTGTTTTGTTGTTTTGGTTTGGTTCTCTTTTTCTCAGGACTTTGTTGGCTAATCTGTGTCTTTTGTGGTTCCATATGGATTTTAGGACAGTTTTTTTCTTCTGTGTTTATGAAAAAGGAAATGGGGATTTTGACGGGGAGTGCATTGAATCTGTTTATAGCTTTCAGTAGAATAGTAATTTTCATAATATCAATTCTATGAATTGATAAGAATGGGATTGTCTTTCCATTTTCTAGTGTCTTTCTCTGTCTCTTCAGATGTTTCAGGTTTTCATTTTAGAAGTCATTACTTCCTTGGTTAGGTTTTTTCCTACATATTATATTTTCTTTGAGGCTACAATAGGAGTGTGTCTTTGGTCTCCTTCTATATGTGTTTGTTGGTGGTGTATAGTAAACCAATTGATTTGTGCAAGTTGATTCTCTATCTTGTCACATTGCTGAATTTATCATTTCTGAAAGTTTTCTGGTTGAATCTTGGAATCCCTAATGCATAATTTCTTATCATCTGATGGTTTGACATCTTTCACTATCTGTACCCCTTTAATTTTCTTATCTTGCCTTTTTTGTTCCAGGTGGTATCTTCTCCTCTTTCCATACCACTCCTTTCTTCCCCTAACTCCCCCTCCTCTTCCCTCCTCCTCCAGCCTTCATTTTTTGGGATAATTTAAGAAGGAATGGCTGTAAATCTTTAAATATTTGTTAGAATTCTATTCTGAATAAATCTTTGCCTGAACTTTTTTTTAAAGCTGGGATACTTTTTTAGGTATTTTAATCTCTGTATTTATTTTGTGTCTGTTTAGATTGTTGACTTCTTGATTTAATTTGTGTGGTTTGGGTGAATTTTGAAAACCATTCACATGTTTTATATTTATCAGGGTCATATATTGCAGGTTTTAAAAATATTTCCTTATAATATCTGAATTTCTTTGATGTCTGTTACAATGTTTTCCTGTTCATTTCTGATTTTGTTAATTGATTTAACAAAATATTGTTTATCTTCTTAAACAACTAACACTTAGATTTGTTGATTATTTACATTGTTTTATTTTGTTTCTGTTTTGTTGACCTCTGCTCTGATTTTTATTATTTCTTTCATATACTGGGTTTGATTTGGTTTATTCTTGTTTTTCCAACTTTTGGAGTTGTATCATTAAGTTATTTATTTATGCTTTATGATTTTTTTTAATATAGACTCTTAGAGTTATAAATTTCATTCATAGGATTGTTTTCCGTGTGTCCCAGGGGTATTGTTTCATTATGTTTATATTTTCATTTAGTCCCAGGAATTTTTCTTTTATTTCCTGATTTCTTCTTTGACCAATTAATAAATAATGATGAGTTGTGTAATATCAAAGGGTTTGTGGATTTGCTAGAGATTTGTGTGCTATCAGATTTTATTTTGTTACATTGTGGTCTGATAGGATATAAGAAGTGATTTCAATCATTTTGATTTTGTAATGATTTGTTCTATATCCCAGGATATGCTCTATTTTACAAAAGTTTTCATGTGCTTCTGAGTGGAATGTGTAGACATTGATGTTTGGGTAGAATATTCTGTGGATATTAAGTCTATATTTCATGTATGATGTCAATTAATTTTGATTTGTCTCATTATTTTCACCTGGATTACCTGTCTATTTGAGAAAGTGTGGCATTGAGGTCACCACTATTAAGAGATTGATGTTATTCTGTGTCTAATGCCAGTAGTATTTTTTTTGTGAAGTTATGCACCCCTGAGTTTAATGCATATATGTTTAAGATAGTAAAGTCTTGGTTAACTGTTCCCTTGATTGGGATAAGTATCTCTCTTTATATCTTCTGATAAGTTTTAGAATGACATCTGTTTTGTCAAACATTAATATAGTGGCACCTCCTCATGACCTTGTTCCATTTAATTATAGTACCTTAATCCATTGAAGGTGTAAGTCACAAACAATCCCATACCAGTTTGGAATTATGATTAATAGAATGGTTATTATTTATTTAAAGGGGAAAAAACTTACAGTTCACTGTCCCAGACAACAGCCCTCTGTTCAATCAGGAAAGGAGTCTAGAAGCCGGAAGCAAGAGAGCGAGCATACAGCTGCTGCTGTTTTTTAAAGCAAACCAGAACATGCCCAAGTAGGCTGGTATCTTAAAGTCTATTGGCTGATGGAAAGGAAGCAGCTCCCACTGCACCTCCCCATTTTGTTTACGAGAGTTCTAAACCTACTATGAAATTATATACAATAAGAACAAATAGGTATTCTAACTAGCTTAAGTCTTGTATAATAAATAACTTGGCCAAGTCATGAGAGGAAAGTAACTATATTTATATAGTCTTCAACCCCATCGAAGGTCTGAGAAGGGAAATAATGTTACCTGAGTAATTGGGAAGTGCAATTCTACAACTTCTAAAATGTAACAAATCACAGAGGCAACTGGCTACCTGAGCAGTCACCCAAAGTCACATTTGCAGTGTTGAAGCAACCAACTTTGGCTGAGGCCTAATGTAACTGACATACCATTTTCAAAGGCAAGAAACTTTCCAAAACTATCTTACCCTGTCTTGGCAGGATATGACAGTCCTGTTTTATCCATTTATGGATACTCTGTATCTCTGTCAGTGGTTGAGGTATGGGCATTTCTTTACCCAAAGGCCAATTCTGGCAAGAAGAAAGGCTCCAGGTGGAGTGTCTTTGGTGCTCAAAATTCTCTTGGGAATAGATTGGTATTTCTGGGAGCGATTGTGTCTCACTACCACGGAACTCTGAGTTAGATTAAAGGCCATTTTCTACATCTCTTTGAAGAGGTTGAAGATTATCTATTTATACTGATTATAATCTCTATGTATCTAAAGAACCTGACTGGTCTAATTATAAATGACAAACATAGATGACTATTGATCTATATAATTCTCAATACCTATCTAACTTAAAGACTAAGACAATAAACAGCTGTGCAATAAATGAGGACAGTGACCTCCAAATGTAAACAATGTACAAGTATACATTGCAATATGGTAAATATGTATCAATACATAAACAGTATCTTAATCAGAGGTAGAAATGTATACTGCAATATGGTAAATATACATATATCAATACAATATATATATATATTTTTAATATTTTAAACAGAGGTAGAAGCATGCATGCATATAATAGTCAATATAATTTAACTTTGTATCAATATACAAGAATTGATACCAATATAATTGTCTAAAAGCAATAACTCACAAGTACCAATCTATTATCCCATCATCCAATTATCCCTCCTTTTTTTCAAAAAGATCCCTGAGCTTATAAAATTCCTCCCCCAACCCTCAACCGTATACTAATTATAATTAACCCCTAGTGATGTCCCTAAACCCAAGGACCAACTTTACTTGGAGAGGGGACATCGTCCTCTAGAATTACTTCCAGCTGTCATGGTGGTGACGTTCTTTATGGGGGATCCTGTGAAAGTAAAATGATGGTTAAATTTCAAGATTAATGTATGGTAAGATTGCAAATAGTCTCTGAGTATTTTGTAGAGGTCTGGCCAGAGTGTTGTAAAAGATGTGCACTATTTGAGCTAACCAAGTTGGAACCGTCTTGTACAGCTGGTAACCAAAACAGGTCTTGTAGTAGCACTATCAGTATCACGGCGCCACATCAACCAGGTGGAGTTTTTGTCATGGGACCCCATCTTCTTCCTGGAAACTTCAAAAATTACTGCAGGAAAATTCATTGTTCATTGTGGTAAACTTAAACATTATTTATATAGACATATTCAGACATATATTCAATTAAAGGTATGATAAAGACAAAAATAGACATGAAGAAAAACAAAGATGTTTTCTAAATTCTTTTTTCTTTCTGTCCCACATCAAACAGCTCTTGACATGAGATAGAAACTCTGGGATTTTTCTTTTAACAACATGCTTGGATTTAAAGAAGGATAGAGCCGTTGTCCAAGTCTAAAACCAGCTCTATATATTCATAAACATATACATATATATAAATGAATACATTGTATCATTTGTACTTGCAAACCGTATTTGATTTTCTTGATGATCCTTATTGGGTAGTTAATTTTTCTACGTGTCGCCATTCAAACATCAGAGGTTTCTTGAATTTTTGAAGATGAGTATTTTCCTGCAAAGACAAGAACAGGACCCTGCCCCCATCCTAAATGCTTTTCTTACCACCTGTATGGTTATCACCAGTGTGGATGAGCTGTCATTTCTTTGTTTAAATAGGTTTCTCCTTTTCAAAGCGAATCTTTATTAATTTTGATGGTATCCATACCTTTTCATCTCCTATGGAAACAAGAGCAAAACACCTTCCCCAACGTACTACATCTCCTGGTTTCCATTGTTAAGTCAACACATCCTTGAAATATACTGGTTGATTCAGTTCAGAAGATTTTTCCATTATCCAATGCTTCTCTGCTGCTGTTGTTCCTTTCTCGTTAGTGTTAAGATAATTCAAGGTTATTAAAGCATTATGCAATCTATTTCTGGGGATATTTTCTGTCCCCTTCTGTTTATTCAGCATATCCTTTATAGTAATGATACTTAATCCACACTTGTGTCTAATAAGCCTTCAATAAAAATGCCATTTATACAGACTCTTAGATTTTGTCTTTGATAGGTAATAGAAGTCTGCTAAAATATACCTTTACTCTGTCCTACTGGATTTTTTGACTCATCCTCCACATGTAACCTATCATTTAGACCAGTATTGTTTTTTACAGCAGACATTGAGTTTTTAATTTTATTTATGAGATACTTTCTCCACTGTAACTGGGAATGACTGGGTCACTTTTGGCTTGGGGGCCTGTGAGAGGCCCCTCAAGTGGTTTCCCAATTGTTTCGGGTTGCCTTGTCTGTCTGTTGTTGACCTACATCGTTGGCCCAATGTCGGCCTTTATCCCATCTCCTACATACACCTGAAGGCCAAGGTCTCCTATTTTTGTCATTCCCAGAGGAGATATTATTCCTAGAACTTCTTTGCCTGCAATCCCTTTTCAGATGTCCTAATTTACCACAATTAAAATACCTGGCAGTTTGATGTCTCCTCATTGCTTTGGAAATCACTTCTACCCAAGATTCATCATTATAGCTAAACATCTCAACATTCATCATATGCTGAATCCATTCATCCATAGGTGCTAATCTACACCTTAAAGGCCCAATTATTTTTTTACATTCTATGTTTGCATTTTCAAAAGTCAGAGATTCAAGAATTATTTGTCTAGCTTCTGGGTGTGTTACCTCTATTTCCAGAGCCTTAATTAATCTTTGCAAATTGTCAATAAAGGCTTCTCTCTGTCCCTGTCTAATCCTGGTATATGATTCGACCCTATTTTTTGGATCTTATATTCTGTTCCAAGCATTCAAGGCTGCTTTGTGACATAGGGACAATAATTTTTCATCATAAGAAGCTTGGACCTGTGGTTCAGAATACGCTCCTACACCAAGATTTTGATCTTGGGAAACATCCACACCTTTTGCTCTTCCTTGCTGTTCCATATGTTTAGATTCTTCTCTGAAATAAATTCCAAACTGCAGACACTAACTGATAGAAATCATGGGGGGTAGCTCTGACATTTGAAGCCCAAGTCTTTATCATTTCCTTAACAAATGCAGAGTGCAAGCCATAATTAACGACAGCTTGCTTAATTTCTTTTAAATCATTCATTCCTATTAATGTCCATGTAGCTTCTTTGACTCCCTTTGAGCCTTTAGAAGTTGATGCTTTGTCAGAGTAAATTACAGGGTATGATGCTAAAACCCTGGGTAAACCAGTTCTGACAGCCGGTGGTGGCATTGTATCCTGTCCTTGTGCCTTCTTAATATGTTCACCAACTCCAATAATTTCTTCAATCATTTCCAATCTTTTTTATCATTGTGTCTCTTAAAGCCTGAATGTCCTGACCTGCATGTGTTTCTAGTGATTTCACTAAGGTATCAATTTTTTGGTTCCCATTCTACATCTGTGACTCCAAGGTTTTAATTTTTTTCCTTGAACTTTTCTTGGATATCATATAGATTCCCATTCTAGAGGTACATTTTGTCTCTTACCTTATCAAAACTTTGTGATAATGTCTAAACGTCAAATTCAACAGCCTGAACCCTTTCAGGTAACTTTCTAGTACTCTTGGATATGGAGTCAATTTTGTCTATCATAGTATCCACATGTTCAGATAACCTCTGATTTTCAATAATTTTAATCCTTTCTACTAGCCATTCATTATTAGTCTGTAAAGATTGTATCGTTCTTAGGAGTGCCATATTCCTCCTTAATGATAGCATATGGAAAAGAAAACTGAACCCTAGTAACCAGTAAATTGAGGTATCCCCATAGTCATATAAACCTCACATTTGATCTAAGCCCACTATTTTATCTTCCAGCCCTGGCATTCTTACTTCTGCTTAATTCATTATACTTGTAAGGCTTTCCTTTGAATTTTCAAGTTGGGCTGTTAATTTCTTAAAACTATATCAGCACTTCAACTTGAGTCTTTTTCATTGTTTCTATCTCTTGATTTAATGCCATTCTCAAGTCCAGGATTGTATTTATGATTTCAGACTGCTTTATGTTTGTGTTTTCTTGGACACTTCTCAAATATTTATTCTCTTTAAACTTTTCTCCTTAATTTCATTTAGCATTTTTTGTCTCTTCTTTAAATTTGATTTTTTTTGCAGAGACTTATTACTTTTAATTTCTATCTTCTGAAGTTAATCTAGGTAATAGCAAGGGCAAGCATTTCTATAGGACTAATAGGTTTAAGAGAAAATATACTTACTCTCTTAAATTGTTATGTTTGTGATGAGATCTGGAAATGTGACCTTATTCTTCTGGTTTAATACTGGATGGACAAGATTGGAGAAGAGATGTGGGGGAAGGTTAGGTCTAGAGATTGGAAGTGACATGGGTGAAATGAAGCCATTTGGGAAGATGGAACTGGGATGATATACAATATGTACTTTTCTGTTCTACACTGGGAGTGTGGGAGTAGGTAGATATGAGAATATAGGTTGGCTATGATGTGGGAGAGTCCTGTGTTTTGGAAGGAAGAGAGGGAAGATGGTGACCTGAGCCTAAAGCTCTTCTACACTGAAGGCAGGGAAGTCCTGGTGCAGTAGTTTTGGGACCCAGGATAAATCTGCAGTTTGTGGAAAATGTTGTGAAGAAGTACTCACCAGGGTAGACCCTGGAGGAGGAAGTGGAAAGTTATGGTTATAGAGTGAGGTGGTGGTGGCTATTAAAAGAATCCTGTGGGTGGATTCAGGTAGTGGGATGTGTCCTTTAGTTTAGATGTTGGTTAGAGTACAGAGGAAAATGGTAGGCTGGTTAGTTCTTTATATATAAAAGATACTAAACCTTATCTTAATCTTCTAAAACATATAATTGGTAAAAATTGGTCCCATTCTACAGGCTTTCAGTTTATCCAAATGATGGTGTTCATTGCAATACAGAATCTTTTAGCTTCATGAGGTCACATTAATTTTTGGTCATAATGGCTGTGTTATCAGGCATTAGTAAATTTTTCCTATGCTAATTCAAGCCTATTCTCTATGTTCTTTTCTATGAGACACAAACTTTATTTTTATTTTGAGGCTTTTGGTTCATTTGCAGTTGAGTGTTGTGCAGGATGATGGACTCCTGTGCCCATATGTTGCAGTCTACTTTCCATTTTCTGTTCTGTCAGGTTCAGTGTGGTCGGATTTATATTAAGGTCTTTGATCCATCTGGACTTGGGTTTTGTGCTTGGTGATAGATATGGATCTATTTTCATTCTTCTATAGGTTGACATCCAGTTGTGCCAGCACCATTTGTTGAAGATGCTTTCTTTCTTCCATTGTATACTGTAGCTCCTTGGTCAAAATTCAGGAGTTCATAGGTTTGTGGGTTAATATCCGGGTCTTTGATTTGATTCCATTGATCGATATCTCTTTTTATGCCAATGTCAAGCTGTTTTCAGTACTGTAGCTCTGTAATAGAATTTGAAGTAAGGGATGGTAATGCCTCCGGAAGTTCCTTTATTGTATAGGATTGTTTTGGCTATCTCAGGTATTTGTTTTTCCATATGAATTTGATAATTGTTCTCTCAAGGTCTTTAAAGAATTTTGTTGGGATTTTGATGGGGATTGCGTTGAATTTGTAGATTGCCATTGGTAGAATTGCCATTTTTACTATGTTGATCTTACCTATCCAAGAGCATGGGATATCCTTCCATCTTCTGGTATCCTCTTCAATTTCTTTCTTTAAAGAATTAAAGTTCTTGTCAAATAGATCTTTCAATTCCTAGGTTAGTGTTACCCCAAGATACTTTAAGGTATTTGTGGCTATCGCGAAAGGTGAAGTTTCTCTGATTTCCCTCTTTGCTTCTCTATCTTTTGTGTATAGGTGGGCTACTGATTTTTTTGAGTTGATCGTATATCTTGCCACATCACTGAAGGTATTTATCATCTGTAGGAATTCTTTGGTAGAGGTTTTGGGGTCACTGATGTACAGTATAATATCATCTGCAAATAATGGAAGTTTGACTTATTCCTTTCCAATCTGAATCCCCTTGATCCCCTTATGTTGTCTTATTGCTATTGCTAGAACTTCAAGCTCTGTGTTGAAGAGATATGGTGATAGTGGACAGCCTTGTCTTGTTCAGATTTTAGTAGAATGGATTTGAGTTTCTCTCCATTTAATCTGATATTAGCTGTTAGCTTGCTGTATACTGCTTTTATTATATTTACGTATGATCCTTGTATCCCTAATCTCTCCAAGACCTTTATCCTAAAGGGGTGTTGAATTTTGTCAAATTCTTTTTCACCATCTAATGAAATGATCATGTGGGTTTTTTTTCTTTCAGTTTATTTATATGATGGATTACGTTAATAGATTTTTGTATGTTGAGCCAGTCCTGCATCTCTGGGATGAATCTTACTTGATCATAATGGATAATTTTTTTGATATGTTCTTGGATTCAGTTTGCCAGTATTTTATTGAGAATTTTACATCAATGTTCATGAGCGAGATTGGTCTGTAATTATCTTTCTTGGTTGAATCTTTGTGTGGTTTTGGAATCAGGGTAACTGTAGCTTCATAACTATGGCAATGACTCTTCTGTTTCTATTATGTGAAACACATTAAGGAGTATAAGTATTAGCTTTTCTTGGAAGATCTAGTAAAATTCTTGGTAAAATTCTGCATTAAAACCATCTGGACCTGAGCTTTTCTTAGTGGGGAGGATTTTTATGACAGCTTCTATTTCTTCATGAATTACAGGTCTATTTAAATGGTTTGCCTGGTCTTGATTTAATTTTGGTATATGGTATTTATCTAAAAACAAGTTCATTTCTTTTACATTTTCCAACTTTGTGGCATATAGGCTTTTGTAGTAAGACCGAATTATTCTCTGAATTTCCTCAGTGTCTGTTATTGTGTCCCCCTTTTCATTTCTGATATTGGTAACTTGTGTGTTCTCTCTCTGTCTTTTTATTATTTTGGATAGGAGTTTGTCAATCTTGATGACTTTCTCAAATAGCCAGCTCTTTGTTTCATTGATTCTTTGGATTGCTTTCTGTGTTTCATTTTTGATATCAGCCCTCTTTGATTATTTCCAGTCTTCTAGTCCTCCTGGGTGAGACTGCTTCTTTCTTTCTAAAGCTTTCAGCTATGCTGTTAAATCTCTAAAGTGAGCTTTCTCTGTTTTTTATTTTTAATGTGGCCACCTAGAGCTATGAACTTTCATCTTATCACTGCTTTCATAGTGTCCCATTGGTTTGGGTATGTTGTGTCTTTATTTTTCACTGAATTCAAGGAAGACTTTAATTTCTTTCGTTATTTCTACCCTGACCTAGGGGTGGTTCAATAGTTGACTGTTCAGATTCCATGAGTTTGTAGGCTTTCTGGGGGTAGAAATATTGTTAAATTCTAACTTGAAATTATTTCATGGTGATCCAATAAGACACAGGTGGTTACTAAAATTGTTTTGTATCTGTGGATGTTTCCTTTGTTACTGAGTATGTGATCAATTTTCGCAAAGGTTCCATGAGCTGCAGAGAAGAAGGTATATTCTTTCCTATTTGGGTGGAATGTTCTATAGATGTTTGTTAATTCCATTTGTTTCATTACCTCTGTTAGTTCTCTTATTTCTCTGTTAGGTTTTTGTATGGTTGACCTGTCCATTGGTGAGAGAGGAGTGTTGAACTCTCCTACTATTAGTGTTTGGTGTTTGATGTGTGCCTTGAGCTCTAGTACTGTTTCTTTTACATATGTGGGTGCTTTTATATTAGGGGCATAGATATTCAGGATTGAGACTTCATCCTGATGAATTGTTCCTGTTATGAGTATAAAGTTTACATCTCCATCTCTTCTGATTTATTTTAGTTTGACGTCAATTTTGTTATATATTAGTATAGCCACACCACTTGTTTCTTAGGTCTGTTTGATTGGAAAACCGTTTCCTAACCCTTTACTCTGAGCAAATGTCTGTCTTTGTGATTGAGATGTGTTTCTTGTAAACAGCAGAATGTTGTATCCTGTTTTCACATCCATTCTCTTAACCTGTGCCTTTTTATAAGTGAATTGATTTTATTGATATTAAGTTATATTAATGATCAGTGGTTGTTAACTCCCGTTATATTTTTGGGGGGTGGTAGATTTTGTGTGTTTCCCTTCTGTGAGTTGTTCTAGTGGAAGGTTGGTAGATGTCTGAGTTATTGTGGGTGATGTTGGGTTTCTTGGGTTGTGATTTTCCTTCTATTACTTTCTGTAAGGCTGGGTTTGTGGCTACGTAGTGTTTAAATTTGTTTTTATCCTGGAATATCTTGTTTTCTCCATTGATTGTGAAAGAAAGCTCTGCTGGGTATAGTAGTCTGGACGTGCATCCATGGTCTCTTAGTTTCTGCAGCACATCTAATCCAAGATTTTCTGGTTTCCATGGTTTCCATAGAGAAGTCAGGTGCAATTCTTATAGGTTTACCTTTATATGTTACTTGACGTTTTTCCTTTGCAGCTTTTAATATTCTCTCTTTATTCTGTATGTTTTGTGTTTTGATTATTATAAGGTGAGGCGGTGGGTTATTTATTTATTTATTTATTTATTTATTTATTTATTTATTTTTGGATCCTGTCTATTCGGGGTTCTGTATGCTTCTTGTATCGTCATAGGAATATTCTTTTTTAGGTTGAGAAAGTTTTTTTTCTATAATTTTGTTGAATATATTTTCTGGGCCTTTGAGATGTAATTCATCTCCTTCTTCTACCCCTATTATTCTTAATTTTGGTCTTTTCATGGTGTCCCAGATTTCCTGGATGTTTTTTGTTAAGAATTTGTTGTATTTGAAGTTTTCCTTGATCAGTGAATTTATTTCCTCTATAGTATCTTCAGCATCTGAGATTCTTTTCTCTATCTCTTGTATTCTGTTGGTTATGCTTGTCTCTGTAGTTTCTGTTCGTTTACCCAGATTTTCCATATCCTGCCATCTCTCGGTTTGTGTTTTCTTCATTGCCTCCATTTCAGTTTTCAAGTCTTAACCTGTTTCCCTTACCTGTTTGATTACTTTTTCTTGGTGTTCCTGGGTATGTTTGAGTGATTTATTCATTTCTTCTTTTTGTTAGTCTTCTCATCCATTTCTATAAAGGAGTTTTTCACATCCTGTTTAATGTTCTCTAATAGTTTCATAATGTTACATTTAAAGTCTATTTCTTCTACTTCTTTTGAATTAGGTTGTTCAAGTCTTCCTGTTGTATGTTGCTGGATTCTGGTGTTGTCATGTTGCTTTTCAGATTGTTGGAGGAATTTTTGCATTGAACTCTGCCTTCAAATGCCGTTAGGAGAGTCTTGTTGGCTTGGTCTTATCTTTGCTGTATCTATCTGTTTACTTGTTTTTTTTTCTTGGTCTGCCCTGTCTTAGGTCCCCTTAGCACTGGAGTTGTCTCTCAGATCATCTCCACCCTGAAGTAGGCTATGGTTGTGGATCTAAGGACCACACAGATGGAACGAAGTGCTGGCGGGGGGGGGGGGGGGGGGGGGGGGGGGGGGGGGGGCTGGGATGGAATGAGTAGAGAAAGGCAGTAGCCAGGGAGAGGCCCCTCTTCATCGCCAAAAAGTTTAGGGGACTGGGGGGGTGCCTGCTTTCCCAGGGTTTCTGGCCGGTCGGTCAGGCACTCACTTACCCCTCCGGATGGAACTTCTGGTCCAGTATCAGAGCCATCTGCTGGCCAGGGGCCTTGCAGACAAAAGGGTGGGATTACTGGGTATAGACTCAGTGGAACAAAGAAACTCCTGCAGCAGTTGCACTCACCACTTTGTCCCCAGACCCTCAATTACAAATAGGCAGAGTTGGGGGATCCTGTGACCCCGCAGATGGAAAGGGGTGCTTGGGGGCAAGCTGGGATGGGATAAGAAGAGAAAGGCAGTAGCCTGGGAGAAACCCCGCTGAATGGCCAGAAAATTTAGGGGATTAAAGGGTGCCTGTGCTCCCTTCTCGGGGAGGCTGATGGCCGCCGGTTGGGCACACTCAAAACTTCTGATGGATCTTCTGGTACAGCTCTCCAGTATATTTTTAGCTATGCAAGAAATTACAAAGTTTTGTGTCATTATGTCTAGTTTTTCAGTTTGGTTCTATTGATTAATGTCTTTTTTTTTTAATGCCAATGCCATGCTGATTTTCTTTTTACTATCCTTGTGTAATATAACACAGATTGAAATCTGAAATGATGATGCCTCCATCAGTTCATTTATTATTCAGGATTATTTTAGCTCTCCTGGGATTTTTTGTTTTGTTTTCATAAGAAGTTGAGGGTTTTTTTTCTATTTCTATTAAGAATTGTGTTGGTATTTTAATTCTGATTGTACTGAATCTGTAGGCTGCTTTTGGTGGATGACTACTTTCACAAAATTAATCCTATTGGTCTATGAACAAGGGAAATATTTCAATCTTCCATGACCTAAAAGTTTTATTATACAAGCCTGTCATTTGCATGCTGAGATTTATGCCAACATATATTTTTGAGGTTATTGTGAAAGGTATTGTTTCCTTGTTTCCTTTTCAGTATGTTTTTCATTTGTATATAGGAAAGCCATTAATTTTTATGTGTTAACCTTGTGTCCTGCTACTGTGCTGAAAGTATTTATCAGTTGTAAAATATTTCTGGTGGGGGTCTTAGGGTCTTTTTTGTATATAAATTATATTCTCTTCAAATAAAGACACACTCTGTTCTTTCTGATTTGATCTCCTTCAGTTTTCCATTGTTCTAGCTACATACTATATCAAGTTTGTATTGAGAAAAAGTATATCCTTATCTTATTTCTGATTTTAGTGGAAGTGTTTTGAGTTTTTCCTCCAATGAGATGGTTGGCTATGAACTTGGTGCTCCTATGTTGAGATCTGTTCCTTGAATTCATAATCTTTCTAGGGATTTTATTACAAATGGATCTTCAATAATTTTGTGTGATTTCTACTGTTTCTATTGTTAGTTATATCCATATTTAAGCCATGGTAGTCAGATAGGAAGGATGTAATTTCAGTTTTATAATGTATTTTGACACTTGGTTTGTGTCCTATTATGTGGTTAAATTGGAGAATGTTCCATGAAAAGCTGGAAGAAAATTTATTCTTTTGTGTTAGAATGAAATGTTCTGCAGATATCTGATAGGTCCAATTTGATTTATGATGTTATTTAACTCCAGTGTTTCTCTGTTTAATTTTTTGTTGGTGACCTTTCCATTTGCAGTACCAGGGCATTAAAGTCATCCACTAATACTGTGTTAAAGTCATTATGTGAATTTAGCTGAAGTAATGTTTTTTTTTTATGAAGTTTAGTGCCCTTGCATTTGGCACATGAATGTTAGAATTGTGATGTTCTCTTGATACATTTTCATTTTAGAAGTATATAGTGTTCTTCTTTATCTCTTATTATTTTTGGCATGTGGTCTATCTTTTAAATTATTAAAATGGTTAGACCTGCTTCTTTATTGTGTCCATCAGCTTGGAATATATTCTTCCATTCTTTTATCCTATAATGATACTCATTTTTGATGATGGGGTGTATTTCTTGGATGCAGCAGATAGATGGATCCTTTTAGCTATTACCATCTGTTAGTCTGTGTTTTTTAATAGGGATTTTTTGGACGAAAGTTGTTTTTTATTGATTGTTATTGAGCTCTACATTTTTCTCTGCTCCCTTCCCTGTCTCTCCCCTCCCCTCTTCAACTCTCCCCCAAAGTCCACATGCAGAAAATTATATTGAAAGATTTTATTGATTAATGTATATTGTTCCTCTTATTTTTTTGTTTTGTTGTGGACTCCATTATTTAATCCACTGTTCTCAAATTATTTATTTCTTGTGTCCTCTTAGGTGTAGTTAAATTACTTTTCAGTCCAGGTTTTCTTCTGGTATGTTCTGTAGAGCTATAGAGGTGGATTCATGAAGAAAAATTGCTTAAATTTATTTTTATCATAGAATTTTTTTCTCCACTGGTTATGATTTATACTTTTACTTCGTATAGTAGTCTGGGTTGTTTTCTGTGGTCCCTCAGAAATTGAAGATCATCCATCCACATCTTTTTAACTCTCAGAAACTCCATTGAAAATCCAGGGGTTATTCTAGTGGGCCTACCTTTATATATGACTTGTTCTTTGCCCCTTGCAGCTTTTAACATCCTTTCTTTGTTCTGTACAATTAGTGTTTTGATTACTTTGTGTTGTGGGGAGTTTCTTTTCTGTTCCTGTTTATTTGCTGTTCTGCATGATTCTTGTACCTTGATAGGCATCTCTTAAGTTGGAGAAATGTATGGTATTTCTGTTCCTGTTTATTTGCTGTTGATTCTTGTGCCTCGATAGGCATCTCTTAAGTTGGAGAAATGAATGGCTTTGTTAACAAATATTTGTGAGTCTTTGACTTGGCTTTCTTTTTCTTCCTTTATACCCACTATTTATAGGTTTGGTTTTTTTCATTGTGTCCCTGATTTCCTGAATGCTTTGTTCCTGGGTTTTTATTAGATTTAATATTGAGGTATTTGTTTCTGTCTTATTATTATACTTTCTGTGTCATGTATTCTGTTGGTGATGCTTACCTTTAAGGATTTGTTTACCATCCTGAGTTTTTAACTCCCAACTTATTTTAAATTGTTTGAGATTCTGTTATTTCCTTGTTTAATTATTCTTTTATGCCTTGAATTGTTTTCATTATTTTATTCAACAGTTTGTATTTTCACAGTCTTCAATAAGGCATTCATTCATACTTCTATAAGTTAATTCAACATAATCATAATTGCTATTTTAAAATACATGTCTTCTGCTTCAAGTAAAATGCTTTTGTCAGGGCCTTTCAAAATAGAGCTGCTGGCTTCTGGTTGAGGAATTTTGTTTAGTTTTGTATGTTTGTGTTTGTAGGCTGAAACATCTGGATTTATGATGTTTGACGTATTTCTTGTAGTAGGTATCTGATCTCAACTTCTTTGATTGAGTATTCCATGCTTTGGTGGCTATTTCCCACTTTGGGTCCTAGACACATTTATTGACTATGGGATTTCTGGTACAGAGTGTTTCTGTGAGTTAAGAGTGTCACAAACAAATGGAGATAGTCTAGAAGAAAGGGGTGAATGGGGTGGTGGGAAAGAACTAGGAAGACTCTGATTCTTCATCAAGATGTGGGATCCATAAGGAATTGTGGCGGGTTGGGAAGAGGGGTTCCTTGAGCAGGCAGTAGCAGGACTAGGAATTAATCTGGAGAGAAGAGAATATGACAGGAAGGACAATAAATGTAGCTTACATGTGCCTTAGCCCAATGTGGCCACTTGGATCCCTTGTAGAGAGTGGTTCTGTGGATTGAGGCAGGGAGTGGGGATCACAAAGGAATGGATATAGGATAGAAGAAAATGTGAAAGAGTGCAACAGGAAGGAACTAGGAGGGCCCTGTATCCACAGCCCTTTACTTCAAGTATCTTCAGGATTGTTCACTAAATCTCATTTGACACAAGTGTTTTCTCTGATTTTTCTTGTTGTTTCTTCTCCTTCTTATATTACCTTGACTTGGTGTCTGATATAATTTCATAAGGTTCTGTTGTTCTGGTGACTTTTCTCTTTTATTTGGAATGGTGGAGCTCCATTCATTTAGGCTGAAAGTTTTTTATCTTGTCCCTACAATTTCAACTAGTTTTCATTACAACTACAAATATATTTTTCCATATATCCAGTTAGTAGTTTATTTTTATCATTTCATTTTTTTCAACTCTTGAATTTACAACTGGTGTTTCCTTGAATTTATAATGTTTAGGCTTTTATTTATTTAGTAATTGTCCCTATAATTTCTCTAGTATTATTTTAGTATTAACTGACCAATATTTATACTTACTTAAGGGGTAAAATATAGTAATCAATATATAGGTACATTAAGTAATGATAAAAGGCATGCAGTTAGATTATTTACCATTCCAAATATATATTATATCTTTGTAGTGATGATCAAACTTAGTTCATCAGTCTTGATGGCAAAGAACTTTACCCCTGAGCCATTACACCAAACCCCTGTACTTCTTCTTTTGAGAAGCATTTACTTATTTAATTTGGTCATTTGTGTATTAGAGTATTTGCTTGGCTTCTGTGTTATCTTTTTCAGTTCTTAATATATATTTTAGATATTAATCCCCGTAAACTGTGTAACTGGCAAAGATTTTCTTTTATCATGTTTTCTATCATCTAAAGGCTGTCTCTTTATTCTGTCATTTCTTTTGCTGTGAAGATGTGTTTTAATTTCATGAAATAGTATTTGTCACTTCTTGATATTATTTACTGAAATATAAGTAAAGTTTTTTTCTTTTCAAACACAGTGACTTTTTAAAGAGAGTAGAATTACAGCCAGCATTTTATTGAAAAGTCTAAAACTAGAAAAGTATGACAAATGTAAATTTAGACACATGAACATTACTAACACAGAAAGAAAGTTGAAGGATGACCAAAATTAATTTCATTTATGTGAGGACACTTCTTTTTTAATGTAACTTTAACAAGACATAATAATATACATATACTATAATGGGTCATTTAGATATGATATAAGAAAATTTCCATATTATGTCATATTTCAGAATTGATGGTAATACATGAAATGTTTGAAATTTATTTTCTCAGAAGATAACTGAAAGGCTTAAACATGATACTTAGAAGAATTTTTTGAAATACCATATATAATTATAAAATATACTTGATTAAAAAATTAAAGATAACATTGATTTACAAGGTAAATAAAAAAGAAAAATATTAAAATTTCTACATTATAGAAGTGGATACAAAATGACATTTATTTCCTAAATAGCTATCTAAAAGCACAAAACTTTACTTATACTTTAGGAATGAAAAAAATGGACAAATGGTGAGGGACTTAACTCAGTAATCTATTATCACCTAAAAATATTCAAAGACAGGAAATAGTGTTACTATAAGGAGAAACTTGAATTGCTAACTGAAAAAAATGGCAAGAATTTGGTAGAAAATATTTCTGTCTTTTTCTAGAATCATATAATCACTTATATCTGTTTCCTCTAGACATGGTTGTCTAGTCTTTAAGAAAGTTTTTTTGTTATACTCTTCTAAGCACATGACAGGATTAGATTTTACACAGAAACTAATATTGTTTACCCTAATTTTCATATAACAGGTAGGGAAATTTTTTCTGAATACTAACTCCAGATCTCTAACAAAGAGAATTTTAATCAAATGGTAGTTACATGCAATCCAAAGACTGGGTTGCATGGGACTCTTCTGTTATTTAGGCATGGGGATTAGTTTGTAGGAATATAGATAATGAACAAACATCCCATAATGTGTCTATCATGTCTATATTTAAATATGAGATTTTACTCAGGAAGGTTATACAAAGCCTATCAAGCTCTAGTTTGTAACTAGTCAAGTTGACACCCTCTCCAGTGTAAATGCTTTATTGTGTTGTCTTTTGTGTTTAACTAAAAAGCTATAACTTCATGATTTATTTGTTTTTCAGACAATAACTACAACTGTCTTACCATATGAACCTGCCATACAATATACATTCCTTCAGAATCAAAGAGTATCTGAGAGTTGTTCATCTTCACAAAGAGTTGACACTCCAAGGTAACTCTCACTAATAATCAGATCTATCTATATACAATTTTCACCTAGACTTGAATGCAAAAAATTCTATTTTTAATTTACAGTACACTTTAAAAGTGATACTTGATACCTAAAAATTGATATGTTGACTAGATAGTGACAAGAAAATCACATGTTAACAAGGCATTATCTTACTCAGAGAAATAATTTTAGGTCCATCAGAAAATAGTTAATGTGAAGGCAGATGCGAATACCTTATATCAGGGAAGAGTATAAAATAAACACATTAATATTATTATTTTTTCACAAAAAGCTTAACGTTGCCTCTTGCTTTACACAGTCAACAGATAGGACTATATGCTCCATAGTATTTTCTTACAGAAGAATTTCAACAGAGATAATGCTTTAGTACCAACTTGTAAATATTTAATCATGCATTTATGTTTGTTTTTCTTGAAGTGATGAAGGAACAGTTACATCGGAACATGATGAAGAAAACAAATCTAAAATGGAAAGTCCTGATACAAATGCATCTGAAACTTTGGGGAGTTCTTTTTACTATAAAACATTTGAAGACCTAACAATTATTGAAAGTGATACTCCTCTTATGGACTCTGGTTCTGAAAGATGTGCAATTGATTCTGACTCTGACCGAGGTGTTGTCTCAGATTTTGAGTTAGAAGAACAATCTAAGGGCTCTGGATCAGTAATATGGGGAGTAGATTCTGACTCAGAAAAGTCCCCTAGGGATGCAGACTCTAGAAAACAACCATTAAAAGCAGAAAGTTATCAAATGGGTTCAGTCTCAGTTGAAGACTTGACCAAGACAGAGCAGCTGCTGGTGAGAATTGAACAGGTGGAATCTGAATCTCTGAAAGACTGGGTGCTCTCAGGCTCAGAGAAATCCCTGGAAGATTCTGACTATGAAAGAGACTCAGCCTCTAATAATGAAAGAAAGAAAGAAGAAAAACGTCAAATGGCTTCAGATTCCATAAAACGTCTAATGGAATCTGAAAAAACAATGATGGACACTGAAATTTTCTGGATGATACCTGATTCTGAGAGTTATGCAGTAGACTCAGGTACAGAAAAAGATAGAGCATCAACGTCTAAGGTACATATGATACAGGTGGAAAAGCAAAGATCTAAGAGATATCTGGTGGACTCTGACTCTGAATCAAGTGAGATGGACTCAGATTTAGAAAGATGTGTGCTAGCCTCAGCAGCTATGAAACGTTTCATGGAAACAGAAACATTTCATATGAGCACTGCTAATAACAAGCCCACAAAGGATTCTTGGTCTGAAAGAACAGTGACCTCAGACTCTGAAAGCCCTGCGATGTCCTCTGATTCTGTGAAGCACATAAAGAAAGCTGAAGCATGCAAAAGTACCTGTAATTTGGAAAGACTCAAGGTGATTCACAAGTCTGAGTCTCTACAGCAGTGGTTAGATGCTAAAATAGAAGAGTTAGATTCTGGTCTTAGTGGATACTGGGATAGCTCTGGAAAGTATCATTTTCAGTCTATAGTACCTCAAGATAGCTTTGGAAAATGTCAGGGTAACCTTCAAACATTTCAGAGTATCACTGGAAAAGATCAAATAGACTCCAGTTCTGAAAAACATCAGGAAAAAGCTGGAAATGAAAGAGATAAAAATGAACCTGAAAGTAAAGGACACCCCATAAAGAAAGAGAAAGGATTTGACAATGAGGGGTTTCAAATGGTTAAGGAAAGAGAAGAACATCTCATGAAGTCTGACCACCATGATTCAGAAAATGAAGCACACCGACTTGGTGCTCGCAGAAAGGATAATCGTCCTCCAGGTATGCTAAAATATTTGTGGCCTTTAAAAAATACCTTATAAGCTTCATTAATGGCATCATAACATTTTCCCAAATGTCAGTAACTGATATATTTTGGTCTTAAACTTAACACTTTAAAATACTAATAAGAAATTCAGAGACTAAACATCATAATACCAGATTTTTATTTCACTTTCAAAAAAAAGAATATCATCTTGCTTTAGGTAATTTTTATCTCTTCTATATTATTATAAAATAAACATGAGTAACAGATAAATGCAAACTATTCCTTGAAAATTAAGAAACTTCAGGGACAACTTTATAAGAGAGGAAAGGTAATTTAAAAGCTGATGTACTTAGTCTTTTATACTTAAATCTTTTTTTCCAAATAAGTAGGAAAAAAATCCTTTTATTTATTCCAGGATGATGGTAGCTAAATTTAACATTGTGTTCTTAGGCCATAATAGACAGTGTTTTTATAAGCATTTTTTTTTACTTACTCTGTGGATTTCTATGTAGCTGGATGGCTGTCTCCTGATGTCCTCCTTCTTCTTGGGCTACCTCTCAGCAACTCTTTTTCCCAGATTTCTCCTACTATATATTCTGTCTGCCTGCCAACCATGCCTATCCTTTTTCCTGCCTTACTATTGGCCATTTAGATCTTTATTAGACCATCAGGTGTTCTAGACAGGCAAAGTGTAACAGCTTCACAGAGTTAAACAAATGCAGCATAAACAAAAGTAATACACCTTAACATAATATCCCCAATATTGTGTAGTAAACATTATTTTACATAATATTATTTTATTAGTAATTGGAAATAACTGAGTCTGTTTAATATGACTCTAGGTTTTTGGAGGCCTCTTACCCTGCCTACTAAGCTTGGTGAGGAAAAGAAAACTGAAGAGCAAAAGTCTGTACAGCAAAGAGATAACAGAGGTGAGTATATGCAGTAGAAATTGTCTGAGAATTTAGTCATGCTATTTGTTAATATTTTGGAAAATAAATTCAGAATCTGAAGAGATAGAGTGGTTGCAAAGTAATATAATACACAATAGTACTTAATTTAGTACTTAATACATAATAATACTAAATTATATGATTTACTACAAAGAAAAAACAGCACAACCAAAAAGACATGAAATAAAGTCTAATAAAATATATGATATATTTGTATATATATAATCAACCCAGGAACTTTTTTTGCAGTATATGGTGTTTTCCTGCAATGCTGGTTAAACTCCAAATGCTTATCTATAATGTGTTTTTAATAGTTTAGGATATAATTCTTCCAATAAAGTATGAAGCTCAGTGTTTTTTAAATATATTCACAGATACATGCAACTATCGACTCTATTAGAGTATTTTATTAGTACAGTGACAACTCTGTGCCTATTACCTATGTATCTTCCCCTACCCCATCTTTCCCTCTGAAACAACTAATCAACTTTTTGTCAAATTTCCTATTTTACTTATTTTATATGAATTGAATCATATGATGAATTCTACCTCATGACTTCATTCATTTAATTAGTATAACTAATCCAAGATTACTCTATTATAGTGTGTATCTTAACTTTTATGATTGAACAACAATCCATATTAGGCATTATCACTTTTTATTTGTAGACATATACAATGATGGGCATTTGGATTCATTTCATCGCACATATAAGGCTACTCTATGTTCTAAAAGATTCTGTAATGGAATATGTTTCATTTCTTGCCAGTAATATACCTAGAAGTGAAGTTGCATCAAAACCCATATTTGTTGCTTAATGAATTGTCCCAAAGTTATATACTGTTTTGAAAGTTAATGTATAGATAGAGATAACATTATACAGACTGAACAGTTTGTGTTAAAAAAATAGTTAAAAAATAAAGAGGACACCAATTTGAAAGAGAGCAAAGAGGAATACATGGGAAGGAGAAAATTATGTAAATATAATAGCAAAAATATTTTTATTTATTTTAACTTTTTTTCTATGAGCTTCATAGGTTTGTATCTTACATTTAAATAATTAGTCTATTTGGGGAATTTTTTTTGGCATAGTGTAATGTAAAAGAATCTTTTTTTTTCAAGTGGCTGCACCTTACCCTGTTATCATTTGTTAATAAAATTATTCTTTTCTGCATGGAGTGTTTTTGACACTATTGTAAAAATCAGTTTAAACTGATCCATAATTTCATGTATAGATTGTAATTTTGCCATTGAGCTTCCTGCTTATTATTGTAACAATACCACACATCATTTCAATAAAATCTGCTGTGTGGGCATTTCAGCACCCCAAAAATTCCCTTTGTGACCCATATTCAGAGTATCTGTCATGGTACTGTATGATAAAGTTTTGTCAGCAGAGTACTGCTAAGTTGGGAGGGGTAAATTAGGACTGTATAGTACTAAATGAGGTGAAAAGTTGTTGGGAACTGTCACATTGGATCCAAGCAGTGTGCCAGCTTTGTACTATATCATTTCCATATTTACTCTTTTATATTTTTGCCTCCACAAAACCATGGACTTGACTGGTTAGTAGTGTTTCAACCTCCTGAGAAATGAAACTCTTTATGCTGTCAGGTCATATATTTATCTTCAAACCAGTTTCCTTTCAGTCCATATTTTAAACCCAAAACTGCCCCAACTGTCTGTTCTTTATTTTCCCATTTTATTCTTATTTGTATTTAAATTACCCTCCTCAAAATTCATTGATTTTTGTCTTTTCATAATGTCCCCAAGATTGCATAAATTCTGCTCACAGACATTTGTTTGATTGAGTATTCCAAGTCCTCTTACTTGCTTTTATGCCCTGTTAGTCTGTCCTCCCCTGATCCATTCTTTTTGTGAGGTTTCCATTTCCATTTTACTTTGGTATTCTTCAGTAATTCCTTATTGAACACCATTTTCCTATCCTGCATTACTTCCTTATTTCATTCAGCTATTTTGCATGTGTTCCCTTAGAATTTTTTTTGTAGATTTTTATCCTGTTTTCTTTGTATACTCTGTATAAGTTGCTTTTAGGATTTACCTGCACCACTAACTAGGGCAAAAATCAGTGACTGGCTAGGATAGGCCCTAATGCTATTATTAGGCTAAATTAATATAGTATTAAACTGTCTCCTATGTTCTTATCTTTATATTCATTGATTAGTGAATCTCATAACCGTCCTCAGAAGAACTTCTTTTTTCACTACATGAGAATTAGTACAAAGACCCACAACCAGTTAGTGTGCAAAGAATAAGAGACTGGAGTGCTCAACATTAAATGAAATTTTGTGTTACACTGCCTTTTCTCAACATTAAGGGATCATTACAGAAGAAGGGATGAAAAAAAATAAAAGCCAGAAGGAGTAACTATCCATAACAAAACAATATATGCCTATCATGAGAGCATAGTTGTACATATAAATTCAGAGTGGCTAGGGCTACACATTATGAAAGACTACCCATGCTCCAGTAGATGATCCCACAGACATACACATATAGGCAGTACTAAGTGGACTCAGAGGGTATTAAATTTAAAAGACAGATTAAGTTGGGAGGGAAAGGTAGAGAGTGTAGAAGATGGATTGGAAGGGAGAAAGTGAGTAGACTGAATCCAGAATTATATGAATGTATGAATATTAAATATAGTACTTATTAATAAGAAATATATATTTAACAAATGCCATTTTAAAAAAAATTTAGGCACAACATGTCGCTAATTCATTCTTGAAACACTATTAACTTCTTTCCAAACCCAATTCAGACACCAGTCAAGGGTAAAGGAAACCTTTCAAAACAGAAGTTTAAGGAATGATTTTAATAAATCTGTATGCAGTTTGCTCTGTTAGACCTTCTCCAAGATGTCTTTTCATGAAAATTGTTACTAATAAAACCCCTATATGGCAAGATAGAAACTGAATAAATGATCCTAGTTTATACTTTTTAATCTTCCCTCATCTAGTTAGAACAAAAGCCCCTTACCAGAAAAGTCTATCTTTAAAAAAAAACTTCAGGCCATCAATTCAGTCACAGGGTAACTAACAGTTAAGTTTGAGCTGACCTGAAAGCCTTGCATGCTCAGATTTTATTGTAATAGAGTTCACAAGCCATACATATAGTCCCAGAAGGGACATTTGTTGCCCTTGAAAACACATCCTAAGTAAAACAAATATTAGTCAGACAATATATGTTAACTGGTTTCTCACTGTGGCTTCTCACCATAGATTTTACTTTCCTTAGTTTAATTTTTAGTATAGTTCACTTAAGTTAGTTCTGTCTGTTTTCAGAACAGCTGCCTAAAAGCTGATGGACCCAGGTGTTTTTCTTTGATCAACATACCAGTTGATACCTTGAAATGCTTTACTTTCCATGAATGTGTGTTGAAAGTGTTAGAACTAAAACTACCCCCTACCATTTCATATTCAGTGCTACCTTCTGTGATTTTAGGCTTATCCGCAAAATAAATTTAATGAACTTATAGCACCTCGAATCACCAGCCAATTAAGTTTTCCTTCAGAAAATAGGAGAAACTAACAGAAACAATTGTAAAAAGCAAGTATCATTAATTCTTATTTAGAATCATATGCCTAGATTTGTAAGGCTTATAATAATTTATTGTTATAAAATTAGTGTATGACATCATCTATATCTGCTGTATTTTCAGTTATCTGATACTTTATCAAGATCTTTTCTCTTGATTTACTTATATGCAAATGTAACAAAAGCATTTTGTAGAATGTTTGTAGACAACCAGAAGTACAAGTCACAAATCTTTTTAAAAAACCTTTAAAAGTGGCCGTATGTGATAGTTCATCACTCATAGTATAATCTGATGATCAGCCTATAAAAAATCACTTCTTTTCTGGTGTTAGCTGCATTTAGCAATCAAATTTCTGTATTAATTATTAGACCAGAAAATAAAGTAAGTTGGGATCTTAGTGCATTGTTATAAAACACACTAATATTGAAATTGAATACAAGGCAACAGCAATGAGCCATGCCCCAGAGATGATCCAAAGTCCAATATATCAGTAGTGGTTACACTCCTTGTGGTATGCTCTCCCTCAGTGTACAATATGGGAAAGAATTGCAAGTTAGGAATGCAACCAGTCTCTGTTACAAATATAACAATTATTAACATCTTGTTTTCAGACTAATTAAAAGCCAAATCCTTCCCTGTAAGCATTTATGCGTGACCTAGAAACAGTGAAGCACTCATCATGTTTTCTGAGTTTGTGGGTACATATAGAAGTGTCTGAATTCTGACACACATTCTGAATTATTTTCTTTGAGTATAGTGATTTCTGTTTGACACAGCTTAATATTCTGAAAGTGCAGATCTATTAGAATTTGAGTATAGATTCAGGTCTAGGTTATAAGGTCATATGAAGTCAATAATAAAAAACCAAAGCAAAATACAGTGGCAGCTTTCTGTTAGAAAAACAAAGCCAGCCAAGGAAAGCAAGCTTAGAGTCAGATTATTTCCAAGTCTCAGAGCCAAACAAGAATACTCTATCTTTTTTATCTTCCTCTTTTGGAATTTAAATTGACCTGCCCCAAAATATTTACACAGGGTGATAAAATCATCAAAAATTATGAGTAGACATCTGATGTAATGAGTGCTTATTTGAAAAAACGGTAAAGCACTTCCAGTGTATCTACATCTAGAAATTACCTGTACATATTTTTTTTCCTTTTAAAGTTTTTACATTTTTTTTCTGACCTGGATTATCTTTCAGTACTTATAAATTAAGAAGTATTTAATGTATTCATATCATTTTATCATCTGAATTAGCTACATTTTTATAAAATGTATTTTCTCCCATTGCAGTAGCAGTAAATTTAGAATTTGCAGAATTAACTTTACAACTTTATTGAGATTGTGAAAATAAAACAAGTGGACAGGCAGCTGCTTTAATGATATCAATGAAGATAGGTCTTAGCGTATTAGTTTATTTGTGTTACTATAATGCAGTATAGTTATAGTTAAGCAAGTTACAGTATAAAGAAATGGTTTTTTATTTTTAAAACAATCTTATTTTACATACCAATTCCAGTTCCTTCTTCTTCCACCCTTTTTGTAACATTGTTCTTAAGGTGCAACTCTTAGGGGTACATCCTGTGGTAGCATTTTGTTTAGCAGAGTCCTAAGGTGATACGGAAACAAATAAGGAACATGAAACAAATAATTGACTGTGTATTCTCTGATATCTTTTACTTGTCATATGAATCATTTAGGATTCAAACCATGAGTTTTCACTTGAATATGTTTATCTAATCTAATCACCTCCCAAAGATTCCATCTTCTAATATTGTTGCCATAATTAGGATGAGAGCCTGTGCCCATGGAATTCCTAACAAATCTGGTTCAGCCACCTATCTTCAATAAGTTTATCAAAAGAACCTAAATAATGGTGAACAGGCAAAGGAGATTTAGTCAATGTGACCAAATTGGGAAGAGTGGAAGAAATCCAGTGAAATCCCTGCAAAATTTATATTTGGCATTCTGACATAAGGTTAATGTTGTGTGAAGTTTTACTCTTAGTTTTTTGGGGGGACTCACCATCCAGCTCCCAAATAAATCATACAAGGAGGCTTATTCTTAGTTATGAATGTCCGGCCTTAGTTTGGCTTGTTTCTTGCCAGCTTTTCTTAGTTTAAATTATCCCATTTATTTTTGCCTCTGGGATATTTTTTTTCTTACTTCTGTATATCTTACTTTCACTGTTACTCCTTGGCTGGCTAGGTTACTGGTCACTGATGTCCTCCTACCTCCTTCTATTTGTACTTTTTACCTATCAGCCTGCCTATCCTGCCTCACTATTGGACCTTCAGCTCTTTATTAAGACTAAGGTGTTTTAGACAGGCAAAAAATCACAGCTTCACTTAATTAAACAAATGCAGTATAAACAAAAAAAGCAACACATCTTTACGTCATTAAACAAATGTTCCATAGCATAAACAAAAGGAACACACCTTAAAATAACATTCTCCAACAGATTAAGTCTTAAATAGAAGGCAAGAGGTATACATAACTAAGTCCTGGTCAAGGTATGGTTATGTCCATAATTGACTTAGTATTGCCTTGACTCTGTTCAGTTCTGCATGGTGATCTGACAAGTTGTCATGGTGGTGGGACGTGAAATCTCTTTACAAGTTTTCCCTTTGGCTATCACCAAGCCTAAACCAGTACTTCTACTGTATGATACCTTGGGGAAATTATGATTCTGTGGGGTGACTTGGTTCACCATTCCAGGTAGCCATAGTAACAGGCAGAAATGTTCTTTTAAATGCCCTAATTTTCCCAAGCATTCCACTTAGATTTTTCTACTTCTTTGTTTTTGAAAATGTCATACATGTATATAATGTATCTTATAATACCCATCTTCCCATTCTCTTACCTTAATACATTTCTCTACTTATTTCATATCTTCTTTACAAATGTTTTATAACACACTGAGTCCAATAGTTGTTGCACATATGCACAAGATCATCCACTAATATATGGGCAACTTACAACACTCACAATGAAAAGTGATTCTTCCTCTGCCAGGGCTTCTGATTTCTCTAGTAATGGAGTTTTGACTATGTTTACAGAATCAAGCATAAATTCCCTCCTGTAAGGCAAGCCTCAAATCCAATCAAGAAAGTGTTTGGTGACTCCATAAACCATCTTGTCATTAATGTATAAGTGGGCATATCTTGCCTGGTGAGTTAGTATTGTAGTGTGAGGAGTACAATATTGTATAAGACCACTGATAATTTTTTCTCACCAGAGAGCCCACATAGCACTTTGTAGCACTGTGAATCCAGACAAGAGAAAGGTAGTTTCATGTTCGGTTCCGGAATAATTTTTCTTTGCCCTACAAGTAGAATGTGGACTGCCTTCAGCAATAGAGTCTTGGCATCTAATTAAGATGGGCAACCAAGAGCAATAGATATATTCTTTATTGTTCTGGGTACCTCTCGTTGGTACTTCTCATTGGAGGAAAGTAATACATGCCTGATACTGAAATTTTCACTAAGTCCATATATTTAGAAATCAGCATTGCTCACCCATGAAGTACTCTGATCCAAACTCCATTTAAGTATATATCTATATATACATGATATACACACACATATATATGCATATATATTAAATAGTTCACAAACTAGTGGAGTTTCATCAAGCTGCTTAATGCATTCTTGATTTTGTTTAACCCATCCTAATCCCTCCTTTCTTCTACTTCTTGTCCCTGTCCCCACTTAAATCTTTTGTTTCCAATATTCCCCATTGCTTTTTCATAAAACATTTCCCTTCTAATTATGGTTTAAAGTAATTTATTTTTATTTTATATACATTTGTGTTTTGCCTGCATTAAAGTCTGTGTGAGGGTGTTGAATCCCCTATATCAAGCAGTGCTGATAGTTGTGAGCTGCCATGTGAGTGCTGGGAATTGAACCCAGGTTCTCTGAAAGAGCAGTGTTCTTAACCACTGACCCATCTCTCCTGCCCCTCAACTTATCTTTTTATTTGAGTTTCTAGATAATAGGTTCCAGTGCAGCTTTTTCATACACATTTAATTTTTGTTAATTCTTCCTTTGAGCTCTTATTTTCTCATCCGCTTTAGTCCATTTCTTGCTTGAGCCATTCTACCTCTAGTAAGCCACTTCTTTCCTTTCACCTTTATTTTATTATCCTCTCTTCTCCAGATATGTCACAACAAGGTCCATTTCCAGTTTTATGGGTTTTGATTTTACTCCAGGTTAAATTCACAAAACAAAAATCTAGAATCTAAACATAGAAATATAGAATTTGTCTTTTTGAGCCTTGGTGACTCCAGCTCTGTATAATTTCTTCTAAAACCTGTACTCTTCATTTTATTTTTTTTTACGCCAGAGTAATATTCAATTGTGTATATGTACCAAACTGAAGTGCATTCTTTAGTTGATGGTTGTCTATGATTATTAGTCTTCCTAGCAATTGTGAATAGAGAGACAAAAATGAACATGAATATGCAAGTATCTTTGTAGTAAGGTATCTGGTCCTTTAAATATATGCCTAAGAGTGGCATCACATATATAACACACTTTATTTAACGTTACCATGAGACTTACATAAAACAGTTTTTATAACATCCATCTTAAGGTGATTGAGAACTTAAATTTAATTGTAAATGACACACACATTTCATTATGCTCACACACTGTGATACTGATACCACAATTCGCATATTTTAATATAACCACTAACATTAAATAATTACTTTAGTACTTTGGGTTTTGTCTTTTATAATAGGATTAAAGGGCATTTACTCAACAGAGATATAGTATTAAAATAGGCTGTATTAATTCATATATTTACTCTTACTAGTATGTTTGCATTTTTATGTTTTCATGCTTTATTTCTATTTGAAATACTGTCTTTTGCATTTCTTGTAATAATATAATAATTTCCTATAATATAATATCCAGAATTATATGGGTTCTATAAGCTTTTTTGCTCAATAAAATATTTCTCTTCATTTACTTTTTAAAACAAATTTGCATGACATAATATCCTTGGTTAGCAGTTTTTATTATTTCCAGTATTTTGAATATGTCAATTGATTCTTTTCTCCCTTGAATCTTTCTATTGAGGATTCTGCAGTGATTTCTTCTATGCATCATAAATAATTTCCTTACTATTTTTAATTTTTTATTTATTTTGATTATGTGTTTTGTATGAATTTCTTTTGCTTTATCTTATATTGGGATTATGTGATTCATAGATTACTTTATTCTCTAGATTTGGGGACTTTTTGTCCATATTTCTTCATGTAAAAATTTTCCTTTTTTTCTCTTTATCCTTGAGTTTGCCCGAATGTATACTGATACACTTGTCACTATCCTTCAATATCCTTATAATTTCATCACTCTTTTATTTTTTTTATTTTTGGATAGATAACTTCCAATTTAACTATCATGTTATTTTATTTTCCTATTCTGTGATTAGTTTGCAGTTGATCTACTTTAGTGATTTTTTTCATTTTAATTATTGTATAGTTTAACTCTTTGTTTTCTTTTTTTTAAGATTTTTTTATTATGTATACAACATTCTGCCTTCATGTATGCCCGCACACCAGAAGAGTGTGCCAGATCTCTTACAGATGGTTGTGAGCCACCATGTGGTTGCTGGGAATTGAACTCAGGACCTCTGGAAGAGCAGCCAGTACTCTTAACCACTGAGCCATCTCTCCAGTCCCTAACTCTTTGTTTTCTATTTGATACATGTTAATTAGCATGTTATCTTTGATTCTAATGAAATTGAGATATATGTCAAAAATAATAATCATCAGTATACTCAGAATAAGGAAAAATCCATCAACAAAGTGAGAATTTCAATTTCTGGATATATATAAATGATTCCTTTGTTTTGAAAAAATCCATATTTCATTGTTGTCTTTGACTTTTCATATTTGCACATTATAAAAACATTCACCGCTCCCAGAATTTGTTCAAATGGCCTTATTCAAGAGAGAACCCCGCATTAAGTAGCCTGTTATCTAAATTTCAGTATTTCTCAGACACCTATAATATGCTAAGTCTCTCTAAGAGTCTACTTCTCATTCTTTAAGGTTCATTTTCTTGGATCTTGTTCAAAACTTGGAACTGAGTTCAGATCTCCAAAACTGTAAAAGCTGGAGAGAGGAATGCTTATCTTTAAACCCACTTCTTCCAAAAGAATATGGGAGACAGAGACAGTAAAATCACTGGAGACTGTAAGACAAGCTTGACTGTCTTTTGCAGCAGTGAATAATAAGAGAGAAACTGTTTCAAACTATGTATACCACATGCCCAATTCATACAAATAAATAAACATGAATGAGTACACACATAAATGCTTCATTTACACACAAAATATTTTTTAAAATATTTGAATTTCTTTATAGAACATTTTGTGAAATTCCTTGATCAGTGATAGATTTGTAAGTTAACATAGCATTGCTTATATCCATAGTATATTCATCAGTTTCTTAAAGATAGTAAGAATTTGTGCATATTCATCTCTGTATACAAACTCAACTTGATGGCTAGCTATCAAATGATTTTTGAAATAGTGGTAAATTTAGTGATTACTAACAATTAATAAATAATAAAAATACAAACAATTGTATAAATAAAAAATTAGGAAGTTACCAAACAACAGTAAAAATATTATAATTAAGAGTCCTATCTAAAATAGTATAACATGTGGTAATATTAGTTAAATACTATTTCTTAGTTTGGGCTTTTATTGCTGTGAAGAGACACCATGACCACAGCAATTCTTATAAAGGAAAACTTTTAATTTGGGCTGGCTTACAGTTTCAGAGGCTTAGTCCATTTTTGTCATGGCAGGAAGCATAGCAGCATTTAGGCAGACATGGTACCTGAGAAGAAGCTGAGGGTTCCACATCTGGAACCACAGGCAGCAGAAGATAACTACCACACTAGGCTGCCTCCACAGTGACACACTTCCTGCAACAAGGCCACATATACTCCAAAAAGACCACACCTCCTAATAGTGCCACTAGCTATGGGTCAAACGTTCAAACACATGAATCTATGAGGGTTATTTCTATTCAAACCACCACATGCTATTAGAATAATGTTTAGAAAAATACATGAATCACATGTAGATCTTTAGGATAGTATGATTAGAAACAACAGTTTATAAGAGGTAACAGTGAACACTAGGTTCAATGAGAGACTCAGTCTTACAATTTTTAGGTGAAAAATAGAGGCAAATGTCTGACATTGACTCTAGTCTCCACAGGGCTATGCAGATCTGAGCATGCATATGCATACAAGCATACATCACAAAAACAAAATAAGTTTAAAATTAAAAAATTGACATGACTGAGTACAGTATCACATTTTAGTGACCTTTGTGGTTAGGTATCTCATGACAAATATTTAAACCAATTTATCATCATAAAATCATATGCTTGATATGCCCTTTTACAAATAGATAATTTGTTCATGTTGTTCAATAGCACAGTACTTCTTAATAACTGTGTACTTATTATTTGCTCTGCAGACAGATTGTGTCTTACTGTTCTATACTATTACCTTAAATAGAAAATATTATTAGATACAACCACACTGTTTTTTTTTTGTGTGTTTCTTCCAGGTAGTTACCCTTTGTCACTAATTTATACCAGTATATAATTAAAGTACATTGATACATGTACTCGAAGACCATAGCACTGAAGAAAATAATTACATTTTAAACATTTTTGACATATGATTTGGTATAGAAAATTAGTAATTTCACCTTTATTTTATATTTATTATAGAGAATATTACTTTAGGGTACTAATTATCTTTGCCATTATACAAATATCTTCAATACCATTATGTTATCAGGGGCACTAGAATAACTTCTTATACTTTTCAAAATATACTCTTATTTTATTTTAGCAATAAAATCATAAAGTCTTTCAAAGAGGAAATATTTCATTATAGGCAAATCATATATGCCTTATACTAGTGAATATCTTTCAGAGTATACCTATTTGATTGTGCAACCAAAAAAGGGTAAAAATTTTTAACAATATCTTATGGACTCCTGTGATGATAAGGGAAATTTGATGAGAAAGCTTATGTCTTTGTAAAAATTTTATTACCAGTTTCTAACAGGAAATTACCATTCAGTATTCCTAAACTCTTTCCAAAATATGATTTCATGTTTATGCATAAAAATATACTTGAAACATGGAGGGAATGGCAAAAAAGTTTATATTTGTTTTAAAATTTAGTCATGTACTCTCCTATGCACCTTGATGACAAGATTGTCCATAATGAAATTCAATAATTTTAGTTTAATTTTAAAGCTGAGATATTGTTAAATATCTACATTTCCACAATGATATAACATTGAGTTTTTGTTTTGTTTTGTTTTGGTTTGGTTTTTCGAGACAGGATCTCTTTGTAGCTTTGAAGTCTGTCCTGGAACTAGCTCTTTTAGACCAGGCTGACCTTGAACTCACAGAGATCTGCCAGCCTCTGCCTCCTGAGTGAGGGGATTAAAGGTGTGCACCACAACCGCCCTGCTAACATTAACTTCTTGATAACTATAGGAGATATAGATGCTGTTAACTCTCATACCAAAATGTATATCAAATACAAGGATATGTTTTTCTCTCTAAACATGGAGATTTTATATATTAAAAATGGAATAGCTCAGGAACAAATAAAGTTCTTAAAATTTCTAGAAATACAATGAAACAATGTAGATAGCTTTATTGTAACAAATTTGTAAAGCTATACTAATATACAATATACTAAGCTATAGTATATTGGTCACAGCATTTTGTAAATTCTTATATAGTGATTTATTTTCTAAAGAGTTAGCTCTGTCACCTTGAAGAAAATGACTATCAGAAGTAAATGACCATGTTTTATTTATAGCTTAAAAAGCTTCAAATGACATTTAATTTAGAAGAAAATTTAGGCCTCCCCTTAAAAATCAAATAAAATTCACCATAATACTTTGAAGGAAATTGTTTTCTTTACACAGATTTCTATTGTAATGTGAACATTAAAGTTAGATTCATTATATATTTGTTTACTCTTGCTCATATATTATTCTTCTCTCAGTTTGCAGAAGTCAGTTAACAAGATACAAGAATGAAGACAAAACTGTGAGATTCAAAGAGGCATCTTCAAGTCTCAGTGCCATGCAGCTGTCACAGGGGAAAAAAAAGGAAAAACATGGCTATAGTTTTTCTCCAGACTCTCATACATATACCGATGAGAAGTATCACAGAAAAGCCAGCCGGAAAATATCTGTCTATAAGCGCCATTGCAGGGAGTATAGATATGCCCATGGTTTTGAGAGTTTAAAGTATCAAATTACTCCTATTCCTCTAAGTTCTGAGACTTGCACCTCTAATGTATCATCACTTGTTGGCAGCCCAAATTCTAAGAGATCTAAGTCTGTCACAAGACAGAAGACTCGAAGAAGTATTACATCTTTTTTGGGTGTAGGAACTCAAAAATGCGCCAGATGTTTTATGGAAATCAGTAACTCTTCTTTTCATAAATGCTCCACAAATTCTGATGATTCTGACTCGGACTCTCCTTTACATAGCCAAATTTCCTCAGATTCTAAATGTTCTTTGGGTTCTAAAACTGGTAGACACGTGAAGACTTCTCGAAATAGCCCTTTATCTCGATCCCTGGATCCTAAGCATTGTGTGGGCATCCGCTGCTCTCTGCACAGGGAAGATTTTAAATTTTCTTTGGATTCCACCTCTTATTTACATTGTGAAAGTTGTTCAGCTCTCCAAAATCTTAAGAAATCTGCTGCTACCCAAACCATTCCTATAAAATCTGAAAAAATCATGGGCCAGCATAGTGCCTCTGGCCACATAATGTCGACACCACAAAGATTATCTGCAAGTGAAAGCAAATTCAGTCTTACTGCCCAAACTCAAAATAAGGATAATTATGATGATAGCATTATTAAACTTATCAGTGCTAGACATATCAAAGATGAGGCTGATGTTGAAAACAAACTTCTTTCCAAAGATGAGACAGACCAGGAAAATGAGACAAATACTGAAGAGGAAACAGATGTTGAAGATGAAACAGACACTGAAGATGAAGACAACAAAGATAAGAAAGATCCCAAAGATAAATCTGACCCCGATGGCAGTGATCCTAAAGATGGAAACTCTGAAAATAATACTGATAACAATAGTGGGTCTGATCCTAGTGGTGCTTCTGGGCCTACAAGTGGGCCTGATTCCATCAAGGATGGTGACTCTAAAAATGGAACTGATCATAACAACAAATCTGACCCTGCCATTGATAAGGCCTCCGGCAGTGATGCTAACTTGAAATATTACACTGATTTAGGCAATGCTCCTGATCTGGCAGAAGATGTCAATCAACACAATAATGCTGACTCCAAGGGTAGCACAACTCCAAACTCTGCCTCTGGAAACAAAAATAGAACTGTGCTGGACTATATTTCTAGTTCCAACTATGATTCTTTTCCCAGAAATGACACTGGACAAGGAAACAATACTTACTCTGAGACTATTAGACCAATTTCCAACAGTTTTAACTTCATCCAAAATGAAACTGATCCTAAGAACAACCCTAGCCCCCAAAATAGCCATGGACTCCCAAAAGATACTGAGTCTAACTATAATACCAAACCCAGTAATGCTACTAACCACAATGTTGTACCTAACAATATGTCTAACTCTAACTATGACACAGAACCTTCTAGCACTGCTAATCACAAACATACAGCTGCCATAAAATATTATTCAGACCTTAATGATATCACAGGGTTTACATATGAAGTAAGATCAAGTTTTCTAGTCAGCCCAAACTATTTTGGCAGAAAGAAATATGCTAGTGTAACCAGCTTTGCACTTAGCACTATCAATGCCATTGATACTAGCAACATCATCACCTGTACTGCTGCTATTAGCTCTCAATTTACTGCTGGAAAAAACTATGCCCCAGAAAATAAACATTTCCTTAGTCATTTAAATGGATTCAACATTATCATCAAAAATATTCAGAATGATCATAATTCTTCTAGTACCAGCAATATTAACGTTCTAACTGATAATGAATTAAAAGCCAGTTCTATATCATCATCTATTCTTAAAATTGTTTATAGAAATATCTCACATTTTATTACTGGCACAAATCATACTTCTTATCCTCATTTTTCTATAACCTCTGAATTTTATGATCCACTTGAATTTGTTAGAGCTTATATAATTTTTGATAGCCAAAATATTGGTGCTCAGTTCCAAAACACTACTGAGTACATGGACCCTTATACTTCTAAGTATGCAACTGGGTCAACAGATGCCCTTGATTCCAAAAAATCTGGCTTTTTAAAAGATTTTTTGGGGGTCCAGAATCCAATTGGCATCAAGGATCCTTCTTTTTTGAAGATTCTTTCCAATCCAAATATTCCACTCCACAGTTTTGATGTTATAGTTGAAGCTGAACTACCAGATGTTATGAAGTTTGCTGTATCATCAGGTGCTGTGAATAATTTATTTAAGGTAAGTTTACATAAATATACATTTCAAATTCATCCTCAGTTTCTTGTAACTTTAGCATTAGGTTATTGATTTTAGTTTAAAATTAATGAATATGTAAACTGTGGAATAGTGGAGACGAAATATCCAGTATTATTTATTTTACATGGGAAAGGCTGTAGTGTGATTTTCAATAGGAAATATTCATCTTCTATACATTGGTGAGTGGAAAAACTAACCGAATAGGCTGTAATAGACTGTTCTACTTCTCTACTTTCTTAGTAATGTTTGAATAGTTCGTAAATATAAACCTAGTCACAAGCAAGCTAGTAGATTTTTACATAAGTATCGCTTACATGTACCCTTGTTTGGCTATTCACCTTAGAGAAAAGGTGAAGGGAATTATGGAAGGGATGGGACAGAAGGAAGGAGGGAAAAAAGAAGAGCAATAAAAATTAATCTTAAGTATTGTGAATGAAACCATTTAACCAAAATCAACTTTGAAAACACTGATATTTTTAAGAAGGGTTTTTGAAGTAGCTTTGGCATTCTAAACTTTCATTTACTTTAAAATGAATAACACTTGAGTTATTTTGATGACATGTAAGAAAGCAAAACCCACTAATAGATTTTATAACTTTTAGTTTAAAATCTGTTTATCTTATTTTTATTTATAATAAATAAACTTATGATTTTAGCAATTATTTCCTCTAGTATGAATTATATTCACAAATTAAGAATGCTTAAGTACATAGAGAACTATTTATTTATTTATTTATTTTTTTATAGAGAACTATTTTTGACAATAACAAAGTACAGTTATTTTTGTGTGACTTTACCAACACGTTATCAATAAAGCATAATTAAGTTGATATACATTGCATTTTATACAATAGACAAGGTTAACAAACTTAACTTTGACTTCAGTGTCAGTGCAAATGTTCAACTTCATGTAATTTGCTTTTTTTAAATAAGTAAATGAATACAACTATACACTTAGAGTGAAGCACAGATTCAAATAATCAAAATAGAAGTACAAAATTATCTCCTTAATGCTTTTACTTTGATAGAGAACAGTTTTATGGTTTTTCCCTAGAGACAGCATCTTCGTAGAAACAGCAAGTATGGTTTTTATGTTTTTCTTATATAAACTTAAAGCTCATATTGGGTAGTTATAAGTAATAAAAGAGTATTGCTCAGATAAAATATTTAGAATTTAAAGAGTTTTTTCTTGTCTTTCCGTTTCTCTCAAGTGAACCTTTGCATTAGTATGAAAAAAATTGAAATATTAGTTTATTCTTTTGGTATTCTTGGCCAAATGAAAGCATGGTTTTAAAGTTTTATCTTTCTCTATTAAATGTACCTTCCTTTTTTTCTTAATCTGTGGCTTTCTATGTAGCTGGGTGACTGGTCCCTGGAGTCCCCCTCTCCTTTTCTCACTCCTCAATCTTCTTCCCAGATTTCTCGTATTTATTTATTCTCTCTGTCTGCCAGCCCCATCTATACGTCTCCTGCCTGCCTATTATCCACTCAGCTCTTTATTAGACCAATCAGGTGTTTTAGACAGGCAAAGTAACAGAGCTTACAAAGCAACGTAAAAGAATGCAACACAACCTTGCATTATTAAACAAATGTTTCACAGCATAAACAAATGTAGAACTTTTATAGGTTATTTTTTTATTAAAAATTTCTGCCTCCTCCCCGCCTCCGCCTCCTATTTCCCTCCCCTGCTCACCTCCCCCTCCCTGTACAGCCCTAAGAGCAATCAGGGTTCCCTGCCCTGTGGGAAGTCCAAGGTCCTCCCCCCTCCATCCAGGTCTAGGAAGGTGAGCACCCAAACAGCCTAGGCACCCACAAAGCCAGTACATGCAGTAGGATCAAAACCCAGTGCCACTGTTCTTGGCTTCTCAGCAGCCTTCATTGTCCGCCATGTTCAGAGAGTCTGGTTTTATCCCATGCTTTCTTAGAGCCAGTCGAACTGGCCTTGGAGAGTTCCCAATAGATCAGCCCCATTGTCTCAGTGTGTGGGTGCCCCCCTCGCGGTCCTGACTTCCTTGCTCATGTTCTCCCTCCTTCTGCTCCTCATTTGGACCATGAAAGCACAGTCCGGTGCTCCAATGTGGGTCTCTGTCTCTATCTCCTTCGATTGCCAGATGAAGGTTCTATGATAATATGCAAGATATTCATCAGTATGACTATAGGGTAGGGTCATTTCAGGCTCTCTCTCCTCAATTGCCCAAGGAACTAGCTGGGGACATCTCCCTGGACACCTGGGAACCCCTCTAGGGTCAAGTCTCTTGCCAACTCTAAAATTGGCTCCCTTAATTAAGATATATACTTCCCTGCTCCCATATGTACCCTTCCTTTATCCCAACCATCCCATTCCCCCAAGTTCTTCCCATCCTCCCCTTCTCACTTTTCTCTCCCCATTTCCGCTTTCCCCCATCCCACCCCACCCCCAGTTCCCAGTTTTTGCCCGGCAATCTTGTCTACTTTCAATATCCAGGAGGAGAACTATATGTTTTTCTTTGGGTTCACCTTCTTATTTAGCTTCTCTAGGATCACGGATTATAGGCTCAATGTCCTTTATTTATGGCTAGAAAACAATTATGTGTGAGTACATCCCATGTTCATCTTTTTGGGTCTGGCTTACCTCAGTCAGGATAGTATTTTCTATTTCCATCCATTTGCATGCAGAATTCAAGATGTCATTGTTTTTTACCGCTAAGTAGTACTCTAATATGTATATATTCCACACTTTCTTCATCCATTCTTCCATTGAAGGGCATCTAGGTTGTTTCCAGGTTCTGTCTATTACAAACAATGCTGCTATGAACATAGTTGAACAAATGCTTTTGTAATATGATAGGGCATCTCTTGGGTATATTCCCAAGAGTGGTATTGCTGGGTCATGGGGTAGGTTTATCCCAAATTTCCTGAGAAATCGCCACACTGATTTCCAAAGTGGTTGCACAAGTTTGCACTTCCACCAGCAATGGATGAGTGTACCCCTTCCTCCACAACCTCCCCAGCAAAGGCTATCATTGGTGTTTTTGATTTTAGCCATTCTCACAGGTGTAAGATGGTATCTCAAAGTTGTTTTGATTTGCATTTCCCTGATCACTAAGGAAGTTGAGCATGACCTTAAGTGTCTTTTGGCCATTTGAACTTCTTCTGTTGAGAATTCTCTGTTCAGTTCAGTGCCCCATTTTTTAAGCACATTTTAAGCTAATATTACACAACATTTCCTCTTTTGTCTAAATAAAAATGAAAGGTTTTAACTTTAACATAATAAAACTATTTACAACAAAACAGTTATCCAGTAAGTATTACATTTTCAATATTTAGTCTATTTGTATTTTGCAAATTTAGAGAAAATACTCCGTTATCTATCTTAGGTAATCCAAAATTTTATACCTGATTTACTTTCTATCCTAACTAAGGAAAACTGCAAATATAACTATCTAGACTTCAACTCCATGAAAAGCCTCAGAAGGATGTAATATTACCTAACAACAAAGAAATCGGCTGCCATAAGAGTCATCCAAAGTTTCTCTGAAATTTTAGGGCGTCCATCTTAAGCCTACAGGCCTAGACAGACTCTGGCAGACTCTTCTATGAAGCAGAAAGTTGGAAGGATTGTCCTACCTGGTTTTGGCAATGTGCAGGAGTCACTTTACTGTGAGTCCTGCATGGGCAGTCTATACAGCATACTCTCAAGTAGTCAAGGCAAGAGCAGTTACTTTCCCAAATGGCTAGCCTTCCCTCATTGAAAGTAAACTCCATATATAGTTTCATCATTCTTTAATGAAGTAAATTTGTGATTGCAGGAGCAGGTGTATCTCACTGTCATGAAAAGCCCTATGTTAATAAAACATTTTAAATGTCATATTCTATAGCCTTTAAATGTATGAAGATCATTGATCTGTCTAAACTATACTTTTTTATAACCTTGAAAACCTGAGGTGACTACAAGTTTAATTATTACAGATTAACTATTAACCTCATTTCTTAATTATGCTTTGCATTTTAAATGACCTGTGTACGCACATTACCCCAACTAAGAGTAGAAACATATGTACAGTATAACAAAAATTACTTTCAATTTGTATAAATATAACAAAAGCCATGCCAATGCAAAATATCTGAGATTAATAGTTGTCCTTTTATCGTATATTCCTATATTCTTTTAAATGATAAAAAAAATCCATAATAAACCAAATAACCAAAGACCACCCACCCTATCTCTTGGGAATGTGGGCATTGTGTTCTCTATATTCCTGTTGTCTGTGGAAGAAGGCATCTTTAGGGGGTCCTTGATAAAATTGAGATAATGACCAAGTCCTGGGAAGATCAGCTGTAGCCTTCGTTGATAGATATCACCTGTCAAGATTCAGTAGGTCTCCCCTGATCAAACTTGATCCATTATTGATCCTGAAGGAATCTACAGTCTCCTGTCTCATGTAGGATCAAAAACAAAACCTATTCTCCAAAGCAGCACATCTTTCAAGTTTCACTTTACAGATACATAATTTTACTTCCATTTTAAAGTTAAGGCATTCTTAAAGTATATAGGTTGGTTTATTTCAGTAGTCTCTCAATTCCAGTTGCTTTAGCAGCTATCATTTGCTTCTCAGCAATCAAAAAATTCAAAAGCAACACAATAACATACAGAATCCAGACTTTCTGTGTATTTCCTATCTCAATGTGGCCTTTTCTTTTTTACTATGTTACTTCTTTCTTTAAACACTTGATTGTTTTTAATATATTTCTTTCTTTGTTTTGCTGTCTATATCATTTTTTTCTTAAGCCTACTCACATTGTTATACACACTGTAACCTTTTGGAAGATTTTTTTTTCATCTGGATCTGTCTTCTTGCATATCGCTAGTCTTTTTTGATCACATGAACCTTTAAACTCTTAGCTAAGAGACATGACTATGACTTCTGTACAGCTTTGGAGGCTGACTCTGCCCACTTCTAATTTGGTGAAAGCCAAATCTAAAGTTTTCAGCTAGGTTGAAGGGAAGTTTGACCAGGCACTGTATGCAACCCCCAGCTATGGAATGCTTGTGTCCTGCAGTGTGACAGGCATTTTTCACTTAGATTTTTGTTTGTATAAAGTGTGGAAAGGGCTGTTTAAGTGCTTTGTTCTAAGATAGAGTTTCTTTTTTTAATTTTTTAAAATATCTTTTTTTTTTCATTTTATGTGCCAATCCAAGTTCCCAGTCCCTCCCCTTCTCCTGTTCCCTTTACCTTGCCCCCTTACCTCCCCCCACCATCCACTCCGCAGAGAGGGCAAGACACATTGCTTTGAGGAAGGACCAAGGCCCTCCCTACTGTATCTAGGTCGAGTAAGATATCCCTCCAAAGAGAATATATTCCCAAAAAGTCAGGGCAAGCAGTAGGAATAAATCTTGGTCCCACTGCCAATGGGACCAGAAGTCTAAGGTAGAGTTTCTTAAAAGAGCCACATCATTTTTCCAGCTTTTTTTGGGCACTAGGAATATTCAGGCCTCATGTTGGAGTGCCAAAATGTTCTTGGTTTTGTTTTGTTTTTTTTTTTCATTATTTTGGCTCTTTGGAGGGACCCACCACTAATCTACCAAATAAATACACACACGGAGACTTATTTTTACTTATGATTGCCCAGCTTTAGCTTGGCTTGTTTTAGCCAGATTTTTCTTAAATTATCTCATCTACCTTTTGCCTCTGGGCTTTTATATTTTTCTATTCTATATACCTTTCTCTTTTTTCTTAATCTGTGGCTTTCTGTGTAGCTGGATGACTGGACCCTGGAGTCCCTCTCTCCTTCTCCTTTTCTCACTCCTCAATATTCTTCCCAGATCTCTCATATATATTCTCTCTGTCTGCCAGCCCCATCTATCCCTCTCCTGCCTGGCTATTACCCACTCAGTTCTTTATTAGATCAATCAGGTGTTTTAGACAGGCAAAGTAACAGAGCTCACAAAGCAACATAAAAGAATGCAACACATCTTTGCATTATTAAACAAATGTTCCACAGCATAAACAAATGTATCAGATTTTAAACTGATATTTCATAACAGGACATTTATACATTTAATTAGTTTGTATAATAGACCTTAAAAGAAATATTAAATGCCCACATAGTCTAGAAAATGTAATATCCTTCAAAAACGTATACCTCAATATATTTACATAGAGATAATCAATTTTCCCACTCCTTGCTTTTTATGAGTATGCTATATTTTCTTACAGTTGAAGATGTGTTTCTTAGAAATTTTCTGTCTGACATACCACGAAAGATCTCCTGTTCAAAGATAAAGGCAACTTGCTCAAGGTCTGTTAATTGTTCAACTTCTTTACTTAGAGGACCATCAGTTTACCAGACATTACCATAAAGTATCTATTTGATATAACAATTTAATATTTTTCCATGTTACTAAAGTGTTTGATGGTCTCTTAGTGTTATATTACTTGCCAGATAAGGACTTTTATCATTCATATTTTCATAGTGTTTAGTTATTGAACCAGGGCCACTGTTGTGTTAGACAAGTGGTCTACCATTTAACTACAGCTATAACTAAGAAAGGGACTTGAAAATGTTCAGTTTGATATAATAAACTGAATTGTATTCTCCTTTTGGTATAGTTAAAAGTTTCAAATTGAAAGTAACCGAAGTAATTCTCTCCAAAAATTCTGAGAGGAAAAAAAAACCTGAGCAATTAAAAAAAAGAGAGCCTCTACTAATGTAAATCTTTCATTTTTTCTCTTGATAATGTGTGAGAAAAATCATCATTAATCTTATAATATATAAAGATGTTGCCAGGTGAGGTGGCACATGTCTTTAATTCCAGCACTCCAGGGGCAGAAACAATGAGATAGATCTCTGTGAGTTCTACATAGCCTCATCTACATAGCACATTCCACATAGACCAACGAATGCTATACAAGACTCTGTCTCATACAAGAAAAATTGATTTAAATTTTCTTTTAAACTTTTCTCTATATTTATGTTATGTGTAGTTTTCTGAGGCAAATACAAACGTACAAAAGCGTAAGCGAGGAATCCAAAGTGAACCAGTTTTCCCAAGTTCTGGATAAGGAATACCTTTGTTACTGCTCTTGTGTATAGAAAAATAAATGCCTGTGATCCTTTCTGAAAAAAAATCTCGGATCATAATTTTCCTGATTTTTCAGGGATTCTCTTTATTATAGCATCAGAGCTACATTTTTCATCTTGTAAATTGTATACTACAAATAGGTACTGGTAATAGCTAAATAAATACATGGTGATAGACAATGAAGAAAAAAAAAGTGTTATAGGCCCTGAATAATATAGATAATTATATAAGAGTCTCAACCAGAAAAAAATACCAAGATTATTAATTATGAGGGTTTAAGCAAAAGTTCAGAAAAATTAAGTATTTAATTCATTCAAAATATTCTTAATAAAAATTGTAAATAATATGTAAGGTTACATAAAAACGGTTGAGAAATCAATGAAATTATAAGATAGATGAAATTTGCAGTTATTCAAGCGCTTAGTAATACAAAGTACAATTTTATGTAGTTAAATTGTCTCTGTTTCCAATAAGAAGAATTAGAAGCATAGAATAATCAAGTAATGTTTCCATGATTACATAGCTATCAAATTAAATAGCATATAATTAAACATATAGAGTTAATTTGTATATTAGCTATAGCATTCTATTTTAGCAATCAAATATAGTAAATAGAGCATTAATGTAATATATCATATATATAGGTTACAAAGTAAATATCACTATGGTTCCATCTTAATATTTTAAGAAATGGTATTTTCTCTGTTATTATAAGGTAATCGTAGCAGTTTCTAGAGTAAGGACTTGAATTTTTCAAGGATCACAATATTCAATATTTTCTATTACAATAATTATTTGAAATACTCTAAGCAGAAATACATTTTTTTACTACCACTTATATTCCTTAGTTTGTTTTTTTTTTCCTGTTGTTGCAGCTCAAACTCCAGTTAGCAGACAAACCTTGGCCTTTGATTAATGAAAAGAATACCTTGAGATGGAAAAGACAAAAGCACAAACAAGAACGTTCTGAGAATATGAGCAAATAACTTCAAAAAAGAACTACAAAGTTTCCTGAGCAATGTTTATTTTATGTTTATTATTCTTAGATATTCTCCACATTATATGTCCGAGCTTTTATTTTCTGTTGTGGCCACAAATATTTCAAAGTACCATGTAGCATTTGCCCCCATCCATATTACTTACATATGGTAGACTCTGGAATTAGGAAGAGGACACACTGTAATCCTCTCTAGACATACAAAAATAAATTTTATTGTTAAGTATTCAAAATATAGACATGTTTTTCAAGCAGAAATTCTTCCTTGTATTCTCAAGACAGTTTTACCTTTAAAATAATTTTAAGGCATATCTTATTTATGTCTTATATATTTGTGGTGACCATTCTAGATTTAAAAGAACACATAATGAATATCTGTTTCATTGTTAATCTTAATTGTTGTTGTTGCTACTGTCTTGTTAGTATGAGGCTCAAAATTAAAATAGTTAAGACTCATCATTATTGTTCAGTGTTTAACTTTCTATTTGTCTCATTCAAGTGAAGCTATCTATGGGGTCCTCCTGTAAGAAACAACCTATTGTATAGGACTTAACAAGATAACTGAAAAATAATCAAAATAAAGAAAAATTTATTTTCTTTTCAATTAGAAAGCAGAGCTGGGTTTCTAGGCATATTTGAATTAACACCTATTTGACTGTTGAATTTCAGGTACACTACATATTAGACAATCAAGCCATGTTAATTTGAAACACTTTTGTATAAGATGCAGAGAAGGAAGACACTCTGTGTGCTCTATTAGTCATTACTTAAATTTAAGTGTCATCTCCAGCTTTCCAAGTTTCCTAAATTTTTCCTTGCCTTACATTGTTTATACACATGTGCACACATACACCCCATGTTCTCTTTTATATCTTCCCTCAAGATAAAAATTACTTCCTTCATAAGCCTCATGTAAACAGTATGCATTGATTCCATCCTCAAGTTTCTAGTTATCAGTCATCCATGCATTTGGGGAACTACCAATAGTTTAGCATGCATAGAGTTCATGGTGTAAATGAGGTGGTGATAGTAACTCATCTGGGAAACAGATGTAAGACCCTTGTTTCCCATAATAGAAAAATAAGTCTTCTCTCAGAAAATGTATAATTATTAAGGATTTAAAGCAGGGTAATAATATGATCTGATTGAGCTGCAAAGAACTCCGTTGATTGGTGGTATGGGGATGGATTTTAGAGAAAGCTGAGAGTTAAGGGGACTGACTAGAAAGCTTGCTTCCCTGTATTATTCTAGACATTAACTCACATGTTCTTGAAATAAGGCAGAAGGCAGTGAATATGGAGAAGGGAAAATATACTTGGGATATTAAAAGCAACTTAAAATTTGTAAATAGTTAGATGCATGAGGAAACAAGGAAATACTTAAGACAACTCAGTTTTCTAATGTGAATGATATTGGTGGTATGACTGATCAAAAATGGAAAACATTTTGTGTGCCTGAGGAGATAGAATTACATTTGACTTAAGATTTAGATTTCAGAGTAACATCTAAAAATTATATACTTGACCCTGCAAGATTTGTAAGTGGTTCCAGGTGCCTACTGTCACTCCTCATGATCTAAGTTTGACCCCTGAGACTTACGTGGTGGAAGGAAAGAACCAACTCCCATATTTTTTTCTCTGACCTCTACACATGTACCAGTACACGTGTACACAAACACATACACACAAGTTATAAATAATTTTAAAAATGAAAGTAAAATTGTTGATGAAAGTGATGTTCCAAATTTATCTATCATAAGACCAGAATTTAAGTGCCCTCATGAAGAAATAAAACTAAGCATAACGATGTTAAGAATGTCTTGTTTTTAATGTGTTAAATTTCCAGAACCTTACATATTATTTTTTATATTATGTCAATGAAGAAAAAACAAGAAAGTAACAAACTACCTATTTACAATGAACACAAACATTCATTGATTTCTGAGCCTTTTCTGCATAATCATAGCTTATGTACAAATAAATTTTCTTTTTAATTCATTACATTCCATAGCAAATTTATATGAAGATGTTTCCTCTAGTTTTTAATGCCAAATCATACTCAGAATATAGATTTTTAAAAATTCAGTAAATTGTATAAAACAAGTTTTCAGAGTTACTCAACTTAGTCTCCTTGAAGATGGTATTCATTCTGTAAAATAAACCAACGAAGTTGTTAATATATAAGAAGGATATGGCATAAGGCTTTAACATCCTCTCCAAAGCTCCCCTGTAGTCCTTTTCTACTTGGTTTCCTGGATTCTGAGGTTGCCTCAAGTTATATATTCATATCCGAAGATTTGGAGCTAGGTGCACAGATAGGAGAAAACATTGAGTATTTGTATGTCTGGATCTAAGTTACCTCATTCAATATATTTTCTAGTTCCACCCATTAATCTGAAATTTTATTGTTACTTCCTGTTTTTACTACCAAATACCATTCCAAAGTGTATCTGTATTATATTTTCATGATCCATTTTCCATATGAAGGGCAACTAGGTTGATTACATTTATTCACTATTGTAATAGAGCAAAAGTGAACATTTGCTAAATAAGTATCTGGAATAGGTTGTCGACTCCTTTAGGCATTTGCCAAGAAGCAGTATAACTGGTTCATATGGGAGACTTATTTCTAGCTTTTGGATAATTATCACACAGATTTGCAGAGTGACTACCAGTATATAATCCTACCCGCAGTAAATGATGGCTTTCCTTTCCTTGTGTCCTATGCAGCATTTATTTTGTTGCCTTCAGTCATTCTGACTGAGGTAAGATACAATCTCAAAGCTGTTTTGATTTTCATTTCTCTAATTGCTAAGGATGATGTACATTTTTGAGATATTTCTTAGCCACTTTTGTTTGAGAACTGTTTACTTCCATAGCACATTTATTAAATATTTCGTTTGTTTTAGGAGTCAATTTTTGAGTTCTTTATATATATTTGATATTAATCTTCTATCATGTGTATAGCTGAAAGGTTCTCTTCTTTACTCTTGATTGTTTCCTAAGCTGTTCAGAAGGTTTTAAGTTTCATGAGGTCCTACTTGTCAGTTGTTGGTCCTGGATAAATGGAGTCCTTTTCAGAAATCTGTTTCTTCACCCGTATCTTATATGATAATTGGTTTTTTATTCTTAAAGTTTCAAGTGAACAGTGAGGTCTTTGATCCATTTTGAGTTAATTGTTAGTAAAGGTGATCATGCGAACATCCAGTTTTCATAATATCATTTGTTGATGAAGCTATCTTTTCTCCAGTGTATGATTTTGTTAGCTTTGTCAGATATATTAGATGGCTGTAGTGATGATTACTGAATTTTCTTCTATTGGTCTACATGCTTGATTTTTTGTGCTAGTACTGTACTGGTTTTTATTATAATGTAACATTGTGGTATATCTTAAAATCTGGAATGGTAATCCCTCCAGAACTGTTTATTTTATTTGTGATTGCTTTGGCAATCTGGGGTCTTAATTCCAAATGAATATTAGAATGTTATTTTTCTATTTCTGTGAAGAATTAGACAGGGACTTTTTTATTGAATTTCATTGAGTGAATAGCTTTTAGTGTAATAGTCATTTCCATAATGTTAATTCTACCATTTTGTGAGCATGGGACGTCTTTCCATTTCCTACTGTCTTTCTCAGATTTTCTTTAGAGATGTAAAGTTTTCATTATAAATATGCTTTTTTTAAATTTATTTGTTAGGTTTATTCCTATATATTTATTTTCCTGAGGATATTGTGAATGAGTGTTTGTCCATGATCTTTTTCTCAGTGTATTTGTCATTGGTGTATCAGAAAAGGTATTAATGTTTTAACTGTACTCTCATCTTGACAGTTTGTTGAAAGTGTTGCTTACTTCTAGATGCTTCCTGGATAAGTGTTTTAGGGTATCTTAAAGAATCATATCATGTCATCTGAAAATGGGGATGGTTTGACATCTCTTTGACTATTCATATTCCTTTAATTTCATTTTCTTTCCTCATTGCTCCAGCTAGTGCTTTGACCACTATATTGAAAAAGAATGTAGATAGTGGACATCCTTGTTTTCTTCCTGATTTCAATGGGATTACTTTGCGTTTTCTCCAGTTAGGATGATGTTGGCTGTGGGGTTCTCATGTATAAACATTTATGTTAAAGTATGTTCCTTCTAGTCTTGCAATATCTAGGACATTTATTATGATGAATAGTAGATTTTTTCAAAAGCTTTTTCTGCAACTATTGAGAAAACCATGTGGCAATCTTTTTATCTTTAGGACCATTTTTTGTGATTTATTACATTTAATGACTTATCATCTGCTTAATCATCCTGGCATGGTGAATATTTTTGATATATGCCTCTATTTTTTGCAAGTATTTTATTGAAGAATTTTAAAAATCTGTGTTAATCAGAATATTGGGCCTGTAGCTCTTCCTTTCTGTTGTGCCTTTGTCTGGTTATGGTATTAAAGGTATACTGTATTCATAGGAGTTTGGAAGTGTTGCTTCTGTTTCTGTATTTATTTTATTCTGTCATTTATTACATTCCAACTGCAGTTTCCCCTACTTCCTCTCCTCTTAGTCCTCTCCTCACCTTAACTCTCCCCAAGATCCACTCTTCCTCCGTTTCCCTTCAGAAAAGGCCAACTCTCCCAGGGATATCAACCAAACATGGGATATTAAATTGCAATAAGACTATACATATCCACTCTTATCAAGGCTGGGTAGGGGAACCCAATAGGATAGAAAGGGTCCCAAAGTGGGCAAGAGTCAAAGACAGCTCCTGTTCACACTGTTAGGAGTCCCACTGAAACATCAAGCTATACAACTTTAACATATATGCAGAGAACTAGGTCAAATCTATACAGGCTCCCTAATTGTCCATGCAGTCTCTGCAAACTCTAATAGCACTGGTTAGTTGATTCTGAGCCATTTTCTTGTGAAGTTCTTAAAACCTCCAGCTCTTAAAATCCTTCCTCCCATACTTCCACAGGATTCCCCGAGCTCTGCCTAATGTTTGGCTATGGATTTCTACATCTGTTCCCATCACTTGTTAGATAAAACCTCTCTAATGATTTTTTTTTTTTGGTTTTTTGAGACAGGGTTTCTCTGTGGTTTTGGAGCCTGTCCTGGGACTAGCTCCTGTAGACCAGGCTAGTCTCGAACTCACAGAGATCCTCCTGCCTCTGCCTCCCAAGTGCTGGGATTAAAGGCGTGCGCCACCACCGCCCGGCAAAGTGTAGTCCAGGCTGGCCTCGAACTCCAGATCCACCTGCCTCTACCTCCTTCAGCAAATCCTACCGGTCTGTGCCACCAGAACCGGCCTCTCTAATGATTATTATCCTAGGTGCCAGGCTACAAGTATAGTAGAGCATCATTGGAAATCAAATCATTGACATTTTCTTTCATTTTTTCAAGATGTGTTTGGTTCTATTCTAGGTTTCTGGGCTATCCAGCCTATGTATCCTGGCCATCTAGGCAGTGACAAGCATGGACTCCCTCTTGTGTCATAGGTCTCAAGTTGGACCAGTCATTGGTTGGCCCCTCCCACAAGTTCTCTGTCATCTTTACCCCAGCACATCTTGCAGGAAAGACAAATTGTAGGTCATTATGTGGCTGAGTTAGTGTTCTAATTCTTTCACTGGAAGCCTTGCCTGGTTAGAGAAGGTGACTGTTTCAGGCTCCATATCCCCTACTAGTAGAACTCTTTGCTAGAGTCAATATCATAAATTCCTGGGAATTTTCATTGTACTAGGTTTCTTCCTCACCCCCCAAGATACCCCCTGATTCCAGTTGTCTCTCCCAAAATTCTCTTCCTCCACCTTCCCACCTGTTCCCTTCTGTTCTCATCCACACCCTTTCCCAGGCCATCCATGAAATCTATTTCCACTAGCAAGGGAGATTTACACATTCCCCTCCCCATTGAGTCCTCTATGTTACCTAGCCTCTCTGGGCCTGAGGATTGTAGCATGTTTATCAGTTATTTCACAGCTAATATCCACCTATAAGTGAGTACATACCACTTTTTTCGGGGTATGGGTTACTTCGTTTGTTATTTTTTCTAATTCTATATATTTGCGTGCAAATTTCATCATGATACGTTTAAACAGTTGAGTTACACTCCACTGTGTAAAAGTCCCACATTTTCCTTATCCATTCTTTGCTTGAGGGATATCTAGGTTGTTTCCAGTTTGTGGCTATTATGAATAAAGCTGCTATAAAATTGTCCTTGGGGTATGTATGGGTGAGCATCCTATTGGTATAAGCCCAAGATTAGTATAACAGGGTCTTGAGGTATATTGATTCCCAATTTTCTGAGAAACTTTCATATTGATTTCCAAAGTGACTATGCAAGTTTGCACTCCCAATAGCAATAGAGGAGTGTTTCCCTTACTCCACGTACTCTCCAACATGAGCTGTTGCTTGTTTTTATCTTACCACCTGACAGGTATAAGATAGAATCTCAGAGTCATTTTGATTTGCATTTTCCTAATGGATAATGATGGTGAACATTTCTGTGTTTCTTAGCCATTTGATACTACTCTTTTGAGATCTGTACCCCATTTTTAATTGGATTAATTTCTTTGCTACTATCTAGTTTCTTGAGTTATTTATATATTTTAGAGATCAGCCTTCTGTCAGATGTAGGTTTGGTGAAGTTTTTTCCTTTTCTATAAGCAGTAATTTGGTATTATTAACAGTGTCCTTTGCCTTAAAAAGGCTTTTCAGTTTCAGGAGGTCCCACTTATTAATTGTAAATCTTAGTGTTTGTATTACTGGTGTTCTGTTGAAAAAGTTGGCTCTTTTGCCAATGTGTTCAAGACTATTTTCTACTTTTCTATCATGTTTGATATATCTTGTTTTATGTTGAGGTCTTTGATCCACTTGGACTTGAGTTTTGTGCAGGGTGATAGATATGGATCTATTTGCATTCTTTTATATGCCAACATACATTTAGACCAGCAGTATTTGTTAATGATTCTTTATTTTTTCAAATGTGTATTTCTGGCTTCTTTCTCAAAAATCAGGTATCCATAGGTGTGTGGATTTCTGTCTGGGTCTTCAATTTTATTCCATTGATCAACTGGTCTGTTTTATGTCAATACCATACAGTTTATATTACTATAGCTCTGTGGTAGAGCTTAAAATTAGGGATAAAGTTACTTCTAGAACTTCCTTTCTTGTTTCAGGTATCCTAGGGTTTTTTTTTTCCATAGCCCATTAAATATTATTCTTTCAGGGTTTGTAAAAACTTGAGTTGGGATTTTGATGGCAATTGCATGGAATCTGTAGGTTGCTTTTGTTAAAATAGCTATTTTTTTTGTTTGTTTTTTGAGACAGGGTTTCTCTGTAGCTTTGGAACCTGTCCTAGAACTAGCTTTTGTAGGCTGGTCTCGTACTCACAGAGATCCACCTGTCTCTGCCTCCAAGTGCTTGGATTAAAGGTGTGCGCCACCACTACCTGGCAAAATGGCCATTTTTACTATGTTAATCCTACTGATCTATGAGCATGGGAAATTTTTCCATCTTCTGATATCTTACTCAGTTTTCTTCTTCATAGACTTGAAATTCTTGTCATATAGGTCTTTTACTTGCTTTGTTTGAGTTACACCAAGATATTTTATATTAATTGTGGCTATTGTGAAAGATATTGTTTTCCTATTTCTTTCTCAGTCTATTTATCATGTTTATAGGAGGGTTACAGTTTTTTTTTAGTTAATTTTATATCCAGATACTTTACTAAAAGTATTTATCAGCTGTAGGAGTTCCCTGGTAGGATTTTTGGCATCATATATGTATACTATCATATCATGTGCAAATAACAATAAATTGACTTCCTTTCCAATTTGTATCCCTTCATCTCCTTTGTCTTAGAGCTCCAACTAGAACTTCACGTCCTATATATTGAAAAGATATGGAGAGAGTGGACAACCTTGCCTTGTTCCTGATATTAGTTTAATTGCTTTCTGTTTCACTTCATTTAATTTTATGTTGGCTATTGGCTTGCTGTATAATGCCATTGGTTATTATTACTCATTGACTCTGAGGACACATTACCAAACTACCAAATAATCATACAGAGACTTATTTTTTTTTTCTGAATATCAGGCCTTGCCTTGGCTTTGGCTTATTTCTAGTCATTTTTTTTTTATTTTTCTACCTTTTGCCTCTGGGCTTTTAGCTGTCTCTATTTCTTTCCTTTCCTTCTTATTCCATGTTTGGTTGTGTGGCTGTGTAACTGGCCCTAGTATCTTCCTCCCCCTCCTTTTTTCTCTATTTATTCTCTCTTCCTGGCAGCTCATCTTATCCCTCTCCTGCCTAGTCATTGGCCACTAAGCCCCCTTTTAGACTAATCAGATGTTTTGAGTAGGCAAAGTAACACATCTTAAATTAATATTCCAGAAGAGTATGTTGCCTTTCTTATATTTAGGTATGTCCTTTGTATCCCTGATATCTCTAAAGCTTTTATCATAAAAGGGTGTTGTATTTTGTCAAAGACTATTTTAGCATCTAATGGAATGATCACACTTTTTGTAAATTTCAGTTTGTTTATTTGGTAGATTGTATTGGCAGATTTTAATATGTTGGACCTGCATTTCTTTCTGGAATGAAACCTACTTGATCATGATGGATGATCTTTTTAATGTGGTTTTAGATTCAGTTTGTGAGTATTTTATTGAATATTTTTGCATCAATGTTTATGGGGCATATTGGTTTGTAATTCTCATTTTTGTTGAGTCTTTGTCAGGTTTGGGTATTAGGATGACTGTAGTCTTGTAAAATGAATTCAACAATGTTCTGTCTGTTGCTATTTTGTAAAATAATTTGAGAAGTATTGGAAATGACTCTTCTTCAAAACTCTCCTAGAATTTATTACTAAAATCGTCTGGTCCTCTGTATTTATTTGTTTGTTTGTTTGTTTGTTTATTGGGAGACTTCAATTACATCTATTTTTTTAGGGATTATATGTCTATTTAAATTTTTTATCAGATCCTGATTTAACTTTGGTAGGTGGTATCAAGAAATTTGTCCATTTCTTTTAGATTTTCCAATTTTGTGGAGTTCGGGTCTATGAAGTATGACCTAATGATACTTTGGATTCTTTGGTATTTGTTGTTATGCATCCCATTTTTGATTCTGATTTTTTTAATTTGAATATTTTCTTTGTGTCTTTTTGTTAGTTTGGGTAGGGTCTATCTTGTGGATTTTCTCAACCCGTTGTTTCACTATTTGTATTGGTATTGTTCTAATTGATTCTTTTTTATTGGTTTCAGCCCTGAATTTGATTATTTCCTGCTCTCTACTCCTCTTGGGTCTGTTTGCCTTTTTTGTTCTAGAGCATACAGCTGTGCTGTTAAGTTACTAGTATGACATTTCTCCAAATTCCTTATGAAGGCACTTAGCACTCTGAAAATTCCTCTTAGCACTGTTCTCATTGTGTCCCATAAATTTGACTATATTGTGATTTCATTTTCATTGAGTTTTAGGAAGTCTTTAATTTCTTTCTTCATTTCCTTCTTGATCCAGGGGTGATTAATTTGAGCATTATTTAGTTACCATGAGTTTGTAGACTTTCTAGTGTTTCTATTGTTGAAATCCAGCTTTAATCAGAGGTGGTCTGATATAAGATGGGTTTTTATTTCATTTTCCTTGTATCTGTTGAGACTTGCTTTGTGACCAAGTATGTGGTCAGTTTTGTAGGTGTTTTGGTGGGCTTAAAAGATGTGTATTCTTTTGGGTTTGGGTGAAATGTTCTGTAGATATCTGATAAGTCCATTTGAGGCATAACATCTGTTAGCTCCATTATTTTTCTATTTAGTTTCTGTCTGGATGATCTGTACATTGGTCAGAGTAGACTGTTGAAGTCTCTCTCTATTAATGTGTGAAATCAATGTGTATTTTAAGGTTTAGTGATGTTTCTTTTACAAATGTGAGTACCCTTGCATTTGGGGCTTAGATGTTGAGAATTGAAAAAACATCTTCGTTTTTTTTTTTCTTTTAATAAGTACAAAGTATCCTTTCCTACTTCTTTTAATTTTGATTAAAAGTATATTTTGTTAGATATTAGAATCATTACACCAGCTTGCTTCTTGGGTCCATTTATTTGCAATAACTTCTTCTAACCCTATACCCTGAGGTAAGGTCTATTTTTGATGGTGAGGTGTGTTTGTTATATGCAGAAGGATGGATCCTGCTTGCACATCCATTCTGTTAGTCTGTGTCTTTTTATTGGGATATTGAGTCCATTGCTGTTGAAGGATATCAATGTCTAGTGATTATTGAGTCATGTTATGTTTTATGTTGGTAGTGGTTCCTTGTGTGTGTATATTTCCTTTTTATTTTGCTGGCATGAGATTATTTTATGTGTTTTCATGAGTGTAATTAACCTTAGGTTGGAGTTTTCTATCTAGTACCTTTAGTAGGGCTGAACTTGTATATAGGTGTTTAAATTTGAGTTTGTCCTGGAACATCTTGATTTCTCCATCTAAGGTGAATGAAAGTTTTGCTGTATATAGTAGTCTGTGCTGGCATCTGTGATCTCTTAGAGTATACAAGACATCTGTCCAGGCCCTTCTGGCTTTTAGTGTTACCTTTGAGAAGTTGGTTGTAATTCTAATAAGTCTGCCTTTATATGTTACTTGGCCTTTTCCCCTTGCAGATTTTGGTATTCTTTCCTTGTCTTGTGTGTTTAGTGTTTTGATTATTATGTAGCACAGAGACTTTTTTGGTTCAGTCTATTTGGTGTTGTGTAAGTTTGTTCTACCTTGTACGCATCTCCTCCAGGTTAGGAAAGTTTTCTTTTATGATTTTGTTGAAGATATTTTCTGGGCCTTTGACCTGTGAATCTTCTTCTAGTCCTATTACTTTTAGGCTTGATCTTTTCAAAGTGTCCCAAATTTCCTAGATGTTTTATGGCAGGAAGTTTTAACATTATCTTTGATCGCAGTATCAATTTCTTTTATCATATCTTCTTCACCCAAGATTCTTGCTTTAATCTTTTGTTGATGATGTTTACATATGTGGTTCCTGTATTGATATTTAGATTTTCCATTTCCATAATTTTCTCAGTTTGTGTTATTTTATTGCTTTTATTTCCACTTCCATGTCTTGAAAGTTTTATTTTCTTAAACTTTTTTCTTGGCTTTGTTTAAGAGATTTATTCATTTTCTCCAATTGTTTGTTCGTATTTTCTGGAATTTCCTTAAGGGATTTATTCATTTCCTCGTTCATGACCTCAGTCATCTTCATAAACTTACTTTTAAGGTCTTTTATCTTGTGTATCTGTTTTGTTGGAATAGTAGAGGTATTTTGTAGTAGGATAGCTAGGTTCTAATGGTAAGATACTGCTTTGGCTGTTGTTTTTTGTGTTCTTTTGCTAGCCTCTAACTGAAATGATCTGACAAGAGCGAGAAGAGAACACAAGATGCAAACAAACCCACTTAGGAGTTTATTAGGGGGGAAAGTGCACACAGGCCCCTGGGAATGGTGTACAGAGAGAGAGCAAAGATAACATGTCCAGCTTTTAAAGGCTGCCTAGCACATGCACACAGGGGGTTTGCTTGAGTATGTCACGCTGATGACGGGTGACCCATGCATGCCAGCAAGTTTTTTAGTTGAATCACAGGTGGAGGTAACCACGCATGTGTGCACGCGGGTCATGCGGGACCCTTTGTTCCCAAGGGTCTGCCCACATATGTCTGCCTTTAGGACCCAGAAGTGCAGCCTTATGGGTGGCTGAATAACTAAACATCAAAGTTTGGGATAATTAAAGGACTAGGTACTGATTTCTGAGTTGATATTTTTTGGTTGGGTGTTTGGTTCCTTGATTTCTCTTTCCTCTCTAGTCTATAGACTGTGTGGCCTGGGCTTCCCCTGTTTGATTTATGGTAGACTGGGAAGTCTCCACCCAAATTAGAGGCTCGGGTAAGGCAACAAGGAGGGCACAGGTCTTTGTAATAGGTGGGGATGCCAAGATTGTGAGAGTATGGGTAGTTCTTTGGGCAGGCAGTGTACCTGGACTTCTCCTATTTTACTTGGTCTCTGGTAGAGTGAGAAACCTCAGCCCCAGTTGTAGGCTGGGGTGAAGCAACTAGGAGGGTGTGGGACTGGGGTATGGTGGTGGGACACCAGCATAGGGAGATGGTGGTGGAATTTGATAAACAGGCAGACTACCTGGACTTCTCCCAGTCTGTGTGGTATCTGGTAGAACAAGGAGTCTATACCCCAGTTGCTGTGTGGGCTTTTTCATGGACAGGCTGGTCTCTAACAGAGTAGAGGAGTCTCTGCCCCAGGTAAAGCTTGGAATATGGCAACTAGGATGTTGGGAGACTGGGAATAGAGTGGGCAGAGGCCAAGAAAGTGGATCAGTTTGGTGGGCAAGCAGTTTACCTGGACTTCTACCAGTCTGCTTAGTCTCTGATAGAACAGGGATTCTCTGCCCCTGTTGGAGTCTGGGGCACAAGTAAAAGAACAGGGGACTTGGAGTAGAGTGGGGGTATGTGGAGATAGAGAATGTGGAAATTTTGAGCAGAGGGCAGCCTACTTGAACTTCTCCCAGTCTTCAAGGTCTCTAGTGAAAGTTTAGTCTCCACCCCAGGCTGGACTCTGGTTTTTTGTTTGATCTGTTCATCATTCAGTATGAGTTATTTAATCTCCATGAGTTTGTACAATCACTAGAGATTGGTTTACTATCAATTTTAAGTTTTATGACATTGTGGATAGATATGATATGGGGACTTATTTCAATTTTGATAGGTTTGTTAAGATGTTTTTCTTTCCCAGGTAGTGCTGTATTTTAGAGAAACTAACATTGAGTATAATGTATATTCCTTGGTGTTGGATGAAAAATTCTGTTGATATCTATTAAGTCAATTCTGATGTTTCTCTTTGTCTAGATGATCTATTAGAGAAAGTGTGGTATTGAATTACTTCCTATTAATTGATGACGGTCAGTATATGTCTTTATTACTAGTAGTGTTTTTTTTTTCATGAAATTAGGTGCACTGAAGTTTGTCGCATGTATGTTTGGAATTGTGTCTTCTTGGATGACTGTTTCTTGGTTACAATAACATGTCCTCTTTATTATTTCTGACTAGTTTTGGTTTGAAGTCTGTTTTTGATAGATATAAATATAAAATTATTCTTAATTTTTGTTTTGAACTGATTAGTGTAGTTTTTCCATCTTTTCACTTTAAGATGGTAACTACTTTGAAGGAGAGTTTTTTGTAAATAACAAAGAAGTGAATGTGTTTCTTAATCCATTCAGCTAGACTGTATCATTTGATTGGATGATTGAGGCCAATAATATTTAGAGATATTACTGAAGGTTGTATCTGTGTTGATTGAAGCCATTTAGTTGGTTTGGGGTTTTGTTTTGTTTATTTTGAGGGGGTCTCCTGTTTATGATGTCAGTAGTACTTTGTGTGTCAGTAATTAATTATAACTATTTGTTTCCTTTCTATAGTCTCTTGATCATTTGGCTATGCTTATTATTCACTTCAATGTGAAGTATTGCTTGTTGAATCCTGTTTAGGATTTCTCTGCTATGTATACCCTCATTTAGCCTGTTTCAATCATGATCTTTTTTTCCTCCTACCACTGTGGCAAATTGCTATTTTACATTTTTTTTAAAAAAAGGAAACAATATTTTTTTTCATTTTACCTACCAATCCCAGTTCCCACTTACACCCCTCCTCCTATTCCCTTCACCTAAACCACACCCACCCCACATTGGCTCCTCAGAGAGGGTAAGACACATTGCTTTGGGGAAAGTCCAAGGCCCTCTCTACTATATCTAGGCTGAGCAAGGTATCCATCCAAAGAGAATAGATTCCCAAAAAGCCAATACAAGCAGTCAAGATAACTCCTAGTGCCACTGCCAGTGGCCCCACAGCCTGCACCAGCCATACAACTGTAACCCACATTCAGAGGGACTAGTTTGGACCTATGCTGTTTCCTTATCTGTCCAGATGGAGTTGGTGAGCTCCCATTAGCTCAGGTAAACTGTTTCAGTGGGTGTACCCATCATGGTTTTGACCTCTTTGCTCATAATCTCACTCTTTCCACTCTTCAACTGGACTTTGTGGTCTTAACTCGGTGTTCCAATGTGGGTCTCTGCCTCCGTTTTCATCAGTTGCTGAATGAAGGTTCTGTGGTGATATTTAAGATATTCATCGGTCTGACTATAGGGCAAGGCCAGTTTGGGCCCCCTCTCTTCTATTGCTTAGGGTCCTAGCTTGGGTCATCCTTGTGAATTTCTGGGAAATTCTTTAGTGTCAGGTTTCTTGCGAGCACCATAATGGCTTTCTCAATCAAGATATCTCTTTCATTGCTCTCATCTCTGCCCTCCCTTCATCTTGACACTCCTATTGCCTCAAGTTCTCCTCTCCCTCCCTTTCTCCCATTGTCTTCCATTTCTTTCCTTGCTATTCCCACCACCCCCATGTTCCCAGTGTTACCAAGCAATCTTAGCTGTTTACCCTTTCCAGGTAGATCTATGTATGTTTATCTTAGGGCTCACCTTATTAGCTTCTCTAGGATCATGAGCTGTAGGCTCAATATACTTTGCTTTACATCTAGTATCCACTTATGAGTGAGCACATACCATGATCATCTTTCTGGGTCTGGGTTACCTCACTCAGGATTTTTTTTCCAGTTCTATCCATTTGCATGCAGATTTCAAGATGTCATTGTTGTTTACCACTGAGTGGTACTCTATTGTATAAATGTGCCACATTTATTACTTTAACCATTCTTCAGTTGAGGGCCATCTAGGTTGTTTCCAGGTTCTGGCTTTTACAAATAATGTTGCTATGAACATAGTTGAACAAGTGTCCTTGTAGTTTGATTGAGCATCTTTTTGGTATATGCCCAAGAGTGGTATAGCTAGGTTCTGAAGTAGTTTGATTCCCAATTTTCTGAGAAACAGCCATACTGATTTCCCGAGTGCTTATACAAGTTTGCATTCCCACTAGCAATGGAAGAGTGTTCCCCTTACTCTGCATCCTCTCCAACACTGTTGTAAGAGGCTGCTAGTTAAGCCATCCTGGTCAGAAAAAGGATTACAGTTATACAATAAAGACAAATTCAGATGAACAGACCTCTAACTAGGTCACATTGTTGGATAAATGTACATAGGCTTGGGAAAGAGAAGAAGAAGAATACAGACAGTTATGAAAAAACCCAATTCTTTAAAGAGACAGATTACAAACAGTCATAGATTAAAGGAGAAGTCAAGTAGCCCCACCAGAGACAGACACCAGAACTTTACCCAGGAAGCCACATCCTTGTGGTGATACACAGATTAATGGAGATGGGTTAATTTAAGATATGAGTTAGCCAGAAGTATGGTTAAGCTATTGGCCAAACAGTATTTCAAATAATATGTTTTCTGTGTGGCTATTTTGGGTCTGAGCTGCTGGGCAGTCGCGAAATGAACTAGCAGCCTCTTGCAACAAATTTGCGCTACAATGTGTGCCAGTTAATTCCACATAAAACCTGAGAAAGCATAAAAAGTAATTTTAGACACAAAAGAACAGAGTTTATCATGACTTCTTGATAGCCAGAATTTTGCTGGTGACATGCCACAGCTTCTTTAAAAGAGGTCTTCCAGATTCAGTGGTAGCAGAGCTCATGGTTTTGAAACAGCAGCTTTCTGGGCCATGCTGCCAGCAAGAACTCTGCACTTTCAGGAGGCTAAGCATTTAAATGGGGTTTTTGAGCAGCATTCTGCAAGTTACTTGGTGACAACATGGGTCAACTGGTTTTCAGTGTTGAGATGGTGAGGACGGTCCCCAGCCAACAGTCTCAGAGGCAGTGAATGGATTTCGGCCATGCTGGACTAAGCAGGGCAAGCAGGCAGGGCCATATTTGCCCTAACAATGCCACCACTTAGGTTTTAAAGAAGCATTTAGCATTTTAAGAAGGTATCCTGGTCATAAAAGGATACATGATAAAGATGGGAAAGACCTCTAAATGGGTCACAGTATTGGAAAAATGTATGTAGGCTTATGAGAGAAAAGAAAAATAATATAGACAGTTATAAAAAGAAATAAATGGTTTGTATATAAAGAGACAGAATACAGACAGTCATAGATTAAAGAAGCCATGTAGCCCCGCTGGAGGGAGATGCCAGAACTTTAACCAGTAAGCCAAAGCTTCGTGGCAAGATACATCTTAATGGAGTTGGGTTAATTTAAGATATGAGTTAGCCAGAAATATTCTTAAGCTACTGGCCAATCATTATTGCAAATAATATGATTTCTGTGTGATTATTTTGGTGCTGAGGAGCTGGGAACAAATAAGCAACCTCTTACTACACCGCACAAGCTCTTATTTTCATCTTAGCCATTCTGACTGGTGTAAGATAGTATCTCAGATGTTGTTTTGATTTGCATTTCCCTGATGGCTAATGATATTGAACATTTTTTAAGGGTCTTTTGGTCATTTGAGATTTTTTTGTTGAGAATTCTCTGTTTCATCCTGTACTCCATTTATAATTGGGTTATTTGGAAGTTTGAGGTCTAATTTCTTGAGTTCTTTATGTATTTTGGAGATCAGCCCTCTGTCTGATGTGTAGTTGGAGATCTTTTTCCACTCAGTAGACTGCCTTTTTGTTTGATTGACGATGTCTTTGCTTTACAGAAGCTTCTCAATTTTAGGAGATCCCATTTATTTACTGTTGCTCCCAGTGTCTGTGCTACTAGTGTTATATTTAGGAACTGGTCTCCTGTGCCCATGCATTGATGGTTGCTTCCCACTTTTTCTTCTATCAGGTTCAATGTGGTCAGATTTATATTGAGGCCTTTAATCTATTTTGACTTGAGTTTTGTGCATGGGGATGGATATGGATCTATTTGCATTCTTCAGGTTGAGATCCAGTTATGGCAGCACCATTTGTTGAAGATGCTTTATTTTTCCATTGTAAATTTTTAGCTTCTTTGTCAAAAATCAGGTGTTCATAGGTGTGTGGATCAATATCTGTGCCTTTGATTCGATTCCATTGGTCAAGCTCTCTGTTTTTATGCCAATACCAAGCTGTTTTTATTACTGTAGCTCCCTAAAAAAGTTTGATGTCAGGGATGGTGATGTCTCCAGAAGTTCCTTTTATTGTACAGAATTGTTTTGACGATACTGAGTTTTTTGTTTTTCCATATGAAGTTGAATATTGCTCTTTCAAGGTCTGAAGAATTTTGTTGGGATTTTAGTGAGGATTGCATTGAATCTATAGATTGCATTTGGTATGATTGCCATTTTTATTTTGTTGACCCTACCTATCCAAGAACATTGGAGATCTTTTCATTTTCTGGTATCTTCTTCAGTTTCTTTCTTCAAAAACTTGTTTTTTGTTGTTGTTGTTGATCAGATATTTCATTTCTTTGGTTTTGGTTACCCCAAAGATATTTTATGTTACTTGTGGCTATTGTGAAGGGTGATGTTTCCTGTTTTCTTTTTCAGCTTGTTTTTTTTAAATTTATTTATTTATTAAAGATTTCTGCCTCCTCCCTGCCACCGCCTCACATTTCCCTCCCCCTCCTCCGATCAAGTCCCCCTCCCTCGTGTGTAGGATCACGAATTATAGGCTCAATGTCCTTTATTTATGGCTAGAAACCAAATATGAGTTAATACATCCCAGGTTTCTCTTTTGGGGTCTGGTTTACCTCACTCAGGATAGTGTTTTCTATTGCTGTCCATTTGTATGCAAAATTCAAAAAGTCCTTGTTTTTTACTGCTGAGTAGTACTATAATATGTATATATTCCTACTCTAATATGTATATATTCCATACTTTCTTCTACCATTCTTCCATTGAAGGGGATCTCGGTGGTTTCCAGGTTCTGGCTATTACAAACAATGCTGCTATGAACATAGTTGAGCATATACTTTTGTTGTATGATAGGGCATGTCTTGGGTATATTCCCAAGAGTGGTATTGCTGGGTCCAGGGGTAGGTTGATCCCGAATTTCCTGAGAAACCGCCACACTGCTTTCCAAAGTGGTTGCACAAGTTTGCATTCCCACCAGCAATGGATGAGTGTACCCCTTACTCCACAACCTCTCCAGCAAAGGCTATCATTGGTGTTTTTGATTTTAGCCATTCTGACAGGTGTAACATGGTATCTTAAAGTTGTCTTGATTGGCAGTTCCCTGATTGCTAAGGAAGTTGAGCTGACCTTAAGTGTCTTTTGGCCATTTGAAGTTCTCCTGTTGAGAATTCTCTGTTCAGCTCAGTGCCCCCATTTTATAATTGGGTTGATTAGCCTTTTATGGTCTAGTTTCTTGAGTTCTTTATATATTTTCGAGATAAGACCTTTGTCAGTTGCGGGGTTGGTGAAGATCTTCTCCCCGTCAGTGGGTTGCCTTTTTGTCTTAGTGACAGTGTTCTTTGCGTTACAGAGGCTTCTCAGTCTCAGGAGGTCCCATTTATCCAATGATGCCCTTAGTGTCTGTGCTGCTGGGATAATACATAGGAAGTGGTCTCTTGTGCCCATGTGTTGTAGAGTACTTACCACTTTCTCTTATATCAAGTTCAGTGTGTTCAGACTGATATTGAACTCTTTAATCCATTTGGACTTGAGTTTTGTGCATGGTGATAGATATGGATCTATTTTCATTCTTCTACAGATTGAAATCCAGTTTTGCCAGCACAATTTGTTGAAGATGCTTTCTTTTTTCCATTGTATACTTTTAGTTCCTTTATCGAAAATCAGGTGTTTATAGGTTTGTGGGTTAAAGTCAGGGTCTTCTATTCAATTCCATTGGTCGACTTCTCTGTTTTTATGCCAATACCAAGCTGTTTTCAATACTGTAGCTCTGTAATAGAGGTTGAAGTCAGGGATGGTAATGCCTCCAGATGTTCCTTTATTGTATAAGATTGTTTTGGCTATCCTGCGGTTTTTGTTTTTCCATATAAAGTTGATTATTGCCTTCTCCAGATCTGTGAAGAATTTTGATGGGATTTTGATGGGGATTGCATTGAAATCTATAGATTGCTTTGGTAGAATTGCCATTTTTACTATGTTGATCCTCCCAATCCAAGAACACGGGAGATCCTTCCATTTTCTTGTGTCCTCTTCAATTTCTTTCTTCAAAGACTTAAAGTTCTTGTCAAATAGATCTTTCACTTCCTTGGTCAGAGTTACCCCCAGATATTTTATGCTTTTTGTGGCTATCATGAAAGGTGATGCTTCTCTGATTTCCCTCTCTGGTTCCTTATCCTTAGTGTATAGGAAGGCAACTGAATTTTTGGAGTTGATCTTGTATCCTGCCACATTACCAAAGGTGTTTATCACCTGTAGGAGTTCTTTGGTAGAGTTTTTGGGGTAGTTTATGTTTACTATCATATCATTGGCAAATAACAAAAGTTTAACTTCTTCCTTTCCAATTGGAATCCCCTTGATCCCCTTATGTTGTCTTATTGCTATTGCTAGAACTTCAAGTACTACATTGAAATGGTATGGAGAGAGTTGACATCCTTGTTGTGTTCCTGATTTTAGTGGGATGGCTTTGAATTTTTCTCCGTTTAATTTAATGTTAGCTGTCGGCTTGCTATAAATAGCTTTTATTATATTTAGGTATGACCCTTGTATCCCTAATCTCTTCAAGACCTTTATCATAAAGGGATGTTGAATTTTGTCAAATGCTTTTTCAGCATCTAATTAAATGATCCTATGGTTTTTTTTTCTTTCAGTTTATTTATATGATGGATTACATTGATAGATTTGCGTATGTTTAACCAGCCCTGCATCTCTGGGATGAAGCCTACTTGATCATAATGGATAATTTTTCTAATGTGTTCTTGGATTCAGTTTGCCATTATTTTGTTGAGGATTTTTGCGTCGATGTTCATGAATGAGATTGGCCTGTAATTCTCTTTCTTGGTTGGGTTTTTGTGTGGTTTTGGTATCAGGGTAACTGAAGCTTCATAAAAGGAATTTGGCAATGACTCTCTTTCTATTTTGTGAAATACCTTAAGGAGTATAGGTATTAGGTCTTCCTGGAAGTTCTGGTAGAATTCTGCATTGAAACCATCTGGTCCTGGGCTTTTTTGGGAAGGGAGATTTTTGATAACAGTGTCTAATTCTTCACAACTAACAAATCTATTTAGATTGTTCGCCTGGTCTTGGTTTAGCTTTGGTATATGGAACTTATGTAAAAAAATGTCCATTTCTTTTGCATTTTCCAGTTTTTTGGTTTACAGGCTTTGTTGTAAGATCTAATGATTCTCTGAATTTCCTTTGTGTCTGTGGTTATGTCCCCCTTTTCATTTCTGATCTTATTTATTTGTGTGTTCTCTCTCTGTCGTTTAATTAGTTTGGATAGGGGTTTGTTGATCTTGTTTATTTTCTCCAAGAACCAACTTTTTGTTTCATTGATTCTTTGGATTGTTTTCTGTGTTTCTATTTTGTTGATTTCTGCCCTCAGTTTGATTATTTCCAGTCTTCTACTCCTCCTGAGCGCATCTGCTTCTTTTTTTTCTAGAGCTTTCAGGTGGGGTATTAAGTCTCCAGTGTGTGCTTTCTCCATTTTCTTTAAGTGAGCACTTAGTGCTGTAAACTTTCCTCTTAGCACTGCTTTCATCGTATCCCATAGGTTTGAGTATGTTGTCTCTTTATTTTTATTAATTTCAAGGAAGACTCTAATTTTTTTCTTAATTTCTTCCTTGACTCAGGTTTGGTTGTGTAGTTGACTGTTCAGTTTCCATGACTTTGTTGGCTTTCTGGGGGTAGCATTGTTGTTGCCTTCTAACTTTAATCCGTGGTGATCTGATAAGACACAGGTGGACACTGATATTTTTTGTATCTGTGGAGGTTTCCTTTGTTTCCAAGTATGTGGTCAATTTTCGAGAAGGTTCCATGAGCTGCAGAGAAGAAGGTATATTCTTTCCTATTTGGGTGGAGTGTTCTATAGATGTCTGTTAAGTCCATTTGCTTCATTACCTCCAACAATTCTCTTACTTCTTTATTAGGTTTCTCTCTGATTGACCTGTCCATTGGTAAGAGAGGTGTGTTGAAGTCTCCTACGACTAGTGTGTGTGGTTTGATGTCTGCCTTGAGTTTTAGTAATGTTTCTTTTACATAAGTGGGTGCTTTTATATTAGCGGCGTAGATATTCAGAATTGAGACTTCATCCTGATGAATGGTTCCTGTTATGAGTATAAAGTGTCCATCTTGATCTCTTCTGATTGATTTAATTTGAAGTCAGTTTTGTTAGAAATTAGTATTGTCACAACTGCTTTTTTCTTAGGACCATTTGCTTGAAAAACCTTTTCCCAACCCTTTACTCTGAGTAGTTGCCTGTATTTGTGGTTGAGATGTTTTTCTTGCAAACAGCAGAATGTTGGATCCTGTTTTCGTATCCAGTCTCTTAGCCTGTGCCTTTTCATAGGTGAATTGAGGCCATTAATATTAAGTGATATTAATGACCAGTGGTTGTTTACTCCGGTTATTCTTACTGTTTTGGGTAGTAGAGTTTGTGTGTCTCCCTTCTTTGGGTTTTGCTAGTGAAGGGTCACTAGATGCCTGAGTTATTGTAGGCAGTGTTGGCAATGTTGGATTCCTTGGGTTGTGATTTTCCTTCTATTACTTTGTGTAGGGCTGGATTTGTGACTATGTATTGCTTAAATTTGTTCTTATCCTGGAATGTTTTGTTTTCTCCATTGATAGTGAACGATAGCTTGGCTCGGTACAGTAGTTGGGTTTGCATCCATGGTCTCTTAGTTTCTGCAGTACCTCTATCCACGACCTTCTGGCTTTCATGGTTTCCATAGAGAAGTCATGTGTAAGTCTGATCGGTTTAGCTTTATAAGTTACTTGCCCTTTTTCCTTTGCAGCACTTAATATTTTTTCTTTAATCTGTATATTTTGTGTTTTGATTATTATATGGCGAGGGGATGTTTTTTTTTTTGGTCCAGTCTGGTGTTTTGTATGCTTCTTGAATATTCAAAGGAATATCTTTCTTTATGTTGGGAAAGTTTTCTTCCATAATTTTGTTTAAAAATATTTTCTGGGCCTTTGAGCTGTGATTCTTCTCTTCTTCTATCCCTATTATTCTTAGGTTTGGTCTTTTTATTGTGTCCCATATTTCCTGAATGTTTTGTGATGAGAATTTGTTGGCTTTGCTGTTTTCTTTGATCAGTGCATTTATTTTCTCTATAGTGTCCTCAGAATCTGAGATTCTTCAATCTCTTGTATTCTATTGATTGTGCTTGTTTCTGTAGTCTCTGCTCGTTGACCTAGATTTTCCATATCCAGCTGGTCCTCAGTTTGTGTTTTCTTCCTTGCTTCCATTTCAGTTTTCAATTCTTGAACTGTTTCCATTACCTGTTTGATCGTTTTTTTTCTTGTTTTCCCAGGGTATCATTTACGTATTTACTCATTTCTTCAAACTTTTTGTTATACTTCTCATCCATTTCTATAAGTGCGTTTTTTACATGTTTTGTAAGGGACTCTGTTGCTTTCAAAAAGTCAATTTTTTCCTCTTCTTCTATGTTAGGGTGTTCAAATCCGGTGTCTCCACTGCGTCGGCCTGTGCGCCGGTGTCTCTTCAGCGTCAGCCTGCGGGCTGGTGTCTCTGCCGCTTGGGCCTGCGCAGGTGTCTCTCTTTTTCAGCTTCTCTATCATTTGTAAATTGGAGGGCTACTGGTTTTTTTTAGTTGTTATAGTATCCTGCCACGTTACTGAAGGTATTTATCAGCTGTAAATGTTCCCTAGTAGAGTTTTTGAGTCATTTATGTATACTACCGTATCATCTGCCAATAACAAATTTTGACTTCTTCTTTTCTAATTTGAATCCTCTCTACTCCTTTCTGTCAACCAGTTGCTAACCTCACCTCTCTGAACCCAGATTAATTTTATTTAATTCATGTAAATGAAACATATTTTTTAATCTATTCATTTATTAAAGATTTCTGTCTCTTCCCCACCACCGTCTCCCATTTCCCAAGAAACTAGACCGTAAAAGGCTAATCAACCCTATTATAAAATGGGGCATTGAGCTGAACAGAGAATTCTCAACAGAAGAACTTCAAATGGCCAAAAGAAGAAACTTAAGGTCATGCTCAACTTCCTTAGCGATCAGGGAAATGCAAATCAAGAGAACTTTAAGATACCATCTTACACCTGTCAGAATGGCTAAAATCAAAAACACCAATGATATCCCTTCTTGGAGAGGTTGTGGAGGAAGGGGTACACTCATCCATTGCTGGTGGAAGTGCAAAAAAAAAGAGGAACATGGGATGTACTCACTCGTATTTGGTTTCTAGCCATAAACCAAGGACATTGAGCCTATAATTAGTGATCCTAGAGAAGCTAAATAAGGAGAACCCAAAGAAAAACATATAGGCATCCTCCTGAATATTAACCTTCAGCAGGCGATGAAAGGAGACAGAGACAGAGACCCACATTGGAGCACCGGACATAAATCTCAAGGTCCAAATCAGGAGCAGAAGGAGAGAGAGCACGAGCAAGGAACTCAGGACCACAAGGGGTGCACCCACACACTGAGACACTGGGGATGTTCTACTGGGAACTCACCAATGAAACGTATTTTTACACAGGTAACAAGTGCAGCAAAACAAATGTAACACATCTTTGCATCATTAACAAATGCAGGAGAAACAAATGTAACATGTTTTTGCTCAGATAAAATAATATTTTAAAACAGCAAATAGTTTTGCTAGGCACAGTAGTCTAGTTGGGCATTCATGGTCTATTAGGACTCATAGTGCCTTGCTCCAGACTCATTTGGCTTTCAATGATTCCTCTGAGAAATAAGATTTTATTATAATGGGTTTCCTTTGTATGAGAATTGTGTTTTGTTATTATTGTTATTGTCTTTGTAGTTTTCTATACTCTTTATTTGTTCTATTTGTGTATTGTGTAAAATATTTGATTATTTTTTTTCTTTATATCCTGACTGCAGTTTCCACTTTGTCCTCTCCTCTATCCTCCCCACCTCAATCTTCCGTGATCTCCATTCAGAAAGGGGTAGAACTCCCATGGGTGTCATCAAACCATAGCATGTCAAGTTGAGGCAAAACTAAGCTCCTCCCCATGTATCAAGACTGGGGTAGGCAACCCAGCATGGGGAATTGGTTCCCAAAAGCTAGCTTGAATAACAGGAATGGGTCCTGATCCCACTGCTAGAGGTCACTCATACATACCAGACTACATAATTGTTATACACATGCAAAGAGACTAGATCAATCTCATGCAGACAGCATAGGTGTTGGTTCAGAGTCCATGAGCTACCAAGAGTATAGATCAGTTATATCTTTGGATATTCCCATAATGCCCTTGAGCCTCCTGGCTCATACAATCCTTCCCTCTCTTCAAAAGGATTCCTAGAGTTCAGCCCAGTGTCTGGCTGTGGATATTTGTGTGTGCTTCTATCAGTTACTGGATGAAGGCACTCTGATGACAATTAGGGCAGTTACCAATCTGATTACATGAGATGGCCAGTTCAGGCACCCTCTCCATTATTGTTAGGAGTCTTAGCTGGAAACCCTTGTGGTTTCCTGGGAGTTTTCCCTGGCACCAAGTTTCTGCCTAACCCTGAAATGTCCCCCAAAAGACATCCTTTTCATTACTCTTCCCCTCCATCCCACCCCCAACCTGCCAAACCTAATTCTTCATGTTCCCATCCCTCACCCTCCCAGCCCTCACTTTACACAGGAGGTACCTTCTATTTCTCTTTCCCAGGGAAATCCACGTGTCCTTATTTAGAACCTCCTTGTTACCTAGCCACTCGTTGTGGATTGTAGCCTTGTTATACTTTTTGTAACAGCTAATATCAGTTATGCCCAGTCTGTAGGGACCCCAAAAGACCACCATAGAGACTGACTCACTGAAATTCAAAATCAAGGTTTATAGGGTGCCCAATTACAAGATGGCAGGGACCTCATCAGCTCAGCAGCAAGAGGAGGTCCTCCGCCCTTCTAGGGGGCATTATTTAAAGGCAAAAAACAAAAAAAAGAAAAAAGTCTTGAAAACAAACATACAAGTAACATTATACAGACTGAGCACCTCATATTCAGGAGATAGAGAAAGATGCAGGTGACAGCAACTAATAAAAAAGATATTAATTTAAAAGACAGGAAGGAGGGGTATATGGGAGGGCTTGAAGGGAGGAAAGAAGGGGGAAATTATACTGTTATAACCTCAAAAATAAAAAATAATTTAAAAATAAAGGAAAAACCCAGAAAAGTTACATTAGAAGGGTGTGTGTTGGCAGGTGATCCTATCTACAATGGTTGGAACATTAAGAATTTCCTTTGAATGGTCTGTTTCTGGGTGGTGGCTATGTAGTCTCAGTTTATGGTCTTTTTGCAACCAGGTATTGCCTTAGGGAAAACTACTGAGACCCAGGCCTCTATTGAGTTTGTCATGGCTGGATCCTACAATATCCATTTATGAGTACACACATACCATATTTTTTTTCTTTCTGGGTCTTGGTTGCTACACTCAGAATGATTTTTTTCTAGTCCCATTCATTTGCCTGAAATTTTCATGATGTCATTTATTTTAATAGCCGAGTAATACCCCATTGTATAAATGTACCACATTTTATTTATCTGTTATTTGGTTGAGGGGTAGCTAGGTTGTTTCCAGGTACTGGCTATTATGGCTAACACTGCTATTAACATATTTGAGCAAGTGTCATTGCAATATGATTGAGAATTCTTTGGGTATATGTGCATGATTGGTAGAGCTGAATCTTGAGGTAGATTTAGTCCCAGTTTTCTGATAAACAGCCATATTGATTTTCAAAGTGGCTTTACAAGTTTCCACTTTAACCAGCAGTAAAGGAGTGTCCCCCTTAATCTACATCCACTCCAGCATAAGCTGTCATCAGTATTTTGATCTTAGCCATTCAGACAGGTGCAAGATTGTTCCTCAGTGTCCTCTTGATTTATATTTTCCTGATGGCTAAGGATGTTGAACAATTCTTTAAATGTATCTCTGCTCATTCTTCTGTTTGAGAATTCTGTTTAGATCTGTATCTCATTTTTAGATTATTTGATATTTTGATGTCTAGTCTCTTGAGTTCTTTTTATATTTTGGAGATCAGCCCTCTGTTAAATGTGGGGGGGGTAGTAAAGAACGTTTTTCCCATTCCATAGGCTATCGTTGTGTCTTATTGGGTGTCATTTGCTTACAGAAGCTTTTCAGTTTCAGGAGGTCCCATTTATAAATTATCAATCTCATTGTCTGTGCTACTGCTGCTCTATTCTCATGTGCCAATGTTTTCAAGGTTACTTCACACTTTCTTTTCTATCTGGTTTAGTGTAACTGAATTTATGTTGAGGTCTTTGATTCGCTTGGACTTCAGTTTTGTGCAGAGCAATATGTATGGATCTATTTGCATTCTTCTACAAGCTGACATCCAGTTATGCCAGCACCATTTGTTGAAGATGCTTTATTTTTTCCATTTTATAATTTTGTTTTCTTTCTCAAAAAACAAGTGTTCATAAGTGTGTGTAGTTAGGATCTTCGATTCAATTCCATTGGTTCACATGTCTGTTTTTTATGCCAAAACCATGCTGTTTTCATTACTATAGCTCTGTGGAAGAATAGTGATGCCTCCAGAAGTTCCTTTATTGGACAGGATTGTTTTTCCATATGAAGTTGAGTATTTTTTTCAAGGTCTGTGAAGAATTGTGTTGGAATTTTGATGAGGGATTGCATTGAATCTGTAGATTGCTTTTGGTAAGATTGCCATTTTTACTATGTTAATCCTATTGATCCATAAACAAGGGAGATCTTTCCATTTTCTGATATCGTCTCCAATTTCTTTCTCCAAAGTCTTAAAGTTATTGTCTTACAGGTCTTGCACTTATTTGGTTAGAGTTACCCCTAGATATATTATTTGTGACTCTTGTGAAGAGTGTTGTTTCCTGATTTTTTTCTCAGCACGTTTATCATTTGTATATAGGAGGGCTACTGGTATTTTTTTTTGACTCAATCTTGTATCCAGCCACATCGCTAAAGGTGGTTATCATCTGTATGAGTTCCCTGGTAGAATTTTTGGGGGTCACTTATGTATACTATCATATTACCTGCAAATAACAATGAATTGACTTCTTCCTTCCCAATTTGTATCCCCTTAACCTCCTTTTGTTCTTTATTACTCATCTACAACTTTAAGTACTATATTGAATAGATGTGGAGAGAGTGGACAGCCTTGTCTTGTTCCTAATTTTAGTAGAATCGTTTTGAGTTTCTTTCCATTTAATTTCATATTGGCTGTCAGCTTGCTGTATATTGCTTTTATTGTGTTTAAGTATGATCCTTATATCCCTGATCTCTCCAAGACCATTATCACGAAGGTATGTTGGATTTTGTCTATTGCTTTTTTAACATCTAATGAGATGATCATATGTTTTTCTTTTTTCAATTTATTTATATGGTAGATTACCTTAATAATCTCTTGGATGAAGCTGACTTCATCAGTGGATGATTTTTTTATGTGTTCTTAGATTTGGTTTACTAGTATTTATTGAGCATTTTTGAATCAGTGTTTATGAGTGAGATTGGTCTTTGATTCTCTTTCTTTGTTGAGTTTTTGTGTGGTTTGTATATCAGGGTAACTCTCACCTCATAAAATATTTAGCAATGTTCCTCTGTTTTTATTGCATGGAATAATTTGAGCAGTATTGGTGTTAACTCTTTGAAATTCTGGTAGAATTCTTTGCTGAAACCATCTGGCCCTGGGCTTCTTTTAAGTTGGGATACTTTTAATAACTGCTTCTATTTCCTTAGGGTTATAAGTCTATTTAAATTGTTTATCTTGTCTTGATTTAATTATGTTATGTGGTAACTGTCAAGCAAATTGTCCATTTCATTTAGATGTTCCAATTTTGTGGAGTATAGATTTTTGAAGTATGAAATTATAATTCTCTGCACTTCTTCATTGTCTATTGTTGTGTTGCCATTTTTCTGATTTTGTTAATTTGTATATTTTTTCTGACTTGTAGTTAATTTGGATAATGATTTCTCTACCTTGGCAATTTTCTAAAAGAACCAACTCTTTGTTTCATGATTATTTGTATTGTTTTGTTCATATTGTATTGATTTAAGCCCTGAGTTTCATTATGTCCTCTTCCTTGTTGAAGAAGATTTCAGGTGTGCTGTTGAGTTGCTAGTGTAAGGGTTCTCCAAATTATGTAGGAACTTTGTGCTATGAACTTGCCTCTTAGCACTGATTTCATAGTGTCCCATAAGTTTGGGTATGTGGTACATTCATTTTTGTTGAATTCCAGGAAGTCTTTAATTTCTTTATTTCTTCCTTAAACTGGTAGGAATGCTGTAGAGAGTCGTTCAGTTTCTATAAGTCTGTTGTCTGAGAGACCAGCCTCCAGCAGCACAGGAAGTTGAAAGCCATCCATGGAGAATGCATAAGCTAGACTTTTCTGTCTAAGGGGGGGGTAGGAAAAAAGGCATTCACACACTCTCTTGATGGTTTTCTTCCTTAGTCTCTGTTCTATTGTGTTATTTCTCTACTGTATACTTTTTTCTATAGCTTATATAATCCAACAATGTTATTTAGGCAATATAGTAATTACAATGTGATTACATTCTATTTTTAAGTGAATGATTTTACTGAATACAGGTAAAACATGTTTTTCATGTCCCTTACATGATTAAACATTTTACATATTACAGGTGAAGAACAAATTATCCCATGAAACGACATACATCAATACCCAAGCAACTTGCTATAGATTAACTGTGAGCAAGAAAGGGATTCTTCTCAGATCTTATACTGGCAGGTTGCATTTTGCAGAAAAGAAAAGACCATTTACTTTTTCACTTATCTTGAAAGCTAATCTTATAGGCTGGGCAGTGTTGGTGCAGGCTTTTAATCCCAGCACTTGGGAGGCAGAGGCAGGCAGATCTTTGTGAGTTTGAGGCCAGCCTGATCTACAAGAGATATTTCCAGGACAGGCTCCAAAGCTACAGAGAAACCTTGTCTTGAAAAACCAAAAGAAAAAAGAAAAAAAGAAAGAAAAAAGAAAATCTTATAAGGAAGCACAAACCTATGTTTTTATGAAAAAAAATCAATCAGCTCTACTTTAAATCTTTAGGATACATATCCACTCATTAATAATTTTTATATCAGGAGATTAGGGGCAAAAATGGATATAAGGAATTCTTTGGTCATGAAGAAATCATAGCAAGAAAGTTACTTCAGCAAATGATAATTGGGTTGCTTTGTTCTTTTTCCCTGACTTTAATGAGTTCTACATTCAACTATATACCTTTCTAAAACTTTAGATTGTCTTCTTAGGTTTTTGTACCTCGAAGTTATTTAACAAAAACATCTTAGTCTGACTTTGTTATTTTTATTTTTTTATTTTTGTTATTGCTAAGAACTTTATTTTTATTTTATTTTTTTAAAAAAACTATCTTTTTTCATGTTACATACCAATCCCAGTTTCTACTCCCTCTGCACCTCCCATTTCCTACACTTTCATACCCACTCCACTCCCATCCACTTCTCAGAGAGGATAAGGCACATTACCTTGGGGAAAGTCCAAGGCCCTCCCTCCTATATCTAGGCTGAGCAATGTATCCATCCAAAGAGAATGGGTTCCCAAAAAGCCAGTACAAGCAGCAGGAATAAATTCTGGTTCCACTGTCGGTGGTCCCGCAGTCTCCACCTGCCATACAACTGTCACCTACATTCAGAGTGACTAGTTTGGTCCTATTCTGTTTCTTTCTCTGTCTGGCTAGAGTTGGTCAGCTCTCATTAGCTCAGGTAAACTGTTTCAGTGGGTGATCCTATCATGCTCTTGACCTCTTTGCTCATAATCTCACTCCTCCTACTCCTCAGCTGAACTTTGGGAGCTCACCCCACTGCTCCAGTGTAGGTCGCTGCCTCTGTTTCCATCAGTTGCTAGATGAAGGTTCTGTAGTGTCATTTAAGATATTCATCAATCTGACTACAGAGCAAAGCCAGTTCGGGCCCCCCTCCTTTATTGCTTAGGGTCTTAGGTGGGGTCATCTGAAGAATAACGCTTAAAAGAAATCTAACAGTAGCTCAGAACTGAGAATAATAGAAGGTTATTTATTTAGAGGTAGACTCACAAGTCATAATCCTCTGCTGGAACAGAGAACAGCACCTGAATCCTGCAGCTGGAAAAGAGACAGGACACGCACCTTACATTGGCATAAATAGTATAAGAGTCCATGCCCAAGTGGGCAGGTAAGTTAAACACTGCTGGCTGTAGGAATTCCTACAGCACCGCCCCCCTTTGTTTAAATAAGGGAGTTGTAAGTCTAATACAAAATTATATATAATAAGAACAAATATATCAAGCAAGAAATGTGATAAATGTTTCGGTAATTATTCCATCCTAATGAGTTAAGTCTTATAAATAATTTGGCCAAGTCATGAGAGGAAAGTAACTACAACTATGTAGTCTTCAATCCCATCAAATATCCGAGAAGGGAAATAATGTTACTTGAATAAGCAGAAAGTGCAATCAAGCAACTTCCAAAATGTGCAGCAAATGACAGAGACAACTGGCTACCTGTGCAGTCACCCAAAGTCTCATTTGCAATGTTGAAGCAACCAACTTTAGCTAAGGCCTAGAGTAATTTGTTGATGGAGCTGTGGGCTGTGTTCTTGCCACCCAGCTCCCGACCACCTGGCTAGCTTATGACCCAAAATAACAACACACAAAATTATATTCTTTTAAACACTGCTTGGCCCATTATATCTAGCCTCTTCTTGGCTAACTCTCATATCTTGCTTAACCCATATTTAGTACCGGAAAGGATTCTAGTGTACGTCCATCTTGGGCAGGAGCTTCATCGTGTCTGCCCAGGAGAGGAGTGGTATGGTGTCTGGCTCACTTCCCTTCTTTCCAGCAATCTGTTCTGTCTACTCCACCTACCTAATTTTCTGACCTATCAGGCCAAGCAGTTTTCTTTATTGATTAACCAATGAAACAACAGATTGACAAATGACCTTCCCACATCAGTAATTGACAGACCGTTTTCAGAGACAAGAAATTTTCAAAACTGTCTTACTCTATCTTGTTAAGATTTAGTAGTCTTTTTCCTTGTGTCCTACTTATCCATTTCTGGATACCATGTACCTTGTCAGTGGATGAGGCATGGGTAGTTCCTTGCCCTAAGGCCAATTGTGCCAAGAAAACAAACTCTGAGTAGAATGTCTTTGGTGCTCAACATTCTCTGGGGAATAGAAAGGTGCTGCCAGGAGGAATTGTGTCTCATGTTAACAGAACCCTAAGTTATTTAAATGCCATATACTACAGCTCTTTGAAGTGGTTGAAGATGACCTAACTATGCAGAATATAATCTCTATGTATCTAAAGAACCTGATTAGTTTAACTATAAGTATGGCAAACATAGATGACTATTGAGCTATAATTCTTAATACCTATATAACTTAAAGACTAAGACTTAAGCATTGTATAAGTATCTTTGTAGTAATATGGGGCGGCGGCAGGGCTGCGTCCCCAAATCCCCAGCCGCCTGGCTCGGCTAGCTTATGCCCCAAATAATTACACGGACACTGTATTCTTTTAAACACTGCTCTGGCCCATTTCTAATCATCTGTGTAGCGCCCCTAGGTGCGCTTACCGGGAAGATTCTAGCCTAAGTCCATCCTGGGTCGGAGCTTCATAGCGTGCGTCTTCCCTGGAGCAGGTAGCATGGCGTCTCTCTGAAGGCGTCTGCTCCGGAGAGCAGAGCTGTGGAGTCTGACCTCACTTCCTCTTCCTCCCAGCGTTCTGTTCTGTTTACTCCACCCACCTAAGGGTGGGCCTATCCAATGGGCCTAGCAGTTTCTTTATTGCTTAGCCAATGAAATCAACAGATTGATATGACACTCCCACATCACTTCCCCTTTTTCTGTTTAAACAAAAAAAGGAAGGCTTTAACCTTAACATAGCAAAATTACATATAACAAAACAGTTATCAAGTAAAAATTACATCAGAAACATTTATACATATAACAAAATTGACCGTAAATCTCTATCAATAAAGCAAAATCTATACTAATTCAAATTATTCATATCTATATCATATCCCCCTTTAAATGTAAAAGAATATATAAACTATATTTGGGAACATGGGCGCAGTTTTTTCTCTCCAAACTGCTTCCTGCTGAATGGGGGCGTCGTTAATTAGGTCTTTCATGGTATAACCTGTGTGCTAGTTTCATCTCAGTTGGCAGTTGAGCAAAGCAATTTTCTGAAGATGTTCACAGCAAACCTTCAGGAGGACGTGGTCCATCATACCAAATCGGAATAGAAGAAATCCATAGAGTCTCATCCTCTGTGAAAACAAAAGAAGAATCTCTTTTCCAAAGTATCATATCCTTAGATCCAAATTCTGAAATCATACGCTCATGATATCCGTTCTGGTTACACTTGGCAGCCCATATAATGAAATGTCTCTCTGTACTTAGCTCCTTCACAGTCAAAAATTTTAAAGAAAACACAATGTACATAATCCAGACTCTCTGTGAATTTTTCATTTTTACGCGGCTTAGTTTTACTCTATCACTTTACTTTATTCTGTCTCTTTAAAGACTTTACTTTTACTTTTTTTTTAACCATTAACTTTATTCTCTATATTCTTTTTCTTCTCTCTCCCAAGCCTACGTACATTCATCCAACAGTGTGACTCATTCAGTGGTCTGAATCTGTCCTATTGTGAATCTGCAATTTTTTACTATCCAGGAGCACTTTTGATTTGCGCCTTTAAATCATTAGGCGCTTAAGAATCTAAACTGAGACATTCCTAAGTTAACTTTTTGCTTTTTGAGCGTATATCTGTGGACCAGGCTGTCTTTGAACTCTCAGAGATCCGCCTGTCTCTGCCTCCCAGGCATTGGGATTAAAGGTGTTTGCTACTACACCTTGAACTCACAGAGATCTGTTCGTCTCTGCCTTCTAGGCGCTGGGATTAAAGGCGTGTGCTACCACACCTTGAAGTCACAGAGGTTTACTTTTAAGAATTTTAACTTTTAGTCTGCATATATTTTTAACACAGTTTAAACCATTTAGAAATTTTCTCTGTCTTTGAATCTCTCTTTACTGTATATCTCTCTTTTTCTGACCACATGAGCCTTTAAATTACTGAGCAATATCAGTAGGACTAAAGGCGTGGCTTTGCCGGCTGGATCCAGCCCATTCCTTAGCTTTCCAGCCTCATGGCTGGTGTACAGGCTGCAGCCATGTTTATAGCCACACCTGGCATTTCAAGGTCCCTGCCAGCCAGCGAGCTACAACAGACAATACTCAAGTCCTCTCTCGGTAGCCGGCCCTCCTGCCTCAAACAGTCAGAGTTTGCCCTGGCAGGATGGCCCAGAAAGCCGGCATTTTTAAACAACACAGGTTTGTTCCTGCTGCTGAGTCAGGAAAATTTCAAAATGGAGGACATACCATTTTGTGCTAGCTCTGGGGCCACCAGGTAGGAGCAGCACTCAGCACTTTAATTCTGAGACTGAGTGTGCAGCACAGAAATTCTTTTCATCCAAGTTACATCCAAATCTGACACGCAGAGCACTACGCAGTCTGAAAACACGTCTCTGTAGGGCAGCAGGAATCCGCCATGCTCTTCCGCCTGCCTAAGCCTGATTCTGCCTTTTGCCCAGGAGCAGGTGGGGAGCTCTGAGTCATCATCAAGGTCTCAGAGCACTCTCTTTCCGATCCCAAGCGGAAACACAAACATAAAGCCAGAGTTTGCACTGGCGGCAAAGCCCCAGGAAGCCACACTTTAAAATAACGCAGTTTTTTTTCTGCTACGGCTGAAAACCGAAAAGCATATGTTCAGCTTTTCGTCAACACCATTTAAGTGTTTCGTGGCAGGACCTCTTAATGAGCTGCAAGCTTTGCAGCTAAAGCTGAGTCAGGAAGCCTCTCTTAGATGAGGCACTTGCTTGCCTCTAGCAAGCAGAGCAGACCCAAGAAATTGCCATAAGAAACATACTTTATTCTTTTCCAAGCTTTCTCAGGCTTTCAGTGGGTTCAGTTAGCCACACGTCTGGGCGTCATTTGTAGTAATATGGGGCGGCGGCAGGGCTGCGTCCCCAAATCCCCAGCCGCCTGGCTCGGCTAGCTTATGCCCCAAATAATTACACGGACACTGTATTCTTTTAAACACTGCTCTGGCCCATTTCTAATCATCTGTGTAGCGCCCCTAGGTGCGCTTACCGGGAAGATTCTAGCCTAAGTCCATCCTGGGTCGGAGCTTCATAGCGTGCGTCTTCCCTGGAGCAGGTAGCATGGCGTCTCTCTGAAGGCGTCTGCTCCGGAGAGCAGAGCTGTGGAGTCTGACCTCACTTCCTCTTCCTCCCAGCGTTCTGTTCTGTTTACTCCACCCACCTAAGGGTGGGCCTATCCAATGGGCCTAGCAGTTTCTTTATTGCTTAGCCAATGAAATCAACAGATTGATATGACACTCCCACATCACTTCCCCTTTTTCTGTTTAAACAAAAAAAGGAAGGCTTTAACCTTAACATAGCAAAATTACATATAACAAAACAGTTATCAAGTAAAAATTACATCAGAAACATTTATACATATAACAAAATTGACCGTAAATCTCTATCAATAAAGCAAAATCTATACTAATTCAAATTATTCATATCTATATCATATCTTGATCAGAGGTCGAAGTGTACACTACAATATGATAAATATATCCTAAAATTGTATCAATATACAAAAATGTTTTAAGCAGAGGTATAAGCATGCATGCATGCAATATGACAAAATAACTTTACCTAGATATACAAATATTGTAGATGAAAATAGGAGCATATTTAATATAATGTAAGTTTGTATCAATATACAAGAATCTATACCAATGTGAATTGCCTTTAAATAATAGCTCACAAGTATTCACTTTATTATTAACTATTATTATTAGTGTGAGTAAGCTCACACTAATCTATTATACTATCCAATTCCCCCACTTTTTTCAAAGAGATCCTTGATCTGACATGAGTCCCCCCCCCCAACTACCAACCCTATAACAATTATAATCAACCCGTAAGTGATGTTCCTAACCCTGAAAGCAAAATTCATTGGGAGAGGGGATGTCATCTTCTCAATTACTTCCAGCTGTCATGAGGTAATGTTCTTTCTATGGGATCCTGTGAAAAGTAAAATTATGATTAAGTTCCAAGATATAATTCTGGAATAATTGCAAATAGTCTCTGAGTAGGGTGTTTCTGGGGTTCCTATTTGGAGTTCTGGACAGAATGTTGTAAAAATGTGCACCATTTCAGCTAACCAAGTTGGAACCATCTTGAGCAGCTGGTACCCAAAACAGGTCTTATAGTAGCACTGTCAGCAAGCATCATGACGTCATATCAACCGATTGGAGTTGTTGCTGTGGGTCCCTGTCTTCTTCCTGTAAACTTCAAAGATTACTACAGGAAAATTCATTGTTCATTGTGGAAAACTTAAACATTATTTATATAGACATATACAGACATATATATTCAATGAAAGGTATGATGGAGACAAAAATAGATATGAAGAAAAGTAATTTTTTTTCTAAATTCTTTTTTCTTTCTGTCCCATATCATGGCTCCTGACATGAGACAGAAACTCTGAATTTTTATTTTAACAACATGCTTTGATTTAGAGAAGGATAGAGCCAGTGTCTAACTCAAAAACCAGCTTTGATTTTTAAGTGAATCCTGATTAATATTTTAGGTTATGGTTTTGAGATTCTTACCCACAAATGACATGTTCTCATAAGTCATAATTCTCTTCACTTGTTGATCCTATCTGGATAATTATCTTTTCCTCTTTAGGCATCTAGGTTTCCAGTGTCTCTTGACCTTTGAAGATGAGTATTTTCCTGCAAAGACAAGAACAGAACCCTGCCCCAACCCTTATGAGGTTTCCTTACCACCTATATTTTTGTCACCATTGTAGATGAACTGTCATTTATTTTTATCAAGAGGTTTCTCATTTTTAAAACTAATCTTTATAAATTTTGATGGTATCCATAGATTTTCTTCTCCTGTGGAAACAAGAGCAAAACCCCTTCCCCATTGTAGCACTTCTCCTTGCTTCCATTGTCAGGTCAACACATCATTGAAATACATTGGCTGATTTAATTCAGAAGACTTTTCTGTTATCCAGTGTCTCTCTGCTGCTGTTGTCCCTCTCTCATTAGTGTTAAAAAAGCATTATGTAATCTATCTCTGGGAGTATTTTCCACCCCTTTTTGTTTGTTTAACATTTCTGTATCATCTGTTATAATTTTAGAGGTTTCAATATGTAAGACAACTCTTTCTGTATATTGTGAATAAGTAACTATATTCAGAGGTTCTTTAAAGTCCCTTGGCACCATGATGATAGCATATAATTCTGCCTTCTGGACAGAATTATAAGGGCTTTGTTCTGCCTTACTTAATTATTCTGATTTGTAACCTGCCTTCCCTGATTTATTTCCATCAATATACAATGTACAGGCTCCAGTTATTGGAGCATTACATACAATTGGGGGAAATATCCAAGAAGATCTCTTTATAAGGTTAAGTCTATCACTTTTGGGGTAATTGGTATTAATTTTTCCCAAAAAATTAGCACAAGTTCTTTGCCATGGTTGATTGTCTTCCCATAACTTGTTTATTTCATCAGTTTTTAATTTTTTTACTTAGTTTATGTGGTAAAAAGATCCAATCTAAGATCATATCATCCCTCTGCATTAAAATTCCTGTAGCAGAAATTCTGGAAAGCAGTATGACTAGAATATAATTAAGATTTGGATTCACCCTATCCACATGGGCCTCCTGTCATTTCTCCTCAACAATTGTCAATTCCTTTTATAATTCAGCTGTCAATTCTCTGGGACTATTCAAGTCTTTATCACCATCTAAGGTTTTCTTTAAATTAATTATTAGAACAGGTGTTATCCCAACAGCCAGTCAAAACTGGAAATGTCTCCTAAGAGTCTTTGAAAGTCATTGAGAGTCTGTGACTGATCTCTCCTAATTTGTGCCTTTTGTGTTCTAATCTTTTGTAAACAAATTTTATAACTTAGGTTATTGACAGAATCTCCTATCTGTATTTTGTCAGGAGCAATTTGTAATCCCCGTTTTAGCAAAACTTTATTTACTTCTTTAAATATTCTAAAGTATCTGTTTGAATCAGATAGCAAAATGTCATCCATATTATGGTAAATTAAAGACTTAGGAAATTGCTTACATATTATTTCTAATAGCTGACTTACAAAGTATTGACACAGAGTGAGACTATTGAGCATTCATTGTGGGAGGATGGCACATTGCTATCTCTTAGTAGGCTGAGAATTAGTGAGTAACCACTGTGAAGGCAAATTTTTCTCTGTCCTTTTCTTGTAAAAGTATAGTGAATAATCTTTCAAATCATTAACTATAAGAGGTCATCCTTTTGGTAATAGAGAAGGCAATGGAATTCCAAATTATAGAGGGCCCGTAGGTTGAATTACCTTATTGAGAGCTCTTAGATCTGTCACCATTCTCCATTTACCAGATTTCTTTTTAACCTCAAAAAATTACCACAAGCTATTTGCCATGGTTGATTGGAGAATTCCAAGGACTGGCTGATTCTTCAATATGATGAGCATCTAGTTGTTCTTTTACCAGCTATTTTAAAGCCTGCAGCTTTTCTTCAGCTAAAGGTCACTGTTTAACCCCTATTGGTTTCTCAGTTAACCATTTTAAAGGTTGGTCTACCTGGTAGGTATGGAGTCCAAATACACATTGGGAGCCAGATGAAGAAGGATGCTTAAAAGAAATTTCACACTATTTCAGAATTGAGAACAATAGAGATTATTTATTTAGGGGTAGACTCACAAGTCACAATCCTTTCCTGGATTGGAGAACACCAACTGAATCCTGCACCTGGGAAAGAGACTGGACATGCACCTTATATAGGCATAAATAGTATAAGAGGCCATGCCTAAGTGGACAGGTAACTAAAAGGCCTCTAGCTGTAGGAATTCCTACAGCAGTCATCCTTGTGAATTTCTGGTAATTTCTCTAATGTCAGGTTTCTTACTAGCTTCATAATGGCTCCCTCAAACAAAATATATCTTTCCTTGCTGTCATCTCTGTCCTCCATCCATCCTTACTTATCCTATTGCCTCAAGTTCTCCTCACCCCTCCCCTTCTCCTCTTCTCTTCCCCTTCCCCCTTCTCCTCCCACCCCCATGCTCCCAACTTTGTCAGGTAATCATGTCTATTTTCCCTTTCCAGGTAGATATATATATGTTTTTCTTAGGGCCCACCTTGTTACTTAGCTTCTCTAGGGTCATGAACTATAGGCTCATTATCCACTGCATTACAGCTAGTATCCACTTATTAGTGAGTACATACCATGTTCAGGTTACCTCACTCAGGCTGCTTTTTTCTAGTTCCATCCATTTATATGCAGATTTCAAGATTTTTTGGATTTTCTTTTTTTTTCATTTATTTATTTATTTTTAATTAAAATTTTCGTCCTCCCCCAATTCCTTCCCCCTCCCTCTCCAGTCCAAAGAGCAGTCAGGGTTCCCTGCCCTGTGGGAAGTCCAAGGTCCTCCCCCATCCATCCAGGTCTAGGAAGGTGAGCATACAAATAGACTAGGCTCCCAAAAAGCCAGTACATGCAGTAGGATCAAAATCCAGTGCCATTGTCCTTGGCTTCTCAGTCAGCCCTCCTTGTCTGCCACATTCATAGAGTCCTGTTTGATCTCATGCTCATTCAGTCCCAGTCCAGCTGGCCTTGGTGAGCTCCCATTAAATCAGCCCCACTGTCTCAGTGGGTGAGCACACCCCTGGCGGTCCTGACTTCCTTGCTCATGTTCTCCCTCCTTCTGCTCCTCATTTGGACCATGGGAGCTCAGTCCAGTGCTCCAGTGTGGATCTCTGTCTCTAGCTTCATCCATCGCCAGATGAAGGGTCTATAGTGATATGCAAGATATTCATCAGTATGGCTATAGGATAGGGCCATTTCAGGCTCTCTCTCCTCAGATGTCCAAGGATCTAGCTGGGGACATCTCCAAGGACACCTGAGTGAGGTAACCCACACCCAAAAAGATGAATATGCCATGTACTCACTCATAAGTGGATTCTAGCCATAAATAAAGGACATTGAACCCATAATTCATGATCCTAGAGAAGCTAAATAAAAAGGTGAACCCAAAGAAAAACATATAGTTATCCTCCTGGATATTGGAAGGAGAGAAGATTGCCAGGCAAAAATTAGAAACTTTGGGGTGGAGGTTGGGTGGGGGTTAGTGGAGATGCGGAGAAAAAAGTGAGAAAGGGAGGATGGGGAGAGCTTGGGGGAATGGGATGGTTGGGATGGAGGAAGGGTGGATATGGGAGCAGGGAAATATATATCTTGATTTAGGGAGCCATTTTAAGGTTGGCAAGAGACTTGACTCTAGAGGTGTTCCCAGGTGTCCTTGAAGATTTTTTTTAACACTGAGTAGTACTCCATTGTTTAAATGTGCCATATTTACTTTATCCATTCTTCAGTTGAGGGCCATCTAGGTTGTTTACAGGTTATGGCTATTGCAAGTAATGCTGCCATGAACGTAGTTGAACAAATGTCCTTGTAGTATGGTTGTGCATCCTTTGGGTATATGCCCAAGAGTGGTATTGCTTGGTCTTGTGGTAGGCTGATTCCCAATTTTCTGAGAAACCTCCATACTAATTTCTAAAGTTGTTGTACAAGTTTGCATTCCTGCCAGCAATGGAGGAATGTTTCCCTTAATCCACATCCTCTCCAACATCAGCTATCATTGGTGTTTTTGATCTTTGCCATTCTAACTAGTATAAGGTGGTATCTCAGAGTCATTTTGATTTGCATTTATCTGAGAGCTAAGGATGTTGAACATTTCCTTAAGTGTCTTTTGGTCATTTGAGATTCTTCTGTTGTGAATTCTCTATTTAGTTCTGTACCCCATTTTTAATTGCATTATTTGTAATTTTGATGTCTAATTTCTTGAGATCTCTATATATTTTAAAGATCAGTCTTCTGTCTGATGTGCGGTTGGTGAAGATCTTTTCCCACTCAGTAGACAAAATGTCTTATTGACTATATCCTTTTATTTACCCAAGCTTCTCAGATTCAGGAGGTCCCATTTATTTATTGTTGCTCCCAGTGTCTGTGCTATTGGTATTATATTTAGGAACTGGTCTCCTGTGCCCATGCATTGAAGGCTACTCCCCAATTTCCTATCAGGTTCAATGTGGTCAGATTTCTGTTGAGGTCTTTAATCCATTTGGACTTGAAGTTTGTACATGGGGATGGATATGGATCTGTTTTCATTCTTCTACATGTTGACATCCAGTTATGGCAGCACCATTTGCAGAAGATGCAATTTTTCGGTGTATAATTTTACTTTGTCAAAAATCAGGTATTCATAGGTGTATGGATTAATATTCAGGTCTTTGGTTTGATTATCAACTAGACAGTATAACATAAGAAAAAATCAACCTCATGAAATTCTACAGATAAAAATGCCCAGTATAACGGGATGCTTCCAAGAGATAAACACACTATATTACAGGAAATGAACACACTATATTACAGACAATTAAGATCTCCCCATATCCACTCAACACAATGTTAGATATCAAAAGAATATTGCAATGAAAGCCATGTAAAAGCATAGCAGAAGCAAAAGACCTTCTGTGTTCTGTAGTTCCCTGGCCTTGCCTAAATGAGATTCACTTAACAGTCCTGGTAGACTAACACCTTGGACTTAAGTTGCTGCCTGCAGCTCCCTTGACATGGCCACTAGTATATGAGCTTGTAAGCTTTCTGTAATTTGTGTTTTTGAACTATAATTTTAACCTATGGTGATCTGATAATATTCAGGGTATATTGCAATTTTCTTTGTATCTGTTGAGATTTGCTTTGTGACCAAGTAAGTATGTGGTCAATTTTAGAGAAGGTGCCATGAGGTTCTGAGAAGAATCTCATATATTCTTTTGTGTTTGGGTGAAATTTTCTGTAAATATCTGTTAAGTCCATTTGAGTTATAACATCAGTTAGCTATAGCAGTTCTCTGTTTACGTTTTTGTCTCTATCTATTTGTAAAAGTTGTATACTTAAGTCTCTCCCTATTAGTGTTTGATGGCCACTGTGTTATTTAAGTTTTAGTAATGTTTTCTTTAGAAATTTAGTTGTCCTTTTATTGGGGGCATAGGTAATCAGAATTAAGGATTCATCTTGATGGGTTTTTTCTTTGGTGAATATGAAATATCCTTCTCCATCTATTTTCATTAACTTTAGTGTGAAGTCCATTTTGTTAGATATTAGGATAGCTACACTGGCGTATTTTTTAGGTCCATTTGATTTTAAAGTCTTTCCCCAACCCTTTATTTTGAGGTCATGTCTGTCTTTGAAGTTGAGATATATGTCTTACATGTAGTAGAAAGATGGATCATGTTTTCATATGCATTTCCTTAGCCTGTGTTTTTTAATTGGAAAATTGAGTTCATTGATATTACAAGATATTAATGACCAGTGATTGTTAATTCCTCTTATTTTTTGATTGGGTCATAATAGTGGTTGTGTGTGTGTGTGTTTTCATTCTTTGGGATTTGCTGGTGTGACATCTATTACCTGTGTTTTCTTGGGTGCACCTAACTTCCTTAGGTTGTAGTTTTCCTTTTAGTACTCTCTGTGGGGCTGTATTTGTGGATAGGTAATGTTTAAGTTGATTTTTGTCAAGAAATATCCTGCTTTTTCTGTCTAAGGTGATTGAAGTTTTTTCTGGGTATAGTAGTCTGTGATAACATCTGTGGTTTCTTAGTGTCTACAAAACATCTGTTCAGGACCTTCTGCCTTTTAGAGTCTCCACTGAGAAGTCAGGCATAATTCTGATTGGTGTGCATTTATGTTACTTTACATTTTTCCTTTGTAGTTCTTGATATTTTTTCTTCATTCTATATGTTTAGTGTTTTGATTATTATGTGGTGATGGAGGGAGGGTGCAGTCTGTTTGGTTTTCTGTAAGCTTCTTGTACCTTTATAGGCATTTCCTTATTTAGGTTGGGAAAAGTTTCTTCTGTGATTTTGTTGAGTATATTTTTCTGAGCCTTTGAGCTGGGGTTCTTCTCCTTCTATCCCTGTTACTTTTAGGTTTGGTCTTTTCATGGTGTCCCAGATTTCCAGTATGTTTTTTGTTAGGAATGTTTTGAATTTACTATTTTCTTTGACCAGTGAATCTATTTCCTCTATTGTATCTTCAATCCCAGAAATTCTCTCTTCCATCTCTTGTATTCTGTTTATGATGTTTGTATCTCTAGTTCCTGTTCACTTACCCAGATTTTCCATTTCCAGAATTCCCTTGATTTTTGTTTTCTTTATTGCTTTCATTTCAATTTTAAGTCTTAAACCATTTCCTTCACTTGTTTTATTGTTTTTTTTTTTCTTGGCTTTCTTTGTGTTCTTTAAGGGATTTATTCTTTTCTTCTAATTTTTTGTTTCTCTTTTCCACAATTTCTTTACAGAAATTTTTCATTTCCACTTTAAGGGCCTCTATCATCTTCATAAAGTTATTTTTAAGGTCGCTTCCATGTGCTTTAGCTGCACTGGAATGTTTAGGTCTTGCTCTTGTGGGATCAGTGGGCTCTTTGTTTTGTTGCATGTATTTTTACACCAGCATTTGCACATCTGGGTTTCAGATGATTTTAGGTCTAGGTGTTGTCTTTGTTGGATGGGTATTTTGTTCCTCTATTGTCTGTTTCTTTTATTGTCTTCTGGCCTGAATGGCCAAGGGTTCTGTTGATTGGAGGATTTCAGGTCCAGTAGGATTGTTTCAGCTGAAGTTTATGCATATTTGGGTTCCTAGATCCAGCATATCCTCCTGTTATTATGACTGGTGTGGACTGTACCTGTGCCTATGGAGTCTGTTTTTCCAACTGGTGTATATTGTGCCTGTGCCTATGGAGTCTGCTGTAGTTGTGGGGAAGGCTGGCATTGGAGAGAATGATGAGGCAGTGGGGTGTGCAAGAGAGAGTTGTTCTTGTGGGAATCAAATCCAGTGGGTGGCAGCAGTGGTAGTGCATCTTGCAGGCAGGTTTCTCATCTCCTGACTGGATGCTGGGGATTGCACCAGAGCAGTGGAGTTTCACCAGCCTGATCCCTCTATTTTATCCTCAAATCCCAATAGTTTCTTCTACTTAATCCATTTTACTTATAAGGCTTTTCCCTGTTTAAGGATGGATTGTTGAGTATTTTAAATATCATCTTCATTTCAGCTTGAATTTTCTTCAGTAATTCTCTTTATTGAATTTACATTTCAAGTCATTTATTTTCTTCATCATTTCGTTCAGTATTAGATTTTTATCTTCAACATCATTCATTCATTTATTATTAACCTCTTGAAGTTCATAAGGTATTTATGTTCTTTAAACTTCTTGAATTCTTTGCTCAAATTCATGACTGTTCTTTAAAATCCTATGTCATTGGAGTTTATTTAGGTAACTCTTAGAGAACAATTATATAGGATTAGTATATTTTGTTGGAGAGATGCTGTCTTGACCTTGGATCATTGTTTTTAGTTTTGCTATATAACCTGGGAATGTGGCCTTCTTCTTCTTCCTTTGTTTGTGGGTCCAAACAGAGAATATGCCCTGCCTTAGATAGGGAGGGCCCATGTGATTGAAGATAGGTAAGGTAAACCTGGTATGTGAGCTACCTCATTGGACCTATGCCAGGAAAAGCCAGTTCAGGATCCTAAAGTTAGGTCTATGAGTGAGATGGTAATAAGAGCATATTGAAGAGTGGATAGGTGACTTGGTGACTTATCTGGCAAAGATGGTTCATTAACGAGACCGATTCATGATTCTAGGGTTAGGTCTTTGGGTGTCAATGAGTATGTGGGAGAGCTTAATTGGAGTTTTAATGAAGTAGAATGGAAGCCTGGTGGTGGTGGCTCATGCTTTTAATTAATCACAGCACTCGAGAGGCAGAAGCAGGCAGGTCTCTGTGAATTTGCACCAACATGGTCCACAAGAGCTAGTTCCAAGACAGGCTCCAAAGCTGTAGAGAAACCCTGTCTCATCCCACCCACCCACCCACCCAAAAAATAAAAAAATAAAACAAGCATGCTTTGGAAGTTTATGAGCTTGGGCATCTGTCAACCTAGATTGTAGTCCAGATTCCAAACTATAGCATGAATTAAAGACAAAACTTTTGGCCGAGTCAATTCACTTCTCTGGGTAGCCTCCTATAATGAGGAGGCTGGAATAAATAAACTCAAAGGGTATTTGCAGCATCTATTTGCTTTCATGTATACAGGTATTGTTTTAAATGTAACTAGGCAGAAAGCTTTTCCTTGCCACAGTAGAGCAAAGAAACTTAGCAAAGGTACAAAGAAATACTGATGAGCAACTCTAAGGATAGAACAGTGAGATGGAAGATCTTTCACGAAAAAGGGAACTCATAAGAATATCATTAAGAGAAAGCTAAATTGTGATTGAATACCAGATTCAGAAATTGGAGCTTAGTCTAATAAATAACAAAGGATAAATTGAAGTGCAGAGAGCATATAAAGATATAAAAATAGTTGAGAGGTTGTTGTAATTTCAAAACCATTTTTTTCATTTAAAGAGATAACGTAGTAGTAACGAACTAGCTTACATCATCATGTTGTTTAAATTATAGAATACACTAAAGTTTTGTCATGTGAAAATTTTAGTTCAATTTTAAGGAGCTTTACTTATATGTGTAATGACTGCTTAGGACTTTGCATTCATCATGTATATCCTTTTAAAAGTTTTAGGAAACTTTAAGATGTGAATAATATTTTATTCATGATACCATTTCGTAAATATCAACAATGTAGAATAATAATTCTTACTTTAAAAAAACAACAATTTTTTAAAAAAATACTAGTATAAAGTTAACTTTTTATGTCATTTAAATTCAAATATGGAAAAAATATTCAGTTCTTAAAGGAAATATATTGCACCAGATGTGCAAATGCTGGTGTAAAAATACATCCAACAAAACAAAGGGCAATATGGCACAACCAGAACCCATTGATCCCACAAGAGCAAGACCTGAACATTCCAATGCAGCTAAAGCACATGGAAGCAACCTTAAAAACAACTTTATGAAGATGATAGAGGCTGTTAAAGAGGAAATGAAAAATTTCTATAAAGAAATTGTGGAAAAGAGAAACAAAAAATTAGAAGAAAAAAATAAATCCCTTAAAGAACACAAAGAAAGCCAAGAAAAAAAAAACAATAAAACAAGTGAAGGAAATGGTTTAAGACATAAAAATTAAATGAAAGCAATGAGACATTTTTCATTATGAGAACGTGTTTGTTAACCTGAGGATCAAGGAATTTCATTGCTATTATCAAAAAGTGCTTGTACCAAAATTCATTTTCTAGTTAGTATCAAAAGTCTCTTTAGAAAATAGGTAAATAAATAGTTTCTGATTTGAGCAACTGAGCTTTCAAGTGTCTCCATTTTGATATTTATAAAATAAAGGTTCTGTAAATTCTTGTCCAATTCTAATTGTTCATGGTTTAGAAATTCTATAACTCACCAAAACAAGAATCAATCATAGGATTCTAATGTATGCAAAAGTAAAAATGATGTATTTCTTGTTCAAATGCAAATTATGCAGTATTTTATTATGTTACATGATTGCTTAGGAACTTCTCAGGCAAATATATCAAGGGGATAAACTGTTCTTTCAAAAAAAAACTCTCATGGGGAAATTAAGACGAGTTTTTTTTTATTAAAGATTTCTGTCTCCTCCCTGTCACCGCCTCCCATTTCCCTTCCCCGCCCCCAATCAACTCCCCTCTCTCATCAGCCCAAAGAGCAGTCAGGGTTCTCTGCCCTGTGGGGAGTCCATGGACCTCCAACCTCCTTCCAGGTATAGTAAGGCGAACATCCAAACAGCCTAGGCTCCCACACAGCTAGTAGGTGCAATAGGAACAAAACCCAGTGCCATTGTTCTTGACTTCTCAGCAGTCTTCATTATCCACTATGTTCAGCGAGTCTGGTTTTATCCCATGCTTTTTCAGACCAAGTCCAGCTGGCCTTGGTGAGTTCCCGATAGAACATCCCCATTGTCTCAGTGTGTGGGTGCACCCCACGCAGTCCTGAGTTCCTTGCTCATGCTCTCTCTCCTTCTGTTATTGATTTGGATGTTGGGGTTTCAGTCCGGTGCTCCAATGTAGGACTTTGTCTTTGTCTCCTTACATCGCCCGATGAAGGCTAATATCCAGGAGGGTGAATATATGTTTTTCTTTGGATTCACCATCTTGTATACCTTCTCTAGGATCACGAATTGTAGGCTCAATGTCCTTTATTTATGGCTAGAAACCAAATATGAGTGAGTACATCCCATGTTCCTCTTTTTGGGTCTGGCTTACCTCACTCAGAATAGCGTTTTCTATTTCCGTGCAATTGCATGCAAAATTCAATATGTCATTGTTTTTTACTGCTGAGTAGTACTCTAATATGTATATATTCGATACTTTTTTCATCCATTCTTCCATTGAAGGGCATCTAAGTTGTTTCCAGGTTCTGGTTATTACAAACAATGCTGCTATGAACATAGTTGAGCATATTTGTTGTATGATAGGGCACGTCTTGGGTATATTCACAAGAGTGGTTTGCTGAGTCCAGGGGTAGGTTGATCCCGAATTTCCTGAGAAACTGCCACACTGCTTTCCAAAGTGGTTGCACAAGTTTGCATTCCCACCAGCAATGGATGAGTGTACCCCTTACTCCACAACCTCTCCAGCAAAGGCTATCATTGGTGTTTTTGATTTTAGCCATTCTGACAGGTGTAACATGGTATCTTAAAGTTGTCTTGATTGGCATTGCCCTGATTGCTAAGGAAGTTGACCTGACCTCAAGTGTTTTTTGGCCATTTGAAATTCTTCTGTTGAGAATTCTCTGTTCAGCTCAGTGCCCCATTTTATAATTGGGGTTATTAGCCTTTTAAGGTATAGTTTCTTGAGTTCTTTATATATTTTGGAGATAAGACCTTTGTCAGTTGCAGGGTTGGTGAAGATCTTCTCCCAGTCAGTGGGTTGCCTTTTTGTCTTAGTGACAGTGTCCTTTGCTTTACAGAGGCTTCTCAGTCTCAGGAGGTCCGATTTATTCAAAGATGCCCTTAATGTCTGTGCTGCTGGGGTTATACGTAGGAAGTGGTCTCCTATGCCCATGTGTTGTAGAGTACTTCCCACTTTCTCTTCTATCAGGTTCAGTGTGTTCGGACTGATATCGTGGTCTTAAATCCATTTGGACTTGAGTTTTGTGCATGGATCTGTTTTCATTCTTCTACAGATTGAAATCCAGTTTTGCCAGCACAATTTGTTGAAGATGCTTTCTTTTTTCCATTGTATACTTTTAGCTCCTTTATCAAAAATCAGGTGTTCATAGGTTTGTGGGTTAAAGTCAGGGTCTTATATTCAATTCCATTGGTTGACTTCTCTGTTTTTATGCCAATACCAAGATGTTTTCAATACTGTAGCTCTGTAATAGAGGTTGAAGTCAGGGATGGTAATGCCTCCAGATGTTCCTTTATTGTATAAGATTGTTTTGGCTATCCTGTGGTTTTTGTTTTTCCATATAAAGTTGATTATTGCCTTCTCCAGATCTGTGAAGAATTTTGATGGGATTTTGGTGGGGATTGCATTGAATCTATAGATTGCTTTGGTAGAATTGCCATTTTTACTATGTTGATCCTCCCAATCCAAGAACACGGGAGATCCTTCCATTTTCTTGTGTCCTCTTCAATTTCTTTCTTCAAAGACTTAAAGTTCTTGTCAAATAGATCTTTCACTTCCTTGGTCAGAGTTACCCCAAGATATTTTATATTTTTTGTGGCTATCATGAAAGGTGATGCTTCTCTGATTTCCCTCTCTGCTTCCTTATCCTTAGTGTATAGGAAGGCAACTGATTTTTTGGAGTTGATCTTGTATCCTGCCACATTACCAAAGGTGTATATCAGCTGTAGGAGTTCTTTGGTAGAGTTTTTGTGGTCACTTATGTATACTATTATATCATTTGCAAATAACAAAAGGTTTACTTCTTCCTTTCCAATTGGAATCCCCTTGATCCCCTTATGTTGTCTTATTGCTATTGCTAGAACCTCAAGAAGTATGTTGAAGAGATATGGTGAGAGTGGACATCCTTGTCGTGTTCCTGATTTTAGTGGGATGGCTTTGAGTTTCTCTCCATTTAATTTGATGTTAGCTGTCGGCTTGCTATAAATATATTTTATTATATTTAGGTATGACCCTTGTATCTCTAATCTCTTCAAGACCTTTATCATAAAGGGGTGTTGAATTTTGCAAATGCTTTTTCAGCATCTAATTAAATGATCATATGGCTTTTTTCTTTCAGTTTATTTATATGATGGATTACATTGATAGACTTGCTTATGTTGAACCAGCCCTGCATCTCTGAGATGAAGCCTACTTGATCATAATGGATAATTTTTCTAATGTGTTCTTGGATTCGGTTTGCCAGTATTTTATTGAGAATTTTTGCGTCATGTTCATAAGTGAGATTGGCCTGTAATTCTCTTTCTTGGTTAAGTCTTTGTGGGGTTTTGGTGTCAGGTTAACTGGAGCTTCATGAAAGGAATTTGGCAATGACTCTTCTGTTTCTATATTGTGAAATACATTAAGGAATATAGTATTAGCTCTTCTTGGAAGTTCTGGTAGAATTCTGCATTGAAACCATCTGGTCCTGGGCTTTTTTCGGGAGGGATGTTTTTGATAACAGCTTCTAATTATTTGCGACTAACAGGTATATTTAGATTGTTCACCTGGTCTTAGTTTAACTTTGGTATATTGAACTTATCTAAAAAAATGTCAGTTTCTTTTGCATTTTCCAGTTTTGTGGTTTACAGGCTTTGTTGTAAGATCTAATGATTCTCTGAATTTCCTCTGTGTTTGTGGTTATGTCCCTCTTTTCATTTCTGATCTTATTTATTTGTGTGTTCTCTCTCTGTCGTTTAATTAGTTTGGATAGGGGTTTGTCGATCTTTTTGATTTTCTCCAAGAACCAACTTTTTGTTTCATTGATTTTTTTGGATTGTTTTCTGTGTTACTATTTTGTTGATTTCCGCCATCAGTTTGATTATGTCCAGTCTTCTCGTCCTCCTTGGTGTGTCTCCTCTTTTTTTTTATAGAGATTTCAGGTGTGCTGTTAAGTCCCCAATGTATACATTCTCCATTTTCTTTAAGTGGGCACTTAGTGCTATGAACTCTCCTCTTAGCACTGCTTTCATCGTGTCCCATAGGTGTGAGTATGTTGTCTCTTTATTTTTATTAATTTCAAGGAAGACTCTAATTTCTTTATTAATTTCTTCCTTGACCCAGGTGTGGTTGAGTAGTTGACTGTTCAGTTTCCATAACTTTGTCGGCTTTCTGGAGGTAGGATTGTTGTTGAATTCTAATTTTAATCCGTGGTGATCTGATAAGACACAGGTGGACACTGATATTTTTTGTATCTGTGGAGGTTTCCTTTGTTTCCAAGTATGTGGTCAATTTTCGAGAAGGTTCCATGAGCTGCAGAGAAGAAGGTATATTCTTTCCTATTTGGGTGGAGTGTTCTATAGATGTCTGTTTAGTCCATTTGCTTCATTACCTCCATTAATTCTCTTATTTCTCTGTTAGGTTTCTGTCTGATTGACGTGTCCATTGGTGAGAGAGGTGTGTTGCAGTTTCCTACTACTAGTGTGTGTGGTTTGATGTCTGCCTTGAGTTCTAGTAATATTTCTTTTACATACGTGGGTGCTTTTATATTAGGGGCATAGATATTCAGGATTGAGACTTCATCCTGATGAATTGTTCCTGTTATGAGTATAAAATGTCCATCTCGATCTCTTCTGATTGATTTTTGTTTGAAGTCAGTTTTGTTAGAGATTAGTATGGCCACGCCTTCTTGTTTCTTAGGCCCATTTGCTTGAAAAACGTTTTCCCAAACCTTTACTCTGAGTAGTTGCCTGTCTTTGTGATTGAGATGTGTTTCTTGTAAACAGCAGAATGTTGGATCCTGTTTTCGTATCCAGTCTCTTAGCCTGTGCCTTTTTATATGTGAATTGAGTCCATTAATAATTATTGATATTAATGACCAGTGGTTGTTTACTCCGGTTATTCTTATTGTTTTTGGTAGTAGAGTTTGTGTATCTCCCATCTTTGAGTTGTGCTGGTGAAGGGTCGCTAGATGCCTGAGTTATTGTAGTCAGTGTTGGCAATGTCGGATTCCTTGGGTTGTGATTTTCCTTCTATTACTTTCTGTAAAGTTGGATTTGTGGCTACGTATTGTTTGAATTTGTTCTTATCTTGGAATGTTTTGTTTTCTCCATTTATAGTGAATGATAGCTTGGCTGGGTATAGTAGTTTGGGTTTACATCCATGGTTTCTTAGTTTCTGCAGTACCTCTATCTGGGACCTTCTGGCTTTCATGGTTTCCATAGAAAAGTCAGGTGTAAGTCTGATTGGTTTAGCTTTATAATTTGCTTGACCTTTTTCCTTTGCAGCTCTTAATATTCTTTCTTTATTCTGTATGTTTTGTGTTTTGATTATTATATGGCGAGGGGATATTTTTTTTGACCCAGTCCATTTGGTGTTCTGTATGCTTCTTGAATATTCAAAGGAATATATTTATGTTGGGAAAGTTTTCTTCTATAATTTCGTTAAAAATATTTTCTGGGCCTTTGAGCTGTGACTCTTCTCTTTCTTCTATTCCTATTATTCTTAGGTTTGGTCTTTTAATTGTGTCCCATATTTCCTGAATGTTTTGTGATGAGAATTTGTTGGCTTTGCTGTTTTCTTTGATCAGTGCGTTTATTTTCTCTATGGTGTCCTCAGAATCTGAGATTCTTTCTTCAATCTCTTGTATTCTATTGATTATGCTTGTTTCTGTAGTCTCTGCTCGTTGACATAGACTTTCCATATCCAGCTGGTCCTCAGTTTGTGTTTTCTTCCTTGCTTCCATTTCAGTTTTCAATTCTTGAACTGTTTCCATTACCTGTTTGATCATTTTTTCTTGGTTTCTTAGGGTATCATTTACGTATTTACTCATTTGTTCAAACATTTGGTTATACTTCTCATCCATTTCTATAGGGGCTTTTTTTACATGTTGCTTTCATAAAGTCAATTTTTTTCCACTTCTTCTGTGCTAGGTTGTTCCAGCCCTTCTGTTGTAGGATCATTGGGTTCTGGTGTTTTCATGTTTTTCAGATTGTTGTGTGAATTCTTGTCTTGGTGCCTGCCCATCACCTTCTTCCAATGCTATCTAGTGGGTCTTCTAAAACAGGATCAGATTTCTCTGCTGGCCAGGGGCCCCGTTTACAAAATGCCTTTGCTCTGTTTCCTGGCTCCCGCTGCAGGCTAAAATCCCTCTCACCACTCAGGAGGGTCTACAGGAACAGGCTCCCCATTTGCCAGGGACCTCGCCAACAAAAGGCCTACCACTCTGCAGGCCACCCACCAAAACAAAGACACTCCCGCTGCCCTCTGCCCAGAGCACCCGACCCAGTGCCCAAACAGGCTGAACTGGTGATCCCTTGGCCCTGCAGAAGGGAGGGAGAAGGAAGGAAGCCTCTGGGGGCAAGCTGGGATGGGCCAGGGAGAGAGAGGTTGCAGCAGAGGAGGAGCAGCCCCAGCAGAGGGGAGCAGCCCCTGAAGGCTGACCGGGGGTTAAAGGGGTCGGGCAATGCCCCTGCTACATTTCCTGCATCCTGCTGTGGGTCAAAAACACTCTCACCACTCAGGAGGGTCTTCAGGGACAGGATCAGGCACCTCGTTTTCCAGGGATCTCCCCAACAAAAGGCCTATCACTCTGCAGGCCAGCCACCAAAACACCTACTTGAATTAGTTGTAGTGGGATGATCTGCTCTCAGTGTGGGCTTCACTGTTTCAAGCTTGGACCATCAAAAAATATATGTTCGAGTCTGCGCCGCGTCCACCGCCTCATGGGGAAATTAAGAACGAAACTCTTGAAGAAACTGTGAAATTAGTGATAGTTGAAAGAAAATCCTTTAATGCAGACTATAATATTCACAAAATGGATCATGCTAGAAGAAGAAATCAAACTAAGCATGACTTAGTGCCATACTCAGTACCAACTTTAAGGTGAAGCCCTCCCCCCCTCTGTGTGTATTCATATGTGTATAGTGGGTACATGTGTTTGCAGGTATGTCTGAGTGTGTCTGAACATGCATATTGGCTCCAGAAGTTGATATTTGTTGTCTTCTTCAATCATTCTCCACCTTAATTTAAAGACATGGTTGTACTGGTATTTCATTTGTATTTTAATAAATAATGCTTGCCTGAAGATCATAGAGTAAGAGCATCCCACAGGTCAGCCTTACAAAACATGCAGTGGTGACGCGCACCACTAATCCATTAATGCCAGTATCCACACTAGTTTAACATAGAAACCAAGCAGTAGTGGTGAACGCCTTTAATCCTAGCCCTAGAGAGGAATATAAAATGGGAGGAGATAGCTTTCACACATAATCTCATTCTGAGATTCCTGGAAGTATGATGGACATTTCAGACTGAGGTAGAAGTAAGAGTCAGTGGCTGGTTGTTTTACTCTCTGATCTTCAGGCAAGCTTTATTTATTAAAATACAAATGAAATGTTACTACACATGATCTCTTTTTTTTATTTTTTATTTATTTTTTATTATTATTTATTTATTTATTAAAGTTTTCTGCCTCCTCCCCGCCACCACCTCCCATTTCCCTCCCCTTCCCCCAATCAAGTCACCCTCCCTCATCAGCCCAAAGAGCAATCAGGGTTCCCTGCCCTGTGGGAAGTCCAAGGACCACCCACCTCCATCCAGGTCTAGTAAGGTGAGCATCCAAACTGCCTAGGCTCCCACAAAGCCAGTAGTGCAGTAGGATCAAAAACCCATTGCCATTGTTCTTGAGTTCTCAGTAGTCCTCATTGTCCGCCTATGTTCAGCGAGTCTGGTTTTATCCCAGGCTTTTTCAGACCCAAGCCAGCTGGCCTTGGTGAGTTCCCGATGGTCCAAATCAGGAGCAGAAGGAGAGAGAGCATGAGCAAGGAACTCAGGACCGCAAGGGGTGCACCCATACACTGAGACAATGGGGATGTTCTATCGGAAACATGATCTCTTAAATACAAAGTTTTAGCAGAGATAAACAATATTTTATTTGTATTCATTGCTGACCATTTCATAGAACAAACACTACATACTTTTGAAGACAAATAGGCAAGATATATACTCTTTGTAAAGAATTTACTGGTTCAAATATTTAGAGGTTACATCCTCTTAGAGTTCTAGAAAATCATTTACCTTTGAACTTTCTCAAACCAATGTTGCCTTACCTTTTCGTTTAGATTTAATTCAAGACAAACTGTGACACATATACACATACATATACACAAATACCGATTCTTGAAGTTATTTTGTGTGGTCAATTGTTAATGTCTTATCTTCATTTCAAATTGCCTTTTTCCTTCATTGAAATTCTCAGTACATTCCTTTGCTTATTACCAAAAGAGTTGTCAGGGAAATAAATAATTACATAAATAATATACTGGAGCTCTCAGGGAAAAAAATGAATGTTGGCTCAAAAAAATTGTCCAATTCTGTCATATGTATTCTTTAATTACTGATACAATATTGCCATGATCTTCCAAGAGGGTAATTTTTATGACAGCTGGATACAAAGGAATCCCTCACATCATATATTTTTATTACTAAAGAGGGCTTTCTGTGTAGAGATCATCATAAATTCTTAGAAAATATTTGAATCCTAACCATAATTTCGCCTCCACATGTTTCCTGTCCCTTAGAGAAAAGATCAAGTGAAAATATTGCATCAATTCCTACATGAGTATAACAACACTAATAGATGATCATTATTTGGGGGAATATGTAATAAGTGACATTTTAGATATAGGTATTACCAGTATAGAAAGTATGCTAAGCTGCCATGTGTACCAGACTTTTTCTTTTAGGCTACCAATGAGCTCTGAAATCATGATGCAGAGTCTTATTCATTTTGAATGTTAGGCCTAGCATAGACTCATTTTCAGCTAGCTCTTTTAACTTAAATTAATCTGTGTCTCTTTATCTACCTTTTGCCTCCAGGATTTTTATTTTAATTTCTTTCTTATGTTTATCTTACTTTCCCTACTTCTCGCTGGTTAGAGACTGCATAACTGGCCCTAGGCAACTCCCTCATTCTCTCCTCTTTCTCTCATTCTTCCTTCTATCAAGCTAGATTTCTTTAGATGCAACACATCTTTACATAATTAAACACCTATTCTCAAAAGAAATGCAACACAAACAAATGTAACATACTTTTACACAGTTAAAGTAACATTCTGGAACATAAACAAATATAACCCATTTTTGCCTAGATAAAATAATATTCCACAACAGTCATCCAATCGAAAAAATAAAAACCTAGAGAGAGATATTGGGGTTCAACCCAAAAACCAGAAAAGCCATGCCACTAGAGAATTATTTTCTCTATCAAAACTGGTGTCCACAAAGCTAAGCAGCTAAACCTCTCTTCTCTCATTTTATATTCCCTCTAGTGCTGGGATTAAAGGCATATGACTGCCTAATACTGGAATTAAAGTTGTAGGTCACACCACCTAGACTGGTTTCTGCATTGCTCTTGAGTAGCCTTGAACTCAAGAGAGCCATCTGCCTCAAATCCCAAATCCTGAGATTAAAGGTGTGTGTCACCATTACCTGACCTCTGGTGACTTTAGCTTTGCCTCTGTTCTTAATTATTTATTAAAATAGAAATCATATACCACTATATTTCCTCCTTTTGTCTAAAATAAAAATAAGGTTATAAATAATCTAAGAAAAAATATATACAATAAATACAATTGACTATATACTATATATACAGGCAATAAATATATCAACAATGTCTTGTTCATTTGCATTTGAGAAATTCAGAGAAAATACCCATATCCTTTCTATCTTGGTGAGTCCAAATTTTTGTACCTAACTTACTTTCTACCACAACTTACATTACCATGTAAAACTATCTTTTCATATCTTTCAATTTTATATATTTTGCATTTTTTAGTGAATTTCTTTTCTGAGTCTCGTAAATAAGGGAGATTATAATTATTTAGTCTTCACCTAACTACCTCAAAGACCTGAGAAGGAAATAATATTAACTGAGTAAGCAGGAAGTAGAAATGAGCAACTTTTAAAAAATGTGAAGAATGACAGAAATAGCTGACTGCCTGGATTGTCACCCAAAGCTCCTCTTCAACTTTGGGACATCTATGTTCAACCTATAAGCCTTGCATATACAACAGACTTTTCTGTGAAGCAGGATATTCTGAAGGGCTGTCCCTCCTTGTCTTTACAATGTTTGGCACTTATTTTCTTTGTGCCCTGCTTGTCCAATTAGGACAGCATACTGTCAGCAGTTGAGGCAAGAGCATTTTTTTTTTGCCCAGTGGCTTGCTTTTGTCACAGAGAAAATAAACTCTATGTGGAGTATCTCTAAAGCCAATTTTCTTCTCTGAATTAGAATGATGTTGCCAGGAACAGACATGTCTCATTGTCATAAAAAGGAAGAACCTTCGTAATTAAAACATCTTAAATGCCATATTCTTTAGATCTCTGAAATGTTTGAAGATTACCTGTCTATCTGAAACATATGTTTGCTCGACTTTAAAAACATACATATATAATATTATTACAGGTTTGATTTTAATAGGCGATTTACTAACCTGCATTTACTTCTTATCCTAAACAGTTGATAATAATAATATTCAAGGACTACAAATTTACATTACATTCTTAAATGAGTTATATAGGTAGAGCACCTTGAACAAGAGTAGAAATATATATACAGTATGTTCTAACAAAATTAATCTAAATATACAAAATTTGTATAGAATATACAAAAGTCCAATCCAATGTAAAACATTTAAAACAAGTTGCTTTTTATAGTAGATTCAATAATATACCTTTTTATCTTAACATTATCGATATCCTCCTTTTTTTTTCTTTTCAGAGTAGATTCAATAATTACCCTCTTATCCTATCATATCTGTATTTCCTTTTTTCTTTTCAAAATAGAACCTTACATCTAATTTTGCTTATTTAGCTTTTTCCCTGACCATTACCAATAATAACTTGTAACCAACCCCTCTACCATAATTCATTGAAAAACCAGAAACCACCCATACCACCTCTTAGAAATGTGGGTGTTGTATCCTTAAAATACATCCTGCTGCCTGGGGGCAATGGTGTACTGCACTTTCATTTCCTGGCCACCTAGACCAAAATTGTATTAATTACAACACTGTTTGTCCAATGGCTTATGCTTCTTTCTGGGTAACAATTTTAACTTAAATTAACCAATTTCTATTCATCGGTGTATTTCCACTAGGCTGTGGCTTACCAGTGCTGGCATGTTACTCCTTTGGTAGCTATATGGCTTCTCTCTGACTCCACTTTCCTTCCTCTTCTATCTCTGCTTGGATTTCCTGTCTTGCTATATTCTTCCCTGCCATAGGCCAAAGCAGATTCTTTATTAAGCAATGGTAATAGAACATATTCATAGCATACAGAGGGGAATCCCACATTATCTCCCCTGTTCTGTCTAAATAAAAAGGAAGGTTTTAACTATTACATAGTAAAATTACACATAGCAAAACAGTTATAAAGCAAAAATTACAGTTATAATATTTCCTTGTGATTCTAAAGTTTCATATATAATTTATCTTTTACCATAAATAATGAAAACTATAACTATCTGTTTTCAACTTAGTCAAAAACCCCAGAAGGATATAATATTACCTAAGTAAACAGGATGTAAACAACTTCTAGAATTGAGAGAGACATTTTGCTACCTGGACAGTCACCCAAAGTTCCTCTGTAACATTGGGGCATCCATTTTCAGTACAGACCAATAGTATCTGGCAGACTTTTCCATGAATCAGTAAACTTGAAAGACTCTTTTGCCTATATTTGCAGTTTTTCAGTCACTTTCTTCTGTACCCTGCAGAATGTCTGGCAGTTTCTTCTGTGAAGCAGGAACCCTGAAGGACCATCTTGTTTTTTGGAAATTTCAGCAGTCACTTTTCTGTGGGTCCTGAATGTCTAGTTCATACAGTATACCATCAAGAAGTCCAAACAAGTGCAGTTTCTTGTCCAAATGGCAGGCCTTTTCACATTGAGAACAAATTCCATAATGAGTTTCTTCAATGGTCATCAGCCTCTCTGAAGTAATTGGTGCTGCCAGAAGCATACATGTCTCACTGTCAAGAAATGTCTAAGTTTTTAGAACATTTTAAATGCCGTATTCCATAGGTCATTGTTGTGTTGAAGATAATCTAACTGAAATAGAACTTGGGGGAATAGGATGGTTGAGATGGAGGAAGGGTTGATATAGGAGCATGGAAGATGATATCTTAAATAAGGGAGCCATTTTAGGGTTGGCAAGAGTCTTGGCTATAGAGGGGTTCCCAGGTGGCCAAGGGGATGTCCCCAGCTAGGTCCATGGGCAGCAGAGGAGAGGGTACCTAAACTGGCCTTCTCCCATATCCACACTGATGAATATCTTGCATATCACCATAGAGCCTTCATCTGGAAAGGGATAGAGATAGAGGCAGAGACCCACATTGGAGCACTGGACTTAACTACCAAAGCCCAGATGAAGAGCAGAAGGAGGGAGAACGTGAGCAAGGAAGGCAGGACAGTGAGGGGTGCGCCCACCCATGGAGACAGTGGGACTGATCTAATGGGAGCTTACTAAGGCTAGCTGGACTGGGGTTGAATGAGCATGTGATCAAACCGGACTCTCTGAATGTGGCTGACAATGAGGGCAGACTGAGAAGCCAATGATAATGACACTGGATTTTGATTCTACTGCATGTACTGGCTTTGTGGGACCCTAGTCTGTTTGGATGCTCACCTTCCTAGACCTGGATGGAGGGGGTGCCTAGGACTTCCCACAAGGCAGGGCACCCTGACTTCTCTTATGTCTGGAGAGCATGGAGGAGGGATAGGGGAGAGTGGGAAGGAAATGGGAGGATGGGAGGGGTGGAAATTTTAAATAAATAAGAAAAAAGAAAAAAAAACCTAGCTAACATGACTTAAAGTTTGATTGTTATAGATGATTATATAGTGATCTGTATTCTTTGATTATATATTATATTTTAAAAGAGCTGCATAAACATAATACCTTGAATAAAAGTAGAATATATATGTAGTGTAACAAAATTGACCTTAAATTTGTATCAATAGACCAAAATTCATACCAATGTAAAGTGTTTATATCATATCCCACTTATTTTTTAAGAAACTAGTGTGATAATTAACCTTTTATAATAAACCACTGTTAAATGAAAAAAAATTATAAACAATATTTGGAAATTTGGGCATAGTTTTCTCCAAACTGCTTCCTGCAATTTGTTGGGTGAAATATTTTTACATTTCACAGAAACCTTTCTGCAGATCTTGTTCCATCAAAGCATATTAAATTGGAAGGAATCCACAGGTTCTAATTCTTTGTTGAAACAAAAGAAAAACCCTTTTCCAAAGTAACATGTTCTTAGTCTTAAATTTTGAAATCAAAATATCTTTAAAATAGATAAGTTGGTATAGCTTAGCAGCCCGCAGAATCAAATATGTCCGTGCAGTCAAAAACTTCAAGGAAAACACAATATTATGCATAATCAAGACTCTGTGTATTTTCTATTTTTATGTGGCTTATTTATTTTGTATTATTTTTTATCTGTTTACTCAATTTTCCTCTCTCTCCCATTCCTACGTATATCTTTTAAGCATACTGTGTCTTGTTTAGAGGTCCTTTATGTTTGACTCTGTCCCATAGTATATCTGAAATCCTTTTCTGACAAGGAGCATTTTTTTAATGGTAATTGTTGTAGTTGCTGTGCCCCTGGATGCTGACTCCACCTCTCTCAATCTTTCAATATAGTTGATGTACATTTACTGCCTGTTCTGGGAACCATGTTTACTGCCCCAGTTCCAGGGACACTGAGGGTCTATGTTGCCTGCCATTAAGCAACTTGCCACATGGTGCTCACAACCCCATTTAAGTGCTCAGTAGCAGAACCTCCCCAAACAGTCAAAGCTATTCATGCCATCAGCATGAACCAGAAAGTCATCTCTCAAAGGAGCAGCTTCTCTGTTAGCTGCCAGCAAATAGCCTACCTGAAAAAAAAAATTGACTACCAAGAAGCTCCAATTGACTCCTTCCTGTCTTTGTGGGTCTAGAAGCGCCATTTTTTAAAAGCATTTTTAGGCTTTATATGGATGTACATTGCAGAATGTTAGGCACCACTATATAAATTGAGATTGCACTTTTTTTTAATCCCAGCCATCCACTCCTTTGGCATCTACTTGGCATCTCCCTGACTCTGTCTTCTTTCTTCCTCTATCTCCACTTGGATTTCCTACCTTTCTATATTCTACCTTGTGATAGGCCAAAGCAGCTTCTTTCTTATCCAATGGTAATAAAACATATTTATAGCATACAGAGGGGAATCACATATCAACAGATATAAAATCATCATTCGCAAACTTCTATGTTGCTGTTATCCACAGATAGGAATTAATACCATCTTCATGAAATAACAAAACATTTGTCTTACTTGGCGGAATTTTTTCTTTGTATGGGAAGAGATATTGTGCATTTTGCAAGTTAGTAAGTTATGAAAGCACTTTCTTTTTTATTAATTAATTTATTTATTTAAAATGTCCACCTCCTCCCATCATCCCATATTCCTCCCACTCCCCTCACTCTCCAGTCCTCAGAGAAGTCAGGGTGCCCTGCCTCGTGGGAAGTCCAAGCCCCCTCCTTTATCCTAGGAAGGTGTGCATCCAAGCAGACTAGGCCCCCAAAAAGCCAGTTCATGTAGTAGAATCAAAATCCAGTGTCATTATCATTGGCTTCTCAGTCTGCCCTCATTGTCAGACACATTCAGAGAGTCCAGTTGAATCACATGCTCATTCAGATCTAGTTCAGCTGGCCTTGGTGAGCTCCCATTAGATCAGTCCCACAGTCTCCGTGGGTGGATGCACCATTTGGTTCTGATTTAGTTGCTCACGTTCTCTCTCCTTCTGCTCTTCATCTGGGCTTTGGAAGCTCAGTCCAGTGCTCCAATGTGGATCTCTGTCTCTATCTCCATCCCTTTCCAGATGAAGGATCTATGGTGATATGCAAGATATTCATCAGTGTGTCCATGGGAAAAGGCCCCCTCTCCTCTGCTGCCCAAGGACCTAGTTGAGGAAATCCCCTTGGACACCTGAGAACCCCTCTATAGCCAAGACTCTTGCCAACCCTAAAATGGCTCCCTTAGTTAAGATATCTTCTTCCCTGCTCTCATCTACCCTTCCTCCATCTCAACCATTCCATTCCCTCAAGCTCTCCCCAATACTCTCATTCTCCCTTCTCTCTCCCCATCTCCACTTCCCCCACAACACACCCACACCCCCTGCTCTCAACTTTTGCCTGGCAATCTTGTCAACTTCTAATATCCAGGAGGATAACTATATGTATTTCTTTGGGTTCACTTTCTTATTTAGCTTCTCTAGGATCATGAATTATAGGCTCAATGTCCCTTGTTTATGGCTAGAATCCACTTATGAGTGAGAACATACCATATTCCTCTTTTGGGGTCTGGGATATCTCACTCAGTAAAGTGTTTTCTATTTCCATCAATTTGCATGCAAATTTCAAGATGTCATTGTTTTTTACCACTGAGTAGAACTTAAAGTGTATATGTGCCACACCTTCTTTATCCATTCTTCTATTGAGGGGCAGCTAGGTTGTTTTCAGGTACTGGCTATTACAAATAGTGCTGCTATGAACATAGTTGAACAAATGCTTTTGTAGTATGGTTGGGCATATCTTGGGTATATTCCCAAGAATAGAATTGCTGGATCCTGAGCTAGGTTGACTAGCAGTTTCCTGAGAAACAACCATACTGATTTCCAAAGTGGTTCCACAAGTTTGCATTCCCACCAGCAATGGATGAGTGTTCCCCTTACTCCACACCCTCTCCAGCATAGGCTATCATTGGTGTTTTTGATTTTAGCCATTCTGACAGGTGTAAGATGGTATCTCAAAGTTGTTTTGATTTGCATTTCCCAGATCACTAAGGAGATTGAACATGACCTTAAGTGTCTTTTGGCCATTTGAATGTCTTCTGTTGAGAATTATCTTTTCAGTTCAGTATCCCATTTTTAATTGGGTTAATGAGAGTTTTTATATCTAGTTTCTTGAGTTCTTTATGTATTTTGGAGATCAGACCTTTGTCTGATGTGGGGTTGGTGAAGATCTTCTCCCATTCAGTAGGTTGCCCTTTTGTCTTAATGACAGTGTCCTTTGCATTACAGAAGCTTCTCAGTTTCAGGAGGTCCCATTTATTCATTGTTGCTCTGATGGTCTATGCTACTATGGTTATAAGTAGGACGTGGTCTTCGTTGCCCATATGTTACAAACTACTTCCCACTTTCTCCTCTGTCCAGTTCAGTGTGGTTAGATTTATATTCAGGTCTTTAATCCATTTAGACTTGAGTTTTGTGCATGGTTATAGATATGGATCTATTTTCATTCTTCTACATGTTGAAATCCAGTTATGCCAGCACAACATGTTAAAGATGCTATCTTTCTTCCACTATATAATTTTAGCTTCTTTGTCGAAAATCAGGTGTTCATAGGTTTGAGGGTTAATATCCAGGTCTTCGATTTGATTTTATTGTTCAACATCTCTGTTTTTATGCCAGTACCAAGCTGCTTTCATAACTGTATATCTGTAATAGTGCTTGAACTCAGGGATGGTAATGCCTCCAGAAGTACTTTGATTGTATAGGATTGTTTTGGCTATCCTGGGTTTTTTTGTTTTTGTTTTTCCAAATAAATTTTCTAAAGGTCTGAAGAATTTTGTTGGGATTTTGATGGGGTTTGCATTGAATCTATATATTGTTTTGGTAGAATTGCCATTTTTATTATGTTGACTATCCCAATCCAAGAGCATGGGAGATCCTTCCATTTTCTGGTGTCCTCTTCAATTTCTTTCTTCAAAGCCTTAAAGTTCTTGTCAAATAGATCTTTCAATTCTTTGGTTATAGTTATCTCAAAATACTTTATGCTATTTGTGGCTATTGTGAAAGGTGATGCTTCTCTGATTTCCATCTCTGCTTCTTTATCCTTTATGTATAGGAGGGAAACTGATTTTTTTTGGAGTTGATTTTGTGTCCTGCCACATTACTAAAGGTGTTTATCAGCTGTAGGAGTTCTTTGGTAGAGTTTTGGGGGTCACTGATGTACACTATCATATCATATGCAAATAACGAAAGATTGACTTCTTCCGTTTCAATTTGAATCCCCTTGATCTCCTTATGCTGTCTTATTGCTATTGCTAGGACTTCAAGAACTATATTGAAGAGGTATGGAGAGACAGCCTTGTCTTGTTCCTGATTTTTGTGGAATGGATTTGAGTTTCTCTCCATCTAATTTGATGTTAGCTGTCGACTTGCTGTATATTGCTTTTATTATATTTAGGTATGAACCTTGTATCCCTAATCTTTCCAAGACGTTTTTTATAAAGGGTTGTTGAATTTTGTCAAATTCTTTTTCAACATCTAATAAAATGATCAAATGGTTTTTTCTTTCAGTTTATTTATATGATGGATTACATTGATAGATTTGCCTATGTTGAACCAGCCCTGCATCTCTGGGTTGAAGCCTACTTGATCATAATTTATAATTTTTTGATGTATTCTTGGATTCAGTTTGCCAGTATTTTATTGAGAATTTTGATAGGGAGGTTTTTGATGACAGCTTCTAATTCTTCACGACTTACAGGTCTATTTCAATTGTTCACCTGGTCTTGATTTAATTTTGGTATATAGTACTTATCTAAAAAATGTCCATTTCTTTTACATTTTTCAGTTTTGTGGCATACAGGCTTTTGTAGTAAGGTCTAATGATTCTCTGAATTTCCACTGTGTCTGTGGTTATGTCCCCCTTTTCATTTCTGATCTTATTAATTTGCGTGTTTTCTCTCTGCCATTTGATTAGTTTAGATAGGGGTTTGGCAATCTTGTTGATTTTCTCCAAGAACCAGCTTTTTGTTTCATTGATTCTTTGGATTGTTTTCTGTGTTTCTATTTTATTGATTTCAGCCCTCCATTTGATTATTTCCAGTCTTCTGCTTCTCGTGGGTGAGTCTGATTTTTTTCTAGAACTTTCAGGTGTGCTGTTAAGTCTCTAATGTGTGCTTTCTCTGTTTTCTTTATGTGGGCACTTAATGCTATAAACTTTCCTCTTAGCATTGCTTTCATAGTGTCTCATAGCTTTGAGTATGTTGTGTCTTTATTTTCATTGAATTAAGGAAGACTTTAATTTCTTTCTTTATTTCTTCCTTGACCCGGGTGTGGTTCAGTATTTGACTGTTCAGTTTCCATGAGTTTGTAGGCTTTCTAGGAGTAGAATTGTTCCTAAATTCTAACTTTATTCCATGGTGATCCGATAGTACACAGGCGGTTTCTACAATTTCTTTTTATCTATGGATGTTTGCTTTGTTACCGAGTATGTGATCAATTTTTGAGAAGGTTCCATGAGATGCTGAGAAGAAGGTATATTCTTTTCTGTTTGGGTGGAATGTTCTATAGATGTCTGTTTAGTCCATTTGGTTCATTACCTCCATTAGTTCTCTTTTTTCTCTGTTAAGTTTCTGTCTGATTGACCTTTCTATTAGTGAGAGAGGAGTGTTGAAATCTTGGACTATTAGAGTGTGTAGTTTGATGTGTTCCTTTGTGTTCTGGTAATGTTTCTATTACATATGTCGGTACTTTTATATTAGGGGCATAGATATTCAGGATTGAGACTTCATCCTGATGAATTGTTCCTGTTATGAGAATAAAGTGTCCATCTCCATCTCTTCTGATTGATTTTAGTTTGAAATCAATTTTGTTAGATATTAGTATAGCCACACCCACTTGTTTCTTTGGACCATTTGATTGGAAAACCTTTCCCCAACCCTTTACTCTGAGTAAATGTCTGTCTTTGTGGTTGAGATGTGTTTCTTGTAAACAGAATGTTGGATCCTGTTTTCATATCCATTCTCTTAACCTGTGCCTTTTTATAGGTGAATTGATTCCATTGATATTAAGTGATATTAATGACCAGTGGTTGCTACCTCCAGTTATTTTTTCTGGTGGTAGAGTTTGTGTGTTTCCCTTCTTTGAGTAGTGCTGGTGGAGGATTGTTAGATGCTTGTGTTATTATGGGTTTTGTTGGCTTCCTTGGTTTGTGGTTTTCCTTCTAGTATTTTCTGTAAGGCTGGGTTTGTGGCTATGTATTTTTTAAATCTGTTTAAATCCTGGGATATCTTGTTTTCTCCATCTATGGTGAATGCAAGCTTTGCTAGATATAGTAGTCTGGGCTTGCATCCATGGTCTCTTAGTGTCTGCAGCACATATATCCAAGATTTTCTGGCTTTCATTATTTTCCATTGCGAAGTCAGGTGTAATTCTGATTGGTTTACCTTTATATGCTACTTGACCTTTTTCCCTTGCAGCTCTTAATATTCATTCTTTCTCCTGTATGTTTTGTGTTTTGATTATTATATGGTGAAGGGATGCATTTTTTGATCCAGTCTCTTTGGTGTTCTGTATGCTTCTTGTACCTTCATAGGAATATCCTTCTTTAGGTTGGGTAAGTTTTCTTCTCTAATTTTGTTGAATATATTTTCTGGGCCTTTGAGCTGTAATTCTCCCTTTTCTACCCCTATTATTCTTAGTTTTGGTCTTTTCGTGGTGTCCCAGATTTCCTGGATGTTTTGTATTAAGAATTTGTTGGATTTGTTATTTTCTTTAATTAATGAGTTTATTTCCTCTATAGTATCTTTGGTGTCTGAGATTCTTTCTTCTATCTCTTGTATTCTGTTGATTATGCTTCTCTGTGTAGTTCCTGATCAATTACCCAGATTTTCCATATCCAGCCTTCCCTCAGTTTGTGTTTTCTTCATTACCTCCATTTCATTTTTGAAGTCTGAACTGTTTCCATTACTTGTTAATTGCTTTATCTTGGTTTTCTTGGGTATCTTTGAGAGATTTATTCATTTCTTCTACCTTTTTGTCTTCTCCATTTCTTTACAGCAATTTTTCACCTCCTGTTTAAGGTTCTCTATTATTTACATAATGTTACATTTAAAGTCAATTTATTCTACTTCTTCTGGAGTAGGGTGTTCAGATCTTCTTGTTGCATGATACCTGGGATCTGGTGTTGTTATGTTGCCTTTCAGGTTGTTGGAGGAATTCTTGCATTGATGCCTGCCCATCTCTTCCTTCAAAAGCAGCCAGGAGAGTCTTGGTGTCTTGGTCCAATCTATGTTGTGACTGACTCTGGGTGGATCTCCTCCATGCAGGAGCAGGAACTATTCCCCTCTGAGTGGATAGCCTCAGAGCAGGAGTAGGCACTGTTCCTGGACGAAGGACCTCACAGACAATAGGGCAGTCTTGGGGGAGGCAGGGATATGTGCAACAAAGTAGCCCAGCTGCAGGGGCCCAGAGCTCCTTTCCCGGATGTTCTGCTCTGCCCCAGGATGGCACCCACTCACCCGGTTTGAAAGTTGGTCCTCAGTACAGAGACAGGACTCTTGGAGGTCCAAGGACCCCACAGACCAAAGGGCGAACTTAGGGTCAGGGGAGGGTGGTGTGGTGTGGAACCAAGAAGCCCCTGCAGCAGGAGCTGGAGGTGCCATGCACTCCCTTCCAGCTGGGCGGATGCACACTCACCCCTCAGGGTGGGTAACCTCAGTGCAGGAGCAGGAACTATTCCTGGGCCAAGGACCTTGCAGACAATAGGGCAGGCTTAGGAGAGGCAGGGAGGTGTGGAACAAAGAAGCCCCTGCAGCAGGAGCTGAAGGGGCCCAGTGTTCCTTTCCCGGATGTTCCACCCTGCCCCGGGATGGCATCCATTCATTGGTCTGAAAGGTTGTCCTCAGCACAGGGACAAGACTCTTTGGAAGCATTTTCTATACACAAGTGTTTTGTCAGTTAATCACTCTGTTTTATACTTTGCTGCAATATTGTCACTACAAAGTTTTTTCTCTGTGTATTTGCATCGGCTGTTTATAAGGTACTTCCTTTTTAGTGGATGCCCCCTTTGAGTTTGGTAAATATCTTCTAACATGTCAAATGAAACACTCAAGTTTCTTCACAAAATGTAAACGATTATTAGGTAAGAATGATCTATCTTGTCTCATTTTTCCCCCCAAGTACCTTGTCTTCCACCAACTTTTATTCTTTTAGAGTCTTGGTCTCAGCTAATTAATTGTCAAAGCCAGGACTTTCTCTTCAAATCAGAGTGTTTTGTCAGTTATGGAGTAACCGTGAACCTCAGTAAATGAATATACTTCAATTTTTAACTTATGATATTCATAACTTAAAGACAAATATAAAGATAATAATAGATGTCAGATACAGTTTTGTATTGACTTTATTATATGAGAATTTAAGTTAAATAAATAGATCAATACTGTAATTAAATTCTGTATTTTACACTCTTGATTACCGTGATCCTACATTAAGCATTTTGAAACATATTTTAGTTCCTAGTATGCTGTAATGGATCCTATTTTTTTCTTTTCTACAAAGAGAGAATCTAAAGATATAGTGAGATTGCAGTATGTCCAATACTGTATTTATGTGGGTATCTATTGGTTTATTGTTATCACTAATAATACGTAGTGATTTTTAAAACTTGTTTACAATTCATAAGATGCTTCTTTGAAAAATTATTTTATTTCTATAAATCTGGAAAATAGCCAATATTTTTACATTAATATTTAAAGGAATTATGAGTCAGAGAAATTTTACTACTTACCCAATTTTTGAGCTGTTGGTTTTAGAGAAAGACCAGGTTACTCTGGATGAGTACTTTCATTAACACATACTGTTGGTTCTCCTCCCAGTCTTCTACATATTATGAAAATAACAAGCAAACAGACAGTATCTAATATTTTCTCTAAGCCTTAATGTATTCAACATTTCCTAAGGATCTTTTTAAAGATATTTTTGAGTTCCATTCCACTTCTCAAGTATACATATTTAATAAGTCTTCTTTTAGGATCAAAGAGTATTCATTTTAATTCATTCACTAACCAGGTGACTCATGCAGGTGTTCCACTGTAGAAAACTGTCATATAGATACTATTTCTGATGAACTCTGGTAGTTTAAGTATTCTCCTGTTTCATCATACTTTATCAGGCCACAGCATGATTCTGGAAAAACTAGAATAAAAAAGATGTTACATTTGAATTGATGTTTTTTTTAAAAAAATATTTTTATGTTCATTAAAAGGCTAAATTTCATTATGTCAAATATCCACTACTTAAATCACTGTGTGTGTGTGTGTGTATAGTATTCTGATTTTAGTCAACCACAAAATGAACCAAAAATGTTTCACAGACATGACATAATACCTAAAATACATACGTTTTTCAAATTTATAATGAAAAGTAGATTTGTTGAGAATTTTAAAAAGTAAATGAGAACTTCTGTGTTGGTAAAGTTCTCCAAAATAACTGAAAAATGCAATGCCTCATAAATTTTTCGTACATATAAGGCAGTTTATAGTTTTGGTAAGTTTCTAAATTACCCAATGAATGTCAGCAAGGTTTTGGAACTGACTGAATCTTGAAAAATCTCTTTAGATTGGATATGATTTTGCTCCTCTCTTATTTAACTTTACTTTTGTTAGGAACAGGACTTTGGTAGAATTAGGAATGCCACTTTAACTTAGTTACTATTTATATCAATATTTTAGCAACTATCATGTCTTCACACATGTATAAGTTCATACCACATTATTTCCCACTCAGAGTTAGATGTGTGAAACAGTCTACTGATAAAATTTTAATGACAATGTTCATGAAAATGATGTAAAAGCACAGACTTTATCTCTAAGATTAGAAAGTAGTAGTCTGTACAATACAAGTCATTTAAAAAAAAAGATGAGAAGCCTAGATTATAATTCTAGAAAATGGGTTTATTTTTTGTCTTGTTATTGTTATTGTTTTTAATAATCAGAGTGACTTTGGGGGGAAAAAAGGCACTTTAATTTTCTGGGCCTTAGTTTTTTCCAAAGAGCGATAATTTTAAAGTTTCTTATAGGTTCCACAAATAATCATTCAAAAGTCAAAAAAATTAGGATAAACTGATCTTAGGATGATCAGAGAAGGTTTGTCTGATATGTTGACATTTGAGCAGAGGCCTGAATGAAGAGATGGAAAATATCATGGAAATAGTTAACCACACGGATCAGTTTGATGTCTCAAAAGTGAATAATTCTAAAACAAAAGACATATTGGCCACATTGTTATTATCATCAGTCAATCTCGTATTCATCAAATTATTTCCCAATTTTCCATTTTATTGTTGCCCACTTTTATAATTATAGTAAATATAGGAAATAAGAAATTTTAGCACTGTGAATCTATTTCTGTTTATATGAACGTTCTGTTGTTTTGTTGTTATTATTTTGTTGTTTGTTTTTTGTTTGTTTGGTTTGGTTTTTGAGACAGGGTTTCTCCGTAGTTTTGAAGCCTGTCCTGAAACTAGCTCTTATGGACCAGGCTGGCCTTGAATTCACAGAGATCTCCCTGCTCTGCCTCCCGAGTGCTGGGAATAAAGGCGGGCACCACCACCACCTGGTTTATGGAAGTTCTGTTTTAAATTGCTTGACATCCCTTTCTGTGAATACCCCTTTATTAAAAGTTAACAAAAAGTGTTAAAATAAAACTAAATTAGCACTCACGCACTAGAGAATCAGTATCTAAGTTACTTTAAAATCTATGAACAAATCCATTTTAATACCACAATTTATTACATTTAAAGATTATCTACTATCTGAGCTTGGACTTCTTGTTCCGGTTCACGAGTTTGCCCCTTATAATAAAGAAAAATATAATTGGTCAAGATTATCTACTACCAATTAAATACTTCTGAGAGTTTCCATTAAAGCAGGAATGACAAACAGGAAAAGGGCAGTATAATCATTTAAGTTGGTCTTCAATGCGAGCATTGTGCTCATGTTTTCTTTTTTTCTTTTAGAAGCTAGAAAGACAGTTATTTCTCTTAAAAACTGCTGTTGCCACAAGAGTAGATATAATTACAAATGGTTATTATTTTATCAAATAAAATCCACTATTTTTAAATGTTAAATGCTCATAGACATTCAGATAGACTGAGGAAAAAGACTAAGTTGGTGACAGATTTTTAAGATGTGTGTGTGTGTGTTTGTGTGTGTGTGTGTGTGAAAGAGAGAGAGAAAGAGAGAGAGAGAGAGAGAGAGAGAGAGAGAGAGAGAGAGAGAGAGAGAGAGAGAGTCTGTGAATGTGTGTATTTACCAATGAAAAATTAAGCTATTTTAACTAGGTATTGTATTTTACATACCTGTTGTATCTCTACATGCATCTCTAAACATCATGTGGTTTGTCATTTAAAACAGATGAAATAAGGGACCACTAAAAAAATTTTAGCACTTGATTTGAAATGCCACATATTTATAACAATTTATAATAGTATAGTGTTTTAAATAAAGAAGCTCAGTCTAGAAATTTTTGAAATCGAATATAATTTAACTACTTTGCAGCAAACTCAATTACAAAGAGCAATTCTTAATCATCAAAAATATGCAAAAATAACAGATGCTAACTTATTTTTGTCAGTGATTATTTAATTAAACCCCAGTATGATTAGTCTTCATTATTTCAAACTCAAATAATTAGTAATTTATGATAATTTAGAATTAATTAACCTAAATCTCTTCTTGACATTATTTAAAAGGGGTTGTTTCTTATAGGTAAATCCGTAGTAAGAAACCTATTTCAAAGCAACTCTCTATGTTTGAAACTGTCAACTACAAACCCCATGAAAAATACATTTAAAACCCATTTTTGAACATCTAATTTAGGAAGGTTTGAGAGATGGTTTGGTGCTTAAAAATACTACTTTAACAAAGGAGCCAGATTTACTCCCCAGAACTCACATGGTGGCTAACAAGCATCAGTAACAGTTTCAATGAACCAGACACACTCTTCTGATCACCATAGGCACCAGGAATACATTGGTATCCATACATATAGGCAGGAAAAACACTAATATACATAAAATAAAGATAAGCAAATCTTTCAGAAATCTATTTCAATTGGTAGAATGTTTGCCTACTATGCACAATGCCTTGAGTTCAGTCCTCAGCACTATAAAATTTGATGTAGTACATACACGTAGATTACATACAAGTAAGCCTAGCTTTTAAGAGGCAGAAACAGGAAGATCAGAAAAGAATTAAGGTCATCTTATCTATATAGCCACTCCAGAGTCAGTCTGGGATATATGAGGCCATTTCTCAAAATCTCTGGTTTAAAATCTGTCTCATACTATCAGTAAAGTAATTCACAAGTATCTTCTACATAACATTGGTTTAGATATGTGAAAGTTAGATGCAGAGGTATAGTAGTAGTAGTGGCCTGAGAATTTAGCTAACTTTATTTACTTATTTGCTTGTCTATCTGTCTATCTATCTGTCTGTCTGTCTGTCTGTCTGTCTGTCTGTCTGTCTGTCTCTCTGTCTGTCTGTCTGTCTATCTATCTATTTTTTGTTTTGGCATTGTCCATAAGTAACTTTGATTTCTTGACCATGTTATTTACTGCAATGCTTTTCTCCACATATAAAATGAAGCATTTATAAAATTTCAAGCCATGTTATAGCACTTTCCATGGTATATAACACCTATGTAAGAAAAAAATGTTAGCCAAAATAAACTACTTATACTATTAAATTATTTCCTGCAATTATTCTGAAGTAATAAAAATACATTAATATTATTTAATATTAGCATTTAACTACTCAGAACAAGTATTTCTGGTATCATACATCAGGAATATTTCTCTTGTGTTCTATATTTTCTAAACAACCTTAATTCTTAACATTAAACTATGACTTTTCAACACAGTACTGTGTGATCATCCATAGCATCATATGCAAATGCCATGGTTTTATATGACTCTTCCAATTACTTTGTAGGAAAACCTGCTCTTACTACTGAAACAACCAAATAGTGAACATCAAAATAATAAACACTATGAGTGTCAGTAAATGAATAATGATAGGGAAAAGGGTCATAATCATTTTGTAACCTAAGTCTGGCACAGGAGATAATAGGAAACAGTGAGATGACAGAAAATTTGTCTAAGCATTATAATAACATTATCTTTTCATTTTTATTTTAATATTTCTTATTTCTCTATTTCCTAGTTTCAATACTGTATTTCTAGCCCAACTGGGATTAATAGTCTGCATTATGAAATGTACCTATATGCCTGATAATTTCCATTTTAATAGGTGTTTGCCCATTAGGAGGATTTGTACAAACTTCATTAATAATGCCTATTATTCATTTTTTAATCTATCATTGATTACATTTCTGTATTTTACTTTATATTTTGAAAATATATTGTATTTACTCCATGACATGTTATATTTTGTGTTTTAAATTCTAATAATGTATTACAAGTATGAGAATATTAATTGATATTCACTGATGAATGCTTCTTGGCATATCATCTTAAAAATTGTATATGTTTGTAACTAGCATACACTGAATGTTCTGACTACAACTTAAATATCTCAACTAAATGATTGCTATCCAGGAGCACTTTTATCTGTGTTCCTGTCAGGTGACTGTAGAGAAGTATCTTAAATATTTAATTATTTCTGGCAATAATAGGTAAGATAATTAAATATCCATAGAGCTATAAAGATACATATAGCATTTATTTTACAGTGGTTTATTGAAATTGAGTTCATTGGAGTTCACAACAATGTTTAATACAGAGATTATGTAAACTTACTTTTAAAGAAATTAGTGCTAAAGCAATCTTGTATGTAGCCTATTCCCTTATAAATCAGCTCAGAATGGGACACACACCACAACCTGAAATAACAATTTTTACTTCATTTTTAAAAAAGCCCTTCATAATACTGAGAACTCAGTATTATGGTAGGGTCTCCATTTTGATCACTTAACACTTAACACCCTTTACCATGAACAAGTTAGTTCATTCACTCTGTCTTTATTTTGCTTACCTATAGCATGTTGATAATAACAGTATCTACCTCTAGAAACTCTGTGAAGGTTGTATTAGTCACCATCTACAAATCATTTGAATTATGGCCACTCAGTTCTGGTTATTTTATCAAGTCTCCCCTTTACATCTTTCTCCATGGTGGGATAATTGCTGGCTTAATTTTGTGCAAGTCATATGTCTACAGTCACAATTACACTTTTCATGTGTGCAGTTATGTTCTCATGTCCTAAAATTACTGTTTTCATAACAGTCATCTACTCCCTCCAACTCTTACAAACTTTTCATCACATCTTCTACAATGAGCATTTTGAGGAGAGGGTGTAATATAGATATCCCATATAGGGCTGAGCAGTCCAGAGTCTCTCATACTCACTATGTTGCCTACTGGTGGATCTCTGCTAATTATTATCTACTGCTAAAGATACTTCTCTCAAGAAAGGTGAGAGATACACTAATATATGGGTATAAATTATGTCTGTTAATCAGAATAATAGGGCAACGTTCTTTCCTAGGGCCTATGATCTAGCTAGCCATGAATTTTTGACCCAGTTAATGGTATTAGGCATGAACTCTATCATGTGGAGTGGGCTTTAAAACCCAATAAGAAAGTATCTGTTACTTCCATTATTTTGCACTACTATTGCACGAGTGTATCTGTTTCACCAGGGATATATTGCTCATAGGGATCATAGCTTGATAAGACTGTTGGTGAGATTTCTCAGCCATTAGCATACATAGAACCTTCAGGAACTATGAAAGATAGCTAGTAGGTATGAAACTTATGGGACAAGCTGAAGTGGTCAATTCATATAATTCACGTGTGTGATATCTTCAAGAAGGTCTTACTGACAAGTTCTGAAAAGTAACTGTAGTAATATGAGCGGCGGGGCTGCGTCCCCAAATCCCCAGCCGCCTGGCTCGGCTAGCTTATGCCCCAAATAATTACACGGACACTGTATTCTTTTAAACACTGCTCTGGCCCATTTCTAATCATCTGTGTAGCGCCCCTAGGTGCGCTTACCGGGAAGATTCTAGCCTAAGTCCATCCTGGGTCGGAGCTTCATAGCGTGCGTCTTCCCTGGAGCAGGTAGCATGGCGTCTCTCCTGAGGCATCTGCTCCGGAGAGCAGAGCTGTGGAGTCTGACCTCACTTCCTCTTCCTCCCAGCGTTCTGTTCTGTTTACTCCACCCACCTAAGGGTGGGCCTATCCAATGGGCCTAGCAGTTTCTTTATTGCTTAGCCAATGAAATCAACAGATTGATATGACACTCCCACATCACTTCCCCTTTTTCTGTTTAAACAAAAAAAAGGCTTTAACTTTAACATAGCAAAATTACATATAACAAAACAGTTATAAGTAAAAGTTACATCAGAAACATTTATACATATAACAAAATTGACCTTAAATCTCTATCAATGCAAATTATTCATACCTATATCATTTCCCCCTTTAAATGTAAAAGAACATTTATAAACAATATTTTGGGAACATGGGCGCAGTTTTTTCTCTCCAAACTGCTTCCTGCTGAATGGGGGCGTCGTTAATGATTTTAGGGTGTAACCTGTGTGCCAGGTTTATCTCAGTTGGCAGTTGAGCAAGGCAATTTTCTGAAGATGTTCACAGCAACCCTTCAGGAGGACGTGGTCCATCATACCAAATCGGAATAGAAGAAATCCATAGAGTCTCATCCTCTGTGAAAACAAAAGAAGACTCTCTCCAAAGCATCATATCCTTAGACCCAAATTCTGAAATCATAATACCCTTATATCCATTCTGGTTTAGCTTGGCAGCCCATGTAATGAAATGTCTCTCTGTACTTAGCTCCTTCACAGTCAAAAATTTTAAAGAAAACACAATGTACATAATCCAGACTCTCTGTGAATTTTCCATCTTTACGCGGCTTATTTTTATTTATATCTATAACTATCTGTACTCTGTCTCTTTAAAGACTTTACTTTTACTTTTTTCTTTTTAAACCATTAACTTTATTCTCTATATTCTTTTTCTTCTCTCTCCCAAGCCAACGTACATTCATCCAACAGTGTGACTCATTTAGTGGTCTGAATCTGTCCTATTGTGAATCTACAATTTTTTACTATCCAGGAGCACTTTTGATTTGCGCCTTTAAATCACTAGGCGCTTAAGAATCTAAGATGTGACATTCCTAGGTTAACTTTTTGCTTTTTGAGCGTATATCTGTAGACCAGGCTGTCTTTGAACTCTCAGAGATCCGCCTGTCTCTGCCTCCCAGGCATTGGGATTAAAGGTGTTTGCTACTATACCTTAAACTCACAGAGATCTGTTTGTCTCTGACTTCTAGGCACTGGGATTAAAGGCGTGTGCTACCACACCTTGAAGTCACAGAGGTCTATCTCCCTCTGCCTCCCAAGTGTTGGGATTAAAGGTGTGTACTAAGACACACAACAACTCTCTTCCTTTTTTTGTTTTTTGCTTTAAGAACTTTAACTTTCAGCTTGCATATATTTTTAACACACAGTAAACCATTTAGAAATTTTCTTTGTCTTTGAATCTCTCTTTACTGTATATCTCTCTTTTTCTGACCACATGAGTCTTTAATTTAGCAAGCAATATCAGTAGGAGTAAAGGCGTGGCTTTGCCAGCTAGATCCAGTCCATTCCTTAGCTTTCCAGCCTCGTGGCAGAGGTGTTGGCTGCAAGGTCCCTGCCAGCCAGCGAGCTACAACAGACAACACTCAAGTCCTCTCTCGGTAGCCGGTTCTCCTGCCTCAAACAGTCAGAGTTTGCCATGGCAGGATGGCCCAGAAAGCCGGCATTTTAAAACAACACAGGTTTGTTCCTGCTGCTGAGTCAGGAAAATTTCAAAATGGAGGACGTACCATTTTGTGCTAGCTCTGGGGCTACCAGGTAGGAGCGGCAGTCAGCACTTTAATTCTGAGACTGAGCGTGCAGCACAGAAATTCTTTTCATCCAAGTAACATCCAAATCTGACACGCAGAGCACTGCGCAGTCTAAAAACACGTCTCTGTATGGCGGCAGGAATCTGCCATGCTCTTCCGCCTGCCTAAGCCTGATTCTGCCTTCTGCCCAGGAGCAGGCGGGGAGCTCTGAGTCATCGTCAAGGTCTCAGAGCACTCTCCTTCCCATCCCAAGCGGGAACACAAACATAAAGCCAGAGTTTGCACTGGCGGCACAGCACCAGGAAGCCACGCTTTGAAATGACACAGCGTTTTTTCTGCTGCTCTTGCTGAATCAGGAAATCTCTCTACAGCACGCCACCAACAAACAGCAAAAATCTGTGTTAAATGCTCTCTCCCTTATTTTTAAGCCTTCTCAGGTTTTTTAAGTGGGTTTAGTTAGCCACACGTCTGGGCGTCATTTGTAGTAATATGAGCGGCGGGGCTGCGTCCCCAAATCCCCAGCTGCCTGGCTCGGCTAGCTTATGCCCCAAATAATTACACGGACACTGTATTCTTTTAAACACTGCTCTGGCCCATTTCTAATCATCTGTGTAGCGCCCCTAGGTGCGCTTACCGGGAAGATTCTAGCCTAAGTCCATCCTGGGTCGGAGCTTCATAGCGTGCGTCTTCCCTGGAGCAGGTAGCATGGCGTCTCTCCTGAGGCATCTGCTCCGGAGAGCAGAGCTGTGGAGTCTGACCTCACTTCCTCTTCCTCCCAGCGTTCTGTTCTGTTTACTCCACCCACCTAAGGGTGGGCCTATCCAATGGGCCTAGCAGTTTCTTTATTGCTTAGCCAATGAAATCAACAGATTGATATGACACTCCCACATCAAGTAACCAAGAACAATGCAATATTATGTCTTGGTAGAGAAGGTCTATGGACTGCATTGACAATTTGAAAAGAGGTAACCCATACCTGGCACTAAACTTCATTTCTGATATCCTACGCCCCTCCCCTGTTATAGGATAATTCCATTTAAATTCTTTTTATACATATATCTATTTTAGTAAGCTTCCACAGTAATAGATTTCTATATGACACTTTCAGAGGTCTTTAGTGTTAGTTTTCCTCCCCCACACTCCTCTTCTACCCTGCTTTCATATCCCCACCCCATATCTTTCTATTCCATTAATTCCCTTTCTCCCTTCATTCCACCTGGAGTTCCAAAAGAAAGATCAAATGATATTGAAACAGAACAATATTCAAATTAGTGAGTACCAAAGAACCTTTTCCTTTTTTTCCATTTTCTTTTTTATTGATTTTTGTTGAGCTCTACATTTTTCTCTACTGCCCTCCTTGCCTCTCCTCTTCCCCCTTCAAACATCCCTCAAGGTCCCCATGCTCCCAATTTACTCAGGAAATCTTGTATTTTTCTGCTTTCTACTCCCCATGTAGATTAGATCTATGTAAGTCTCTCTTAGTGTCTTCATTGTAGTCTAAATTCTCTGGAATTGTGGTTTGTAGGCTGGTTTTCTTTGCTTTATGGTTGAAAACCACCTATGACTCAGTACATGTGATAATTGTCTTTCTGTGTCTGGGTTACCTCACTCAAAATAATGTTTTCTAGCTCCATCTGTTTGCCAGCAAAATTCAAGATGTCATTATTTTTTTTCTTCTGTGTAGTACTCCACTGTGTAAATGTACCACATTTTCCTTATCCATTCTTCAGTCAAGGGGCATTTAGGTTGTTTCCAGGTTGTGGCTATGACAAAGCTGCTATGAACATAGTTGAGCACATGTCCTTGTGGCATGATTGTGCATCCTTTGGATATATACCCCAAAGTGATATTGCTGGGTCTTGAGGAAGGTTGTTTCCTAACTTTCTGAGAAATTGCCACACTGACATCCAAAGGGGCTGTACCAGCTTGCATTCCCACCAGCAATGCAGAAGTGTTCCCTTTTCCCCTCAACCTCTCCAGCATAAGTTGTCATCAGTGTTTTTGTTCTTAGCCACTGTTACAGGTGTTAGATGGAATCTCAGAGTTGTTTTGATTTGCATTTCTGTTATGACCAAGGATGTTGAACATTTCCTTAAGTGTCTTTCAGCCATTTTAGATTCCTCTGTTGAGAGTTCTCGGTTTATGTCTGTACTCCATTTTTTATTAGATTATGTGTTCTTTTGGTGTCCAATTTTTTTGAGTTCTTTGTATATTTTGGAGATCAGATTTCTGTCTGATGTGGGGTTAGTGAAGATCTTTTCCCATTCTGTAGGCTGTCGTTTTGTCTTGTTGACCATGTTCTTTGCTTTATAGAAGCTTTTAAGTTTCAGGAGGTCCCATTTATTAATTGTTTCTCTCAGTGTCTGTACTGCTGGGGTTATATTTAGGAAGAAGTGTCCTGTGCCAATGCGTTCAAGTATACTTCCCACTTTATCTTCTATAAGATTCAGTCTTTATAAGGCTTTATGTTGAGGTCTTTTATCCATTTGGACTTGTGGACTTGAGTTTTGTGCATGGTGAAAGATATGAGTCTATTTTTATTCTTCTACATGTTGATATCCAGCAAAGAACCTTTTTCTGATGTCTATTCTGTATGTGTTTCTCTTAAACCAGTTATCATACAGTAATACGTAAATGATGTACATACTTTAAAAGCAAAAGCTATATAAGGAAGGCTTGCTCAAAATACATCAATTTCCTCTTAATTACCTGTGCTTCATTACTCTTCTACTGCCAGTGTGTATCCTAAGACTGTATCTGGTTTTCCTTTCCTCCATTTTCTGTTAAAAAGAAAGTTTTATACAATGTTGGGGGAGACTACTTGTTTGTTTCCCAGCCACCATGACTCAGAATAATCACACAGAAACTATATTATTTAAATCACTGCTTGGCCAATCACTTAAGCATATTGCTAGCTGGCTTATATAGTAAATTTCTATTATTTTATATTTTTAGCACAAGGGTCATGGCCTACCGGCAAGGTTCCAACAAGCAGCTCACATCTTTCTCCTCTGGTGGCTAATAGCTTCTTTAGTCTGCCTTTTTTTCTTCCAACATTCAGTTTAGTTTGCCCATCTAGCTCTATTCTGCTAAGCCACTGGCCAAGACAGCTTTATTCATTAACGAATTAAAGCAACACATATTAGAAGAACTTTCCACACCATTTCTCCTTTTCTGTCTAAATGAAAAGGAAGGTTTTAACTTTAACATAGTAAAATTACATATAACAAAGCAGGTATCAAGCAAGAATTATGGTTACAGTGTTTATATCTATTTTATCATAACTAAGGAAAACTATAATTATCTGTTCTTCAACTTCATCAAAGATTCCAGAAGAATATAATATTACCTAAGTAAACAGGATGTGCATTGTAAGAAACTTCCAAAACTCTAGAATTGACAGAGACATCTCGCTTTCTGGACAGTCACCCAAAGTTTTTCTGTAACACTGCAGGCACACATATTCAGCCTACTGGCCCATAATATCCAGCAGACTTTTCCATGAAGCAGAAATTTCAAAGACAGTTCCACCTATATTGGAAGTCTGTCAGTCACTTTCTTCTGTGTCCTACGGAATGTCTTGCTGATTCTCTCATGAAGCAGGAACCGTGAAGGACTGTCTTACCTTCTTTAGTCAGCTTCAAGCAGTCATTTTTCTGTGGGTACTGCAAGTCCAGTCAAACAGTTCAAGCAAGGACAGTTTCTTGCTCGAATGGCTAACAAACTCCATGAGGAGCCTCTTTGATACCCATCATCCTCTTGAAGTAGATTGGTGCTGCCAGAAGCAGATGTGTCTCACTGTCATGAAAGTTCCTAAGTTTTTAAAACATTTTAAATGCCATATTCTGTAGGACTTTAAAAATGTTGAAGATTGTCTAACTGAAATATCTCTCTGTATATCTAAAAAAATCTAACTAACATGCCTACAAGCTTAGCTATTATAGATGACTCTATTAACCTATGTTTCTTAATTATGCATTACATTTTTAAATGAGCTGTACAAACACAATACCTTAATCAAGAGCAGAAATACATATATAACAAAACTGACCTTAAATTTGTATCAATAAACCAAGATCCATACCAGCCCAAATCTCTATAGAATATTCCCCTTTAAATGCAAACAAACATTTATAAACAGTTGTTTATGGAATTTTTACATATTTTTCTCCAAACTGCTTCCTGCTTTTTATTGGGTGAAGTAATTTTGGGGAGTGTTTGTGTTTAACCTTTCAGGGGGTACATCAAACCAAATTAGTGTAGAAGGAATCCACAGGTTCTCATTCTCTGTGAAAACAAAATAACGTCTTTGCCAAAGCAACAAATCCTTAGACCCAAATTTGGAAGTCAAGATACCTTTAAGGTACATATGTTGGATTAGCTTAGCAGCCCATATAATGAGATGTCTCTCTGTTCTTAGCTCATTCATAGTCAAAAATTCAAATAAGGCACAATAATATACATAATCCAGATTCTCTGTGTATATTCATTCCATATTTGTGTGACTCATTTTTCTTGCTCTATTACATTTTCTACAATTTTTAACATATGACTATAATATTTTATATTATGACTGTCTATGGTCTTTATCCTTTTCTTTCAAAGCTCCATACATTTATCCAACACTGTGACCCATTCAGAGGTCTTTTTTCTGATTCTCTCTTGATTACATATCTGTAATTGTTTTCTGTTGAGGGGTACTTCTTTTTAAAACTGCTAAGCAGGTATGGCTAGGACCAACTCTGTGGTCCTGCTTGTTGGTTCCACCCACTCTAACATGGCTAAGGCATGTTCGCTGCCTCTGAGAGTCATGCGTATTGTCCCATTTTCAGGCACACATCTGGTCTATGTTGCCATTAAGCAAGTTGTAGCAGTCTGCTCACAAACCCTATTTAAATGCTCTATAGCTAGACCTCCTGAAAGAGTCAGAACCTTTCCTGCTGGTGAACCAGGAAGCCACTGTTTTTTAAAGAAGCAGCACAGTTTTACTGCTACTCCCTTGCAAACAGAGCCTATCTGAAAAAAAAAATGCTGTTACCAAGAAGCTGTGCTTAGCTTCCATTTGTGGGACTAGAAGCCTTTTTTAACTTTAAAAAAAAAAGAAGAAAGGTTGCTTGAAATGCTCAAAAAATAAGTTGTGATGTAACTGTTTTTATATTTAAAAAATTAAATTCATGCTGGAACAGGTACTAAGTTCTTAATAGCTGTTTTTATGTCTAAAAACTTTTATGATTTTTTTCACAGAAAGAGAAAAAGCACAAGGCTATTTACCTTTTCTTTCAAACTTGGTTGAAATTGAAACAAGTTGTATAAATGAACTTAAACTAAGCATTTTGAAATCTAACTTTTATTTTTACCCTAAGTAATCTTAACATGTCTACTAACTTTCTTAATTTTAATATCTTAACTTAAAAGTTAAAACCCTTTGTTCTTATTTTTGTTTTCTTCAGTTGCTGGACAACTACAGTAGTGCTTCAAGAGGTGAAGGGAGACGTTTGGCAGTACCTATGAGAGAAGTTACTAGAAGATCTTCTGAGGTACCAGTTTGGAGATCAGCAAAGAGACCTGCTTGGGGACCTGAAGGAAGAAGACTTGCCAGAAGAGATAGGGGTTATATTGAGAGTTCTGCTAGAGATTCTTCAGTGATGCCTGCTCAAGGACTTGGACTTGTAATGAATCCTCCAAGGGGCCGTTCCTTGAGCCCTAAAAAAGGATACTCTGAGAGATGTGGTAGAGAACGTGCTGAGAGTCTTACAAGAGGTTACACTAAGAGACAAGCAAAGAGAAGAACTGTGAGTTCTTTCAGGATGGATGCTGTGAGTTCTGCACAGGAAATTGCTCTGCAACCAACACGAAGACTTCCCATGAGACATGAAAAGAGACAAGCAAAGACAAGAACTGTGAGTCCTTTCAGGAAGCATGCTGTGAGTTCTGCACAGGAAATTGCTCTGCAACCAACACGAAGACTTCCCATGAGACATGAAGAAACGAGACAAGCAAAGACAAGAACTGTGAGTCCTTTCAGGATGCATTCTGTGAGTTCTGCACAGGAAATTGCTCTGCAACCAACACAAAGACTTCCCATGAGACATGAAGAAGAATTTCTTCTGGGAGCTGCAGTGGGACTTACCGTGAAACCAGCAGAAGTATATGATGAAGAAAATTCTAAATCTGCCAGACAATCTGCCCAGTAAGTTTCTTTCATGTGACTTTATAATAGCATGCCCAATATGTACTATATCTCTAAAGTAGGTTGGATTTTTCACATGAACACATATATGACTGTGAGTATAAAGATACATTACATAGGGATTAAGAACTTAAAGAAATTTAGTAAAAGGAAACAGTTCAAACTGTGTTGTTTACTTTCATCTTTCTTTTATTTGAGGATAATGTATGAAGTGAAAAGGAACATTATATTCGATATTTCCCAAAAGTGACAAAACATTTAAAAAATGATAAATCTATCTTCCAGAAATATAGTATTTTATATATCTCCACAAACACTAAGCAATAAAATAATTTCATCATCTCCTATTATTCAAAAATCAACATTAGTCATACATAAAATGGGAAGATAATAGTTGAAAAACCTTATACAGTTATTTGAAATGAGGATGTCAAATTATCCTATAGTTAATTATGTCTTGAACAGTATTATAAAGCTTCTGAATTCACAAAAAAACATCAATTTCTCTAAGGATTTATTTGTTTTCCTACATATAGTAATATCCTATATATAAGGTATTAAATTGTATGACATAAATCAGTGTTTTATTACTTTTAAGTCAATGTTTTATTCATAATTTTCATATATGAAAAAAACACTTTGTATCAAATGCCACATTCCACAGCAGATTTCTAACCTATAAACTAGCTCTAAACTCTGTTGGATATATTAGATTTTTTTCAATATGCTTTCTGCATATTGACCATTTTTAGCATGCACCTTATTGAACAGTTACCAATTTAGAGTAAAAATACTCTTTGAAACATCAGTTCTATATACTGAATAACTAGAAAATATGTCTAAATTAAAACAAAATTACTCTTTATTAGTATAGTAATAGGACAGTCTTTCAGTTTTCAAGAGTAAGTTTTGTTCATGTTACATTGAATCTAAAAATTATTTTAGGCTTCAAGGGCAGATACTAGGAGATGGGGATATAAGCGGGATTGGAATGCATAAGGTGAAATCCACAAAAAAATCAAAGTTTAAAAACACATTATTTTTTTAATTATCTTTAAATAATTTTTATTTTTTCACAACATGAATTAAAATCTAATTACATAATATATATATATATATATATATATATATATATATATATATATATATATGGGATTTCATTCCTTCCTCCAGCTCCTCATAAGTCTCTGTAGAGAGGAGGTGTGGTCAGGCCTGCTTTTTATCTTGCCCGGCTCCTGCATGGTTAGCTTTATACGCAAAATAACAACACAAAAATTGTTTCTTTTAAACACTGCCTGGCCCATTATATCTAGACTCTTCCTGGCTAATTCTCACATCTTGCTTTTACCCATATTTAGTAATCTGTGTAGTACAACAAGGTGGTGGCTTACCAGGAAAGATTCAGCATGTCTGACCTGGCGGCTGGCTGCATGGCGTCTGGCTCACTTCCCTTCTTCCCAGCATTCTGTTCTGTCTACTCCACCCACCTATGTTCTGACCTATCAGGCCAAGCAGTTTCCTTATTAATTAACCAATGAAAGCAACAGATAGACAGATGACCCTCCTCCATCAAGTCTCCTTCTTTGTAATTCTTCCATGCATTCCATGTTGATAGCTTCTTCTACCTGTATGTGTATACATATACGTGCATACATACATGTATGTATACATATATGTGTATGCAAATATACACATATGTGTTTGTAGATATATATATATATATACATTCATGCATATATACATACAAACAGGTGATGGAAGCTATATGTGTATGTGTACATATATGTATACATGTGTGTATTGTAAAAATGTGTATATATGTATGCACACATACATATATGTATAAATACATGTTTGCCAGATATAGAAACCCAAACTAATGAGTCTGTTTTTGTGCCTTGTGTGTATATGGTTTGAAGGATTTTTGATAGGACAACAATTAGGAAGCTGTTGATGGGGTTTCTGTCCTGCCAGGTTCCCACAGTCTCAAAGAATCACACAGAAGTCTACATTAGTTATAATCTGATTGCCCCATTAGCTCAGGCTTCTTATTAACTCTTATAACTTATATTAACCCATTATTTGTATCTATCTTAGCCACATTGCTTGGTACCTTTTTCAGCAGGGCAATCACATCTTCCTTATTCTGTGGTTGGGACAAGACTACAGAGGAATGGGCTTCTTCCTTCTGAGAATTCTCCTGTTCTCATTTCCCCACCTCTACTTTCTGTCTGATTGTCCTGCCTATACTTCCTGCCTGGCTACTGGCCAATCAGCATTTATTTAAAACATAATTGACAGAATATAGACAATTGCTCCACACCAGGGGGCTCATTCCTGGGAGATGGTATATCTCCATCTCTCAGCAGTCATCACTTGCCTGTAGTTTCTTGTCTAGGGGTGTGATTCTGCAATTTTGCCCCTTACTTGTTAACATGCCTATTGATGCAACTGTTGATGAAAATTTTAAATGTAAAATTGATGGCTACAAGACACGTTAAAACCAGCTTTTCAGTATAGTCAATCCAGAACTATTGATTTTCTTCAGAACTTCATTGACATTAATTAAAACCTCACAAACTTTGACATTTTGGATTAAATAGTAGTTATTCATTCTGGGATAACCATTTCTTATTAGATAATCAATTTATGTGCTCTCCTAAGGAAACATATTTCTCCCACTCTCAGCGTTCCTAAATTGCCTATATCCATCATCAACTTTGGCATGTCTATTGTTGTCCTTGCTCAACTCATGATTAGGCAGAATGATGGTGAGCCTGTATGGGTGTAGCTTCTGGTTTTCTAGAAAACACAGTCTCACAGCAAAATCCCTGGCACTCTCTAGATAATAGAATCTTTCCACTCCCTCTTCTACAATGTTCCTTGTGCCTTAAGTGCAGGATTGTTTTGTAGCTGTATCCATTCAGATTGGACTTTGCAACTCTGCATTCTGATTGGTTGTGGTTTTCTGTAAAGGTTTCTTTATGTCTGTTGCAAAGAGAAGTTTCTTTGATTAGAGGTGAGGACCACAGTTACCCATGGGCATAAGGGAAAATATTTAGAATGTAGTAAGAGATGGTATTCTTTTAGTCAAGTGTTGGTCATCCTCTAAAATCCATGTTGGTTATCTAAAATCCATGATTTCACCAACCAGATAGTTGACCAAGCATGATTTCACTCCTTTTGAGCTGGCCTTACATCTAAATCTCTGATGTAAAGCAAAAGGTATATTTCATTACACTATCATTCTTATTCACAGGTCATCTAAGGTGAGATGTTTTCAGGTCTGTCCCATATTATTAGTAACATTGCAGAACGTAGGCTGATGAAATTATCCTCTCTTAAGGATACAATATTCTCATGGCAGATGCTATTAACATAAGAAATCAGGTTACATTATGTGTTTATAGCTTCTGCTCAGACTTCTACTCACTTTTTACTAACCAAAGAAAATCACATACCAAAACTAACAGACCATAAAAAGATAGATTTGACATACAAAGAAGGAGGAAAGGAATATTTGCTAAATAATAAATTCTGCCAAACTGATACTTCAATAGTATCTAAATATTGGTTATAAATATGACTTAGTTTTTTCATTTCTTTATGGGAATTTTCTTTGTTGCCTTAGTTAGGGTTTCTATTGCTGTGAAGAGACACTATAACCATGGCAACTCATATTTTTTTCTCATGCAATAGTCAACTTTATTCAGAGTCCCAGACAATTTATATTCCAAAGGTTAAGAAAGGTGATATGACTGAAGTTCTCATGAGTTGAAGCTGTACACAGTCACAAGGACAAGTGGCAATTAGTAAAATCATGGTTTTTTTTTCCATAGATGCATATAAAGGGTCATTTCAACATTTGAGTAGCAGCAGCAAGCAATAATGAGTAATCTAAAGTAAGCTCACTCCTAGCTGCTTCACCTGGGAGGAGCATAAAAACACATTCCAAGAACAGTTCCGTGTTTTGAAGAAACTGAGGTCACAAGGCTCTTGTTTTCTTGAGTACTCTCACAAGAACTCAGAATTCTTCTCACACGACTTCATTCCAGACCATTGTTCCACAATATGCAATCTAGATTTTTTGTTGTTGTTATTTTCCATTCAAATATTTACACTTCCTCCCAATCCCCTCCAGCTCACGGACTCACCCTCCTCCCTCAACCTCCAGCCTTAACAGAGAGCAGGGAACACTGCCCTGTGGAAAGTCCAAGGCCCTCCCCACAACATCCAGGCCTAGGAAGCTGTGCATCCATATAGACTAAGGTCCGGAAAAGCCAGAATATGCCCTAAAAACAAGTCCCAGTGCGTTTATCAATGGCTTCTCAGTCAGCCCCATTGTCAGCCACATTCAGAGAGTCCTGTTTAATTACTAGGTCGTTCAGACCCTGTCCAGCTGGTTTTGTGAGCTCCCATTAGAACAGGCACACTCCCTCAGTGGGTGAACCAACCGCTTTGCGGTCCTGACTTCCTTGCCTGTCTTCTCCCTCCTTCTGCCCTTCAACTGGACCTTGGGAGCTCAGTCTGTTGCTCTGATGAGGGTCTCTGTCTCTATCTCCATCCGTCACCAGTGGGGCAAGGCCAGTTCAGGCACACTCTGCTCTGCTGCCCAAGGACCTAGATGGGGACATCCCCGTGGACACCTGGGATCCCCTCTAGAGTCGAATCTCTTGTCAACCCTAAAATGGCTCTCTTAATGTAGATATCTTCTTCCCTGCTCCTGTATCTGCCCTTCCTCCACCTCCACCCTCCCACTCCCCCAAGCTCTCCCCAGTCTTTCCCTTCTCCCTTCTCTCTCTCCCTCTCCCCTTCCCCCTACTACAGCTTGATATCCGGTTATGCCAGAACCATTTGTCAAAGATGTTTTCTTTCTTCCATTGTATACTTTTAGCTCCTTTGTCAAAAATCAGGTGTCCATAGGTTTGTGGGTTAATATCTGGGTCTTCAATTTGATTCCTTTCGTTAACATCTCTGTTTTTATGCCAATACCAACCTCTTTTCAATGCTGTAGCTCTGTAATAGAGTTTGAAGTCAGGGATGGTAATGCCTCTGGAAGTTCCTTTATTAAATAGGACTGTTTTGGCAATCCTAGGTTTTATGTTTTTCCATATAAAGTTGATTATTATTTTCTCAAAGACTGTGAAGAATTTTGTTGGGATTTTGATGGGGATTGTGTTGAATTTATAGATTGCCTTTGGTAGAATTGCCATGTTTACTGATTGATCCTACCCATCCAAGAGCATAGGAGATCCTTCCATTGTCTGGTATCATTTTCAATTTCTTTCTTCAAAGCCTTAAAGTTCTTGTCAAATAGATCTTTCACTTCCTTGGCTAGAGTTACCCCAAGATACTTTATGCTATTTGTGGCTATCGTGAAAGGTGAAGTTTCTCTAATTTCCCTCTCTGCTTCTCTATCCTTTGTGTTTAGGAGGGCTACTGATTATTTTGAGTTGATCTTGTATCCTGCCACATCACTGAAGGTATTTATCAGCTGTAGGAGTACTTTGGTAGAATTTTTGGGATCACTAATGTACACTATCATATCATCTGCAAATAACCGAAGTTTGACTTCTTCCTTTCCGATTCAAATCCCCTTGATCTCCTTATGGTGTCTTATTGCTATTGCTAGAACTTCAAGAACTATGTTGAAGAGATATGGTGAGAGTGGACAGCCTTGTCGTGTTCCTGATTTTAGTGGAATGGATTTGAGTTTCTCTCCATTTAATTTGATATTAGCTGTTGGCTTTCTTTATATTGCTTTTATTATATTTAGGTATGATCTTTGTATCCTTAACCCCTTCAAGACCTTTATCATAAAGGGGTGTTGAATTTTGTCAAATGCTTTTTCAGCCTCTAATGAAATGATCATTTTTTTCAGTTTATTTATATGATGGATTACATTGATAGATTTGCGTATGTTGAACCAGCCCTGCATCTCTGGGATGAAACCTACTTGATCATAATGGATAATTTTTCTAATGTGTTCTTGGATTCGGTTTGCCAGTATTTTATTGAGAATTTTTGCATCAATGTTCTTGACTGAGATTGGTCTGCAATTCTCTTTCTTGGTTGAGTCTTTGTGTGGTTTTGGTATCAGGGTAACTTTAGCTTCATAAGAAGAGTTGGGCAATGATTCTTCCGTTTCTATTATGTGAAACACATTAAGGAGTATAGGTATCAGCTCTTCTTGGAAGTTCTGGTAAAATTCTGCATTAAAACCATCTGGTCTTGGGATTTTCTTGGTTAGGAGGTTTTTTATAACAGCTTCTATTTCCTCAGGACTTATAGATCTATTTAAATTGTTCACCTGGTCTTGATTTAATTTTGGTATATGGTATTTTTCTAAAAACAAGTCCATTTCTTTTACATTTTCCAACTTTGTGGCATATAGGCTTTTGTAGTAAGACCTAATGATTCTCTGAATTTCCTCATTGTCTTTTGCTATGTCCCCCTTTTCATTTCTGATCTTGTTGATTTGTGTGTTCTCTCTCTGCCTTTTGATTAGATTGAATAGGGGTTTGTCAGTCTTGTTGACTTTCTCAAAGATCCAGCTCTTTGTTTCATTGATTCTTTGGATTGCTTTCTGTGTTACTATTTTGATTTCAGTCCTCAGTTTGATTATTTCCAGTCTTCTAGTCCTCCTGGGTGAGACTGCTTCTTATTTTTTCTAGAGTTTTCAGGTGTACTGTTAAGTCTCTAATGTGAGCTTTCTGCGTTGTTTTTTTGATAATGTGGGCACTTAGTGCTCTGAACTTTCCTCTTAGCACTGATTTCATAGTGTCCCATAGGTTTGGGTATGTTGTGTCTTTATTTTCGTTGAATTCAAGGAAGACGTTAATTTCATTCTTATTTCTTCCCTGACCCAGGGATGGTTCAGTAGTTTACTGTTCAGTTTCTATGAGTTTGTAGGCTTTCTGGGGGTAGAATTATTGTTAAATTTTAACTTTCTTCCATGGTGATCCAATAAGATACAGGTGGTTACTAAAATTGTTTTGTGTCTGTGGATGTTTGCTTTGTTACCGAGTATGTGATCAATTTTTGAGAAGGTTCCATGAGATGCTGAGAAGAAGGTATATTCTTTTCTATTTGGGTAGACTGTTCTATAGATGTCTGTTTAGTCCATTTGATTCATTACATCTGTTCTCTTATTTTTCTGTTAGGTTTCTGTCTGGTTGACCTGTCCATTGGTGAGAGAGGAGTGTTGAAGTCTCCTACTATTAATGTGTGGGGTTTGATGTGTGCCTTTGTGTTTAGTAAGGTTTCTTTTACACGTGTGAGTGCTTTTATATTAGGGGCATAGATATTCAGGATTGAGACTTCATCCTGACGAATTGTTCCTTTTATGAGTATAAAGTGTCCATCTCCATCTCTTCTGATTGATTTTAGTTTGAAATCAATTTTCTTAGCTATTAGTATAGCCATACCCGCTTGTTTCTTAGGTCCTTTTGACTGAAAAACCTTTTCCCAACCCTTTACTCTGAGTAAATGTCTGTCTTTGTGATTGAGGTGTGTTTATTGTAAACAGCAGAATTTTGAATCCTATTTTCGAATCCATTCTCTTAACCTGTGCCTTTTTATAGGTGAATTGATTCCAGTGATATTACTGACCAGTGGTTATTTTTTTTTTTTTGACATTGGAATGCTCATATTTATTTTTTTAATTTATTTATTTATTAAAGTTTTCTGTCTCTTCCCCGCCACCGCCTCCCATTTCCCTCCCCCTCCCCCAATTAAGTCTCCCCCCCAGCCCGAAAAGCAATTAGGGTTCCCTGTCCTGTGGGAAGTCCAAGGAACCCCCACCCCCATCCAGGTCTAGTAAGTTGAGCATCCAAACTGCCTAGGCTCCCACAAAGCCAGTACGTGCAGTAGGATCAGAAACCCATTGCCATTGTTCTTGAGTTCTCAGTAGTCCTCATTGTCCGCTATGTTCAGAGAGTCCGGTTTTATCCCAGGCTTTTCCAGACCCCGGCCAGGTGGCCTTGGTGAGTTCCCGATAGAACATCCCCATTGTCTCAGTGTGTGGGTGCACCCCTCGCAGTCCTGAGTTCCTTGCTGGTGCTCTCTCTCTTTCTGCTCCTGATTTGGACCTTGAGATTTCTGTCCGGTGCCCCAATGTGGGTCTCTGTCTCTGTCTCCTTTTATCGCCTGATGAAGGTTAATATTCAGGAGGATGCCTATATGTTTTTCTTTGGGTTCTCCTTATTTAGCTTCTCTAGGATCACTAATTATAAGCTCAATGTCCTTGGTTTATGGCTAGAAACCAAATATGAGTGAGTACATCCCATGTTCCTCTTTTTGGGTCTGGCTTACCTCACTCAGGATAGTGTTTTCTATTTCCATCCATTTGTATGCAAAATTCATGAAGTCCTTGTTTTTTATTGCTGAGTAGTACTCTAATATGTATAAATTCCATACTTTCTTCATCCATTCTTCCATTGAAGGGCATCTAGGTTGTTTCCAGGTTCTGGCTATCACAAACAATGCTGCTATGAACATTGTAGAGCATATACTTTTGTTGTATGATAAGGCCTCTCTTGGGTATATTCCCAAGAGTGGTATTGCTGGGTCCAGGGGTAAGTTGATCCCGAATTTCCTGAGAAACCGCCATACTGCCTTCCAAAGTGGTTGCACAAGTTTGCATTCCCACCAGCAATGGATGAGTGTACCCCTTTCTCCACAACCTCTCCAACAAAGGCTATCATTGGTATTTTTGATTTTAGCCATTCTGACAGGTGTAAGATGGTATCTTAAAGTTGTCTTGATTTGCATTTCCCTGATCGCTAAGACCAATGGAATCGAATAGAAGACCCTGACATTAACCCACAAACCTATGAACACCTGATTTTCGATAAAGGAGCTAAAAGTATACAATGGAAAAAAGAGAGCATCTTCAACAAATTGTGCTGGCAAAACTGGATGTCAACTTGTAGAAGAATGAAAATAGATCCATATCTATCACCATGCACAAAACTCAAGTCCAAATGGATTAAAGACCTCAATATCAGTCCGAACACACTGAACCTGATAGAAGAGAAAGTGGGAAGTACTCTACAACACATGGGCACAGGAGACCACTTCTTACGTATAACCCCAGCAGCACAGACATTAAGGACCTCATTGAATAAATGGGACCTCCTGAGACTGAGAAGCTTCTGTAAAGCAAAGGACACTGTCACTAAGACACAAAGGCAACCCACCAACTGGGAGAAGATCTTCACCAACCCCGCAACTGACAAAGGTCTGATCTCCAAAATATATAAAGAACTCAAGAAACTAGACCGTAAAAGGCTAATCAACCCAATTATAAAATGGGGCATTGAGCTGAACAGAGAATTCTCAACAGAAGAACTTCAAATGGCCAAAAGACACCAGTGGTTATTTACTTCGGTTATTTTCTATTTTTTTTTTGGTGGTAGAGTTTGTGTGTTTCCCTTCTTTGAGTAGTGCTGGTGGAAGGTTGTTAGATATGTGAGTTTCTATGGGTGTTGTTGGGTTCCTTGTGTTGTGATTTTCCTTCTATTACCTTCTGTAAGGCTTGGTTTGTAGCTACGTATTGTTTAAATTTGTTTTTATCCTGGAATAAAACATGTAATTGGGGTGGCTTACATTTTCAAAGATTTAGTCCATTATCATTGTGGTTTGACATAGCAGTGTGAACGAAAACATGGCACTGGAATAGATAGTTCTACATCTTGATAGGCACGCAGGAAGTGATCTAACACACTTCCTCCAAGAAGACCACACTTACTCTAAGGCCACACATCCTAATATTACCACTTTCTTTGGGAGCCATTTTCTTTAAAAAAAAAAAGCCAGATATGTTATGCCTGATTGTAGGTAGCACTGCAACAAATACTCTTTAGAAACACACCATAATATACTTTTAGATGCAAGTAACAATGTTGTTACTTTTTCAAATATCAGGAAATTCTTGGTAAATACTATTGTCTAATTGTAGGCTGGTGATTAAACATTTTTGTGAAATAATATAAAATATCTACAGTGATTGATATGCAGTTTTGTAGTCATTTCTAATTTCTTTGAAATTGCTTCATTTTTAGTAGTTCATTACATGATTCATTTTATTCATATATGATATATAAACTTTGATTTATTATAAGTCATCTTAGATAAGTTGAAATGCATATATTAGTAATTTTACTGTAGATTCCATATATATTACTTTGTGGTTTTTTTGTTTTGTGTAAAATCAATTTAAATAAATATTTGTGTTTACAGAATTATAAGATATTTCAATATTATATAAACAGTATAATGGTTTATTTTTATGTATGTTTATACATATATGTACATATATGTTTATACATACATGTATAAATATATACTAACTTATCAAAACACTGGAATTTCTAATTTTAAAAAATTTTTTAATTATAAATTGACAAGAAATATATTTCTAGGATTGTCTGAAAAGATTGACTTGTCTTGTAAATACTTTATAACATTTTTCTATTGACACTTAAACATTTTGGAGGAAACAAAGTGTTAGATGTTTCCAACTTTGAAACCTTGAGATTGTTCACTTTTAAACTTATATTTAATATTTTCTTGCCTTTTTCTGGATTTCTTTTATTATGATTTTAAATCTTGCCTTTTTCTTGCTTTTAGGTCTACTTGTGATGAAGATCAAAATGAAAGTGGATCCTCAATTATAATGGTAAAATTTATACAGTGATCTGTGCTGTTTCAAAGTGACATTTGTTACTAACAATGAAATCATACTTCCATGTCATCATAAAGATTCATTTTATCCTCTCTGTTTGATGGATACTATATATATATATATATATATATATATATATATATATATATATATATATATACTTACGTATATATGTATGTATAAAATATCATCACACACATATATATATATATTAAATAATTTTGGAAGATCAATCAGCAAGAGTGAAAGAAACACAGTTTTACTCTTTTCAGCTCATACACCTATTTTGTTTGACTATTTTGCATAATATTTAACTTTGCCCTTTTAATACCTTTATAATTTGAAAATAAAAATTCCCTATGAAAATAAATATTCATGAAAATATATATCATAAGCTCTGAAAATACAGTGATTCAATTATATTTTCTCTTAATTTCCTAAGGAGAAAATTAATGCTAAAGATAAATCTTAGAGTCACAATGCATGGCTAGACAAAGATCTAAGTTTACTTTTATACCTAAACCATATCTTAATACAATTACTAGGACAACAGTAACTGTGGAATGCTTGTTACCTTTGTGAAATAAAAAATTGCTGAAATGTGTTCAAACCAAAAAATTAAAAAAATAATGACTTTTACGTCACATATAATGGACCAGTATAAATTTGTTAACTGAAAGAAAAAATATCTTTTTTGTTAGTTTTTTATCAGCATTTGGTAGAAATACTTCATTTTAATGACCATTATTGATATTACATCTTATGGTAATTTCTGTTTTCTCTTACCATGACCTGTCACAGAACATAATTACATTTGGTTATTCATTTATTTGTTGATTATTTAATTTTTGTTTGAATGTGGAGGTTTTATTTTCAGTACTGGAGATTAAGCATAGAGCTTTGTGCGTGCTAATAAATCTACTGAACATTGCCCTCAGCCATGACAGAATTTTTAATTTGCCTCACTTGAACAAAACAGATCCTATACCCTACACATTCCTTGTTCTCACTCAGTGAAAACAAAGCTTGTGATAAGGAATGCAGGAATTTGAATTTTATTAAGTAAGTTGTACAGGACACAATTTCCTTCAAATAACATGTAATCTAATTTCTTCCTTCCAAGAATATTTTAAATAAGAGTTTTGAGTTTTAGTAAGGATATAGGTACTTTTTAAAAATAATGAATATGTTCCAATTTTTTCTTGTCACTGGATATTACTTACTATATAGCTACTTGAAAATTTTATTGCACTAATCTGAAAACTCAGAATTAATATGAAACCTGTAAGTTTTCATATTATTTCCAACAACTTTATATATAATAAAATAATATATAATCTGACAACTCAAGTAAAGTGGGCTAAAACCTCAAAATATACCACTGAATTAACTTTAATAGTCTTATACTTACTTTAAAAAGTCTTACAATTTAAAATCTTACAAAAATAACCTTTAATCCCATTGTTTAACTGGAATGTTCAAACCAAATGTCTAAAGGAGGATTATCAACAATTAAAAACAGTGTCTTTTAGAAAATAGAATAGGAAAAAAGTACTTTTTCATTTATTCTTTGAATCTAGCATTACAGTGATACTAAATCATGCCAAGGAATGCACAAAGGTATCACTAAAATGCAGACCAATAATCTAGCAAATGTAGGGGAATCCATTTGATACAATATTAGCAAATTGAAAACCATGGAATAAAAATGCTTCACGATCTAGTGAAATTTACTCTAGGGATGCAAAAATAGCCTAATATTTGAAAATTGATTAATACATAATCATGCATATATTTAATCAAGTGTACAAAAATATGAAACAAAACTATATTAAGTGGTGAGGGACTGAATATTTTTCCATTAAGATTAAAAAAAATAAAGTCTCTCCTTGTCAGTCTATCATAACATGCAAAGCATTTGAATGGTAAAAGTTAGAAAACAGTGAATAATAAAAGATCTAACTAGGATATTAATATAGTATTTGTAGATTACAAAAATCAATAGGTGATATAAATTGTTCTAAAATTGATATTTAGATTTCATATAATATATATACCATAAATTTTGGTATTTATAGAGTTACCAAATTTCATTTGTATTTTAATAAACAAAGCTTGCCTGAATATCAGAGAATAAAACAGCCCCACTGGTCAGCATTACAGACCAGACAGTGGTAAGTCTTTGGTTCCAATAGCCAAAGTAGTTGCCATAGAAACCGGGTAGTGCATGCCTTTAATCCCAGTGGTTCATACCTTTAATCCCAGTTGTTCATGCATTTAATCCCAACTTTAGAGAGCATTTTAAAATGGGGGGGGGCAGCTCTCATTCACAGTCTCATTTTGAGATGCCTGGAGGCAGGATAGCCATTTTGGACTGAGGTCAAGGTAAAAACCAATGGCTAGTTGCTTTGCTTTTCAGATCTGCAGGCTGAATGACAATTTCTCTCCCTGAGTTTTTATTAATTATGCTTCAAATATTGCTCTAGAATATATAGGAAAACAGAAGAACTTCAAGAGCCAAATCATTTTATCTCAATTTTTATTCATATTTGAGAATTTCATAGAACATTTTTTGATCATATTCACCTTCCCTGATAACTCCTTTTCCATACAGCACCATCTCATTTCTTCTGCCTTTCCCTTCTCTTTCCCTACATACTCAACATTATGTCATCTTTTAAAAAACCATCAATGATAATTGGTGATGCCCATCTTTGATAAGTGACTTTCCACTAGAGCTTGGTCAATCAACCAGTGGCCACACCCTTAAAGAGAACTGACTCTCCCTCACACAGTAGCTAGCAATTTCCAGTAGCTGCTTAGGTAGGGGTAGGACTGGTGTTCATCATCTTTCTCTATGTTAGAAATTTTCTGGCTTGAGCTTGTACAGGTCTTGTAAGTGCTGTCATAAATTTTGAATTAAAAAGAACAAATTAGGAGAACTAGCTTTCCATTCTTCAAGATAATTTGCATAGCTATATAAAGCAAGATTTCATTTCATTAATGTACACATAAATAACTAAAAAAAGTAAATTCAGGGCCAGTGATGCGGCTCATAAGGTAAAGGTGCCTGTTGCCATACCTATTGACATGAGTTCAATTCCTGGGCCCCATATGGTAGAAGACAGTCAAATCCCTCAACTTCTTCACTCATGTGCAGTAATATGCATGTACCTGAACACACACATACAAATATACACAATAGTTAAATTAAATGTGATAAGGTGAAAAAGAAATACTTAAATTGATCCATATACATTCAAGAGATATTGGATAAAAAAATGCAGTCTTTCAACAAATGGTGCTAGAGTAATTGAAAATATTTAGCAAAATTAATTGAAAATATTAATTAAATTAAAGCCCCAAAATACAGACCTTAACTTAAACCTCACCCCTTATATAATGTTATATAAATGTAACTCAAAATGTGCCAAAGTTCTTAATGTAAAACATAAAACTTTTAGAAAATGATTCTTAAGAGAAAGTAATCGGTTTGTAGAACTAGGAAGACATTTCTTAAATTTTACATGTAAAGGGCAATACACACATTTGATAAACTGTATTTGTTAACATTATAGAATATGGTTTGATAAGGAAGAAAATTTAAGACATCTGAAGAAAATAATCACAATACACAGATGTTACATAGGACAATGATATAGAATATTATATAAAGCATTATTAAAATTAGACAAGCAAATTCATAATCTAATGAAAAAATTAGTACTATAGAAAAGATATTAGTAGCCTTGCAAACTAAATGTCCAATTGCCATAAGACCCAGCAGCATTGGGCCTTTATCCAAAAGAAATTAAAATATAAATACACACTAAAACTTATGCTACTAATATTAACAGATGCTTTATTCATGATTAAGAAAGCATAAAACAATCCATACGTTTTGGTGCTCATAACATTTCAAATAAATATCAAGAGAATTGTGCTAAATGTCCAAAGTTTAAATAACAGATAATACATTTATGTAATATTCTCAAGCAGATAACATTATAGAAATGGAAGATACATTAGTGTGGAATAGGGGGATAACTGAACAGAAATCAGATTGATTAGATTTGACTACAGAAAAGCAATTAGAGCCGAGCCTTGTATTGACAGATCTCTTCTGTATCTTGATTGTGTTGGTCCAGTGGTTCTCAAACGTCCTAACTCTGTGATCCTTTAATATAGGCCCTCATGTTGTGGTGATCCACAACCATAAAATTCTTTCATTACTACTTCACAAATGTAATTTTGCTACTTATTTGAATCATAAAGTAAATAATGATATTCAGAATTTCTGATGTGTGGTCCATATGGGATTCATGACACACAGATTGAGAACTATTGATATAGATAAATGGATTTTGATCTGATACTCTAGTATACACACGTGCACACGCGCCTGCACATACATTTCATTTCTCAGTTTTTGTAATGAAGTCACTGTACTGGTAGCTTATATCAACAACCATCACTATTGTATATCTAACACAATTTGAAATGTTCAGATTAATAGACTTTTCAGGCAGTTTGTTCCATCCTGATGACATTTAAAAATCAGTGGATTTCCTTTTTCCTAAGTTTAGATTTTATGTGCATAGTAAGTCATTTATATCACCCACAAATAAAAAATCAAGTTAGATGAAGTCTTAAATAGGAAGTACTATAGTTGAAATATCGTTTTAAAAATCTATACTTTACTTTAAGTATATATTTTAATGGGGATTAATTTCAAGAGTTTCAATATAATTTTTAATTTCAAGAATTTCAAAATAATTTCCAAATATTTATAATATATTTCATTGGCTTTCGCTTAAATTTTAGGCTATGATTAATAATGGAGAAAATTGCTGGCTCTCAAGTAAGAGTATCTGAGACTTATAGACCTGATTTCCCCACTTTCCTATAAAATTTTATAAAATTTTCTCATATTCAAATTTGAATTTGAATATGGAAAATATCACTCTAAATAATATATTCCAACATATAAATGAAATTATGAATATTTTGTGGTTACAGAAAAAAAGACCATTGAAATCAATAAATTTTCCAAATATACTTGGGAAAATAAAATATGTATGTAATAGTAAGTTTAGAGAGTCCAGCTATAGATCTGAGATGCTATCAAATAACATGTTTAACCTCTTTTTTTCATTTATCCATTTATCAATGTGATTAATTATTGGGATAGAAACAGCAGGCCAGACTTGTTAGAAATCAAGGATATTTTAAAATTGTTTATAGTAATTAAGAAATATCATTTTAAACTTTATAAACAGAAAGGGAAATGGGACTTTAATGCAAGTTATTTTGTAATATTACCCATCTAGTTTTCGTCGGAAAAAATATAATACTGCTGAATAATTTTCTAAACCTGGATAACAATGAAATACCTTAAAAACTTATTTAATTAGGAGACATAGTGAATTATGTTATTATCTCTTAGTATATTATTTTTCTTTTGCTGTGATAAAATGCCCTGAAAAAAGCAAGTTAGATAAGAAAGAGTTTATTTTGGCTACATTTTTAGGGGGATATTATGGTGGGAAAGACATGACAGCAGAAACATGAGGCTAGGATAACATTTTATCCACACATAGGAAGCAGATAGAGAAAGAGGAAGAAGAGGGAGAGGAAGGGAGTGGGGGAGAACAAGAACTGTACCCAAGTTATAAAAACATAAAGTCCACCCCCAGTAATATATGTCCTCCTATAAATATCTGCCTCTTAAAGTTTTCCCAAATAGCCACACCAACTGAGGACCAAGTATTCAAATATATGAGCATATGGAGGACATTTCTCATTCAAATCACCACGTGTTGTCATGGCTTTTAAAGGTCTATGGCCATCTCATGATGCAAAAAGTATTTTTGTCAAATTTCATAGACTCCATAGCCTGTAATAGTCCCAATACTATTCAAAAGTCCAAAAACCAAAGTATTTTCTAAGAATCAAGGAAATCTCTTAACTGACCCCTATTTTAAAATGTTACAAACTTCCATTATGTAGTTGCACAGAGTATATATTCCCATTTTAAAAAAGAGAGGATTAGGGGTACCGTGAGGAATATTGGATCAAACATAAACAAAATCCCAACAGTAGAAAGACCAAATCCTGTAGATGTATGTGAAGTAACTGGGACCCTACTTTCAAAGAGGTTGGGTGGCTCTGTCTTCCCAGCTTTACTGTCCACAACTTACATTTCTTTCTTGGGATGCTTCCAATTTTTATGTTCAGTCTTCCTAAGCAGATCTCTTGGGTTCTTCACCAAAACACAGCCCTCACTTTTTACAGCTTCATAGCTTCAACTTTCAAAGCCTTCTTGTGGGACCTGTATCCCTGCCATACATTTGTTGGAAGTTAACAGCTTTCTGAAATTATAGAAATATAAACTATGATACCCTTTAATACTGTTATTCCTCTAAAAATAGTGTCATGATACTGAAAAGTTACGCTACCAGATGTGGATGAAACTTGCCCCACTTGGGCCACAGTCAACATACACAGAAGATAGTGAACACTTTCTGAGGCAGTTCCTTTCTTTTTATTATTATTATTACTTTAAAAAATAACAACCCAAATTCCCACTCACTCCCCTCCTCCTACTCCCTCCCTCCCACCCCTTCTTTCTCCAGTACTAAGAGAGAACAAGGTACCCTGCCTTGTGGCAAGTCCAAGGCCCTCCGCACTACATCTTTCTATGACCAAAAAACTCCTTTATCTCTCCTCTTCCATACTGCTGGAGCCTGAGTGGAGTGGAGTTTTTGCCCTGAGACAATTACATTTTCTATTTTAGCACAAGACTTGGCTGCAGTCTAAAACTTCTTGGTGCTCCTTTCCATTTTGCACACTTTTTATTTAATTTCTGCCCTACTTATCATTCTTTTTCATTACAGATCTGCATAATAGTTACTGGTAATAACCATACCACAGAATCAATTTTATGTGAATTGAAAATTCTTCCAACAAATATATCAGTTCATTACTTTTTAACTAAACCTTATGTAATTTTTCAGAACACTGCCAGGATGTAGTTGGATTATTTCATAAAATATACAAATAGCCTCTAGCCCAGATCTGAATAGAATTCTTGTATCCCTCTGAAACCACATAGGATTGGTGGGCCTGCACCATCTCATTTCCCACAACATTACTGACTTCCAAACTCTCAAAATAATGGCACATTAAGCTCTTCCCAAATTTCAGGGTTAAAGTTTCAAATTCTTCACAAAGTGTTCTAGAGGCATAAAGGCTCCATGACCATTTTATCACAGCAATGGTTCCATTTATTCTTACCAATTCAGTACTAGCTATATTTTTGTGCCTATGATAGAATAATCCAACAGAAGACAAGTTAGTGAAGCAAGGGTTTTATTGCTTTATAGCTCCCATAAAGAATATAATACATAATGATGGGGAAAATATGGCAGCAAAAGTTTAAGGCCAATTTACCACATTTTGTGTTAAAGAAATAGAGAACTAAACATGGGGCCAGTCTATGAAAACTCAAAGCCTGTCTTAAGTGGTGTACTTCCTTCATCATGACTCTAACTCCTTAAGAGTCCATAACCTCCTAACACAGTGCTCTGTTATTTAGTTAATTTTGATTTAACACCAGGAACATTGTTGAAATTAGAGGCTGATGATTTTGTATAATCTAGATATCAAGAGAGTCGACTCAAAATTTTTGTGTGTTTGTAAAAAGATTTGAGAAAGTTAATGTTATTGTAAGGTAGGCACAAATTTGAATATGTCACAACCTTTAGTTTGCTATATATTAACATCTTAAATATCATTAGCCACATAGTAATAAAGTTAGTTAGACCCAGAAAATTTTTTTTATTCTTTTTCAGTCTAAAATTTTATTGGTTTTGCCCTCCAGGGTTTGGATTTAAAGGAGAGGTACATTCAAAATGAAATTCCATTTGGAATATTCAAAATAAGTCTTTCTTCATTAAACATTGGATATTTTATCCAAAATGTGTTGTATAACAAAAAAGCTATTTTATGAAGACAGTGAAATTTTTAAATATTTTTAACACATGGATGGTAAAGAAAGTAGGTTATAGCAAGCAAATAGTCTTTAGCAAAATGGTTACTACAAAGACATAGTATAATCAATCATCCTCACTTATACTTTTATTAAAATAATGCTCAACATTATTTTTATCATTTGTGAAAATATACTAAGGAAAAGTCTAAATTATAAGAGATTTTTATTAGTATCTACATTTAAATGGAATTTTAAATTATGCTATAAAAGAATGAGAGTAAAATGTTTTCAGAAGAGTTTTGAGTTCAGATGTTGGGAATACTCAGTTATCAACATAGGTAGAAGTAAGCTTTAATCCCAGCACTGGGGAGGCAGAGGCAGGCAGATCTCTGTGAGTTTGGGGCCATATTGGTCTACAAGAGCTAGTTCCAGGACAGGCTCCAAAACTACAAAGAGACCAAAAAAAAAACAAAAATAATTGGCATTAAGTGTGAAGTGAAGTGATAAATGTGAATCCTGGTGTTTATCTCTTGAAGTATGATATCATCGAGGTATGAGAAGTATGGAGAAAGGTTTGTTGCTACTGTTGTGTTGTGTTTTGTTTTGTTTTTCATCCACATTGATGAGAATATTTTCTGTAGTATCTTTTTTTTGAATGGTGAAATTATTTGATTTTAGTTCTCTTCCATAAGCAAACTATTTGTAGATAGTTTAAATTATTAATTATTCTTTTCAAAGTATCTTAAAATAATATTTAATGTTTCCTTTTAGTAGAGGTGACTCAGACAGTTAATTTTTTGCGTGTATTGCTCTGGTTTTAATCATAGAATTTCATTTTTGATTCTTTTGTATCTTAAGTAGATTTTAATTGAGAATTTTATACATTCGTGTATTTATTAGATGCCCAGTAATTATTTTATAAGGAAATAATTGATGTCACGAAAAGTACTTAAGCTTTTCTTTATTTCCATTTCACAAATCAGAAGCTTAGCTAGGTGGGGTCTTTTCCTGAATTCAGCATCAGAATTTTCTTTATACTTTTAACTCCTTGAGCATTAGACTTAAGCTCCCATTATACTTTTTGGTGCTACTTTTCTCCTCAAACTATGCATTTCGTATCTTTCCTTGCTCAACTTGCTCCTTTTCATTATAGATTTCCGTAAGAGTGATCACAATTACAACATGACAGTCAATATTAGGCTGTCTTGAAATTTCCTCTACCAATGCCATTGACCCCCAAACTCTTCAATTTAGCCTCTAGCAGATATTTTGGATGAAGACAGAAGGCAGCTATATTCTGAGCATGAAGGGGCCTGCTTATTGGGGTTTCTGTCCCACTCAGTAGCCCACAGCCTGCAAGCCCCAAAGAAAATCACACAGAGATCTCTATAAGTTATAAAACTGATTTGCCCATTAGCTCAGTCTTCTTATTAGCTCTTGTAGCTTATATTAATCCATTATTCTTATCTGTGTTTAGCCACATGGCTTGGTACCTTTCAGCTGGGCAGGTTACATCTTGCTTCTCGGTGGTCTGGGCTGGAATGGGAGCGGGAGCTTCCTGCTTCCCAGAATACTCCTGTTCTTTTTTTCCACCTCTACTTCCTGTCTGGTTTTCCTGCCTATACTTCCTGCCTGGCCAGTCAACATTTTATTAAAATACATGGTTGACAGAATACAGATAATTCTCCCACACCAATATTCTTCAGCAAAATATCACAAGAATAATCTCTTACTAATATTCTTTTTTCTTTTTTATCTTTTTATTGATTTTATTGATTTTTATTAAACTCACTTGAATCATTCACCTGCTTTCCAAATACAAAATTCCAAAGTCCACATTTCACCAACAAGCAGGATGATCAAATCTGTCACAGGAACACCCAGCTACTCCTGATCAGGGATGGTGGAGAGGCCCTGTCTTGTCAGGGTCTACTGATGCTGGAATCCAAATTGACTGCAAATTTAAACAAAGGCTTGTCTCTGGCTTCAACCTTGAAATGGGATGAGATAGGTTAAATAGAACTTATTGAGTGATTAGTATGCATATCTTCCAAACTAAGCAAGTGGCTTAAATAAAGGAGACAGGCACAGTATAAAACTAGGGATTCCAGGCTTTCATAATGTTTCCAGTTACCTTGTGGACACAAGTGAGGAAAGTCCATTTATTTTAGCCAATGCAGCCCTTATGTATCTTTTTTTTAATTAGTGTTGTTTTTATTTGAAAAAAAGAGGCACTGCACAGAAAGATATGACTTATCACTACTTGGAATCACATAATTTGTCCATCCCTTTATGTCTTCCACTTTAAAAATTTAAAGTTAAGAGCATGAATGAAGGGATTTATTTTATTAGCTCTGGTGTCTCAAACATCCAGAAGAATATTTGACATACACGAGTCAAAAATATTAAGTTCTGTTTCATTAGGTTTTCTGTTGCTGCAATGAAAAACATAACCAAAACACAAGTTGAAGAGGAAAGAGTTTATTCTGCTTAAGCTTCCATATTACATTTCATAATCACAGGAAGTGAGGACAGAAACTCAAAAACTTCAGGGAAGGAACCTGAAGGCAACAGTTGATTCAGAAGCCATGGGGGGCTGCTGCTCACAGAGGTGTGTAACAGGCTTTCTTTTGGGCCACCAACTAGCTCCTAAATCATTACACAGAGACTTAGATTATTAGTTATAAATGCTTGGCCTTATATTATGCTTGTTTCTGGATAGCTTTTTTTCAAGTTAAATTAACTTATTTCTCCTCATCTCTGCTTTGCCTTGGTGCTTTTTACCTTTCATTCTTTATGTCCTATTCCATGACAGAGGCTGCCTGGCTGACATCGGGCATCTCTCTCTCTTCCTTCTTCTCTTCTCTTCTCTTCTCTTCTCTTCTCTTCTCTTCTCTTCTCTTCTCTTCTCTTCTCTTCTCTTCTCTTCTCTTCTCTTCTCTTCTCTCTCTCTCTCTCTCTCTCTCTCTCTCTCTCTCTCTCTCTCTCTCTTCTCTCTCTCTCTCTCCCCTCTCCTCTCCTCTCCTCTCCTCTCAAAGCTAGATTCCTCCTCCTACTTATTCTCTCTGCCCACCAGACATGTCTATTCTTCTGCTGCCTAGCTATCAACTGTTCAGTTTTTTATTTGACCAATCAGGTGCCTAGACAGGCAAGATGAAACAGCAACACATTTTTACATAATTAAACAACTGCACTATAAACAAATGTAATACACCTTTATATAGTTAAATATTCCACAGCAGGCTTGCTTCTCCTGCTTTGTTCAGGCTGCTTTTTTTATAGAACCCATGGCCACCAAACAAGGGTTAGCACAACCCATAATGGACTGGGCTCTTCCCCATAAATAACTAATTTAAAAATTTTCCTACAGCTGTGGAGTCCCCTTTTCCTCATAATCCATTGGTCATCAGTCCATGATGACAAAGAGGCAGAAACAGCCACAGAGAGCTTTGTATGTGGCCTAGGAAAGCGACAGAAATAGTCTTCTTGGAGATTGCTTAGTAAGACAGCTCAACTTTATTCTAGAGTGTAAAGGACACATATGATTGGGGATAGTAGTTGGGGAATCACCTAATTTTCATTAAAAGGAACACTCTTATCATAAAGCTTCTTGTACAAGTCTTAGTTATAATTTTTGTAAGCATGGTCCTATTGTAAAACTCCTGGTACAATGTCCAATTACCATGTGGGCAGCAGGGGGAAATCTGCAGGGAACTGTGTCAAGGGTTATACTAGAGATAAGTCAGGCATGTGGGCCTAAAGACAGCCTCCAAATAATGTCAGGTAGAGAACAGGGTGCCTTCCAGCTGGGGCTGGTAGAGAGGGAGTCCTCCATGTTATTGATCTTGAAGAGAGCTGCCAAGCCTTTGTAGACTGCAAGTTCTGACCAGCAAGGCCTCCCAGCATACCTGATGTTACGGAGGCATTTTCTCAATTGAGGTTCCCTTCTTTCAGATTAACTCTAGCTTGTGTCAAGTTGATGTAAAACTATTCCACATAAATCCAATTATTAACATAGTATTCTTTGTATGCAATGTGATTTCTGTCACATGATTTTTAATACTTTTATTATGTCTTTAATTTCTATGTATTGGTCTTCATTTTGGTGATATCATGATTTTTTTCTTAGTATATTTCACCTACAGATAGAGTTTTCATTGAAGATTAATTGGGTAGAGTAAATTATTATATCTTCATAATGATTCAACTCCTAGAAATTGGTTGTAAGTCTAACTATATGAAATAATAAGATACTGTGTTTGTAAAGCAAAATTAAAAATCATTTTCCTGATTATAAAATATAAAGTAATGTCTAATAAAGATAAATTTATTTATATGTGATAAAACTAGTAATATAAGATATTATACATAAAATAAAGTACTAAAATGAATATTTTGAGCTAAAATGATGTTTAAATGATATAAAACTTATTTTGCTAGCCGGGCGGTGGTGGCGCACGCCTTTAATCCCAGCACTCGGGAGGCAGAGGCAGGCGGATCTCTGTGAGTTCGAGACCAGCCTGGTCTACAAGAGCTAGTGCCAGGACAGGCTCCAAAGCCACAGAGAAACCCTGTCTCGAAAAACCAAAAAAAAAAAAAAAAAAAAAAAAAAACTTATTTTGCTTAATAAAACTCATTCATCAAAAGGTCCATTGTAATTTATAAACTACTGAGCTATCTCTCCAGTCTCTATTTTAGGACATTTTTTCCCTAAAAGAGTATATTAACTTGGTAAAAAAATTCAACTTCTTTGAACTTTAGTTTGCACATTTAAAAAAAATGGAAGATAGATAGAATTTAAGTTTCTCAAACTGGTGACTTTTAGTATTCATGAGGTCTTTATATGGATTGTAACTTATTTGGCATTTATAACCATTCCTTTACTAGGCTACAGACATGAAATTAACATTAGTTGCCATCTGCTGAGGTGAGCCCTTTTCTCAGTCTGACAAACTGGCTGTATCAACCTTCTAAAATGCAGAAGTATGGAATTGGTTGTTTTATGACTCTATAAATCTTTGAAGAAGTAAACTAAATGCAAGAAACTTTGGGTGCCTGGTCTATAGAGATGACTCGGCAGTTAAGAGCACTTATAATTCTTGCAGAGGACTTGGGTTCAGTTCACAGCACCTACATAGTAGCTTAATACCATCCATTATTCCTGTTTCAGGCCATATGATGCCTTTTTCTGACCTTCATGGGCAGCAGGCAAGCACATGGTGCACATACATATATGCAGGCAAAGCACTCACACATATAAAATGAAGCTAAGAAAAAAATTTAAAAAAAAAACTTTGGGTACCTATTAAATACTAGGATTAGCCAAACCATGTTGGTGCACTTCTTTAATCCCAGCACAAGGGAGACAGAGACAGGTAGGTCTCTATGAATTTGAGGCCATCCTGGTCTACAAAGTGAATTCCAGGAAATCCGGGACTATTACACAGAGAAACCCTGTCTTGAAAAACAAAATAGAAATAAAATAAAATAAACAAGTGCTAGTGGTTGAGGAATATAATTTGTTATTATATTCTCCATTGTACAGTTATTAATGGAAGACAAAAATTGAAATATCAACTAAAGGATTTTTAAAGCATGTTAACCTATGTGTTTAAGGCATACCACTTAATATCTACTTGTTTGGGGCTGAGTTATAACCTAGATACTACCATCTACTTAATGGCATAATGGCAAATGTTCTAAGCTTAAAAATCCAAGCCCATAGTAAAAGAAGGTAATGATTCTTGGTCTTTTGGATAATATCAAGTGAGAAATTGTATAGTAGAAGAGGGCAAATGTCCAAATGTTCTGTAGAAGTGAAAAGGGATTAAGACACAAGACAAACACTATGCCAATTGAAAGTAGGATTGTAGCAATCTTAGTGGTATGGCAAATGATGTCAATGGTGTCCATTTTAATTCTTAAATTGCAAATTAAATGTATCTGACTGCTTTCTGGGAAAATGCTTTTTAAATTAACGTTTTGCCAAAATAGCCTATTTAAACCTAAGTGAAACCCTTTTAATTAATTCCTTTAATGTTCTGAAAGGAATTCCTGCACTTAAAAATAGTAAATAAGCTTTTGAATATTTCATCAGAGTCTCAATTCATCTCTTAGTAAACTGCCAAGATAGTACATACAAATAGTCAAAACATTCCGTTACCGTGGTATTTATTACACATTGTCTGAATTATTGTGAGAGAAATATGCAGGTTATTTTTTCTCACACAATCTAGAATACTAAAATAAAATTTGATGAATTACTAAATAGATGACTCTTTACAAAATAGAAAAGAGAATCAGAGGACTGTGTTTTAATATAATTATAAAATGGGAAATGCCATTTTTCAGTGTTTTAACATGGTTTGGCAATTCTACCTCTGATCTTTCCGACAGTCTTTGACTAAAACAGAGTATCTCAACCTGAGCACTTTCTCAAGCCAAAATATTATTTGTCATAGGATATGTTCTGCCTACAGAAGGGTATATTAGTAGCTTCCTGGATTCTCTGTAGATGACAATAGTATATCTGAAAGCTATGACTTGAAACATGTCTCAAGATGTTGACAGATATTTATTCCTATGGGAGAAGAATCTTCTAACATACTGAGAACAACTGAGGTAAAGAAATCTATGAATAAAAAACTAAAACTCAAGATGGAAATAAAGCACTGCTATATTAGTAATGAGCAAGCATTACATTCACTTTAAATCTGCACAGTTAGTAATATATAGCCCCATGACTCTTCAACTCAGAAAGTTCCTCCAATAGCTTAGCTGTCAATTTATGTTTTCCCCAAATTTTTCTCTTGTTGCCTGTTAGTACTTGTTTGTTTCTTTTTCAATATTGCATACTTTTTGTTACTGTTTAAATATTGTTTTGCTTTCAGATGTACTTTCTTAAATAATTATGTAAAGATTTACTTTGAATCTTTGCCTCTTCTTCCAAATTATCTCTCTTCTCTTGAACCAGTTTTCTTATTTGCCTTTGTCTTTCTCTGGCAATGCATTTCTCTTTTTAAGATTTACTTTCTAATAGGGTACACAGACCCTCAAACATCCAATTTGCAATACCAAATGATCAGGCATGAAAATAAATATATATATTATATTATACAAACTGAGCAGGTTAGCTCAGCATAAATACATCCTATCAAAGTATTCCTTTAACTTGACCACTTAAAATATATTCTATTAATTAAGTTTACCTGAAATTTAACAATGCATTTCACTGAAAATTAATGAAGTAAGAAACCATAATAGTATTGGGACCTTTTCACCAGTTAAAAGTATTGCTACCTTTAAATCACATTCTAGTCATGCCAAATATTTAAAAATATAATTTGGACTGATAATTCTTATAAAATAATTGTAATTTATTATATATGCTGCTAAATTTTGATGTTTAATTGCAAAATATGTTTCCATATTTTTAGAATTTTATTTAAAGGAAACTGATTTTAACAATAATGCTAAATACTTTGTATTATGCATTTAAAGTATTACTCTAAATATTAGGTATTTTATGACATAAAACTTGAGGCATTTGTGGAGCATTACAGGAACTTAAACTTACTCTTGGAACTCTCCAAATATTTTTTTAAAAAGTCATTAAATACATTCAGTATTGTTGTTTAAACATTTGGTAACTATGGTGACAGCAAGAAAAATAGTCCTTCCCAAAGAAGAGCATACCAAATGGTTATGCAATACCAAATGATGAGGCATGAAAGCATATATGTGTGTGTGTGTGTGTGTGTGTGTGTGTGTGTGTGTGTGTAACTTATACAAACTGAGTAGGTTAGCTCAGCATATGCACATATATGTAATTATATTATGTATTTTATATACATATATGTGTATAACAGTTAATGAAAAATGCAATGGGTTTGAGAGAGTGTGAGAAATAAGAGATATATAGGAATATTTTGAGAAGAAGAGTAAAGGAATGAATTATGTAATTATAATCTGAAAAGATAATTTTTACATTGATAATTTTAAATATCGATTTTATGTATAGGTTTCCTATTTTGGAATATGTCTGTTTCTGCCTCTGATTATTATCTTTTTGATAACTATGATTTCAAATAATTACAATATTATCATGTATTATGTATCTGCTCTTATGATAGGCATATTATTATATGTATTTGAATGTTGGTTTCCATATATGTTAATGCAAAAGATTGCTGGCCTAGTTATCAAGAAATGTTGATCCAAGTGGCCTTGGTTATTCTTCTTAAGTCACTAACTGTGATCTTACACTGTTTAATTTTGAAATATTTTTCATTGTTATCACAGGAAAAATTATGTTAAATCCACTTTATATGACTTTAGTTGATAAGATTATATGGAATAAACTATATACACACACTTTATAATTGTATACTTCATAATTATATATGTTCAATCTTCTTTCAAAAGTAAAAATAATTTACACTGAAAGCATATATATGGAGAATTATCCAGAAAATTTGAAAGCTGTCTACACTTTCTTACAGTTCAATGAAAGTAATAAAATCTTAATCTCAATTAAAATCTTGTCAGCAACAGTTTATGTACTACAAAGTGCAGTAAAGATAAGTATCTGATTTCTTTAATATAGGCCAATCTAACTTCATATACACAACCAATTAAACTTTACTCAGTAAACTAAAAGCATGGCTTGAAGTGTGGTTTGATTTAGCTTATGAATTACTGAAACATATATAAATATTTTAGTAAAAGATCAAAAAGTATATCTACTTTCTTGGTAATCTTGATACATTAATATAATTAGTGACATATGGATTTTAAACTATAGCTTTATTTTATTATAATAGTAATGAATCTCTACTTTAAACTGCTGGGTTTGTATATGTACCAACACAGTAGGAAGCAATAGTGATTATCAAAATTAATTTATTTGGAAAGGGAAGTTACCTGTTGAAGAGCTAAAAGTATGAATGTAACAAAATGTGGGAGGATGAATCAAGGGAGATGTGTTAATATAAGCTGGAAATTTACTTTCTCCCATAAGATTAAAAATTATCACATCTTAAACAGAGCAAAGTGATCACAAGAATCAAAGCATTAGAATAAAAATAACTGCAGAAAGTAAAATAAAACTGCTAGTATTTAGTGATTTGTAGTGAGGCAACTGGCCACAGGTATGTGTCAGGGCTTTAGGGGTTACCAATTTCTATTTTATTATTTTTGCTATCATTAAAAATTATAAGTCATTGGGCAGCGGTGGTGCACACCTTTAATCCCAACACTCAGGAGGCAGAGGCAGACAGATCACTGTGAGTTTGAGGCCAGCCTGGACTACAAGAGCTAGTTCCGGGACAGGGAGCAAAGCTACAGAGAAACCCTGTCTTAAAAAAAAAGAAAAGAAAAGAAAAAAGAAATTATAAGTCAGACACAATGATACATGCATGTGATTCCAGTAATCAGGAGGTGAAGGCATAGAATTTTGAATTTAAGGCAAGCCTGGGCTTCAGAGTGAGGAATTATCTTTAAAAGTCAAAAGAAAACCTGTTTAGAACGGGATAGATAGATAGATAGATAGATAGATAGATAGATAGATAGATAGATAGATAACGATAATAATCAAAAGGAGGCCATTGATTGGAGAGTGAGTCCTCAGGAGACATGGGATGGAATAAAGGAAGGAGACATCGGAGGGATGGAAGGGTGAAGACTTGGGAAGGGATGGAGGAAGGAGACATGGGAGAAGACAGAGGGAGGAGACATGGGAGGGAATGGAGGAAGGAGGCAGAGAGGACTTGGAGGAGAGGAAAGTCAGAAAGTGATGTAATTATATTTTAATTTAATTTTTAAAAATTAATTAAGTAAAGAAAAACTACAGATGTGTATGTTGAACTGGAAATTATATTTTTCTGTAAAAATGTAAAAAGAAATTTGATACAAGAAAACTCAGAAATTAACAAACAATAGAATAAATTGGAAAATTACGAAACTGCCTACTACAAAGGAGCCTGGCACAAAAACTGTTATGAAACTTCTTTTCTTATACTTAAATTGATCATTTTAATTCCAAGTTAGTTTTTTGAGCTTTCACATCTTATTGCTAAAACAAAATAATAAAGTATCAGAATAGTCAGTTTTTAATATAAATTTAAAATTATGGAATATCTAATAATAATTTGACCACCTATGTTTTAAAAAGCAACATAACAGATGAAACTAAGCTTCATTCTAGAAATTAAGGGAGACTTTAACAAAATAGAGTATATTAATCTAATCATTTAAATTCTTTTTTCTTAGGCCAAGTGTGCAAGTGCTCTTCCCCTTGGGCAGATCTTTTTTTTTATTTTTACAATCAAAAATTTCCACTTCCTCCCCTCCTCCAATGGCTACCCCACCCTCTCACATACAGTGAAAAATGACACACCCTTCTTTAACAGTCATTAACTGTCCTTAGCTCCTTAGCTTAGGGTAGGGGATCAAGAGCCCCTCCTTCCTCCATGATGGAATATTAAATTCACTTGATCTTCTGTAGGTTTTATAACAGCAGCTTGAGTTCATGTGTACGGTAGCCATGTCATGTCCAGAGACCAGCCTTTCACAGAAGTCCAGTTCATCCTGTGGCTCTTACATTCTAATTTATCTCTTTTCTATAATAAAATGACTAGTAACTCCTAAAGTGTTTTTATATTACTTCTATGTTGTTAAATGAAGTTAAAGTGTTATCATGACCTGATCAAATGAATATAGAAATTATTATAGCATCTAACTTGATGGATTAGCTAATTTGCATTTACTTTTCTTTATAGGATTTTATAAATTGTTTCATGAAGGCAAAGGCTCAAACCTGGATTGATTGTAAGTTTCTACTTGTTGGCTTTGTTTCCTTCTGTTCTGGTGAATGCATTTCTCTCAACTACTGCTTGTACTGAGGAGTTGAAGAATAATGTCAATCCTAAAAATCTCAGAAATGTTATGAAACATTTTTGTTATAGTTCCTTTTAAAGAACAGTAGTATGAACATGTAGTTTTATTAATATATGCATGTCATATAAAATTATCCTGCTAACAATAGTCAATCCAATGAAATAGAAAGATATAGGTTCTAAGAATTATATCTAACTCAAGCTTTCATTGACTGCATACATTTTTGTTTTGTCAGTCATTCTTCAAACTACCCAAGTTTTATAATGGGTAATTTTCCTAACAATAATTAAAGTTAAATATTCCAAAATGATGTAAAAGATTATATACATGTGCATGTGTGTGGGGCAAGTGTGCGTGTGAAATATAGAAAACCTGTATGTTATACACAGAGGGATTTCTTTTTTTTTATTGAGAAAAAAAAATTTCCGCCTCCTCCCAGCCTCCCACTCCTCCCCCCCAATCCTCTCCCCGCCCCCCACTCCTCTCCCCCTCCCTCTAAAGTCTGAAGAGCAGTCAGGGTTCCCTGCCCTATGGAAAGTCCAAAGTCCTCCCCCCTCCATCCTGGTCTAGGAGGGTGAACATCCAAACTGGCTAGGCTCCCACGAAGCCAGAACATGAAGTAGGATCAAAACCCAGTGCCATTGTCCTTGGCTTCTCAACAGCCCTCATTGTCTGCCATATTCAGAGAGTCCGGTTTTATCCCCTGCTTTTTCAGTCCCAGTCCAGCTGGCCTTGGTGAGCTCCCAATAGATCCGACCCACTGTCTCCGTGGGTGGGTGCACCCCTCTTGGTCCGGACTTCCTTGCTCATCTTCTCCCTCCTTCTGTTCCTCATTGGGACTTTGGGAGCTCAGTCCAGTGCTCCAGTGTGGGTCTCTGTCTCTATCTCCATCCATCGCCAGATGAAGGTTCTATGGTGATATGCAAAATATTCATCAGTATAGCTATAGGATAGGATCATTTCAGGTTCCCTATCTTCAGCTGCCCCAGGAACTAACTGGGGACCTCGCCTTGGGCACCTGGAAGCCCCTCTAGGTCCAAGACTCTTCCCAACCCTAAGATGGCTCCCTTAATTAAGATATGTGCTTCCCTGCTCCCCTATCCAACCTTCCTTTATCCCAATCATCCCGTTGCCCCAAGTCTTCCCCATCCTACCCTTCTCACTTTTCTCTCCCCATCTCCCCTTACCCCCCTCCCACCCCACCCTTAAGATCCCGATTTTTTGCCTGGCAATCTTGTCTACTTCCCCTACCCAGGAGGATAGCTATATGTTTTTCTTTGGGTTCACCTTCTTATTTAGCTTCTTTAGGATATCCAGTTATAGACTCACTGACCTTTATTTAAGGCTAGAAACCAATTATGAGTGAGTACATCCCATGTTCATCTTTTTGGGTCTGAGTTACCTCACTCAGGATAGTATTTTCTATTTCCATCCATTTGCATGCAAAATTTGAGAAGTCATTGTTTTTTACTGCTGAGTAGTACTCTAATGTGTATATATTCCACACTTTCTTCATCCATTCTTCCATTGAAGGACATCTAGGATGTTTCCAGGTTCTGGCTGTTACAAATAATGCTGCTATGAACATAGTTGAACAAATGCCCTTCTCATATGATCGGGCATCTCTTGGGTATATTCCCAAGAGTGGTATTGCTGGGTTGATCCCGAATTTCCTGAGAAACTGAAACACTGATTTCCAAAGTGGTTGCACAAGTTTCCATTCCCACCAGCAATGGATGAGGGAACCCCTTACTCCACAACCTCTCCAGCAGAGGCTATCATTGGTGTTTTTGATTTTAGCCAATCTGACAGGTGTAAGATGATATCTCAAAGTTGTTTTGATTTGCATTTCCCTGATCGCTAAGGAGGTTGAGCATGACCTTAATTGTCTTTTGGCCATTTGAACTTCTTCTGTTGAGAATTCTCTGTTCAGATCAGTGTCCCATTTTTTAATAGGGTTAATTAGCATTTTAAAGTCTAGTTTCTTGAGTTCTTTATATATTTTGGAGATCAGACCTTTGTCAGTTGCGGGGTTGGTGAAGATCTTCTCCCAGTCAGTGGGTTGCCTTTTTGTCTTAGTGACAGTGTCCTTTGCTTTACAGAAGCTTCTCAGTTTCAGTAGGTCCCATTTATTCAATGTTGCCCTTAATGTCTGTGCTGCTGGGGTTATACCTAGGAAGCAATCGCCTGTGCCCATATGTTGTAGGGTACCTCCCAATTTCTCTTCTATCAGGTTCAGTGTGCTTGTACTGATATTGAGGTCTTTGATCCATTTGGACTTGAGTTTTATGCATGGAGATAGATATGGGTCAATTTTCATTCTTCTACAGGTTGACATCCAGTTGTGCCAGCACCATTTGTTGAAGATGCTTTCTTTCTTCCATTTTATACTTTTAGCTCCTTTATCGAAAATGAGGTGTTCATAGGTTTGTGGGTCAAAATCTGGGTCTTCTATACAATTCCGTTGGTCGACTTCTCTGTTTTTATACTAATACCAAGCTGTTTTCAATACTGTAGCTCTGTAGTAAAGTTTGAAGTCAGGGATGTTAATGCCTCCAGAAGTTCCTTTATTATATAAGACTGTTTTGGCTATCCTGGGTTTTTTGTTTTTCCATATAAAGTTTATTATTGTCCTCTCAAGATCTGTGAAGAATTTTGATGGGACCTAGATGGGGATTGCATTGAATCTATAAATTGCCTTTGGTAGAATTGCCATTTTTACTATGTTGATCCTCCCAATCCAAGAGCAAGGGAGATCTTTCCACTTTCTGGTATCCTCTTCAATTTCTTTCTTCAATTCCTTAAAGTTCTTGGAAATAGATCTTTCACTTCCTTGGTTAGAGTTACCCCAAGATATTTTATGCTATTTGTGGCTATCGTGAAAGGTGATGCTTTCTTATTTCCCTCTCTGCTTCCATATCCTTTGTGTATAGGAGAGCGACTGATTTTTTGGAGTTGATCTTGTATCCTGCCACATTACTAAAGCTGTTTATTAGCTTTAGGAGTTCTTTGGTGGAGTTTTTGGGGTCGCTTATGTACACTATCATATCATCTGCAAATAATGAAAGTTTAACCTCTTCCTTCCCAATTCGAATCCCCTTGATCCCCTTATGTTGTCTTATTGCTATTGCTAAAACTTCAAGCACTATATTGAAGACGTATGGAGAGAGTGGACAGCCTTGCCGTGTTCCTGATTTTAGTGGGATGACTTTGAGTTTCTCTCCATTTAGTTTGATGTTAGCTGTCGGTTTGCTGTAAATAGCTTTTATTATATTTAAGTATGACCCTTGTATCGCTAATCTCTCCAAGACTTTTATCATAAAGGGATGTTGAATTTTGTCAAAAGCTTTTTCAGCATCTAATGAAATGATCATATGATTTTTTTCTTTCAGTTTATTTATATGATGGATTACATTGATAGATTTTCATATGTTGAACCAGCCCTGCATCTCTGGGATGAAGCCTACTTGATCATAATGGATAATTTTTCTAATGTGTTCTTGGATACGGTTTGCCAGTATTTTGTTGAGGATTTTTGCGTCAATGTTCATGAGTGAGATTGGCCTGTAATTCTCTTTCTTGGTTGAGTCTTTGTGTGGTTTTGGTATCAGAGTGACTGTAGCTTCATAAAAAGAATTTGGCAATGATTCTTCTGTTTCTATATTGTGAAATACATAAAGGAGTATAGGTTTAAGCTCTTCTTGGAAGTTCTGGTAGAATTCCGCATTGAAACCATCTGGTCCTGGGCTTTTTTTGGTAGGGAGGTTTTTGATGACAGCTTCTAATTCTTCGCAACTAATAGGTCTATTTAGACTGTTCAGCTGGTCCTCGTTTAGCTTTGGTATATGGTATTTATCTAAAAACGTGTCCATTTCTTTCACATTTTCCAGTTTTGTGGCATACAGGCTTTTGTAGTAAGATCTAGTGATTCTCTGAATTTCCTCTGTGTCTGTGGTTATGTCCCCCTATTCATTTCTGATCTTATTAATTTGCATATTCTCTCTCTGCTGTTTGATTAGTTTGGATAGGGGTTTATCAATTTTGTTGATTTTCTCTAGGAACCAGCTTTTTGTTTCATTGATTCTTTGGATTGTTTTTCTGTGTTTCTATTTTGTTGATTTCAGTCCTCAGTTTGATTATTTCAAGTCTTCTACTCCTCCTAGGTGAGTCTGCTTCTTTTTTTTCTAGAGCTTTCAGGTGGGCTGTGAAGTCTCCAATGTGTGCTTTCTCTGTTTTCTTTAAGTGGGCACTTAGTGCTATGAACTTTCCTCTCAGGACTGCTTTCATAGTGTCCCATAAGTTTGAATAGGTTGTTTCTTTATTTTCATTGAATTCAAGGAAGACTTTGATTTCCTTCTTTATTTCTTCCTTGATCCAGGTGTCGTTCAGAAGTTGACTGTTCAGTTTCCATGAGTTTGTAGGCTTTCTGGGGGTAGCATTATTGTTGAATTCTAACTTTAATCCATGGTGGTCTGATAAGACACAGGAGGTTACGAATATTTTTTTTAGTAACTGTGGAAGTTTGCTTTATTACCGAGTATGTGGTCAATTTTCGAGAAGGTTCCATGAGCTGCAGAGAAGAAGGTATATTCTTTCCTCTTTGGGTGGAATGTTCTATAGATGTCTGTTAAGTCCATTTGCTTCATTACCTCCATTAATTCTCTTATTTCTCTGTTAGGTTTCTGTCTGATTGACCTGTCCATTGGTGAGAGAGGAGTGTTGAAGTCTCCTACTATTAGTGTGTGCCGTTTGATGGCAGCCTTGAGTTTTAGTAATGTTTCTTTTACATACGTGGGTGCTTTTATATTAGGGGCATAGATATTCAGGATTGAGACTTCATCCTGATGAATTGTTCCTGTTATGAGTATAAAATGTCCCTCTCTATCTTTTCTGATTTATTTAAGTTTGAAGTCAACTTTGTTAGAAATTAGCATGGCCACACCTGCTTGTTTCTTGGGTCCATTTGCTTGATAAGCCTTTTCCCAGCCCTTTACTCTGAGTAGGTGCCTATCTTTGTGGTTGAGGTGTGTTTCTTGTAAACAGCAGAATGTTGGATCCTGTTTTCGTATCCAATCTTTTAGCCTGTGCCTTTTTATAGGTGAGTTGAATCCATTGACATTAAGTGATATTAATGACCAGTGGTTGTTAACTCCGGTCACTTTTTTAGTAGTAGAGTTTGTGTGTTTCCCTTCTTTGAGTTGTGCTGGTGAAGGGTCTCTAGATGTTTGAGTTATTGTGGTCATTGTTGGACTCCTTGGTTTGTGATTTTCCTTCTATTACTTTCTGTAAGGCTGGATTTTTGGCTACATATTGTTTAAATTTGTTTTTATCCTGGAAAATTTTGTTTTCTCCATTTATAGTGAACGAAAGCTTGGCTGGGTCTGGGCTTGCATCCATGGTCTCTTAGTTTCTGAAGTACATCTATCCAGGACCTTCTGGCTTTCATGGTTTCCATAGAGAAGTCAGGTGTAAGTCTGATAGGTTTACCCTTATAAGTAACTTGACCCTTTTCCTTTGCAGCTCTTAATATTCTTTCTTAATTCTGTATGTTTTGTGTTTTGATTATTATATGGCAAGGAGATGTTTTTTTTTTTTTTTGGTCCAGTCTATTCAGTGTTCTGTATGCTTCTTGAACCTTCAAAGGAATATCTTTCTTTAGGTTGGGAATGTTTTCTTCTATAATTTTATTAAATATATTTTCTGGACCGTTGAGCTGTACTTCTTCTCCATCTTCTATCCCTATTATTCTTAGGTTTGGTCTTTTTATTGTGTCCCAGATTTCCCGAATGTTTTGTCATGAGAATTTGTTTGTTTTGCTGTTTTCTTTGATCAGTGTGTTTATTTTCCTTATGGTGTCTTCAGTGTCTGACATTCTTTCTTCTATCTCTTGTAATCTTTTGTTAGTACTTGTCTCTGTAGTTCCTGTTCGTTTACCCAGATTTTCCATCTCCATTCTTCCCTCAGTTTGTGTTTTCTTCATTGCTTCCATTTCATTCTTCAAGTCTTGCACCGCTTCCCTTACCTGATTGATTGCTTTTTCTTGTTTCTCTTGGTTTTCTTGCGTGTCTTTGAGTGATTTATTCATTTCCTCTACCTTTTTGTTTGTAATCTCCAATTGTTTATGGCAGTTTTTCACCTCCTGTTTAAGGTCTTCTATTATTTTCATATAGTTCACTTTTGGGTTGATTTCTTCTTTTTCTTCTGGAGTAGGGTGTACACTTCTTCTTATTTCAGGATCCCTGGATTCTGGTGGTGTCATGTTGCCTTTCAGGTTGTAGGAGGAATTCTTGCATTGGCGCCTTCCCATCTCTTCCTTCAAATGGAGCCAGGAGAGGCCTGGTGTCTTGGTCCAGTCTTTGCTGTGATTGACTCTCTGGGTGTATCTCTTCAGTGTAGAAGCAGGAACTGTTCCTGTCCAGATGGGATTCCTCAGCAACTAAACAGGGCCACTTGGTAGCCCAATGATCCGGGGGCAAAAGCATGAACGGAGCGGGGGGGGGGGGTATCCAGAAGAGCATAGGAGAGCCTGGCGCATGCACGAGCTGAAGGTGCCCGGGCACCCTTACAGGGGACCCTGAGGCCTGCCCGGTAGGCAGGCACTCACTGCTCTTGGTGGGAAGCCTTAGTGTAGGAGCTTAAAACTGTTCTTGAGCACTGGTCCTAGCATACAGCAGGGCAGGGTTGGGGAGGGGTGCTGGGGTGCTGGGTCGTGCGAAAGAAAGACAGCCCTGCAGAAGGAGCTGGGGGAGGGGGTTTGTGCTCTCTTCCGGGACGGTCTGCCCCTGGATAGCACACACTCACCCGTCCTGATGGGATTCCTCAGCAAAGATCACTGTCCCAGGCAACAGCCCTCTATGCAACCAGGAAAGGAGTCTAGTCGCTGGCAGATCAGGAAGTGAAGAGCACAGAGGGTTTTCTTTTCATGATTTATTTTACTTCTTGTCTTACACAAAATTCATAGAATAGATAAAATACTCTTTTCTCTTTGTTAAAAAGGGATGTCTTTTCAGACAGATAGGTTTACTGTATTTTGTAGTGGAGCCCGTGTTAGAAGAAACCTGCCACATGATTACTCCAAATGTTTAGACAAAACATTATTGCTGACATAATTTTACTAAACCTTCCCTCAGTGCACACATTTACTTTAACAATATTTTAGCAAACTATCAAATACCCACCCTTAATATGGATTCACTAAAAGACTTTAAAGTAAATGGATCCTTAAAAAATTTCAATAAGAATTATGGACAAATATAGGAAACAGGTATAATTGAAGACTTAGATACTGGATCAAGATCTGTTACAACTAGCAACAATATTGCAAATATCACTTGAAGTTTGTTGGTCTTGATGCTCTCTCAATGGACCAAAGATCTCAAACTCATTTGTAGCCTTTTAAAATATTTGTTGTAAGGTCTTGAAGAAGAGTTTATCTTTATCACTCTACCTTCCACAGTAGAAGTGGAAAGTAGAGGCCAAGATTTGAAGTATCAATATTGAAAAGTTATTATAATCCTAGTATTCATTTTTTCCACATATTTATACATGTATGAACTAACACAACAAAGTGAACTACTGTATAAGCAATGATATGGCTTTATAATTGTTTGTTAAATTGTTCTCTGCAGGAATGTACTCCTAATAAATAGATGACCATACAAAAACTATGCAACTTTGAATAGCTTTGCAAAGAGATCTATTATATATATATATATATATATATATATATATATATATATATATATATATATATATATATATGCTTTTTAAGTAACCTAATATGAGCAGCTATTCAACTTGAACCTGCTGGAAATTTTGCTTATATCAGTATGACCCTGAGAGAACATCAAATTAGTAATTAGAGTAATTGTTACAGGCTGGAATCCAGACTGATAAGTTTTTAAAAGTGCGACTATAAACTTGAAGTGACATAATAGCACTTATAATGAATATAATATGAACAGTTTTAATGTCTAATAGTAAGAATAAGCTTGTCTTGACCTTTTACAAAGCAAGAGTTGAGAAGCTCAATACATTTAAGTATTTCAAGGCCAAATTTCCATGTTTATTATGAAATACTTTAAAGTTATTTTTAAAAAGAGTCAAATTAGAAATATAAAAATAGACAAAATAATTCAGAGTAAAATAATGATGATAATTAAAATCAATAAAGAAAATAATATTCAGTAGATGGTTTAGAGCAACTGTCAGAACATTTGGAAACACAAATATTCCAAGATTCCTATTTTATAAGATATACAGAAAGCAAGAGGTATTAATGATTTGCATGCAAAAATTAGTAAAACTTTTAAGGAAAAAAATCATATAATTTTCCTATCTATGACGAAATAGTTAAAATCTGTATACATACACAGTGCCATAAACAAAAGTAAAAGGCAGATATATTGGGGAGAAATTTTGAATATATATGACAGACAGAAGGATAATATCCTTAATATATCAATCAACTTAAAAAATAGTAGAACATTAGGAAGAAAAGCAAAATAAATGCTTAAATGACTATTGACAAAATAAGAAATGCAAATGACTATAGGTAAAGAAAAATAAAAATATTGCCATTTGTAGTGAGAACAAGTTGTTAGATCGTTGTAAACTTGAGGAAAATGTTATGATAATTTAATCTACATTGTTGTGATATCCAAGCTAACATCCTATTCCTATTCATTTTTTGCAGTGTCTTGGTTTAGAAAGCTCTTGCCCACATTTTTCTCTGAGGAAGACCGTCGTTCTTGGTCTAAAGCTCAATTTTGTGCAATAGCCTGTACAGAACTGGGTCACGGGAAATGTGAAGGATGGCTTTGGCATAAGAGACCGTCTAGAGGAATCTCCTTTTTCAGTTGGAAAAAATACTGGTTTATTTTGAAGCACTCAACTCTCTACTGGTTCTCACATCTGAATGTAAGTACACCAGGAAGCAATGAAAGTCTGTTGCTGAAAATACTCCTTTTGGTATTAGTTAAGTGGATACACTTCAGACAAATGAAAAGATGTTCATAATATTAAATGTCAGGAATAAGCTTTTGATGCTACTTCTTGCTTTTTAAAACACTGTCTAGGTTGTCTAGTATGTCTAGTGAAGGCATTTTAATCAATGACATAATGGTTTTGAAACAAAAAAATACCTGGTTTTACTCCAAGCCCTTTCACTTATTAACTTCAAGAGGTCAAACAAGTTGTAATACTTGCCAAAATTTTCATCTCTCTTTCTCCTTTGTATTGATCCTCTTCCTCTCAACCAGATCCATCTCAGAAACTTTTTTAAAAGTACTAGAATCCTTTCATTTAGATAAAGATTGAAATGAAAGAGGCGTCTTTTGCTGGTTATAAAGTCAAACAAATATCATTTTACAGGATGGAACTGGCAAAGTCATAAGTTTTCTTTTGGATATACTGATTATAAGATGGTCTGAAAATTATCCCAGTGGGGAGAGGAGTAAAGAGCTTTGATTAAAGCTTCAGCGTTTACCTTAACAGGCTGTCATGTACAGCCAAGCTTCTAGATAGTGTTCTTAATGCTTTCTGTTTTTATTTACCCACTTCAACTGTTCTCTAAACTCTCCCTACCCCCAACTCTCTTGGAACAATTTTCAGCAGATGAAAATGAAGCTGTTATGTTGATAATCCAGAAGACACTTTTAGACTTCATTTTATTTGACCTTTCCTTATTTTCATCATGTCACTCCTCCTTAACACCTTTTCCCCCAAAATTGTTATATTTTCTAAGACACTTAAGTTTCCATTCTTCAGGAACCAGCTCAAGGTTTTCTTATTGTTATACACATCTGTCAATAATTATTTTCCAATGTATACAGCCTCAATTACTATATTGTGCAGAGGTCAGATAGATTTACTTCTATATGGTAAATTTCTCTTCATATATTTAGGATTCATGAGTTCAATAATCTCTCTATTGGGCTATCAAGCTTTCCCCTAATCAACATGTACAAAGAAAAATTCATTACACCACCATCCTCAAATGATCTCTTCCATGTAGTTTTCTGCAGATCCTACTCTTTAACTTCTTACTGGATATCCATAACTATGCTCACCAAAATTATCCTCTAAGTATCTATCAAATTCATCATTTTCCCTACATTTCCACTGTCTATTCCAAGCCATTGTTAGCTTTGAAATAATTTCAACAGCCTATACTCTGTCTGTTATATTCACTTTTGTCTCCCTCTAGTTTATCACTGTAATTAGGGGATCTCTGAAATATAAATTTGCCATATTCCTACTACCTCGTTTCACCCCATTTTCTCATTTGTCTATTGAAAGCTATTACTAACTTTCCATAACTCTTACATTAAAATGTCCTTAACATGGACTATCAGACCTTACATTAATCCTGCACCTCTTCTGTTACATCTTGTACTATCCACCCTGTGGATTTTACATTCCAGCTACACTAGCCACTTCTATTTTCTCCTGTACTGTGTTCCATCCATTTATGAAATCTTTACATGGGTCTTCCTTTTTCTTGTAATATTACATGATCCCTAGTTGTTAACTTCATTAAAAACTTAATCTACCTTCAGATCTTACTTCAGAAATACATCACTTCTTTAGCATAGTCTTTCTTGATCCTACTCCACCATTTCAATTCTCATTAGCTCTCAGCACTATGTAAGTTTGATCACAAGATTTTAACCCTTATAATTTTACTTTTATTAAAACTGTCTCCTCTTGGATCATAAGCTTTCAAAAGTACTATATTTGTCTCATCTGGTATCACCTAACCAAGTCAGAAATTTATATACCATATATATATATACCATATATGGATATATATATTCAAAACTAATAGTTGAATCAATGATTGTTTATGATAATGGAGTTAGCATATGAAAATAGCCTTTGTATAATGTCTGTCACATAAAACTTTAATGAATATTATTTCCCATCATACTTCCCTATTCCCTTTTTCTCAATGTGGAATTATTTCTTCTTCATATTTAAAAGTTTTCAAAAGCAAATGTGAAATACAAAATCATTTTATATTCTGACCAGACATGATGAGTGTCATGTATGTTACCCCTGTTTAAATGACACAGAAAAACAAAAGTAAATTCTGTCCACCATGGTGGGTCTTGTTTTTTTATTTAAAGAATGTTCTTACGATTGATTTCCTTAATATAAGATTAATCAATGTTCTGACACCTTTTTTAACAATTACACTTTTATGAGTATTTTTATAATGATCATTTATCAGGTTGTTACTAAATGTATAGGTTTTGATTTATCTTTAATTTCAAAATTACTAGGCTTATACTATCTCATAACTTTCATGCTTTTTTTTCTCTTGTAAGTTACAAATATTACAAACTAACAATAATACAATCCCCTTTTTTATCCTTGAAAAAAAGCGACCTGGTAAACATGGGTCAATTCTATAAACATGTTGGAAGGTGTTCATGAAATTTGGAATTGAAATTTATCCTCTGGCAATACTGAAGCACGCATGGGCAGTCTGTATACGGCAGTTCTGTTGAACTTGTTTTATATTGGGTTTCATCGTCTAAATTGATGAAGGTGACTGACCAGGTTTCTTCCTCAAGAGAGCACCAAATCTCATTGCAGGTGGCTGTAAGCCACCATGCGGTTGCTGGGAATTGAACTCAGGACCTCTGGAAGAGCAGGCAGTGCTCTTAACCACTGAGCCACAACTTTGTTTCAATTTATGACAATGTCTTACAAATTTGATGAGTTACTTATATGATATTAAGGACACAAGAAACAAAAAATTAAATTTCAAACTCTGCTCTGTGATGCTCGTATGCTAAATAATGTCATCCTTAGATGTTTCACTATTAGATGTTTTAGAAGCTTTGAAGTGGAAAATGTTTGATACGTATGATCATCATTCTGTGTGAGACAATTGAAGGTTTAGTAGCATTCTAAATGCTGCTACAGCTCTTCTCTTTGCTGGCTTTCATTGATATATTTTTGTCTGCCTTGATGATGGTGAGAGCTGTTTGCTTATTTTGAAATAATCGTTTATAATCATTAATGCAAAATCTGTTGTTGCCATTGCTGGCTTTTAAAAAAATGCATGGTTCATTTGCTTTGCAGAAAGCTATTTCAAGTGCATGCTAAGCAAACTGCATTCTGTAATAAGCCGTCTAGAAAAATGTTTGCTACAACACTGGTGACCTAGCTCTTGGTTTTCTATTTCAATTTGTAACCCTCTCTCTTAAATCTTCCACTTTTCTCATTTTTTCCTAGGACACCAAGGCTGATGGTTTCATTTACCTACCAGAATTCCGAATTGACTTAGCTCCACACTGCAGAAGAGACCAGTAAGTAATAATAGACTTTTAAATTCAAAGTGAAAATTAATACTCTAAACAAGTGCTATAACAGGAGTCCAGCTCATAATTTTAAATTCTTCTTATAATTCAGCTCCTGATTTTTCAGACAAGTAACTAGTCAAGTATTATACTGTGAATAGAAATATAGTTAATAGAGTATACAAGCTAAAATATTTTCAAATTATGATAGCACTCAGATTCATTAATTACCTTTATTTAACTATAAACTATATTAAAATATGAATGTTTTATGTAATAATCATAATTTACTAAATTTTTCACAAGTCTTTCTACATTTGCCATAAATGTAATTTTACAAGTCAAAGCTGTTCACTCTGGGTATTATATAAGTGTTGTAATATTAACATGTTAGAGGGATATCAAAATATAATTAGGGAACATTGACCAGATAACTAGAAATAACTGGATGGCATAATTTTTATTATTTTAGTCAGATTCCTATAATAGATTATCTTGACTTACCAGACTTCAGAAGAGATAAACAGACTTCAGAAAGTTTAAGAAAGAGAAATAAAAACAATTAAAAAGATATTAATAAGATACAAAATAAATTACATGGTGGAAAGTTAAAGTAAATGTGATACATTAGTGGTAGGGAAAGTGATTTTATTACTTCATTTACTATTTCTTAATTATATTAAAAGACAGGAAAACTTTGAAAGAAATTGGAAAATATCAAGTGAAGAAGTACTTAATTTATCAATAAGATTAAATAAAATGCTATTAAAGGAGGTGATATCGTTTCCATCTCTTTATATCTTAAATTGTCTGCTATAGTCTAAATATTCATTATGGAAGTAAGCAGAAAAATGTTCTAGTATGTAGCTTTCCAACTACAAATACTGTGTTTCTGCTAGTATGGTCTTGCAAATATTGTTAAAGAGTATTTGCGTGTGCAATTTAATAATAAAGAGTGTTTAGTATTGCAATTTGCATTGTTTGTCCAAAGCTGGCCTATGATGTACACATGTGACTTATCTAACATTGAGAAAGTTGAAGTCATAAAACCAGACTTAATTTAAATTTAAAAGAGAGTTAAGCTGCTCAAGGCCTGAGTCACTTAAACATTAGAGTAAATGATTAAATTATAAAGAGAAGAAACATATAAATATAAAACTATGTGGATCCAATCTCTTATAATATGCTTTCAACTGTATATGTTATTACCATATATCTCTTAAACTTGAGGATTTTTTATTTTATTATTCTAATTTTTACTATGTTATTTATATTATCTGTCTGCGTTTTATCAATTTGGAATACAGAAATCAGTGAATATAATGACAAAACATTGGCAATACCAGTTTTTTTTTTAAAATCAGTGCTTCTTACTTTGATAAGATTTCCTGCAGGAGGAGAACAAATACTCCACCCTACTACTCCTGAATTAGGTGCAAATATTAATAATCCACACAGCAAGAAACTATGAATAAAATGTTCATTTACAGAAGGAATCTTTTTGAGGAGACTATAACTGGCAGGCATTCCAAGCTATGTAAAAATAGCTTGCAAAGGGAGATTAGTTAGATTTATTTTTTATTGTGGTCACCAGTGGCTTTAGAGTTTAAAGGTCCAGCCAAATAAGAAGAGACAGGAGAGTAGAAAATAAAAACTATCAGCAGTCAAAATCCAAATGGAGTCAGACTCTTCATAAACCTTAAGGGATATTTTGCCTTACTTGACTATATTTAAGTACATAAAAGGAAAAATGAAGTGCATATATAATAAAATGAATATAATATAATATATATGTAGACCATGTCTTGACTGCACTCCTTAAATATTCCCATGTCCATCAAGTGACCCCCCCCCACAAAAAAATGGAAGTGAATTCTTAACTATTTGCATCCTCTAACTTTGATCCATTCTTTTCATTATGTTATTTACATAGGTAAGTGGTAATATAGCTATAAACACAGTAAACTAGTTGGTAGACATATATACTTCAAGTACCAGAAATTATAAATCTTCCATAGCTAGAAAGACCTAAATTCCTTGGATAATTATTTAAGGAAACTCAAAATTCTAAATCGGGTTTAATTAGAGTTTAAGGTATTATAAAATCAAAGAACTTATAAACTGAAAACCACTTAAGGAAGAAAATATAGACTGCTGATACATGAGACAAACTTCAAGAAAATGTTTTTTTCCTACAGTGAGACATTCTTACTTCTAAAGTAAAAGTTATATTATTTATGAGAAATAATTCCCATCATTTTGTTGTTTTATAATGTTTTTAAGACTTTTATTTAATTCTTCTGACATGATTATTTATTCCCTGTGACCTCCTGGGTGTGTTTATAAAAGAGTAGACCAACCTGATGGTTTGAGGAAGCCCAAAGTGAGGCACTTAGGGCTATGGAATTGGAGAGAATATACTACTAGAAATTTGGTCATATATACTTACCTAAATAAAAATTTTATATCCATAACATTGCAGAAAATAAGTAAATTCTAACATTTTCCAGTGATTTTTCTCTACTGATAAGTCTAATTATATGAACTAAGTTTTTTTTTGACATTTAATTATTAAGTCAGCTTCCCCTAAAGCAAACAATTCTGCTAATAGAAAGACGGCAATACTGATTCTATACTATCAATATTATGCAACTCTAGAGGAAGAGCTTTTAATCCAGATTTTAAGGTTTTATATGTATGATACTTAATTGAAAATTTCTATTTTAAAGAGATTAATTATGAATACAAAATTCATATTACGAAATAATCCTTACTACAGAAAAATGCCTGAGCTTTTTAAAAAGCAGTAAAATTGTTTTTAGATGAAGAATTTGTAAAGTAATGTACTTTTCATTGACAATATGTGACTTAGAAATGAAGAGGAATAACACCGAACTTTTGAAAATTTATTTATTGTGGGAAGAATGTTATACTTTAAATTGATGACTTATATAAACAGTAGGGGTTATCCCATTTTCCACTGTGACTGTTTTTCTTTTATTATTATCTCATATGTTACATCCCGCCTGCAGTTTTCACTCCCTTCCCTCCAGGCCCTCCATCTCTCCTCTTCCCCTGATCCATGCCACCTCTCTCTCCCCTCAGAAAAGGGCAGGCCTCCCAGGGGCATCAACCAAACATGACGTAACAAATTACGATAAGACCAGGCACATACTATCATATCAAGGCTGGATGAGGCAACACAGTAGGAGGAAAAGGGTCCCGTCAAGTAGGCAAGAGAGTCAGTCACCACCCCCACTCCCACTGTTAGGAATCACCCAAGTTCAACAAGCTACTAGGCTATAATGTATATGCAGGGGACCTAGGTCAAACTCCCATAGGCTGTGATTGTTATTTTATTTTTCTCCAGTTCTCTTTTTTAGATAAGCCATATTCTCAACATAAAGTATGCTAAAATATCTAATTTAAACTATCACAATTTGTTTTGACTTTCAGAAATGTTTGAGTGCTTTATGATATAAGAGAAATATTAAAGATCCATTGGTGGACTCAGTTGCTGAAATTTTTCAGTTTAACTACATTCAGTGATAATTGTCTTTCTGTCTGGGTTACCTCACTCAAAATAATGTTTTCTAGTTCCATCCATTTTCTTGCAAAATTCAAGGTGTCGTTATTTTTTTCTGCTGTGTAGTATTCCATTATGTAAATGTACCACTTTTTTTATCCATTCTTTGATCAAGGGGCATTTAGGTTGTTTCCAGGTTCTAGCTATGACAAAGCTGCTATGAACATAGTTGAACACAGCTTGCATTCCCACCAGCAATGCAGAGGTGTTCCCTTTTCCCCACAACCTCTCCAGCATAAGTTGTCATCAGTGTTTTTGATCTTGGTCATTCTTACAGGTGTTAGATGCAATCTCAGAGTTGTTTTGATTTGCATTTCTCTGATGACTAAGGATGTTGAACATTTTCTTAAGTGTCTTTCAGCCATTTTAGATTCCTATGTTGAGAGTTCTCTGTTTAGGTCTGTACTTCATTTTTTTTTATTGAATTATGTGATCTTTTGGTGCCCAATTTCTTTTTTTTAATTTTATTTTTTTTATTTTTTTTAATTTATTTATTTATTAAGGATTTCTGCCTCCTCCCCGCCACCACCTCCCATTTCCCTCCCCCTCCCCCGATCAAGTCACCCTCCCTCATCTGCTCAAAGAGCAATCAGGGTTCCCTGACCTGTGGGAAGCCCAAGGACTGCCCACCTCTATCCAGGTCTCATAAGGTGAGCATCCAAACTGCCTAGGCTCCCCCAAAGCCAGTACGTGCAGTAGGATCAAAAACCCACTGCGATTGTTCTTGAGTTCCCATTCTTCCTCATTGTCCACTATGTTCAGCTAGTCCAAATTTATCCCATGCTTTTTCAGACCCAGGCTAGCTGGCCTTGGTGAGTTCCCGATAGAACATCCCCATTGTTTCAGTGTGTAGGTGCACCCCTCGCGGTCCTGAGTTTTTTGCTCGTGCTTCGTCTCCTTCTGCTCCTGATTTGGACCTTGAGATTTCTGTCCGGTGCGCCAATGTGGGTCTCTGTCTATGTCTCCTTTCATCGCCTGATGAAGGTTAATATTCAGAGTTCTTTGTATATTTTGGAGATCAGACCTCTGTCTGATATGGGGTTAGTGAAGATCTTTTCCCATTCTGTAGGTTGTCCTTTGTCTTGTCCTTTGCTTCACAGAATCTTTTCAGTTTCAGGAGGTCCCATTTATTAATAGTTTCTCTCAGTGTCTATGCTGATGGGGGTTATATTTAGGAAGAGGTTCCTTGTGCCAATGTGTTCAAGTGTACTCACCACTTCCTCTTCTATAAGGTTCAGTGTGGCTGACTTTATGTTGAGGTCTTTGATCCATTTGGACTTGAGTTTTGTGCATGGTGATAGATATGGGTCTATTCACATGTACTCACTCATAGATGGTTTTTAACCATATAGCAAATAAAGCCAGCCTACAAACCACAATCCCAGAGAACTTAGACAACAATACGGACACTAAGAGAGACTTACATAGATATAATCTACATGGGAAGTAGAAAGTATAAAAAGACAAGATCTCCTGAGTAAATTGGGAGCATGGGGACCTTGGAGGAGGATTGAAGAGGGAGAGGGGCAGGGAGGGGAGCAGAGAAAAATATAGAGTTCAATAAATATCATGGAAAAAACTCCATTCAGTAGCTTCATAAACTTTTTGTCAGCCACAGCATATTTATATTTATGAGAAACAAAGACACTAAACTAAAGTGCATTAAAACTCGGGGTAAAGGAACACTGAAACATAAATCTTCTAGCATTGCTATGCAAAGAACATTTGCTACATTTGATTTTTAAAAATTTTTGAATAACAAAAATAATATGTCCTTATGTGAGTCACTGGATGTTTTATGCTTAATAGTAGCAAATTTGAACGCTTTGTACCAAGAAAATTGTTCATCAAATGTTTGACCTAATCACACAGGATACACAGGGAGAAAATTGTTTTGTAAAGGTCATCTGTTCTTGATGCAGCAAATGCATTTTAGTTTTGTTCTTTAAGATTTCAAGAACTAGGTAAATTATGGCAGACTATTATCATATGGTCTACAGTCATAATGCTCTGAACATGCCTGATATCATCAGCATATGTTCATGTTAAGAGCCAGTTCTTGAGAATGATGTTTGTGAATTTACACTTACAATAGTTTTGTATACAAACACAAACTGTAGGAGTATTTTTAGAATGACATTGTTTATTTCTCTCTCTCTCTCTCTCTCTCTCTCTCTCTCTCTCTCTCTCTCTCTCTCTCTCTCTGTGTGTGTGTGTGTGTGTGTGTGTGTGTGTGTGTGTGTGTGTACCTTGTATTTTTTATCTTTTCTGGAATTAGTCCACAACAGAAGTGCTGTTCTTCAAAGGTATTAGAAAGAGGCTAGATTCCAGGACAAGCTTGAAAGCTACAGAGAAACCCTGTCTTGAAAAAAAATAAAGAAAGAAAAAGAAAAGAAAGAGGCTAACTCAATGACTGGTGCATATTGCCACCAGCAGTCTGACAGGTGCTTTCTTTGCCAAATTATTGAAAGTGATCTTTCTGGAAATGATTAACCACCTTCCCTCTGCTTTGACTTGGACAAACTAAGAACTTATAAAAATATGTTCTTTAAACCATCACTAATCATGAAGAACTGTAAGTAAATAATCTTAAAGTAATTTTGCATAAATTGATTTATGGAACCCTAAAACACTGCTTTTGCTTATCCAGAAAGTTAAGAACAAAATTATATTAACAAAACCCTCCAGTAACCTCTTTTTAAAAGGCTGGGAGAGGTTATTTCAAAGTCTCTTTCTCCTTTAATAGAAGCAACAAGCTAAGATATTCTAATATATTCATCATAGAAACATAAGCTATAACTAAACACCTGATTGAAAAAATAGTAGCAGTCATCAAGATGTGTTGTAGAGGAGCAGGCCATGTCCCGCCGCCCAGTTAGCTTAACCCCCGAAATAACCACATAGAAAACTGTATTAATTAAATTATCTCAAGCCTCTTATTGTATAACTCTCACATCTTGATGCAACCCATTTCTAAAATCTGTATGTCACCACGAGGTTGTGGCTTACCGGGAAAGATTCAGCATGACTGACCTGGCAACTGGCTATATGGCGGCTCTCTGCCTGCCCTTCTTCCCAGCATCCAGTTCTGTCTACTCTACCTACCTAAGCTGCTGCCCTATCAAAAGGCCAAGGCAGTTACTTTATTCAACCAATGAAAACAACACAAATATAGAAGAACCTTCTACACCAGAGATGTATAACTTAGCCCAGGAAGTAAATAGCAGGAAGTAGGCAACTATATAATACCCTTGTTGCTAGGTTACTAAGAGAGCTTCCAAAATTAAGAAGGCAGCGATAACAAAATATATACATAGGTAAATGACAGTTGTAAATTTGATGTTTCCTTGGTTTATTTCCAATCTTGAATTGGAATTTCATCTCTAAATTTGAATATATGCCAATTACTGAAATTAACATCTCAAATAATTATAAACTAAAATGCATTTATAGACCCAACATGATTGAATTAGTAAGTTACAGTCTGAACTAGTAAAAGAAAGTTAAATGTCCACTGCACATTTTATGCATTAAAAGCAGTATCAGAGAACATACTTCATCTATTGTTTTTGCTACAATAAAACTTAGAAACCCAAATTTTTAATCTAGTCTCAACTCTCAGTTACTATGAAAAGGTGTTTGAAACATCTGGACAATGTTGTTGTTGCAAGCCTGGAAATTTTGTTGATAAAGTCTGATCCTATGAATCCCCTGATTCCTGTCTTTTCAGTACACACTCTCCACCAGGTGCTGTGTGTTGAGCAATTTTCCTATTTTATATAATATAATACATTTCCAGGAGAGTATTGGCCTCCTTCTACAGGTGAGATGACTGAGAGTTTAAATGTATTTGGCCAAGTTTTTCATTTAGCGACTAGCAGTCTGCTAGATTTAACGAAGCTTTAACAAATTTTGTGAAGCAGGGCCTAGAAACAGTGGCTTTGGATGTACTATGAAACTATTCTACTGCTGAGCTACAACCCCAGGTCCAAGTTCGAACTCTTGATTCATTATCATGCTACTAGAAAGTTTAATAAGACTTAAAGGAATTTGGATTTAAAGATTTGAGTGTACATGTATATTTATTGTTTTAAAAACTTCCGAAAGAGGTTTTCTTGATCAAGGTCAAATTTTACAGATGAGTACGATTAGATGTTTTCTACCAGTTCATGAAAATACCATTTTACACATATCTTGAATGTCAAATAATTGAACTAAATATAAATTCATATCATTTTCAAGTAATATTTTAATAAATGAAACAGTATTAGGATGATCCTTTATTGTTAGAGTAGAGTGAAATTGCAGAATCAGGGTGGTTGTAGAAGAAAAGCATTTTTGTATGGTAGTGGATATCAGAAAACTTTCAGCCTTGCAAACTAACCTATAAACTCTACAAGAAAGTAATAAAAAATTTCTGTTACTAGGTATATGATCAAATTATATTACATTTACTAGAATATACTGTGATAGGAACCATGCAAGAGTTTGGTTTTCATCAAAAGAAACTCAGTGTTATAAATATCTCATAATATTACAGAGTGCCCTGTATTACATTAATTACATTCAAAGTGATGCTCTTGTAATTCTGACTTTACAAAACAATAAAAATCTTCATTTTTCTCTTTATTTTCATAATTTCCCAATTAGAAGTACATATTTTATGCATGGAAATTTAAATGATAAAATACATGAATTAATGAATTAGAGGTACATAGAAAATTTCTGCTAATTCTAATAACAATTAAATTCATGAAAACAACATGAAAGAAAAGGGAGGAATTGGAATTATATTCGTGTATTATTGCTAATGATATTATTATAATGAGTAAGTTAAACAAAGTAAGATCCTCAGCAAAATTCTATTTTTTCTATTAAGTCATTGTTTATATTATGCCAAATTGACACTAGTCTTTAAGTGCTGTCTTTCATTTCAGACAACTAGATAAAAGGAAGGTAGGTAAATAGTTAGATATATGATAGACAAATAGTAGGTGAATAGATATAAATTATATCTTAAAAGACATAGATAAGGGGAAAGAAGAGAGCCATGTGTATCTATTTCAATATCGATAGAAAATTAATGAAACTTAGAAGAACTATTTTAGAGACACTTCATTACTCTGAAGAAGTGTAAAGTCTTTTTAATAACTCAGTTATTTAAATCCACCCTAGTTCACCAGTTTGTTTAAAAACAGTAGTGCTCCAAATCCTTCTTTTCCTTTATTCTTTTCTCATACAATACATCTTGACCACATCCCCTCCCTCCCCACCTACAAGTCTCTCCTCCCCAGTTTTTAAGAATCAGAATATCCTCTGAATGTCTGATAAAAAGTCAGCATTTTCCTTAAGTTTCTACTACTAACATATTACCTTTGACAAGTTATTTAATTCCTTAAGGCTTCATTTCAGTTGGATATGTGTTAGAGATCTTACAAGATGGTTGCTTCAATACTTTAAGATGGTTACAGTATTAAATGTCCTAATATCTGTTAGAAAGAAAAATGAATTCTCTGCTTTTTTTTCCTTTTCTCATAGTGCTTTCCAAGCCACCCATGCAAGAATCAAGGATTTCTACTTTGCTGGCACATGCTCTGATGAGATGAATTAGTAAGTAGTTTACATTCATTCGTTCACTTAATGTTTACTGATGTTAAAGGTATGTCCTTCAATTGTAGAAAATAATGGCATTTAAAAATAAGAATTATTTCATTTTCATCCTAATGTGCTAGGTGGTGGTGGTGCACACCTTTCATTCTAGCACTTGGGAGGCAGAGGCACATGGATCTCTGTGAGTTCAAGGCCAGCCTGGTCTACAAGGCTCCAAAGCTACAGAGGAATCCTGTCTCAAAAAACCAATAAAATAAATAAATAAATAATTTCACTTTCATTCTAATGTGATTTAGTGTATTAGAAATAAGGGTTCCAGCATGTGGGATTAAATGTAAATATGAGACAGAATAAGAGAAGGTACATTAATACTTTGAAGTGTTTATGAACCATCAAGTAAATAACTTTGTTTCAAGAGGAGAAGAAAGCAGTTAGAAGCTTTTCAGAAATAGGTAGGATCCTACAGAGAAGAAATTTGAAAAAAAAAAGAGTAAAGGGGTTTATGAAAAAGGTAAGTAAAAAGACTTACTTGGACTATAATGGTAATAGTGAGATTGAAAACTAATAGATATATTCAAGACACCTTTAAGAGTAAAAAGAAACTCAACTTTCTATGGGAAGTGAAGGTGTTGAAATTGTCAAGGATGGCTACTCTTTTTCTGTTGTATAAACCAAGATGAATCTCACTATGATTTTCAGTAAGATGGTGGATAATGGAGGAGTATTGTGTTTATGAAACAAGAGTGTGAGCTTTGTCTGGGATCATGTAGAGTTCAGGGTACCTTCATATATCCTGTGGTGTTTAAAGTAGACAGCTCCTATGAGTAGAGTTCAGAGTAAAAGATTCAACTGGAGATATAATTTGTAAGTCATCTATATTGATATGATATTTGAAATCATAGGCATAGATGAGAACAATATGGAAAGTGATTCTCAAGGTAAAGATAAACTGTGGCTCTTACTAAAATACAGGTTTCTGGGGCCCGTATATGATTCATACAATCACTCATTTAACAAGGCTCTGGGTGATCCTAAAGGATTCATGATTCCAGGGCTGTGAGAAACGCTGGCCTAAAAGGGGACAATAGACTGACTGATAAGAGTGAGAAAGGATACTTAAACATTTAAACATTAAATTGCTGAATATAACCAGAAAATGTAAATTTCAGAACTACATCCATAATCACAATGATTCTAAACACAATTATTGTATGTACTCCTGAGAATCTGTAGCAGAAACAGTACTGTGGCCCTAAGGAGGAAAAAATGTTATGCTTCTTTCTATCTTAGGGCTTTTTATGACTACAATTTATCTGTATTTATGATGTTGGCCCCAGAAGTTATATGTAAATACTTGTAGATATAAGCATAAGTACTCATTTCCTGCATCTTAAAATTATCTTAAAATGTGCCTAAATTTAAAGACTAAAGGATTTTAATCAAAACTGTCTAATTCTATCTTACTGTATTTTCTCAATATAAAACTAAAAGCCAAAGTAGTTTTAGATGCCTTATACAATATAGTCATTCAGTGTTCACGAATAATCACAGTGTTCTTACTGGGTTACAGAGCAAATAAAATAGTCTGTGTATTATTATTTTGTGCTGTTGAAAATCTTTGGAAAATGGTTGGCACTAACTGCCTTTATTGAAGTGAAAGTTCAGCTGTATCTTCCAGGCTGACATTGTTTCGTATAATGAAGATATATGTGTTATTTGATTAGTTTTACATTAATTTGCTAGAATTTTGAAAGAATGCACAATACAACTGATAAATCATTTTTTATCTTCATTATTCTGCTGTCCATAAACTGACTATAGCTCTGTTCCACAATTTAGTTGAGTTTATTATTCTTTCAAGTATATCATCTTCAATCTCTTCATATATAAAACACCATATCTATAGAAGTAGATGGATGAAGTTTTTCCTTTGTAACAAAAAATGCTCCATGAGAATAGTATATGCTCTGCCATACATTAATTGCAACTTAAAAAAGCTTTTTTGATATTTCAAACTACATTCTACAAATTTAAAGTGAGTTGACTCACATTAACAATGAACCTTTCTCTATAGTAGACTCTTATATTCATAATTAATTAAAATTAAATCAAATTACCCTTAATTTCATGGAGAATATTGCTTACATTTGTATTCAACATGCCAGAAGGAAGAGTTGTTCTTCCCTTGGTGACTTTATTATATTCCACTCTCAATTTTAATTATGTTGAATTTAATACTAGTACATTGCTACTGTATATAATTTATGCCTCAAAGACCCAAGCCCAACATTCTTATTGTCTGGAGAAAAAATAACCTCCTTCTTGACAGCACTTAACTAATAACTTGTTATAGGAAGAAAATAAAGTTCTGACAATTATTAGAGAGGCTATGTGATTTTTCTCAGGAAAAAAAAGCAAGCATTCTAATTAGTATAGCTAGAAGCCTTCTGGTAAGGCACCAAAAAATACTGAAATGAAAAATGCATTTTATGCTGTCAAGACAGAAAGTAAAAGAAGATTGGCATTTGAGAGAAAGTGGGGAATAAAGGTGGTGGTTAAGTATAATCATGCCTGTTGCCCTCTTGTCTTCATGAAGAAGATGTGGTGCTCCAAAAGAGTTAAATCCATTAGATATTTGTTAAATGACACACAAAAGAATTAAAATGTGTCATTAAATACAAAATGACTAACAGAAACAAGCCTGAGACATTTGGCTGCACTAAATAACATCAAAACAATTCAACTGTTTCAAAGCAAAAGTGTTTTAACCCTGACAATTAACATGTAACTCATTTTCCTTACCTTCTAATGTTGAAGAGCAGCCTAAGTGAATGTATTCTGTGGCATTCTCTCCATAACAATTACTTTTTTCTGGTCAAAGAAATGCAAAAAGTATTCTGTGATAAATCGTTGATGGTTAAATTTAAAGTATTTAAATTACTATGTCATAATGTGCAACAAGAACCCAGAAATCTTCATAACATTTTTTCAGGAATTTTATATGATGTAAAATTTTAATAAGTGTCATTTATTGAGAAAGAAGTAGCTATAGTCAGTTTATTATTATTGTAATTACCATTATTTATCATTATTTTCCCATAAAAATCATAGATTGTGATTATATTTAAGAAGTGAAAGAAGGGAAGCATATGATTGTTTCAATTAAGATAATTATTTGTCTATATTAAAACATAGTTGATTTCAAGCATACACATGGAAAATGAAAATTTAAACATTGGAGCCATGAACGACTGTACTACCCTTAACTTATCCTGTCTCATCTTATATCTGAAGCGAAGAAGAGTGGGGACTGGATAGTACCTGGATAGGAAATATTGAAAAACAGTGATTTATGTCACAAGTTTTCTTTTACTTTTTCTTTTTTTAATTGATACTTATTGAGCTCTACTTTTTCTCTGCTCCCCTCTCTGCCTCTTCCCTCCCCGTTCAACCCTCCTCTTTTCCTTTTTCTTAGTGAAAGATATGACATAGTTTGAAAACAGAAATAACTACTTATCAAAAATACACTGAGTTCAAGAGATCACAACTAAAATGTTATCTAAATTAATATAGTTTCTCTGATCCAAGTAATGATGCAATATCTAACATAAAAGTGTCTCATGTAAATTTGAATTTACATTAATATTAAATCATATTTTGGATAATAGTAGGCACATAGACAAAAAGAGTAACCTAATTAATGTAATTTTCTCTGCCAACTAACTTCTAATTTTATATATAATTTAAAAAGCAAATATTTTGTTTCTTTTATTCATTCTTTGTGACTTTCAAATCATGCATCTCAATCCGATTCATTTCCCTGTCCCTTTGTATCTGCCCTCTGCCTTTGCAACTTTCCCCCCAAAAAAATAAAACTTAAGAGAAAAAAAATCAATCTCATCACGGAAGCTGTAGTGTGACACAGTGAGTCATGTAGTAAACTTTTTATCCATATATCACTACTTTTGTGAGATAATCGCAAACAGCCATTGGTCTGGTTTGAAGTCTCTAGTTTCTGCTATATTATCGATGCTGGACCCTAACTGGAACTCTTCTTGGTTATCCTGTTGTTGTCCTGTGTCATCAAGATCCTGAAGCTGTGGGTCTGCAAGACTTGTCCCTTCACATGCTCCAGCAAATTGCAGATGGGGTGGATGTTGTGGTAAGCCAGCTTATAGCGCTGGTTCTGGGCCTGGCAAGCTGCAGGATATTTGCAGGATTGGTCAGCCCAACTCTTGTCCTCACCACCAGGGTGAGCTCTCCTGCATTGCCCTGGCTAGCTCACCCCTTCCAGTGATGACCAAGGGGCAGGGCCAGTTCTGCTTTCAAGTCCTTGGGTTGGTTCTCTCATACCCACACCTTTGGGGTCATCTCTACTGTGTTTCCTAGCTGAGATGTAGGGGCCACTCTCCTAAGTGCTGCGACTAATAAGGGGCAGTGACAGCTCTCCAGCTCTTATGACCCCAGAGCCAGCTCTCTCACCTGCTTGATGGAGGGGAGGCTTCTCTCCTCAACCCGTGATGCCACATGACAGATAAGTAATGGGGTTATCTCTCATTATCACTACTTGCAAAAATATTTTGACCGATGTGTTAGCACAAGCCTATAATCCCAACACTACTGCTGAGGCAGAAGGAGCTCAAGGACAGCCTCAGCTACAAAATGATATCCTTGTGTAAAAATAATTATTTTAAAAATTGATAATCATTATTGATAGTATATAAAATGAATATACATATTTGTTGTAGTAGCAAAAATGCAGAGGTGAAGATCCATTACTAGAGTTTTCTAATGTAATGGAAATCATTATCCGTTGAACATATAAGGTTTTAACTTTAATATATGTTATACAATTATAATAATAAACAGAAGAAAAACATCTATAGAACATATACAAAAGGAAGAAAGAAATGTCACTCAATGTCACAATAACAAAGTGAATGGAATTCAAAGAAAAGCAGGAAGAGAGGGATAAATCCCACAGTACATGGTGAAAAACTAACAAATGTCAATATTAATTACTTCAACAGCAGTAGTTACATTTAAATGGAATAAATTCTATAGTCAAAGGACAGCTTTCCTGAATTTATTTTTAAAGATAACATATTTGAACCATATTATGTCAGTGAACTTAGAATGATATTCATGGGTAGAAAATGGAAAGATAAAAAAGTTTCCCTTGGAAATGGAAACTAATTGAAAGCACAGATATCCAAATTTGTATCAGAAAAAAATAGAATTGAAATAAAAATATTGCTTTAAAAGCAGAAGGTCAAGGTGAAGACACTTGTTGTCAAGGTTGATGATCTAAACTACACCCTTGGGGATCTATGTGGTGAAAAGATCATGCTGACCCCCACATGTGCAAGTTTTCCTCTAAAGACCACATGCATGCTATAGTACATGTGCCATTGTTTGTGCATGCTCACACAGGCATGAATGCATTCACATGCAAACAAATGCAAATACATAAAAAATAAACAGAAACACACATTAAATAATCATGGAAAGTTATCTAAAATGTGTTGTATGAGAGGTCACTTCTTTGTTTCCTGGCTACCCGGACTCCCAAAATAACCACACAGAAACTCTATTAATTAAATCACTGCTTGGCCCATTAACTCTAGATTCTTATTGTCTAGCTCTTACATATTAATTTAACCCATTTCTATTAATCTGTGTATCATCATGAGGCTATTACTTACCGGGTAAAGTTCTGGTGTCTGTCTCCAGTGGGGCTACATGGCTTCTCTTTGACTCAGCCTTCTTCCTCCCAGCATTCAGTTTAGTTTTCCCTGCCTAGCTAAGTTCTGCCCTGCTATAGGTTCAAAGCAGTTTCTTTATTCATTAATTGTAATCACAGCTTACAGAGAGGAATACCACATCAAAAATGGACCATTCAGTTTGCCACAAAATAAGACTCAGGTGTATTTTTATTTTTTTATTTATTTATCAAAAATTTCCACCTCCTCCCTTTCTCCCATTTCCCTCCCAATCCCTTCACCTCCCCTTTCCTCTCCCCCTCCAGTCCTAAGAGAAGAGAGGGTAGCCTGCCCTGTGGGAAGTCCAAGGCCCTCCTCCCTCCATCCAGGTCTAGGAAGGTATGCATCCAAACAGACTAGGCTCCCAAAAAGCCAGTGCATGCAGTAGAATCAAATTCCAGTGCCATTATCATTGGCTTCTCAGTCAGGCCCCATTGTCAGCCACATTCAGAGCGTCTGGTTTGATCACATGCTCTTTCAGTCCCAGTCCAGCCGGCCTTGGTGAGCTCCCATTAGATCAGTCACACCATCTCAATGGGTGATGCACCCCTTACGGTTCTGACTGCTCAGCTGTATTTTTAAAAGATTTAGAAGTATCTTTCCTTATAAAGGGAAAAAAACAGCGATCTTTGCAAATAATTCAGAACCCTTAATTCATTTGATATCAAAAAAGACTCTGAACACATTGATTTTATTATAAAAATATGTGAATGTCTTTTCAATCAAAGGAACAATAGAATTTGTTAAAATTTTACTAAATTTATTCAAATTTGAAGTCAATTTTGTTTTAAACTTCACCATCCATAAACTAATTGAATGTTAACTTACTATTTTCATCTTAATAGAGAATAAGCATAGAACCTGAGACAAAAAGTTTAAGGAACAGTAGTAAGTTCATTTAATATTCAAAAGCAGTATTTCAAAAGCCAGAAATGGAATTATAAACTGAAAACTTCAAATGGTGTTTATTATCTGATGAAGTACATAAAATATATCATTTTATCAAGCAGAATATTACAGATGATTCTAGTAAACATACCTGTAATATAACTACATAATTCTTAAATGTTATTGAACATATAAATCCCTAATACAGCAAAAAATAGACTGCAGTATGTAATTTTGTTATGAGTTAATAAGCACTTATTCCTTTTATAATAGGTGTCACCATTATACCTAAGGAAATTAAGAGACTTATTAGACAAGAAAAAAGACAGGGCTAGAATTTTATATAGAAAATTTCTCCAGAGTACACATGTATAAAAGACTGGCAAAAATTTTTGATCACATATTATAGGTTTCATATACTGAGAACTCTTTTTCTCTTATTCTCCAGTAAGTATAGTCAAATTCAACATTAAGTACTATTAAACAACCGATAAACCAAAGAAGTCAGCTCAGCCTGCTTTTATTTATACTCCAGAAACATCTGCCTGGGTGAGACCTCCTATATTGCGCATTTATCAAGGTTATGTCCTACAGATATGCCTATAGATTAATCCTATTGAAGTTCTTTCTGAATTAAGATTCCATTTTTCCCAGTGTCTCTCATTTATGCCAGGTTGATAAATAGAAGGAAAACTAAACCAAATAATCACATACACAAAAAAGAAGTACAAAGTACAATCACAAACTAAGAACCGAAATTTACTCTTGTAAGAACATTGAAACAAGTTAATCCTAAATATAGAAGAAAGGACAGGATCATTATTAGAACTGATGTTAATGAGTTCTGTGACCAGTATCCACATCGGGCAGCTCAAAACCCCAGTCCTAAAAGTCCTAATACTGTAAATTGATAAATTCACAAATATAAATTGAGCCATGGAAACACAGTAAATGGGATGTTTGGTGGAGATGCATTTCAATTCTGTATGATTTGAAACTTGTGATGGTTATTTAACAGTATTTATCACTAATGAACTGTGTAGGAAAATAGTTAAAATGATATATTTTGTTGTGATGTTTTTTTACTACAGTAGCTTTAAAATACCCCATATAATTTGCCAAGTAAACAATTTTTAAACAATATTAATAGTTCAATAGACACCAATATAGCATATGACAATATCCATTACTGATAATGACTCACAGCGCACGAGGAATGGAAAGAAATTTTCTTGATTTTATTTTTTAAAAAGTCATAAATAAAATATATTTAACACCATAATTAATCTTGGAATAACTTTTTCACTCTAAATTCAGAAAGAAAGCTGTGATATCTACTCTTATTACATATTCAATATTATACTTGATATTTTATTCTGTGCTGTCAAACAAAAAAGGTGAATATGTGGCAAAATTTTTATTCACAGATGATCTGGTTATCTTTATATGAAATTGATCTAAATGATTTTGAAAGCTGTGTGTAATAACAGAACTGAGCAATAATATGAGCAAAGGCGTCAAGATCATGATGGGGACACCCACAGAAATAGCTGACCTGAGCTAGTGGAAGCTCAGTGACTCTGAACTGACAGTGGGGAAACCTGCATCGGACCAAACTAGGCCCTCTGAATGTGGGAGGACAGTTATGTTGCTTGTGCAGTCTGTGGGGTCACAGGCAGTTGGACCAGGATTTATCTGTAGTGCTTGAGCTGGCATTTTGGAGACCATTCTTTTTGGAGGGATACCTTGCTCAGCCTAGGTATAGTGGGGAGGGGCTCGATTCTGCCTCAAAGTGATGTGTCAGACTTTGTTGACTCCCCGTGGGAAGCCTTACCCTCTCTGAGGAGTAGATGGGAATGGGGTGGGGAAGTGGGAGAGCATCAGGAGGGGAGGGAGTAGGAACTGGGATAGATATGTAAAATGATAAAAGATCATTATTAAAAAATAAATTAAAATTTAAAAATAAAAATTAAATTTCATACAGTAAAAAAAGAAAACTGAACAAGGTTGCAAGTTTTAAAATTAATGAACAGAAATCATTTTTATTTCTTTTTCAATCTCACAATCATAAACTAAAATTCTAAAATGCTATTTAAAATAGTATCCAAATATATTAAATGCTTAAATGGCCCAGAAAGAACACTTAGTAGATAAAGGTGCTTACTGACAAGCCTGATGACCTGAGTTTGATCATCTAGACCCACATGTTGGAGAGACAGAACCAACTCCTGACAGTTGTATATGCTTTGACACTTATGCTCACATACATATACACACTCAAAGTAATTAAAATGTAATAATTTTTAAAATATTTTAACTCTTTAAAGATTACCATGAACATATGTGTAAAAAGTATATATCAGAAAATGAGGAATATTGCTTAAGAATTTTAATGTACACTTAGAGGAAAAACATGCCATTACCTTAGTATTAAGACAGTATTGCTTCTAAAGTCATTTATAGTTGTCATTGAAATTCAAGAAAAAAATATTTCCTTTAAAGTAGCAATTGGCAAACTGAGTCTAAAAATCATATGGACTTGCAAAATATTTGTAATAGCCAAACATATTTTTACAGTATAAAGTTTGATATCTACCACAACCTGATTTCAAAACTTTATATAAAACTAATAAGGCAGTGTGCTGTTAATCCTGTGGATATAGCTGAGTTGGTTGAGTATGTGCTTACTATACATAAAGCACCCAGATTGATTCCCAGACCTATATAAGCCAGGTACGGTGGCTCTTGCCTGTAATACCAGCACTTGGAAGCAGAGGCAGAAAGATCAGAAGTCGGGGTCATGCTCTACAGACCAAGTTTGAGGACAGCTTGAGATACATGAGACCCTACACATGCACACGCATGCATGTGTATGCACACCAAAAAATGAGAGGAAGAGGAAGAAAAAGAAGAAGGTAATTTTTGTGATAGTGGGCAGAACAGATATTTTATAAGTAAGATAATAGAATCACATCCACAAATATACTGACAAATTGGACCATTGACATAAAAATATCTCATTTTTGAGTGCTAATAATTAAGAAAATTAAAATACAGGTGACAGAAGAAAAGGTGTTTACAAATGATGTGTTTGAATATGCTTATATCCAAAATATACAAAGAATTCTCAAACTTCAATGAATAAATAGAAAAATACAAATAAGCAAAAGATTTGACCTGATACTTGATTGTCAAAGACAGTCAGAGAATAAATGATCACAAAAACTAATTTCCAATATCTTTCAGTTATTGTATCACTTACTAAAAACTGTCAAAATAAAATAAACCTGATAATACAGAGTGCTATTAACTACAGAGTGACTGGAATATCCACACATTGCTGCTAGAAATGGAAATACTGCAAATTATTTTAGAAAGCAGAAGTTAGACATATTTCTACACATGCATGATCAAGCCATTCCAGCTCATGCATTTGTCCCAAAGAAATAAAATTATATGGCTACAAAAAGGCTTGTAAAACAAGTCTAATGAGTATGGTCCTGTGAAACCCAGCTTTACCTTGACATAATATGCCATAGGTAATGAAATAAGGCTATCTTTATGACACTAAATATGTGTTTCAATAGGATACCACATTTAAAGAATACTTGCATGATTTTTTGTTCCTAAAATTTTGACAATGCATTATGCACAATGAAAGTAGTATAGTGACTATGTGAAGCAAGAAATATGCCCTTATAACTATAAGCTCAGAGAGGAATTGTGTCAGATGAATGCTAAAGAGGCTTTGAACAATTGTTGAAAAATTATCAGAAAATAAACCATGTACACACACTCTATTAGTTTTTTTTATTTTTATTGTGGTATGCTATTTTAGTGGCCCTGAAATGTTTCTGAGTTGAAAGTGAAGTAAACTAGTTAGAATTCTATTCTTTCTCTAATCTCTATCTAATCTCGTCTCAAAGGCTAGAATTTGTCTTTGTATAAATTATATTACTTAATTTTTAACAAATGAATGCACCATCCAGAAAATGTTGAGTGCCTAGTATATAGTGAGGGTAGTGCTCTCGTCAAAAATCTATGAAATAGGTTAAGAGGATGAATATTTTTTTAAAAAAATTAGCAAGGCAGTCTAATATATGATGCAATGGAGCTATGGAAAGAAGATCAGTTCTCCTGGGAGAGGACTTAAATGAGCCAGCACTGCAGTTCAGAATTTACCCTGAAAATGATGGAAAGCTACTGAAAACTTTTAAGCATCAAGTCTAGTAGTGATTGATTTATGATTAAAGGGTATCGTTCTGTATTATAGTATTGAAGATAGATTTGAAGGACCTGTGGATATAGTCAAGAGGATGACCATACGTGCCTGAGTAGATATCCATTTTATGTTTACCCTGGGAATGTGCAGTCCCAAAACCCAAGCTGATAAGTATGGTGGTTTATATGATCATTACTCTGCATGGCAGGACTGAGTCCTCTGGGACTGTTCCATGGAACTTGCCCATGAAAGATGACCTTATCATGGTCACCAGAATCTTAGGAGAGAGTTCCTTGCCTTTTCATGTCCTGTAATCCAATTCACTCAAAAAGGAAAAGATACTCTGGAATGGGAAGGGGGAAACACCTGGAGCCTAAAGCTGCAGTCAAAACAGGTGCTGATCCAGGATGGTCATTTAACATACAGCACAGTGTCCAAATCAAACAGAGTCTGGATGGGGCCCAACCCCATCCTGCCTTTGGCATCCCAGGCAAGGGTTCCCTGTCAGAGGCCACAAATTCTTGGGAAAATGGTCCCTCAGACACCTCTTAGGTGGTCGAACATCCCTGTGTTCACTTCCGTGACTGTATCAAGTCCCTGGGACCTCCTGAAAGCCACATATATGGTACTAAACATCTCTCAGCCAGGATGGACAGCTGACTGCTGGCTTTATTTGGACACACGGCCCCCTTATTATGAGGGCATAGCTATATTGGCTGACTATATCAGGCTCCAATGGAGTCCTCTTGCAGCTGGGCTCAAGGACACACCCTAGGTGTCACCTTGGAGGTAGCACTTGTCGTGGGCACATTCATTGTTGGTCAAAGAAAACAAATTCCTAGAACCCACGTACACTTTTGTAATGAGACCCTAGTCATCCCTGATGAAAACTCAGGTTATCTGGTATCCACTGATGATGCCTGATAGGCCTGTTCATCAGGTTTCACCTGTGTTCACTCTTAGATACTGCACCAAATGGGGGAATTCTGTTTCTTTGTTCAGCTCACACCTCGGGTTCTCTACTATACCAATGAAGAAATATAGAGGCAGCAGTCTTCCTCCCCTTTGGTCCAGATATATATGGGCTGTGGGAATACTCGCTGTTCTAGTCTCAACTCTACTATGACTGGGGGTAGCTGGATCAGCAATACTAGAGACGCCAGCCCTCATATTACAAGATAAAAACTATAATGCTCTAAAGGGGGGGGCATTGACAAATGACCTCTTAGAACTGGGAAAATTCATTGCCCACTTAGAAGTTTTCCTTTCTTCTCTAACTGAGGTTGCCCTACAGATCCGCCATGGTTTAGATGTATTGTTTCTCCACCAAGGAGAACTGTGTTCAGCCCTTGGAGAACAATGCCATTTTTATACTAACTACTCTGGAGTTACTAATGAACCTCTGTCACTGGTTAAGAAAAGGATACAGGAGCATAAATTGGCCATATAACAGAGTCAAAACTAGTTTGAATCATTATTGATTCCCCTGACTCACTACGCTTCTATCTGCAATAGCCATACCTGTAATTTTGTTATTGCTTATTTTGACCTGTGGCCCCCACATTCTTAATACACTTTTAAGATTCATTAAGGAACGAATCTCCACAGTACAACTAATGATTTTAAAACAATACCAGCCTGTACCTGATGATCATCTCCAGGATTTGAGATGATACAACACTCAAGGAGGGGAATGAGAGGGCCAGACTAGGCCTCACTAGGCCTAATTCTAGCCTTCAGGCAAACAGTCCCAGTAAAAGCAAAGAACAAAGGAAAATTTGCCTTCAGCAACCTTGATAGGTGGGTTACCAGGGAAACTGCACATACTAGACTCAGGCCAACCCCATAGTATCTCAAGTTAATGACCAAATAAGGTCAAAATCTGGGACTTGTCCAGTACTGCCCAAAATAGAGACCTATAGCCTAGACCAGCCCCCTAACTAACCCTAGCCAGTTAGAACATCCTAACATACATGATTACCACTTGTTTAAGCCAATTGTAGTTAAAATGACCTAACTTCCTTAGAAAGATTTAAAAGAAGCCCTCATCTCCTTACCTTTCACCATCTTGTTTCTGTGTGTGATGACACCCCAGTATATTGGAATAATAAAAATGCTCTTGCTGATTGCTTATGTGGATGGTAGTCTTTTTTGGGACTTCTCCAGGACCTTAACATTATGTCCCTGTTAAGACACTAATTTTGAAAATGAAACATGATGGGTAAAGGAAGATCAGAGTGTGTTATAAATACTCTTCATACAATGTTGAATACCAAATGAAATAGACAGTAACAGATTAGGCATGAGACAGGCAGACTGGAAGGAAGGAGACAGTAGCAGGAAATTGCTGTATGTTGCATGTGGAGACCCATCAACATAAGGCTATGTTCTCCTCTGTGGCTATTTTAGAAGTCCATTTTTATTTTAACTTTTTTTAATTTTTTAATCTCTTCTGTTATATTTATAGATATTTTTTAATTAGAATCTTTAAGGTTTTAAAGCTCATATAATTATTTTTACCTAACAACCACTATAAATACAATTGTTCCCTTATATTCAAATGCACCTCATATACTTTACTTAACCACATATACAGTGAGTTAACACAGGACTTCAACCCAAACAGAAATTAAAGAAAGCTATGATTCTTTAAACATGACCACATTTTCTCCTTTGGAAAACTCAAATAAAATTGAGGCTCTTAGTATCCTGCACAATAAAAAAGATTAGAATTGCTGATGTCTTCCAATCTTTTGATAAAATTTTCAATCTTGTCCTCATCAGAAAAAAAGAAAACTCTGGAAGCTAACTTCCAAAATTTGCAATGTTGTATATGCTCCTTTAAAATTTAATATGTACGACAATAATATGAACAGTTCATTCAGAAACACAGAAACTGTGTTCACAGACCATATAACAAGAAATTTGGAAAAATCCTTTCAATGATTTAGATATTTTTATCTTAATAGTAGAAGACCTATTGTGACATCCATATCCTATCCTTTGTATATATTGTCAAAGTTGTGCTCTCCTAAATTGACTGGATAGGTAGATGTTAGATGAATAGTTTTGCAAAACATCAAGATTTTCATAACTAAAGAATATCCAGTATAAGTGGAACTGTGACCCAATATGTGTACTATAACTTAACAAAAATTACAAATTATTTTATAAAATTGCTGCACTCAGTTCATCAAAATGAATTGATATACCTAACACAACAACATATTTTGTGGTAATTATTTGGACTTACGTTTTTACTCATATAATCAATAGCTATATTGGAAACCCTCAAGGAAATATTTTGTTGTGCAGTTATTTTCGTTATTGGAAAAATTATTCCAAAACACAAAATTGTTTCTGTAAGAACAACTAACACCCATAAATGTAGTATGAAAATGGAGTTTAGCTATTTTTCTTCTTTCTTATACTTTCATCATCCTGTTCTGTGGGACAGTCTTAGAAAATTAAGATGGTTTGTTACAAACTTGATTTTGAAACCTTCAGGATAATAACTACCAAAACATTACCAAAATATATAAATATTAAACTTGCTATATTATTTTAATTAGATAATGTCCTTAGGAATATATGTGGAGGTAAGGGATTGTGTAATTTAAACATATAGTATGGAGAAAGATTATGATAAAGTCATTATAATGGAGAAAGAACTCATTGAATTGATCTTATTTATTCTAGTAACTGGATGAAGGGATGTATTGTGTCCTTGTTTATCAGGTCAAAGAATAAGCACTGAATGAGGCCTACAGAAAAGAGTGCTTTCTGCCATTTTCCACTGTTTTAGTGTATTCATTGCCTGCACCCATGTTCCCCTCACCTCTATGATACACACTGCACCAGGTATCATCCACACCATTATGTTCTTGTGACCTCATAATGGACCTTTGTAAGTTGCTCAGGCACTGGAGGGGAACAACTGGGGTCAGAGCCATTAGCAGTCTGCCCGGAGCAGGAACTCTGGCGTCTCCAGGCAGCAGTGATTTCCAGCAGTTGTGCAGCCTCCGGGCACCACAGCCTCCTCCACAACGAGGGCGGATTCTCTAGCTCGGTACAGAACATCAACCAAGACCCCAAGAAGCAGGAATTGTGCAGCTTTTCAGGTACAGGTGAAAAGCTGATGTCCCTAGACCTTAGCTATCTCTCTACTCTATTAACCTTCCTGAATCCAATCGAGCTCTCATTGTAACCCAGCTCTGGCCTCAACCATATGCCCACCCTGGACTTCCATAGCTGTTTGGGCCCTAGTATCACCAAAGCCATCAACTACTTGTCAAGCCCAGTATAAAAGACTGTCCATCACATCGTGGAGACCATGGCTTTTAAGCATATCCAAAAAGAGCTCTTGGACCTGGTTCGTGACCCTCCAGCCCACTGCTCTGCAGGCCCTATCAGAGAAGATCTGTTTCACTGGCAGGCAACCATAAGGGGCCTGAAGACAGACCCTACCAAGGAGGGGCCTTTTTGCTGGTCATTCATTTCCCATCAGATTACCATTCAAACCACCCAAGATCACATTCACCACACGAATTTACCATCCGAATATCAACAGAAAGGGAAGCATCTGTCTTGACATACTGGGATCTGAGTGGTCACCAGCACTGATAATTTCTCAAGTTCTCCTGTCTGTATATGCCCTCTTGTGTGATCCGAACCTAGATGATCCATTGGTTCCTGAAATCGCGAAAGTCTACCACATGGACAAGACAAAGTATGATAGACTGGCTAGAGAGTGGACTGAGAAATTTGCTATGTGATTTCAACATGTAATCCCATGGCCATAGTAATAAAAGCAACGCTGGTGGTTCAGTTAATTGGTTGTCTTTTGTTTATTTTCTATAGAATGAAACTTTGCTCATTCCTTTGAGCACATATCACATGTCTTTCAAGCAGGCCAAAGTGGAAAGGGGAGAGACAATGCCATATAGAAGAGGTGGTGGGTGGTGGAAGAAGGGCAAAGGGGACTGTAATCCCCATTACCAAATTTTTATATTCCACCTCTTTTTCTGAGCGATTCCCTGAGGGTTTGGGGGGGGGGGAGACTATTGATATATTCTCTTATATTCTCATAATTTTTATTATAAATATTTACATAAACCAATACACACTCAAAAAAATAAGAAGAAAGTTCTCTGGCAAAAGTTGAGAGTAGCACAAGTATATGGGTATAAACAAATATTTAAAAGACAGTTTGACAACCTGACCATTTAGTACAACAATAGTAGGTTTATTCCTCCTTAGGGCCTATGACCTCCCCAGTCATAGGTTTTTGACAAGGTTTATGAGAATATCTCTTCTGAGACAGTCAGAAAGTGATTGGTTACTGCTACAACCACCATGCTACTGTTGCATCAGTGGATATGTCTTTCCTGACAGATTGTAGCCTCCAGTGTCCATTAAAGGTAAAGTCATTAATGTCTTTTCTCCCTTAGCAACCTACGGCACATCTTCCAGCACTACTGAATCTAGATGGTGTATGCACAGTTACCTTTTCAGTGTGAGATTTATATCTCTAACCAGTGGATAGATACCTGAAAATGAGTCTGTACAGTTTTGGTAGAGATGAGCAGAGTGATGGGTGCTCCTGGATGAGCGATAAAGATCTTCATTAGTCATGACCCAACAGGTAGCATGAGATCCTCTAATGTCAGTTCCCCTCACTGTTGACATAGGTTTCTGTTCTTTTGTGTCTAGAATTACTTCCCAAGCTCTCTCAGGTTTTATGTGGATGTAGTTATCCACATTGGTACCATTATGTTGACAGAGGTTTCTGTCCCGCTGGGTTCGGCAGCTGTTCAGTCCCAAAGAAACACACAGAGGTCTACATTAACTATAAACTGGTTGACCTATTATCTTGGACTTCTTATTCACTCTTACATCATAAATTAACCCATAATTCTTATCTGTGTTAACCTATGGCTTGGTACCTTTTATCAGTGTGGCATTCTCATCTTATTTCCTCTGCATCTGGGTAACAACTGCAAACTGAGCCTTTCCTCTTCCCATAACTCTCATATTCTTGTCACCCTGCCTCTACTTCCTGTCTGGTTGCCCCACCTATACTTTTTGCCTGGCTACTGGCCAATCAGGGTTTTATTAAACCAACCCAAGTGACAAATCTTTACAGGTTACAAAACCATTGTTTCACAGCACCTCACCATCCCCAAATCCAGGAGAATAGACCAGGTGAGTACTGCACATACTGTTTTGGTGTTGCAGTTGAGAAGCCACTAGAATTTTTAGGGGTGCTGTTAGACTTGCCCAAACTTTGATCCAGTGGTATACTTTCTATTAGCCTAACTAGGCAAAAACCTGTTCTCTATACAGGAGAAACCACTATCCTCCAAAACATTTTTTACATTTAATTGTTTATTCTTCTCTCACACATTACATTCCAACTGCAGTTTCCCCTCCCTTCTCTTCTCCCAACCCTCCACCTCTGCTCTCTCCCAGATCCACCCCTCTTTGCTCCCCTTCAAAAACGGGCAGGCCTCCCAGGGATATCAAGCAAACATGGCATAATAAGTTAGAATATGACTAGGCACAGGCTTGGATATGGCAACCTAGTAAAAAGAAGAGGGTCCCGAAAGTAGGCAAAATCATATTTTAATGCAAGTCAATATAACTCAGAACTTTTGAGAATTCCACTTTGTAAACCCAACACACATTTTACAATTATTTTCAGTTTTTGTTTACTTTTAACAATGTTATACAATAAAATCAGATTATTAAAGAACACTAAAATGTCTGTAAGAAAATTTACAGTTTAAATTTTAAAAATCAATAGTTCAAGAAAATGCTATCAGAAAATACACAAAGATCCTATGGAGAATTACAGTCTGATGGTATCTGTTTGAATCTACTTGGCAACAGAACAAAATTTTTCATTAAAATGTTAGTGTTTTGGAAAAATCCTAATTCCATTAGAATTTGTACACCTATGGATTAACCCTCAGTATAATAAACATATTTCTACCATAATGACATTTGATAATTTAATATATTAATTTTAGTAGTTAGGTATAGTAAAATTTAAAATTTTTACTTTCTAACAGATTTGCAAAGTTCAAGCAGGAAAAAAAACTTTTGTACTACATTTTCCTTATCCATTCTTCAGTTGAGGGGCATCTAGGTTCTTTCCAGGTTCTGGCTATTACAAATAATGCTGCTATGAACATACTTGAGTACATGTCCTTGTGATATATATCCTTTGGATATATACCCAAAAGTGGTATTGCTGGGTCTTGGAGTAGACTGATTTCTAATTTTCTGAAAAATTGCTATACAGATTTCCAAAGCAACTATATAAGTTTATACTCACACCAGCAGTGTGAGTGCATTACCTCACATCTTTTCCAGCATAAGCTGTCATCAGCACTTTTAATCTTGGCCATTCTGACAGGTGTAAGGTGGAATCTCAGAGTTATTTTGATTTGCATTTCTCTGATGGGTAAGGGTGTTGAGCATTTCCTTAAGTGTCTTTAAGTCATTTTAGATTTATCTGTTTAGATCTCTCTGTTTAGGTCTGTATCCCATTTTTTATTGGATTATTTGTTCTTTTGATGTCAAGTTTCATGAGTTCTTTGTATATTTTGGAGATTAGTACTTTTTCTGATGTGGGGTTTGTGAAGATATTTTCCCATTCTGTAGTATGCCATTTTATCTTATTGACCATCATTTGGGAAAAAAAAAACAGGATAGCCAAAATAATCCTGTATAATAAAGGAATTTCTGGAGGCATCACAATCCCGGACTTTAAACTTTACTGTAGAGCTACAGTACTGAAAACAATCTGGTATTGGCATAAAAACAGACAGGAGGATCAAAAGAACCTTATCAAAGACCCAGATATCAATTTACATACCAATTAACACGTGATTTTTGAAAAAGAAGCAAAAAATATAAAATGGAAAAAAGAAAGCATATTCAGCAAATGGTGCTGGGATAACTGGATATCAACATATAGAAGAATAAAAATAAATCCATATCTATTGCCATGCACAAAATTCAAGTCCAAATGGATCAAAGACATCAAGATAATGCCAACCACACTAAACCTCATAAAAGAAAAAGTGGGAAGTACACTTGAACACATTGGAACAGGAGACTGCTTCCTAAATATAACTGCAGGAAAACATATTCTTAATCTCTTACTGTTTTCATAAAGATTTGAGATGATTTATTTGGATGCAGAAAATGTTATTAAGATATTTTTGATAAATGTCAGATTTTTTTCTGAGCCAGAAAAAAGGAAACTACATAGAAAAATGAATTTATACTAGACATTTTTCTTTTTTCATGCATCCTCATATACTAGTATTTTTCTTCAACATATTTTAATGTTTACATATTAAAGAATTCTTTGTAAAATGTAAATTTTAGCACCTTATTTATAATTATGCTTTTAAATGGGCAATGGAGGGATGATAGATTTGTAAAGTTATTTAAATACCAATAAAAATCTAAATCAAATGAAATATGGAATATTTTAATTTTGTCATATGCCAAACTATAAAACACAAAATTTATTTTCCTAAACATTAAATCTAATCCTAAGCACTGCTGTGTAATTAAATACAGTAATGAAGATATTCTGTACACTGTCTGATACAGTAGTGTATTACTTTTCTGTGACAAAATACCTGATAAGAAACAACTTATGGGAGGAGATATTTATTTTGACTTATTATATATGAAGGGTTATAATCCATCACAGACGAGTAAGTGTGGTGACAGAAATGAAAATGGCTGGTTATGTTGTATTTACCGTCAATTTATAGTCAAGAAGCAGAGAGCAGACAGAAGTGGATCTGGGCTATCAAACCTTAAGGTATATCCCTCATAAATAAGTTCTTTCAAGAGATCTCTACCTCCTAAAAGTTCTAAAATTTTCTAAAATTGCACCACCAGTTGGATACCAAATGTTCAAATATATTAGTTCAAGTATGTTAGACATCTCACATTCAAATCACAGCCTTCTGCCTCTAATCCCTATGAGCTGATGCCATCTTATAATACAAAACAAATTTTTTCCAACTTTAGAAGTCCCTGTAGGGACTTTAACTGTGCTTTTAACAACTACAACACTGTTTAAAATCCCAAAGAATCTTCTGAGACTTAAGGAAGTCTCTTAACTGTGATCTCTTGTAAAGTTACAAAAATAAGTTACATATTTCATCTTATAAAGGCATGAATTAAACAGCCCTATTCCAAAAGGGAAGAATGGAGATATAGCAAAGAAAAAGTGAAGAAAAGAAAGAAGCATCTGTGCTCAAATGCATTCCAGTAGCCATGTCTATCCATCTCTGTCACCTAGGTAAAACCAGCTCTACTCCTGCATGTTTCTTTCAGCATACCTGCAGCTTTCTTTGGCATATATCTCATGATCCTGGTATCTTTAGCGTCATGGGGTCTGTTGGAACTTAGGCTTCACATTTACCACTTCACCCAGTGTCCTCCTTGCAGGGAGTATGAGCATATCACACACCTCCTGGCATCATGGCTTTCCATATCCTTAGTAAAAGCCTTGATGACTCACTCATTCATGTATTTTATGTCTGCAGAACAGGTACCTATAGAATATGCTGCCAGATTCTCCTGTCTGCTCAAGCTGTAGTCTGCCCCTTGTGCTAGGTGATATTGTTGGACCCTGAAAACAAAACAATACTTCCCTAAGCAGTTATTTTTGAGCAAAATACTCCTTCAGTAGTATTTTCAATTCATGCTCACTCCTTTAATTTTATAAGTTAGCAGCTTCAAGAGGTGAGATCTTACCCTCTTTCTTATTTCAGTACAGAGCACGACCCGTCTTCTATGTCTCACACCCCCACCCCATTATGTAAGTAGTGAAATGGGGTTTTATTATGTAGCTCTGGCTGATCTGGAACTCACACTGTAGACCAAGTTGGCCTAGAACTCACAGAGATCCATCTACCTGTATTTGGTTCTTGAGTGCTGCTGGGATTAAATTGCACCAGCAAATTCTAGCTAGGTTTATCTTTATTGTGCTAATCAGTGTAGCAATTAAAATTTATTTCTCTCCTGCCTTTTCAGAAACTTTAAACTTGTTCATATACCTTTATTCACTAAACTTCACATATACACTTCTCATTTTTGTACCTTGCTTATTGTATTGCATTTTCTCACAGTAGGCCTGAACAAATGGTAGTCATGCCATACCCTGAATACTATCCAATCTTGAAATTTCCTCCACCAAACAAATTAATCCACAGGGTACAGGCAGAATGGAGTCAGATACTTGACTAAATTGTAACATGAATGTCCTCTCTCACAGTTCCTGAGAGAGTCCTTATTCCTTCTCATGAGCTGCACCTCTGTTATCTATGTTTCTCCTGGTATTCTGAACTCCCAGCAGAATGCCCCATGAAATTCTGTTTATAGCACTGTAGGGCATCTCTGTCATGCAACTCCAAGTTCTTCCACATTCCTCAAACAGACCCATCCAAAGGCCTACAAACCACATGGTCAAGTTTAGCATAGCAACATCCCCATTCCTCAATATCAAATTTCTTGATTAGTTGTTTTTCTCATTGCTAAAACCAAATATATGACTAGAAGCAACTGAAAAGAGGAATGCTTTATTTTGGGAATAGTTTAAAAGTCCATAATAGTTGAGAGGCATGGCAATAGGAACATGTAATATCTGGCCATGTTGCATTCATAGTTAGGAGTCAGAACAGAAGAGGAATGTTTATCACAAATCAAAGAAAGGCATTCTCCAGAAACTCACTTCAGCAAGTCAGTGTTTACCCGTAAGTGGCCAATAGTCACACTGTCAAATACTAGAAATTAAGAAAGAAAACAAGAGCTCAAATTTTATCTAGTTTTCTGTTTGGATGGTTTCAAAAAAATTCTATTTTATTTTTTGCGCAACTTGAAAATTTTAATAAAATTTTGATATTAGGATATGTGACTGTAAAATATGAATACAATTTCTATCCTCATTACTATACATAATTGATTTAATAGACAACCCTGTAAAGAATGTGTATTATATTTGCAAGGAGTTAAATACAACCAGCTATGAAATTATTCTAGCCAGAAATTTAAAAATTTTTTATCATCAAGAAACAGAAATCTGTTTTATATACATAACTCATCAATAATAAGAACTTTTAAGACAATAATTTTACAGTATTATAATTTTTACAGTTGAAGTCCAATTTATAGTTCATAATTAATTTGTCTTTATTATTTTGCTTAAATTCTGTATTTTTATACAAGTCCACACGATAGTAAATTCTTGGGGCTAAACAAAGGAAACTAAATAGAGAGTTTGAGATAGTCATATTTAACATGCCAGAAAGGCAATAGTGTTTCTTATGAAAGCGTTTAATAGTCTTTACAATTCAAATTGGTTACTTTTTAAAATTTTTCCATTCAAAAATTTCCACTCCCCCCCTCCCATTCCCCACCCACTCCCCCACTCTACCTCCTCCCTCCCCCTCCAGCCTTAACAGAGGGAAAGGTACTCTGCCCTGTGGGATGTTCAAGGCCCTCCCCCCTCCATCCAGGCCTAGGAAGCTGTACATCTAAATAGACTAGGGTCCCAAAAAGCCAGTACATGCAGTAGAAACAAGTCCCAATGCCTTTATCAATGGCTTCTCAGTCAGCCCCCATTGTCAGACACATTCAAAGAGTCTGGTTTGATCACATGCTCGTCCAATCCCAGTCCAGCTGGATTTGGTGAGCTCCCATTAGATCAGGCACACTGTCTCAGTGTGTGGGTGCACCCCCTTGCATTCCTGACTTCCTTGCTCTTTTTCTCCCTCCTTCTGCTCCTCAACTGGACCTTGGGAGCTAAGTCCAGTGCTCTGATGTGGGTCTCTGCCTCTATCTATATCCATCGCCGGACAAAGATTCTATGGTGATATTTGAGATAATCATCAGTGTGATTATGGGGCAAGGCCAGTTCAGGCACACTCTACTGTGCTGCCCAAGGACCTAGCTGGAGACATCCCCATGGAAACCTGGGTTCCCCTCTAGAGCCAAGTCTCTTGCCAACCCTAAAATGGCTCCCTTAATGTAGATATCTTCTTCCCTGATCCTTTATATGCCATTCCTCCATCTCCACCCTCCCACTCCCCCAAGCTCTTCCCAGTCTTTCTCTTCTCCCTTCTCTCTCCCCCTCTCCCCTTCCTCCAATCCTATCCCACCCCCATGCTCCCAACTTTTGCCCAGCGATCTTGTCTGCTTCCAATTTCCAGGAGGATCTATATATGTTTTTCTTTGGGTTCACCTTGTTATTTGGCTTCTCTAGGCTTGTGAGCTATAGGCATAATGTCCTTTGTTTATGGCAAGAGTCCACAAATGAATGAGTATACACCATATTCATCTTTTGGGGTCTGGGTTGTAGTGAGGAGCAGCAGGCTGCATTTTGCTACCAGGCTCACGCACGGCCAGCTTAGCCCAGGAATAACAATACACAAATTGTATTCTTTTAAACACTGCCTGGTCCATTAGTTCCAGCCTCTTATTGTCTAATTCTCACATCTTGATTAACCCGTTTCTAATAATCTGTGTAACACCACAAAGTGGTGGCTTACCAGGAAGAATCGTAACCTGCTTCCATCTTGGAGAGGAGAGCTATATCGTCTACCTCACTTCTCTTCTTCCCGGAATTCTGTTCTGTCTACTCTGCTTATCTAAGTTATGCCCTATCAGAAAGCCAAGGCAGTTTCTTTATTAACCAATGAAATTAACACAAAAAAAGACCCACCTACATCATTTCCCCTTTTTCTGTTTAAAAAAAAGGAAGGCTTTGACTTTAACATAGTAAAATTACATATAACAAAACAGTTATCAAGTAAGAATTACAGTTACAGTATTTATATTTTGTCTTTTATCATAACTAAGGAAAACTATAACTATCTATTTATTCTTCAACTCAATCAAAGACTCCATAAGGATATAATATTACCTAAGTAAACAAGAAATAAGCAACTTCCAAAACTCTAGAAATGGCAGAGACACCTCGCTGCCTGGACAGTCACCCAAAGTTCTTTTGTAACATTGGGGCATCCATCTTCGTCCTTCAGGCCCATAGTTTCCAGCAGACATTTCCATGAAGCAGGAAATTTCAAAGAGAGTTCAGTCACTTTCTGCTGTGTCCTGTAGAATGTCTCGCAGACTCTTTCATGAATCAGGAACCCCGAAAGACCATCTCACCTTTAGGCAAGTTCAGCAGTCCTCTCTTTGCGGGTTCTTTGTGTCCAGTTTATGCATCAGTCCAGGCAAGAGCAGTTTCTTGCCCAAATGGTTATCAAACTCCATAAGGAGCCTCTTCAATGCCCATCTTGTTCTTGAAGTAGATTGGTGCTGCCAGGAGCAGATGTGTCTCATTGTCATGAAAAGCCCTAAATTATTAAAACATTTAAAATGCCATATTCTGTAGTCTTTGAAAGATATGAAGAATGCCTATCTGAAATATATCTGTGCACATCTAGAAAATCTAACTAACATGACTACAAGCTTGACTATTATCGATGATTATCCATTAACAACATATATTTCCTATTATACATTACATTTTTAAATGAACTGCACAATCGCAATACCTTAATCAATATCAGAAATACATATACATATAACAAAATTGACCTTAAATTTATGTCAACAAGGCAAAATTTATACCAATGTAAATTATTCATATCTATATCATATCCCCCTTTAAATGTAAAAGAACATTTATTTATAAACAATATTTGCGAATATGGATGTAGTTATTTCTCTCCAAACTGCTTCGTGCTGAATGGGGGCACTATTAATCCAGTCTTTCGTTGTATACCCTGTGTGCCAGCTTCATCTCAGTCAGTAGTTGAGTGAAGTGATTTTCTGAAGGTGTTCACTGCTGCAACCTTTCAGGAGGGCGTGGTCTATCATACCATATTGGGATAGAAGCAATCCACGGGGTCTCATCATCTGTGAAAACAAAAGAAGACCCTCTCCAAAGCATCATATCCTTAGACTCAAATTCTGAAATCATAATACCTTATGATATCCATTCTGGTTCCACTTGGCAGCCCATATAATGAAATGTCTCTCTGTACTTAGCTCCTTTACAGTGAAAAGATTCAAAGAAAACACAATAATACAAAGAATCCAGACTCTTAGAATTTTCCATTTTTACGTGGCTTATTTTCCTTTATTTCTTTTAATCTATAACTATCTGTACTCTGTCTCTTTAAAGACTTTACATTTTTTAAAACATTAACTTTATTCTCTATATTTTTTTCTTCTCTCTCCCAAGCCTACATACATTTATCCAACACTGTGACCCATTTACGGGTCTTTTATGTCTGAATCTGTTCTATTGTGAATTTGTAATTTTTTTACTATCCAGGAGCACTTCTTAAAATGCTAAGCACTTCTTAAAAACTTAAGTTGCACCATGTAGAGGTAATAAGGTACCTTCTGTGTCCTGCCCAGTCTAAACCTTAACTGCACTGTTATTATGGTAATTACAATAGTTCCTGCCTGAGACCAGCAAAGTTCAGCATGGCGGAGCTGAGCCGCTCCTGCCTCAGAGTCATTTGGTGCCCCTGAGCCACGCACAGTTCCAGGCACACAGCAGTCCACATTGCCATCAAGCAAGCTGTAGCACTTTACTACAAATGCTCTATTCAAAAGCTCTGTCTTCTCTAGGAGCCAGACAGAGATTGCAATGGTGGCACAGCCCAGGAGCAGAGTTTTAAAACCGCAGCTTTTTTCCCCTTGCAGCTGCTCAGTCAGGATATTCTCTCTGTGGCACATCGTAGTAAATAGCAAAAGCTGTGTTAAACTCTGTTTTTTTTTCTGTGTTTAAAATTAAACTCTCACAAGTTTTACGTGGAGTTCATTACTGCATTGGAGCACTACTCTGTAGAAGGAGCGACGTCTGCGTTCCCGCCCAGCTAGCTTTATACCTGAAATAACAACACACAAATTGTATTCTTTTAAACACTGCCTGGCCCATTATATCTAGCCTCTTCTTGGCTAACTCTCATATCTTGCTTAACCCATTTCTAATAATATGTGTAGCACCATGAGCTGCTGGCTTACCAGGAAGGATATTAACCTGCATCCATCTCAGAGAGGAGAGCTATGGCAATTGCCTCACTGCCTTCTTCCTTCCAGCATTCAGTTCTGTTTACTCCGCCTACCCAATTTTCTGCCCTATCAAAGGGCCAAGGCAGTTTCTCTATTAACCAATTAAAGTAACAAATGACCCTCCTCCATCATTGGGTTATCTCACTCAGGATAGTGTTTTCTATTTCTATCCATTTGCATGCAAAATTCAAGATGTCATTCTTTTTCCAACTGAATAGTACTCCATTGCTTATATATTAAACACTTCCTTTATCCATTAATCCATTGAGGGGCATCTAGGTTGTTTCCAGGTTCGGGCAATTACATAATGCTGCTATGAACATAGTTGAACAAATGCTTTTGTAGTATGATTGGCCATCTCTTGAGTATATTCCCAAGAGTGGTATTCCTGGATCCTGAGGTATGTTGATTCCCAATTTCCTGAGAAACCACCACACTGATTTCCAAAGTAGTTGCACAAGTTTGCATTCCCGCCAGCAATGAAAGAGTGTTCCCCTTATTCCACATCCTCTCCAGCATAGGCTATCATTGGTGTTTTTGATTTTAGCCATTCTGACAGGTGTAAGATGGTATCTCAAAGTTGTTTTGATTTGCATTTCCCAGATCACTAAGGAGATTGAACATGACCTTAAGTGTCTTTTGGCCATTTGAATGTCTTCTGTTGAGAATTATCTTTTCAGTTCAGTATCCCATTTTTAATTGGGTTATTTAGAATTCTAATGTCTAGTTCCTTAAGTTCTTTATATATTTTGGAGATCAGACCTTTTTCTGATGTGGAGTTGGTGAAGATCTCCCATTAAGTAGGATGTATTTTTGTCTTAATGACAGTGTCTGTTGCTTTACAGAAGCTTCTCAGTTTCATTGTTGCTCTCATTGTCTCTGCTACTGGGGTTATACATAGGAAGTAGTCTCCTGTGCCCATGTGTTGCCGTCTACTTCTCACTTTCTCCTCTATCAGGTTCAGTGTAGTCTGATTTATATTGATGTCTTTAATCCATTTGGACTTGAGTTTTGTGCGTGTTGATAGATATGGATCTATTTTCATTCTTCTACAGGTTGAGATCTAGTTATGCCAGCACCATTTGTTGAAGATGTTTTCTTTCTTCCATTGTGTAATTTTAGCTCCTTTGTCGACAATCGGGTGTTCACAGGTTTGTGGATTAATATCCAGGTCTTTAATTCGATTCCATTGTTCAACATGTCCGTTTATATTCCAATATCAAGCTGTTTTCATTGCTGTAGCTCTGTAATACAGTTTGAAGTCAGGAATGGTAATGCCTCCAGAAGTTCCTTTATTGTATAGGATTGTTTTGGCTATCCTAGGTTTTATGTTTTTCCGTATAAAGTAAATTATTGTTTTCTCAAGGTCTGTGAAGAATTTTGTTGGGATTTTGATGGGGATTGCATTGAAATTATATATTGCCTTTGGTAGAATTGCCATTTTTACTATATCGATCCTACCCATCCAAGAACGTGGGAGATCCTTCCATTCTCTGGTGTCCTCTTCAATTTCTTTCTTCAAAGCCTTAAAGTTCTTGTCGAATAGATCTTTCACTTCCATGGTTAGTGTTACCCCAAGATACTTTATGCTATTTGTGGCTATCGTAAAAGGTGAAGTTTCTCTGTTTTTCCTCTCTGCTTCTTTATCCTTTGTGTATAGGAGGGCTACTGATTTTTTTGGATTGATCTTGTATCCTGCCATATCACTAAAGGTATCTATCAGCTGTAGAAGTTTTTTGGTAGAGTTTTTGGGGTCACTGATATACACTATCATATCATCTGCAAATAATGAAAGATTGACTTCTTCGTTTCCAATTTGAATCCACTTGATCTCCTTATGTTGTCTTATTGCTATTGCTAGAACTTGAAGCACTATGTTGAAGAGATATGGGAAGAGTGGACAGCCTTGTCTTGTTCCTGATTTTATTGGGATGGCTTTGAATTTCTCTCCATTTAATTTGATGTTAGCTATTGGCTTGCTATATATTGCTTTTATTATATTTAGATAGGATCCTTAAATCCCTAATCTCTCCAAGACCTTTATCATAAAGGGATGTTGAATTTTGTCAAATGCTTTTTCAGCCTCTAATGAAATGATCATATGGTTTTTTTTCTTTCAGTTTATTTATATGATGGATTACATTGATAGATTTTCATATGTTGAACCAGCCCTGCATCTCTGGGATGAAGCCTACTTGATCATAATGGATGATTTTTTTTTTGATGTGTTCTTGGATTCACTTTGCCAGTATTTTGTTGAGAATTTTTACATTGATGTTCATGAGTTAGATTGGTCTGTATTTCTCTTTCTTGGTTGAGTCTTTGTGTGGTTTTGGTATCAGGGTAACTGTAGCTTCATAAAAAGAGTTTGGCAATGACTCTACTGTTTCTATTATGTGAAACACCTTAAGGAGTATAGGTATCAGCTCTTCTTGGAAGTTCTGGTAGAGTTCTGCATTAAAACAATCTGGTCCTGGGATTTTTTTTTTGTTGGGAGTTTTTTTTTTTATGACAGCTTCTATATCCTCACGGCTTATAGGTCTATTTAAATTGTTCACCTGGTCTTGATTTAATTTTGGCATATGGTACTTATCTAAAAAAAATGTCCATTTCATTTTACATTTTCCAACTTTGTGGCATACAGGCATTTGTAGTAAGAGCTAATGATTCTCTGAATTTCCTCTGTGTCTGTGGTTATGTCCCCCTTTTCATTTCTGATCTTGTTAATTTGCATGTTCTCTCTCTGCCTTTTGATTAGTTTGGATAGGGGTCTGTCAATCTTGTCAAATAACCAGCTCTTTGTTTCATTGATTCTTTGGATTGTTTTCTGTGTTTCTATTTTGATTTCATGCCTCAGTTTGATTATTTCCAGTCTTCTAGTCCTCCTGGGTGAGACTGCTTCTTCTTCTTTTTTTTTTTTTAGAGCATTCAGCCATGCTGTTAAGTCTCTAATGTGAGCTTTCTGTGTTTTTTTTTTAATGTGGGCACTTAGTGCTATGAACTTTCATATTAGCACTGCTTTCATAGTTTCCCATAGGTTTGGGTATGTTGTGTCTTTATTTTCATTGATTTCAAGGAAGACTTTAATTTCTTTCTTTATTTCTTCCCTGACCCAGGGGTGTTTCAGTAGTTGACTGTTCAGTTTACATGAGTTTGTAGGCTTTCTGGGGGTAGAATTGTTCTTAAATTCTAACTTTATTCCATGGCGATCCGGTAAGACACAGGTGGTTACTAAATTTTTCTCGTATCTGTGGATGTTTGCCTTTTTACCGAGTATGTGATCAATTTTAGTGAGGATTCCATGAGATGCTGAGAAGAAAGTATATTCTTTTCTATTTGGGTGGAATGTTTTATAGATGTCTGTTAAGTCCATTTGATTCATTACCTCCATTAGTTCTCTTATTTCTCTGTTAGGTTTCTGTCTGGTTGACCTGTCCATTGGTGAGAGAAGATTGTTGAAGTCTCCTACTATTAGTGTGGTGGGTTTGATGTATGCTTTGAGTTCTAGTAATTTTTTTTTACATATGTGGGTGCTTTTATATTAGGGGCATATTAAGGATTGAGACTTCATCCTGACGAATTGTTCCTGTTAATGAGTATAAAGTGTCCATCTCCATCTTTTCTGATTGATTTTAGTTTGAAGTCAATTTTGTTAGATATTAGTATAGCCACGCCCGCTTGTTCCTTGGGTCCTTTTGATTTAAAGACATTTTCCCAACCCTTTACTCTGAGATAATGTCTGTCTTTGTGGTTGAGGTGTGTTTCTTGTAAACAGAAGAATGTTGGATCCTGTTTTCATATCCATTCTGTTAACCTGTACCTTTTTATAGGTGAATTGAGTCCATTGATATTAAGTGATATTAATGACTAGTGGTTGTTAACTCCAGGTTTGTTTTTTTGTTTTTTGTTTTTTGTTTGGTTTTTTTTTTTTTTTGGTGGTAGAGGTTGTGTGTTTCCCTTCATTGAGTTTTGCTGGTGGAGTGTTGTTAGATGTCTATGTTATTATTATGGGTGTTGTTGGCTTCCTTTAATTGTGGCTTTCCTTCTAGTACTTTCTGTAAGGCTTGGTTTGTGGCTACGTATTGTTTAATTTTCTTTTTATCCTGAAATACTTTGTTTTCTCCATCTATGGTGAAGGAAAGCTTGGCTGGTTATAGTAGTCTGGGCTTACATTCATGGTCTATTAGTGTCTGCAGCACATCTATCCAAGGTTTTCTGGCTTTCATGGTTCCATAGAGAAGTCAGGTGTAATTTGATAGGTTTACCTTTATATGTTACTTGACTTTTTTCCTTAGCAGCATCTAATATTCGTTCTTTATTCTGTATGTTTTGTGTTTTGATTATTATATGGCGAGGGGATGATTTTTTTTTTGATCCAGTCTATTCGGTGCCCTTTATGCTTCTTGTACCTTCATAGGAATATCCTTCTTTAGGTTTGGAAAGTTTTCTTCTATAATTTTGTTGAATATATTTTCTGTGCCTTTGAGCTTTAATTCTTCTCCTTCTTTAACCCCTATTATTCTTAGGTTTGGACTTTTCATGGTGTCCCAGATTTCCTGGATGTTTTGTGTTAAGAATTTGCTGGATCTGCTGTTTTCTTTGATCAGTGTGTTTATTTCCTCTATAGTATCTTCAGCATCTGAAATTCTTTCTTCTGTCTCTTGTATTCTGTTGGTTATGCTTGTCTCTGTAGTTTCTGTTTGTTTACCCAGATTTTCCATATCCTGCCATCTCTCGGTTTGTGTTTTCTTCATTGCCTCCATTTCAGTTTTCAATTCTTGAACTGTTTCCATTACCTGTTTGATTGCTTTTTCTTGATTTTCTTGGGTATCTTTGAGGGATTTATTCATTTCTTCTAACTTCTTGTTAGTCTTCTATCCATTTCTTTAAAGGAGTCTTTCATGTCTTGTTTAATGTTCTCTATCACTTTCATAATGTTACGTTTAAAGTTGATTTCTTTTTCTTCTTCTGGATTGTGGTTTTCAAGCCTTCCTGTTGCAAGATCGCTGGATTCTGGTGTTATCATGTTTTTCAGGTTGTTGGAGGAATTTTTGCATTGGCACCTGCCTATCTCTTCCTTCAAATGCGGTCAGGAAAGTCTCGACTGCTTGGTCTTATCTTTGCTGTGGCTAACTGTGTACTTGGGGTTTTTTTCTTGTTCTGCCCTCTCTTAGGTCCCCTCAGCACTAGAGTTGGCTCTCAGATCCTCTCCTCCCTGAAGTAGGCTGTGGTGGTGGATCTAATGACCCCACAGATGGAAAGGAGTGCTTGGCGGGGAGCTGAGATGGCATAAGTAGAGAAAGCCAGTAGCCGTGTAGAAGCCCTGCTGAGTGGTCAGAAAGTTTAGGGGATTGGGGGGGTGCCTGATCTTGGTTTCCAGGGTGTCCAGCTGGCCAGTCGGGCACACAATTACCCCTCCAGATGGATCTCCTGGTACTGGATCAGGGCCAATTGTTGGCCAAGGCCAAATTGGTTACTTCTTTATCTCTTGGTGCTCACATACAAATTCCTGAATTTAAATGAAATCAATTAGAAAAAGTTAAAATGATATTTAAATTAGTAGAAAGAGTAATCTTATTTTAGACATCCAGAGACAAAACTTTTGCTTGGTAAAAATTGCTCAGATACTGTCTAACAAGTCATTACATACTTTTAGGTTACTAGTATTTATCATGACTTTAATACTATGAGTCATGTATATTAGAATAAGAAATTGTGACTTAGTTTCATATTTTCATACAACATCATGCCACTTCTAATTCATCTAGAAAATTTGGCCATAAATATTATTATTCGCATGAGCAATTTATTTTCTTATTGATATAATTTAGAAGGTTTGAAACTTCAGTGATACAGTTTTCTTTTATGTCATAATGAGAGATGCTTCTTCTGCGATTTTTATGCTTGCCTCAAATTATGATCTTTGTTTTAATTCTAGTTGGAACTATATTTTTTAAAAAAAACTTCTTCCTAATGGGTAATATTTATAGACACCATTGTCTTTTGATGTGAAAGCTTTATCCTTTTGAATTTTAAAATGTTTCAATGAAAATAACAGCAATTCTTACCTTTTGTAAATATCATATCATATATAATATTGACTGTTCCATTAGCTGATGCCTTCTCCCCTCTCCCCTTATTTTTTTTCAGTTGGGTTTGTCAGATGTTAGAGTTAGCCTTCGGTTCTTCATTTGGAGATGCTGCTGCTAATGCAGGTAATGATTTCAAAGTTCCAAATACTTACTCCATTAATATACATGAATAAGCCAGGTGGTGGTAGCACACACCTTTAATCCCAGAACTTGGGAGGAAGAGGCAGGTGGATCTCTGTGAGTGCAAGACCAGCCTGGTCTGAGTTCCAGGACAGTCAAAGATACACAGAGAAACCCTGTCTTGAATCCTTACATACACACCACCAAAAAATCAGAAATGTGTTTAAATATAAATTTATCATTATCACAGCTTTCCATACATGATATTGCCTGAAAATTAACAGAAGTTTTACCATAATGTATTCACCAAATACAAGACAATTACTATTCAAATATTTATTAAAAAAACATTTAATAGTATCAAAATATTTTTATTATAAAACTTGGCTGAAAGTAACATATAAAACCAAAGTAAATATTATATCATCCATTAGAATTTTATAGGTACAACTTCCTTTTTCAACGTTATTACTTTCTTTGCTGAATGGCACATAATTGAAAATGCCTGACATGTTCACTAATGATTTCATAATTATGAATATAGTAGATAATCATGTCTATGCTCTCATGTAATACTAAATATAATTGTGTTCTTTCTATATAAATAATTTGAGAATGGGAAGCAGTACCTAGAGATTCTTGGTTCCCTCCAAAATGAATAAATATAATATGATCACTTACAGCCATAGTGAAATAATTAATAATTTTCTTGAAACCAAGGAAACAAAAATCACTTTGAAAAATATTGTCACATGTACTGTTCCAATAATTTTTAAAAATACCTCAGGAAATATGATCTGAAAGTAAACAAAAAGAATAAAATGGGAAAGGCTAAAGGGGAAAAATACATATTTTTACTTCTTTGTATATTTCTCAAAATGCAATTAGAAGTGATTTACTAAATTGTAATGTTTGCTGATAATTAATTACATTAAAATTTTGTTGAAGAATTTGAGCATTACATGCTTAAAGCAGAGTCCATTAATAGGAGTAAATAAAAAATAAAATTGCTTAAAGAGCTATTCAAGGTAGTTAATTTTGGGGGGACTATTCTGCCAATACACAGAAGCAACACGTACTCAATAATGAAGAGTGGGACAGGACAAGATCTTCATACTATGCTCACTACTCATTACTATTTGCATACTTGAGCTCAGTTTTTTAAAATAGCCCCAGAAAACAATATTGGCATATAGTACAAATCCTAGATGCAGCAAAATCAATAGCTATATAACCAAAATATCAAAATGAGTTAAAGACAGTGGTCTGAGGTCTACACTAAATAGGCTATTTATAGAAGACAAGAAAATAAAAAATGTTTATTTTAAGATGTGTATTATTACATCTATTCAAACTCTAATGTATAGGTAATGATATCACAAAATTTGCCAATCACCAAGTTTGGTGTTAATAGAGTCTTCATATTCATAACCCTATATTTTTTTACAGAATACAGACGTGTGAGTGCTATGATTTATGAAAAGTGTCTTATGTCCTTGAAGAGAAACTTCCCTGTGATCTGGTGTAACTACTGCCAAGAAGAAACTACAGTAAGTAATATTGCTGTTTCAATATTGATTAATGGCAGTTAAATTTGGAAAACTCAGACTTTCTATTACTTAAAAGTATAGTCAACAGTGTAAAAAAGTATATTCATGTCATAATTCAAAGATTATATATAAAATTCTTAATATGGGATATTAATTCCTCTAAATAATAGAAAAATCCATAGAGGAATAGTAACAAAATTAGGATAGTTTCCCCTTTCACTTTGATGTCCTAGTTAATGTAATTAACAGTGGTTTGATGGGTGGACATTGAACATACTGGTTTTTATTTTGACTGTTGTAAGGGTGGTGTCAAACTAAGTTGAGCATAATAAATAAATTTTCAGATAATAAAATTCTTATTAAAAATGTTATTTTAATTAGTTTACAAAAGAATCTCAATAGTCTATAGCTTCAGGTAGCTTTCTTTTTATTTCCTTGATGACTATGTTTTTCATTTAGGGTGTGTGTGTGTGTGTGTGTGTGTGTGTGTGTGTACCCCACAGTGCTTGTGTAAACGTCAGAGAACATTTCTACTCTGTGAGTCCCAGAACTGAAATTAAGACAGCAGGGTTGGCAGGATGCACCATTATCCACTGAACCGTCTCTGGAACCCTTTCTTCACATTTTTAGATGCTATATAACACAGACTTTAGAAGATAACTGTAGTAAACTAGATAAAGTAGCTCATGTCCATAATCTCAGCATTTGGAAGTTGGAGGCAGGAGGATTGCCACAAGTCCAGCCTATGCTATATGGTGAGTTCTAGGTTAGTGAAGATAACATTGAAACAAGAGGGAGAGAGAAGGAGAAGGGAAAGGGAGGGAGGGAACAAGACAGAAGGATAGGAGGGAAGGGACAAGGAAAGAAAGAAAGAGATTGAAAAAAGAAGAGGAAAAGAGAAGAAAAAGGGAAGGAAAGTGTGGTGGTTTCAATAGGTATGCCCCCACACACAAAGACTCATGTTTGGATACTTAGCCCATAGAGAATGGCACTATTAGGAGGTGTAGACTTGTTGGAGTAGGTGTGATCTTGTTGGAGAAAGCGTGTCACTATGGAGGCGGGCTTTGAGCTTTCATGTATGCGTAAATCATTCCCAGAAGTCTATACGTCTGGTGTCTGAAGATCAAGATGTAGAACTCTCAGTTCCTTCTTCAGCACCATGTCTGCTCACACACTGCCCTGCCCCACAAAGATGACACTGAACTAAAGCTCTGAAATTGTAAACCAGCCACAATTAAATTTTTTTCTTACAAAAGTTGCCATGGTCATGGTATCTCTTCACAACAATAAGAAACAGAAAGAGAAAAAGAAATGAAGGAGAGATAAAGGAAAGAAGGAAAATGGGAGGAAATAAAACAGAAAGAAAAAAGAAAGGAGTAATTGAGTTATAAAAATATGGCCCATGCAAAGCAGCATCATACTGCTAGCATCCCAAATAGGCTCAACTCCAGAGGAACAACAAATGTATGACACCTTCCAGAAAACGGGTAGAGGGATCTGAAATTGAAATATTTCTAACACCCATAATCTTCCTTCCCTGTCATTACCCTGAGAATCAGACTGGCCATGATACTATGTGGAAGTGGCAAGAGCTCTACAGCGGCTAAACCCAGTCCACCATGAGGAGTAAGGGACCCTACAATTGAGAAATCTGCAATGTTCTTTCCCTCCAGCTATAATATGGCCTTACCTAGCAAAGAATACATGAAATTTTGGGAAAGCCATGGCAAAATGTGGAAAATGGCACAGCACAAAGATATGAACAATACACCCCAAGCTACACCAGACTGAGGAGGTAACAGCAGAAGTATTGGAAAGGAATCTGAAGTCGAGCATTCTCAATACCCCTACCTAACTGATATGATAACTGAATGCTAGGATCAATATTTAAATCATTTTTTTACAAAAGGACCAATAACTGTCTTGATGGTTTTTCCTGTTGCTGTGATTAAAAAAAATACCCAGGCAAAAGCAATATAAAGGAGAAAATGGTTATTCTGGCTCACAGTTTGAAGGTAAAACTCACCAAATTTGGGAAATCGAAGAAGCAGGGGCTGGAGGCATCTGGACAAATTGCATTCACAGTCAAGAAGAGAGTAATAAATGTTTATGCCATCTCACTCTCTCCTTTTATACTGCCCAGGCTCCTTACCCAGGAATTTGTGCCACTCACAGTGACTGGGCCTTCCCACTTCAATTAACCTAGTAAAGATCATCTCACGCACAGGTCAGTCCAGAGATCTGCCTGATAGCTGATTATAAATTTCATCAAGTTGAAAACTGATATTAGATATCACACACAGTTCTATCTCCAGGCAGTCTGACACCCAAACCTACCACTTTAGAAACCCTGAGCTGCACACATCTAGTTTTCTGTGACACAAAATGCCTGCCTTGTGTGAACTACAGTGGTGATTTTTCATTGTTCTGTCTCTAGTGCTATGTTCCTAACTTACACAATAGCATCGTGTCTTAATAGCTCTTAGCCTTATCTATTTGGATGAACAGTGCTTTCACATACTTCTAACTCTAACTATATAGGCTGCATACATATTGTTCACTTATTCTCTTCCTTCTAAAAAAACTTTACAAATTTATAATCTTCTACAGTATGTAGCAAAAATATTACAAACCATTAATGCTTTTTCTGATTTGGGTTCCAAAGTTATTTAATCCTAATCTCCAGTGAGCAGTCCACCAGGAGCCTCCAGCTTTCTGCTTTGCACCCCACTGTCTTAACCTGGGACAGAGACTTGGAGACTTGATCTGGAAAGACCTCCAGCATCTGTGTTTAATACTCATTATCATATACCAGATGACTACCTGCCTGGGGCCCTCAGGAAGATGAGAACAAGTCAGAGGCAAGAGGACTTGGGAGTAACTGAGACAAACCACCCTTGCAATCGAAAGCCTTCGTGCTTCATAAGCCCATTGGTCACAACTAGGAGCAAATACTCAAGTACATTGTAAACTCAATTCTGGACTTGACAACCAGATGGAATAAGTAAATTGCAATGAGCAGAAGCATGAAACAAACAAACAGTCAGAACAGAAATTATCTTAAACTAAACCTCAAATGGCATTTAATGGATGCCCTGGGAAGGGTGCTGTTTTCCTCAGTGGTGTAGCCTCTGGTAAGGTGTTCTTGCTTCAGGAAATAATCCCCCACTCTTAGTGGCAAGACACTCTAAAATGAGTGTGTCACACAAAGAAGGCACAAGAGTAGGGACTTGGAAGAGGAAAGGCTTTAGAGGGAGAAGGAAGGGGACAAGAGACAGGAGTATTGGGTGAAAATGATAGACAGTCATTAGAAAAATGTATGAAACTGCCAGATTATAATTTTTTGAGGCAGGGTTTCTCTGCGTAGTTCTGACTGTCCTGGAACTCACTCTGTAGTCCAGGCTGGACTCGAACTCAGAGATCTGCTTGCCTCTGCCCTGAGTGCTGGGACTAAAGATATCTGCCATCATGCCCATCTCAATTTTTGAATGAATCTTATGAAAAAAAGCAATGATAAAATCACAATTAATTGAGCAGAGTAAAATCAACTTAGGATAAAATAATTACTATGAGGAGACAAAATAATAACATCTGGGTGGTTATGGGACACGCCTTTAATCCCAGCACTCTGTGAGGCAGAGGCAGGTGGTTCTCTGTGAGTTTGAGGCCAGCCTGGTCTACAAGAGCTAGTTCCAGGACAGGCGCCAAAGCTATAGAGAAACCCTCTCTTGAATAAAAAAGAACAATAAGAACAACAAGCACTACTGTAGTAATTAATGTATCTTTAGCACTTTATACACTAAGAACAACGAAGTCAGCAATCTACACACAGATTCATCCTAGATGAGATCAGTTTTCTGGTATAACAGGAAAGAATATGAAACTAAGTAGGGTTTTTTTAAATAGAATAGAATGACAGAACACAAAATGTATATAAAATACATAGAAATATGTTTCATTAGCAATAAAACTATAAATAAATAAAACACTGAGGGGACAATATATAGAAAATAGATGAGGTCTAGCCATGCCCAGTACATTGCAACCAGTAACTGTACGGTTTTTGTAGTTCCTTTCATCAAATAAAAAATGGCTTATTTTTGTTCCAAAAAAAAGAATATAATCTTCCTTCACTGTACTGCAGAGATTTCTCGGTGGTTAACAACACTTGTTACTCTTGCAGAGGAGCCATTTCAGTTCCCAGCAACTTAGTGGTTCACAACTATTTGTAAATCCATTTCCAGGGATTTTGATACTCCCTTCTGGCCTGCATGGGCATGCAAATGTACACATGCATGCACATAAAATAAAAGGAATCTAGAATAAGTTTTAAATCATAACCTTATACCCCTTATCTCCATGTTCTTCTTGGGTTCACCCCGTATTCATCTCACAATACAGAATACAATTCAGTTTGGCTTAAAAGTCAAAAATTGACATCTCATCTCATCTAAAATACAAAGCAATCTTATAAGCTTCTATAAAATAAAAATGAATATTACAATCCTCCAATATACAATTACACAAAGTAAACAAACAACAAGAAAACCCATTGTGACAAACATCAAATCCCATCGTGCCACAGCAAGCATCTGGAGCTTATGATGAAATTGGCTTGATTAAAAAGAGATTAAGTAATCCCACCCATCTAGATCTGCTCCCTGCACAAAAGAAGCCTCTCTTTTAGGATGGTTTCATTCCATCCCCCAGATTTCCTCAGCAGACATCCATCTCATGGTCCTTAAACTACAGTATTCTGGGGTATCTATTGCAACTTAGGATCCACCTTCATAGCATCATACAATGGCTTCTTAGAGAATGCTTGGAGGAATTTCAACACGGTCACACATTGCCTAGCATTATTTGTGCTCTGAAACTGTGGAGCAGGATTCCAAGTTCCCTTCAATCTTTTGTCTCCCAATTCCTGCAAAAATCAAAACTGTGTAGATGTTGTTGCAATGTTCTGCTGCCCATGTGACATGTAAGCTAGCCCCCTTGGCTCACAGGTTCTATGTGGTGATCCTGGGAAACCATTCCTTATGCAGTTGCCCTTAAAGAGCAAGGAACCCCTTCAGTTTAAATGAATTTATATATTCATAATATTGAATCTCTGATGGTTGGGATTTTGTCTTCAGGACCTTTTCTGTCATCTCAGTTTATCATAGAAGGTTTCTATTTGATGGTGCTTATCTCTTTAGCAGTAAAAGTTGCTTTCTGCGCCAGCCAGAAGGTCTCATGGCTTAAAATTTCTTCTGCTAAACAAATCTATTCATTATATTAAAACTGATCTTCACTGAACTTCTTAGGATGAGAGTAGACAGTAACCAGATACTTGCTTAAATTATCATGTGAATGAGTCTTATGCTAATTTTGGAAGAATCTTTATTCTCTTCTAAACCCTTGTGAGCAGGGTCTCCAATAGTCATACTTCTCTCTGCATTCTTGTCTCCCTTTACATTAAGCTTTTTTAATATCATTCCAAGGGCTTTTCAAACCCAAAGTTTTGTTCCCTTCTACATTGTTCTAACAAACTAGTTAAAAAGGGTTACAGACCACAGCTATGTTAGCAATGGCCCCATTCCTGGTGCCTATAGTCTGTCTTGGTGTTGTTGTGATAAAAGTACCCTGACAGAGGCATCTTATTAGAGGAAAGGTTTGTTTGGGCTCACAGTTAAAGGTCACTGTCCACTGTGCAAGGGAAGTCATATCAGCAGGAACTTGACATAACTGGTCATTGTTTATATAATCAAGGAATAGAAAGTGATGAATACATATGCTCAGATCACATCATCACTTTTATACAGTCCAAAATCCTGTCCTAGGAAATGGGGCCATCAACAGTTGATAGTCTTCCCACTTCAATTAACCCAGTGAAGATAGTCACCCACAGCCATGCCCAGAGATTAACTTTTCAGATGATTCTAGATTTTATCAATTGTACAACTGATAATAACCGAAACAAGAACCAAACAGGGCACTCAAATTAACATATAATGAACTTAATTCAAAATCTAGACAGGAAAATTTATGAAATCAATTCAAGACATACAAGAAAGTTAACAGTAGATAGACAAAAGAATCAGTTACTTGGAGAAGAAAGATAAGATATGGGAGGGAAGGATTCAGTGAAGAAACTGAAATGCTGAAAAAGAACCAAATATAAATTCACAAGAATGAATGAATGAATCAAATTGTTAAAAAAAAACATAGCTGTACTAGACAAGCTTGTCTAGAGGAACATAACTAATAGGATGAATGTGTATGTATGTATGTATATATGTACATATGTATGTGTGTGCATTTATGTATAAAGGGGATTTATTAGAGTAGTTTACAGGCTGTGATCCAACTAGTCCAACATGGCTGTCTCCCAATGAAAAGTCCAAGAATCTAGTATTTGCTCAGTCTACATGGCTGGGTGTCTTCAATATTTATGGGAATCAAGAAGAATTAGACTCTAATGCCAGAAAAGGAATGAACTTGCCAGCAAGAGTGAGGGCAAGCAAGCAAAGAGTAAGTGCTTTCTTCCTTCATGACTTTTCTATAGGCTGCCAGCAGAAGGTATAGCACAGATTGAAGGTGGGTCTTCCCACTTTAAAAGATCTGCCTTAAAGTTGGATTACCCACTTCAAATGATTTAGTTAGGAAAAACCCTTCACTGTTGTACCCAGCCACTTGGATTTTAGTTAATCCCAGATATAGTCAAATTAACAATCAAAATAACCATCACAACAGCAAAACCACCATCAAGAGATAAGATTAGAGGAGAATAATGAATTTTAATGATGGAAGATAAGATCAAGACAATAATAAATATATACACATATGGAGAGAAAACAATTGACTGTGACCAAAACTTCCAAAAATTCTGACATATGTTCTAAAGACTAATCCTAAGAATCCATAGGCTAGAAGCATCTGATATGAAGTCAACAGTTTTAGACAACCTAGACCATGAACTATATCTGAGAATATCACAAACAAATATCTAAGTTCATTAAGCATCTTAAACCCCCAAATAGTTGTTATCAGAGAAGAAACTCCCTACAAAATATCATAATCAAGATGTCAAAAGTGCAATGTAAACACAAAACTTAAAGCTACAAGTGAAAAGAAGCAACTCATGAGGCAGAAACATGAAATGATGAATTTCAAGCCCTTAACATAAATAATTGTCAACTATCAAAGTTATTAAAATTGATGGATAAATAAGAACATTTAAATACTGGCATAAGTTAAGATAATTCATGATCCACAAACAAAGAAATTAATACAGCTCATGAGAGCAATAGATGAATGAAAGATTACCAGGAAGAAATTGATCATGTACAGAACAGCAAATTAGCAAACAGCCAATGCTACCAGAAAAGGATGGAAAAAAACTACTAATAACCCAACCAACTAGAACAGTCAAAAAAGCATTTATAATAGCAAACTCTTCTCAACAATAATTTTGAATTCAAATGTCCTTAATTCACCAACTAAATGGATTAAAAAATAAGTTTAGACTAACTGTTCTCTCGAAAAAATTTCACAGAAAGAGGAAAACTAAAAATCTGTGGTTGGAAATCAGTCTAACAAACAAATGTAATAACTATTTTATATCTGATAATATAGACTTCAAACACAAAAGTTATAATTACCATAAATGTTTATGCACTGAGCCTCAGAGGCCCCATTTCATTAAAATATCAATAGACATAAACACCATATAGGTTCTGAAATAATACTAGTGAGGGATTTCCAAATCCAGCTATCACACCTAGATTGATCTTCCAAACCAAAAATCGGCAAAAAATCTTTTGAGATAAATACCACATAGATGGACTGGGTTTGATAGTTATCTACATTCTTTTTTCATAAAAGGTTTTATTTTGTTGTATGTAATTCCTTATTTGTATCAGTTATTGCTTCAGATTTAATCTGCTTTAAAAGTTTTATGTAGATGAGTCTGTGCTCACACACAAATTTAGGATTCCCTCTTTTCTGTAATAATCCCTATAAGATATTCACTAAAAATGTAAATATTTCCTTATGAATATTCATACTCATTTTTAAAAGCTCTTATAGTTTAAAAACAGCTCTAATTATTTTAAAGTTTTTGTTAGGAACATTATATTAGACTCATGTCTAAGTATTTTAACAGTATTTTATTAAATACATAAAGGCTTTCATATGATATATTTTGATCATATTAAACCTCCCAATTTCCCCTATGACTACCTTCCCCTCACTACTATCTACTTGTACACAACATTAAGATTTCTCGTTTTTTAAATCTTCACCAAAAATCGCAATCCCACTTTTCAGCAAACATACATACATACATACATACACACATACATATAAAATTCCAGGTTTATTTTATCATTTTGATTGATAAAATGAAGTTATTTGAGGAAGAGATTGGTTTGGATAGGACCTCATTGATATCTATGGAAATAGATTTTTATTCAATATATCCTGGTTATGTTTCTCCCCTCTCTCTACTCTCAGTTCCTCCTCACTTCGCCTCCCTTCCAGATCTACCCTCTTTCTGTCTCTCATTACAAAACAAACAGGTATCTAAGTGATAATAATAAAATAAAATAAGAAAAAAACACAAAAAAACAGATATGGGGCAGAGACCCACTTGTTCACACACTCAGGAATCCCATACAAACACAATCAAAGGCATAGCATGGATAGATAGATAGATAGATAGATAGATAGATAGATAGATAGATAGATAGACAGACAGACAGACAGACAGACAGACAGACACACACACACACACACACACACACACACACGGGAGCTGTAGAGTAAAAAAGAGAAAAATTAAAATTAAGTTGATGTTGTTCTTTTCCCCATTGAGTCCAGTTTTGCCCAGGGAGTCTCTTTCTTTCCCAGAAACTATCAAATGTCAAAAGTTCCTCAGTTAATGGTGGGATTTCTTGCTTACCTTATACCCTCTATGCCTGTCTGGAGTTTGGGCAGATTTTGTGCATGCTGTCACAATTTTAGTGAATATATATAAACTGTTCATTACTATCTGGGAAACACAGTTAATTTGATGTTATCCACCACTTCTGGCTCTTACAATATTTCTTTTCCTTCTTTCTCAAAGATTACTGAGCCTTGGAAGGAGGGTCAAAACCCACTTATGCTTGAGCATGCCACTCTGTTATTCTCTGGACATTGACCAGTTTAGAATCTTTGTATTAATTTCCATTGCATGCAAGGAGAAGCTTCTCTGATGAAGACTGATATACTGATCTATGGGTTTAGAATTAAGTCATTAGAGAAAACACCAACATAAGAAAATATGCATTTTATCAGCAGTGCATAGAAACTTTTCTAAAACCATATATGTGTGTGTGTGTATATATATATATATATATATATATATATATATATATATGTATACGTGTGTGTATATATATAATATATAACTTATAGGCGGCAAAAAAGCCATAACAAATGAAAAAAAAGAATAAAATAGTCCCTTCCCTCTCATGAAACCATAACAGAATCAAAATTCAAATAAATAACAAGATTAACCTCAGAAATTACAAAATACTAGGGAACAAAACAATACACTGCAGAAGAAATTAAAGGGGAGTTTAAAACTATTGAATAAAATGAAAATGAGAGCCCAGCCTAATATGACGCCAGGCACTACCGAGACAGTCCTAAGAAGAATTTTTAGAATAGGTGCTCATATTTAAAAGGAATTAAAGAGAGCTCAAGATCTCAAATAAATGACATAGTGATGCAACTCAAGAGAGCTCTAGAAAAATAAAGTTAAGCAATTGCAAAGAATGGCAAGGAATAATGAAGATCATGGCAGAAATTAATACAGACATAAACAGAGTTGGCTCTTTGGAAAGATCAACAAGATTAGCAAACAAACCCAAAGACATGAAGAAAAGCTCAAATTAATAAAATTAGACGTGAGTCGGGAAATGGTGGTGCACGCCTTTAATCCCAGCACTTGGGAGGCAAAGGGCGGCAGATCTCTGTGAGTTTGAGGACAGCCTGGTGTAAAAGAGCTAGTTCCAGAACAGTTAGGACTGATACACAGAGAAACCCTTTCTCAAAAAACCAAGAATAATTAATTAATTTAGAGATGAGAAGGAGTTGTTACAAAATAATCTGATGGAAATTCTCGAAAATACTATAAATTTGTTTCAAAATCGAATTAAGAAGATCATACATCTTTACCAAGTTAATTTTACCCAAGAATGCAAAATAAACAAGTCAACAGATGTAACGCAGCATATTAATGGATTAAAATTTAGAAATTATAAGATCTTGATAGAAAAGAGACATTTGAGAAAGTTCAATGTGACTTCATGATAAAAGTGCTGAATAAACTAGAAATCTATGAAACATATTTCAACATAAAATCTGTATATAAGAAATCTATAGCTAATATAATATGTTCATACTATAACATGAAAATCTGGATTTTGGTTGAAATGCTCTCAAAGTGCCTACTCATTCCATTTTGACTCAGTATAGAGCTTAAAGTCTTAGCTACAGAAATTAAAACAACACAAAGATATCAAGGGGATAATATCAAGAAAGAAGATGTCATTTACAGAAAACACAATACCATTGAAAAACACAAAGACTCTACAAAATAATATTTTAGATTTGGTAAACACTATTAATAGTGTTACAGGACACACAATCAACATACAAAACTCAGTAGATTTTATACATGCCACTATCAAGCATTGAGAATTAAATTAGGAGAAACATCCCTTTCATAATGGCATTAAATAAAACTAAAACTAAATGAAAATTGAACTAATGAATAAGGAAAAGACCTCTACAAGAAAATTTTAAGATGCTGAAATGTTTTTGAGAAAGATATATGGTAGAAAAACTTTTCACATCCCTGTTTGAAAGAATTAATATTATAGTTAATATTATAATTGATATAATAATATAATGCAATCCCAATCAAAATTCCAGTGATATTCTCTACAAAACTAAAAAAACAAAATAATCTTAGAATTCATATGGAAACATAAAGCACCATACACAGACAAAGCAATTCTAAATATAAAAAGCACAGTCAGAATTATAATATTTCTTATACTCAAAATACACTACAGAACTACAGTAACAAAGACGGTGTGATAATGTCACAAAAACAGATTATGTAGACTGATGCAACATAATAGGGAACACCAAAGTAAAACACACAGCTATGTACATTTAATTATTGACAGAGGTATCAAAACATTACTTAAAAATGACTTATGGCTTATTTATTGAATGGTGCCAACAAAACTACACACGTAGCTACAAAAGAATTAGATTAAATCTTCCTGGAAAAAAAAAACATAAATTCAAAGTAGATGAAAATTCTAATTTAAAATCATAAACACTGAACTACTCATATGAAACATAAGGAAAACACTTGAGCGATAGTTACAGGCAACAACTGTCTAACTAAAATCCCAATAGTACAGTAAGTAGACCCAAGAATTGATAGGATTACATGCTGTTGGACAATGGTCTGTACCCTGTCAATTGTATTTTAATAAAACACTGATTGGCCAGTGCCAGGCAGGAAGTATAGGCAGGGCAACCAGGCAGGAAATATAGGAGGGGCAATGAGAACTGGAGAATTCTGGGAAGAGGAAATATTCAGTGTGCAGTTGTCACCCAGCCACAGAAGAAGTAAGATGAGACTGCCTTGATGAAAAAGGTACCAAGTCACGTGACTAACATAAACAAGAATTATGGGCTAATATAAGTTATGAGTTAATAAAAAGTCTGAGCTACTAGGCCAACCAGTTTATAACTAATGTAGACCTCTGTGTATTTCTTTCGGACTGAATGGCTGTGGGACTGGGTGGGACAAAAACCCCTGTTAACAATTATATAAATTTCAAAAGCTTCTACGCAGTGAAAGAAATTATCAACAGAGTAGAGAGACATGGTATAGAAATGGGAGAAAGTCTTCACTTTCAGACAAGGAACTAATATATAAAGAGAATATATGAGCTGCCAATCAGTAAATCAGCCAATGAACTGAATAGGCAGGTCCCAAAATAAGAAACACAAATAGCTAATACATATTTTAAAATATTCAACATTCTGAGCTATAGTAAAAATCCACATTAAAAGAACGTTGAAATTGTATCTCACCCAAATTAGAGTGGCTATCATAAAGAAACAAAAATAGCCACAAATGTTGGTGAGGATACGTGTGCATAAAGAGAAATTCTTATATACTATTGATGAAAATGTAAACCATGGAATTCTTCTAAAATTGTGTTTTAGTTTTTTGTCCAATATATAGTTTAATATGTAACAATTTTATAGAACCACTTATATTGTTTTGGAACTATCATATGAAAGTATTCTGGGAGAAAGCCTGTTCTAATCACATCACAAAGATCTCTTCACATTATCACTCCCAAAACAAATAAGAAAATGATCAAATACTAAATAATTATCAATTACTAAAATAGAATAATAAATGCCACAGAATTAGAAAACAATGAAACTCATACTCAAGTTAATAACACAGCATGTAACTGATAAATATTAGTCTGAAGTTTTTAATATAATACAGTTACTTTAGTGCCACTCTTTGATTTAAATTATACAAATATTGTATGGTTGAAAGTTAGAGAAAGATATAAAGACCAAACCAAACATTACCAATACTTAATGAGTGTGATGAATTTTACCGTAGCTTTCTTGGGTGTGTGCACGTATATGTCTGCATGTTTGTTTTTCTTTTCCTTATTTTTTATTAGACTACAATGTGACAAGCAAGTCGATTCATAATAAGTCCATGAGAATGAGTAAGTGAAGGTGATTGAATTATATTTCATCTCCTTCAGTGATTGCTAGAGCCTGGGTTTTCACCATGATTCTCAATTGTTGGTTTGTAAAGCATATCTAAAATTGGAGGTAGACAGTGATGATAGAACAAGGAAAATGAAGATGCAACAAGCTTAGCCATCCACGTTAAACAAATGAGTAGAAATTACTCCAAGCTTTTGACTATTTTCTAAAGTTTTGGAAGTTAATTTTGATATTTTCTTCCAGCTTTTTTTATTGTACTTATTGGAAGAACTTTTATTCTTACTTTTACTGATGTCCTGGGATTTCTTTTGGAGGTTTTGAAAATCTTCAAGAATCACATGTTGGTGTTGGGTGTAGGATAAAAGTACACAGTTTAAGAGTGGTTATCATATGCAAATATGAATGTTCTGTATGTTTGTTCTTCACATATCATCATACTTTGTGAAGTTAAGAGACATATCAGTAAATGACAGTCATTGAAACTATAGTCCACTATATTCACACATCCCAAGAGAAGTGACATACTATGACATAAGATAATGGAAATATGGGAACCACCAAAATCAGTGATAATGCAGCAAAGCAAACAGGTTAGCTTGAATAACTCTTGATTCTCAGGTATAGAAGCTATTCTTAGTTATCCAGTAAATGAATTTGAAATTTATGTCCTGTCTATGGGCAGCCCATATTTGGTGGTTCTGTTGAACTTGTCCATATTGGGTTTCATGGTCTAAGTTGATGAGGATGGATGATCAGGTTTCTTCTTCAAGAGGGCACCAGATCTCATTTCAGATGTTTGTGAGCCACCATGTGGTTGCTGGGAATTGAAGTCAGGACCTTTGAAAAAGCAGGCAGTGCTCTTAACCGGTGAGCCATCTCTGCCTGTCCCTAAAATGACTGGCCAAGTGATAGTGGCTTATAGACTGAGGTTTTTGGAAGTATAAACTGTAGCTTGGTTAGTTTTCATTTTAACAGAGTTCTCAAAGACAACTTGTTTGTTGTCTCTCAGAGCTAGCAACCTAGAGGAGCAGGCCCTTCAAGATTTGATTTACTTGGTTCATCAAGTAAAATCTCTTGCCACACAGCCCTAATTATCTGAATTTGATCCCCAGAACTCAATTTTTAAAAATATCAGATGTGGTACCTTATATCTGTAACCCTAGCACTTCTATGGCACATATCCAAGCAGCCAAAATAACAAGAGACACCGTGCCTCAGAAACAAGACGGATGGAGAGAACTGATTATACAAAGTTTTACTCTGTCCACACAACTGCTATGGAATGGGTGTACTTACATTTATACACACATACATAATGTACATGCACATGCCCACATGCATACATGGCAAGCACATAGACAGACATACAAAAATAGAAACAAATATTTTAAATATATTTCTAGGAACCTTTAAGTGAGTATGAAGTTATAAGAATTATAAATTGTCTTCCAAACGATTGGCCACAGATAATGTATGTTCTCAGAGGATAACACAGTCTTTGATTGGTTATTAGGAAATAAACTTGGGAAACACTAGACTAAAATAAGATGTTTCTGAAATAAATAGACTACTTTTGGGGAATCCTTCATATTTCTCAATTTGGAGCAATCAACTTATGTCTACTGTGTCTAAGATAGTGTTATCCTGTCCTTACAATAAAAGATACGATGTATCAGAATCAAGAGTATTATTCAAAGTGTTGACATAATGAACTTCAATTTTCTTTCAGATTGTTTCTGTGAATCCAAACTTCCAATACAGACGTCCTCAAAATGTTTCTGATGAATTCATTTATTTCCGTCCTATTAAAGAGGAAATTCAGGAAAGGGCCAGAAAACAAAATGAACAGATTTCAACTTTGGCCTCCCAGCAACCCAATCGTGAAGGTATCCATCAGAGGGACTTGGGGCTTACAAGTCAGGTGGTAAAAGCTACCACCCCACCACTAACTGAGGAGTTAGAAAGCATTGCCCTTGTAAGACCAAAAACTTCAGGTCTTCTTCGCATAGAGTTAGTACCAATTTTTCCAAGGTTCCTAGAATTTCATCGCTTAGACGTTACAGGAATTGCCAGTCCCAAGGAAAGGGGGAAAGGCACCGCAATACTTGTTGCAGGTGTGCCTGGAAAGGAGGAGCTAGATGATACAGAAATTCCAACTTTGCACTTCACTGGGTTTGTACACCTGGAGGTTTTACTAAATAAATGTTCACCATCCTCAGAATACAGTCGCCCAGGAACCCCAAGAAATCTGTGGATGGAATCTCCAGAAAATTCAGAGTCCCCAGGAAGTGATGATATGGAAGTAGCAAGAAGCATGTATCCTTTTAGAGAAAGATTCATCTATCGGCGTTCCTGGGCAGAGCTCTTAGAGGCACCACTAAACAATGAGGGGCTCCATATTCTCCAAACTATTCCCAAGGAAGAAAACCGAAATACGGGTAGCAACAAACTAACATCAGAAGAAGAGAATCAAGTAACCATCCATACTAAGGATCAACATTTCCAACCTTTGCAAGGCCCTTTCCCCTTGTTGCCAGAACGTCCTAAGCTCCAGCGGCAGCGCAGTCAAAGCTTACCAGGATACAGTGAAGCCAGAGGCCAGTATTTAAATGAACCTGAATTCAAATTAAATGAAGAAGAAACTCACTTCTTCCCACTTGACCATAATTTAATAACAGAAGGTAAGATTTTTCTTGTTGTCACTACTTTTTTAAGTTACATATAATTTTTCATATAAGTACATTTTCACCAGTAAGTTTATCTTCAAGCTTGCCACCTAGATTATCCCTTTCTATATCATAAAACATTTTATGATGGAATTGGTTTCTCTTCCGCAAATGTAAGTCTTATATTCATATTTGGTAATTACATCCTGATGCTAAGTTGGGTTAATTCAATCACATACCAATTAATAATCATCAGGAGTGTGTTCTAGAATATACAGACTTCTTAAGACTTCAAGTTAGAAACAAAAATTCACCTTTTAAAAGGTGTGAGAAAATGAAACGTCCTCACTCATTCAATTTTAACCCATAGAATAGAAAAACGTGTCCACTAACACACTCCTTGTCTAATAACTACGTAGTAGATAATAAAAAAAGGAATGATGTGATAATGGGCATTAATAATGAACTGGTTAAAAACCCAACAGATAACTTCTTTATCTCCTCTTGTATATGAGGAGCTACTTACAAGAAAGTATGAATTGGCATATAAACCATTAATATTTTAATCTATATTTGGTTAAAAGTAATATTCACATAATTTATATCTATAACATATTAAATCCTAGATTGAAATTTGCTACTGGCTATAAAATAACATTTTAGTTTTATCATTACATCTATGTAAGCATATACAAAATTTCTCCTGTGTTTACTGAATGGTATTAGGAATTTTCATGTCTAACTTCTCTTAGAACCCAATTCTACAACTTCATAAAAGGTCTGCAAACTAGAAGTATTGTTTTAAAAATAGCATCCCCAAACTCCTGAAGATGATTTTGATGAAAAATCTGAAGTCTAACCCAAAGTTTACCTGGAAATCGCAACTTGGCCCATTCTGTAATATTTCTTTTTCTATACATATTTAGACCTCTAACAAGTTATTTATCAAAGGAAGAAATTATACTCTAACCTAAAGTCAGCTCAGATCATATTATCTTTTGAAATGTAAAGTTGGTTCAACTTTATTCTCAAATTGAAAACCCTTCTGAAGAGTGCTACAAATTAGCAACACTACATTGCTGAGTCATTAAAGAGTGCACGTAGTAAGCAACAGAATTGGGTTTTATTTTAAAAACTCGGGTTGAAAAACAAAGAGACATAGTACTGTGTGGTTTTTATCCCATAACTGGAGTTTATTGGGTAGAAAGTCTGCCTAAATAAATAAGTGAGCAACTCCTGGTAAATAACATCCTAGGTTGTTGTATGGCCACTATGTGCACTTGCACAGCACACACAAGTGCCTGCATGCTTACACACACAAACACATGCACGCACACACAACCTTCCTGGGTACTTCCAGTTTTTATGGTTATCTTTTATCTAATTTCTTGTTCACACTAAATTCCTAATTACATTAAGCGTTCATACTACCAACGGAATAAAATTTCATACTAAATACCTACACCTTTGTTCCTAAAAGTCCTTTAGCCTGTAGCTCTTCCCTATCATACCCCCATTCTTCATCCTCTTTCTCCACCTCTACTTTCTAATAAGCCTAAACTTCTGGTTTAGAATCATTTACTCACTTTTTTTCTTTGTCCATCTTTTACATCCAAAAGTGTAATTGCTAAATAAAACTTACTGTGGTAAAATCACCATGTCATTTTGAGGTAATTGCACTGAAATCAAATTTGGAAATACATCTTTGATTCTTATTTATAGCTTTTTCTCAAAACTGAAGCCAATCTGTTAATCAGTTACAAATTTCTGGCTTTGTGTTTTAGAAAATATCAAGGAAATATACAACGTGGAGGGAGTCTGGCAAAGAGAAATTTCATCACATTCTGAAGAACATCTTCCCATCAAGCCGAGATTTGAAAATTCTGCAATTGGAGAAAACATTGGAATTCCTGAGGATACTTCTGCATGCTCCAGAGGCAATGTTAGAATCCCCAAGAATGATGTCAATACTATCCCCATTGTTAATGTTGGAATGCCCTTAGATAATCTTCAAGTTCTTAGAGGCAATGCTGGAGTTCCCAGGAGCAGTGCTTTTGGTGTTTACATGGGTAATAGTGATAGAACCTCCAGACGTATGGTATCTTCTCCACTCACTGAGCTCTCAAAGATAGGTGAACACCAGTTATAAAAAATGATACTTTACAATGCTGTCCATTGAAGAAACAAACTAAGACACTTAACATCAAAACAGACATATACAAACTTGACAATTCAAAATACTAAATGGGATATCTAAATTATGAATTCACAATGAACGTAATTAATAAACTTGTGATAATTATTTTTTAGACTGGATAAAACTAGATTGTAGCTAGCTAGTTTATCCCATATGTGGCCATCAATTGTATGTGGAATAATCTAGTTGGAGGAGTGTGTTTCAGATGTGGACTTTTTCATTGAATAAAATATCAAGTAATCCTCAAATGACAATACCTCCTAGTAATTTCAAGTCCTCTTGAATACTTTGAAAGACAAATAAAAAAATGATCTCAGAGGTTTTGTCATTTATTTTGATAGGTCTAGCTTAATGTCCAAGACATTTATTTAATGAAAGCTAAAATCCAGGCGATTTCTTTAGTATAATACTTCACTAAAATATTTTAAAAAAAATCTGAGGAAAAGTTCACTAACAAGAGTATTTAAATATGGCTATTTGTGGTTTTTTTACATATACGTATCAAAATTGTAAATATTTATGGGAAGCCTTAACAATACAAGGAGACAAATAACTGTAGAACTGTAAATATCGTATGTGGTTGTAATGCTAATAATGTAAGACAATAATAACAGCACCACAGGATGCCTAAAATATTACATGCTAAAACAATGTTTTTGGTTTGAAAGTTAATTTTTTACCTCTCCAAGCCACTCTGTTCATTTGCATAAGAAGATTCAGGGTAGAAGATAAAAATTCTTGAAAACTTTTATGAGATGAATGAGTAGGATGCTCTTCCCAGAGCAATGAAGATAGCATTTCATTGACCCAGGTGATTAGCCCAGTATTCAAATTAATGAACCCTACTTGTATATAAAATATGACTTTCTGGAATAATTATTTCACAAATCTTGTAAGGTAGATAAAATATTACCAGAAGGTTATGAGAATAACTGACAAATTACTTGGAAAATAATCTCATTACTTTGTATTCGTGTGTAATATAAAATTTGTGCTGAGTTTTAGGGCACTCGGGCCATTATTCAATTTGTACATTTAAATATTCAACTTTCTGAATAATGGTTGCTGTTGTTTTTACAAAACCAAGGGCAATTTAAACAATAGGTTGCCACCTAACCCCTTATTATGTGCCTTAACACATAGTGCAAGGGGTCTTTGATGTGAAGGCAAACTCTTGCCTTTTATTATAAGATTTCTTTGGCCTCTGAGGAAGGAGGTAAAGAGGCTGGCTAGCCTCCCTCCCTTCAGTCCCCATGGTTCAGCATGCTCTTTATGAACCAGGGCTTTAACCTCAGAAAATTAGTAAATGTAGTGAGATTTTTTTCTCCTACTTCTTACCAACCAAGAAGATGGTATACCATTTCAGATTTGAGTAACCTGATTTTCATGTAGCGTGGCAAAACCACAGAAATAATAGAAGGATACAGGCTACCATAGTTGAGTTACTGCCAATATTTGACTTAGAATAAAAAGCAAACTGAAACATCACCTTGCTTAACATGCTCTCTTGTCACACCGACTTTCGGGAACACAACTATTGTGTTCTAATTTTCAGAGGAAACCACCTTGTGAGTGAAAAATAATGAGTACAATAGAAACTGAGAAATAATTTATCAAGAACTAATGTTTATCAAAAACAAGTAGAAAGAGAGACAGTAAACAAAGTTTGATTCAATTATATATAAGACTAATTTATAATTGAAGACACCAACTTCATCATCAACAAAACCCTGCTTTGTGAGTGTTATTCCTCATAATCCATACAATTGTGGATATTGTGTTTAGTGGCTTAAATTTTAAATATAAAAATGTATGTAAAGTGGCCAGCTGCTTCTCTGTAAATTTTTATGAAATTAAATTAAACTGTCAAGTAAAAATCAAACATGAAGATGGTCTAAGAAGATTATTCTCAATCCTGTACTGGAAGTTCTTTATAATCTTGGTTTTATTCTTCTAAATACTATTAGTATTTATTAAACTGAGCACATCATTATTTATTTTCAAAGATTATGCCCTATTTCTTAGGGTTCTCCATATCAAATTAATTCTCTAAGTCACTCAATAACATCAATATTCTACAAAAGAGAGAGAAAGAACATAGTTTTTTTTCAATAAGCAAACTTCATAACAAAATTCATATAGTTATCAGAAATGTGTCATTAATCACATGTTATATTTCCATCAAATCATTGTTTTAAGCATGTTTTAGAAGTAAAAATCCAAAATATAGCAAAGTGCTTTTAACATATAATAGGTTACAAAGTATATGTGCCTTTTCCAGTAAATATTTCAAGAGCAGAGAGCCTCACTAATGTGGAAGACAAATTTATGGAAAATGAGAGGAAATCTAAGAAAAAAACAAAAATTAGAATAAAACTATAGCTTTAAAGTAAATGAAGTTCTTTATTATTTGGAAGAGAATATTTTTATTTCTTGATTTATTTCATTACTTAATAAAATGAACAAATAACCCTAAAGTTTACACTATCTTCAGATACACTAATCGCCTATAAGTGTCCCTCAACCCATCCTAACCCTACTACATCCTTAACCTTTCTTATTCCCAACCCAGTACTTCTTATCCCCAACCATATCCTGTATACCTCATCCCCCCACAATTTAGTTCCTTCCTCACCCCTATACCATTTTGGATATCTTCTCTGCTTTCCTCTTCTCCCCATCTAATTCCACAATGACATTGTCCTCATGTTTACTATACCCTATTTATCAAGCTCCTTTCCCTCAGTCGATTCCCAAATTCTGTCCAACACCCACTATAGCCTTCTTTACTCCTGTCTCAAGTCTCCCGTACCTTTGACCCTTAAATTCCACCCCAGCACGTCTCCCCACATTTTGACCTTCAGGAACCAGGACAGAATAAATATTAAGGTGAACACCATGAGTGGAGTAAATAGGTCTACTTGATACCTTTGTTAATTTATACAAAATAAAAGTTCAAAAATTGTATATTTTCCATACTAAAGCAAGATATTCAAAATTGTAACATCTGTAAAATTAAAACAGTTGGATGGGAATGATGATGTGAAAATGTAGGGGCCAGAATACCATGTACTCCCCCAACCAATATTCCTTGTTATTTAAAATAACTGGCTTATGCTAGTCTTTCAAGGATTATGAAAACATATACAGCATAGGGTTTAAAGATTTTTTATTTTAGTTTTAAATTTTGTGTTTGCATGACTTTGAAAGCACCAATTTTTCTTTATATATTATAAAATCATTCTTTTTTTAGGCTCTTTGAGAAAAATAAATGGACTTACAATACCAATTTCTTCATCTAAATTGTAAAATATGTTAATGAAAACAATAAAATACGCACTTTGTGAATTTACCTAGAGCATATTTTTGCTATTAAAATAATATTTTAAGAGTTTATTTTTAAAAGGACTCACCTTTAGTAGATTTCATTATCTTAAGCAAGTAATATTCACCTACAAACCAACTTCTCTATTCTTATAAATATATCAGAATAAGATAATAAGATCATCTTCAAAATAAAATTTACCATAAAATGCAGTGACATTTGTTAAATCTAAATTATGATAAAATTATCAACAGTTAATATTTCCCAGATACTCAATGTTTTTGAAGATCATCATGATGATATTAACCAATTTCCATAATTTTTCAGAAGTATACCTAGTTATTCAAAAATAAATACACATATTTGAGGGTTTAAAGTTAAAAATAACAGTTTCCAAAGTTCCTTTCTTAAACCGTAATATTTCAGTGCACCATAATACCATAATGCAGTGCAAAGTGTGTTTCAAAACCAAAATAAATGTCATTAAAAAGTAGTAGCAATTTGGAAATACCCACTATTATCAAAATTAAGTAAAAAAAAAATCAAACCACCTCTACACATTATACCTCCTCAGCCTTTACACTCATCAGATACTCCAACCGTTTCAGTTTGTTCTTAGTACATTCATTATGTTTCAAGTTAGTAACACCATATTTCTCATTTTCTACACCTATCACCAGTGACTAGAGAACAAATCTGTCTAAAATCTGCAAAACCTGGTATGATGCTTATGGCTTTAATATTTATTATGAATGTAAATTTCCACCTTTTGAAAGTAAAGAAAACAACTGGGTTTTATTTTCAAAGTAAAGCAGGACAGTTAAGTGCACTAGTATGGTGAAACATTGTCCATTTTACACTGATGCTGTATTTGATTTTGTGAAATGTGTAGTACCATTATTTGCTGGCCATTGTTGACTTTTCTCTTGTTTACTAAATATTTATTGTGGTATGTTTAAACAAAGTATCATTCAAGGTGATATCGTAATATATATGTGATGTGTGTGTATTGGCCTATATTGTATCTTTAAATAAACTGTGGTGTAGATTGATGTGATGTTTTTATTTATTCAGGGGTTGAATTAATGCAGCACTAGAGTACTGAACTCCTGGTGCTCATTCTATAAGATTATACTAATCTTATAAAATTCACAACAGGTATTTTAATATCTTATTAATTTAAAATTCAAATAAAGGGGTTGTATCCATTTGGAAACTAAATTGCTAAATCAATCTTATTTCTGTAACAATTCACTAAACATTTATTAGGACTATGTTCAAAACTAAAAACAAAATTAATTCTGCACCTGTTGAAGTAGCTGCTGCTTCTGTTACAAAGTCCAAATATAGTTACATGATCTGGGCACTCTTGGTTTTAGATACCCTTCTGTGTGTATGTGAGCCACAGAGAATATCTGCAAAGAAATCTATACAAGAGCAGGAGCACTTTTATTTAATCATTGACAATTTTTGCTACCACCATGTATTTTTTCTTAACTACACTGAAGAGATTATTATATATTTTATTTCAACTCCAATATTACCTAACCTGTACATGTCATATAAACCTAACCTTAGCCCTGATGGGTTGGTAAACATGAATATGGAGATTCCAAATTTTAAGTTCAGTGTCTGAATCAGTTGTGAATAAAAATAAGACAGCCCATCAACTTTTTACATTAAAAAATTTGATTTGTTCTAAATATTTTACCTGTATCATTTATGTACAAAATCTCATCAAAATTCATTTTGTATTCATGTAAAATAAACTTATATAATATGGGTTGCCCAAATCTTATTAACTAGACTACCAGAAGTGTTTCATGTTACAGAAATAAAAATAACAATTCACCCCCTCTTACATTTTGAAAACTAAATTTCAACTCTTGGATAATAGTGTTTTGCCTAAGTATTTTCAATTTTGTATTTGTATCTTGTTGAGACTTGTACTCTATGTAATCTATAAGTGTCAGCTGCTTCTCTTTCTTCTCAAGTAAATTGTGATACTAATTGTGATTGGTGTCATTTTCTTATACTATATTTCTGCCAATTACCTTGTTAATATTTTGTGTTTGGAAAAAATTATTGATGGTTAATACCATTGTGTTGTCCTCACTATTTTCCAACACATAACAATGATGTGTAAGGTGCATTTGCTCTTTTTTCTAGTATGTGAATCTGCTGGAAAAATAAATATTTGACACAATAGTGAAAGTAATATATTTCTTCCTGAATTGAAATTGTCTTTTGCTTTAAGTACTTCATTATGTAAGTTTATATTTCAATAAATGGTGTCATCTGCATTCAAATATTATATTGTCTGTTTTTATTTTTTTAAAGACGTTTCCTATAGAAACTTGCCTAAAACACAGACCTTTTAATAGAAAAATAAGAAAAAAGCTGAGCATCATGGTGCACACCTTTAAATCCAACACTTGAAGGGAGAGGCAGGAGGATCTCTGAATTTGAGGGTAGACTAGTCTGAGTGCAGGACTACATAGTAAGATCCTGTCTCAAAAGAATGTTGTTAGAAACAAACAGAAAATGAATAAAGGCAAGAAAATACGAATACAGTTATTTGAAAGCTTGAGAAATTACTAAATACCCCCACAAAACAGAGAAAATTAAAACAATGACAAGCAAGTTTGACTGAGTACTTTAAATCTTTAAATCATATATATCTCATGAGAAACGCCAACTTCTATAAAAACCCAGAATTTCACCTATAACTTACCTATAGTTTTCTTCTCTGCTCACCAACTTCACAATAATATTATTGAAGTCTGTTTTGGGAGACTTCAAGCAAATCAGTGATACCACTATGGGCAACAATAACTCTAAAATTGCACTGGTTACTTCTACTTAATAGATGTTTAGAAAATATTTGTATGCTAATTTATGTATCAAACACTTTCAGTTTATTTCAAATAAATTATGTTGAAACAATGATGACAAATAAGGCAAAACTCAAACTACCTTTTAATTTTAGTCTAACAGTCTAAAAGTTATATTTGGCAATTTATGAAACTGAGCATTTATGTGGGATAAATCCAGACAACCAATGAATGTACTAAAATAATGTATCACTGAGGAGAGAATTGCTACAGCAGACTTGAATAGTGAGGTCTGTTATATACATTCATTTTCATGAATATACAATTAAATATGTAGCATTTACTATACAACACAGGCACTGGGTGATATAATAGTAAGAAAAACAAATCTATCCATAAACCTCCGTAGTTTTCAGTGTGGTTGAAAAACAGAATAAAAACGAAAAAAATGGTCATGAAAGTCTGCTCTGTCAGTAACTGGCAATCATGATCCCTTCAATTTAGAAAATATGACTTGAAATTACCTATGAATAAAATGTTGACACAGAAAGATCTGTTAGTACAAGAGATCCGTAAAAATGTTTTCTTTCAGAAAAAAAAACAGCAATTTTTTCAGTATGAAATCCTAATATAAAATCATAGAGAAGAAATCGAGTCATTTTTGTTTCTATTTAACTTTTTGATAATTCAGACTTTTTCCTAGTACAATGAATCTCAAATTTACTATGCATCTAAGTTCAATATATCAAAACCTACGTAACTTTCCATTTAGTTATTTCTTCCTAGCTTGGCATTTTATTAGTTTAAAAGAAAAACCACAGAGCAGGAAAGCTGTAAATCTCAGCAGCTGCCTGAGTCTAAGAATGAAAAAGTAAAGGGGAAAAGCCATGCTATTTGACATAGCAGCATGGAGGTCCATCACAAGGCACCAGACAGTCACGTAGTGGGAAGAGTGAGCTTTAGAGACAGAGTAAGGAAACTCAAAGTATTAAAGCATAGGATAGGATAGAATAGAATAGAATAGAATAGAATAGAATAGAATAGAATAGAATAGAATAGAATAGAATAGAATAGAATAGAATAGAATAGAATAGAATAGAATAGAATAGAATAGAATGTAGAAAGCTTGGCTGTCATAGTTCATGTTACTATCACAATGATGAAACACCATGACCAAAGCAACTTGGAAAGGACGGGGTTTATTTGACTTGTACTTCCAAATCACTGCTCATCTTTGAAGGAAGTCTGGATAGGAATGCAAATAAGTGAGGAACATGGAGGCAGGAACTGATGCAGAGGCTACAGAGAAATGTTGCTTACTGGCTTGCCCAGCCTGCTTTCTTATAGAATCAGGAACACAAGCCCAGGGATGGCACCACCCACAATGGACTGGAATCTCCCTCATCTATCAGTAATTAAGATAATGTCTACAGCTGGATATTATGGAGGCATTTTCAAAAATAAGGAAGGCTCTCTCCTCTCTGATGACTCTGGTTTATGTTGAGTTGACATAAAATTAGCCAGTTCAGGGGCCCATTGTCAAACATTCTATTTCTACTAAGGCCCAATAGCCAGGCCAAGAGCTGTCTCTCAAAGGTAAAATTGTTGTCTGCAGATGATAGTAGAGCCTTGCTCCAAATCTCTGTGATTCACCTATAGAGGCCTGACAAAGGTTCCAAACAGCACCACTGTCAGCTACTGACACCTCAAGTACTATTGGGTCTACTGAATCATATGATCCAAGTGGTACAGCATCCTTCACCATGGTCTATACCTGTTGAAGAACCTTCTATTTCAGGCTCCACTCAAAAGTGGGAACTTCCCTAGTTGCTTGTTATATTGGTCAGAGTATAGTGAAGAATTTGCTATCTTCAGAATCCAAATAGGCCTGGGAAGTATTGGGCTTCTTTTTTGGTCATGGGAGAAGCCAAGTAAAATAACTTATCCTCACCTTAAAATAAATATTTCTACATGCCCCAGACTACAGGACTCTTAAAAATTTCACCAGAGGAGAAAGCTCTTGAACTTTGGTTGGATTTATTTCACACCTTGTGATACACTTATGTGTTACCAACAAGACCAAAGTGGTTGTTTCTACATCCTGCTCACTTGACCAATCATCATAATGTTGACAATATAACGGACCCATGTTGTATTTTGTGGAAGAGACAGATGATCATGATCAACCCACACCCAAATGTTAGGTGGAACTCAGGGAATCCCCTCAGGAGACGGGGAGGAAGCATTATAGGAGTCAGAGGGGTCAATGATACCAGGAGTGCATGGCCCACAAACTCACCTAAGCAGGGCACACAGGGGCTCAGAGAGACTGAAGGGGCAGTCAGGGAGTATACATAGGTTTATACCAGGTCCTCTCTCTATATGTTGTGGTTATTTAGCTTGAAGTTTTTGTGGGACTTCTAACAGTGGGATGTAGGAGAGACCCAGCCAATCACCTTACTTGTAGGTCGGGGTCCCCTGAGGATATTTTTTACTTATAAAGATTGTGGGCACACTCCCGGCCACCCCTTCTGCTTTCCTGTTCTCCGCTGGAACCTCTGGTTCTGTAAGTCTATTTCCCAATTAAAGCTGTATATATTTATTACAATTTCTATCTGCATTCATTTACGCTGGTACACTTGGCGCCCAATGAGGGGCTTTGCGGATACCCGCCCCGAATCAGAGCCTCCTGGGTGGCGACAGCTGGGAGCCAGCGCCCCCACCCTGGAGGCCTCTCCCTCCATGTAGATTGTACCCTCTCAGCACAGCTCCTTGCTGGTCCGCTCTGCCTGACTACGACAGCAGAAGCAGTTGAGATTCTGCAGCGACTCAACTTTTCCTGGCGCTTGCTAGAAAGTTGGCGGTTTGGCAGATAGTTGAATCGGACCCGCACGAGTCTGTGCGGCTCCGCCCTGCCCGCCAGAATTGCTCAGATCTAGCAAGTGCTGCAAGCGCCTCTGTATTCAGCCCCCCTCCCCCCCTGAGCACCTAGCAGTAAACAGTGTGATCAGTACACAACGCCACTCCATGCATGTGACTGCTCTGCGTCCCCTACCCGCAGGTGGCTGAGTCCTGCTGCCCTGTTTCCTGGCCCTCTCCCCCTGCTGCTTACAGTTAACTTTCAGTTTTGGGTCTTGAGTAGACTTTTCAGACTGCCTCTGACTTCGGCCACGTGGACTCAGGTGCATTTCACCACCACTGGCAGGAAACGGTTATTACAGGTAAAAATTTTGTTTTATAAATAAAAATAAATACTGATTTGATTGAAAATGTCTGAAAAAGTTACCATTCAAGACTTTAACAGCCTTTTTGATTGTATCATGTGGGAGATTTTACAAGAGGTGTCTGTCACCCCACATCTATGGATCTTCCTGAGATTTGTAGTTTTCCTTGGTACTATATGGTTTGATAATAGAAATATGATAAAGTCTTTACGAGACAAATCCAGGATTCTTAAGGCATAGGTTGAATGCTTAAAAACAATTGAGAATGACAACAGTCTTCTCAAGAATCAGTTTGAAGTTCTCCAGGAAGAGAACAGATCTTTGTTTAACATGACTCTATCAACTGAGCAACATTTAGAAAAGGTACAGGCTGATGTTAAGGAGAAATTCATTACTATGGAAGAGGGAACAGCTGATTTGGATTGTAAGCTTCAGTCCCTTTCTGTAGGAACTGATACATTAACTGAGAGAATCAAAACTGCTGAATGTGACAATCGGATTTTGTCTAAAGCTTATGACAGATTGGCAGAAAGATTGTCAATACAAGAAGACACGGTTTATGCCATAAAAATTATGTCCAAAGATGAGATGTTATCTCTAATGGACAAACTTCATACTTGAAAATTCTCAGTGAAGGCTTTGGAACATAATTCTGGACAGGAGATTCAGACATTGCAGAAGGCATTGGTGAATAGAATTGAAAAGATTGAGGAATTTCTAAATTCTGATGAAGAGGAGCAAAGGGTAGAAAGGCAAATTTTAACTCCATCTGTGGGTAAATCTATACGGGACAATTCCCACAAAGCTCTACCTACAGCTCTACCTGCCTTTCCAGTAATAACAACAGAGAAAGTGATTGGTTCTAGAAACCCTAGGGTCATCAAGGAAGATACATGGGAGCCTGTCCGTATGAATGATCTCAAAGAAATTAAACAGGCTGTGATGACTTTTGGGATGCACGCCTCTTTTGTTAAAGAGATGCTAAAAATCTTGGGCCACAATAAACAGGGCCACACCCTTTGACTGGCTCCAGTTAGCTTCTGCAGTACTTGAGACTGGACCACAATTGAACTGGAAATGCTTATTCAGGCTAGAGGCTAGACTCTTAGAACAGCAGGAAAAAGTGAAGGGAATTGACATTTCCCTAGATAAAATTCTAGGTGAAGGGCTCTTTTCCAACCCTCAGGAACAAACTAATTTTGATGAAAACATACTCTCCATGTGTACTACAGCAGCCTTAAGGGTTTGCGACAGGGTGCAAGACCCAGGACAGAGAATGGAATAATTTGTCGGAGTTAAACAGGGTCAGAAAGAACCCTTTAGTGACTTTTTACAAAGAGTAACTAAAGCTGTACAAATAGGGATATCTGACCCAGAAGCAAGACATATAATGATTGAATCTTTGGCTTATGAAAATGCAAATGTGGAATGCAAAAGGATCCTGGGGCCTTTAAAACTCAGATCAGCACCCTTGGAAGAATGGATCTTGCATACACTGAATGTTGATACATTTGACTATGGCACTGAAGCATGGGTAGAAGAAGCAATTTCCAATGGTAAAAGGAGACACCAGAATACCAAATGTTTTAATTGTGGCAAAATGGGTCATATGAAAAGGAATTGTAGACAACGGATTTTCAGAAATAATAATAATGCATCTTCTAGAAATAACAGAAATAGGACTCAGCCTTCAGGTTTATGTAGAAGATGTGGGAAAGCAGACACTGGACGAATGAATGCAGGTCTACAAGAGATGGACAAGGCAACCTGATACAGACAGGAAACATGAGAGGGGGGACCTCACAGGCCCCCATGGCAAACATAGTAAAGTCATTTCCACTTACTGCAGAGAACGTGCCTCGTCAGGACAATTAGGAAGCCCCATGCCTACTGTTACAAACAATAATGATCAGAAAGATGAGTTCCATGTGTTTTGGCAAACTTCTATAAGTGATAAAAGACCAAAGTTGAGAGTGTGTGTAAATGGCATTTTTATTACTGGCCTGATAGACACAGGTATTGATGTAAGTATCATTACCCCAGAATCTTGGCATCTGTATTGGCCTCTTCAGAATGTAAACTTTCAGCTCCTGGAAATTGGAACCCTATCTTGAGTAAGGCAGAGCATGAGATGGGTTGAATGCATAGGGCCAGAGGGACAAATAGGAAAATTAAGGCCATATGTAGCCAATAATGCAGTGAATTTATGGGGTCGTGACCTATTACAACAATGGAATAGCCAAATTAACATTCCTGCTACTTCTAGAGTCTACATTTCTGAGAATAATAATAAAAGATATTACAAACGGAGAAAACTGGCCATTTGGGCTGTACAAGAACAAGCAATTGATGTCCCTTCATAGATACCAACAGCCTTGCCTCTAAAATGGTTGACTGAGAAAACAATATGGGCAAAGCAATGGCCTTTAGCTGAGGAAAAGTTACGGGCTTTAGAACAGCTGGTACAAGACCAATTAGATGCTGGACATATAGAAGAATCTACCAGCCCTTGGAATTCTCCTGTATTTATGGTTAAGAAAAAATCAGGTAAATGGAGAATGGTGACAGGTCTCAGGGCCATCAACAAGGTTATTCAATCTATGGGCCCTCTGCAATCTGGAATTCCTTTGCCCTCTTTATTACCAAAAGGATGGCCTCTCATAGTTATTGATTTAAAGGATTGTTTTTTCACTATACCTTTACAAAAAGAAGATAGAGAAAAATTTGCCTTCACAGTGCCTACTTATAACAATTCTCAAACTTCAAGGAGGTACCACTGGGCCATCCTCCCCCAGGGTATGTTAAATAGCCCCTCCCTGTGCCAATATTTTGTGAATCAACAATTGCAAATAACACGAAAGAAAGTTCCCAAATCTATAGTATATCATTACATGGACGACATTTTGTTATCTGATTCAAACATGGATACTTGAACAGACTGTTTGAAGAAATAAAGATACTTTTACCTAAATGGGGATTGCAAATTGCTCCTGGAAAGATTCAGAGGCGAGATTCTGTTAATTATTTATGTTATAAAATAGGTTTGCAAAAAATTAAGACCCAAAAGGCACAAATTAGGAGAGATCGCCTACGGACTCTTAATGACTTTCAAAGACTGTTAGGAGACATTTCCAGTCTATGACCAGCTATTAGGATAACACCTGATCTAATAATTCATTTGAACAAAACCTTGGATGATGATGAAGATTTGAACAGTCCCAGAGAATTAACAGCTAAAGCAGAAAAGGAGCTGACAATGATTGAGGAAAAATTACAACAGGCACATGTGGACAGGGTGAATCCAGAGCTCAATTGTATTCTCGTCATACTACCATCAAAAATTTCTCCTACAGGAATTTTAGTGTAGAGAGATGATATTATCTTGGAATGGATCTTTTTACCACATAAACCAAGTAAGAAACTGAAAATTTATGTGGAAAAAGTCTCTGAGTTAATTATAAAAGGCAAGTTGAGACTTCATCAACTAGCAGGCATAGACCCAGCAGAAATTATAGTGCCTTTCACTGCTGATGAACTAAAGAAATTATGGGAAGATAATGAACCATGGCAAAGAGCTTGTGCTATTTTTGGGAGACATTAATAACAACTATCCAAAAAGCAAGAGGCTTAACTTCATAAAGAGAACTTCTTGGATTCTTCCTTGAATTGTCCATGATGCTCCAATAACTGGAGCCCATACATTTTATACTGATGCCAATAAATCAGGGAAGGCAGGTTACAAATCAGAAGACTTGGGTAAGGTGGAACAAAGTCCTTATGATTCTGTCCAGAAGGCACAATTATATGCCATTCTTATGGTGCTAAGGGTTTTTAAAAAACCTATTAATATAGTTACTGATTCACAATACACAGAAAGAGTTATTTTGCATATTGAAACTGCTGAATTTATACCTGATGATACAGAACTAACCTCATTGTTTATCCAGGTACAAGATATGATCAGGAACAGGCTTTTCACTATGTATATAACACACATCTGATCCCACACGAGTCTGCCAGGTCCTCTAGCACAAGGTAATGCAGGAATTGATCAATTATTGATTGGTAGTGTGCTACAAGCCTCTGAATTTCATAAAAAACATCATGTCAATAGCAAAGGGTTGAAGAAAGAGTCTTCTATTACATGGCAACAAGCTAAGGAGATTGTAAAGAAATGCCCTACTTGTTCTTTCTAGAAGCAAACGCCACTGCCTGCAGGGGCTAATCCAAAGGGCACTCAAAGGAATGAAATTTGGCAGATGGATGTGTTCCACTTTGCAGAATTTGGCAAATTAAAATATGTTCATCACACCATTGACACTTATTCAGGCTTTCAATGGGCAACTGCTTTAAGTTCAGAAAAAGCTGATTCAGTAATCATTCATTTATTAGAGGTCATGGCTATCATGGGTATACCTACACAAATAAAGACAGATAATGGTCCTGCTTATGTCTCTAGGAAAATGAAATAGTTCTTTTGATTATTACAATATCAAGCATGTCACAGGTATACCATACAATCCTACAGGTCAAGCAGTCATAGAAAGATCAAATCGAACTATAAAGGGTATGTTGAACAAACAGAAAGGGGTGGGAAACACCCCCAGAAGTAGGTTACATAATGCTTTGTTAACCTTGAATTTTCTCAACGCTAATGAGAAGGGAACAACGGCTGCAGAAAGACATTGGATAATGGAAAAGTCTACTGAACTAAATCAACCAGTTTATTTCAAGGATGTGCTGACCTCACAATGGAAGCCAGGAGATGTGCTGCATTGGGAAAGGGGTTTTACTCTTGTCTCCACAGGTGAAGAAAAATTGTGGATATTGTCAAAATTAATAAAGGTTCGGTTTGAAGAAGAGAAGCCACTTGGAAAAGATAAATAACAATTCATTCACAAGGATGGCAAGCATACTGATGGTAAGAAATACAGATAGGTTGGGGGCAAGGTTCTTTTCTTATCTCCACAGGAAAAAACCCATCTTCAAAGAATTTAAGGGACCCTGAATATTTAATTACTGATGGATGGACATGTTCTGTAAGTATTAATTTTTTTTATATATGTCTTATTAAACAAACATTTCTTTATAAATATGTAGAGCTGGTTTTGGAGTTGGACTCTGGCTCAGTCCCTCTTCAATCCCAAGCCTGTTGATAAGAGATATTTCAGAGTTTCTGTCTCATGTCAGGAGCCATGAAATGGGACAGAATAAGAATAATTATATACTTGATAAACTTTCTTTGCCTTTCCTCATATCTGTTTCTTTATATGTCAGTATATGTCTTTGTTGTTAATGTTTAAATTTCTCATAACAAGCAACAAATTTTCCTATAGTAATCTTTAAAGTTTCCAGGATGAAGATGGGGCCCCACGACATCAACTCAATCTGGCTATTATGATGTCATGAAAATTTTTTTAAGCACTAAAATTAGACCTGTTTTTTGGTACCAACTGCACGAGACAATTTCGAATGGTGCACATTTTTGACAACGCTCTGGCCGGACCTTCTCAAAACGCTCAGAGACCAGTTACAATTTTCTTAGGTCAAAGGTTAATTTGGGAATTTTACCATCATTTGCTTTCACAGGACCCCCTAAGAAGAACGTCGCCCCCGTGTCAGCTAGAAGCAATCTTAGAGGACGAAGTCCCCCCTTCCAACAGAGTTTGCCCTCAGGGTTAGGGACATCATTTAGTGGTTGGTTTAGGGTTGAGGGGATGGGGAGATATTTTATGGAATTAGGGGTATATTAAAAAAGGGGGGGATTAACTGGTTTGATGGGATGATTGGTATTTGTGAATTACTGTTTTTAGAAAATTGTATTGGTACTGTTTCTTGTATATTGATATATTGAATATTGAATATGAGTGTTCCTACCTCTATTTTTGTATGAGTATGCTTATAACTTTGTCTATATTGTATTGATACATTTGCCATATTACAATGTACATTTCTACCTCTGATATTATTTATATAATAACATTGTTTACATTTGATATGTAATGACATTGTTTACAGTTGAAGATCGTGTCTTCATATATTGCACAGTTGTTTATTCTCTTAGTCTTCAAGTTAGATAGGTATTGAGAATTATATGTTTGTCATATTTATTTTTAGGTTAATATTGTCTTTTAGATACATAGAGATTATATTTAGTATAGATAGTATAATCTTCAGCCTCTTCGAAGAGCTGTAGAAAATGGCCTTTAATCTAACCTAGAATTCTGTGCCAACGAGACACAATTACTCCTGGCAACACCACTCTACTCCGGAGAGAACGTTGAACACCAAAGACACTCCACTGGGAGCTTGTCTTCTTGGCAGAACTGGCCTTTGGATTAAGAAAAGCCCATACCTCAACTACTGACAAAGATACAGAATATCCATAAGTGGATGAAACAGGATTGTCTCATCTTGCCAAGACAGGGTAGGATAGTTCTAAGAAAGTTCCTTGCCTTTAATGTCAGTTATGTTAGGCCTTAGCCAAAGTTGGTTGACTCAACATTGCAAACGAGACTTCGGGTCATTGCCCAGGTAGTCAGTTGTCTCTGTCATTTGTTGCACATTTTGGATATCTCTTGTTTGTTAAGTAATATTCATTCCCTTCTCAGATCTTTGACGGAGTTGAAGATTATATAATTGTAGTTACTCTCTACATTATGTAGACTCCTTGAGATAGAATGTTTAACAAAACTTTTGTTATATGTTTCTTGCTCAATATTGTTTGTTATATTTATTATTTGTTACTATTGTATGTAGTTGTTTTTGGTTTAGTTCTATCTTATTTAGACAAAAAGGGAAGATGTAGGAGAGACCCAGCCAATTACCTTACTTCTAGGGCACGGTCCCCCGAGGATATTTTTTACTTATAAAGATTGAGGGCACGCTCCCAGACACCCCTTCTGCTTTCCAGTTCTCCGCTGGAACCTCTGGTTCTGTAAGTCTATTTCCCAATTAAAGCTGTATATATTTATTACAATTTCTGTCTGCATTCATTTACGCCGGTACAGTGGGAAATGAGTGTCTGTGACTCTTTGGTTTGCTCTTGGGACCCTTTTACTCTTACTGAGTTGCCACCTTGTCCAGTCTTGATATGAGGGCTTGTACCTAGTCTTATTGCATCTTGTTATGCCATGTGTGGTTGATATCCCTGGAAGGCCTGCTCTTTATATAAGAGAAATCAAGGAGCAGTAGATCTAGAGGAGAGAAAATATGGGGGCAGGGCTGGGAGGAGGGCAGTCTGTGTCTGGGATGTATTGTATAAGAGAAGAATAAAAATGGAAAAAAAAATCCCTTCTAACTATATTATCACACAGACTGGAGAGTTAATATATTCATGAGGTAAAACTGTAAAGGCATACTGAGAGATTTACTAACTGAAAGCAAATTGCTTCTGGTGGTCCTTATGGATAAGTACCTGATAAAGTGTTGACTAGGAGAGCTGCTACCTGATTGAGTTTCCAATAGTCAACTGTCATTCTCCAAAATCCATCTATCTACTGCCATGTTCTAAGTACATCTATACCAATTATACATTCTAGAACTGGGGAAATAACCATTAGATGAGTTCAGGGACCCACAGAACCTACTGTGAGTTGGAATTCAGCTAAAATTTAATATACTCACCTGATGTCTCTAAGTCCCTACTTTAACTGGAGGGCCACAATGCTTCTTGGGGTCTCTGGCAGCCAGTGTCAATTCAGAATCAGTATCATATAAACCCCAGAAAGTCTGATTGTTTCCTTCCCCAGTGCACAGTTACCTTTGTAAAAGGATGTAGGTATCTCTGGAGAAGGACTGGGTAGGTATTTGCTCAAGATATTTCCTTGGGTAAACCTGGCTGTCCCTCCATTCAAGGGGTTCTGGATCTGCACACTAGCTCAAGTCTGGATACTGGTTTACAGGCTGAGATTCCATCTAGTCATGATTCAATAAAGCCTCTTTTCTTTTGAGAATTTTTTGGCTTATACAGATCACACAAAAACATAGTAGCTTTCTTATCTGTTTCATGCCAGGAAACACTATGACTGATTAACCTGTACCAACTATGTATACATCTCATGCCACCATAAAATTACTTTTCCTATGCTGGCCATTATGGACATTGCTTGGTCTGTGCTGCCTATCAAGATAACTGTGATTGCGTCGTCTTTGGCAATTCAGTCCTGTCACCTGACCCCTGCTACCTTGGGGCCCAATCAAACCCATTGCATTTAATTCATCAAACTGAGCAGCAGAATCTCAAACTCTAAAGTCTGATACAAAGAAAATGGTGACAACAAAACTCTTCACATGTGCAGGTTGTCCTCTCATCTGTTTGTGTCTCATAGGATTGATGAAGTGTTTGTCTTCTGAGCCTTCCCATTGTGAAAGATTACATTTTATACAGCCTACCCACTCCAGCACTGCAGTTTCCCTGGGTCTTAAAATCCCTTCATTTCCAGGCAGTGAAGACTCATGCCTTTAATCCCAGCACTCAGGAGGCAGAGGCAGGTGAATCTCTGTGAGTTTGAGGCCAGCCTAGCCTATGGAGTGAGTTCCAGGACAACAGTCGGGTTTACACAGAGAAAGCCTGTCTCAAAAAACCAAAACCAAAAACCAAAAGAAAAAAAAATCCATCAACAGTAAGCCACGTGATCTCAGGCATTTCCAACACCCTTTCAGTAAGCCATCTTTCAACATATACTTCAGCCAACCATTCAATCAGTCTATTGTCACCTTTTTTTAAGCTGTGCGAGCTTCAATATTAAACATAGAATCTCTACTCAGTGGGCCCATATGAGTAAACTCAACCTGATCCAGTTTTATGTATCTTTCACCATTATCCCATCCCCTTAAATTTATTCCCACACATATTCTACATATTCTGCTTCAACGAATTAGCAAACTCATGAAACTCCTTGGTGTTTGTAGTGCAACTCTTCATGAACTATACTTTCTATCTCCCCTCTTTCTCAAGGAGCCAGCCTATTTGAGTCTGGTTATAGATCTAAAGGCCTCTGGTGGACCCTGAGCATCAATCAGTATTGTTTTGCCTGACACCTTCTTAAGGGCAGGTTACTACTGGCTTGACAGACAATGAGGGATTAAGTCCCTAATTCAAAGGCAGAGGACAACATGGCAGGAGGTGGAGTTGTGGATGAGACACCTGCTGAGAGTGGAGAGGCTACTTCCTTGGTGAGATAAACTCCTTTGAATCAGAGTTCCAAGCCAACAGCCTCAGTAGAAAAAAAAAAAGCAGAATTCTGAAACAGAAACCCCATGTGTCTGGAAGAACAGACTGACATTAACAAATAGCAAGACTTCAAGGCTGCAAAGATGGTTCAGCTGTTATCAACACTGGCTTTTCTTCCAGAGGATATCGGTTCAAGTTTGATTCTCAGTAGCTATCTGATGGCTTACAACTGTCTATCTGATGTTCTCTTCTGGCCTTTATGGATTCTGCATGCATAAGCAGGAAACCACCAATACATATAAAATATAATAAATGTTAATATTTTAGGGTAAGAGTCCACTGTTGTCTTCATTAAACACACATCACTGCTTTTTAGTTTTTGTTTTAGTCCTATAAGAATAGATTTTATTTTCCTTTATCTCAACTTTTTTTTTCTCAAAACAGGGTTTCTCTGTGTAGCTTTGGAGCCTGTCCTGGCATGCTCTCTGTAGACCAGGCTGGCCTTGAACTCACAGAGGCCACCTGTCTCTGCCTCCCAGGTGCTGGGATCAAAGGCTTGTGCCACCACCGCCTAGCTTCTCTCTTTTTTTTTTACCCCAAACTTGGCTTTCACCTAGTTCTATAGAGACAATTTAAAATTTTCTATCTTATCTGAAAGAATAAAAACCACACACACACACACACACACACACACACACCAGTAGTACCTCAGTCCCAATTAAGAACTATACTGTTTGTGCTTATTTTTTCCTTTTTCACATTTGTACATCATCCTCTGATAGTAAGAAACCCGACTTAAACTATCTCAAAACACTTGGTTAGTTAAGCAAGCTTCTATTTATGTATTCAGACCTTTCCCCTTGAAGTTGTTTCCCTTTCCCTATTCTCACTATGAAACAAAAGTCTCTTAAGGCCACGTGGATGCTTGGCCCATCCTACTCACAGATCCTTGTTACAGGTCAGCCTTCTGCAGACACAGAAGCCAAGGACATTACTCAAACCTTGACACCAAGCCAGTTTATGTGGTAATTCTCCTGCTTTATTTTTACTTCTTTTTTTTCAAACATTTTTTATGCTTTATAAATAATACCATTCAAAATTTCCACCTCCTTCCCTCCTCCCATTTACTTCCCACTCCCCAACTAACCCTCCCTCCTCCTCCAGTCCTAAGAGAGGGCAGAGTGCCCTGCCCTGTGGGAAGTCCAAGGCCCTCCCCTCTCCATCCAGGCCTAGGAAGGTGTACATCCAAACAGACTAGGATCCCAAAAAGCCAATACATGCAGTAGAATCAAATCCCAGTGCCATTATCATTGGCTTCTCAGTCAGCCCCCATTGTCAGACACATTCAAAGAGTCCGGTTTGATCACATGCTCGTTCATTACCAGTCCATCTGGTCTTGGTGAGCTCCCAGTAGATGAGGCACACTGTCTCAGTGGATGGACCAAACCCCTTGTGGTTCTGACTTCCTTGCTCATCTTCTCCCTCTTTTTGCTCTTCAATTGGATCTTGGGAGCTCAGTCCAGTGCTCCAATGTAGGTCTCTGTCTCTATCTCCATCCATCTCCCGATGAAGGTTCTATGGTGATATTCAAGATATTCATCGTTGTGGTTATGGGACAAGGCCATTTCAGGCACCCTCTCCTCTGCTGCCCAAGGACCTAGCTGGGGACATCCTTGGACACCTGGGAAACCCTCTAGAGCCAAGTCTCTTGTCAACCCTAAAATGGCTTCCTTAATTAAGATAGCTTCTACCCTACTCCCATATCCGCCCTTCCTCTCTCTCAACCATCCCACTCCCTCAAGCTCTCCCCAACCCTACCCTTCTCACCTCCCTTCTCTATCCCCCTCTCCCCTACCCTCATCCCACCCCCACCCCCATGCTTCTAACTTTTGCCCAGAGATCTTGTCTGCTTCCTATTTCCAGGAAGATATATATATATATATATATATATATATATATATATGTTTTTTTTGAAGGGTTCACCTTCTTATTTAGCTTCTCTAGGATCACGAATTATAGGCTCAATGTCCTTTGTTTATGGCTAGAATCCACTTATGAGTGAGAACATACCATATTCCTCTTTTGGGGTCTGGGTTATCTCACTCAGTATAGTGTTTTCTATTTCCATCCATTTGCATGCAAAATTCAAGATGTCATTGTTTTTTTACCAGCTGAGTAGAACTCTAATTTGTATATGTGCCACACTTTCTTTATCCATTCTTCCACTGAGAGGCACCTAAGTTGTCTCCAGGTTCTGGCTATTACAAATAGTGCTGCTATGAACATAGTTGAACAAATGCTTTTGTAGTATGATTGGGCATCTCTTGGGTATATTCCCAAGAGTGGAATTGCTAGATCCTGAGAATAGGTTTACTCCCAATTTCCTGAGAAACCGCCACATTGGTTTCCAAAGTCGTTGCACAAGTTTGCATTCCCACCAGCAATGGATGAGTGAGTCTTTGTACTTTTGCTTCCATTTCATTCCTTACTACCCCAGTTACAATTCTATAGGTCCATTTGGGCTTTTATCTTAGTTAGGCTTTCTATTGCTTTGATAAAACACCATAACCAAAACCATCTTGAGGAGGCAACAAAACCAGCTTACATTTCCACATCAAATCTGTCTTTGAAGGAGGGTATGAACCCAGGGCAGAAGTCTAGAAGCAAAACTGAAGCAGAGCTAATGGAAGAATTCTGTTTACTGGCTTGCTATTTGTGGCTTGCTCAGCTTGCTTTACAATTTGTACAATTCAGGACCTCTTAACAAGGGGTAACACCATATGTTGTGTCCTGGGCTCCCTTCCACATCAATAATGCAAAAACCCCACAGGCTAACCAGGTGGGTGCATATTCTCAGTTGAGGCTTCCTTTTCTAAGCTTTCTCAGGCTTTCAGTGGATTCAGTTGTCCACACGTCTAGGCTCCATTCTGTTGTATGAAGCTGCGGGTTGTGTTCCTGCCGCTCCAGCTCCTGGTCGCCTGGCTAGCTTATGCCCAGAAATAACAACACACAAACTGTATTCTTTTAAACATTGCTTGGCCCATTAACTCTAGCCCTTACAGGCTAATTCTCATATCCTGATCAACCCATCTCTAATAATCTGTATAGCATCAGTCTTACCGGGAAAGATTCAGCATGTCTGACCTGGCAGCTTGCTTCATGGCGTCTGCCTGGGAGAGGGGAACATGGCCTCTGAGCTCACTTCCTCTTCCTCCCAGCATTCTGTTCTGTTTACTCCTCCCACCTATGTTTTAACCTATGAGGGCTAAGCAGTTTCTTTATTATAATTAACCAATGATCTTCCTCCATCATGCCTGTCCTCAGCACCAGGTTGGCCCACAGCATGCAACAGAAGGGCCATGGAGTCAACTTGCCTCTGAGAATACATGCATATATGTGGGGGGTTCCTCCACCCTCCCCCTTTTCCTCCAGGACCTCTCATCCTGAGGTGCCTGGGGGTAAGGTGGTGGGATAGAAAAGAAATTAGAAGGTTTTTTTGTTTTTCTTTTTTGTTTTTTTGGACTGTCTCTTAAGCTCTGTCTCATTTTAGTGAACTGAAACTAAGGCTTAGATTTCTGTCAGGCTGCCTGCTGCCACTCCCAGTTCTTTCAGTGTTAAGTTAACAAGGGGTCAATTGTCCTGGTAAGTTTTCTGACTCAGCTTTAGCTGCAAAACCTTGCAGCTCATTAAGAGGTCCTGCCACAAAACACTTAAGCAGTGTTGACGAAAAGCTGAATGCATGCTTTTTGGTTTTCAGCCATAGCAGGAAAAAAGCTGTGCCGTTTAAAAATGCCGGCTTTCTGGGCTGTCCTGCCAGGGCATACTCTGACTCTCTTATGCAGGCAGTTAGTGCGGTTTCCAAGCACAGGCTGCTGAAGCTCACTTGCTGGCAGGGACCTTGAAATGCCATAGTGTTGTGGCAGTAAACATGGCTACAGCCAGTACCTCAGCCATGAGGCTGGAAAGCTAAGGAATGGGCTGGATCTAGCTGCCAAAGCCACGGCTTTAATCCCACCCATATTGCTCAGTAATTTAAAGGCTTGTGTGGTCAGAAAAAGAAGATATACAGTAAAGAGAGATTCAAAGACAAAGAAAATTTCTAAATGGTTTACAGTGTGTTAAAAATATATGCAGGCTAAAAGTTAAAGTTCTTAAAGTAACAAACAAAAAAAAAGGAAGAAAGAGAGTAGTTGGGTATGGTAGTACACACCTTTAATCCCAACACTTGGGAGGCAGAGGGAGATTGACCTCTGTGAGTTCAAGGTGTGGTAGCACACGCCTTTAATCTCAGTGCCTAGAAGGCAGAGACAAACATATCTCTGTGAGTTCAAGGTGTAGTAGCTTACACCTTTAATCCCAATGTCTGGGAGGCAGAGACAGGAGGATCTCTGAGAGTTCAAGGACAGCCTGGTCTACAGAGTTATTCCAGGACAAAGATATACAGAGAATATAAAATAAAAGTAAAAATATACAAAATAGAGTTAAAATAAAGCCACACAAAGATGGAAAATACACAGAGAATCTTGATACTGTATGCTATTATGATCTCTTTGAATTGTTTGAATGCTGAGAAAAGAGCAACAGCTGCTAAAAGATATTTGTTTATATATGCTGCTGAACTAATCCAACATAGATATTTTGAAAATGCCTTGACTTTGAAATTTGGATCTAAGGACATGATGCTTTGGAAAGGAGTTTCTTATTTTGTTTTCACAGAGGGTGAGAGTCTGTGGATTGCCTCTATCCCAATATGGTATGATGGACCACGCCCTCCTGAAGGTTTGCTGTAAACACCTTCAGAAAATTGTTTCACTCAACTGCCAACTAAGATGAAACTAGCACACAGGTTATACCATGAAAGACCTAATTAACAGCGCACCCATTCAGCAGGAAACAGTTTGGAGAGAAATAACTGCGCCCATATTTCCAAATATGGTTTATAAATGTTCTTTTACATTTAAAGGGGGATATGATATAGGTATGAATAATTTACATTGATATAGATTTTACTTTAGTGATTTAAATTTAAGGTCAATTTTGTTATTTGTATATGTATTTCTGATATTGATTAAGGTATTGTGATTGTGTAGTTCATTTAAAAATGTAACGTATATAGGTTGTTAATGGATAATCATCGATAATACTCAAGCTTGTAGTCATGTTAGTTAGATTTTTTAGATGGGCACAGATATATTTCAGATAGGCATTCTTCATATCTTTCAAAGACTACAGAATATGGCATTTAATGTTTTAATAACTTAGGGCTTTTCATGACAATGAGACACGTCTGCTCCTGGCAGCACCAATCTACTTCAAGAGGAAGATGGGCATTGAAGAGGCTCGTGATGGAGTTTGATGGCCATTTGGGTAAGAAACTGCTCTAGCCTAGACTATTGCATAAACTGGACACAGAGAACCCACAGAGATAGGACAACTGAACTTGCCTAAAGGTGAGATGATCTTTCGGAGTTCCTGATTCATGAAAGATTTTGTGAGACATTCTGCAGGACATAACAGATAGTGACTGAACTGACTTTGAAATTTCCTGCTTCATGGAAATGTCTCTGGATACTATGGGCCTGTAGGCCAAAGTTGGATGCCCGAACAGTACAGAGGAACTGTCCAGGCAGCAAAGTGTCTCTGTCATTTCTAGAGTTTTGAAAGTTGCTTACTTCTTGTTTACTTAGGTAATATTATAACCTTCTGAAATCTTTGATGCAGTTAAAAAATAGATAGTTATAGTTGTTTTCCTTTGTTATGATAAAAGATAAAGTAAATATAAATATTGTAACTGTAATTCTTGCTTGATAACTGTTTTGTTATATGTAATTTTGCTATGTTAAAGTGAAAGCCTTTCCTTTTTGTTTAAACAGAAAAAGGGGAAATGATGGAGGAAGGTCATTGGTTAACTATAATAAAGAAACTGCTTGGCCCTGATAGGTTAAAACATAGGTGGGAGGAGTAAACAGAACAGAATGCTGGGAGGAAGAGGAAGTGAGCTCTGAGGCCATGCTCCGCTCTCCTGGGCAGACACCATGAAGCAAGCTGCCAGGTCAGACATGCTGAATCTTTCCCGGTAAGACTGATGCTACACAGATTATTAGAGATGGGTTGATCAGGATATGAGAATTAGCCTATAAGGGCTAGAGTTAATGGGCCAAGCAATGTTTAAAATAATACAGTTTGTGTGTTGTTATTTCTGGGCATAAGCTAGCCAGGCGACCAGGAGCTGGAGCAGCAGGAACACAACCCGCAGCTCCTACTACACAGGCAGAGCTAGTCTGTTGGTCCTTTGCCACTAGCAACCTTTATAATTAGAAATTACAAAATCCTAAATTTCCTGAAAAGCCTGCAAGTCTAGTTGACCTGTTGTGTTCTGTCCTTTTCACTCACCAGACCACATGGGATGATTGTTTCCAACTGCTTTAGGTTCTCTTCACTACTGAAGAAAGGTACTGGTTTAGAATAGAGGCTTGGAAATTGGTTCCAAGCCCAGATGGAAGACAAGTCACCAATGCAGACCTCATAAATGCTGGGTTTCTTGTGATGTGAAACAGTTGGGAATTCAACATGGAGAAAGATAGGGAGAGGCTTAAAGTCTACTGCCAGACTCTATTAAGAGGTCTCTGGGCTGCTACCAGGCAGCCCACAAATTTGCCCAAAGTTAGTCATGTATGCCAGGGACCTAAGAAAAACCAGGAGTATTTCTAAAGAGACTGATAAAAACTTATAACACTCTTCAATCTGGAAACACCGGACAATTAGTCTGCAGTCAGCTTGGCTTTTATCAACCAGTCAGCACCATATATCTGTTGTATGTTGCAGAGATTAAAAGGTTTTAAAGGTAAGAGGTTGGTTGAACCCACTGAAGTTGTTGAGAAAGTACTCAATAATAGGGAAACCCCGGGGAAAAAGGCAGACAAGGGAGCTTATAAAAGCTTTAGAAAGACAGATACATGGGCTCACCAAAATCCTTCTGCTGTGTCAGGTAGCCCAGAGGTTAGGAGACAGGCTATGGCCTTTGGAGACTCACTGCATAAAGGGAAGAGCCAGGAAGTCTGCAGAAAGACCAATGTGCCTGCTGTAAGAAGTTGGTCACTGGAAGAATGAATGTCCTTAACAATGGGGCTCAAAAGTGAATGTTGTGATCTAGCTGCCTTCACTCCCCCTGACCAACAGCAGAACTTCCTTGTGGTCTATAATTGACAAGGATGTTTGTGTTCTTTCTGGCCACTGGTTTTCCACAGAAGCAGTAGAGGTATAAGAGGCTTTAGCTAGGGGAAAAAAAGGTTGCTCTTCTTCCACCTGAAAAGAAGCCTCCATGTCTCAATCCCGGCACCCTCGCCAGTCTCGGCATCCAGGCTGTGCTGGTGCAGCAAGCAAAGGTACTGGAACTGGAAGGGATGAGTGATTGAAGGGGATGGGGCTCAAAAGCCCCTCCCTGAGCCTTGGGTAACCCTAATGGTGGAGGGGAAACCCGGAGATTTTTTTCTGGTGGATACTGGAGCACAACACTCCATTCTAAAACAATCCCTAGGCAAAATGTCACCAAACAATCCTGGATGCAAGGGAGGTTACAGGGATGAACTGGTACTCATAGACTACTTGAAGATCAGTGGACGTAAGAAAGGGCTGAGTAACACACTCTTTTATGGTCATCCCTGAGTGCCCATGACTACTGTTGGAAGAGACTTATTAACGGAGATGGAGGCCCATGTCCATTTTGTCAGTTCCCCCCCAAAATCAAAAATACAATAGAGGTCTCCAAAATTGACTCCAAGAAGTTCCCCAAGCATGGGCAAAAGCTGGGGTACCTGAACTGGCAGCCAGCCCCCCCCCCTCTAATACAGCTGAAAGTTGGGGAAACACTGATGCATGTCAAATAATACCCAACACCCAGAGAGGCCAAGCAGGGGAATCACTCCCCCATATTAAGTGCCTCAGAGATATGGGTATTTTGGTCCCTAAAACACACTCCTGTTGATATGGATGACATCCTGGTAGCAGATGACACCTAGGAAATATGCAAAGCTGCCAGTAAAGGGCAGCTTAGAACTTTGGAAGACTTGGGTTATTGTGTATCAGCAAAGGAGGCTCAACTTGACCAGACTGAGGTAACTTACCTGGGGTACATACATAATAAAGGCAGGCAAAAGATAGCTATCAAAAGCAAGGAGATTTTAGACCTCTTACAGGCCATACGGCTGCCCCCAAGAGATAGCTGTCATATACTACCCTGGGCACCAGAAAGGAGAGGACCCAATCTCTAGGCAAAACAGCTTGGCAGACACAGCAGCAAAGGAGTATGCCCTCCAGACAGCAGCCATCCTTCTGGCCACACTACCAAAGATGATAACACACACATTGCCAGAATTTCCAACTTAAACTGACCAAGAGCTCCAATGAATCCTCTCGTGCACAAACACAAGTAGAAAGGATAGTTCAAGACCACTAATGAATGGATCACCCTCCCATCAGACTTTGCCACTCAACTCGTCTGACAAATATATCAGAGAAACTTGAAAGAAAGAAAAGTACAGGACCTCCAGAGAAGAGCACCTCTTAAGGGTTCTGACCTTAAGGCCAAAACAGCAGAAGCTGCAGGCCGATGTCCCACAAGCTGTCTTGTCAGTGAAAAAGATAGAGTCACAAGAACTGGACACCAGGAGAGAGGAACTCAGCCTGGCATCAATTGGGAGACTGACTTCCCAGAGGTAAAGCCAGTCCTATATGATATAAGTATTTGCTACTTTTTATAGATACCTTTCCAGGATGGACTGAGGCTTTCCCAACTAAGCACAAGACAGCTGCCATGGTGGTCAAGAAGCTACTGGAAGAATTTATCTTGGGGTATGGTCTCTCTGTGCTCTTGGGCTCAGATAATGAAATTGCATTCCTCTCTCAGGTAACATAAAAACTTATTAAGGCTATGGGGACCAATTGGAAACTTTACTGTGCTTATCATCCCCAAAGTTCAGGCCAGGTAGAAAGGATGAATCAGACAGACCTTAAAGGAGACCTTAACCAAATTAACTCTTAATCCTGGCAGTGACTGGGTGTCTCTCCTCCCCTTTGCTCTGTACAGGGTTCACAATTCTCCTTATACCCTAGGCCTGACCCCATTTGAGATCATGTATGTCAGACAACCACCCATTCTGCCTAATCTTAGGGCAGAATTACTGGCTGAATTTGATAACCAAAGATTTCTCTCTTCCCTACAAGTGCTGTCTCAGGTGCAGAAACAACTCTGGTCTCAGCCGCATGCAGTCTGTAAGAAGCTATCATCTCCTGTGCTCCACGGGTTCTGGCCAGGAGACCTGGTGATCGTCACAGATCTCTCTGGTCCAGCCAATGGTTCTGAGATAGCAATACAAGCCTGTAGATCTGGAAAATGCATCTCCAGGATTTGAGATGACTCAAGCCGGGGGGTGGTGTTGAAATAGGGGCGGCAGGGCTGCGTCCCCGGCACCCGGCCGCCCCCACGGCTAGCTTTACCTGAAATAATTACACGGAAACTGTATTCTTTTAAACACCGCTTGGCCCATTTCTATCTAGCCTCTTCTAGGCTAGCTCTCGCGCCTGGACTAGCCCATTTCTAATAATCTGCTATAGCCCACGAGCTGGCTTACCAGGAATGATCTTAACCTGCATCTGCCTGGAGTGGGAGAATCATGGTGACTCCTGACTCAGCTTCTTTCTTCCAGCATTCTGTTCTGTTTACTGAACCCACCTATGTTTTAACCTATGAGGGCCAAGCAGTTTCTTTATTGCTTAACCAATGAAATCAACAGATTGATATATGACACTCCCCCATCACTTTCCCTTTTTCTGTTTAAACAAAAAAAGGAAGGCTTTAACTTTAACATAGCAAAATTACATACAGCAAAACAGTTATCAAGCAAGAATTGCAGTTACAATATTTATATCTATTTTATCTTTTATCATAACTAAGGAAAACTATAACTATCTATTCATTATTCAACTCCATCAAAGATTCCAGAAGGATATAATACTACATAAGTAAACAAGAAATAAGAAAACTCTAGAAATGACAGAGACATCTCGCTGCCTGGACAGTCACCCAAAGTTCTTTTGTACCGTTGGGGCATCCATCTTCAGCCTTCAGGCCCATAGTATCCAGCAGATATTTTCATCAAGCAGGAAATTCAAAAGACAGTTCAGTCACTATCTGCTTTGTCCTGCAGAATGCCTCTCAGACTCTTTCATGAGTCATGAACCCCAAAAGACCGTCTCACCTTTAGACAAGCTCAGCAGGTCTCTCTCTGCGGGTTCTCTGTGTCCATTTTATGCAACAGTCCAGGCAAGAGCAGTTTCTTGCCCAAATGGCTATCAAACTCCATAAGGATCCTCTTCGATGCCCATCTTCCTCTTTAAGTAGATTGGTACTGCCAGGAGCAGTTGTGTCTCATTGTCACCAAAAGTCCTAAGTTATTAAAATATTTTAAATGCTATATTCTGTAGCCTTTGAGAGATATGAAGAATGCCTATCTGAAATATATCTCTATATATCTAGAAAATCTAAGTAACGACTACAAACTTGATTATTATTTATGATTATCCATCAGCAACCTATATTTCCTAATTATACATTACATTTTAAAAATGAACTACACAATCACACCTTATTCAAGATCAAAAATATATATACATATAACAAAATTGATCTTAAAATCCATACCAATGCAAATTATTCACACCTATATCATATCCCCCTTTAAATGTAAAAGAACATTTATAAACAATATTTTGGGAACATGGGCACAGTTTTTCTCTCCAAACTGCTTCCTGCTGAATGGGGGCATCATTAATTAGGTCTTTCATGGTATAACCTGTGTGCTAGTTTCATCTCAGTTGGCAGTTGAGCGAAGCAATTTTCTGAAGATGTTCACAACAACCTTTCAGGAGGGAGTGGTGTATCATACCAAATTGGAATAGAAGAAATCCACAGAGTCTGGTCCTCTATGAAAACAAAAGAAGACCCTCTCCAAAGCATCATATTCTTAGACCCAAATTTTGAAATTGTAATACCCTTATGTCCATTCTGGTTTAGCTTGGCAGCCCATGTAATGAAATGTCTCTCTGTACTTAGCTCCTTTAGAGTCAAAAATTTTAAAGAAAGCACAATGTACATAATCCAGACTCTCTGTGAATTTTCCATTTTTATGTGGCTTATTTTTCTTTATTTCTTTTAATCTCTTAACTATCTGTACTCTGTCTCTTTAAAGACTTTACTTTTTTTTTAAACCATTAACTTTATTCTCTATCTTCTTTTTCTTCTCTCTCTCAAGCCTACGTACATTCATCCAATAGTGTGACTCATTTAGTGGTCTGAATCTGTCCTATTGTGAATCTGAAATTTTTTACTATCCAGGAGCACTTTTGATTTGTGCCTTTAAATCACTAGGTGCTTAAGAATCTAAGCTGTGACATTCCTAGGTCAAAAACAGGTACTGCCTGCTGGCCCCGCCCAGTCAAACATGGCGGAGCCGCTCATGCCTCTGATCCTTGCACATTGCACCACTAGCATGGTGGAGCTGCTTGTGCCTCTGAGCTGCGGCTGAGCCATTGGCACAGTCTCAGAGCACTCTCCTTTCGATCTCAAGTGGGAACACAAACATCGAGACCCATAAAAGCAGTTGAAATGCTTTAAAGCCAGAGTTTGCACTGGCAGCACAGTCCCAAGAAACTGCACTTTAAAATGACGCAGCTTTTTTTCTGCTGCTGTTGCCGAATCAGGAAATCTCTCTACAGCATGCCACCAACAAACAGCAAAAATCTGTGTTAAACTCTCTCTCCCTTATTTTTAAGCCTTCTCAGGTTTTTAAGTGGATTTAGTCCATCACGTCTGGGCGCCATCTGTTGAAATAGGAGCGGCGGGGCTGCGTCCCCGGCACCCGGCCGCCCCCACAGCTAGCTTTACCCGAAATAATTACACGGAAACTGTATTCTTTTAAGCACCGCTTGGCCCATTTCTATCTAGCCTCTTCTAGGCTAGCTCTTGCACCTGGACTAGCCCATTTCTAATAATCTGCTATAGCCCACGAGCTGGCTTACCAGGAATGATCTTAACCTGCGTCTGCCTGGAGTGGGAGAATCATGGCGACTCCTGACTCAGCTTCTTTCTCCCAGCATTCTGTTCTGTTTACTGAACCCACCTATGTTTTAACCTATGAGGGCCAAGCAGTTTCTTTATTGCTTAACCAATGAAATCAACAGATTGATATATGACACTCCCCCATCAGGGTGGGAGATGAGAGAGATGGGGCCGGGGGCGGGGGGGGGGAGGCAGACCACGCTCTCCTAGTAACCTGACAGAAATCTAAGCCTTAGTTTTCTCCTAGTAACCTGACAGAAATCTAAGCCTTAGTTTTGGTTCGCTAAAATGGGACAGAGCTAAACAAACAGTCTTCACAAAAAAACCACAGCCTTCTGCTGGTTCAGCAGGCCCCCAAAGCTTCTTTGCTTGCTCAGCAAGCGCCTCTTCCAGTCTCCTGATAACTAAAGAAAGCTTTCCCTACCCTGCTGCTGGAAGGTCCCTAACCAATAAAACCTTCCACCAATCAACCTCCATACTAATCTTTCCTCTAACAATCAGCTCCCTATACTAATCCTTCCTCCACCAATAAGCTCCAGATTAATCCCTCCTCTCTGGAATTGCCCTAACTCGGCTAAAAAGGAGCTTGTGACCTTCTTTAGGGGTCTCTAAGTGTCATCCTAACATTGGAATTAGTAAAGCACTCTTGTATTGCATACATGGCTGTTCATCTTCTTGAGGGTTTCTCTCAGACCCTAACAGACACATTAACTACTGTTAAACCATAGCCTTTCCTTTCTCGTTCATCATCAAGATCTTATATTAATATCAATATCACAATATAAATAATCTTAAAGCATCACCATCTTTAAAAATGTGAACACTTTAAAAGTCCAGTCTCTTAAAACATCCAAAGTCACCAGGTGGTGGTGGCACACACCTTTAATCCCAGCACTCAGGAGGCAGAGGCAGGAGGATCTCTGTGAGTTCAAGGCCAGCCTGATCTACAAGAGCTAGTTCCAGAATAGGCTACAAAGCTACAGTGAAACCCTGTCTCGAAAAAAAAAAATCAAAATCACTTCAGAGTTCAAAAGTCTCTCTAAAAATTTCAAAAAGTCTTTCTAAAGTATCCAGTCTTTGTAACACTCCAAAGTCTCTTAACTGTGCACTCCTGAGAAATAAAACATAAATTATATATTTCTTCATTAAAAAAGGAAGAGCCAGGACACACTTGTAATCAGATCAAAGCAAAAGCAAAGTCCAACTATGTAAAAAGCTAAGTGTCAGACATCTGAGCTGTACTCATGATCTCCATGGCTCCTCCAAAAGGCTCCACTTTCCAGCTCTGCCACTGTCTCTCAGGCTCAGGCCAGCTCCTCTCTACCACTTCTATCACTGGTGATTGTTCCATGGTAATAGCCTCTCCAAAATTCTGGGTCCCTGCTTTTCCTGGACTGCACCTTCACAAATAATCTCTCCTGGGATCCCTTCAGGGACTCTGACCTTCCTACATGGTGTCAGAGTCTTCTCTCCATGACCCCCTCAATCCTTGGGGCTTCTACTGAAACTGGGGCTGCACCTTCACCGGTGGCCTCTCCTAGCCTCTCACAGTGCCGAGCCTCAATTGATTTTTCCTGACCCCTTCATGACTTCAAACCCAGTAGCACCTGGGTGAAGCTTACACATTGCCAGGTCCAGCTGCCAGCACAAGGTACAGCCTTGGAGCACAGCTCCTGCATGCTGACCCTGAGGAAATATACCCAGATTTCATCTCAGTCATGTTTGTCTCAATTAGCCCAGGAAAGCGAAGCATTCATGTTAGTGGTCCCGGGCTCTTGTTAATCACCAGCTGATTCTTCAGCCCCAGCTGACTGGAAACACAGATTTTTAATTCAAAATATCAAATGGCCCTGATTGAATCTTTAAAGGACTCTTCAAACTTCCCACTGAAATTTCACAAGCCAGGCCTCCATTTATCTACACTCCTCTTAGCAATTTTCTCTAAATGCCCACAACAATATCTCATTAAGCTCTGAACATTCAATGGCTTTTCTGTCTCAAAATTACAATTCTCCCCCAAAATGTGATCAGATCTGTTACAGAAATTTCCCACAGCCCTGGTACCAATTTCTGTCTTATTTAGGGTTTCTATTGCTATGATAAAAACACCATGACCAAAATGAACTTGGAGAGGAAAGGGTTTATTTCATCTTACACCTTTTCAGGTCACTCTCCATCGGTAAGGAAGGTCAGGACTGAATACAGAGATGGTTGAGAACTGAAGCAGAGCCCGTGGAGAAAAGTTGCTTCCTTCCTTCCTTCCTTCCTTCCTTCCTTCCTTCCTTCCTTCCTTCCTTCCTTCCTTCTGTCTGTCCTTCCTTTTTTTCTTTTATTAAAGATATGTTTATTCTCACATAATATATCCTAATTGTGGTTTTCCTCCCTTTATTCCTCCCAGTGAGAGAGGATAAGAAAATGCAAACGTTCCTCTATCTTATATCCCTGCTGAGACCATTTTAAGTTTAACTAGACACCTGCCTAGCAAGGTGCCAAGCCATGGTTTCTGCCTTTAGAACGCCCATGTTCTAGCCACTCAGGGCCATACTAGGTCCCTGAACACTTGGGTATGGTCTGTCTGTAATAAAGACTTTCAATTGGCTATAAACTGTCTGACTGGTGATCTGTGGTGGACTATCATTAACATCAGTTCCCCTTTCCCTCCCCCTCCTATTCAGATCCACTCCTTTTCTGTCTTTCATTAGAAAATAAAAGACTTCTAAGTGGTAATGACAAAATATAAAATAATAAGATAAAACAAAAATCAACACATCATGGCCCTGCACCGCCCCTGGGCAACCCAGTAGAGCTGGCCAGATGGTGTAGGTGCAAGAGCTGGTCCTAAGAGTGTGACAGCAGAACTGGCTGCACCTCACTATTGCTGCAAGGATGAATGAATTAGCCTGGGCAATGCTGCAGAGCTCACTCTGGTGGTGAGCATAGGGGAGAACTGGCAGAGGGACCAACTCAGCAACTGCCCAGGCCCAGAATCAGGGCTATGACTTGGCCTGCCCCAACATCCACCTTATCTACCAACTGCTCTCCCAAGGCAGCCTACAACAAGGAGGGCCAGTTCTCCTGCTCTCGGATCCTCAGGTCTGACTCTACCACACTCACACCACCAGGACCAGCTCTCCTCATTTTCCTAGGCAAGGTACAAGCTCTGCTCTCCCGAGTGCTGCAGTTGTTGAGGGACAGCACCAGTTCTTATGTTATCTTGCTTTTGAGGCTAGAGCTCCTACCTGTCATAAGTGTCAAGGGGCGAGGTGGGAAGACATATTTCCCTCACCTATGCCACCATATGGCCGACAGGGGTGGCAGTTTTCCCGCTTTCATGCCTTCCAGGTCAGCTCACCTGTGCCCTCTCCAAGAGAGTCAGCTCTACTGTATTGCCCAGGTGAGGTACAGTGCCAATGTTCCCTCTCTCATGACCCCAGGGCCAGCTCTCCCACCTGTCACAAGAGGCTAGGGATTAGGAAGGGGGGAGATCTCCTCTCCCTCACCCACTCTACCATATGGCAGATGAGGGGTGGAGACAGATCACCCACAGTCCCATCAACAGGGTCAGCTCTAATGTGCCGCCCGGGTGAGGTGCAGGGCCCACTCTCCCGAATGCTGTAGTTAGTGAGGGACACGGACAAATCTTTGCAGACCTATCCTCACTGCTTTCAATGGCAACAGGAGCCACAGACCTCACCAAAGATGGCAGCTGTAGCAGGGCCGTGGACCCAGACAAGGCCTCCAACAGCAACCCAGGCCCAGGCAACACCACGAACCTGAGTGGCAGCACAGGCCATTCTGAGCTCTATAACCTTGCAGAGCCTCAGCTCTTGAGCTATAAAATGGCTCTATGTGGCAACGTAGACCCCTGACTTCCACATGACCCATGGTGGCAATACAGGCTATGAATATCCACATAGTCCTCAACTGCAGTTAGAACGTACATAGAAGTCCTTGTTTTTTACTGCCGAGTAATACTCTAATATGTATATATTCCATACTTTCTTCATCCATTCTTCCATTGAAGGGCATCTAGGTTGTTTCCAGGTTCTGGCTATTACAAACAATGCTGCCATGAACATAGTTGAGCATATACTTTTGTTGTATGATAGGGCCTCTCTTGGGTATATTCCCAAGAGTGGTATTGCTGGGTCCAGGGGTAGGTTGATCCCGAATTTCCTGAGAAACCGAAACACTGCTTTCCAGAGTAGAGTATTACTCAGCAGTAAAAAACAAGGACTTCTTGAATTTTGCATACAAATGGATGGAAATAGAAAACACTATCCTGAGTGAGGTAAGCCAGAGCCAAAAAGAGGAACATGGGATGTACTCACTCATATTTGGTTTCTAGCCATAAATAAAGGACATTGGGCTTTATTTATTTATTATAAATGCATGTTCCTAGAGAAGCTAAGTAAGAAGGTGAACCCAAAGACAAACACATAGGCATCCTCATGAATATTAACCTTCATCAGGTGATGAAAGGAGACAGAGACAGAGGAGCACGGGACAGAAATCTCAAGGTCCAAATCAGGAGCAGAAGGAGACGGAGCACGAGCAAGGAACTCAGGACCACGAGGGGCACATCCACACACTGAGACAATGGGGATGTTCTATCGGGAACTCACCAAGGCCAGCTGGCCTGGGTCTGAAAAAGCATGGGACAAATCCGGACTAGCTGAACATAGAGGACAATGAGGAATACTGAGAACTCAAGAACAATCGCAGTGGGTTTTTGATCCTACTGCACATACTGGCTTTGGGGGAGCCTAGGCAGTTTGGATGCTCACCTTAGGAGACCTGGATAGAGGTGGGCGGTCCTTGGGCTTCCCACAGGTCAGGGAACCCTGATTGCTCTTTGAGCAGATGAGGGAGGGTGACTTGATGGGGGGAGGGGGAGGGAAATGGGAGGCGGTTGCGGGGAGGAGGCAGAAATCCTTAATAAATAAATAAATTAAAATAAATAAAAAAAGAAGAACATCAAAAAAAAAAGAACATAGATAGAACCAGACATGGTCCTTGGCTGCAGCCTGGGCTGGATGCCACCATGGCCCAGATTGACAGCACAGGTCACTCGTACCAACATGGAGATCCAGTAGTAGCATGGCCCTCAGACACCCACTTGGCCCAAGGTGGCAGCTCACAATCCGAGAATCCAGAAAGTCTTGGATGGCAATAGGAACCTCAGACATCAACGCAGACCTTGGCTACAGCAGGGCCAGCCAGGAACCCAGACATGGCTCTGATTTTTGTCTGAGGCTATATGTAGGCTGAAAATGTCACTCAGGTCTGTATGGTCCTGGCAGTGGTGCAGCCCTCTGACACCAACATGGCTACAGATCCTGGGCCTCCATGTGGGCTTTGCTGGCAATACATGCCATGGGCATCAAACATATATAGAGTCAGGTTGCAGTAGGACAACAGACCAAGATCTGGTCCTCTGTAGCAGCCCAGGCTAGGATGTCATTACGGCTCTAGTAAGCATTGCAGATTGCCCAGATCAACATGACACTAGTGGCAGTGTGGCCTTTTGTCAGGAGCCGTTTCCTCCTAAAATCATTACAGGAACCCTCACCCTGGGGAGTCTGCAGATCTGTCAGGAGCTGTTTCCTCCTAAAATTATTACAGGAACCATCGCCCTGGGGAGCCTACAGAGAACCCCACCCTCCAATTGTATTGACAATCATTCTATGGACAGAGCCTACCCCACACCCAATTAGCTGTTAATAGAGAGCGGAACCTACCTCACATTCAAAACTATCTAGAGAACTAGGTGTGTCAACCTGTGAACTCCTGGCCTATATGACCGTGGACCACGCGTCAAGATTCCATGCCCCCGCCCCCATCCCAAGCCAAACTCCTCATCCTATATAAGCTGTAGCCCTGTCTCCAATAAACGGAGGCTTTGACAGGAACCCCACTTGGCCTCCTTCGTGTCTCTTAGCCCATTATCTTCCAGATAGTGCCTCTCCGTGACCCTGAAATAACTGACTGCAGGGTGGGTTACAACCCCTAGACTAAGTAACCCACCCAAAGTGGTTTACAGCCTTTGAATGCCAACGTGACCCCAGGTGGCAACCCATACCCCAAGCATCTTCTCAGCCTTCTATGTTAACCTGAGCCATGGACAACAACACAGACTCTGGCAAGCAGTAGGGACGTGCATCCAGACATGACTCTTGGCCACAATTTGGGTCCAGAAAACACCATGGTATAGTATGTAGGCCTCTGCTGAGCCCTTAGTGGCAACAGGAGCCATGGATGTCAATTCAGAGCCTGGATACAGCAGGGTCATGAAACCAGAAATGGTCTCTGTAAGTACTCTTGGGTGGTAGCCCAAGCCTCCTGGATCAGCAAGGACACATGATCCCAGGTGGACAGTGCAGGCCTCTTAGGATCAGCATGGTCCCTATGGGGACACATACCTCAGACACAGACCTGGTCACAGGTGGTGTCAGAGTACAGACTCTAAGGGTCTGTAAAGCCCTTGGTGGTGGTAACAGGAGCCACAGTCATCAATACTAACCCCACAGACATCAACACAGACCCCAATGGTTGCATCAGGGCCACAGATAAACACATGGACCTTGGCAGCAGCCCTGGCCTAGATATCACCACAGACCCGGGTGACAAGCAGGAGGTCACCTATATCAGCCTCACCGCCCTTACCTCTCCAGATCCACCACTCTCCCCAGTACAGCTCTCTGCCTCACTCGGTTCCCCATTTCCATACTCCGTACTCACTCACCATGATGGTATCCAACCACTGAGCATCAGAAGCTCATGGTTGATTTGCCCTCCCCCTCTCCCCCCACCACCAAGGGACCTGGAGGGGAGCTGTCTCTGTCCTTGTCTGTTCAGGCCTGAGAAGTGCTGAATGACTGATTCATCAAGATAATTTTAAAAAAAAAGAAAGAAAAAGAAAAAGCCCTGACATATTTTGAGACAAGAAACTCTAAAGTTTGTTTTCTATTGGCATCTACTGCTGAGCATGCAGTATCCTTAAGAATAGTTTGATTCCCCAGTGAGATCCCCTTGGGGAAACCTAAATTTTCATTTGCAAATGGTTGTCAATTGGAGATAGCTTCTGGATGAGGGTATGTGTTCACTTCTTTCAGCTGTAGGACCCCATCTGGTGAAGACATGTGCAGCCCCTCTGCATGCTGCCTTAGTCTCTGTGAGTTTATATGTGCTTCTAGATGAGTCATATGGGCATGCATCTGTTGCTGCTATAGTTGGCACCATGAACTTGGGAGACAAGAGTATACAAACAAGCTGGACTAAAGTCTCGATTTCCAGCTTTATTCAGGGCATCAGACAGTTCATATTCTGAAGGTTAAGCAAAGTCAAATAAGCAAAGGTCACTTGAGTTTAGGGTATGTACAGTCACAAGGACAACCATGCTTAGAAACACTTTTCAATAACAAAAGTAAGAAGCAATGTGAAATCTAAAGCAAACCACTGCTATTTTACACCTGGGAGGGACACAAAAGCGCAACCAAGAACAACCCATGTTATGGAGGGACAGAGGTTTCGAGGCCCTGTCTTGTTTACGTGGAGTTTTCTCACAAGGTCTCCAAAATCTCCCACAGCTTTATTCATGGACTGTGTGATGACATGTGTCCATTTCTCCTTTAAGCTCTAGGACCCCATCTGGTACAGATCCACGCAGGCCCTGTGCATGCTGCCTCTGTGAGTTCATATGTGCATCAATCCTTGTTGACTTAGAGGACATTGTTTCTTTGCTGTCCTCCCTCCCCTCTGACTCTTACACTCTGCCTCCACTGTCACAAAGTTTCCTGAACCCGAGGGGAGGGATTTGATGGAGACATCCCATTTTTGACTGACTGGTCAGAGGTCTCTCACTTTCTGCATAATGTCTGGCTGTGCATCTCTACATTTATTCTCTTCCACTGCATCAAACTGCTTTCTTATACAAGTTCTGACCACCTACCCATTCTGTCTCCTGTGAGCCATCAACCATTCATCCAGAAAATGTTCTATGGACTTTCCTTCAGGCAGTCTGAAGTAGATATTTGCTCAATTAAGCTTCCTCTTCCCAAGAAAAACTATAACTTGTGTCAAGTTAATCAAATAATCTAACCTGGACATGCATCCTAAATGAATCTCTTTGCCTAACTTTGAGATATGTTCTGCCATGCTTTTACTTTAAAGGTTTTGGAAAATATTCTGCTATGATGTTATTGGAAATAGTTTTTATTCCTTTAGAATAAGATTCTTTATTGGTAACTTTACTGTTGCTGTGATAAAACACCAAGACCCAGGCAACCTCTAGAAAAAAAAAATGATTTATTTGGGACTTAATGGTTCCAAGGGGATGAGAGTCCATTAGCATCATGGAGTCAGAGTGTGGCAGCAGGAAAACACAGTGGCTGGAACAGCAACTGAGAACCAGAAACAGAAAGTCGAGAGCTCACTGGAAATGGTGCGAGGCTTTTGAAGCCTCCAAGCCTGCCCCCAGTGACATGCTTCCTCCAGCAAGGGCATACTTTCTAATTCTATATAAACAACTGTATTAACTGAGGATCATGTATTTAAAGATCTGGGCCTAGGGGGGCCATTCTCAGGCAAACTAACAGATTCCTTTTCTCTTGTGTATATGATTCTTAGATTTAGTCTTTTCATAGTGTTCTGTAAATTATTCATCAAAGCACCATATGTTATTTAATAAGTTATCCTTTTCATTGTCAGAATTTTCTATCTAGTCTACCTCATTGGTATGGAGTATTAGTTTAAGATGTGTTACATTTGTCTATGCTGTGGAACATTTGTTTAATGGTGCAAAGATATGTTGTATTCTTTTATGTTGCATTTGTTTAACTCCATGAACCTGTATTACTTTGCCTGTCTAAAACACCTGATAGAGGTAATAACGAGCTGAACTATCAATAGCAAGGCAGGGGAAAGGATAGGTAGGGCTTTCAGACAGAGAGAATAAATGGAAGGAGAAATCTGAAAAGATTAAGCAGCAAGAATGAAGAGAGAGAACACCAGGAACCAGTCACCCAATGACAGTTCATGGCACGGAGAAAGAACTATGCAGAAATAGAAAAAGGTAAAAGCTCAGAGGCAAAGGTAGCTGGGGTCATTTTAGTTAACAAAAGCTGCCAAGAAAAAGTCAAGCTAAGGCCAGGCATTTTTAGGAAAGAATAAGCCTCCCTGTGTGGTTTATTTGGGAGCTGGGTGGTGGGTCCCCCAAAAGAGCAAAAAGTATAAACAACCAACCACACCTCATACTCATTCAAACCTCACTATTCTGACCCAAATCCCAAATGTGGGTGACATGAGGTTCTTGTACTCACAGATAAGCACTAAGGGTACATGGAACCCTGAACACACAGGTTTGTTCCTGCAAAGGAAAGGATGCATAGCCTATCACTTTTCAAGAAGGCTTGGAGCAGATGTGGTTAGGAGCCTGTGAACCTTTGCACTATTTCTGTGGCCAAGACCACACCCCATCTTCCCCCAGGCTCTTGATACCTTGTGAAATCTATAAAAATCTACCCTTATAGGAGATGTCACAAAACTTTACCCAGAGTTTTGATGTAGGTATTGTGTTAGAGCTCTAAAGGGAAAGGTATACTGACATAAGGAGCCAAGGAACAAAGCAAAGTCACACCACAGCCGCATATAAGACTTTTATTAGACTGGCTCTACTCTTTCAGAGAGAAGCAGCAGAGAACTGAGTGGGAGGCAGGCTTATATAGGGTTTCTGGAGGTAGAGTTTTCCACAGTGGAGATTGGTGAGATCTTAAATCCTGAGCTTTGGGCAAGGCCGGAGATTAGTGGGATTTGAAGATCAGGGATTGATGGGTTTTCAAGTACTGAGCTTGGTATCTTTACTTTGCAGGGCAGAGCTTGGCTGCCTGTGTCTTAAGGGACTGGATCTGGCTGTTGTAGCCATTAAAGTGTTCTGAGGGCAGAGCCTGGTACACGGAGGAGCAGACTCCTCCACTCATGTGCTTTGAGGTGCTTACAGTCATGCCTTAAGTTTTACTACACATGAGATTGAGTGAATTATCACCAGAAAAAAATTTCATCAAATTGTTCTGTGCTTAATTATGCTAAAATTAGATATTTGGGGTCAGATTTCTGAAGTTTGAACCTACACTGGTATCAAATCATACTGAGCTGAACTAGCTTTCTGCCTCCCAAAAATTGTGACTCTGCTGGCTGTGGTGGTCTTAGAGACCCCTGTGCCACAAATCCTTGATCCATTTGATTGGCAAAGCTGTTGTATGAGGCCACTTGTTCATCCCAGCTGCCCAGACTCCAGAAATAGTCACATCGAAACTGTATTATTTAAATTGTTGCTTGGCCTATTAGCTCTAACTTCTTAATGGCTAGCATTTACATCTTAATTTAACCCATTTCCATTGATCTGTACATCACCACAAGGTTGTGGTCTACCAGCAAAGTTCCAGTTGCATCTGTCTCTGGCGATGGCTCCATGACTTCTCTCAAACTCCTTTCTCCCAGCGTTCAGTTTAGTCTTCCCAGCCTACCTCTATTCCCTACGAAGGCCCAAGACAGTTTCTTTATTAACTAATGCTATTCACAGCATACAGAGGGGAATTCCATAACACAAAGCTGTACTTTTCGTGTATTTTTCATTTGTAGTATCTCAGTCTAGTTTTCCTTTAGTATTTGATATTGACTTCCTTTTCATATCCCTATTGACATCCTTATCTCATTCTTGAATTCAGTAATTTATTTGTGTCTACTTTGGAGTTTTTAAAACTTATAATAATTCTTTTAAATTCTTTGTCTGGGATTTAATCTCAGTCTCTTTGAAGGACGTTACTGTGAGATTAGTAATTTTTGAAGGAAACATATTTCTTCTGTTTTTGCACTGGGACATACAAAAATAAGGTGAGAACATTGAATTATTTTTTTTTACTTTTATTTTTCAGTTATGCTTACTTTTCAGAAGGACATTTTGCAATGTTCAATAAGAACCTGCTTTAGATGATGTTTTACTCTACTTGACTGGTAGTCAGGGCACAGGGATGAATAGTATTTCCCTGATATTAGCATACTGCCTTAAAAGCAATCACTATCAAAACATTGGCCTACTATGAAGGTACAACAATAGTTAAATAAAAACCAGTTGCCTCATAAGCACCAATAATTTTAGAAACCAAGGAAGTAGAGATAATGTTTTATGCATTAATATATCTGAATAGAAGAGTACAGAGACATAAATGATAAAATAGTTACAATAACCTAGGATAGAAAAATAAGGCAGTTTTAGATAAAGATGGGAGTAAAAAGCAGGAATAAATGAATATAATTAGGATTTATAATTAGAATATAAGTTCCAAATCACAAGGCTGAGACACAGAGATTCATCAAATGAGACTAGCCAGTATTCTTTGGGAAGGCCTACATAATAGAAAATGAAAAAAATCAATAAGGAAAAAAATGATAGAGAGCAAGAACATATTAGGACAGAGTTAGTCTGCTAAATTGAGCTGGAAACTAAAGAGGAATAAATGAAGAATGATAGAGATGAGAATAAAAGTATTTTATGTCATCTTGAGTGTTTACAAGCTTCATCTTAAAATTATTTGGAGTTCCAATGCTGGTCTTACTCTTATCAGTGCCTTAGGAGTGCTGGGCCCGCCACAAGGCAGTACTATGTAAAGTATGTCCTGTCTTCATGGGTTGGGTTGAAAATGTTGTCCCCACTCCTGTGGAATTCTTCATGGAAGTCTGGCACCGACTTGAAACACATTTAATTTTTCCTGAAGATTGTGATTTCAACCAGTATTCAGCATTGCTGATTATACATGGTTCTGAGTCAAAGATTCTTTCTTGTGACATAGTGGTAGTCTGCTGGCCATGTTTCAATGTCTAATCTGGGACATTTTCTCTGAGTTTCAGGAAAGTGTTCTCTTAACAGAGGAATGTAAATTTCTAGCAACTGACTCAGCAGAGATATTTTAAAAATGCTATTGTGCAGCTGCTCTTCTGAATACCAAGTACAAAGGATTTTCCTGGCACCGTTCCTTCCTTCTCTACTGCTCCTCTTGCATGCCTTCTGTCTGGCTTCCTCTCTTTTTATGCTATTTAAAATCTTCACAATTAAAACTACAATGACATTTTTTCTGTGCCTGTCTGCCTTAATCCATAGCTTCCCTTGGTCTGTATTGGTATACACTTTCTCTCTGAGTAAGAAAGGAGAGTTCTCTAAATCAAGCCAATCCCTCTGAGATTGACTAAGAACTTTTTTCCTGCTTTGTAAAATTCCATACATTATTTTTCTATTAAAGCTAGAGATATTCTAGTTTGTTGTCCAACTTTCTTCCATGTATTCCCTGGATGTTGTAGCAGATGGTGCATATGTATCTGCCACATTCTTTCCTCTGTATGTATACATTTGCTTGTTTGGCAAGTGGTTGAATTGTTAAGATAAGGTGTATTAGTTGGAGGCTTCTGAGTAGCATAGGCCAAAATGTAGTTAAATTTATAAGGATTTTTTATCAAGAACAGCTGTGAGAGAAAATAGAAGGAGATTGGGAATAATTGAGACATCAGACCTCAAGTTGATGTAGAAGAAACTCGAAATGACAGAAATGATGCTTTGAGGATTTACTAATAGATTTATTTCAAGACATTAAGTCATACAAGACAGAATTTAGTTAAGGGAGCACTGTTTCAAAAATAACCCAAATATAAGTAGTTGCTAACCAGACCTATTAGAGATAAGTGAAATTTAGGATTCTAGGATGTCAATGTTTATTCACAAGATTTGTCTAGGATATAAATGTTTGTTTACCAGGATGGGCCAGTCATTAGGCTCATTCCCATAACCCCGACTTACAACCAGTCATTAGATCAATTTCTTTTATCAGAGAATATGCTTCTCATTAGTGCTCAAAATGGGCAATGCTGGGTCACAACCATGCTTAAGTCCTGGTGTGCCATAATGCCCTAAATCTCTTCTTTAAGCAAGTCATCACTCTGCCAGGTGGGCAGCATGACACTAGGCAACAACTATTAGAAGTGAAACAACACTCGTGTACTCAAAATAATTCTGACAACATTTAGAATCTGTGCTGTGTAAATCGTCCATCTGCCTAAGTGGCCAGGCTTGTAGTCTCATGTCTCTGTTTGAATTGTTCAAAGTGTAACATGGGGCAGGGACCCAAAATATATTTAATAATGATAGTCTTTCTGGAATGTATTAACTTGGTGTAAAATCTTTAGCAAAATCTTCTATTTGAGGCTGGCTCCTCTTGGAGCATTAGCCAGGGCTAATTAGACAGGCACTATCAGTTAAGAGCTTTCTCTTTATTTCGTTGAGTATGTGGAGTGATTGCTCACTGAGAGGAGCATATTTCTGCTACAAAGTAAAGGAAAGAAGGAATAAAGGATGGTCTCTTAGTTACTTCCTAGTTGCTATGATAAAATAACCTTATAAAAGCAACTTACCAGAGAAAAGGTTTATTTTGAAGGGAAAATATCCCCTAAAAACAAGGTTCTAAATTGAGCCCAAGGTTCAGGAAGTCACCACACATGGAAGTTCTGGAAAGCAGCTAGCCCTCAGCATAAGCCTTGGGACCTGCAGGTTGCAAAAACAAGCATTTTGACTTATTTCCAACCAGCGGTTTCAAAAGGCAGTTTATCCAGAAAAAGAGTTTATGGGTCTGGTGAAACCATGCCATTCCTGAAAGGCCCTTTCCTGGCACAAGATTATCTTGGCAACCAGAAACCATGCAACACCACAAAGTCCCACCACACAACAAGACTCACACAAGATATTTATTGGGGAGAACAGAATGGTAACTGCCTCTGAACAGAAAGAGAAATAGCAGCAGGCTGGATGGAAAGGAAAGTTTTTTATAGGGTTTTGGAAGCATGCTAAGTGATTTTAGTGGGAAACTATCATACAATACAATGCTTTGGCCATTTATTGCTGGGTTACAGGGTCAGAGATTTTCAAGTCATGGCAGGGTGTTTTCCCTTTGGCCCAGGTGCTTGGGGTCAAGTCAGGGTCAGGGTATTCTTTTCTTGCCTCTGGTCTCTGACTTGGAGTCAAATTCGGATCAGAGTTTTATTCCCTCGCCCCTTTTACCCTAGACTTCCTACTCTCTCAATTACAGAAACTGTTGTCAGGCTCTGGACAGGGAGTTCTCCTGTGCCCTCAGGTACAGTGCCACTAAGTCTTGAGGTACCCTTTTCAAATCAACAAAAGACATCAGTGTTTTTATTCTCTAATTTCCCTCTGCTCATTTAATTTTGTTTATTTTGATGCTGAAACCAAGGAAGGATGAGGGCAGGTGGAGTGGATGGGACAGGTCCACCAGTTCCCTTCTTTGTCAGGATTTTTTCTATCTCTTGTTTCCCATTTTTCCTTTATCTTTCTAACAGCCCTCTAAGCTTACTGATGCCCAGTGGTGACCAGTGCACAACCCGGACACCTCATACCACTATGTTCCTGGAAACAGTTTTTTTTTCCCCTATAGTACATTCAACAGGAAGAAAAACCATGTCTGCACCAGGTTTCTAGCTGTTTCATTGCTGCCTGTAGGAGGTCCTATATTTGTGTTGCTTTCATTGTTTAAATAAAGAAACTGCCTTGGCCTTTTGATAGGGCAGAATTTAGATAAGTGGGGAGGACAGAACTGAATTCTGGGAGGAAGAAGGCACTGTGGCAGACGCCATGATTCTCCTGCCTGAGACAGACGCTGGTTAGAATCTTTCCCTGTAAGCCACGACCTCGTGGTGATATACAGATTATTAGAAATGGGTTAAACAAATATGAGAGAGTTTGCCAAGAAGAGGCTAGAAATAATGGGCTGGGCAGTAATTTAATCAATACAATTTCTGTGTGATTATTTTGGGTGTAAGCTAGCTGGGTGGGACAGAACAAAGGGCTCCATGCTCCTCATTACAGCTGCCTACAGCAGAACAAAGGGTTTGTCTAGGAAAAGTAAAGGTCCATCAAATAACCCATTTTGACCTCATTCTCTGTCTCTTCAATAAAACAAGACTCCTTGGGGGTTTGCAGAACAAACTAATATATGCTTACCCACTAAGTGTTGTTACCTTTTTGTCACCTACAATTTCTCTCATTCCCTCTAAACCCCAATCCCTATATCTATGTGTACCTTAGTAACTGATAAATGGGCCACTCTGGAAAAATTTTCAGGACTCTAAACAGTAATAGTGGAACTAAGGTTTTCTTTGCAACAGTTAACCACTATCTTACCAGCTCCTAGAAAGCCTTAAATAAATTTCAATCAACTCAACACTGTTCAGCATCAGCTCAACTCTTTGGCCACCATTGTACTCCAAAATAAAAGAAGGCTATTCCTTGACTACAATCAATGTTAGGCTATTTGGTGTGGGAGAATGGTCTATATTCTGTCAATTATATTTTAAATAAACGCTGATTGGCCAGTAGCCAGGCAGGAAGTATAGGTGGAACAATCAGACAGGAAGTAGAGGCGAGTCTATGAGAACAGGATAATTCTGGGAAGAAGGAAGCCCATTCCTCATCAGTCCCAGCCCATATACGAAAGAAGCAAGATATGACTGCCTCGCTGAAAAAGGTACCAAGCCATGTGGCTAACATATACTAGAATAATGGGTTAATATAAGTTGTAAGAGTTAATAAGAAGCCTGAGCTAATGAGCCAATCAGTTTATAGTTAATGTAGACCTCTGTGTGATTTCTTTGGGACTTAACTATTGCAGGAACCAGGCAGGACAGAAACCCTGAAAACAGCTATTCACCTTTCTTCCACAAACAATGCTGCTTCTATATCAACAGATCAAAAGTAGTTTGGGACCCAAAGGCTTAGAGACCAGATAGAAAATTCAACAAACCTCCTCCTATGGATGACTTTTGATCCCCTCCATCCTCTTTCTCTCCCCTTACTCAGCTTTTTCTTCTTTATTATTTTTATACTTACATTTTAACCTTGTCTTTTAAACTTTTTTTGCAGAAGTTCCTCCTGGACCACACTGCCACCATCACCCAGTCTGCCACATAAGACAAAATAAAAACAATACTTCTCTTAGAGTTACTCCAAACTCCCAAACCCCAAAATGATTCCTCTGACTACAAGAAGTAGCCAGATAAAAAACCGTGCCACATACATTTTATCTGTAGAATGCCTGAAATAAAGGGAAGTGTATCCCTAGAACCAGGCCCTAAAACATGATCAAGGTCCTAGGAAATCCACCACTCATAATGTTTCTTGAAAACAGTAGACCACCTCCACTGGTCCTAGAGTCCAGAACTGGAACTATCAGGCACTTTAATCTCCACTTCACTTTTTCAAAAAGCAGTTTATTCAGCAAAACAGTTTCTAGGGCGACCACAGCCATACCCCTTCTTCCTACTGTCAACTACAAAAACTGCTCTTCTGGATGGATATTTCTTGAATACAGCAAAACACTGGGAAATCATGGTAGCAGAAAACTAGCTGGTTCCATTGTACTGAACACAGGAAGCAGAGAGTAAACAGGAAGTGGGGCAAAGCTATTGTGGTGGTTTGAATGAGAATGTCTTCCATAGGCTCACATTTGAATCCTTGGTCCCCAATTGTTGGAAGGTTATACTGCCACCCTAGAATGGAGCCTGCCATTTTTGTCTTGCAGTTGCGTGAGCTTCTGTGTACCTACCCTTGGGAAATATCCCTGCAGGCAGTTATTTTACAGAAGGAAGAAAATTTTCAGCATTCTGATGAAAAATTCTCTCCTTTTATTATGATTTGCATTTTTAAAAAATTGCAGCATTTGGTATGTAGAATCTTGCCATAGGGGTAGCTTTGCTATTGTTCCAATGCAGAACACAAGGTTTCTTTTTAACAGTAGGATCCTGTTTTTCAGTTGAAACCTGTGTAGCAACTTTGAATGTGTTGGGGCTCTTGTGTGATAAAAAAGCCCAAGGAAAGAACACCCTAACTTGATCTTGATACCAGGGCCACAGAAAAGCACCCTGACCCTGATTTGACCCCAAGACCAGGACCAAGGAAAAGGATCCTACCAATCCCTGAGCTTGCCTCAACATCAGGCCAAAGAATTCTACTAATCCCAGAGCACAAAATCTCATCAATCCCTGAATTTGCCTCAACATCAGGCCACAAAAATCCCACCAATTCCAGGCCTCCTTGGAAAATTCTGCTCTTCTTCTCCCCCTTCCCTTGTATAACCCACTTAATAAATATCCAACCTCACTCTGCATGGCGTGCCTATCCGTGTCTCTGTCTCTTGCTTACCACTGTGTGTCTCCCTGCCCTGGACCAGCCACTGCTCGGGGACCTGCAGCCATCCCCGCCTGGGACTGGTTGCTCTCAGGGCCCACTGCCTGCCGCCATATGGCCTGCTGCAACCACTTGGGAACCTGCAGAGTTTCTGCTGCCTGCTGCTGCCAGGGATCCTGCAACATTTTTTTTTTATTTTTCCATTACACTCTCACCCATAGGAATGGTATTTTCTATATCTTCTTTCCTCCTTGCGATACTTCTTAGAAAACCTCCAGCCTCTACATCTGGCACCCAACCCTATGTGTAATCACTTTTACAATCAAATTTGGTCTTATAATCCATCCAAATGACTGCTTAATGGCACCTGTATCCTAATAGTTCTCGGGAACTTTTAAAATACTGCAAGCCATTTCCTACATTTAAGCTTTATCTTTTCTCATTTCAAGCCCTATTTGTTTTTTGTTTTTTGTTCAGTCTTTTCCACCCCCACCCACCACACATACACATGCTGTGTAAATGTCCCATCTTTTAAGCAGAGCTGTGGGGAAGCCTTTCTCTTCAGACCTGCAACACTTACAGCTCTTTACCTAGACAAACTGAACAGTTTTTATATCCTTCTGCCCCATTGTTACAGTAACCTTGAGGCTTTGCACTTCATCTTCTGGTTCCCTGGTAACGCTTTGAAGATAAACATCAACATTATCACTCTTTAGTATGTAAATTACCAGATGAAAAGTTGGAGGTGTCTGGAGCCCATTAATGCAACATTATTTTCTCCGGTTTAAAATAATGCAATTTAAGTTCTACCTCTGGTTCTGGGTAGAGACCCAAAACATTACACACTAATAAGTCATCATTTTAAAAGTTATTCAAGTCAGACAAATTGATCACCAGGCCAAGAGTCCAGCCCCACCCCCACCCCTACCCCCACCTGTCTCCAGAAAGCCTGAGTCACCTGAAACCATGCCGTTTGTTTGGCATTTCTCTCCAAATTGAAACATTTGTTTCAGGAAGGAAGAAGAGGCTTGTGAGCCTCTGGAGGTAAGCAAAAGGCCGCAGGTCTGTCTGGGGCAAAAAGAAACTTGAAAGATTCTTGAGGTCTTCTACCCAACTGTCTAAAATGGAGCAAACAGTGACTGTGGGTGGAGACTCTAAGAAGCCTCACTTTGGAATGGAAGAAATGTTGTGACCCTGAGGCCAGCCTGCAAGCTCCAGACTTCCTGGTGCAGGTTTGTGGGAATCATCACTTCGACAGAGGTGTGTTTCTAGAGATGCAGCTGCTTTTGCGTCATCTCTGCTCTTTGGCAATAATTCCTCATGCCTGCCTCTCTTCTCAACCCTAATAAAAACATATTGCTCACCGAATTGTACAATGGTGCTGTCGTTATGGTCTTCAATAGCTCCCTTTTCGGTGTGTGTGACTGAGGTTGTGTTTCTCTAGTGTGTTGCATTTCTATAGGAAAAGTCATTTATGAAACACATGCTGGAGAGGGGGAATAATTTATCCCTTGGATGATATAATATACTTTTTGTGGTGTTAAAAAGTCCAAATGTACTTCCAGGTTTGAAAAACCCACCTCTATGAAAATAAGAAATAAAAAGAAAAGAAACATTACTGGTCCCAGGTTTTTCCATCAGATGAATGAAAAAAAAGAAATGAAAAAGGGAAGGGAAGGAATATGACAGCTCCTAGATGTGGTGGAGGACAAATTTTATTATAGATATGTGGGAGAGCAGGGTCAGAGGCAGGAACATTTGGGATAGTCCAGAGTAAGCATGACTGGACTAAACCACGTGAGGAGAGGGAGAGGAGAAGGGAAAAGAGAAAAATGGGGACCAGGTGGAGCCACTAGGAGCCCTGAAAGAGAGTAGAATGAAAAGAACCAGGTAACCAAAATGGTTGATTATAAACCAAAGGGAAGCTGGGGGAAGAGAAGCCAAGCCCCTGAGCTGGAGAATTCAGAGTAGGGGGCAGAGTATATCCCCTAGGAGGGCCTTGTAACAGGTAGAGACTAAGGGATTCAGGGAGAACCTGGAGGTCAGTGTCTGTGTTGATATGTTCAGTAGACACCTCAGCCATTTGTTATGGATTTGCAACCTAACATCACCAATCTCAGCTTGAAAACCCACCAATCCATATAACAAAATAGTTATCTTACAATGAAATTTCTGTTTACTTAAGTAATATTATATTCTTCTGGGGTCTTTGATGGAGTTGAAGAATAGATAGTTAAAATTATACTTCTCCTTAGTCATTATAAAAGATAAAGTAGATAAAAATATTGTAACTATAATTCTTGCTTGATAACTGTTTTGTTATATGTAATTTTAGTATGTTAAAGTTAAAACCTTCCTTCTCACTTAAACAGAAATGGGGAGGTGATGTGGGATTCCCCTTTGTATGCTGTGAATACCACTAGTTTATAAAGGATTGTCTTGGGCTGGCACAGGACAGAATAGAGGTAGGTGGGGAAAACTGAACTGAAAACTGGGAGAAAGAAGGTGGAGTCAGGGAGAAGCCATGTAGTCCCACTGGAGATAGATGCCAGAACTTTTCCCAGTAAGTTACAGCTTCATGGTGATACACAGTCTAATGGAGATGGGTTAAATTAAGATATGAGTTAGCCAGAAATACACTTAAACTATTGGTCAGACAGTATTCCAAATATGGTTTCTGTGTAATTATTTTGGGGCTGAACAACCCAGAACAAACAAGCAGTCTCCCTACAACACTCCTTCAATGAGCCACTTTACCCAGTGAAGCTCACCCCTCTAAATATTCCACAGCCTTCTTTTTTTAAATTGATTTTATTGAGCATTTTTCTCTGCTCCCTGCCCTTCCTCTCCCCTCCCCTTCAACTCTCTCCCATGGTCCCCGTGCTCCCAATTTACTCAGGAAATCTTGTCTTTTTCTACTTCTCATGTAGATTAGATCCATGTATATCTCTCTTGGAGTCCTCATTGTTGTCTAGGTTCTCTGGAATTGTCATTTGTAGGCTGGTTTTCTTTGCTTTATGTTTAAAAACCACTTATGAGTGAGTACATATGATATTTGTCTTTCTGGGTCTGGGTTACCTCATTCAATATGATGTTTTCTAGCTCCATCCATTTGCCTGCAAATTTCAAGATGTCATTATTTTTTTCTTCCACAGCCTTCTTATTCAGAGCCTTCACCTGGGAAACGAGTGTTCAAAGAGATGAGCTAATAAGGGACATCTAACATTCAAACCAGAAAAGTCTTATCTCAGACTTCGATAAGCATTCAAGCACAAATGGACTTGTGAAAATATGAGAACCAGTGGGTAGAGAATCATGTGCCTCATGGGAGTTTCCTCTTTTATTCTCACATGAAAATTTTTTTCTTTGTTCAGTAACTAAACAGAAAAAGATATGTATAAATTTCATAATGATCCCCAAGTGGAAAGACTTTTGACATATATTATTCTTAGTGACAGGAAATTCAAGGCACAGAAGATTATGTTTCACACTGTAGGGAAATGCCATACACCTCTGACCGTAACATCTGCTAGTAAAATAATATACTGAAGAAGCAAGTAAAAATACCATTTAAATACTCATTTTCCACTCCCACTATTTGCTGTACCCAGTGTGTAAGGACAATTAACCCAGTATCACCTTTATATATGTCATAAAAATTGTAGTGCATTGGGTGATGACTTGGAGGATAATAAGAGTGTCAATGTTTTAACATAGTAAGCCAGTGTCTTGGAGAAATAATATGTGTCTCATAGCAAGATAATTGCTCTACTCCATGGGTAAAATAGAAAAGATGCACTATAAGCACTGTTAAGTGAAGATGAATTGCTTCCCATGGTAATGTAGTGGGTAAAGACATGAAAAAATGAATTATCTAGATTAATAGCTGCATTTTAAATTCAAGACATCATATTAATCTTGTTCAGAAATGAAATCACATTCAAAATATAAAATATAATCAGAGCTACCCCTGGGGTATGTATGTTCTTAGCATTCGTTTGTAATGCTTGAACTAGAAAACTGAATGAGAAACATTACACAATGTGATAATGGAGCTTCCCTAGAAGGATGCCATTATTGTCTTTGTTTTAGTAGTTTTAAAGTCATTTAAATTAAATTTATTTTAATATATATAAAACAGATTTCAATGTCTTTTTTTCTTCAACTTTCTTCTCTCTCCTAATTCACTATATTGAACAAAACTTTCTGATCTCAGAAAAAATTAAAACTTACTTGATTTATATATTTGCTTTAATGTCATTTTCTTTTTTAATTTTTCTTCAGAGCCCAACAACTTGAATAGGCAATCCATAGTCTCTTTTAATTATCTGGCCTCCTACTCAATCTTAAAGCCATCTATTTTTTTTGCCCCTTCAATGTAATTTGACAACGAATGTCACCAATCATCACTTATTAATTGACCCAATGTTTATTGTCTGCTGTTGATATACTTTTCTATTTCTCTTGTCTATCAAATTATCTTTTGTCACTTTTTAACTGTCCTGTATGCCTGAGGAATTTTAATGTTATTGTGAAAGCTCCACAGCATTCTCTTTTACTATTTCAAATCTCTCAGATTTTAAGCCTGGTGAGATCACTTGATAGAAAATACTTACACAAATGATGTGGGAGTGTCATATATCAATCTGTTAATTTCATTGGTTAAGCAATAAAGAAACTGCTTGGCCCTGATAGGTTAAAACATAGGTGGGAGGAGTAAACAGAACAGAATGCTGGGAGGAAGAGGAAGTGAGCTCAGAGACGCCATGCTCCCCTCTCCAGATGCAATAGCTCTGCTCCCAGATGCACGCGATGAAGCTCCGACCCAGGATGGACGTAGGCTAGAATCTTCCCAGTAAGACCAGTGCTACACAGATGATTAGAAATGAGCTAAATTAATATGTGATGATTAGCCTAGAAGAGGCTAGATAGAAATGGGCCAAGCAGTGTTTAAATGAATACAGTTTGTGTGTTGTTATTTAGGGGAATAAGCTAGTGAGGCGGCCGGGGTGCTGGGGACGCAGCCCTGCCACTCCTATTACTACAGAATGTCGCCCAGATGTGTGGCAACTGCATCCACTGAAAGCCTGAGAAAGCTTGGGAAAGAGTAAAGCATGTTTTCTTGGTAGCAGCCATTTTTCAGGTCTGCTCTGCTTGCTAGAGGCAAGCAAGCACTCTCATCTAAGAGAGGCTTCCTGACTGAGCTTTAGCTGCAAAACCGTGCAGCTCATTAAGAGGTCCTGCCACAAAACACTTAAACAGTGTTGATGAAAAGCTGAATGCATGCTTTTCAGTTTTCAGCCGTAGCAGTAAAAAAGCTGTGCCGTTTAAAAATGCTGGCTTTCTGGGCTGTCCTGCCAGGGCAAACTGTGACTCTTTTACGCAGGCAGTTAGTGCAGTTTCCAAGCACAGGCTGCTGAAGCTCGCTTGCTGGCAGGGACCTTGAAATGCCATAGAGTTGTGGCAGTAAACATGGCTACAGCCAGTACCTCAGCCATGAGGCTGGAAAGCTAAGGAATGGGCTGGATCCAGCCGTCAAAGCCACGGCTTTAGTCCTACTGATATTACTTGGTACATTAAAGACTCATGTGGTCAGAAAAAGAGAGATATACAGTAAAGAGAGATTCAAAGACAAAGAAAATTTCTAAATGGTTTACAGTGTGTTAAAAATATATTCAGGCTAAAACTTAAAGTTCTAAAAGTAAAAAAACAAAAACAAAAAAAAGGAAGACAGTAGTTGGGTATGGTAGGACACACCTTTAATCCCAACATTTGGGAGGCAGAGGGAGATTGACCTCTGTGAGTTCAAGGTGTGGTAGCACATGCCTTTAATCCCAGTGCCTAGAAGGCAGAGGCAAACAGATCTCTGTGAGTTCAAGGTGTAGTAGCCCACACCTTTAATCCCAATGCCTGTGAGGCAGAGACAGGAGGATCTCTGAGAGTTCAAGGACAGCCTGGTCTACAGAGTTATTCCAGGACAAAGATACAGAGAACCTGTCTCAAAAAGCAAAAAAATAAAAGTAAAAATAAACAAAATAGAGGTTAAAATAAAGCTCACAAAGATGGAAAATACACAGACAATTTTGATACTGTATGCTATTATGCTCTCTTTGAATTGTTTGAATGCTGAGGAAGGAGTAACAGCTGCTAAAAGATATTTATTTACAAATGCTGCTGAACTAATCCAACATAGATATTTTGAAAATGCCTTGACTTTGAAATTTGGATCTAAGGACATGATGCTTTGGAAAGGAGTTTCTTATTTTGTTTTCACAGAGGGTGAGAGTCTGTGGATTGCCTCTATCCCAATATGGTATGATGGACCACACCCTCCTGAAGGGTTGCTGTAAACATCTTCAGAAAATTGCTTCGCTCAACTGCCAACTGAGATGAAACTAGCAAACAGGTTATACCATGAAAGACCTCATTAACGACGCCCCCATTCAGCAGGAAGCAGTTTGGAGAGAAAAAACTGTGCCCATGTTCCCAAATATGGTTTATAAATGTTCTTTAACATTTAAAGGGAGATGTGATATAGATATGAATAATTTGCATTAATATAGATTTTCTGTATTGATAGAGATTTAAGGTCAATTTTGTTATATGTATTTCTTATCTTTATTAAGGTATTGTGATTGTGTAGTTCATTTAAAAATGTAATGTATATAGGTTGTTAATGGATAATCATTAATAATAGTCAAGTTTGTAGTCATGGTAGTTAGATTTTCTAGATATATAGATATATATTTCAGTTAGATAGACATTCTTCATATCTTTCAAAGACTGCAGAATATGGCATTTAATGTTTTAATAACTTAGTGTTTTTTATGACAATGAGACACTCTGCTCCTGGCAGCACCAATCTACTTCAAGAAGAAGATGGGCATCAAAGAGGATCCTTATGGAGTTTGATAGCCATTTGGGCAAGAAACTGCTCTTGCCTGGACTATTCCATAAACTGGACACAGAGAACCCACAGAGAGAGGACTACTGAACTGGTCTAAAGGTGAGATGATCTTTCGGGGTTCCTGATTCATGAAAGATTCTGTGAGACATTCTGCAGGACACAACAGATAGTGACTGAACTGACTTTGAAATGTCTTGCTTCATGGAAATGTCTCTGGATACCATGGGCCTGTAGGCCGAACATGGATGCCCCAAGGGTACAGAGGAACTTTGGGTGACTCTACAGGCAGCGAGATGTCTCTGTCATTTCTAGAGATTTGAAAATTGCTTACTTTTTGTTTGCTTAGGTAATATTGTATTCTTCTGGAGTCTTTGATGGAGTTGCAGAATAGATAGATAGTTATAGTTTTTCATTGTTATGATAAAAGATAAAATAGATATAAATATTGTAACTGTAATTCTTGCTTGATAACTGTTTTGTTATATGTAATTGTGCTATGTTAAAGTTAAAGCCTTCCTTTTTTGTTTAAACAGAAAAAGGGGAAGTGATGTGGGAGTGTCATATATCAATCTGTTGATTTCATTGGTTAAGCAATAAAGAAACTGCTTGGCCCTGATAGGTTAAAACATAGGTGGGAGGAGTAAACAGAACAGAATGCTGGGAGGAAGAGGAAGTGAGCTCAGAGATGCCGTGCTCCCCTCTCCAGATGCGATAGCTCTGCTCCCAGATGCACGCGATGAAGCTCCGACCCAGGATGGACGTAGGCTAGAATCTTCCCAGTAAGACCAGTGCTACACAGATGATTAGAAATGAGCTAAATTAATATGTGATGATTAGCCTAGAAGAGGCTAGATAGAAATGGGCCAAGCAGTGTTTAAATGAATACAGTTTGTGTGTTGTTATTTAGGGGAATAAGCTAGTGAGGCTGCCAGGGTGCTGGGGACACAGCCCTGCCACTCCTATTACTACACACAAACACTCCACCGTTGCTTGTGAGAGTGCAAACTTGTACGTCCACTATGGAAATCAATATGACAATTCCTCAGAAAGTTGGGAATCGATCTAACTCAAGACCCAGCTATACCATTCTTGGGCCTATACCCAAAGGACATTCCAAGCTGCTGTAAGACACTTGCCCAAATATGTTCATTGTAGCTTTATTTATAATAACCAGAACATGGAAACAACCTAGATTCCCCTCAACAGAAGAATGGATAAATAAAATGTTGTACATTTACACAATGGAGTGTTGCTACACTATTAAAATCAGTGACATCACAAGATTTGCTGGCAAGTAGATGGAACCGGAAAGATTGTGAGTGAAGTAAACCAGACTCAGCAAGATAAACATGGTATGTACTCACTTATAAGAGGGTATTAGTTGTTAAGTAAAGGATAATCATGATAGAATTCACAGACCCAGAGAGGCTAAATAATGAGGAGGGCACCAGGGGGCACACATGGATCTTTCTGGGAAAAGGAAGTAGGCTAGGGTTTTTTCAAGTGGATTGGGGATGGGTGGGGATGGGAACAGGAGGATTCAGGCAGGGTGCACGGAAGAAGAGAGTACTGCGAGAGACAACTGAAAATGAGGGCTATTTGGAGGGTGACGTGGAAACTCCCTGGAATCAATGAAAGTGACCCTAGCAAAGTTTCCTAGTAATGGGGGATATGGAGCCTGAACTAACCATCTGCTATAGCCAGGCAAGGCTTCCAGCAGTGGAACTGGGACATCAACTCGGACACAAAACCTGTGGCCTCCAATATGCTCCGTTTGCAAGATGTGCTGGTGTAATGGCAGTGCGGAACTTGTGGGAGTTGCCCACCAATAATTGGTACTACTTGAGGCCCACACCACAAGAGAGAGAGCCCACACTTAACACTGCATGGGTAGCCAGGACCCAGAGGTTGATCAGCCCAGAGATCCAGAATAGAACCAAATATTATAGGCAAAAAGAAGTCAATGAAATGATTCCTAATGATATTCCACAATATTCATGTATTGATGCCTAGCCCAAATGTCACCTGAGGGGCATCATTCCAAAAGTGATAGGAGGAGATGCAAAGACCCACAACCAAATGCTAGGTGAAGCCAGGGGAACCCTGTAAAAGATGGGGAAGGAAGAATTCTAAGAGCCAGATGCGTAGAGGACAGAATGAGAACATGGCCCAGAGTCAACTAAGCAGGGCTCATATGGGCTCACAGAGGCTGAAGCAACACTCAGGGATCCTATGTGGGTCTAATTTATGACCTCTGCATGTATGTTCTGGTTGTGTAGTTTGTGATCTTGTGGACCCCTAAATGTGGAAGTGTAGGGGGGTACCTCTGACTCTTTGGCTTATTTCCTCCTAACAAGTCACCTTGTCCAGCCTTGATATGAGGATTTGTGCTTAGTCTTATTATAATTTGTTATGCCATGTTCTGTTAATTTTCCTGGGAAGCCTGCTCTTTTTTTTAAAGGAAGATGAAGGAGGAATGGATCTAGGGGAGAGGAGATCGAGCATACTGGGAGGAGAAGAGGCAGGGGAAACTGGTTGGGATGTAATGTACATAAGGAATAAAAATTAAGATTAAAAAAGAAAATTTTTCCACAAATAGTAAGTTTTCAGTGAATATGTTTAAGAAATCCAACTCAGATGTAGATGGCATTATTCATCAGGTTTTTTTTTTGAATTGCAGTTAAGTTCTTTTTCTTTTCTGTTCATTGTTATACAAATTAGGACCTGTAAATCTCAGTGACAAAAGAAAAAAAATGGTGGAGTTATCTTGTGTGTTTCGTTGTCTTTTCTCCTATATATGAAGTAATACCAAATATGCTTTAAATAATACTATTTTCATTAAATTATACCCTTTAAATTTATATATACAGAGAAATGGCATTTCATTAACTGTTTTATGTTTCACAATAATGCTAAACCAAAATAGGGTGGTATTTCACAACATTTATGTTGATTTTCCTTTTCTGTGGTGTCACCAAAAGATGCTGCAGGAAGCATCTTTGTGTGTGTTGTCTACCTTGTGAGAAGCATCTGTGAAAAAATAAATGAAAACCTGGGTTTGGGTAGCCTCATTTTTTTCCTGCAAAAATAGATGCCCTCAAATTAGTGGTGCAGTATGTTAGCGAAATGTAGGAGCATGGTACCAGGCTTATTATCAAAACTCTAACAACTTGACAAAAATTTCAAAATCCTTCAGAGAAATCAAAATAAGATTGAGAATAAATTGATGTCATTAGATATAAAGCAATTAGATATTCTACCCTGTAATTAAGAGTGGAATGAGAGTCTCTTAATAAAGATGACTGCAGATGCTGTGACTAGAAAGAACATTGGGAAAAGAATTGTTCTGCATTAGCTAAAAAAGCAAGAGGCAGGCTTAGTGGTAGATGCCTTTAATACCAGTACTCGAGAGACAGAGGTAGAAGATCTCTGTGAGTTTAAGGCCAGTCTGGCTTACATAGTAAGTTCCAGACCAACCAGGATACATAGTGAGACTCTGTCTTAAAATAAAAATCAGAAACAAACCCTCCCAAATTCTCTCTCTCTCTCTCTCTCTCTCTCTCACACACACACACACACACACACACACACACACACACACACACACACACCAAAGTAACAATAAGCAATCAAAAGGAAAAAAAAAACTAAAGCCAACTGATTAATTAATGTACTCCAAGAGGGAGTTAAAATAACCAATCTAGCCGGGTGGTGGTGGCGCACGCCTTTAATCCCAGCACTCGGGAGGCAGAGGCAGGCAGATCTTTGAGTTCGAGGCCAGCCTGGTCTACAAGAGCTAGTTCCAGGACAGGAACCAAAAGCTATGGAGAAACCCTGTCTCGAAAAATCAAAAAAAAAAATAACCAATCTACCACTTTTTCCATCTCTGGGATATAATTCTCCATGGCATTTGTATACTTAACTTTGAAAACCCTTTTCCTATATTATATTTACAAGGATAAATGTATATAGCAAATATCCTTAGAAAGTATAGATCATTTGTGGAAAAATGGTGGCTTTTTTCTTTCTTGACCAGGATACTAAAGATAATGGCAACCACCATGAAATATTTAACAACTTTTCTTACAACATCTTTTTGATTTGTGTGTGTTGTTTTTAAATTTTGTTTAAGACAAGGTTTCACTGTGCAACCCAGGCTAGCCTTGAACTTAGAGATCCATCTGCCTGCTGGAATTAGATGTATGCCACCATGCCAGCTAGAACATTTTTTAAAAATTATAGGTCTCCAACTGTGACGCAGATCCAAAGTGCACAGTATCTACCTAGGCTTACCTTCTGCACCATCTTCATGGGACCAGGGGACAATAGGACATTGATGTGAACATGAGATTCACACTGCAGTATCACAAGCAATACATTCTTTTTTTCCTCTGAAACAGGAATTTCATATTTTCTCCCAACATCTATGAAATTATAGTAAGCTCACTTATTAAGTGATAAGTATGGTGTAATTTCAGACTCTTCACAGCTCTTGAAAGTTTTAGCAGCAAGGATGCATTGCTGACAAGGAAATGTCATACTGCAGTAGACAAGTGTAAGAGCTCTCCAGTCATTTGTGAACTGAGATTGAAAATTAGACCTAACAGCATTTAGACGAGAATGATTTTGCTTAAATTGGGGCAGTGGCTATGGAATAAGACTCTCTGCTGTCCTTGCTCCTGTGCTCATGAGGCTGTGAAGAAAGTGGCAGGGTGGAAACAAGAAACCCACATGATGCCTTTATTTGTTCTTCAACCTCTTCCAGTAGGGGCACCAAAAGTCAACAAACACCTAGAACTGATCTAGAGTGTTAAATTGATCAAAACACTTGAAATTACTTAGTGGAAAGTGTGAGCAGTTGTTGAAATATGTTTTAAAAAAAACTTTGTGGCAGGCTATCTGGAACCCAGCAGACCAAACCCAAACCAACAAAACTAGCACTAAAGAACCATACAGATCCCAAACAAACCAGGTTTTCCTAAAGACGGGAGACTCTAGTTTGCCTGTATAATTAAGAAGGATCCTCTTTATCAACTCTTACAGAAGTAGTTTAAAGTACACTGACATTTTGAAGGAACTCAGGACCACGAGGGGTGCACCCACACACTGAGACAATGGGGATGTTCTATCGGGAACTCACCAAGGCCAGCTGGCCTAGGTCTGAAAAAGCATGGGATAAACCCGGACTAGCTGAACATAGCGGACAATGAGGAATACTGAGATCTCAAGAACAATCGCAGTGGGTTTTTTTATCCTACTGCACGTACTGGCATTGTGGGAGCCTAGGCAGCTTGGATGCTCACCTTATGAGACCTGGATAGAGGTGGGCAGTCCTTGGGCTTCCCACAGGTCAGGGAACCCTGATTGCTCTTAGAGCAGATGAGGGAGGGGGACTTGATCGGGGGAGGGGGAGGGAAATGGGAGGTGGATGAGGGGGGGAGGCAGAAATCCTTAATAAATAAATAAATTTAAAAAAAAAGAGAGAGAGAAAAAGTACACTGATATTAATCATTAATCAGCAGCTTTGTTCTGCTGCTCTTTTTTCTTTTTCCCACCTCACAAAATCCACTATTCTGCTATTGCTCAGTGGGAATTCTCATTTTGTTTTGTACAATCAAGATGGCCTATATCCACAAATTATGACTTGGAAACAATTCTATCTCCAACTAAATTTGTTCTAGTTTCGCATTTTGACAACTGTTTGGGACAGAAAGCATATGTGCTTGATTACTTCTGCCAAAACACAGTCTTGTTTCTCTCTGATCCTTTGGCTTACCCTTAATATCAATCATGTCCAGGGAAAAACTGAGTTTATTGGAGCATTTCAAGGAGATTCTGGGCTCTTTTTTTTTTTTACAGTTTTTTTCATCACAAACACAAAACAACTTTCCTAATAGATGTATTACTGGGAAAGTACAACTGAAATTCGGTTGGTAAGGTTTGGTTAGGGTTCATAGTAGGGGATAAAACTAAAATAAACATATTTGGGGACCATGAGGGATGATTCAATGTTACATTTTTGTGTTTTATATGAATGTATTGTAAAGGAAGCACTTTGACCCACTGATCTATTTTCAAAGCCACTAATCTATAATATAAATTGATGAGTTATATTTTGCACTGTCCTATCCCTAAATATGAAAGGGAATAGTTGTGAGGTGTGTGTGTGTGTGTGTATGTATGTGTGTGTGTGTGTGTGTGTGTGTGTGTGTGATTTGCTAATGATTAATCTAGATTTTAACTCACAGTAAACATCACTCTACATTTGGCCTACACCCCTTATCCAGAAAAGGGATTATCTGTATCAGGAAAGATCTAGATCTGTTCTTATCCAGCAAGATCTCCTAGTTGCAACCAGTGGATGAATATTTAGAATTATTTGTTCTATCCCATGAAGTTTAGAGCATTTAGACCAGCTCTGAAAGCATTCAAGAGCAACCTTGGTATATTTTTGGTTATTTATTCAACAAAGGAGGGTCATAATCTTGATATACTGTTTGGTCATTGGAGTCAGTACCAATCTCTGTGACTCTTGGTTATAAGTATCAGAAACTCTGGTGAAGGAATACAGTCTCCAGCAAGAGGCCACCTATAATTTCAGGGGCCTTTTCTACCTCTAATAGTTTTAATTTTGTATTGATAAACAACTAATGAACAGATAGGAAGGTTATAAAAAGGCTCATTTTTTCAAATGAAAGTGAAATATAAAAAAGCTAAGCTAGCTTTATTGATATCTTGACTTTAAATTAAAAGGGAGCAGCTATACCCCGAGAAGAAATGCTAACACACAGTCTGCTCGCTGAAGCAAAGTCACTAAATTCAATGACTCTAAATATATTTGTTTTATAGATAGTTTAACTGCACTGAAACCCAATATCTACATGGATGCTGTGGGGGGTCGTTCCCAGAACCAGACAGCTGTTCCACTCAATAGGCAAAGTTTAGACCATTGGCTTTTTGCCGCAGTAAGCCCTTCCACTCCAGAAATGGCAGTGTCAGATTTCAAACACACCTCTTGTGGACTTTGAAACGTGAAAATGAGCTGAGCTTCTGTTCAAACTGAGCTTCAAAAAACATCACGTAGATGTTCTTTGGAAAAGTCTGTTGTCTTTTGAGACTGAATCAAGCTGTTCTGTTTGATGGAAATTTTACCATTGTATGTCAGACTTGTCGTTCTCTCCAAAAGTTGTATTCTTTATCTTAAGATATAAGATGATATTCCACATTGCTCACCCGTGGTTCTCAAACTGTGGGTCATGACCCCTTTGAGAGTCAAGCATCCCTTTCTCAGGGATCACATATCAGATATCCTTCATATCAGACATTTACATTACAATTCATAACAGAAGCAAAATTATGGTTATGAAGTAGCGAAGAAAATAATTTTATTGTTGGGGGTCACCCAACATGAGGAACTGTATTAAAAAGTTGCAGCATTTGGAAGGTTGAAGACCACCGCATTCGATCATAACTCGTTTCTCAAAACTATCAGAAGTTCCTTTCACTGCTGCCACCTTTTGAAGTTCAGATCACTTGACTCCACCACACTACTGTGGTCCTTGAAATTCATACCTGCATTTATTCAAATTTTCATTTTCAGTGTAAAAATTGTACCATTTAGTGAAAATACAACTTTCCTCATTTATGGTCTGCCATTCTGACTCTACCTTTGGCCGCTTCTCACGCACTCACCCTAGAAAAAACAGAGCAAGTTAACAATACACCACGAGTTTACTGAGGCATGCTTAGACTTTTCGCATGAACCTCAAGAACTTTAAATGTCTGTATAAATCTTCCAATCCAATATGTCTGTGGTGTTCTCTTATGCTCAAAAGACAAGGCAAGTTGAAAGAGTGATTCCACATACCCATTCAGCATTTTAGCTCAGGCATCTCTTCCAAATAGAAATTACAATTCTGGAAATACATAATGTATTATCTAGGCTATGATTTATTTCAGGGAGACAAATCCTTTACTTTTAAAATATTTCAGAGTATGAAAGTAAGGAAAAACAACATTTTCAGACCAACAACAAAAAGACAATTAAGAGGATATATGGGTCCCACTGGCCATTTCAAGTAGTGGGAAAATAACTTTTTTAAAACAGCCAAACTGTTATGAACTGGCCACATTTTAAGTAACCAAATACCTTCCCACAAAGCATAAACAAGGGCTGGGGAGTTGGCTTAACTGTACAGCATTTGTGTGTGAGCATGAGGTCCTGTGTTTGGGTTCCCAGCATCTATTTAAGCCAGAAACAGAGGAGCTCCAGCCTCTAATTCCATAACTGCTGAGACAGAGAAGTGCATCCTTGGGGCATGTTGGCCAGCCAGATTTTTTGCATTAGTGATCTTCAAATTGAGTGATAGATCCTGGCTTAAAAAATGGGGCAGAGGACTGACGAGATGGTTCAGTGGGTAAAGGCACTTGCTGCAAAGCCTGGTGACCTGAGTTTCATTCCCAGGACACATAAACTGAAAGAAGAGAATTGGTGCCTGAAAGTCATCATCTGACCTCTACGCGAGCGCGCGCGCGCTCGCGCGCACACACACACACACACTAAACATAAGCGTACTCTAGCCACTTAAAAGTATCTTTTTTTGTGACTTCTAAATTGACATTCTTTACTATCATAAATCCTCATTTGTACATATATTATCATGATGTAATATATTAACCTCTGACTTAATTTTGTGGGAATAATCAGAGATTTGGGGGGAAAGGGGGAACAACAAAAGCTTATTATTACCCAGGTTGTACTTAATTTAGTATCTTGTATAAGAAGATTAGCCATAGAAGCTAAAAGAGTAATGACATCTGCCAACATATTTAAAGAGAGTACTCTCTTTAAGTAAGAATGTCACCACTGATGTTCAATCTTTGTTGCACACACACACACACACACAATTACTAAGTATCTTTACCACTTAGAAAACATTTCTTCATATCTCTCGTGCTACATTTATTGTAGTAGCTTAATGGTATTACTCTCTATCACCTGAAGAAGTTCATTACTATCTGTACGCCACCAATATTTACTAGACACCAGCTTAGAAAATTCATTCTTTACTGCCAACGAGTCATGCCTTAAACTCGAAAGAGGAAAATATCACTCATGATACACCGTAACTATCTCACATTTTATCTTGAATTTGAGCCCCTGCTAATGAGAAAGTATTCCTATGTGGCAGAACTGGGGCACCGGGACTGGTCAGTTAGTTAGCAAAAGTTAAAAGTATTAGCATATGGACTGATAGTAGATAGGCTTTGGGAGTAGTTCTTCATTTTAGAATGCTCAAAGAGCAAGTTCTTTTTTTCTCCTCAACAACTGAAACCCTATTTAAAAACTTTGAGGGCCAACAGGATGGCTTATTTGGTAGAGGTATTTACTGTGCTTTGCTGGCTATCTGGGGTCAATAGCCCTAATCCATGTAAAGATTGAAGGAGAAAACAGACTAAACAAAGTTGTCTTCTGACCTCTACATGTGCATCATGATACAAGTTCTTCTGCACACCTCATGCCCTTTTATACAAAATAAAGAATGAATGACTTTTGAATACCTATGAGGAAATGACTATTAGGAACACAGGATGAAATGTCCTGACTTGTTTTTTTTTTTCCAAACAGCTTACAGTAAGATTCTGGAACTCATAAAGCAAAGTCTTTAAAGAAAATCAAAGATGCTATTATACAATCCCCAATATTTTCAGAGTAAGAAAAAGGAGAACATGGAGTTCTGGTATTTTATTTCATGGTACAGTGAATATAGTAACAAAACAGTATTGTATGCTTCAAAAAGTAGAAAGAATTTGGAATGTTTTCACATAAAGAAATGATTGAGGTTTGAGTGCATAGGTTTACCCCAATTTAAACTTTATATAATGCATAAAGCATTGGAATATCACAGGATATGTCATGTATAATGAATATTTTCTCTTCTTTTCTTTTGCTTTTGTGGGGAGAGGAGGTAGGTATGTCTATTTTGTAGTGTTGAATGTCCTATGTAGACCAGGCTGGCCTTGAATCCTCTGCCTTGCCAGTGCTGGGATTAAAAGAATGTGCCACTATACTCAGTTTGCGGTTAATATGTTTATGATGTGGCAGTTTAAATGAGAATTACCCCAATAGGCTCACAGATTTGAATACTTGTTCACCAGGGAGTGGCACTGTTTGAAAGGATTAGTGTGGCCTTGTTGGAGGAAGTGTGTCACTGGTGTAAGCTTTGAGGTTTCAAAAACCCCATTCCAAGCCAGAGTCTCTCTCTTCATGCTGTCTGCTGACTGGATGTAGAACTCTCAGCTACTTCTCCAGCACGAAGACTTCCTGCATGGCATCGTGCCATCCACTATGATGACAGTGGACTAAACCTCTGAACCTGTAAGCAAGCCCCAATTAAATGCTTTCCTTTTTAAGAATTGCCATGGTCATGGTGTCTCTTCATAGCAATGGAACACTGACTAAGACATTTGAGTATATTAAAATTATAACTTTAATAAAAGTGGTCATCTGATATAGTTCAGAGGTAGCTGTACTTGTCTAAGCATGCATCAGGCCCTGGGTTCAATCACAAGGACTTTTCTACTTTCTCTTTTTCTACGTCCTGTTATCCATGTGCAATGTCTAGAAGTGGAGAAGGCATTTTGAACCAGAAAATGGAATTATATGTTGAGGGTGCTTAAACAATATGATAAAAGGAACCTCGGTACCAGGCCTAGACTGAGTGTTTGTATGATAAGGAAGTAAATAATTATTGATATGTAATATTTTCTATTACTAGTGAGGCTGGCTATTTTAGTTTATTGCAAATAAAGTTGTTGAAGATATATACCATGGAATCTATGCTACTTAGAAAATAAAATTAGATAATAAAAAGCATAATATGGTGCCTTTTAAATATACATGAAGTGTTCTTACCCTTCTAAAGCTAGAATATGCTTCCCCTCTCCTGGTGTAGGTGTTTTACTTAGTGACTCATTTTTAATAAATACAAGAATGTAGCTGGAGTGACAGTGACATCCAGATTAGGACATAAAAGGCACTATAGCTTCCTCCTTGCTCTTTTTTTTTTGTATCACTCATTCTGAGAGAAGCTAGATGTCGTGACATGAGAATACTCAGAAACTTGATGGGGAAATTGACATGGCAAGTAATTCAGATACTCTCGTAACCACCTAGTGACTCATCAGACGCTACAGCCTCAATCAAACCTTCTGATAACTGCAAGTCTACTCAGTAGCTTGACTTCAACCTCATGAGACATTGAGAGGTAAAATTATCCTGCTAAGCTATTTCTAATTTCCTGACACATGGAAAGCATATGACCACAAATGTTTCTTTTTTTTTCAAATTGCTATATTTATAATAAATGCTGGGGCTATAAGTAGCTAGTGTAAATATTAAGGCCTAAAGATCTTGAGAGTCCAAAAAAACCAAAAAGGTATGAAGCAAAGAGTTGAAAGGATAGTAACTGAGGTCACAGGTTAGTATTTGAATTGAAATTTCAGTCATTAGCTCTCTTAGTCCTCATCTCCAATGGCCTTTTTACCCCAGCTTTACATCAGCCATCCAGATAAAGGCCACACCCTGAGCTGACTTTTGTGTGTCATTTTAGTTCTTCAGATTTCTACAAAGGAAGCTTACTTGTGATATAAAAGACAGAGAATGGCAAACGGGCCCAGCTAATATTTGCCTAATGCAATTTGTTTTAATATGGACTTTGTGTCATGCCGGGTATACTTCAGAGAGCAAGTTGCTGTCACATAACTGGATACCCTGAGAAGTAGGATACTGTATTTAAGGAGGCATAAAAAGTAAATAGGGTCACAATCTTGCCAGAGCAGCAAATAGGCTGGCTGGAAATCTTTACCTCTTTCTCTTTCCCCCAGATCCAATATCCCTGCCTCATCCTGAACTGAGCAGAATACCCATAGCCGTCTTCCCCTGTCTATTCCCCGTAGATCGCACAGATCTTCCAGTCCTTACTCCAACAGTCACTGGTTAACCCACAGGCCACTCATGCAGGGGAACAGGTAGGCTGACCACAGATACTCACCTTTACCTTTGTTCCCATGGACATAATCCCCCGGTCTCAACCCCAGTTCTAAAAACAAAACACTTTCTGCATCCTTCACTGCCCTCTGCTGTCATCTACTGTGGATTCCACAGATCTTCCCATTCTAATTTCCCTTCCTCAACTCATTGGTTTGTCAGTCCCAACCCCAGCAGGCATCCCCTGCTAAGCCAAATGTCACTCCTGCCTGGGAAACAGGTAGATTGAATGCACATTTTTGCCTCTTTCTGCTGCTCCATATCCAGCTCTGCCACCCCATTTCAGTCCTAGCTCTGTAGCAGAACTCCCACTGCAGTCTTCCTTTCCTCTCTCCACTGCAGACTTCCTTCCTCTCTGACCCCATCCCCAATGGATCCCAAAAATCTTTTCCTTCAGCTTCTTCGCTACAACTCATCTCATTTTCCTAGCCCCCAACACCAGCAAATATTCCCTGTAAACACACCAGTTGAACAGTACAGGGAAAAAGGTCCACAAAAATTTTTCTACCAGGCAATAACTAGTCATCACACACTCCTAAAATCAACATGAAATCAAGATGAAATTTATGCTCAGATAATGTTGAAGCATGCATGGGTAGTCCGTATATGATGGTTCTGTTGAACTTGTCCATATTGGGTTTCATGGTCTAAGCTGATGAGGACAACTGACCAGGTCTCTTCCTAAAGAGTACACCAGATCTCATTACAGATGGTTGTCAGCCATACTCAATTTTTTTATTGGATTATTTGTTCTTTTGATGACCAATTTCTTGAGTTCTTTGTATATTTTGGAGATCAGACCTCTGTCTGATGTGGGGTTGGTGAAGATCTTTTCCCATTCTGTAGGCTGCCTGCAAAATATGCCAGGGCAACGATGGCACAAAGCTCGTGGGAGTAACCAATCAATGTCTGACTTGACTTAAGGCCCATTCCAGGAGCTCACACCTGACACAGCTTGAGTGACCAAGAACCAGGAACTGGATAGCCCAGAAACCTAGGGTCAAATCCAATACTACTGTTCTAAAACTAAACAAAAGTCCCAATAAAATGACTCCTAATGACACTCTGCTCTACTCATAGATCAGTGCCTCACTCAGTCTTCATCAGATAGGCTTCCTCCTGCAGCAGATAGGAACAATTAAATACAGAGGCCCACAGCCAGATATTTCACAGAAAGAGAGAGAGAGAGAGAGAGAGAGAGAGAGAGAGAGAGAGAGAGAGAGAGAGAGAGAGAGAGAGCGCCCTTGGAGCACACAGCTCTAAATAATATGTCTCCAACAAATCCATCCACTCAGCTCAGAGAACCCTTCAGAAATGGAGAAGCAAAGAATGCAAGAGCCAGAGGGAATGGAGCAACATCCTCTAAAGCAGGTGTGCAAAGTGCATATGAGCTCATGGAGACTGAATCAGAATGCACCGTGCCTACCCTGGTCTGCAGCAGGCCCTCAGCATATATTTTATGCCTTTTAGTCTTTTCATGGGACTTCTGAGTGTGTGAACCAGTGGGTCTCTGTTTCCTGTGTCTTCTCTTGGGAAGCCTTTTTCCTTCTGTTGGTTTGTCTTGTCCTGCTTGATGTGATTGTTTTTGTGTTATCTTATTATATTTCATTTTGTTAAAAAATTAAAATCAAAAAGAGTTAGTATCACCTCCCAAAGAACATTAATTTTCTAATTACTTGACACCCATAGTATATGAAAAATGATGCTTGTAAAACAAGAAATAGGGGCAAGAGAGAGAATGAGGGTAGCATATAAAGTAACTTTATTCTAGAAAGTTAACAATTACCAGAGTATTTCCTTATATTTTCCTACTTTCTATGTACTGAATTTGAAATTGTCAGTGAGATTCATCATATAGAAAAATACATGAAAAACCAAAGTCTGCCTTGAAATACACAGTTAAAAACTAAGCTTCAAATTGTTCTTTGAATATTAAGTGAAAGAATTTGTGGAGAAAGTCAGTTATTAGTCGATGACTATGTAAGGAAATGTGATTTTTAAAATCAAAATTGAAAACGAAGTACTAGAAAAAACACGAAAAGATGATTACCTAGCATTTCTTGAAATAAAACAAGCAGTCTTGGAGTGGGGGGCATTCTTACACAGTCTACCCCACTGACTAAGCAGTTCATCAAATGCTAGACAGCTGAGCTTGACTCAGACATTACCATTTATTTTTATTTATTTTTTGCCATTCATTTTTAAAGAAGAAAAATTTCCAAAGTTGTAACCAACTGTGATAGAAGTTTAAGATTAATTTTCTAAAAATGTTACTTTGATTAAAAATGATTAATTATGGAAAATTTTATGACCTTAATAATCAATTCTGAAGAAACAGAGACATAATTGTATTACAGTTCCTGAAGTTTTGAGAAACTAAGATCTCTCTGATTTGGTGCATGCTTAGTTGTGATTTTTTAAGTATTTTTCTATTTGCATATTTGCTCCTAATTGTGAAAGAAATTTTACTAATATCAAAATTAATGACAAATACACTTCAACCAACTAGGAGCAAAGAGATAAATTTAAAAATCTACCTAAATTAACCATTGAATATTCAGAAATATTAGATTCTGATGATGCAATTAACAAATATGCAAATGTTAAACCTCAAAAACAGAAACTGATATATTTACTAATCCTAAAGTGGCTGGCCAATACATAGACAATTTTATTTTTATCAGAAAAACAAATCCATGAAAAATTTAAATATTATCCACTATTTTTCTTTTGTAGTTTATGCTATAGCATTTATTTTGTAATTTATTTGCATGCTGATATTTTCTTAACATAAAATATTTATATTTTTATATTTAATAAAGTATTAAAATTTATTATGCTATACTTTAAGTGTAAGAACATAATAAAAATTTCAGTCTTTTAATTATGACTATTGTTATTTGTTTTATTTAATCATTAACAATATAATTTGATTGCATACTCAATAAACAGAATCTGCTTCAAGTATCAAATATGTTTAATATGCCATTAATTCCAAGTATATAATTTACACTCCAGAAATATTTGTTGAAAAAATGAATGAATGCAATTAACTATTATTAAGAAGTTAGTGGGCAAATTATGAACACTCTTTTTCTTGGAATTACTGGCAGAGGCCTCAGGAGTCTGTGCCCAAATAGAGAATGATATACTTTCTTACAGCATATTCTCCTGAGGGCTCCCAAATCACCATTTTATAATGTGTTTCAGATCAAGTCACATCATAAGCTAAAACCCCTTCAACTACTTTCCAGATGTTTATTTTTAAATTAAAAAATTCATATAACATCCTCCATCCCACAGCCTTTCTCTCTCTTTAGCTAACAAACAGGCAAATAAAAAACAAACAAACCAGAATAAAGCAAAACAAGCAAATAAAAACCCAAATTTATTATAGTGACACACAAAGCCCCCATTCACTCATACTACTTTTGCACCTTCTCCGCCTCATCAATCTATGTGAACCAGGAAACTCCATTCCATCTCAACAGATACCTTCTATTTTTTAACCTTATAATACATTTGTGTGTGTGTGTCTCAGCCAAATTCAGGTCATCATGCTTGGCAGCAGGTACCTTTTACACACTGAACCATCTTGCTAATCCATATTCTATTTTCTTGAACAGCATTCAGGCCTTTCTATTATTTGTCGTTTTCTCCTGGGTCTCTACCATATGCCACTAGGTTTTATAGTTACTCTCATCAACTGCCTGACTATTGGTGCTCAGTGACAGGTTTAGAATGAATGTAACTGCCCCAAGGATGGCAAAGGCGAAGTGCTCTTGTAACTATATAGTTGTTTATTAAGGCAGTTGAACTTGAGTTTTAAGTTCTTATCCAGACAAATCACATAAACAAACAAAAAAGTCCTTCACCCAAGAAGAAAAACTTCTAGTCGGAGTGGGGAGACTAATCTGAGAGGTTCTATCTATGGAGGACTGAAGTGTCAATCAAAAGAAGTCCCTTTCTCCAGAGAAGTGTTACTAGTTAACTTTGGCAGCCTGGCTGACAAAGCAGCTGCAGGAGGGCGGAGAAAGGACAGGGGCCAGCGGGCTAGTAGCGTAAAGGGGAGGGGCTGTGGTGACGCAAGTCAAACTGAACTCCTTTGTCCCTCTTCGCTCTCCGTCCGATAAGAAAAAAAAAAAAAAAAAGGAGCCGAGAGGGTCATAGGTATGGCGGCTTTTAGGGTAAGTGAAAAGAAACTTAGTTTTCCACCCCTTGCTCGCTCTGAGCCCACAACATTCTCATAATTGTAGAAGGGTCGTCCATCGTAACTCCTGGAGGGAGCCACTCAGCAAGTGGCGGCCTCGAGGTGCGACTGTGAGAATCGGGATCTTTAAGATTTGCAGTCACAACACACCTGCCTAGCAGGGTCCTTAATCCCCTGCAGTGAATTGCTACCTGGGCGGGCTTTAGCCCCTTAACCCGCTGTGTGATGAAAAGGCCGGAGCAACTAGCCGCTTCGACTGAGAGAAAAATAATCTTTGGCATTTGTCTTAGTGCGTAGGGCGGGGCTCAAGGACCGGAACGTAGAACTTCCTTCAAAAATTATTGGGGAGCAAAACAGACCGAGATGAGACGTCCCAAGCTCTGTATTGGACGTGGAGTTAGACATAGTGTTTTTACTCCCCGTCGAATAACAAGTTTCTTTGGGGTTTTATGAGAAAAAAGTGCTTTTATATACAAATCGGGCTAGAGGAAGCAAGCCAGCTGCTGACTCTTAGGGTTTCAACATTAGTTTACAAGTACTTCTGCACTGTAGTCTTTCAGTGTATAATGACCCTGTTAGTCCCGAAGGAGATAAGAGTGTCAGTAATTCAATCAGTATGAAGTTGATTTTAAGTTGGCTTAGTGTTGTTCTTTAGTTCCCACTCTTCCTGCATTTCTGCGGTTTGCGACCTCATACTTTCCCTTGAATTATGGACCACTCTCCTAACTGGACTCCACTCCCTCCATTCTTCTGATGGAATCCATTTTCTCTGTGCTGCTATGGTACTTACACTCCATTATCAGCTCTCAGGGGTCAGGTTTTACACTTCTAGGTAGCACCACCTCCTAGCCTCTGCTTTTCCAGCTTCCTCTCCTCTCACCCAGGAATCCTCCCCTCTGGACTATCTTACTTTATCTCCCCATACACCCTTTACCGGCTCTTTCTGCAATTCCTAAGGTGCCCTTGCCCATTCCCAATTCATTTCTACCAGGTATGTCCAACTAGCCTTTTGGTAATACAACAGACAAACTTCATCCTGGAGAATCACAATCAAATTACAAAAACAAAACAAAATTAGTGTTTTTAAATAAGTTTACAATTTTGTGTGAGGTAGGATGTGGTCTGTAGGCACAGGTAGGGCACGCCTGCTTGCTCTTGTTGCTAAGGGAGTGTCCTTGACCAACTGTAATAATGATCCACACAAGATAGTTATTGACAGCCATACTGATAAAAGTTCTAAGTCCTTTTTTGATGGCCAAACCAAGAGTGAGTTGTGACTCTGAAAAGTTTTGTGGTGCCCAAGTTCAGGAATACAGGGCCATTAAAGGCAAAACCCAGAAAGATACATCAAAGTTAGGTGAGGGTCAGTAATCTTGAAACATTTATTTTTGGCAGAGTATAGTAGTTATTCAGACATAACTTTCCAGTTATTTTGGTTAATACATCTGGACTTTGGTCAGGGCCATGGAAGTCTCACTTGTTGCCAAGGCAGACATGACCATTGTGAGGAGGGGGTAAAGGGCTGAGAACTGTCTAAGCAAACAGAAAATGGAATCAGAACATGATGGCATTACCTTAATCATTTCATTCCCCCATTTGGAAAAGTGATTTTTAAATTTTTTAACTTGGATAAAGGGTAAATACTGGTTCCCGATGATCAAAGGCAAGTTTTTTGTCTGATGAACTTAAAAGACAATTTATTATATTAGGCCCTATAGCAAGTCTTATAAAAAGGGTGAGTAAGGGAACATCCAGGACAGTAAAAAGTTGTGAGCCATGGCTTTTAATCAGACATTTTATGGAATCAGAAGTTATTTCCTTTATACTTTTGATCTAAGCTATTTTTTTTCATAATAATTTTTGATTTGTCAGCACAAAGGCAGAAAGTCTCTCTTACCATCACACAGTCTTTCCTGGAACATGAAAATTAAGTGTAAGCCTTGCCCGTTTTGGGACACTGTTTCTGTCAGGGACTCTCTCTGGGCATGGAGTGTAACTGAAGGTGTCTGGTGTCTATCTAGTTGATAAATGATCTGTTGTAGGCTCTTTCTCCCACATTAGAGCTGTAGTGTTCAAGGCAGTAGTTCCTATCACCCCCATATCCCCCATCATTGGAACGATGGCAAGGGGCAGCCTTCTATACTGCCGGCGGGCACATCTTTTCCGTAGTACTCACGGCCAAGGAAAGGACTCATGTGGCTGTGCAGGAGCTGGTAACAGGGTGGGAATCTTAGATGGTCTAGGCGATTTCTCCAAATCATTGTTTAGATTACTTAAGGAAATTGACTGAGGGTTGAAGTGTATTTCAGATTCCCAACACGAGGCCACACCACACACATAGGCCCACACACATAGGCCCACACACATAGGCCCACACACATAGGTCCACACACATAGGCCCACACACATAGGCCCACACACATAGGCCCAGTGTCACTTCTGTTTTTGTTCTTAGGCTAGTTCTCAAAGCACCCCCAACCCAGCTTATTGACTGACCTCTGTAAGGCGTATTATTTCCAACTGCACCTTTTTGTATGCCATGGCCTCCATGGTCGTCTCATCAGTTGTTTGGAGAGGGACTATTTTGTGGTTTGAATTGATCTGTAGGGGTTTTTTTGAGACAGGGTTTTTTTTTTATTTTTTTATTTTTATTTATTATGTATACAATGTTCTGCCTGCATGTGTCCCTGCAGGCCAGAAGTTGGCACCAGATCTTATTAGAGATGGTTGTAAGCCACCATGTGGTTGCTGGGAATTGAACTCAGGACCTCTGAAAGAACAATCAGTGCTCTTAACCGCTGAGCCATCTCTCCGGCCCAAGAGACAGGGTTTCTCTGTACCTTTGTAGCCTATTCTGGAACTCTGTCTGTACACCAGGCTGGCCTTGAACTCACAGAGATTCGCCCGCCTCTGCCTCCCTAGTGTTGGGATTAAAAGTGTGTGTCACTATCGCCTTGTTCCTGCAAACTATTGGTTGTGCCCACCAGGGGCAGCAGCAGTCAGGTAAAATAACCACAGTGAGGGTCCGCAGCAACCTGGGTTCAACGTCCAGGTCACCAGAGGTCTGGAGTCACTGTGGGCTGCACTAGCCAAAAGAGGTCAGAGCTCTGTGGTTACTTTCCTTCCCACCCAGGCGCGGTGGTCTGGTGACCCACAGCAGTGGTCTGTGGTAAACTGATAAACCTGCCCTGCTAGCCTGTGCTGTGCAGCAGTTAGGTGGTGTTGCAGCGAATGGTGTTATTCCAGTGCTGTGCAGCATAATAGAAGGCTTCTCTAGTCCTGACATTCGGCTAGCTACCAATCCTTTGCTCTTTTCACTAGGAGAAAGTCCCTCCAATGAAACCCCTTGTCAGCTTTATAGTTGTCAGTCATCCTCGCTCGTACATTGTCAGTCAAACAGGAAGCTAGAAATTTGAATCAGATGTCTCAGCAGAGATTTTCCTGTCAAGCATAAAATAGTTATCATGGATTAACAAAAGCCATACCAGCCACATGTGGTAGTGCACATCTTTAATCCCAATACTGAGGAGGCAGTATGAAAATCAACACAGTATGTCTCTCACATCCCCAAACATATTCTCATAGTTTTTCACAGGCTTTTATCTTTAATTTTAACCCTTTGAAGATGACTATTTGCAATACTGATGAGCAAGGACCAAATTGTACATTTTTTGTTATTATTGTACTTGGGATGTTTTTGTTATTGCTGTTCAGTTACCATAATTTTCCCCAAGAGTTTTGCAAGAAGATACAGTGTGTGTGTGTGTGTGTGTGTGTGTGTGTGTGTGTGTGTGTGTGTATGTATCTGTGTATATGTGTGTGTGTGTGCTTTTTCACCTTTTAGTACAGTATCTGCTTCACATTTTTGTATAATAAATAACTGGACCTCAAAGACTTTCTGTTCTTAGTAAATTTAATGATATTTTATTTTTTAGAGGTGATTCACTTACCCACTATTTCCAGAAGAAAATAAGCATCCTGATAATCCAGGTCCTCTAGTGACTCACTGGTGATTACTCTAAAGCAGGGCACTCTTGTCTAAGACTTTTATGTTGCTGCTAAGAAGTAGCTCTTAGGCTGTATCTCCAAGATGAAGCATGACTAGCTCTTTTTTTTCCCCTTTCAGTTTCAGGTAGAGAAAAGAGTAGTATATCTGTTAAAGTAGAAGATGAGTTTGGTTTCATTTGATATTATCACAGACTTTCTTATCCTTGGAAAATTGTCTGGTATACATAGGGGTGTGTGTAGTCCAGAATTCAGAAGAAGAGAGTAAGATATGCTTTCATGGAAAAGAAAGATTGTCATTGTCTGAGTCTCTTCTTTATGACCCAAATGAATATATGGTCATTAACCCAGTCTACTGTAGATCTTTCTCACAAAGGTGTAAACAAAAGATTTTGGGGGAACCATGCTCTATTGATAGCATTTCCTTTTACTGAAGGACACAAATATACTGTTTGGGGTTGCTTGATAATGTCTTTTAGAAAGGATTTTATCATCATAGGAGTGATTGGGCCAGAAGGTATATTGTGAAGGTCTTGTATTTTGAAATATAAATTCCGATAATTAAAACAGTGATATGTCTGTTATCTGTCCCTTGCTTGTAAAACTAATCTCTTATCATTTATGTTGCATCTAATAATCATTAATTTATTCTGGAACAGATCTTGATCTCTCAAGTTAATTTCTGTTCTACCCTCTACTTGTTATTTCATAAGTTGTGTATGTATGCCTTTGTGTTTACTTTCCTCTGGTGTGCACACGTTAGCTTTGTAGAAAGAGGATATCCCCCAAAAAGAACACCACTGGTATAGTTAGTCACTCCTTCCTTCTCTGCTGAAAAGACAGATATTGAGAAAGAAAGAAAGAACTAGTAAATAGATATTTAAAAAAAGAACTGAAAAATACAATTTGGAACAAATGATAGTGGAAATATAAAGATTGGTGAAGGAATTGATTCTAAAGCAGAGCAATGATTAAAAGGAAGCGGTGGATAGGCTGCTTTTCCCTTTAGCTAGGTTGGTGAAATATAACTTCCCATTGTTCTCCACTCCAATCTAGTGACCCAGAGTTTACATATAGCTTTGTGGTGATATATTTCCCAATGAGTAAATGAAAACATAAAAAAGAGCCAAATTAGAAATAGAAAGCAGATAAAGGAGATTTATTCAATGCAGCCATATTAAGAAGAGGGACAAATATACCCAGTTATTCGCCCACATCACTCTTCAGGGTCCTGAAGTGATGTAAACTTTAAAAAGAGGGCCAAGGATGTGCACACCTAAGCAGTCCCAGTCAAGGTGTGGTCCCGCCTATTTACCCATCACTGGGCTTCAGTCTCATTGTATAAGGTGGTTGGCAAGTTGTTAAAACTGGGTGAAATCTCTTCCCAGGTGACAAGTTTCCCATTTGACTGATGCCTCTTCCTTCTCCAAGAATGAAAACTCATGGGGGAAATTACCATTTCTTTGGGATCTGTTGTTTCAGTAGTTTGATACTCAAATTAAGAGGCATCTTCTTATAAACTTGTTCCAACAGTCTCCTTTCACCTTCTTTTTTAAAATTTATTTATTTATTAAAGATTTCTGCCTCTTCCCCGCCACCACCTCTCATTTCCCTCCCCCTCCCCCAATCAAGTCCCCTTCCCTCGTCAGCCCAAAGGGAAGTCAGGACCGCGAGGGGTGCACCCACACACTGAGACAATGGGCATGTTCTATCGGGAACTCACCAAGGCCAGCTGGCCTGGGTCTGAAAAAGCCTGGGATAAAACCGGACTCGCTGAACATAGCGGACAATGAGGACTACTGAGAATTCAAGTACAATGGCAATGGGTTTTTGATCCTACTGCACGTTACTGGCTTTGTGGGAGCCTAGGCAGTTTGGATGCTCACCTTTCACCTTCTTTTGGCCTACACAAAATGCCATCTATTTAAGTAATATTTAAGCAATTATACTACAAATATATTTTCCCTAGAGAACTCACTAGTGAAAAGATTATTCTAGCTAAAGTATATTGATCTGAATAGAAAATTCTATCTATGTATTTGATACAGTATAATTAATTTTACCAAGATTTTTTTTTCATGTCATATGCAAAAAGTTGAATTCTCTCTTTAGTAAGAAATGGCCATGCTCCATTTGCACTAACAATTGATCTTCAAAGTTTTGAAATTTGGCCTAGAAATCTATTATAAATTACTACCCCTTTTCTTTCAGCACCTTGAACATTTTATCAATTTTAGTGTTTCCTTCTTAGAATGTTTCTTGGAACTTGAAAATTTTTGCGTATATCGAGATAAAATATTGTTTTAGTATTGGAACCTATGATCATATGCAAAATTTTCAGAGTAAATACATTTTGAGGGAAGATATTTTATAACTTTGTTCTGTTTTTCAGAAAGTTAAAAGTTAATAGCATTGAATCAGCCCTCCAATTAGATTACCCTTAAGATTTTCAGTTGTTTTGTCGTTTATTTGCCACTACAAAAACTTAGCAATAGACTTTTAATAACTGTTACATCAAAGAGCTTACTAGATTTTGTATTTCTACTACCTTGTTTACAATTGTGGATTCTTCACTACTTGGATATGAAGTCACTGGTTATTCAAAGTCTCAGAGTGATATACTACTACCCAACAGAAATCTATTTTAGGAGAGAAAATAAGTTGCATGTACTCAAAATAATAATATAACATATTTGTAAGTTCCAGACTGTTGCTTCACACAAATGAGAGTTATATGAATTTGGAGAGAAGGATTTGAGGGAGCCAGTGGAACTTGAGCTAGTCTTTCTGAGCAGGGCAGAACTGGGAAGATAAATGGAGTCTATGGACTGAGAGAAGAGTGTGCTTTACATGTTCGAGGCCTGGGAAGATTCATTTAGCTAGAGTCAAAGGGTGTATGGGCAGAGAGGAATAAAGATGGTTGTTGAGGTGGGAGAATGAAGCAGTAATTTAGAAAGATTAATTTAGCAGTCCTCTAGAACTTATTTAATTGTTTTGGAATTTTATAACACATAAAGCCTAAACTGAAAACAACTTGAAACATACCTCTTTGAATGTTTCTATTTAGTGTTCCTTTCCTACATCTCTACGTCCTCCTCTTTCCCTACATATAATGCACATATGTTTAGATGTGTGTGAAACATGGCCTTTAGCGCGTTCTTAAAATAGAGTTGCTGGTTTTGACAGTGTATAGTATTTGTCTGACCTTGATATCCATAAACTGAATTGAGTTATGCCAATCTTGTGCTGTTTCTGAAGAATTCTAATTATATCGACTGTATATGTTTTTATTTTTATTTTTGTATTTGTTGGATTTTTATCTAAGCTAAATTTTCAAGTGCCACTCAGTAATAACTGCACGCCCATTTAGAGTCATAACATGTTCAGAAATTCTAAAATAATTTAGTACTTTCACATATTTTAATTAAAAATTCAATGTTTCAAATATATTATTATTTTGGTTCTATTATTGAATTATAGAGCCACATGAAGCTGAGCTGTTCTGGTTATCTTATGATTGGCCTTTTAAAGTCTAGAGCTTTAATTTTTATGCAAATTAATCTCACATGTGCCATGTCATTTTCATCCATTTTACACTAGGGAGTTAAACCCATTCTTCTTCACTCGCTCTCTTCTGTTTTTCAGTTCTACTAATTGAACTATGGTATAGCTGTTATAATATTTAAACATGAGGTAGACCTGAATGGATAATTGAACTCAGAAAGAACCTTAGAAATTGCTATCTTGAAAAGTGTTTTGCTGTTGTTTGCTTTTTTTCTTCATGAATGTATATTATTGGCTTTATGAACAGACTGGGTAATTTGCTCAGTGAATATATGACAGCCTTTCCCCCCAGTCTTTTCAGTCCTTCAAGGACCTTACAGAGTACTGACATTTATTTACTTATCTTGACCCTTTCAAAATATCATGTATACTTTCCGCACTGTTAACATACTTTCTGTCACAGAGTAAGCATCCAGAAAATGTTAATTATCTACCACTTTTCCATCACAGTGTACTATTAGAGCACAGTTTTTTTTTGTGAGCATATTCATCTTTACATGTATCACACATTACTACTTGCTGTTAGTGTCTTTTAATATTTAGTTTTTCAAGAAAAGACTAGCTCCTATGCACATTTCAAATAAAAGACATTTGAATGTGAAAAACAGAACAGAGAGATGAAAGAATCTAAGCCTTTTCTGAATTATGGAAAACAGAAAAATGATTTATGTAATGTAATCACATTGGGAAGAGTGACAAAGAAATCCAGGGAAAACCTACAAGTTCATCTTAGAAACCCCCAAGTCTATCTTGGGGGCCTGAAGTGAGATTAAAGTTAAAATAGAAGAAAATCAAGGATTTGCACAGCTAAGCAATTCCAGACAAGGTGTGGTCCTGCCCACCATTGATCCATTCTTGTGTGAGATTCAGTCTCATCCTTTAAGGTAGTCTAACAAGTTGTTAGAACTGTGTGAAATCCTTTCTAAGACACAAGTTCTCCACCTGATTGGGGCCTATGCCTTGCTCTAGCATGAGATTCCTGGGGAAATTCCCATTTCTTTAGTATTCATTGCTTCAGTTGTCTGAAAGTCAGATTGAGAAACCTAAGTGTCTCTTTAAAATAGCTGTATTTTCTGCCATGCCAGTTATAATTTCCCACTTTCTGTTTCAATACTGCAGTCTTGAGGTGGAATATGTTTCCTTGAAACAAATATAATAAACAATTCAATTAGGAACCAACATTAAAACACATTTAGTTAGTGTCAGGTAGCAGTGCATCAGAACCATTTTTTATAATCTTTTGGCTTTTAGTTACTTTAGCTACTTCATTTTGTTCATTCAAAATAGGATGTCATCATGAAGCCTAGGTTGGCCTCACACTTCAGGTTTTCCTGTTTCAGTTTTCCAAATGCTGGGATTATGGGAAAGTGCTACTGTAACCAGTGTGACTTTATTTCAGTTTCTCTCACTTTTCCTTTGTCTCCAAACAATATTCTCTGAAGGCATTACTGATTATCCACCTGGTGGTTTGTTCTCCACCTGGTGTGTCTGAATTGATCTTCATTGAACGGGGTGGGTAAGTGACAGATGTCAGTGAATTAGTGCCAGTAGTCTCTTTTGGCTCAATTTTAAGTACCTGAAGTATAGTAGAAGCGGCTCTGCTTTCTGGCATACCTGAAGTTCTTTCTGCTCATCATGTGGGTAATGTCCTAGCATTTCAAAACTGTTCAGGGTCATTTGTCAGTAACTGTACTTTTATAGAAGGTTGACAGTTTAGCTATAAGACTTTAAAGAAGCATAACCATCAAGATTAAAACTATTTTGAAAATTAATTGTAAATATTTATAAATATCCAGTACCTGTTCATCTTTATAAGGTTTACATAGTTTGAGGCATCTATACATGTAAAATATCAAGAAACAGTTAGCATAATTATACAAAATTACTATTTGAAAACTATTTCTATAACAAAGTATAAAATCTCTGTCTTAGTAGAACTAGTCTCTAGCACTGACACTCAAACAAAATCTCTTACAAATTTGGGGAACAGTGGTAGTTATTACAAATAGATCATATACAAGTATTTTTGATGTACACTAGCAAAATACTTATTAGAGTATATATATATATTATATAGAGAGACAGTGTTATATATAATATGTGTTAAATATATAAATTTTTAATAAGCATATAAGAATATTATGCATACATACAAATGCACACACACAATATCTCCAGGTTTTAATTAGCAAGATTTTCCAGAATGGCTGTTTTTAATGCCTGTTTAACTATGTAACGTAAATGGAAGTTTCTTTCCTGCCTGGTCCTCTCGCCGTTTAGTCCCAAAGAAACACACAGAGGCTTATATTAATTATAAACTGTTTGACCTATTAGCTCAGGCTTATTATTAACTAGCTCTTACAACTTAAATTAACCCATAATTCTTGTCTATGTTTAGCCACATGACTTGGTACCTTTTCTCAGTGAGGCATTTTCATCTTGCTTCCTCTGCATCTGGCTGGTGACTGCAATTCCTTTCCTTGTCCCAGAATTTGCCTCATCTAGTTGCCCTGCCTATACTTACTGCCTGGCTGCTGACCAATCAGTGTTTTATTAAACCAGTGCAAGTGACAAATCCTTACAGTGTACAAAAGCATTATCCCTCAGCAATGTAAGACAGTAAGAGGTCAGCATGATACCATACACATAATGAAATCATTGTATCCAGAGAGTGAGAGGGTCTCTGAAATCCCATCGTTATTTGTTTTAAGGAGGTGCCAGTTGGTTTTAGGAGTTAGCAACTAAAGAGACCAAAGACAAAAAAAAAACATTAGCAAAGTTGAATTTATCATGACAAGACACCATCATTTGTATTGGTTGTTTCTTTAAAGAACACAGATAGGTGAACCTATGTATATGAGAGGAATATTTTTTGGCATTTGGAACATCCCATTTACCTATCAATAAAATCATTTATCCATGTTTATTAAATATATACATCATGCTTATTGTTGCATATGCCCGTGGCCAAGACAAATATCATAAGCTTTATTGGTTATTGGAGAGAGAGAGAAAAGTTTTTTTTAAGTTGAAAAATGCAGGGTGTTTTGAGAACACATTTTAGTACTAAGTTATCCAGTCTAGGACTCAGGGGAGTCTTTCAGAATGAGAGAAAGGTTTGGGAAGATTTTTTTTTTGTTATTTCTCCATAACGCACAATCTCTGAGTTGTCTCTCATTCTTATCCAGGATAGTGTATGACCCATGTCCCAGGATATACTGTACATTTTCTGGCATGCTGTGCCCATTGCTCAGACTCGCTCTGGATGGCTACAACTTGTTACTGTCTCTCCTTCCACACTGTGCTGAGCAATAATACTTGTTGGTTGTTTTGCATGTATGACTCTTACATGCTTTTAAACTTATAAATGTATAATATAAAGATTTGATGCACAGCTATATATGTTCCTAGTCACAGAGACATGAGGCACCAATTATGGTAGAGTCAATTTAAATTACTTACAAAGTTGTCATTTAAAAGACTTCAACACAAAATAGATTCTGAAATAAATTTTGACTTTGTTAAGACACTTTTCTAAGTAGGAATAAGTCTGAAACACAAACATCAGAAAAAATAAGTTCATCACAAAGAGTAAGATAATCTGTTTAACAACTTTTTTGTTTTAGAGATAAGAACTAGTTCTCATTTTACATTGCTACCTTTGCATTAGAACATGAGCAATTTTGAAGTAGGTGAATCTTACTAGTTCTCAAACTGGATTTTTATAATTGGGGTGAGATACCAATTTTTATTTTGTACTTTTTAGACTTGACATAAATCTGTATTAAAGACAGACTAGATTTTAAAAATAAATACAGAATTATCTAACATTATCAAGTTTTAAATGGTCAGAAATTAAAAAATGTGTGTGTGTGCAACTTTTGTGTGTGGGTGTGGGGGGGGGGTGTCCATGGAGATTAGAAGAAGGTATCCAATTCTGTGAAGCTAGAAGTATAGGCCAGTTTGAGCTGCCTGAAGTCGGTGCTAGGAACTGAACTCTGAAAGAGCAGGACTCTAAACCACTGAGCCATGCCTCCAGCCTAGACTTACATTTGTAAAAGGAGCAGTGGGTTTTTTCATCAGACCGGCTCCCGCATGGCTAGCTTTACACCCAAAATAACAACACACAAATTGCATTCACTTAAACACTGCCTGGCCCATTAGCTCTAGCCTCTTACTGGCTAACTCTCACATCTTGATTAACCCATTTCGAATAATTTGCGTAGCACCATGAAGTGGTGGCCTATCAGAAAGGTTCTAACTACCGTCAGTCTTGGATAGGAGAAGCATGGCGTCTGCCTGACTCTGCTTTCTTTTTCCCAACATTCTGTTCTGTCTATTCCACCCACCTAAGGGCTGGCCTATCAGGCCAAGCAGTTTTCTTTATTAATTAACCAATGAAAGCAACAGATAGATAGAAGTCCCTCCTGCATCACTCCTCATGATTTTAGGACTTTACTAAAGGTTTTAGATAGCTGATATCTTCCGAATATTTTACTTTCACATATGTGTCCCATGTCTCTCTTTGCTACTATTGTTTTTTAATGCTTAGGTTAAATGTGATTTGTGGAGAAGATGTTTCCAAAGTGTCTGAACAGTAAAATGAACCTTCTTTAAATTGCACTGTTTGATTTTTTTAAAATTAAACAAATGTATTAATAAAGTCATATGTCAGTAAAGGAAAATATTTATTTCTGAAGAATATGATTTTCTCCTTTCTTATTTCAGATATTTGGGATTTTACTTGATTATATGTCCCCATAACATTGTTAGGCTGGAAATACAAAATTGATATTCACATGTTTTATAAAAATATTTTTTAAAATTCAAGGCAATAGTGATAATTACCATTAAAAACTATGCTTATGTACCTGGTACAAACCCAGAGATAAATTGGCTATAAAGTCTCTTAGATTTATTTGCTTCAATGTAAGATGAAAATGGTGAGGTTCAAAGTAGCATGAGGAACCACATCTAATTAAAGGGTTATGGGAACCTTCATTGTGAGCCCTTATCTAGCAGTTCTTGGGTCTGTGAATTAATTCATCTGGTTAAAGAACTTGTAGAACAAGTCTGCTGACCTGGGTTCCATCCCAGATCCCACATAGGTAGGAGAGAACAGACTTCAAACTTGTCCCCTGACTACAATGTGTGCACTGTGGTGCCTGAACTACCCCCTTGCCCAACCCCCAAGTTAAAATAAAAACGATGATCTGTTTTCAAAAATGACGTTTTCTGTGGCAGTGATCCACAATTTACTCAGAATTTTGAAGGAATGCTAAAGGAGACACAAAGCTAAGAAAACAATGGATGGCATGTTTCCTCAGAGACAGTGCTGGGGAAGAGGAGGCAATTGTTTTCTGTGTTTATGTCCCAAGAATAGCGTCTGTGTTTTGTTTAAGACTGAGAAAAATGTAAATCAAATATATGCATGTTTTTATGACCACCATCCACTGAATTATAGAGTTAGGCCATCTTTCAGGAAAACCCATCCCATATTTGGGTAACATTTCTCATTTTTAATATTTCCCTTTATCCTTCTTGGAAGAATGATACCATTGTATTTCTCCACAGTGACCATGACTAACTTTCAAGGCAACATATATATGCTCTGAATGGATAGGTACAGAATTAAAAATGATATGATAATAGTTTAATCTCTTCTTTTTGAAAGAATCTCAAATTATTAAATGTTGCAACTCCAAAGTAACACTGTTTAATAAAACTTTCTTCAATAACCGAGACTAAGTCTGTGCTACCCCGTAGATTAGCACCAGAGACACATCTATCTACTGAGGCCTTGAAATGTGACTTAGTGGTATAGAAGACCTAACTTTTAAATTAATTTTAAATGTTCATAGCATAAATAGAACCTGTGATGACAGCCCTAAGTATCTGCCCTAAACACTTCTTTTTATAAATAAGACATGACTAACTGGTTTTTCTCATTTGCTTAAGAACAGATCTGGGACTGAGCAGTCGTGCTGTGAGTAGATGCTATTTCTATATCTGAAGTTTTCAGAACTTTTAAGTTGCTGATCAAATAATGATGATTATTTCTACTGCATCTATCATGTTTAGTAATACCTTTTCTTACCATACCCATTCTACTATCCCTGTCAAAAGAGAAAATAGACGGTCTAGCAAGATGGCTTTGTGTTTAAATTACTTGCCCTCCATACTTGCAGATCTGAGTTTGAACCCCAGGGCTTACATGGTAGAAGGAAAGAACAAACTTCCTCAAGTTGTACTCTGACCTTCACATTTGTGCATGGCAGGTATCCATCCCAGAACACACACAAAATAAGTATGGGTAATTGAAAAAGAAAGAAGAAAGTAGAACTTCAGAATGAAGTATTCAAATTAATTTGGGGTACCAGTTCTTAATTATGTGTATTTAATATTAGCATTTTTTATTTCATGTGTATGGGTATTTTGCTTCTGTGTATTTATCTACACCACTTGTGTGTATGGTGCCCACAGAGGCCAGAAGAGAACATGCCACTGGAGTTAGAGATGGCAGTAAGCTACCATATTTGTGCTGGGAATTGAACCCCGGTTCTCTGGAAGAACAGCCAATGTTCTTGACCACTGAGCCATCGCTCCAGCCCTTCATTTAATTTTTAAAATTAATATACAAAGTATTAAATATTATAATGTCTTTGGAAATAGTGTGTTCTAGTTGATTCTCTTTTCCCTCATATCTCCATTCCCTTTACATTCCTGCTGTTCCCTTGTTCTCTCTCTCTCTCTCTCTGAGTCTTCTTTCTGCTTCCCCCCTCTCATATCTCCATCCCCTTTTTTTCCCTTGGATTCTCATATCTCCATCCCCTTTCCTTCCCTTGGATTCTCCTCTCTCTGAGTCTTCTTTGCTTACTCCTCTCCCTGCACCTCTTCGAATAGTAACCTTTATTTCTAAATTATTAGAATTTCCCTATAGTTTCCATATTCACAATGTTTGATGTGAGTAAAACTTTATGATATAATCAGTGCAACATCACTAAATATAAAGCAATTACTTCTGGTGACTTTCCTTTTCTGAGGAAAAAGGTGACAATAGCTTATTTGTTACAAAATAATATTCTTGCAAATTATCACTGTCATTTACCATCATACATTGTCATAATTAGAAGAAACTCTGGATGATTTGTAGTTCAACTTCCTTTCAAAAGTGGGGAATCTGAAGCATAGTGTACACAAAAGGTCACATAGTGAACTAGTTGCTGAGCTGAGGCTAGAACCCAATTTTTCTATTCCACAGCCTCGTGTTCCTTCAGTGATACCATTTTTACCTTTGCCTTTTAGATATTCACAAGTGAACTAGCCCCAGGGCACTGGAAAGCACAAAATTCTATTATGCTGCTAATGGCTGGCCTGTATTTTGATGACTAATCTCAACTTGTCACAGCTCATTAGGTACTGGAAATAGACACACTCAGTTCCTGAGCCAAATTTTTAAAAGCATTTTATACCTGCAATATTGCAAGCACAATTGAATTTTGCAAATCTCAATTTGAAAGGACAGCTAGCTGTTTGCATGTGGTACTTGTTGCATAGCTATATTCCAGGGTGCCAAGCAGCTGCTGAGGCATGTTACCACAGGTGTCTAATATATGATTTCTCTTTCTTTGAGCAAGTAGAAAATACAATCACTTTTCTGAATTATATTGATCAAAAGGCTAAATATTGTGGTTGTAATTCTGTGAGAACAGATTATATAATGTAGGCCAGCTTCAGTTTTATCCAGCAGTGAAGCTATTCTAACCTGCCCACAGCATTTGCTGCTGCTATTAGATCTGACATTTTAAAATGTCGTGGTGGATTTCATGAGCAATTTTTTTTAGGACTGAATGATCCCTTGATTTTAGCTGAAAGGCTGAGAAGCAATCAAAAGTAAATGATAAACAATTAATTCAAAAATTTTTTGGGCCCACATCTTTTCTATTGAATCTCCATATCTATCTAGTTAAAGCTGTCATCGCTGGCAGAGAAAATAAGTATATATTCTACCTCTGACCTTAAAGAGTTAATAGTCTACTTGGGGAGTAAATGGTCATGCCAGTGACAGATGAAATAAAAAGCTCAGGATAAGAGTTGGGGAGAAAGAAGACTACCTGTATAGATTGGAGATAGATTACAGAGAACATGAAAGGTAAAAAATGGTTTTAAGCAGTGTGTTAGGAAAGAGGAAGCCAATTTATTTTCTTGATGCAGGATGGTGATCTGATTGACAATAAAATTATCTTGACTTGACAGAGGCAATTACACTTGGCTGGAGTTAAGATGCGACTATAGAGTCGTGGCCATGGGCTAGGAGAGACTAAGGATGACAGCGATGATGATGATAGTGGTAGTAACAGCTAATATATACTGAACCTTTTGTCTGTGTTAATACCTTTGTGATAGGTGACATCAGACATATGGACATTGACACATGAATTCGCTTTCTCAGAGCCACATCGTGAATAAAAAGTAGAACCTTAATTTACATTCAAATTTGATTCTGAAATCTGCTGTCTTTTTACTACTTTACCAAATAGATGAGAAGGGATTGGCTAGGTTGGTGGTTCCTATAATCATTTGTGTCCTGAAGTCGTTTGTGCATAGCTATATTATTAACAGTCATTGGCATAAACTGTTGAATTACATATTGTCTCTCCTGTTAGTAAACTGAGACTCGTAACCTGAGGAGAATTTCATTACAGTGTCTGTGTGACAATGTTTGCCTCTTCCTCATCCTTCTGCTTTTTCTGCTCCCTCCCCCACTTCCTTGGATGTTGATTAGCTTTGTCCAAGCATGAGTTACAGTGCTGTTGGCCACGAGGTCAGTGTTAATGAATCAATAAAATATATTAAACAAAATGTCTTAAATTAGAAATGAATGTGAAACGAGGTTATATATTGATGAAAATTAAACCAGTGAATCACGGGAAGCTAACCCTGGGTTTTCCCCAGGAACTGTCGTTCCCAGCTACTTTATAGAGCAGAGCAGTCACAAATAACAAGAATCAATTATTTTCATTATGAAAATGCTGGTAAGGGATGAGTTGTACTGGGATGAGAGACTTATGTGCTGTTTATCTTTGCTATTTATAATCTTTATGTTACAGAGTGCACTTCCTAAGGCCTGCTCTCCTTTGGGAGGCACCAATTTTAATTCTCATTGGTTTTTAAAAAATCATTTATAATTTGCCCTTGACAAATTGTTACTTTTGCAGTTAGAGATAGTTTTAGCTCAAGTTCTTTCATTCTTGTTAAATCCAGAGCACCTCTTCCTAATTTTAATGCTACTTGATTAATTGACAGCCTTACCTTATAATTTTATAGTATTCTTAAATTCCTCTGGTACTTAAAAATAATTTTGTTTGTTTTTTTTGTTTTTAAATCAGGAATTGACAATGTTTTGTAGTATTTCTGTTAAGGGTCAGATAATACTTTTGGCTCTGTGGAATATGTGAAGTCTGTAGTCACATTTAGAAACCTTAAAGCATGTTTTACAATCATTCTTTTAGCTCAGAACTCAGTCCAGAATTGGCCCAACATTGTAGTTTGCCAACCCTTGTTTATCTGTTTCAGCATGCTGCGCCATCAACCACTCCTTTTTATGGATGGAGTAACATCGATTTCACTGTTTTAACTCGTACTTAAAAAGGACAAAGTATGTTAATTTGTTTTTGTATTAGATCTTAATTACCAACCAATTCATGTGAATTTATTTAAAGTCTAGATGATATTACTGTATTGCATGAAATAATGTAACTACTCTAAGATTGTCCATATGTTATAATACTTCAAAGGTGTTTTTCTTTTTATCTAGGGATTACTATCTTGGGAAAAAATAGTTTTTAAATACTATAAGACTTGACCTATTTCACATAATCATCTTAGGGTTTTAGTATCAAAATTCCTTAAGTTCATAGGTAAGCATGCTTTATGGCATCAGTTCTAATAATTTTGAATTTTTGTACTGTAATCATTAATGATCTGGTTAATCACGAATACATTGTGTATCTAGGAACAACAGCAGAATTATCAAGACACATGTATCTGAAAGTTCTTGTAAAGCCAGATCTGATTTAGAACTTGCCTTCCTGCCTTTGCTTCCCTAGTGCTGGGATTATAACTGTTTGCCACTTAGAAGTAGTGGCATTAAATATCCTGTGTGTGTGGTGTGTGTGTATGCATGTTTATTTGTATGTGAGTGCGCTTGCTTGTATGTGTGTATGTATAGGCCAGAGGTTGATATCACTTATCTTCTTTGATCACTTTCCATCGTTAATTCAGTGAGGTGGGATCTCTTACTGAACCCAGAGTGCTGGAACTCACTATTTTAGCTAATCCATTTAGGCAGCTTGTCTCTAGGAGTCCGGCGTCTATTTCCTGAGTGCTGGCATTATATGCTGACTTCCAGGCTCTTCAGCTATTTAAAGTCCACGACAGGGGTCCATACTCCAGTTTTCTTATTTTATGGAAAGTGCTTTATCCACTGAGCCACTTTGCAGCCAGACACTAATGCCTTACTAAAAATGTTTTATTTCCAAAAGATATGCTAAAAACAAAGAATTCAAATAAATTATATTTGTGAATTTTCTCTCATTAAAATAACTAATAATCTTTTTATTTTTAAAAAAAATTTAATATATATATATATATTATTTACTGAGATGCTTTGAAGTAAAAACTAGTTTTGCAGCCTCCTTGGAGTGAGTGATATTTTGAGTCTTTATTTAAAAATTTTAGTGAAGCACAATTTAAATTATGTGAATGTGTGGGTGTTGTGTGTCAGTGCAGGTGTTAAAGGAGGCCTAAGGCATTGAATACCATGGAGCTGAGTCACAGGAAGTTGTGAACTGCCAGATGGGTGCCGAGAACTCAACTTGGATCCTCTACAAGAGCAGTATGTGCTCTTAACCATTGAGACACATCTTTCTAGCCCCAATATTTCTTTGTTTTAAAATTGCATTTACGTTTCCATACAGGGTATTAGATACCATGGCATTTCCAAACTACATGTATTTCAGTAGATTGTTTTCTCCTTTCATCTTTTCCACTACCCTGCCCTGACCCCCACTTCTGTCCTGTTCCCAGTTTCTTTGGCTCTTTTAAGTCACTGTTGTGCTTTTGCGCACTTTTGTTCTTCCATGCTGTCTGGTTTTACCCTGTCTTGTTCTCCTTCCTAGTTTTATAGGCTTGACACACAGTTAAAGGCATATAAAATTTTCAAGAAAGTGAATGATTATGGAAAGCATAATATTAGCAGAAGAGCCCCAAATCTTCCATGTTTTTGAGTTATATTTCATTTATTTATTTTGCATGCGCCAGAGTGAACATGTGTCACTGTGTTCATGTGGAGGTCAGAGGACAACTCGTCTGTGGAAGTGGCTCTTTTCTTGTCTGGGCCTTGGGGGATTGAATACTGGTGGTCAGGCTTGACAGCAAGCACCCTTACTAGCTGAGTCAGCTCACCTGCGCTTTTATTTTTGATTGCATGCGTGCCTGTGTGATATGTGTGTGTGTTAGTGCAGTCATCCATGTGCTATGCTGTGGTTCTGGAGGTCAGAGGATGACAACTCTCAACTTTTCCAGGCAGGATTTCTCTTTCTTTCTGAGGCATGACATACTCCAAATTAACTGGTTCAAGAGCTTCTGGGAGATCTTCCTGTTTCTACCTTCCATTTTCCCACGTATTTCAGGTGTGTGCTGCTGCAGATGGCTTTTTATGTGAGTATTAGGAATTTCACTCAGGTTCTCAGACTTGTAAGTGCTTTTACCTGCTGAGCCATCTTATCAGGCAGTCAGTTGAGGTTTGCGAGACACAGTTTCATGTTGCCCAGGCTGGCCTTAAACTTGTTACGTAGCCAAGAATCACTGTTGAGCTTCAGATTTTTCTCCTCTACCTCCTGAGTGCTAATATTACCAGTATGCACTACCTGCTGCAGTAGGTTTCTGCAGTATCAAATACACTCTAGGGCTTTGCGCATGCTCGGCAAGTGATGTTACCACTTCTAGAAATATATGTTCATTTAAAATTAGACTTGGCAGAAGACAGTAAGATTTTTGCACTCTACAAGAGTTAGGGCAGCACAAGGGGTTTATGTAAATGTATAAAGTAATTTTAAATAGTTGAATATTTAATATATCTCCCAAGATTCCCCCAATACTTATCAGGACTTAGAAACAGAGGATCTTTTTACTTACAGTGATCTTTTTGATATGTCTTTTTCAGATGGGAAAGTTGACAACCATGCCCGCAGGTCTGATATATGCATCTGTAAATGTACATCTGGCCAAAGAAGAGGAACCCAAAAAGCAGCTAGTAAGACCAGAACAGGTAATTGACCTACCAAAGTTTGTGAATTTTGAATGATATAGGGATAATAGAAACACTATGTAGGTGTTTTGCTACATCTATCATAACAGATATTATATATTTTATAAGTATAAAGAAATAGCTAGAGATATCTAAAATATATAATATATTTAGTAGAAATACAAAATTATAACTTCAAAAATGGTGATATTTTTCTTAGTAGCAATCCATTAAGAATGGGGTCTTCAGCCACAAAACCTTCTACCTAGTTTGTCTTGCCTGGACAGTGTTCTGGGACCAGATCCTAACAAAATTGTCATCACAGATACCAGAGAGACTTTATCCAGCAACTGATAGGGACAAATTCAGAGTCCCACAGCCCAAGCATAGGTAGAGCTCAGGATGTCCTGTGGAGGAAGGATCAGATAGGAGAAAGCAGAGGGGTCAGGGACACCATGAGAACATGGTCCACAGAATCAGTTGACTCAGACTCATGGGGGTTGCAGAGATCCGAGATCCTAGGGCTACTGCATATATGTTACGAGTAAGTAGCTTGGTGCTCTTGTGGGATTCCTAACAGTGGGAGCATAGGCTGTCTCCGACTCTTTTGTCTGCTGGTGTGACCCTTTCCCTCTACTGGGTTGTCTCGTAGATCCTAGATGTGATGGTATGAGCCTGGTGCCTGGACTTATTGTAGCATGTTATGGTGTGTTTGAGTGATGTCCTTGGAATGTTCGTCTTTTTCTGAGGAGAGATGGAATATATCTGGAGAAGAAGGGAGGTTGGGGGGGGAACTGGGGGAGGGGAGGGAGGGGAAAATTTGTCAGGATGTAATATATGAGAGAAGACTGAAAAATGAATGGGGTCTTAGAAAATGGGAAGCACATGGGAAAATAACATATAAATGTTGGAACAGCTTGTTTTAGGCTCCTTCAAATTGGATACTCCTGGTTATATTCATGATGGGGGGAGGCACTTGAGTTTGAGCACTCTTGTCTTGTCCGTGACTTCTGCTGGCTTTGGCCTTTATTAGAAAAGAGTCTGATGTCTGCCATATATGCCTTCACTTGTATTACAGGGGCTCTGCTGTCCGCATTTCCCTTTGCAGTCTGTATGCTAGACAGGTTTTTACCTGCCCCATACTACTCAGCTCGTACCCTCTGTGGTGGCTCATCTTCTAGTTATGTGGTGTCTTCCAATTAGGTTGGGGTTATGAGAAGCAACCATATTACTGCTATTTGCTTTTGTACTTTGAAGATCTTCTGAGTATTAATTACTTTGCTGGATGGATGCAGATGAGGGTATCATGTAAATCACCAGAGCTTCACAGTTCTTGATGTCTATAGCAGAGCAGGGTTGATAGGTGGTGGTTCTGGAGATGGATTCACATACCGAGCATAGGCCCAGAGCTATCAAACGCCAGTGCTATTCTCAGTTGAGGAGCTATGGTCCCATGAGCCTCATGCCACCTTCACTCTTCTGCCTGTAGGTGTCTGGTCCTATCACTTCCTCTGTATCAGTGTTTCCCAGGGCCCTCTCTTATCCTAGGGCTGGGGCAGATGAAATTTAAGCTCCCTGACTTATCGTTGCCCCCTTTTCTCAGGCCTCCAGGTAGCTCAGTTTTAAATAATGAATTCTTTATCACTAGAGTGCCTAACTCCTGCCCTTAGAGTGACTTGTGGGAATCTCTCCTGCTGCCTTGTCCACTGAAGGAATTACTCTCTCATCAAAACTTAGAACTGGTGCTGAGGCTTGTTATAGTTTGGGGGTTATCCTACAAGTAGGGCATTCTGTCTCTTTCACCAGGATTGCCTGGCTTACATTTTGAAGGCATCCTTTGCTTCCCATCCTCCAACAGTGAGCCATGCAGATGGAGCACACATATGTACACATAATTAAATAAAATCCAGTTAAAAATTGAAAGTAATGTGTCTTTTGGGTATGGTGATCCCCATCTGTAATCCCAGGACTCAGGAAGCAGAGGTGAGAAAGTCATGAGTTTGAGGCTATCTAGTTACCTTGAGCTATATAGTGAAGCTTAGTACCTTGGACTACATAGGGAGGCCCTGTCATATAAAAAAAATACAACAAAACAACCCACTGGATCATACTATATGTGACATCACTTGATTTTGCCTTTATAAATAGTTGTTATGGTCAGTTTATCATATCATATCTGTACATTCTATAGACAGTTTTATCTGGTTTTTAGATGGAAGGCCAATGATGATTCCTGTTTTGACACAATGCTGGAAAAGGCATCCCAGCTATTTGTTTTTGACATGAACTTTATTCTATCCTCAGCTCCCCATATATACTGCACCACCTCTCCATTCTAAATATGTTGAAGAACAGCCTGGTTATTTACAAATGGGCTTTGCATCAATACGTACTACAGCTGTTCGTTATGTTGGCTGGTGCAAGGTAAGTCTATTTTGATAGTTAAATAGCAGTGTTTTTAATTAATTGTTTCAGGTATTCATAGATGTATTTTTAAAAGAGAAAAACCACTTTGAAACTTAGTGGCTTAAAATATCAAGCATTGTATAATGGCCCATTATTTTGAGAGTTAGGGTTATGATGACAGTTCAGACAGCTGATTCTTCTATTCATGTGGTATTGCCTGAGGCCACTCAGTGTCATTCATCGGGCAAATGGGCTTAGCTAAAGAAGCCAGAATAGCTTAATTTATATCTTTAACACCCTGACAAGTGCGGCGGAAGACTAGACTCAGCTGAAATTGTTGACTGAGATGGAAGCTGATAGCACACTGATGTTTTATTATCATCGTCATATACATTTAGTTGTGTGTTGTCAACATCTTTACTGTGAAGATCTTAGTAATAGTCATACTAGTGTTTTTTTCTAATTCTAGAATAATAATCACAGTTTTTACTTCACCAACAAATGTAGCCTGATTGTCAACCCATGTGTGATTTTAGCATTTATTATATCATTTTTTGGTAATTTCATGCATAAACACCATATTTACATCAGTATGAGTATTGTTTTTACATCATTTCTACTCCAACCTCTCCCTCCTTCAACTCCTCCTGCCTTCCCACCACTCCCTCTCAACTTCATGACCCCTTTATTATTGATGTACATACACATGTGCACACACATGAGCACACACGCGCACACACGCACTGCTGAGTCTGTTTAGTGTTGTTCATATGTATATATATTTAGGACTGACCACTTGGCATTGGATAGCCTATCAGGGGGCTTGTTTCCAGAGAGCACTTATTATTTTTTCTTATGGCTCTTAATCTATGACTGGGACCTTGTGACATTTCCTATATCCTAATTCAAATGTCAACTGATAGTATCATTGCTAAGGCCATGTTTAGGCTGCCATGTTGTTAAGATTTCTAGACGTAGATTCCATGTCATGTATAATTCTAATATATTCCTTTTAAAAGAAAATTTGAGGCTGACGAGATGGCTCAGTGGGTAAAGACAATTGCACTGTGAGCCTGGTGACCTGACTTTGATCCCCAGAACCCATGAAAGGAGAAAAGAGAGAAACAACTCCACAAAGTTGTCCTCTGCCTGAATTTATACACACTGTGTGCATATGTACACAAATACATATATGTACACACATACATACGTATATACATATACACATCACACACTCACACACCTATGATCATCAAGAAAATTCAATGAACCTATAAAAAATATCGTCCTTAGATGAACTCTCATCAATCTGTATGAGATTTCAAATGTGATATGGGTTTATTTTTGACAGTTTGTGCTTGTCATACAATTCCAGGGTACTGGTTGTGCTAGTCACCCTTAATAATGTGATCTCTGCGGGAAATATCTTAACTAATTGTGGTCTGAGTCATGCCCCTCAGGCTATATGCCAAGAACAAGATGATTCAGACTTAGGTCTCTTGAGACCTAATTTTCTATAGTGTACTCAGATGTGTCTTCAGTGAGGTAATTGTTCCTGAGAGATCTTTAAATTGCTATTGTAACTATCACCCAATTTAAGACTGAAAGAACATTTTATTCTGTTAATATGCTGAAGCAAATAGGTTGATGAAGGGCACTTTCAAATGCATTTCATCTTCAATGTAAACAACTTTTCCTCTCTAATTTTCTCCTAAATACGCAATCTATTCCTCAAAAAAGTCTGATTTAAATTATTTCTTTGTCAGAAGTAGCATCATGTAGTGCAAATTCAGAGCATGCTCCTAGTCTTCGCTTAGTCTATTGACTAAGGTAACAGTGCCCCCCAGTGGGGAAAAAATGAATTCCTAAACACAGCTAAGGAAAATTTCCCCAAAGACCAGTTTTCTTCCTTGATGGTTAAATGGTACAAAATCAGATCAGTAAGTATTTTAATGCTGCAGCCGATGTTTTCTTAGACAGCCCTCCAAGAGAAATGTCTCAGTGGCATTTTATGTTTTATGCTAGTTTGTATAGTTTTAAGCCATGGTGAACATCTCTGCTCCCTCTTAAAATGAGACAAAATTAGTAGACCAAGACATCGCATTCCCATCTAATACAATTGTTTCTGTTTTTCTGCACTGAAAATATCTGTTATTCTTGTTTCCATCTCATGGTTTCATACCTAAGGAGGTTATATGTTTAGATTGGTTTTCTTGTTTGTGCAATACAATCTAGCTTGTAATATATCAAGATTCTGAGTAAATCACTCATATTTCCCCTAATGTAAGTGAGACAACACCCACTATTCAATGAATGTAACAGTATCTTGGCATTCAAGTAAGTTAGAAACAGATAAACAAACAACCCTCCCCCCCCCCCCCGCCGCAAAAAAAAAAAAACCATTGCTTTAGGGTGTTAATTCCTTAGGTGGGTTAATATAATCTTGATTTATTATTCCTATTTAAAAATAAATGCCTCATTTTTTTTCTCATTCTAATTGCACACTAAAATGAAAGTAAGAGATAAAGTGCTTTTCATTAGGCCTTTCCTGTTTTTGTTTTTTTCTCTGCAAATCACTATGCTGTTGCTATTGCATCCTTACTAGTCAGATGGTTGTGTGTTTGCTGAGATAGACCTCCCTTTGTGATTTATATAAGATTCATTCATTTTATTCAGGCCATTATAAAGTTTTCGGTATCTGTTCTGTGATATCACTGATTATTTTAAAGGTATTACTTTACCCACTTCTATGAGAAAAACAAGACACCAGAATTACTATGTTAAGTAAAATGAGAGTAAGAGATGAAAGGATAATATAGTAAGCGGGTGTACTCACAGTTGGCAAACCGAAGATCTGGCTGTAGATTTGAGTGTAGTACTAAATCAACAGCTAAATGTAATCTCAAAACTGTGAGCTATTGTGTCAATCAACCACTTCAAAAATTCACATCCTCTTTTGTTCCTTTTTTTGCTTAGGGTGTTTATATCTTTATGAAGAATGGGATAGTGGATACAGTACAATTTAGTAAAGGTAGGTGAGTAAACCCTCTATAAATAGAAACATATTATGGTTTTAAGTTATATTGTGTAAAATTTAAGAATATAAACATAGTATATTACCCATTGTGATGATTATACTGATGTAGAAGATAGATTCTGGGTTTTATTTGTAATAATAACAAATAAATAGTATGTACTATTTATTTTGAAATTTATTACATGGTAGGCCTTGTTAGGTTGCTGAGTGTTGCTGTTCTAGCTACAGAGTTTTTTCTTATAGATTAGAAATGGAGGGTTAGAAAGTTTAGTTTCCCAAGGTTATTCAGAGACAATACCGAGGTTTAAACTCAGGTCACTTTTAACTGAGAGTCCACATTGTATATTTATAAAGCATAAGGTAAAGATTTATCCCCTCTTTTCTAATTCACTTAAATGAGTGTTATTATCTGTTAAATTCATCATGCTTTTTTATCAATTGATGGGAAATGACATAGCTATCACTCATCTTGATATGTTTCACCTAATATTGGAAAGTAATTGTATTTGATGTTTTAGCTCCTTAATGGTATTTGGCAGCAGACATAACTTCCTGATATTCTTTGGTTAGAGGTGTTGGCAAAATTAAACATGTATGGAAAGCAGAAAGAAATATCAGCTAAAATTTTAGGTACCTACAATAAACTTAATGAGCTTTATTTGCAATAGTAGTACTTAATATACACTAAGGATTAACTATCAATATTTTTGGGACAGCATCTTACTGTGTAGCCTAGGTTAACCTGGAACTCATTATCTTCCTGTCTTATCATCTCAAGTGCTGGATTAATATATACACCAATATACCCAGCTATCCTTCATTAATCTTGAGGAGCATAGTTATATATGTGATTGTCATCAAATAACTATGATAGAAGAATATATTTTTAGATCTGGAAACAATTTTTATGTTTAAAACACTGAGGCATATGTACTTTTGATTATGCTTTATATGTTTTTGTCTATTTTTACTTCTCATCATGATCTTTAACCAATGGCTAATGTGAGGTTATTGGGAGATAGTGATAAGAAGTGTGTAATTGCAAAATTCCTTTAGAAGATATCGTTAATTCTTGATGGATCCTACCAGTGTTTAAACAGGTAACAGTAGAAGCCTGTTAATTGTAGATATGTAAAACATACACAATCAGGAATTTATTTTATTTAAGCTATACCATCTAGCATTATAGTTTATTGAATAACCTATGTGACAAAGAAGGCAAATATTAAATGACCTATGGAAGGTAAATTTGATTTTATAGTTTAGTATTATACTAAGTGATTTGTTTCTGTCCATTTCAATTTCTTGTGTACCTTATCTGAAGAGTATTTAAACTGCTCACTAACATTATATTGTCTTCCTGTAACATGGTAGTCTCCAGCTGCTCTGTACTACACTTATATAGAATGTCTAATTGCAGTCAGTTATTGAGAATGTCTAACTCATTCTCAACTGGTCTCCTCAGATGCATATGTCTATCTGAAGAATCCTCCTCAAGATTTTTTTCCTAAACTGGGAGTGATTACAGCTTCGGGACTGGCGGGTTTGGTCACAGCAAGGAAAGGTATGTTTATACTATATATTTTCTGTTTCGTTAGTTCTGATTTTTACCTTCATGACATTTATTGGATAATATCAGATTAGGTTAGTGTAAAATGTTTACATTTTTACCATACCATAAGCTTGACCATACTATCTGTAGTGAAGTATAAGAACAACTGAAATTCTTTTATTCTTCTGGGAAAAATGCAAAGTGACATAGGAATTCTTAAGAATTGATGATTTCTCATAAATTTAAACATACACTTATCAAGCAACATAGGAATCACATTCCCAAGTATTTACTTACCCTAGATATGCTGCCCAGTCTCGTGTCATCTTGACACAAGCTAGAGTTATCTGCAAGGAGGTAACCTTAACTGAGAAAATGCCTCCATAACATCCAGCCATAAGACATTTTCTTAATTACTGATTGATGAGGGAGGGCCCAGCCCATGGTGCACTAGTGGTGCCACTCTTAGGCTGGTGGTCTTGGGTTCTATAAGAAAGTAGGCTGAAGCCGGGCGATGGTGGTGCATGCCTTTAATCTCAATACTCGGGAGGCAGAGGCAGGCGGATCTCTGTGAGTTCGAGACCAGCCTGGTCTACAGAGCTAGTTCCAGGACAGGCTCCAAAGCCACAGAGAAAACCTGTCTCGAAAAACCAAAAAAAAAACAGTAAAGAAAAGAAAGCAGGCTGAGCAAGCCATGGGAAGCAAGCCAGTAAGCAGTAGCCCTCCATGGCCTCTGCATCAGCTCCTGCCTCTAGCTTCCTGCCCTGTTTGAGTTCCTATCATGACTTCCTTCAGCAGTGAACAACAATATGGAAGAGTAAGCCAAATAAAATCTTTTCTGCTCAACTTGGTTTTTGGTTATGGTGTTTTGTCACAACAATAGCAACCATAACTAAGACATTAAAGAAACGACACACCCCTGCATAAATGCTTATTGCAATGTCAATCATATAAAATCTGGAAACAAGCTGAATAGCCTTTAAACAGGCAAGTGGATAAAGGAATCTGTGGCACAGTCCTACAAGGAAAGCCCCTTAGTATCAAAATAGTTTGAGCAATTGGTACATATAACATTGGTTGTGAATTTGAAAGTAGGCAGTGAATGTCTGATTCTGTTTATATGACATTCTCAAAAGGACAGGATTAGAATGACAGAAAGTAGATTGTTAGTTGCCTGAGGTTAAGAATGTGGGAAATGTACAACTGCAAAAGGAAAATATGAAGCATTTTTAGTTATAAGACTATATATTAAAATGTACAAAGATATTACTTTTTTAAACAAACTATTAAAAATGTATAACTGTTCCAATTAAAAATGTAATTTGCCCTTGTTTTCTGCCTTGTTATTGCAATTTTGTTTTTTTTAATCTAAAGATATTTATACTACCAAAAAATTCTTGAGAATTGTATGTTAATATAAAGATATACACTATCCACTCAAAACTGCTTTTCTTAGAGTCATACTACTCATATTGGAAGCTCTGTTAAGGGTTTGAGAAAGACATGCTATATCATATAAAACCTGGTTTACTTTTGGTTTTATCCTGACCAAAGTAGTTGAAATTAATATTAGCCAGATGGGAATGGAGTCTGTAAATGTGGATAACTCAGTCTACCCCTCTTATTCACTATGAGACTTGATATATTTGCTTTTTAAAACCTTTTTAAACAAGGTATCTGTACCTACTTTTCCATCAACTCTAGTTCTCATGTGAACTGTCAGATTCATGAGATTGCAATCAGGCTTGATGACTAGTTGCAAAGACTCACAGGGCTCAGTATGTAGTTATGGACATGGACAAGAACTATTGCAATGGGAGGTATAGGATGAAATTTAAAAGGGGGAAATGACATAGGACAAAGTTTAGAAAAAAATCAGTTATAAGTTTCTAGCAGTCTTTTCCCAGTGACTAATAAAACATATGCTTAATTTCTTCAGTAACAAGTTGAGACAATATGAATAAAGCCGAGTATTGAGTGACAACTATAGGCAGAAGAGTGACCAAGATTTCATTGAGGGCTAGTCATGTAAATAGTATCTACCTACCGAAATTCCAGACTTCCAAGAGGAGAAGTTTGCAGATGCTAGCGGAAGCTGCTGATGGCAGCAGTCTTGAGTTTACCGTGTTAACTCCTTTTATGCATGCTATTTAACAACTCTATTTCATATGCATATCATCATTTTCACTGTCTTCCATAAGATTCTTATTTCTTTATATTGAGTGCTCTTGAGCTCTTTTATATTCATAAAATATAGAATCGGTTACTAGGAAATATAGTAGCCTCGCTGTACTATACAGGTCAGTAGAACTGATTATCTCTGCATAATTGTGTTTCCTTTTTTTTCTTCCAACTCACTTTGATATCTTATTTTTTGAGTTTTAGGAATTTGTCTACAATGTATTGCTTAGTTTCTTAATTACAAAATAGTAATCCTCTGGTAAGAGAAAGTATTTCTTTATGTGAGCACCAGAATAATCTAAACCTTGTTGATAGTGAAATAAACACATTAGATCTGAAGGTGTATTTTATTTGAAATGTTATAAATTATGAGAGAATAGCAAATACAGAATGTTTTGTGCTTACTATTTGAGTAAATACCATGAAACTTTTGTCTCAGAGAAATGTACGATGTGTAATAGGCCATAGGTCATATGTAAACCTTATTTATATAGGTCATAGTACAGTAAAAACAAGAAAACTATTTCTTTCTTATAACCCTATTGTACTGAAGATAGGAATCTAAAAGAAAGCCATTTGCATATTTCTAAGTGCACAGTGCTACTTAGTATCTGTGCTAAGTATTCTTTCTTAATTGTAAAAGTAGAATTTTGAACCTACATGAAACTCCATTTTGCAGAATTGTTCCTTATATACAAGTATGGAAAGAGTGAATGCCATTTTTTTCAATAATTTATCAAAGAAAACCTGCCATATACCACCATAGTTCATGGAATTTTCATTAGTTAAGAGATCCTAATTTTTACATATTGAGATTGTTAAATCAAGAATGAAACAAAAATACCGAGGAGAAGCAGAGTTGCCATTCAGTTTAGGATATGTTGGTAGTCTAGACTTTCTCTCCCTATTCCACAGAAAGCATCCTTCCTACCCACCTTAGCCAAGCTCAGTCTATTGTCGACCTGACTATAACAGGCTTCTTTAAAAATAACTAAACCAGACAGAGAAAATACAAGCCTTGCAACATTTCACAAATTGCAAAGTTACCAGAAAACGTTGCCAGATATTTTTTCACCTTAATATTTTGATATTTCCCTTTTAAATAAGGGGCCAAAAAGCTGTTAGAGTTACCAGTACTTTGGTTGAAAAAGTGACATGTAATTGCTTAATCTCATCAGAGTCCAACATACCCAGACAGATATCTAGGATGCATATTATTTTGAAGCAGGGATCTTATAAGTTTAAGTTTCATCTATGAATGTTCTATTTCCCATTGTTATACAGCATTACTATGGTTCTATGGAAGTCTTTAGGTGGAGTGTGGGGTTAAGATAAAAGCTGTGTGACAGGGCTTGATACAGAACTTCTTATACCCGGGTTAATCAGAGCAATTTCAAGTTGACAGGCTCCTAGTGAGAACCTAGTGAGTTCCTACTAAGATTCTCTTTGGAATTTTTTAAAAAGAGATTTTACTGTCAAAAAAATGATATGAAAATGACTCTTAGATGCTTGGTTAAGGCACTTTTGAAAATGCATTAATTATGTCAAGCTAATTGTAATTAGTATTACTTCAGTATTCTGATTCAGTGACATGGAGTTATGTACCTTTTGAGGTTGTTAGCTGATTGGTTAGTTGGGTCCTTCACCTTTCTAAGTGTTAATCAGAAAGGGCATATAGAAGAGAGTCCATTTCACTTTAACCTGCTTTGACGAACATGGTAGTTGATTAATCCTATCATGCTTTGTTAGATATTTGAAAAAAGTATAATTATAATTTTAAGTTTCTTAGAATATGAAAATAATCAATCTTTAAAAAATGAAGATAATTACTAATCCCTTTGTGTAGATAATTATTAGGTTCGGAACATTTTTCTTAAATTGGACATGATGGTTAAGGGACGTTAATTGAATTGAGAACCTTAAGGGCATTTTAGGTACCATCTTGATTGGTATTACTAACTACAGAGCAATTTAACATAGGGTGGTAGCTTAAAGAGGGGCAAAGAATATATTACAGTGTAATAACATCAAGTCTCTGGTGGTATCTATTTGGAGTGAATGATTTGTTTGAATTTCATAGGTTCTAGATTTAAGAAGATTGCTTATCCACTAGGATTGGCCTCATTAGGAGCAACTGTTTGTTATCCAGCTCAGTCAGTAATAATTGCAAAGGTAAGTTCCTTTTATGTGATAACAGTGTTTGTTTAAACTCTCAGTGTGGCAAGATTTAAATATCACACAAAACCTTAAACATTTGATTTCAGGGGCATGTAGTTGGAATAAACTCTTGGGTTGGCAAAATGACCATAGCATCTTTTCATGGAAAATGCCATTCTTAATTTTATGATCTTCAAAATAAATAGGATGAATTTGTTTAACTATAGTTCAGCAATATAAAAGAAGGAGACGGATCAAGTTCAGAGACAATGCTGGAATTTATGGGGAGAAATACTGCTTCATAGTTGAACTAAATAGAAAAAAATTTCTTAGTTAATAGAAAATTATATCCTCTGGCAGCTTCTCGGTTCAGAAGATTAACACAATGCAAAAAAACAGCCAAATAATTCTTTAAAAATAATTAAACCAGACAGAAAATACAAGGCTTATAACATTTTACAAACGACAAAGTTACCAGCAAACATTGTAAGGTATTTTTTCACCTCAATATTTTGCTATTTCCTTTTAAATAAGGTACCAAAAAGCTGTTAGAGACTTTCAAAAAAGAGACTTCTGAGGTTAAAAAATACACACATAAACAAATTAAATTTTGAAACCATTGGAATGGAAAAAAAAGGTCTTCCAACACATCGTAATTGCCGCACATCTAAATTTGAACCATTTTAATTGAATTTTTTTTTTGCAATGATAGGGGTTGTTCCCAGAGTCTCAGACACTATACTGGTCAAGCCATAATCTATATCTCTTGCCTTGTATTTTATTATTATTATTATTATTATTATTATTATTATTATTATTATTATTATTATCACAAATTCAGATTCAGAAGCACAGATTTTGGGTATGCAAGTTTTTCTTCTTTTCTGTCATTAGTTATCAACATTTAATATTCTAATTCATACTTAAATATTGGTACCAGAAGGATGTTTTGTACTTGTATTCTCACTACTATATCTCTTTGTTGATGTAGATAAAACTGCTTTTTTTTTCAATATTTTGAGAATGTCAAGGATATTGTGAACTCTGCAGTTTGTAATGTGATCAAGCTATAAAAGCTTATAAGAGAAAAGAAAATTGTTCATTAAATCTAGTTATACTTGAGAAAATTGCTGGATAAAGTGACAAATTTGTTTTTAAAAGACTCCTTCCTCTGAATTTACATGAGAATTAGCCACTCAAATTAATGTTGATGCTGAACAAAAACTTGAGCTCATTTTACTTAACCTTTATATTGTTCTTATTTGCTGATAAACAAACACTGGCCCAATGAAGGTTCCCAGGGACTGCCTTATCCAGAGTCAACTTTAGGTGTCTGTTACCAGTCCCAGCGGATGCTGCTGTCACTGATTCTGCTCTACTCTTTTCTTTTTAGAGTAATCTCTCTTTCTCTCTCTCTCTCTCTCTGTCTCTCTCTCTCTCTCTCTCTCTCTCTCTCTCTCTCTCTCTCTCTCTCTCTCTCTGTTTTCATAAAAATGATACCACTTCATTCTTAAATATAAGCATTACAGAAAAGTTTAGACTAGAAGAAATATAACCACTGAAATATGCTTACATCCATAAAAATATCAGTGTCAAAATTTCTTAGAATATTTTCTAGCCATCTTTACATGATTACACAGAGATAAAAAATAGATGAGTAAAATGTAGATAAGAATAATGTCATGGTATAGATCTATATGTGTGTGTGCATGTTCATGCACATTGTATGCTTAGATATGCATGTGTGCCTTTACATGCACATATGTAAGCATGTGCATGTGAAGGCTGGAAGACAACCTTGAGTACCTCAGGAACACCATGTACCTTCTTTGAGGCAGGGTCTCTCATTAGCCTGGAGCTCACTAATTAGTTTAGATTGGCTTGCCAGTTACTTCCAGGGATCATCATGCTTCTGCTTCTGCAGAACTCAGATTACAAGTAGACACTATCACACTGGTTGGTTATAGGCATTGAACTAAGGTTCTTAGGCTTGCAAAGCAAACACTTTCCTTATTGAACCATGCCCTCAGACCCCCATCCCTTTTTTCTATTTTAAAGGAAGTTTGTTCACTAGTATTAAGGATTTGTTGTTGTTGAGATCTATGCCATTTTTTACAACAATAATATATTAAAAATTATATTTTCAATTTGTTTCTTTCAAATAGGGAAAATAATTTTAAATCATTGAAAAAAACATGGTTGCAGAATCCACCTAGATTTTATGTGTTGTATGTCATAGGTTTTTAAATTGATAATCTTTGTTGAGGGAGAGGAGCCTGCATTTTGTCCAGGCTGCCCTAAATAATCACACACAAATTGTATTCATTTAAACACTGCCTGCCCCATTATGTCTAGCCTCTTATTGGCTAATTCTCACATATTAGTTTAACACATTTCCATTAATGTGTATCGCCACTTGACTGTGGCTTACCAGCGAGTCTAACCAGCATCCATCTCGGGCAGGAGAACCATGGCATCTGCCTGTCTCTGCTTTCTTCCTCCCAGAATTCTGTTTTGTCTTCCCCACCTACCTGAGTTCCACCTTATCAACTAGGCCAAGACAGTTTCTTTAATAATCAATTACACAAATACAGAAGGGCCTCCTACACCATTTCCCCTTTTCTGTTTAAACAAAAAGGAAGGCTTTAACATAGTAAAATTACAGTTACAATATTTAGATCTATTTTATCTTTTACCATAACAAAGGAAAACTATAACTATCTATCAACTCTTCAACTCCAACAAAGACTCCAAAAAGGATGTAATATTACCTAAGTAAACAGGAAGTAAGCAACTTCCAAAACTCTATAATTGACAGAGACATCTCGCTGCCTATACAGTTACCCAAAGTTCTTTTGTACCGTTGGGGCATCCATCTTCAGCCTACAGGCCTATAGTATCCAGCAGACATTTCCATGAAGCAGGAAATTTCAAAGACAGTTCAGTCATTTTCTTCTGTGTCCTGCAGAATGTCTCACAAGACTCTTTGATGAAACAGGAACCCTGAAGGACCATCTCACCTTTAGGCAAGTTCAGCAGTCCTCTCTCTGTGGATTCTTCATGTCCAGTTCATGCAACAGTCCAGGCAAGAGCAGTTTCTTGCCCAAATGGCTAACCAACTCCATAAGGAGCCTCTTCAATGCCCATCTTCCTCATGAAGTAGCTTGGTACTGTCAGGAGCAGACATGTCTCACTGTCATGAAAAGTCCTAAGTTATTTAAAAATTTTAAATGCCATATTCTATAGTCTTTGAAAGATATGAAGAATCCCTATCTAACTGAAATATATCTCTATATAGCTAGAAAATCTAACTAACATGACTACAAGCTTGACTATTATCAATGATTATCCATTAACAATATATATTTTCTAATTATATATTATATTTTTAAATGAACTACATAATCACAATGCCTTAAGATCAAAAATAGATATACGTATAACAACATTGACCTTAAATTTATACCAATAAAGTAAAATTTATACCAATAAAGTAAAATTTATACCAATAAAGTAAAATTTATACCAATGTAAAGTATTCATATCTATATCATACCCCCTTTAAATGTAAAAGAACATTTATAAACAATATTTGGGAATACGGGCATATTTTTTTCTCTCCAAACTGCTTCATGCTGTATGGGGGTGCTGTTAATCAGGTCTTTCATGGTGTATCTGGTTTGGTAGGTTACTCTCAGTCAGCAGTTGAAAAAAGTAATTTTTGAGGGTGTTTATGGCAACCTTTCAGGAGGGCGTGGTCTATCATACCGTGTTGGTCTAGAAGCAATCCACAGGGTCTCATCCTCTGTGAAAACAAAAGAAGAACCTCTTTTCCAAAGCATCATATCCTTAGACCCAAATTCTGAAGTCAAGATACCTTTATGATATACATGCTGGATTAGCTTAGCAGCACATACAATGAAAAGTCTCTCTGTACTTAGCTCCTTTGCAGTCAAAAATTTTAAAGAAAACACAATAATACACATAATCCAGACTCTCTGTGAATTTTCCATTTTTATGTGGATTATTTCTCTTTACTTATTTTAATCTATGACTATCTGTACTCTCTCTCTTTAAAGACTTTACCCTTTTTTAAAAGCATTAACTATTTTATGACTCCCTATACTCTTTATTTCTTTTCTCTTTTAAGCCTACTACATACCTTTATTCAACAGTGTGACCCATTTAGAGGTCTTTTATGTCTGAATCTGTCCTATTGCGAATCTGTAATTCTTTACTGTCCAGGAACACTTTTGCTTTGTGCTTTTAAAATGCTAAGCTCTTAAGAATCTAAGCTGCGACAATCCCAGGTCAAATACAGGTACTGCCTGGTTGCCCTGCCCAGTCCAACATGGCAGAACTGCTTGTGCCTCTGAGCCGTGCGCACTGCACCACTAGCATGGCAGAGCTGCTTGTGCCTCTGAGTCACTTGTGCTTCTGAGCCTTGGCACACAATGCCCCTCTTTTAGGCACATAATGCCCCCCTTTTAGGCACATAGCCAGTCCAGTTGCAATCAAACAAACCATAGCACTTTAGTCACAAACCCCATTGAAATTCTCTGTCTCCTGCAAGAGACAGGTTGCACTGGTGGCACAGCACAGAAACTGGTATTTCAAGACTGCCACTTTCTAGTAGACCTGATCCTGCTGCCTACCCAGACAGGGAGTGCCAAAACACAGGCATGGTCTCAGGTACTTTGTTTCTGACTCCGAATGAGCACACAAACATCCAGGCCCACAAATGCTCCATAGCTGGAGATTGCACCAGCGGCAGGGCCCAGGAAGCCTCGTTTTAAAATGGTGTGGCTTTTTTTAATTGTTGCTGTCGCTGAGTCAGGAAAATCTCTCAGGAGCATGCCACCAGCAAACAGTGAAAAACTGTGTTAAATTTTGTTTTATCTGTGTGTCTAGAATTTCTTTTCAAGCCCTCTCAAGTTTTACGTGGAGTTAGTCAACCACATTGAGGTGCCAATTGTTGAGGGAAAGGAGCCTGCATTTTGTCCCGGCCGCCCTGCTAGATTACACCCGAAATAATCACACAAAAACTGTATTAATTTACACTGTCTGGCCCATTATGTCTAGCTTCTTATTGGCTAACTCTTACATATTAGTTTAACACATTTCCATTAATGTGTATCGCCACTTGACTGTGGCTTACCAGCATGAATCTAACCAGCATCCATCTCGGGCAGGAGAACCATGGCATCTGCCTGTCTCTGCTTTCTTCCTCCCAGAATTCTATTCTGTCTTCTCCTCCTACCTGAGTTCTGCCCTATCAACTAGACCAAGGCAATTTCTTTAATAACCAATGAAAGTAATACAAATACAGAAAGGCCTCCTACACCAAATCTTAAGTTGTATTTTAAACATTGAATTTCAAAACTTTATAATGCATTTAAGCCAATTTTCTTAGGAACATATTTTGCTCATATTTTGTCATATTGTATTATACTTAAATTGTTTAGTTTCAAGTGAAACTGGTGTAGAAACTTGTAGAAAAAGCAAATGTAAGACTCTGAGTCAGTTTGCAAAAGAAGTCATCATATTAAGTGAAATTATCTAGATTCTGAAAGACAAATAAGTATCAAATGTTTTCTCTCATTTGTGGATCCTAGTTTTTATAATGACACATGAAACCACACACACATGTATGTGGCATGAAAATGTATATATGCACACATATATATGACATGAAAGCATAAGTAAATCTAAGGGAAGGAAGAAGACTCAAAGATGGTGAGAAGGAATGGGAAGGCATTGGGAGTGTATATGCTCAAAGTACACGATATACTTGAAAGTAATTGCCTTTATGAAATTGACCACGGAAGAAATTTTATGAGGAAATTTGGAAAAAAATGTATTTTATTATTAAAAGTAACCACTAGTGATCAGTATTCAAAATTCTATGAGTATCTTTTACTATAAAATAAAAAAAAAACCTTTTACTTAGACTAGAGAGATGACTCAGTGGTTACGAATACTTGGTGCACTTCAGAGGCTCCAGATTTAGTTCCTGGCACTTACATGGCAACTCATAGCCATCTTGAACTCCAGTCCCACGGGGCCTAATGGCCTACTCTACACAAGCATCAAACATGCACATGGTAAACACATACACACACCCTCTCCTCTCTCTCTGTCTCTCTGTCTCTCTCTCTCTCCATATATGTGTGTGTGTGTGTGTGTGTGTGTGTGTGTGTGTGTGTGTGTATGTACAGGCAAAGCCTTCATACACACAAAATAATGATAATTAAAAATAAGTTAATAAAATAAATTTTAGAAGATCTTTGGCTACTCAAACAAATCTCCTTAAAGGGATATAAGATAAGAGCTTTTTGTTATATTTTTTCTTTTAGAAGGAAAGGACTGGCAGTTTTCAAAACAAGCGATAATTCATACTGTAGTTTGTAGAATAAAAGCCTCAATCAATATGACATTATTTTTTAAAAAATATTTTTCTTCCAGTATTTCATTAACTTATATAAAGATTAACCAAGTAGCCTGTCTTTGGACTTCATAAAGCTTTTATTTATAAAAAAAGTTAACTTATCTTTACTAACTTTGTGATTAGAAAACTCCCTCAAATTTTATTAAATATGTCAATGTATACATAGGGGTAAAGATTGCTTTATAGCAATGGTGGTACTTTATATTAGTATATGAAGGAAGGATGTATTGCTTAAGAATGTATTAATATTAAAGACCTTTACTGGGTATCAAGTCTAAATAAATCCTAGATGGAATAAAAACCTATTCATAAAATAAAATGCTATTTAAAATGTAAGAGAAAAAAGAGGTATATTTTTAACTGTTTTGAAATAAATTAGATCTTATATAAACCAAAATCTTGAAGCCATCAGAGGAAAAATATATATTTGACTATATAAAATAATTATAATAAGCCATATACAATGATTAATAAATAAATAAAAATACTGGAGGAACTATTTGTAATATACACAACAAAGGTTAAAATTCTTAATGTATTAAGAACTCATATAAATAAATAATGAAGAGATGAGTACTCTTCAGAAAAGTAGAAAAAGTCGACAGATAGGTAGTGAACAGTATAAGATGTATTAATGGCCTAATCAAAGATACTAAGTTTTTATCAGCAATTGTTTAAGTATCAATTTTATAGACCATTTATATTTTGATACTGGGGGACTTTTTTTTAGCAGTGCTAGGGATCAAACTCAATGCCTCATGTACATCCATATGTGTGCATTTTTTTTGTCTTTGAGCTTCAAAGACTTAAAATGACTTAAATGAATCATAATTTTGCTGTTGGTTAAAAAGGGTAGGAAAACAGAAGTATGCCTGTGGTGGAAGTGTAAATTGCTGCTGTGTATTGCTAACTTTTTGAAGAGCCATATAATAACATCTTAAAAATCAAAATTAGTATGATTCTTAGTATAGAAATTCACTTCTAGGAATTTGTTCTGAGAAAACAGTGCAGCTGTGAGTGATCCCAATTATATGTGTAAGGAATAGGATGCTAGTTTCATCATTGTTTATACCTGCTTCCATGCTGTATTGTTTCTCTTTTGTTCTGTACTGGAGAATGACTGTAGAACCTCATGCATGTTAGAGAAGTACTCTACCATAGGGTTGTTTTTCCAACCCTGAATTGCTTAAAATTTTCAAGTATAATTATACTTGAAATTTTATAATTAGTAAAAACAATAAAACTTTTTAATTTGAAGAACAAAACATTGCTTTAGAAAAGACACATGTTTGTCAAAAGTATAATCATATAAATCATATAAAGTTCTCTATTAAATCTTTTTTTTTTTCTCTATTAAATCTTAATATATAGTTGTAACCATGAGGAAGGATGGGGAAAAATAAGAAGGAACCAAAAGATATTCAAAGGGAAGTGTGCTATTAGTAAAAGTTACCCCAGACTAATGTGGAACTCAGGATCTTCCATCTGGGATATCAAGGACAGGTTCCACTATTCCCAACATTACCTTTCTATCAGAAATAGGTGTCATTCTCTTAAAAAATGATTATGTCTTTTGTTTCTCTGTGAATGGAGAAAGATTGATAAAGTTTTAAGCAAAACACTTATAGCATCTTAGAAACCTTATTTTTCTTAGTTAACTGTTTATTTTCTCAAAATACTTCTTCCTAAACTATTATAGATGCAATTTTCACTTAAAGTCCTCTAATAGGAGCCATTTGGCCAGATCAGAAACGGCAGAACACAGAGTGACAAATCTTGAGTGATGTCACTCGTATAGAATCTAGAGAATTTAAAACACAGAGAAGAAAATTGCAAACTAGTGGTTGCTGGGGGCTGGTGATGGAGAGGAGATGTTTGTATATATTGAAAGTTACAGAGCAAAATGATAGGATACAAAAAAGTTCATGAGGTCAGTCTATAGCTGAGCAATTAGAGTAAATAAGCATATATTGAATATCTGAAATTTGCAGAGGAAGTTGATCTTAAGTGTTTTCATGAGCTGATATCTATGTTGGTAAGCTTGATTACATGAATGAATAAAAAAAAAGTAAACTTATACCAAAGCATTGTGTTGTTTACTTAAATAGATATAATTTTTATTTGTAGTGCCTCTATAAAGTTAAAAAAATATTTAAAAATAATAAAATAGGGGCTGAGGTATGGCTTCTTATTCGAGTACTATGCACAAAGCCTGGAGTTCAATCCCTAACACTGTAAAAATTATATTAAAATAAATGGGCATAATTTAAATTGATGTTATATTGTGAAATAAATTATATATTTATTCACCATTTAGGGAGTTAGTAATTTTTCATATAAGATTTTGAAAATACTGCTTTATTTCATATGAACTAGACATTGATATTTTTATTGTTAATTGCAACTTAAGTATTCATATAAAATACCCGATCTGAATTGAAAAATTGTTATTTTAACTTTTAAAAGTATGTTATTTAACTCATTTTTTTCTTTGTTAGATAACGGGGAAAAAGGCATATACTACAAGCCAGCAAATTTATCAAGCCATTAAGTCATTGTGGACAAAAAGCAGTGAAAAAGAATCACTCCCCGAACCAAAGGAAGGAACTAAGGTATACTTTAAATAAACCAAAACAGTACGCATTAAATTTCAGTTTCAGTAAGCATTGGCTCATATTGATGATACTACCAAGAGGTCAAAGATAAAATAGAGATAAATGAAAGACTCACAATAACTTGGTATGGTATAATTTTATATTCTTTTAGTAAAATAATTTGCTTCTGAAACAACAATGTTTTTCATAAACAGGTAGGAAGGTCTGATGAAATACATGCCAAAACTCCTGAGTCGAAACATTCAGTGTCTTTTCCAAAAGAACTTGCCTCTGCAACAAAGGTTAAATCGGAATCTACTGCAGGTTTGTTTGGAATTTTTAATTTTGTTTTCAGTTTTATTCAATAATTTTAGGGCATTATAGTTGATACTCTGAACTTCCATGTTTTCCTAAATGTTTTCTCTCTTATATGTATGCTGTGATTTTCATTTTTGGTTATGAGGGACCTATATCCCTGAGATTTTTCCTTTTAAATCACTACGTAGCTGTAATATGAGTCTCCACGTGTGTGGGTATAGAGTAGTACTGTCAGTATGATTGAGTGAAGCACTTAATATCACTTTATAAATGTGAGCTATTCTATCAGGAGGAGGAAAATGTACCTTTTTAGAATCCTATCAACTGACAGGTGTGAGTCACACCTACATAAAGCATATCGGCTTCCATTTCTCATGCTATTTACCTGTCAGTCTCCTGTCAGGCTTAGTTTCCCTGGTCTGTACTTTTATTAAGTACAGTACCAGAAGAAACTGCAGCATGAAGTAGTACATGCAGCATTGTTACAACTTTGCTAGTATTCACTATTGACAATTAATACTTTGTGGTACAAAAGAGTAATAGTTATACTTTTGAAAGATATCCCATCATGATCAAAAAGAAAGTGGCCAAATGTTTAAAACTGCTTTGAGAACCTAGTCACAAAAACCTATCTGCCACAGATTTGCATGGATTTGCTTTTCTGTACAATGTGAATGATTCAACCCATAAGCTGCATCATTGCAAAGGAAATCTGCCAGATTCAGAGGTGGAAAGGTAGAAATAGTACTGTGATCTATTTATAAATCATGTACTGTAATAGAGAGTGCTTATAAGTATTGTATTCAACCATCAATACAAATCAAAATGAAAACCCACCTTTGATGTAGTGGTGGTTATTCCCATCTCATGATGGAAAGCTCCCAGAGTGTAAGCTGTTGCAGGGAACAGGCTTCTTGTTCATCCCGGCCACCCCATTAGCTTAGCCCCGAAATAACCACACACAAACTATATTAATTAAATCACTGCTTGGACCATTAGCTCTAGTTTCCTATTGGTTAATTTTTATATCTTAATTTAACCCATTTCTATTAATCTGTGTATCACGACGTGGCAGTGGCTTACCAGGAAAAATTCCCAGTGTGTCTGTCTTCAGCGGATCCTTGGCATCTCTCTGACTCTGCTTTCTTCCTCCCAGAAATTCAGTTCTGTCTTCTTCACCTACCTAAGTTCTGCCCTATCAGGCCAAGGCAGTTTCTTTATTCATTAGCCAATACAATCAACACACAGAGCGGACTCCAACATCAGTAAGCAGCTGTTTTTTTTTTAAATATCCAATTTGTCAGTAGCAGAACCATATTTCTAGCTCATCTTCCTGATGCCACAGTCCAACCTCTTTCCATTGTGCATAGTTCTTGTAATATAAAACCAGAATTGAGTCTCTAATTTCCTCTTCCTCCTACTCCTCTCTCAATCTCCATTTGGCAGTACAACCTACAACCCAAGCAGTTGGGAAACCTACAACCCAACCGAAACAGAAGACTTGGGACTTGGAAGCCAGTATGGGCTCTTACTTATCTAGTGAGTTCCTATTCTAGTCTGGGCTACATACCAAGACCCTGTCCCCAAAGAGCAAGATTCTAATAACAATAGTATAAGAACAAGAAGAGTTGTCATCAAATAGCAAAACCTGATTTGGCTATTCTTCCGTCTTTCCTTTCTAATCAAGATAAGTTATACAACTTTTAGACTTTCTCTGAGTAACCTACAGTTGAGCATATTTATAAAGGATATAATATATGCCGCCATTTTTCTAAATGTCTTGTCAGTTCTCACCTATCTTGGTGAAGGTGAAACAAAATACAGCTTAAAGTAGGATTCAAACCATTCTCACCTAATATTTTTCCTTATCCACCTATGATCTGGAACTCCTTTCCTGTCTTGGATGATGTGGTATATAAAGAGCCTTCTAAGGAGACTTGCAGTGGAAAAGGCATACCAGTGATACTTATGATCATTATATCTCTTAGTTCATGCTACTATAAATAAGAATAATATAGACTGCATTGCTTTCATTCAAGAGAATGTAAGTTCAAGATTAGGGTGCCAGAATGGCCAGGTTCATATGAAGGCACACTTCTGGCTCTTAAACAGTTGGGGTCTTGAATCTCTCACATGACAAAGAAGAGAACCAAGCAGATTGTGAGGACACTTCACTGGATACAAATTCCACTTATAAGGACTTCATCACCTCATCTAATCCCGATTACCTCCCAGAGGTCTTGCCTCCTAATACCATCACATTGGTGGTTAGGGTTTAAGTGTAACAGAATATTTTTGAAGGTTAATTATCTCAACCTTAGAATTTATTATTTCTCCATTTCACATATAATCACCAAGTTCCATAACATGGGAAGTGGCAGTGATTATGATCACAGGTTTTAGGATAAGACTTGTAGGTAAGTACCAAACCCAGTATTTGAATAATTCTATTACCTGGAGCAAGATACTCACCACCATTTATGTTCAGTTTTGCTATCCGCAACTCAGTTTCCTCATCCACAAAAATAAAAAAAAAGAGAGAGAATAATAGTTCTCACGTGTTTGCTGCAAGGGTTAACTTCTCTCTCTCTCTCTCTCTCTCTCTCTCTCTCTCTCTCTCTCTCTCTCTCTCTCTCTCTCTCATGCACACATGCACACATACCCTGACACAGGGTCTCATTATGCATTCCAGAGTAACCTTGTACTGCTAGAAGTCCTCCTGCTTCAGCCTTTTCTGTTCTGAGTGAAGCCTCTATTCAGATAAATTATAAGTTCCACAGGTAATTCTGTGTGTTCAACATTTTAAGAATATCTGAGGATCAAAGTTCTAAAGGTAGAAGGACCTTTCTAATTAGGAAATTTGAGTGAACCAAGGCTTTGATCAGACTGTGGACCGGAATGTAAATTAAAGGAGTAAGTAGAGATGTTAGTGGACTTACGAAATTCACACCTGGTATGGGAGAATTGTCTGTATTCTGTCAATCATGTTTTAAATAAATGCTGGTTGGCCAGGCCGGAAGTATAGGCAGGTCGATTAGACAGGAAGTAGAGGTGGGGTGATAAGAACAGGAGAATTCTGGGAAGGAGGAAGCCCATTGCTCCCCATTCCTGCCCAGACCACCGAAGAAGCAGGATGTGATCTACCCCGCTGAGAAAGGTACTGAGCCATGTGGCTAACATAGTTAAGAATAATGGGTTAATATAAGATACAAGAACTAGTAAGAAGACTGAGCAAATGCAGACTCTCTCTGTGATTTTCTCTGGGACTAAACGGCTGGGGGACCGGGCGGGACAGAAGCCCTAATGAGCAGGCCCTCATGTTATAGCACACACTGTGAAGCAAATCTGAATGCAGAAGACACATGTAATTATTTGTCACATCCTACTAATATCTCTGCTTAATACACCTTTGTTGGAGGGGTGGCCACTGGCAGGTTGTCCATGCCCCAGTGGAGAACCCCAAAGCTATGCCCATACAGGAAACATTAATTGGATTCAGTGGATTGTTTGAAGGAAAGGAAGGGGGTGAGGGAGAGAGAGAAGATATGAAATGTTTGAAGTGGGAAGGGAGTCATATCAGGGGAAGGGCCAGAAGAAGCTAAAGGGAGGGAGTGGGAGTGGCTATGATTATGATACATCATATACCTTTCTGAAGGTTACTGATGATAGATAGGTTTCTTAATGCTTTAGTAGATAGCCCTAAACATGCACATATGGGAAGCATGAACAGCACTTAGTGGTTTATCAAAAATAAATAAAAGGGCTGAAGAATTTGCTCAGTGGTTAAGAGCACTGGCTTCTCTTAAAGATTTCCCAGGCTTGATGCCTTGCACCCACATGACATCTCATTACTGTCTATAACTCCATTTACAGGGGATCCCATGCCCTTTTCTGGCTTTTGTGGATACCAGGCATGCATGGGGTATGCCGATATACACACAAACAGCAATTTATGATAACTGATAATGATAATAATGTTAAAATAATAACAATAATAATATTGATATGAAGTTAGCAATATATTTTGGAAGATACAGGGGTGGGAAATGGGAGGCAGTTAATTCTCATATATCACTGTGCACATATATGAAATTCTCCCCACTCTTGGATGGAACATAGTAGCCAATCAATGGCTACTGAAAAAGGGAAAATCTGTTTTCCCCAGGGACAAGCCCCATGACAGGTTATCTGATCCCTTGTGGTCAGCCCTAAACATATATCATATGACCAATAATGGACTATGTTGTGTGTGTGTATTTCTGAAGTTTCATAACAGTAATTGCTTTCTTAGAGTCTCTTTAGATTTCTATAAGCCAGAATTTATATAGCCACAATTTTCACTAAAAAAAGATAGGAAAATTATGTATGTATGTATGTTGTATGTACCAGTAATAAAGAAGAGGTTATGAAGTTGAGAGTGGAGTTAGCATGGGAGGACTTAGGGGGGGAAGAGTGTAAATGATATAAAAAAGTACCCAAAACCTAAATATTCGATTTAACAAAATTCTCAAAAATAAAGAAAAATTTAAAGAAATTTTCAAGGAATTAAAAAATAGTTCAAAAAACTTTTCACATTATTGAGCAGTGGCTGCCACCAGGTGGCAGTGAAGATACATTTGAGAAAAGCTGACAAGCACAAAACCATTAGCATTTCTTTACCCTCTTTTAAGCCATTTTCAAAAGTTTTCAAATGAAAATCAAATATTTAATAATATATTATTGTATTTAGATATTTAAAAATATTATCTAGCAACAGAATTAATGCCTACTGTAATTTTCAAGTAGTACCATTTGAAAATATAATCTGTAAGATAATATGAAAACATCTAATATTTCTGTTGGCGATAAAAATGGAAACATGATATTCTTGTGGTTTGTCACCTACATTTACTACTGAATAAAATATCTAATTTTTTAGATATTAGAAAACTTGTCTATATCATAGTCTCCTAAAAGGACCTCAGATGAAAAAAATCCCTAATGTATGGTGAACAGTATTAATGTCATGGGTAGTGTTCATGACCTGATTTTTTAAATATATTTGTTCATAATTTCATATATGTCACACTTTGTAAAGTATAAAATGTTTTTGGAAATACAGACATAATATAAATCATTGTGTTCACTTTTTTTTGTTTCTATAGCTTTGAAGCCTGCCCTGTAACTAGCTCTTGTTCTTATAGACCAGGTTGGCCTCAAACTCAGAGATCCCCCTGCCTCTGCCTCCCTGGTGCTGGGACTAAAGGCATGCGCCACCACCACCTGGCTCTTCCCTTGTTTTAAATTATAAAGCTGAAAATATTCTGTGAGCAAAATCTATGGCTCTCCAAATTTATAAAATCATTTAAAAATGATTCAAACATTGGAAAAAATTTAAAAAAATAGAAGGAATTATTAGACTTACTTTTCAGAGACTAGAAAATTTAAATTTATGTTGTTGACTACTTTTGCTATCTTAAGACAAGTACCCTAACCCTTATCTTTTTCTAAGTAAACTTCCATTTCTAATCAATAATAGAAGTGCTTTTACTATTTTGTTATTTCTTGCTTACTTACAGTGCACAAAGTAGTATATGCGTTATGTTGCTCCCATTATCTTATCTAATGCTAAAAGTAAGTGTGTGATGTTGTTACTATACTAACCTCCATTTTCAGAAAGTCAAGCCTCTATAGGAGTCTTGACAAGCCTAGTCACTCTGGCTTCCCCACTTAGCAACTGAATTATAATAGTCAAATTAATCTCTCTAAATTAAAATCTCCTTATTTGCCAAATGTGGATAATTCAGACATGCATTGCTTAATGCCAGGGACAAATTCTGATGAATGTGCCATTACATTAGATGATTTCACCATGGTGGAAACACCACTGTGCATGTATGCAAATTAGTTAACATAGGTCAGTATGCAATGTGACTTATATCGACGTAACCCCAAACATGTGTGGTGCATTGGACTCTATCTTGCCTGGCACACAATTAATTGTCAAGCTAACTATTAAGTCATATTATCAAATCTAAGAATAAGTCCTCAAGCTCAAACACGTGAAACCCATCAGTAACCATAATACAGTTTAGGCTCCTTCATTTTTGAAATAATCACTTCACTTGGCATGTAAGATATTCTTACTCTTTTTTTCTTTTTCTTTTCTTTTCTTTTTTTTGTTTTTTTTTTGTTTGTTTTTTTTTTTTTGTTTTTTGAGACAGGGTTTCACTGTGGTTTTGGAGCCTGTCCTGCAACTAGCTCTTGTTCTTGTTCTTCCCACAATTCTCTCAAATGTCACCATCCTTCAGGGAGCAAAGCAATGGCTTCTTATCTGCTATGCCTACTTCTTTCTTCCTATATAGTCTCTTTTACTTAGGTAAAACTTCTCTGATTAAACACAGCTATGCCATTCGTCTACTTAATGGTGACCCTGAACTACTGTGAGCCTCTCTTCTCTCACTCACCGACACCTATTTGTCTACTGTATTCTAGCCATGTCGTATTGGGGCCTCACACTTCCTTGCCTTCAGCTCATCCTGGAGTCACTTCTCACAGATATCTACAGAGCACATGTCTGCATCTCCCTCGATTCTTTGTTCAAATATCACCTTTCAAGAAACCCTTTCTAAGCCACATTATATAAAATTAGAAATTATCCCAACATTTCATGTGTCCCTCTGTGATTTCGTGTTCTGTGCAACACTTAACCATCATAGAACGTACTATGTATTTTACTTATCTTGTTTATCTCACCCATGTGAGGCTCATGTTGAGATTTTGTTTTGCTCATTTCTATATTCCTAATACCAAATATAAATGTCTTCTTTTTCACTTTAATACTTCATCAGGCACTACACAGTTTCTACCTGACCCCAACCTCATGGATCATGGGCAGTCTCATCCAGAAGATAAAGATATGTACAGCACTAGAAGCTGAAATGGACTACAGTGGGAGCCTGTGGAGAGATCCGCAAGATGTACCAAGTGGGAAACGATGGTGAAAGATCATGTAATAGATGGGTAACTGACAGCATGACTCTACATGTTCCCATGTTTAATTCCAAATAAACAGTTTGACCAATGATGCAAGTGGTTAAAACACAAATTAATGAATACAACACAAGTAATATTAAGAGATTAATGAGGCAACTGAAGTAGAAGTACTAGGAGTATATTTTATGACTTGTAAGAGAATTTATTAGAAAGCAAAATAAGGTGAAGATATGAACGTCAGTAAGACTAAAATATGCAAATATGCATATGCAAGTATACATATACATATTTATACATGTGAATCTGCTTCAGTTTTCCCAGTTTATTCTCAGTTAACTTAGAGTGGTGGATAGAAGGATGTGGTTTTTTTCCCCAGAGCTGAAATAAAATATCCATATTTTATGGCACATGAACTTGGATATATGTCTTTGTTTTATTTAATTTATTCTTTTTTCTTTTTTCTTTCTTTCTTTCTTTTTTTTTTTTTTTTTTTGGTTTTTCGAGACAGGGTTTCTCTGTGGTTTTGGAGCCTGTCCTGGAACTAGCTCTTGTAGACCAGGCTGGTCTTGAACTCACAGAGATCCGCCTGCCTCTGCCTCCCAAGTGCTGTGATTAAAGGTGTGCGCCACCACTGCCCGGCTTGGTTTAACTATTCTTAAATGCCTGAAAACATCTTAAACAGACTGTATACTACATTGTCCTAGTATTGCTTACCAACTTTGATACTGCTTCCTGGGTATTGTGCTTTTTCTGTTTTATTTCTCTCAGGCCTCATAAACCCATCAACATCATCTTTCCTATTTCATCGAGAAGAAATGTACAATTCTTCGATCCGACCATTCAGGTGCAGTCACCTACCTTCCTGAGTTAACTCTTTGCAATGTGTTCTTTGTACCCTTTCCTAAGACTTGTGTTTTCAACTCAGATCCCTGATTTTCCATTTTTACAGTACTGTATTTCATCTTGTTTAAACTTCAGTCTTTGGTTTCTCTTCAGTTCTATCCCTCAACTGGTAAATGGATTTAGTTGTTGTTTTTTTTTTTTTTAAGAAAATCCTAAAGCACAATACAAAAAAAAGACAAAACATAACAGCCTCTTCCCTCAAACTGTCTTTTGACTTTCTTCCTTTAATTTCTATACATGTTTAAAGTGCTATTAATGTGTAAATGAAGTAAAGCACATTGATTATCAATAATACTTTAGTGACCATTACAGCCATTAGGTGTTAGATATTTAGGAGACAGGCAAGTATTGTTTGATTATTAAGGATGCTTCAAACCTCAGTCACTGATAACACACTGCCTGGAGTGCTTTACAATGGGCCCTGTTTTTCTTCCTGCATCAGCTTCTGGCATGCTGATGCACACCTTGTTTTCTGCTTCACTGTCAATTGAGTTTCATAATCAAATAAGCACAAAGCTTAGATGGCCTAGCAAGTAAAAGTGTTTTCCCTGAAGCCAAATGACCTGAATTAGAGCCCCCAGAGCCACATGGTGCAATGAGAGAACTGAATCTTACAGGTTATCCTGTGACCTGCACACAAGGCAGTGACATGCTTATTGCACACATGATAAATATTTTTTGTTTTGTATTTTGAGACGGGATTTTACTGTATAACAGCCTTGGTTGTCCTGGAACTTGCTCTTGACCAAGCTGGCCTCAAACTTGCAGAGATCCGCCTGCCACTGCCTTCCAAGTGCTAGGATTAAAGGCGTGCGCCACTACTGCCCAGCTAAGTAAGTGTTTTTAAGTAAACAGAGTCCATTATTATTATTTATTATTATTATTATTATTCAGAGTTTTTCTATGTAACAGTTCTGGCTATCCTGGAACTAACTTTTAGACCATGTTGTCCTCGAACTCAGAGATCCACCTGCATCTGCCTCCTTAGTATTGGGATTAAAGCCCCTTATAATTTTTTTTCTACCATGGCTTCTACAATATCTCCAAAGAGAGTAAACCACTAATAGAAAGATTATAAATTAAGGAAGATTGTTCAATGAAAATAGATGTTTTTTGTTAAGGCAAAGAGTAAGGTATTCTGTATTCATATGAACTTTCAATGACTATAATTTGGAAAGGGCATATATGCAAAACTATGCTGCAAATTTGGATTCAGGTCAAGGACTGTATGTTAAGGACAAAACAGAAGAACTGAAAAAAAGTCTGTCTTCTCAACAAATTTAGGTTTTAATTTATAGCTCATATGAATTATATTGTTATATTGCAATAGCTAGTTTTTGACAGCTTATTTAATAGCAAAACTAAAACCATTCATTTATAGTGAGTTTCTTAAGCAATGTGTAGAGAGTATGACAAATATAACACCCTTAGAAAGGGAGAGCTAGTTCTAAATAAATAGACCTCATGAGACCTCAGTCAGGCAGATTGAAAAATGGGAAAATCTCTTGAAAGAAGTTTGGGAGTAGAAGCACTGATTGAAAATTTTATGCGTTAGAGGTAGATGACAGCACTCATACTACAGATGTAGTTGAATTTGATATGTTGATGCTGGAGCTGATGACAAATATAATTTCATTGGAGAAATGACTTCTTTAGGGACATTCAAGGGTAAAACTAAATAAAGAGATATGAAGTGGCAATGCATATGTTAAAAGAATTTTCCTTATCTAGTGTCAACATATTTAGTATAGTTACTGACAGTGTCCCAGCAGTGGAGGACAAAAGACAGGGATTTCTAAAATTAATACAATACAATGAAATTACTTCCTCAAATGCTTTTCTCATGAAGTGTCATTGCATAACACACCAAGAGATTTTGTATGTGCAGTCATTAAAATGGGGCTGAGATGGTCTAGTGGGACAAAGGCTTTTCATGAAAGCATGAAGACCTGAGTCTAAATCTCTAGAAGCCAAGTAATACCAAGTGTATCAGTGCACCTCTGTAATCTCAATGTTTCTACCCTCTTACAAGAAGAGTGTGGAGATAGGAGGACCCTCAGAAGTTTCTGGGGTAGCTAGGCTCATGTTTGCAATAGTGAAGAACAAGAAATGTGTCTCAAGTTTTGGTCACAACACATGTTCTTGTAGTATAGATGTGCCCACACTCACACATTATTGTATACACTTACATGTACACTCATGGACACTTTTAAGTATTTAAAATGGATAGTGTCATGTACAAGATCAAGCCAGTCAAAATTCCAGCACAGATAGGAGAGCTCCTGCCACTCCATGTTGAGGTCCTACCCCCTATCCAAGGAGCTATGACCCACTGAATGCTGCTAACAAACAGAGTCACTTTCTATTGGGTATGTGGTCCCTGGTAGGTTGCTCAAGCCCCACTGGATAGCCATGTGCATATGAGCAGCATTAATTAGAGTCAGCATTAAAAAATAATGTGATGTGAAGTTATGAGGGAGATTGAGTAGAGAGCATAAAGCAGAGTTGGAGAAGTAGTAGTGGTTGGATATGGTCAGAATACATTGTATAGATGCATGGAACAAGGAAACAGTAGACATGGCAAACTGGTAGGGAAAAGCCCAGAAGCTATCAACTCAACCCAAAGAACTACAAGCAATGAAGGATGATGAGAGCAGAGAAATAGTCTTCCTCAGGGAGGAGCGCACAAATTGGTTATCCAATACCAAATGGTCAACCCTGAAATCACAAGTTACACTATACAGACTGAGCAGCTTGGACTTACATATTAGGAATATGTATATGTATGTAAGAACAATTAATGAGAAAAGAGGCCACAAATTTGAAAAAGAACAAGGAGTGGTACATGGGAGAATTTTGAAGGAGGAAAGGAAAGGGGGACTGATGTAATTATAATCTCAAAAAATTAAAAGCAGAGAAAAATAAAAATATATTTTAATTATTTCAAACAATCTTGAAATTATAATTTTCATAGTTACCCCTCCACTTTCCTACCTGCAAATCTCATATATCCCTCCTGCTCTCTGTCAATGTGACGACCTCTTTTTCATTAATTGTTACGCAAGTACGGGTGGGTGTGGATGTTGGTGTGTCTGTGTATGTGTGTGTTCCTAAATATATATACAACTTGCTCAGTCTGTACTTGAGTTTTTAAACCTGAATTTTATAAGACCCAAAGGGTTAAACTATCACCAGCTAACAAAAATTCCTTAAAAATGTTGATTTTGACATGGCAGTATTTACTTTCAGAAGTAAGGTGGTTCGAGGCCAAATGTTGAAAACAATGTGATTTTTGAGACGTTATCAAGTCTTTTATGATATCACATACAAAATTCATGCCAGAACTTGATAATGAAAACTACAGACTTGGCAGTTTCAGGTATTTAACTTCTTATTTAAGTTATACACACACACACACACACACACACACACACATACACACACACACGCATTTTCAAGGTAAAAACTTATCAGTACAAGTTGTCAAATTATAACAGTGTTCCAAAAGAAACTGAAATTATACCATGTTGTCATGTTAGCTATACATAGTTCCCTGATCTTCAAAAATTATGTAACCTTGCTTCTTAAATTTAACACAAGAATGTGCTCACAGATTTTAAGACTTCTGCAAAATATTTTTTTTTGTGCATTTGCAACTCCATTTCCAGTCAACATAAGTTTTCCCTGACCATTTTAAATGGTCAGCATGGAGCTGAAATTTGATACTGATCTTAAAGAAAAAAGAGTTCATTTCTCTTTAATAGACTTATAGGTCCCATTTTCTTAAATTCCAATATCCTTCACTTCATGATAGCACCATTCATGACATTGCTTTGTGACAGCACCTACATTTGTAAACAACAATTTCAAGAATTAAGCATATTAAAAGTAGAATTAGAACCAAGATACTCAAAGGACATCTGAGAACTCACTGAGAATTAGAGCTGCTTTGATGCATTAGGTTTTCAGATACAATGCCAGATACACAACTAGTTTTATGCTATCATTTTAATTTTACTTTTGTAATCAGTTTAGTTTTTATATAGAGAAGGGTAATCAATTTCTTGTCTAGCTTCCTCTCTTTTAACTTTTCTTGAACTTGGAACCTCATAACTTCTATATTTACTTGAATTCTTAGGTTGTTAATCAGTGTTCACCATTCCCTTCTTGAGACTTACTCCTCCTTTGTATTCTGTTATCCTTGCATTTCTTGTTACTCTTCCTGCTTCTGTTGCTCTAAATGTTTCAAAGCCTGAGACTTCTCAGCTTCCATTCTTTGTGATCTTATCTCATTCTCGATATGCTTTCATTTTTATTTTACCAGCTTCTGGCTTCAGCCACCATTTCTAAGTTACTATTCATATTATATCCTCAGTCTTTTTCTAGTACAGCAGACCAACCTATATTTCTAATGACTATTTATATCGATTCAACATTTCAAAGGTATTTCGATGTCATTGTGTCTAAACCTAAATACTTTCCCAATTTCTTATTCTCAAATCAATTTTTCTCCCTTTCCTAATTCTATCATTTTCTTATTATATCTTATCTTCACTCTCCTGATATCACAATAACTTACTGGCTAATCTGCACACTGCACAAACCTTACTTCAGATGGGTTTTGTTTGCATGTGAACCAGGTAAAGAGCTTAAACAAGTAATACATTTAAAACCAGAAATAAGGTGGCATTTGATGTGGGATGTCCTTTTGAACACTGCCAATATGTGTTGCTTTTATTGTTTGATGAATAAAGCTGTTTTGGCCTAGGGCAGGGTACAATATAGATATGTGGGAAATCCAAGCAGAGATATAGGCCAAAAGAAGGTAGAGTTGGAGAAATGCCAATGAGCTGCTGGAACAACAAGATGTACTAGAGAACAGGTAATGCCATGAAGCCTTGTAGTGATACACAGATTGTTTAAAATTGGTTGATTTAAATGTAAGTGCTATTCAGTAATAAGCATGAGCCATCAGCCAAGAAATTATAATTAATATTAAGCCTCTGAATTTTATAGATAGCAATGGGGACCAGCAGGTCAGAGAAAAACTGAACCAAGCTAGACAGATAAAAGCTTCTGGCTGCAGATGTAGGTATAATACAGTATTTCCTTAGTGACATCAAGACTTTCCACACTGATCTCCTTAGCATATTTCAGAGTCACAAGATAACTTGTACCTCCAGGGAGCATGTTACATATCCAAAATAGGAAGACATAGGACAGGTGTACAGTGTGCAAAGAGGACACCTGAGTCCTTTTCATCAGATTTCTGTGTATAACTAAACCAGAACCCATATAGTCACAGTCTTCACTATAAGAAGGTAGAAAATGAGTATTTTTACTCGTGGTGAGGAAGGCAGAATATCAAAGTTTAGAAGTGAATGAGTTTGATTTAAATGTATATTCCCTGATTCTTAAAGCTCATCTTTCATTTTGTGACAGTCATCTTTTGACTATTAAGTTGATGTGTCAATGAAAACTTCGGTAGCTTACCATTGCCTATAGAGTCAAATGAAAACTTACTACTATCTTATATTCTAATTCTAATCTTGCTTCTTAGACACCTTCCTTCATATGTACATTTATGACATTCCATTTGTTTAATGAACATGTTTGATCTTTCTGCCTGTGCTATTTTCTCTCAGTACGCCCCTTTGTCTTGTTTCACTCTACATTCTTACATCCTACCTAACTTTCAAGTATAATTTTACTGTCACCTTTTCCATCCTCCAAATAGAATTTATTAAATTCATTGCAACCCCGTGTCCTTGGTATATATAAATATGATAAACCACACAAATTTTTAAATAAGTATTTTCTAATAGGCAAATATCCTTTGTGGGTATGACTGATGTATATCAGGAACTCACCCATTTATGATAGTTCTAGATGGTTACATAATCCCAAAATACTTGGAGCTTTATAAAGCAACTGTACCAGGAAGGATGGAAACATATACAAATAAAAGTGTTGAATGTGATATCTTCTCTAACTATAACCAAAGAGCTCTAGATGTTCAGGTGTTGAAATAAGAGCGGCGGGGCTGCGTTCCCAGCACCCCGGCCACCTGCCAGGCTAGCTCAGTTGGTAGAGCATGAGACTCTTAATCTCAGGGTCGTGGGTTCAAGCCCCACGTTGGGCGCCACTCTGTTGTAGTAGGAGCGGCGGGGCTGCGTCCCCAGCACCCCGCCGCCCACACGGCTAGCTTTACCCGAAATAATTACACGGAAACTGTATTCTTTTAAACAGCGCTTGACCCATTTCTATCTAGCCTCTTCTAGGCTAGCTCTCGCACCTGGATTAGCCCATATCTAATAATCTGCTGTAGCCCATGAGCTGGCTTACCAGGAATGATCTTAACCTGCATCTGCCTGGACTGGGAGAACCATGGCGACTCACTGACTCAGCTCCTTTCTCCCAGCCTTCTGTTCTGTTTACTCCACCCACCTAAGGGTGGGCCTATCAAATGGGCCTAGCAGTTTCTTTATTGCTTAACCAGTGAAATCAACAGATTGATATATGACACTCCCACATCATTCAGGGATGGAATTACTTATGGAACAGTAGCAAAGAGGCAATGGTACTGAATGCTCAAGATAAAGAATCATGCGTTTTTCACAAGTAATGTCTTCAGAACTTAGCATCACTATAGGAAATGAATTGTAAACCTCATACCTACCTATTTCTATTTACATATACCCATACTTCATCACATATAAAACCTAAATCCTTAAGAAAATTCCATTTGAGAATTGTGCTTACCTTAATTTCAATTATGTTAAAATATGAAAATAACACCATTGTACATTTCATGAAATATAGTTACTAAAAACTTCAAGTCCAGTGTAAGTGGTTTTTGAATGATGAAATCAATTAGATTGTTAGAACTTTTACTAGACTTTAGTGTTTAGTTTGGATAATGAAGAATTGAGTGTATCTTGAAAAATCTGTAAAGCCAAATATCTACAAGAGTATTTTGCTCACTTGCTTTATTTCACAACATTTGATGTCAAAGCGATGTTTCTAAGGTGACATTCAAATGTTGAGGCCTATCTTTGGATGAGTTGTTACTAGGTGTTTTCATTCTTCCTCTGCAAGTCCCAGGAGATCCTCGATGTTAAATCTGAACAAATGCCAGCCTTCCTCACACGAAAGGTCTAAAGCCCCTAGGCGACTGTAGTACTCAACAGAATCCTGATTCCAAATGACGACAAGAAATTGCATGGCACTGCAGTGGGTGTTGATGGCTATCTGTTTTAAAACAAATAAATATTGTCCTTATTTGACAATATAGTCATTGTCTACAATATATAATACTATATGTATATAATAATTCAAAATACTATGGGTATTTTAGGACAAGAAGAATCTTTTATACCATTGTGAGTCACATTGTGGGTCTATTTTATGAGTAAAATTGCTTTCTACTCTCCTTCATGCTTACTTCTCCTTGATGGTAAAAAACACATATAGTGTGCACATTATATAGGAATAAAATTTTCCTAAATATAACTTACAGAATCTGATTTTTCAACTTGAAGATCCACTTTAATAAATATTTGAAATGCATCTTGCAAAAATGTTTTGTGTATGTGAATGCACATGTTCATATGGGTTTGGGATGCGTGTGTGTGCATGCATGTGGTGAACGGAGGGCAACTCCAGCTGTTATTCCTCAGGTGCTCTCCACTTTCTGATAGAGGCAAAGTCTCTAACTGGCCTGATATTTCATTAAGTAGCTTAGGGTGGCAGCCAGTGAGCACAAAAGTTCCAAGTCTCTACCTTTCCCCTTGCCATTGCCGACATAAAAGTGTGTATCACCACTCCTGACTTTTTATGTGGGTTCTGAGAATTGAATTCAGATTCTCATGTTTACACGGCAAGCACTTTACCAAATGAACAAGTCCTGGTGTTATACTTAATTAGTTAGATTAGTTACATAATCTTTGCCCTGTTAAAGAACGCTTGATGAAGAAAAGGATAACATGTAGACTATTAATACTAACTATAATACATACCTGACTTAGTTTCTTCAGCATGTCACCCCCAATACCCAGACCTATGAAATAGACATTGTTAAATAAGGCTGTAAATTGAAGTTTTTCACATAAGTAGTCATTTAATTTTAAAGCAATAAAAGATCAAACTCTGTTTATGCTTGCCATATATTGTGCTATATACATAATATCATGTGTTGGAACTGAACTCGTGAATGCTTTAAATTATCTTTTATTTTATTGGAACATGGCGACAATGGTAATACAGAAGAGATTAGCTTTATCTTAAAATCCATGGTGAATAAATAAATCTTTGTCTTTGTATTCTTTCTTCTTCTTGAGAAATGGTTTCACCATCTATTGTTGGATGACTTGGAACTTGAATTCACAGAGATCTACCTTCCTCTACATCTTCTAAATACTGGAATAAAAGGTTTATGTCACCAGGCTGGCCATCACTGCTTTCATAGAACGGGGTATATTTCTTAACTATATCTATTATTACAGATAAAAATAGCAGTTGGAGATAGCATAGCTTACTCGATGAATACTATTGAAGTGCTTTCTAACTTGTAGTTGAGTCTTCACTGTACTAGGATCCTGATCCAGTTCATGAAATAGAAGTTAGTTATCTGAATATCTTAAAATCCTATCTATAGTCTTTATATTAAAATGGAACATAGAAACTTTTAAATGTTTGTAAATACTACTGATTGTAGTCTTACCTTGGTAATCTTCACTGATGTAAAAATCCTCTAGGTGAAGCGTTTTACCAACCCAGGGGTCATATGTGTAGTAGTACATGGCAAATCCAATAGTATTTACTTCTGGGGAGAAGAAAGGGGCAAAAAGGCTAATGCTTTCATTCACAAAAATTTATATGTCTTCAAATAAAATTTAAAAATTTATTTGCTGTTTTAACTATTAAAGCAATAAGTGGTTGCTGGACAAATTATCAGTACATAAATTTATAATGTAGAAAATACTTTTCATATAAAATAGCATTTAAAAGAAAGTATGATTAGATATGCATTCTTATAATTTTTAATGCTTTTATAAGCAGAGTGGCATAACAGTTATTTAAAAGTATACCAGGTTTGCATATTGTACTCCTGTGCTTAATACTATTTACACATTTTGTATTTATTAGCTGTTAATTCTGCTTTCAGATACAGAAAATATATTTTAGATTAAACTGGAGAAAAAATATTTACCCAATTCTGTCTGTTGACTGGGTGCTTCAGCAATTAGGCAGTAGAAAAGTGGATTTTCTCCAAAACCATCCCTGAATAAATCTGAAATATCAATTCACATACAATATGTCAACGTTTATAAGCAAACAAAGATGGGCTGCAAGATAAGAAGCAGCAGGAACATGTCTTCTAGCTGCATAGTAGTTATGTAGCAAAAACCATCTGAAGTGAGTATTTCAATCTTTACAACTTCAGGAGAGTCTGACTAGAATCTGCTGTTAATTTTGGCTAAATGTAGCTATGCATGTGGTGTCAACTAGCTACCTATCTCCCTTTGAGTTTTATAGCAGGCATCTAGAAATTACAGCTTGATTACAGCTTGTGTTTGTTGAAGTAGTTTATTGAAGCCTGGTTGATCAATAACTGTTTTGTCCGTAATGTACTGTGGCTTTATGTTTTAAGTAGACTTCGACTCAGATTGTTGAAATGAAGACATGGAGACTGATTGTTGTTATTCCAACCTCCACCAACTGAAGTGACTTCTTGGAATTTAAGTGAATTTAATTTCCTGTTTTGTGTTTCTATGGGAATATTCTCTCTCTCTCTCTCTCTCTCTCTCTCTCTCTCTCTCTCTCTCTCTCTCTCTCTGTGTGTGTGTGTGTATCCCTCCCTCCCTCCACCCTCTCTTTTTGTGTTTTGAAGGAAAGAGAGAATTTTATTAAATTTCAACTCAGTCTCATAATCCCTGATACAAAGAACCTACAATAATAATATACACTAAATGTTTTTTAGAAAATTAACAAAGTGCAAAAGAAATTAATGAAGGATAAAGAAAGGACATACAAATCCAGAAGTGACTCTTTTGAGTAATTATAAAAAGATTACTCCATTAAAATACAATGTTGAACATAATGGATACTTTTTTTTACATTTTTGCCTTTAGTGTGTGTGTAGAGGGTGGTAGTCAGAGGACACCTGGCAAGAGTCAGTTCTTTCCTTCCACCATGTGGGTCCTAGGAATCAAACTCAAGTTAGGTCTTTACTCACAGCTCCATCTTCCAGACCCGAATACACTAAAAAAAATTAGTTATAATTTTTACAAGAAATACTTTGGATTTAAAGAAACAAGAAGGTTAAAAAAATGAAGTGTTAGAAAAGATTCCATGTCAATGTAGGTAAAAGAAAGCTTGGTTAGCTATACTATTGTAAAATTATATATTACTTAAGGAGATAGAGGAATTGTGTAATTATAACAATTTAAATCACTTAGAAGATAGAGCAGGCAATATACAGCAAGCCAACAGCCAACATCAAACTAAATGGAGAGAAACTCCTAACGATTCCACTGAAATCAGGAACAAGACAAGTTTGTCCACTCTCTCCATATCTATTCAATATAGTGTCTGAGGTCCTAGCTAGAGCAACAAGACCACAAAATAAGATCAAGGGGATACAAATCAGAAAAGAAGTCAAACTCTCACTGTTTGCTGATGATATGGTAGTTTACGTAAGCAATCCCAAAAATTCTACCAAGAAACTTCTACAACTCATATACACTTTCAGTAATGTAGCAGGATACAATATTAACTCAAAAATATCAGTAGCTCTCCTGTATAAAATAGATGATAAAAGGGCTGGGAAAGAATCAGACAAATAACACCCTTCACAATAGCCACAAATAGCATAAAATATCTCGGAGTAACTTTAACCAAACAAGTGGAAGACTTGTATGACCAGAATTTTAAATCTTTGAAGAAAGAAATTGAAGAAGACACTAGAAAGTGGAAAGATCTTCCATGCTCTTGGGTAGGCAGAAGTAACAGAATAAAAATGGCAGTTTTACCAAAAGCAATCTACAGATTGAATGCAATGCCCATCAAAATCCTAGCAAAACTCTTCACAGACCTTGAAATAACAGTACGCAACTTCATATGGGAAGTGGCAGCAGCGTGGCAGGAGCATGGCAGGGAGCATGACAGAAGTGTGGCAGGAGGATGGCAGGAGGACGGAAAGAGCATGGCAGGGAGCATGGCAGTAGTGTGGCAGAAACATGGCAGGAGGACGGAAAGAGCATGGCAAGGAGCATGACAGAAGTGTGGCAGGAGGATGGCAGGAGGATGGAAAGAGCATGGCAGGGAGCATGACAGAAGTGTGGCAGAAACATGGCAGGAGGATGGAAAGAGCATGGCAGGGAGCATGACAGAAGTGTGGCAGAAACATGGCAGGAGGACGGAAAGAGCATGGCAGGGAGCATGACAGAAGTGTGGCAGGAGGATGGCAGGAGGACGGAAAGAGCATGGCAGGGAGCATGGCAGTAGTGTGGCAGAAACATGGCAGGAGGACGGAAAGAGCATGGCAGGGAGCATGACAGAAGTGTGGCAGGAGGATGGCAGGAGGACGGAAAGAGCATGGCAGGGAGCATGGCAGTAGTGTGGCAGAAACATGGCAGGAGGACGGAAAGAGCATGGCAGGGAGCATGACAGAAGTGTGGCAGGAGGATGGCAGGAGGACGGAAAGAGCATGGCAGGGAGCATGGCAGTAGTGTGGCAGAAACATGGCAGGAGGATGGAAAGAGCATGGCAGGGAGCATGACAGAAGTGTGGCAGAAACATGGCAGGAGGATGGAAAGAGCATGGCAGGGAGCATGACAGAAGTGTGGCAGAAACATGGCAGGAGGATGGAAAGAGCATGGCAGGGAGCATGACAGAAGTGTGGCAGGAGGATGGCAGGAGGATGGAAAGAGCATGGCAGGGAGCATGACAGAAGTGTGGCAGAAACATGGCAGGAGGATGGAAAGAGCATGGCAGGGAGCATGACAGAAGTGTGGCAGAAACATGGCAGGAGGACGGAAAGAGCATGGCAGGGAGCATGACAGAAGTGTGGCAGGAGGATGGCAGGAGGATGGAAAGAGCATGGCAGGGAGCATGGCAGTAGTGTGGCAGGAGGATGGCAGGAGGATGGAAAGAGCATGGCAGGGAGCATGACAGAAGTGTGGCAGAAACATGGCAGGAGGACGGAAAGAGCATGGCAGGGAGCATGACAGAAGTGTGGCAGAAACATGGCAGGAGGATGGAAAGAGCATGGCAGGGAGCATGACAGAAGTGTGGCAGAAACATGGCAGGAGGACGGAAAGAGCATGGCAGGGAGCATGACAGAAGTGTGGCAGAAACATGGCAGGAGGATGGAAAGAGCATGGCAGGGAGCATGACAGAAGTGTGGCAGAAACATGGCAGGAGGATGGAAAGAGCATGGCAAGGAGCATGGCAGTAGTGTGGCAGGAGGATGGCAAGAGTATGGCAGGAGAGGGGTGGGAGAGTGGCAATAGCATGGCAGGGAATGTGGCAGGGAAAGTGGCCGGAGTATAGCAAGTGCATGGCAAGAGTGTGGCCGGGAGCATGTCAAGATCGTGTTAAGATCGTGGCAGGAAACATGGCAGGAGTATACTAAGAGCATGACAGGGAATGTGGCAAGACTGTGGCAGGGAATGTGGTAAGGAGCATGGCAGGAGTATACCAGGAGCATGGAAGATACTGTGGCAGAGAACATGGCAAGAGCATGGAGGGGGCCATGGCAAGATGATGGCAAGATTGTGGCAGGGGCATGGCAAGAGCATGGCAGGGAGTGTGGCAGGACTATAGCAAGTTAGTGGCAGGAAGCATAGCAAGATCATGGCAGGGAGCTTGGTAGGGAACGTGGCAGGGAACATGGCAAGAACATGGCAGGGAATATGGCAAGATCGTGGCCAGTTCGTGTCAAGATCATGGCAGGGAGCTTGGTAGGGAACGTGGCAGGGAACATGGCAAGAGCATGGCAGGGAATATGGCAAGATCGTGGCCAGTTAGTGTCAAGAGAGTGGCAGGGACATGGAAGCTGAGTGGCAGGTATCATGGCAAGAGCATGGTAGGAAGCATGGCAAGGAGTGTAGCAGAAGAATAGCAAGAGCACAGTGGGAGCATGGCAGGACAATAGCTAGTGCGTGGCAGGTAGCATGGCTGGAAATGTGGCAAGGGTATACCAAGAGCATGGCAGGAAACATGGCAAGAGTGTGCCTGGGAGTATGTCAAGATTATGGCAGGAGTATGGCAAGATCATGGCAAGATCATGGCAGGAGCATGGCAGGAGCATGGCAGGAGCGAGGCAGGAGTATTGCAAGACTGTGGCAAGAGCATAGCAGAGTGTGACAGTATAGTAAGAGCATGGCAGTATTATAGCAAGTATGTGGCATGGAATGTGGCAAAAGCATGGCAGGGAACGTGGTAAGGAGTGTGGATAGAGTACAGTAAGAATATAGTGGAAGCATGGCAGGGAACGTGGGAAGGAGTGTGGATAGAGTACAGTAAGAATATAGTGGAAGCATGGCAGGGAACGTGGGAAGGAGTGTGGATAGAGTATAGCAAGAATATAGTGGAAGCATGGCAGGGAACGTGGTAAGGAGTGTGGATAGAGTACAGTAAGAATATAGTGGAAGCATGGCAGGGAACGTGGGAAGGAGTGTGGATAGAGTACAGTAAGAATATAGTGGAAGCATGGCAGGGAACGTGGTAAGGAGTGTGGATAGAGTATAGCAAGAATATAGTGGAAGCATGGCAGGGAACGTGGGAAGGAGTGTGGATAGAGTACAGTAAGAATATAGTGGAAGCATGGCAGGGAACGTGGTAAGGAGTGTGGATAGAGTACAGTAAGAATATAGTGGAAGCATGGCAGGGAACGTGGGAAGGAGTGTGGATAGAGTACAGTAAGAATATAGTGGAAGCATGGCAGGGAACGTGGGAAGGAGTGTGGATAGAGTACAGCAAGAATATAGTGGAAGCATGGCAGGGAACGTGGGAAGGAGTGTGGATAGAGTACAGTAAGAATATAGTGGAAGCATGGCAGGGAACGTGGTAAGGAGTGTGGATAGAGTACAGTAAGAATATAGTGGAAGCATGGCAGGGAACGTGGGAAGGAGTGTGGATAGAGTACAGTAAGAATATAGTGGAAGCATGGCAGGGAACGTGGTAAGGAGTGTGGATAGAGTACAGTAAGAATATAGTGGAAGCATGGCAGGGAACGTGGGAAGGAGTGTGGATAGAGTACAGTAAGAATATAGTGGAAGCATGGCAGGGAACGTGGGAAGGAGTGTGGATAGAGTACAGTAAGAATATAGTGGAAGCATGGCAGGGAACGTGGGAAGGAGTGTGGATAGAGTACAGTAAGAATATAGTGGAAGCATGGCAGGGAACGTGGGAAGGAGTGTGGATAGAGTACAGTAAGAATATAGTGGAAGCATGGCAGGGAACGTGGGAAGGAGTGTGGATAGAGTACAGTAAGAATATAGTGGAAGCATGGCAGGGAACGTGGGAAGGAGTGTGGATAGAGTACAGTAAGAATATAGTGGAAGCATGGCAGGGAACGTGGCAAAGAGCATGGCAGGGAAAGTGGCAGGGAACGTGGCAAAGAGCATGACAAGATCATGAAAAGGAATGTTTCCAGAGCATGGCAGGGAACGTGGTAAGGAGCACGGCAGGAGTATAGCAAGAGCGTGGAAGAGAACATTTTGAAGAATGTGGCAGGAGCATAGAAAGAGCCTGGCAGGGAACGTGGTGAGGAGCGTGGCAGTAGTATAGCAAGGGTGTGGCAGGGAACGTGGTAAGAATTGTGGCAAGAGTATAGCAAGAGTGTGGCAGGAAACGTGGCAGGGAGCATGATGAGGAGCGTGGCAGTAGTATAGCAAGAGCGTGGCAGGGCCCATGGCAGGGAAAGTGGTATGGAGAGTGGCAAGAGTATAGCAAGAGCGTGGCAGGGAATGTGGAAGGGAATTTGGTCTGGATTGTGGCAGGAGTATAGCAAGATTGTGGCAGGAAACATGGCAAAGAGCGTGGCAGTAATATAGCAAGTACGTGGCATGGAACGTGGCAAAAGCATGGCAGGGAACATGGTAAGGAGCATGACTAGTGTATGGCAAGAGCATGGTGGGAGCTTGGCAGGGAACATGGCAAAGAGTGTGCCAGGGAACGTGGCAAGGAGCATGAAAGTAGCATACTAATTGTGTGTCAGGGAATGTTGAAAGGAGCATATCAGGAGTATACCAAGAATTTGGGAGGGAACGTAGTAGGGAATGTGTGTGTGTGTGACAGGGAATGTGTCAGGGATCACGGCAAGGAGTGTGGCAGGAGTATACCAAATCATGGCAGGGAAGGTGGCAGGAATCGTGGTAACAAGCATGGCAGGAGTATAGCAAGAGGGTGGCGGGAGTGTGGCCTGGAACATGGTAAAGAGCACGGCAGGGAATGTGGTAAGGAATATAACAGAAGTATAGCAAGTGTGTGGCAGGGAACATATCAAGAGCTTGGTAGGGAACATGGTGAGGAGCATGGCAGGATTATAGCAAGAGTGTGGCCAGGAATGTGGCAAACAGCATGGCAGGGAATGTGGCAGGAATGTGTGTGTGGCAGGGAATGTGGCAAACAGCATGGCAGGGAATGTGGCAGGGAATGTGGCAAGGAACGTGGAAGGAGTATACCAAGAGCTTGGCAGGGACGTGGCAGAGAGCATGGCAAGATCGTGAAAAGGAGTGTGGTGGGAGCGTGGTAATAGCATGGCAAGAAATGTGGCAAAGAACACGGCAGGGAATGTGTGCATGGCAGGGAACGTGGTAGGGAATGTGGCTAGAACCGTAGCAGTAGTATACCAAGAACATGGCAGGGAAAGTGGCAAAGAGCATGGCAGGGAACATAGTAAGGAGCATGGCAGGAGTATAGAAAGAGGGTGGTGGGAGTGTGGCAGAGAGAGTAGAAGGGAACGTGGCAAGGAGCATGGCAGGGAATGTGGCAAGAGTATAGCTGGGAGCATGGCAGAGAGCGTGTAAAGATCGTGAAAAGGAGTGTGGCAGAAGCATGGCAAGAGCATGACAGGGAACGTGGCAAGGAGCATGGCAAGCACGGTGGCGGGGAACGTGGTAAGTAGCATTGGAGGAGTATAGCAAGAGCATGGCAGGGAACATGGCAGTGATTGTGGTAAGGAGTGTGGCAGAATAGCAAGAGCATGGCAGGGAAAGTGGCAAGAGTGTTGCAGGAAACATGGTAAAAAACATGGCAGGAGTATAGCAAGAGCATGGCAGAAGCCTGACAGGGAACGTGGCAAAGAGTGTGGCAGGGAACATGGCAAGAGAATAGCAGGGAGCATGGCAGAGAACATGACAAGATCATTTTTATTGCCACAACTCTATAAAGTTTCTAGGTCCATACTATCACTAGACAAAAAGGCAACCCACTGACTGGGAGAAGATCTTCACCAACCCCGCAACAGACAAAGGTCTGATCTCCAAAATATATAAAGAACTCAAGAAACTAGACTTTAAAATGCTAATTAACCCAATTAAAAAATGGGGCAATGAGCTGGGGAGATAAGTGGGATCTTGGGGGTGGGGTGGGATGAGGGTTAGGGGAGATGGGGAGAGAAAAGGTAGAAGGGAAGGAGGGGGGACTTGGGGTAACAGGAGGATCGGGATAAAGGAAGGTTGGATAGGGGAGCACGGAACCACAATTCTTAGTTAAGGGACCCACTTTAGGGTGGGCAGGAGACTTGACTCTAGAGGGGCTCCCAGGTGCCCAAGCTGAGGTCCCCAGTTAGTTCCCTGGGCAGCTGAGGATAGGGAACCTGAAATGACCCTACCCTAGAGCAATACTGACGAATATATTGCATATCATCCTAGAACTCGCATCTGGCGATGGATGGAGATAGAGACAGAGACCCACACTGGAGCACTGGACTGAGCTCCCAAGGTCCCAATGAGGAGCAGAAGGAGTGAGAACATGAGCAAAGAAGTCGGGACCACGAGGGGTGCACCCACCCACTGAGACAGTGGAGATGATCTACTGGGAGCTCACCAAGGCCAGCTGGACTGTTACCAGTAAAAGCATGGGATAAAACTGGACTCTCGGAACATGGCGAACAATGAGGGCTGATGAGACGCCAAGGACATTGGCATGCGGTTTTGATCCTACACAATGTGCTGGCTTGGTGGGAGCCTAGCCAGTCTGGATGTTCACCTTCCTAGATATGGATGGAGGGGGGAGGACCTAGGACTTACCACAGGGCAGGGAACCCTGACAGCTCTTTGGACTGGAAAGGGAGGGGGAGAAGAGTGGGGGGAAGGGGAGAGGGGTGGGAGGAGGGGGAGAAGAGTGGGAGGAGGGGGAGAAGAGTGGGAGGAGGGGGAGGGAAATGGGAGGCTGGTGGGAGGAGGTGGAAATTTGTTTTTTTTTCTTTTCTTTATCCTCCTTTTATCAATAAAAAAAGATATATTTTATTTATAAAAAAAAATTAAAACATAGAAGGCACAAATTAGGAGAGACTGATTGTGGACTGTTAATGACTTTCAAAGACTGTTAAGAGATATTTCCAGTCTTCCACCAGCTGTTGGAATAACACCTAATTTAATAATGCATTTAAACAAAACCTTATATGGTGACAATAATTTAAATAGTTGCAAAAAAAATTAACAGCTAAAGCAAAAAAAATTGATGATTGTTTAAAAAATTACAGGAGATACATGTCGATAGGGTAAATCTAAATCTTAATTGTATTCTAGTCATATTGTCTTCCAAAATTCTCCTACAGAAATTTTAATGCAAAAAGGATATTATTTTAAAATGTATCTTTTTTACCACATAAACCAAGTAAAATATTAACCCTCTAAAAAAAAATGGGGCAATGAACTGAACAGAGAATTCTCAACAGAAGAAGTTTAAATGGCCAAAGGACACTTAAGATCATGCTCAACTTCCTTAGCGATCAGGGAAAAGCAAATCAAGACAACTTTAAGATACCATCTTACACCTGTCAGAATGGCTAAAATCAAAAACACCAATGATAGCCTTTGCTGGAGAGGTTGTGGAGAAAGGGGTACACTCATCCATTGCTTTTGGGAATGCAAACTTGTGCAACCACTTTGGAAATCAGTGTGGCGGTTTCTCAGGAAATTCCGGATCAGCCTATCCCAGGACCCAGCAATACCACTCTTTGGAATATATGCAAGAGATGCCCTATCATCCTACAAATGTATTTGTTCAACTATGTTCATAGCAGCATTATTTATAATATCCAGAACATGGAAACAACCTAGAAGCCCTTCAATGGAAGAATGGATGAAGAAAGTTTGGAATATATACACATTAGAGTACTACTCAGTGGCAAAAAAAACAATGACATCTTGAATTTTGCATGCAAATGGATGGAAATAGAAAACACTATCCTGAGTGAGGTAACCCAGACTCAAAAAGATGAACATGGCATGTACTCACTTATAACTGATTTCTAGCCATAAATAAAGGACATTGAGCCTATAATTCGTGATCCTAGAGAAGCTAAATAAGAAAGTGAACCCAAAGAAAAACATATCCTCCTGGATATTGGAAGTAGACAAGATTGCTGTTCAAAATTTGGGAACTTAGGGGTGGGGAAGGATGGGGGAGAGGGGAGATGGGGAGAGAAAAGTGAGAAGGGGAGGATGGGGAGAGTTTGGGGAAAGATGTTTGGGATAAAGGAAGGGTGGATATGGGAGCAGGGAAGTATATATCTTAATTTAGGCAGCCATTTTAGGGTTGGCAAGAGTCTTGACTCTATAGGTGTTACCAGGGGTCCAGAGAGATGTCCACAGCCAGGTCCTTGAGCAGCAGAGGAGAAAGAGCCTGAAATGGCCCGATCCTATAGCCATACTAATGAATATCTTGCATATCACCATAGAACCTTCATCTGGCAATGGATGGAGATAGAGACAGAGACCCACACTGGAGCACTGGACTGAGCTCCCAAGGTCCAAATGAGGAGCAGAAGGAGGGAGGACATGAGCAAGGAAGTCAGGACCGCGAGGGGTGCACCCACCCACTGAGACGGTGGGGCTGATCTATTGAGAGCTCACCAAGGCCGGCTGGACTGTGACTGAAAAACATGGGATAAAACTGGACTCTCTGAACATAGCCGACAATGAAGGCTGCTGAGAAGCCAAGGAAAATGGCATTGGGTTTTGATCCTACTGCATGTACTGGCTTTGTGGGAGCCTAGCCTGTTTGGATGCTCACCTTCCTAGACCTGGATGGAAGGGGGAGGACCTTGGACTTCCCACAGGGCAGGGAACCCTGACTGCTCTTTGGACTGAAGGGGAAAGGAAGGGGAGTGGGGGGTGGGGAGTGGGGGGGGGGGAAGGAGGCAGGGAGGAGGCAGAAATTTTTAATAAAAAATTACTCATATATGAAAAAATAAAGTGGAGGGAAATAACATATATTGAAGGTAGACTCAGCAGCATGAAACTAGCATGTCTTATCTATTCGTTCTTCATTTTGCCTGATGTAAAAATAGTTCTTTAAACCCATACTGAGATTATTATTTTTAATATTCAGTAAGCAGCTTTCAGTTAGCCTTTCATTCATTTTTAAAATTGTCAAAGTTGTTCAATCATAATTTTCTCAAAAATAAATCTCTTTTAAGATCCCCTTAAAAAAATCATGAAAAGGAGTGTGACGGGAGCACGGCGATCACGTGGCAGGGAAGGTGGCAGGAAATGTAGTAAGGAGCATTGCAGGAGTATAGCAAGAGCGTGGTGGGAGCGTGGCAGGACTTTACCTAGTGTGTGCCATGGAGCATGGCATGGAACATGGTCATGAGCATGGCAGGGAGTGTGGCAAGAATGTGGCAAGAGCATGGCAGGGAGCATGATTGGACTGTGGCAGGACTATAGCTAGTGTGTGGAAGGGAGTGTGGCAAGATCATGGCAGGAGCATGGCAAGAGTGTGGCAATAGCATGGCCGGAACATTGCAAAAACGTGGCAAAGAGTGTGGCAAGAAGTATGGCAAGAGAGCAGCAGGGAGCATGGCAGGAGTATAGTGAATGCATGGCAAGAATGTGGCAAGAGCAGGGCAGGAGCGTGGCAAGGAGTGTGGCAGGTAGCGTGGCAATAGCATTGCAGGAATATGGCAAGAGCATGGCAGGGAACATGGCAGGTGAGTGCAGGGAGCATGGCAAGATCATGGCAGGGGACGTGGCAGGAGTATAGCAATGAGTGGCAAGAGAATGGCAGGGAGTGTGGCAGGGAGTGTGGCAGGAGTGTGGCAGGAGTGTGGCAGGAGTGTGGCAGGGAGTGTGGCAGGAGTGTGGCAGGGAGTGTGGCAGGAGTATAGCAATGAGTGGCAAGAGAATGGCAGGGAGTGTGGCAGGGAGTGTGGCAGGAGTGTGGCAGGAGTGTGGCAGGAGTGTGGCAGGGAGTGTGGCAGGAGTGTGGCAGGGAGTGTGGCAGGAGTATAGCAATGAGTGGCAAGAGAATGGCAGGGAGTGTGGCAGGGAGTGTGGCAGGAGTGTGGCAGGAGTGTGGCAGGAGTGTGGCAGGGAGTGTGGCAGGAGTGTGGCAGGGAGTGTGGCAGGAGTATAGCAATGAGTGGCAAGAGAATGGCAGGGAGTGTGGCAGGGAGTGTGGCAGGAGTGTAGCAGGAGTGTGGCAGGAGTGTGGCAGGGAGTGTGGCAGGAGTATAGCAATGAGTGGCAAGAGAATGGCAGGGAGTGTGGCAGGGAGTGTGGCAGGAGTGTGGCAGGAGTGTGGCAGGGAGTGTGGCAGGGAGTGTGGCAGGAGTGTGGCAGGAGTGTGGCAGGAGTGTGGCAGGGAGTGTGGCAGGGAGTGTGGCAGGAGTGTGGCAGGAGTGTGGCAGGAAGTGGCAGGAGTGTGGCAGGAGTGTGGCAGGAGTGTGGCAGGAGTGTGGCAGGGAGTGTGGCAGGAGTGTGGCAGGGAGTGTGGCAGGAGTGTGGCAGGGAGTGTGGCAGGAGTGTGGCAGGGAGTGTGGCAGGAGTGTGGCAGGGAGTGTGGCAGGAGTGTGGCAGGGAGTGTGGCAGGAGTGTGGCAGGAGTGTGGCAGGCAGTGTGGCAGGAGTGTGGCAGGAGTGTGGCAGGGAGTGTGGCAGGGAGTGTGGCAGGGAGTGTGGCAGGAGTGTGGCAGGAGTGTGGCAGGGAGTGTGGCAGGAGTGTGGCAGGGAGTGTGGCAGGAGTGTGGCAGGGAGTGTGGCAGGAGTGTGGCAGGAGTGTGGCAGGGAGTGTGGCAGGAGTGTGGCAGGGAGTGTGGCAGGAGTGTGGCAGGGAGTGTGGCAGGAGTGTGGCAGGAGTGTGGCAGGGAGTGTGGCAGGATGTGGCAGGGAGTGTGGCAGGAGTGTGGCAGGGAGTGTGGCAGGAGTGTGGCAGGGAGTGTGGCAGGAGTGTGGCAGGGAGTGTGGAAGGGAGTGTGGCAGGAGTGTGGCAGGGAGTGTGGCAGGAGTGTGGCAGGGAGTGTGGCAGGAGTGTGGCAGGGAGTGTGGCAGGAGTGTGGCAGGAGTGTGGCAGGAGTGTGGCAGGAGTGTGGCAGGGAGTGTGGCAGGAGTGTGGCAGGGAGTGTGGCAGGAGTGTGGCAGGGAGTGTGGCAGGAGTGTGGCAGGGAGTGTGGCAGGAGTGTGGCAGGAGTGTGGCAGGAGTGTGGCAGGAGTGTGGCAGGGAGTGTGGCAGGGAGTGTGGCAGGAGTGTGGCAGGAGTGTGGCAGGAGTGTGGCAGGAGTGTGGCAGGGAGTGTGGCAGGGAGTGTGGCAGGGAGTGTGGCAGGGAATGTGGCAGGAGTGTGGCAGGGAGTGTGGCAGGGAGTGTGGCAGGAGTGTGGCAGGGAGTGTGGCAGGAGTGTGGCAGGAGTGTGGCAGGAGTGTGGCAGGGAGTGTGGCAGGGAGTGTGGCAGGAGTGTGGCAGGGAGTGTGGCAGGAGTGTGGCAGGAGTGTGGCAGGGAGTGTGGCAGGAGTGTGGCAGGGAGTGTGGCAGGGAGTGTGGCAGGGAGTGTGGCAGGAGTGTGGCAGGAGTGTGGCAGGAGTGTGGCAGGGAGTGTGGCAGGAGTGTGGCAGGAGTGTGGCAGGGAGTGTGGCAGGGAGTGTGGCAGGGAGTGTGGCAGGAGTGTGGCAGGAGTGTGGCAGGAGTGTGGCAGGAGTGTGGCAGGGAGTGTGGCAGGAGTGTGGCAGGGAGTGTGGCAGGGAGTGTGGCAGGAGTGTGGCAGGAGTGTGGCAGGGAGTGTGGAAGGGAGTGTGGCAGGGAGTGTGGCAGGAGTGTGGCAGGAGTGTGGCAGGAGTGTGGCAGGAGTGTGGCAGGAGTGTGGCAGGAGTGTGGCAGGAGTGTGGCAGGGAGTGTGGCAGGAGTGTGGCAGGAGTGTGGCAGGAGTGTGGCAGGAGTGTGGCAGGCAGTGTGGCAGGAGTGTGGCAGGGAGTGTGGCAGGGAGTGTGGCAGGAGTGTGGCAGGAGTGTGGCAGGGAGTGTGGCAGGGAGTGTGGCAGGAGTGTGGCAGGGAGTGTGGCAGGAGTGTGGCAGGGAGTGTGGCAGGGAGTGTGGCAGGGAGTGTGGCAGGAGTGTGGCAGGGAGTGTGGCAGGGAGTGTGGCAGGAGTGTGGCAGGAGTGTGGCAGGAGTGTGGCAGGAGTGTGGCAGGAGTGTGGCAGGGAGTGTGGCAGGAGTGTGGCAGGAGTGTGGCAGGAGTGTGGCAGGAGTGTGGCAGGGAGTGTGGCAGGAGTGTGGCAGGGAGTGTGGCAGGGAGTGTGGCAGGAGTGTGGCAGGGAGTGTGGCAGGAGTGTGGCAGGGAGTGTGGCAGGAGTGTGGCAGGGAGTGTGGCAGGGAGTGTGGCAGGAGTGTGGCAGGGAGTGTGGCAGGAGTGTGGCAGGGAGTGTGGCAGGGAGTGTGGCAGGAGTGTGGCAGGAGTGTGGCAGGAGTGTGGCAGGAGTGTGGCAGGAGTGTGGCAGGGAGTGTGGCAGGAGTGTGGCAGGAGTGTGGCAGGAGTGTGGCAGGAGTGTGGCAGGCAGTGTGGCAGGAGTGTGGCAGGGAGTGTGGCAGGGAGTGTGGCAGGGAGTGTGGCAGGGAGTGTGGCAGGGAGTGTGGCAGGGAGTGTGGCAGGAGTGTGGCAGGAGTGTGGCAGGAGTGTGGCAGGGAGTGTGGCAGGAGTGTGGCAGGGAGTGTGGCAGGAGTGTGGCAGGGAGTGTGGCAGGAGTGTGGCAGGGAGTGTGGCAGGAGTGTGGCAGGGAGTGTGGCAGGGAGTGTGGCAGGAGTGTGGCAGGAGTGTGGCAGGAGTGTGGCAGGAGTGTGGCAGGGAGTGTGGCAGGAGTGTGGCAGGGAGTGTGGCAGGGAGTGTGGCAGGAGTGTGGCAGGGAGTGTGGCAGGAGTGTGGCAGGAGTGTGGCAGGGAGTGTGGCAGGAGTGTGGCAGGGAGTGTGGCAGGGAGTGTGGCAGGGAGTGTGGCAGGAGTGTGGCAGGAGTGTGGCAGGAGTGTGGCAGGGAGTGTGGCAGGAGTGTGGCAGGAGTGTGGCAGGGAGTGTGGCAGGGAGTGTGGCAGGGAGTGTGGCAGGAGTGTGGCAGGAGTGTGGCAGGAGTGTGGCAGGAGTGTGGCAGGGAGTGTGGCAGGAGTGTGGCAGGGAGTGTGGCAGGGAGTGTGGCAGGAGTGTGGCAGGAGTGTGGCAGGGAGTGTGGCAGGGAGTGTGGCAGGGAGTGTGGCAGGAGTGTGGCAGGAGTGTGGCAGGAGTGTGGCAGGAGTGTGGCAGGAGTGTGGCAGGAGTGTGGCAGGAGTGTGGCAGGGAGTGTGGCAGGAGTGTGGCAGGAGTGTGGCAGGAGTGTGGCAGGCAGTGTGGCAGGAGTGTGGCAGGGAGTGTGGCAGGGAGTGTGGCAGGAGTGTGGCAGGAGTGTGGCAGGGAGTGTGGCAGGGAGTGTGGCAGGAGTGTGGCAGGGAGTGTGGCAGGAGTGTGGCAGGGAGTGTGGCAGGGAGTGTGGCAGGGAGTGTGGCAGGAGTGTGGCAGGGAGTGTGGCAGGGAGTGTGGCAGGAGTGTGGCAGGAGTGTGGCAGGAGTGTGGCAGGAGTGTGGCAGGAGTGTGGCAGGGAGTGTGGCAGGAGTGTGGCAGGGAGTGTGGCAGGAGTGTGGCAGGAGTGTGGCAGGGAGTGTGGCAGGGAGTGTGGCAGGAGTGTGGCAGGGAGTGTGGCAGGAGTGTGGCAGGGAGTGTGGCAGGAGTGTGGCAGGGAGTGTGGCAGGGAGTGTGGCAGGAGTGTGGCAGGGAGTGTGGCAGGAGTGTGGCAGGGAGTGTGGCAGGAGTGTGGCAGGGAGTGTGGCAGGGAGTGTGGCAGGAGTGTGGCAGGAGTGTGGCAGGAGTGTGGCAGGGAGTGTGGCAGGAGTGTGGCAGGAGTGTGGCAGGAGTGTGGCAGGAGTGTGGCAGGCAGTGTGGCAGGAGTGTGGCAGGCAGTGTGGCAGGCAGTGTGGCAGGAGTGTGGCAGGAGTGTGGCAGGGAGTGTGGCAGGGAGTGTGGCAGGGAGTGTGGCAGGGAGTGTGGCAGGAGTGTGGCAGGAGTGTGGCAGGAGTGTGGCAGGGAGTGTGGCAGGAGTGTGGCAGGGAGTGTGGCAGGAGTGTGGCAGGGAGTGTGGCAGGAGTGTGGCAGGGAGTGTGGCAGGGAGTGTGGCAGGAGTGGGGCAGGGAATGTGGCAGGGAGTGTGGCAGGAGTGTGGCAGGGAGTGTGACAGGAGTGTGGCAGGAGTGTGGCAGGAGTGTGGCAGGAGTGTGGCAGGAGTGTGGCAGGAGTGTGGCAGGGAGTGTGGCAGGAGTGTGGCAGGGAGTGTGGCAGGAGTGTGGCAGGGAGTGTGGCAGGAGTGTGGCAGGGAGTGTGGCAGGGAGTGTGGCAGGAGTGTGGCAGGGAGTGTGGCAGGAGTGTGGCAGGCAGTGTGGCAGGAGTGTGGCAGGGAGTGTGGCAGGAGTGTGGCAGGAGTGTGGCAGGGAGTGTGGCAGGAGTGTGGCAGAGAGTGTGGCAGGAGTGTGGCAGGGAGTGTGGCAGGGAGTGTGGCAGGGAGTGTGGCAGGAGTGTGGCAGGAGTGTGGCAGGAGTGTGGCAGGGAGTGTGGCAGGAGTGTGGCAGGAGTGTGGCAGGAGTGTGGCAGGGAGTGTGGCAGGGAGTGTGGCAGGAGTGTGGCAGGGAGTGTGGCAGGAGCGTGGCAGGAGTGTGGCAGGAGTGTGGCAGGGAGTGTGGCAGGAGTGTGGCAGGGAGTGTGGCAGGAGTGTGGCAGGAGCGTGGCAGGAGTGTGGCAGGGCGTGTGGCAGGAGTGTGGCAGGGAGTGTGGCAGGAGTGTGGCAGGGAGTGTGGCAGGAGTGTGGCAGGGAGTGTGGCAGGGAGTGTGGCAGGAGTGTGGCAGGGAGTGTGGCAGGAGTGTGGCAGGCAGTGTGGCAGGAGTGTGGCAGGGAGTGTGGCAGGAGTGTGGCAGGAGTGTGGCAGGGAGTGTGGCAGGAGTGTGGCAGGGAGTGTGGCAGGAGTGTGGCAGGGAGTGTGGCAGGAAGTGTGGCAGGGAGTGTGGCAGGAGTGTGGCAGGAGTGTGGCAGGAGTGTGGCAGGAGTGTGGCAGGGAGTGTGGCAGGAGTGTGGCAGGAGTGTGGCAGGAGTGTGGCAGGGAGTGTGGCAGGAGTGTGGCAGGAGTGTGGCAGGAGTGTGGCAGGAGTGTGGCAGGGAGTGTGGCAGGGAGTGTGGCAGGGAGTGTGGCAGGAGTGTGGCAGGGAGTGTGGCAGGAGTGTGGCAGGAGTGTGGCAGGGAGTGTGGCAGGAGTGTGGCAGGAGTGTGGCAGGGAGTGTGGCAGGGAGTGTGGCAGGAGTGTGGCAGGGAGTGTGGCAGGAGTGTGGCAGGGAGTGTGGCAGGAGTGTGGCAGGGAGTGTGGCAGGAGTGTGGCAGGCAATGTGGCAGGAGTGTGGCAGGGAGTGTGGCAGGAGTGTGGCAGGAGTGTGGCAGGAGTGTGGCAGGGAGTGTGGCAGGAGTGTGGCAGGGAGTGTGGCAGGAGTGTGGCAGGAGTGTGGCAGGAGTGTGGCAGGGAGTGTGGCAGGAGTGTGGCAGGGAGTGTGGCAGGAGTGTGGCAGGGAGTGTGGCAGGAGTGTGGCAGGGAGTGTGGCAGGGAGTGTGGCAGGAGTGTGGCAGGGAGTGTGGCAGGAGTGTGGCAGGCAGTGTGGCAGGAGTGTGGCAGGGAGTGTGGCAGGGAGTGTGGCAGGAGTGTGGCAGGGAGTGTGGCAGGGAGTGTGGCAGGAGTGTGGCAGGGAGTGTGGCAGGGAGTGTGGCAGGAGTGTGGCAGGGAGTGTGGCAGGAGTGTGGCAGGGAGTGTGGCAGGAGTCTGGCAGGGAGTGTGGCAGGTAGTGTGGCAGGGAGTGTGGCAGGAGTGTGGCAGGGAGTGTGGCAGGGAGTGTGGCAGGAGTGTGGCAGGAGTGTGGCAGGAGTGTGGCAGGGAGTGTGGCAGGGAGTGTGGCAGGAGTGTGGCAGGGAGTGTGGCAGGAGTGTGGCAGGAGTGTGGCAGGGAGTGTGGCAGGGAGTGTGGCAGGAGTGTGGCAGGGAGTGTGGCAGGGAGTGTGGCAGGAGTGTGGCAGGGAGTGTGGCAGGAGTGTGGCAGGGAGTGTGGCAGGAGTGTGGCAGGGAGTGTGGCAGGGAGTGTGGCAGGGAGTGTGGCAGGAGTGTGGCAGGGAGTGTGGCAGGAGTGTGGCAGGGAGTGTGGCAGGAGTGTGGCAGGGAGTGTGGCAGGAGTGTGGCAGGGAGTGTGGCAGGAGTGTGGCAGGGAGTGTGGCAGGAGTGTGGCAGGAGTGTGGCAGGAGTGTGGCAGGGAGTGTGGCAGGGAGTGTGGCAGGGAGTGTGGCAGGAGTGTGGCAGGAGTGTGGCAGGGAGTGTGGCAGGGAGTGTGGCAGGAGTGTGGCAGGGAGTGTGGCAGGGAGTGTGGCAGGAGTGTGGCAGGGAGTGTGGCAGGAGTGTGGCAGGGAGTGTGGCAGGAGTGTGGCAGGGAGTGTGGCAGGGAGTGTGGCAGGGAGTGTGGCAGGAGTGTGGCAGGGAGTGTGGCAGGAGTGTGGCAGGGAGTGTGGCAGGAGTGTGGCAGGGAGTGTGGCAGGAGTGTGGCAGGGAGTGTGGCAGGAGTGTGGCAGGGAGTGTGGCAGGAGTGTGGCAGGGAGTGTGGCAGGGAGTGTGGCAGGAGTGTGGCAGGGAGCATGGCAGAGAGCATGGCACATAAGATAGGTGATGCTGGAGCAATAGCTGAGAGCTACATCCTGATCCTCAGGCTGATAGGGACAGAGAAAGACATAGAGTTAGGGAGATGGAGAGTGAGAAGGGAGAGAAAGGGGAAGAGAAAAGGAGAAAGTGGAGGAGAGGAGGAAGAAGGAAGGAGAGGAGAGAGAAAAGAGACTCGTCTTGGCTTGGGCTTTTGAATCCTCAAGGCCCATTCCCAGTGATATTCTTCCTCCAAGACCACACCTCCTGATCTTTTTAATCCTTTAAAATATTGCCACTCACTGGTGACTAAACACTAAGCATTTAAATATATGATCTTATGGGGGTCATTTTTATTCAATGTACTAAAGTCCCACTTAAAACATTCAACAACTTTTCTCATTCAAAGTCCCAGAATATTCCATATTCTTCTAAACAACAGTGAGCTCAGGACTATCCCAGAAATGATCGAGTGCCTGGCAACTTCTGTTTTAGATACTGTTTTATTGCTGTGAAGAAATATCATGACCAAGGCAACTCTTACAAAAGAAAGCATTTAATTGAGAATTTAGAAGATTAGTCCATGATCATAATGGTGGGAAGTAGACAGGCATGTCACTGGGCACTGGACTCTGGAGCAGTAGCAGAGAAATTTAATTCTGATCCACAGGCAGCAAGCAGAGAGAGAAAAAGAGTCACTGAGTCTGGCATGCGCTTTTGAAATCTCAAAGCCCATCCCCAGTGACACACCTCCTCAAAAAAGGCCTTATCTCCTAATCATTCCTAAACAGTTCATAAACTAGAGGCCACTTTCATTCAAATGACCATATCCACCATCCTTTTTCTTAAATTGATACAGATTCCAAAGAACTCCAAATATCCAAAACAACTTTAAAAGAGAAGAATAAAGTTGGAGAATATGCACTGCTTAATTTTGAAATTCACTATAATGTTATAGTAATTAAAACAGTATGATATTGAAAAGAGGCCTGATATATAGACCCACCAAGCAGAAACAGGGTCTTAAATACAAATATAGCCGGGCGGTGGTGGTTCATGCTTTTAATCCCAGCACTCGGGAGTCAGAGGCAGGCAAATCTCTGTGAGTTCGAGGCCAACCTGGTCTACAAGAGCTAGTTCCAGGACAGGCTCCAAAGCTACAGAGAAACCCTGTCTTGAAAAACCAAGAAAGAAAAAGAAAGAAAAAAATAAATACAAACTTATTAGGATAATCAATTTATTATCAAGGTACCAAAACCATTAGTTAAGGAAAAGACTGACTTTCCAATAAATCATCTTATGAAAACTATATTTCCATATATAAGATAACAAAGTTGGAACCTTATTTTTATCATATTCAGAATATAGCTTGAAATAGATCAAAACCACCAGTGTAGATGTAAAAGTAGAAAATTGTCAGAAGAAAATGTAGAAAATCATTTTATTTGGCAATGCTTTCTTAATCTGACAACAAAAGCATAATAAAAGAAAAAGTAAAAGGAAAAATAAAGAAACTAAACCTCAACAAAAATAACATACTATAAGAGTAGTAAAAAATATCTCCAAAGAGTATAAAAAATTCTTTTGTGGAGAGTTCGTAATAGATTATGTACATTCTTAAATATTCAACTTTAAATGGCTATCCTTCAGTAGATTCTTATAGTGTTTAATAAATGACATTCTTTCTTTCATCTTTGCCAAACATGATGCTTCACCATCTTTTAGCCTTCCTATTATTATGTAAAAAGTTCGAATTCATGACAATTTTCTACATTATCTATTAATATTTTGTTATCAAATATAACATAAATAACTTTTTTCAAAGCTCTTACTAACATATTGCATGTTAAATAATACTTTTTGACCAGTCATACATATTTTATATTTTGAAATGCATTTACAGTCTATGGTATCTGCAAAGGATGAGCCATTATGTATTCATTTATGCTAAAAAGAGGGAAAACGAAAAGTAGTGAACATTGAAAAGGCCATGAAATTTGTGTATTGTGTATTTCACTATTACTAAAAGGATCACTTTTTGTAACAATTGCAGCAGCTTCTGTGTATTTATTCTGTGTGCATGCATTCACAGTTTTTATCTGCTCGAAAATTAGCAGAAAACATCTTACCCATTTCTGTTAATGTTACTTCTCTTTGCATACCTTCATAGGAAGCCAATTCCTGTCAAAGTAGAAAAAACTTTCAGCTGATGATTTAGTAAATCTTATAATATTTAAAATATTTATTGAACATTATAACACAGGTATCCTGTGATGTGTTACAAAAGAAGTCAGACTTGATCGTAGTTATCTACAAATTAAAATATGAAGCAGCAATGCATCACAAATTAGGTAGATAAGTAGTTGGCAGCTAGATGATAGTCGACTTATAGAGAGACAACAGACATATGATAAATTTGATATCTCAGTTTTGTGAAGGTTAACTTTCTGGGTTACTAGCTTTGGGTCCAGTAGGAACCTGTAAAGGAAAGAAAAACTTGTTTTCTGGGCAGTCAAAATCACAATGTTTATTTTTATTATTTTACAGAAAAATTCGTGACATGCTTTTGCCTAACTTTTGCTAGTGTAACTTCAGAATTTTAAAATTATGCCATGTATTATTATTATTATTATTAACATTATTATCATACATCCAAATTATTTCTTTTGTGATATTCATCTCATGCTTGAAAAGTAATAAAATATTCTTGTTCTTCTTTGTTTATTTTTGTTGAGGACATTAATTTTACAAAGTTCTGGGTTTTATCGTCTTACATTCTTACTAATTGCTTTGTGTGTATACTTTTGTGACTGTAAACACTGAGACAGAATGTCACCATCAAATCTACTCTGTCAATCCCATGCCATTAGTTGAAAAACCCCTCCTTTTTTCTGTGATTTGAAATTCCCCTTATTTCAACTACCACAGTCTCACAGGTACTGTAGAGAACTTCTAGACTCTAAATTTCAGTGTGTGAGACAGAGACTACACAGAGTAGACCAAGAGATGAGTGACCAGCTTCCCAGCTGGATAGCCCAGACTTTGGGCCCTAGGCCCTGGGACAAAACCCTGGGCCTCTCCCCCACTCATCTCAGCGGCACTAGCCAATAAGCCGGCAAGGCTCCTATGGGCAGACTGTCCCCACCACCCCCACATCTGGCCCTGTAACCTACAAGTCCCACTCCATCCCCAAACCCATGTGACCTCAGTGCTCCCTGAGACAGAGACAGCCGCTGCACTGATCCCTCCAAGAGAGGATTCCTGAGACACAAACACTGACTGCAACAATCTGACCAAGAGACAAAGATACTGCCTGCACTGATTGGAGGAAGAGGTGAGAAGACCCCAATGCAAGAATACATTCAACAACCTAAAGAGCAATATAATAGCATGAGAACCTAGTGGTCATATAACACAAAGACCTGAACATGCCAACACAGAAGAAGCAGAAGAAACTGACCTTAAAGATCACTTTATGAAGATGATAGATATCCTCAAAAACAGAATGAAAAATTCTTTTAAAGAAATAGAGGACAAAAATAGGAAGAAATCAATAAATCTCTCAAAGAAAGCCAAAAAAATAAACATCAAACAAATGAAGGGAATAGTTCAAGACTTGAAAATTGAAATAGAAGCAACAAAGAAAACACACCAAGGGAATTCTAGAAATGAAAAATCTGGGTAAATGAAAAAGAACTATAGGTGCAAGCATAACCAACAGAATGCAACAGATGGAGGAGAGAATCTCAGGTATTGAAGATATGATAAACAAAATAGATTCATTGTAAGACTTTAAGACAATTCTAAAGCCATTTTTGACAATTCTGAATCCTCTTAGCCTCTGTGCCACAGTGCTTCCCCTCCTTCCCTGGGAACCAAGGACCTAACAGCTACACATGCACATACTCAGTTCCTGAACAATTACCCATATACGTATGTTTTGATTCAGTCCCCTGGGAAACGGGGTCAAAATGACCTCTTACCTCATCTGATCTGGCAACAGCTCTCCAGCCAATTATTGATAATAGCCCTTTTGAATATTAAAAGTAGCCTGTGCCAGCTATTTGAGGTCTCTTGGCTTTCCGAATGCTGAGGGACCCTATCATGACAGAATAAATAAAATCTGCATGCTTTTGCATTGGCTGTGGTGTGTGAGGTGGTCTCTGGGGGTGACTCCTCCTCGGTGTTTGGATGCTAGAGTCCAACACATCAGTCAAAGAAAACATTAAAGCCAACAAAGTCATAACACATAACATCCACAAAATCTGGGACACCATGCAAAAACCAAGCCTAAGAATAATAGGGGTAGAAATAGGAGAATATACTAGCTCAAAGGCACAGAAAACATATTCAACAAAATCATAGAAGAAAACTTTCCCCACATAAAGAAATAAATGTCTATGAAAGTACAAGAAATTTACAGAACATCAAATAGGCTAGACTCCCCCAAATCCCCTCACCACATAATAATAAAAACAAAAAATACACATAATAAAGAAAGAATATTAAGAGCTACAAAGGAAAAAGGTCAAGTAATATCTAAAAACAGGCTCATCAGAATAACATCCAATTTCTCAGTAAAGACTCTGAGAGCCAGAAGGCCCCAGACAAATGTTCTGCAGACACCAAGAGACCATGGATGCCAACCTAGACAACTATAGCCAAAATAACTTTTAGTCACCATAGATGGAGAAAACAAGATATTCCATGACAAAACCAGATTTAAACAATACCAATTTGTAACATAAATTCTAGATGGTCTTCATAATAAAAACCCAGAGTCAGATATAAGTGTTAATGCTGAAGATAAGAGAAGCAGAGAGGCCAACCATCAGAGAGTTCTTTTACCTCCACCAATGCTGTCCTCAGACTGGATCTGTTTCCACCAAACCTCAGACTCACTACTCTCCTTGTCTCCTTCCACCTTATACTCTTCTCTTCACCCAGCCATATTAGTCCTGTCTCCACTTTCCTAGTACTGGGATTAAAAGTGTGTAATCCCAAGTGCTGGGATCACCTTTGATTGATCTGTTTCTCTTTTAGACAAATTCAATCTTGTAAAGCCCAGGATGGCCTTGAACTAACAGAGATCCCTCTGCCTGTCTCCCGAGTCCCTGGATTAAAGGTGTATGATATCACTTCCTGGCCTCTAGTGGCTTAGTTCTGCACTCTAATTTTCATGCAAACTTTGTTAAAACATAAATAAAATATCACTACACCTATCCACAAATCAAGCCCTACAGAAAGCCCTAGAAGGAAAACTCCAACCCAAGATAGTTCTACACACAAAATGCACAGGCAATAGATAATCCCACACCAGCAAATCCTAAAGAAGGGAAATATGCACACACTACCACCAAGGAATATCAGGAATTAACAATCACTGGTCATTAATATCCCTTAATATCACTAGAATTAACTCACCTATAAAAAGACACAGGCTAATAGAACAGATATGAAAACATGATCCATCCTTCTGCTGCATACAAAAACACACCTCAACTTCAAAGTGTGATGCTCAAATTTGAACTAAACTAAGACCACCCATCTGATGCCCTCTTTGTGATCCCAAGTTCCCAAAATGAGTTGAACTCCATTGTGTGTATGACTGATGTGGGTATTATTGATGACAGTCACTAACAACATGGCTAGTAAAAGCTACTAACCACATGCCTTAACCATGCCGGTTGTATTTTTTACTACTGTACAATTCTATACTTTTCCTTGCCACAACCAATCAGGTTAAGTGTCAGCTACCTCAAAACCTTCTGACAAGGCTTGGGATCCACTTGTGGTTTTCCTTTGTGATTATTCCCTTTATAAACCCTACCCTTTAAATGCTCAGGACTGTTCTCAGTCTCCTGAGTGCTGAGTTGCTGCCCAAGGCTGAACTTGCTTCAATAAACCCTTTGTGTTTGCATCAGATACTGGCTCTGGGGCGGTATTGTTTCGGGGCCTTGTGACACAGGCACAACAAAAGATGAATAGTTTCTCAGAGTAAAAGGTTGGGGAAAGACTTTACAACCAAACAGACCTAAGAAGCAAGCTCACGTAGCTATTTGATTAGCTAACAATTTAGACTGCAAAATAAAGGTAAAAGAGATGAAGAAGGATGTTTCATCATCATTATAAAAAAATCCATTAAAAGGAAGTCTCAATCCTGAACATTTATGTCTCAAATAATAGGGCACCCAAATTTGTAAAAGAAACATTACTAAAACTTAAAATTCCACGTCAAACTAAGACTCAAATGTACTTAACAGATATCTACAGAACCTTTCACCCAAACACCAAAGAATATACTTCCTTCTCAGCACCTTATGGAACCTTCTCTAAAATTGACCACATAATCAGTCACAAAGCAAATCTCAAAAGATATAAGAAATTGGAAAAGCCTGAGTGTCTTATCAGATCACCATGGCTTAAACACAAATTCCAGAAAACTTACAAACCCATGGAAACTGAATAATGCTCAATTGAATCATCCTTGGTTCAAGGAAGAAATAAAGAAAGAAGTAAAATATTTTGTAGGTTTCAATGAAAATGCAGTTACAACATACCCAAACTTATGGGACACTATGAAAACAGTACAATGAGAAAAGTTCATAATACTTAATGCCTACTTAAAAAGTTGGAGAAATCTCACAATATCAAATTAACAGAACACCAGAAATCTCTAGAGCAAAAAGAAGCAAACTAAACCCATGAGGAGTAGATGAGGGCCAATATTAATAAATTAGAACAAAGAGAAAACTACAAAGAAACAAAGAGTTAATTCTTTTAGAAAATCAAGACAGGCAAACACTTATCCAAACTAACCAAAAGGCAGAGAGAGAACATCAGAATTAACAAAATCAGAAATGAAAAGGGGGATACAACAAACAGACACTGAGGAAATCCATGGAATGATTGGGTCATACTTTAAAAACCGGTATTCCACAAAATTGGAAAAGCTAAAAATTTCTGGACAATTTTCTGGAAAGGGACCACATACCAAAATTAAATTAAGAACAGATAAATAAACAATTTATTTCCCTAAGGAAATAGAAGTTGTCATTAAAGGTCTTCCAACCAAATAAAGTCCAGGACCAGAAAGCTTCAGTGCAGAATTATACAAGAATTAAAAGAAGAGCTAATTCCAATAATCCTCAAATTTATCCACACAATATAAACAGAAGAGAAACATTGTCAAACTCCTTATATGAGGCTGCAGTTACATGAACACCCAAATCACACAAAGATGCAGCATAGAAAGAGAACTACAGACCAATCTCCCTGGTGAACATTGATGCAAAAAATACTCAATAAAATACTGGCAAACAAAATCCACAAACATATCAAAAAAATCGTGCACCATGACCAAATAGACTTCATCCCAAGATGGACGTTTGGTTCAATATATATAAATATGTCAATGTAATCCATCATATGAACAAACTGAAAGAAAAAACACATGATCATCTCATTAGATGTTGAAAAAGCCTTTGACAAAACTTAACTCCCCTTCACAATAAAGGTCTTAGAGATACTGGGTATACAAGGAACATATCTAACCATAATAAAAACAATATTATACCTTGCAGAAGTCAACATCAAACTGTAGATGGAAGTTTCTGTACCACCCAGTTTTCAGGCCATTGAGTCTCAAGGAAACACACAAGAGGCCTAATTAATTATAAACTGTTTGGCCTGTTACATGAGACTTACTATTAATTAGCTCTTACAACTTAAATTAACTCTCAGTTCTTATGTATGTTTAGTCACATGGCTTAGTACCTTACTCAGTGAAGTATTGTCATCTTGCTTCCTCTACATTTGACTAATGACTGACTCTCTGCCTTTTCTCTTCCCAAAATTCTCCTTGTCTTGTTGCCCCGCCTATATTTACTACCTGGCTACTGGCCAACCAGCGCTTAATTAAACTGATGCAAGTGATAAATCTTTACAGTGTACAAGAGCATTGTTCCCACAGAATTTCCTGTTTTTTTTTTCAAAACAAGAACTCTGAATCTAATTTTCTTTGTTTACCTTTTTATCTTGATCATTATCCATAAGAACTGTAATCAACACTCAAAACAAAGACAAACATCCCTAATCCATTTTTGGGAATGTGGGCATAATTTTCTAGGCTACTTTTTGCTGATTGGGGACACTGATAATCTTATGGGGACCCAAAGAAATTTAGGATTATTGTCAAGTCCTGACTGGAGTATTCTATAAGTCTGGATCCTTTCAGCCAGCAGGCTTAAAGCTGTTCTGGATGCAGAACTTAGAAGAAATTGCAACAGTGGTGCTCTGAGACATTGTGTCATCTGGACCATCTGCTCCTATCAGCTTTTTCAGGGGGTTTTCCTTTATCAAACCTGATTTTTTAAATCCAGAATGAATCCACATTTCTGGTGGAAATAAAAGCAGAATCTCTTTCCCAAAGAAACGTATCTTCTGACTTAAATTTTGAATTCAAGGCATTTTCAAAATATACAAGTTGGATAAATCAAGAATTTCTAATCAAATGTTTTTGAGGAGCTGTTGTTCCTTCCTCAGCAGTCAATTCCAAGACAACACAATAACATACAATATCAAGATGCTCTGTGTATTTTCCATCTTTATATGTTTCTTTACTCTATTTCTTTTATTTTTATTTTTAATTTTTGGTTTTTTGAGACAGGGTTTTTCTGTGTATCTTTGGCTGTCCTGGAACTCCATAGGCCTCAAACTCAGATAGGTCCATCTACTTCTGCCTCTCAAGTGATGGTATTAAAGCTGTGAAGAACCACACCTAACTACTCTATTTCTTTTTCTTAAGAACGTTCTCTATTCTTTTTCTTTTCTCTTCCAAGCTTTGTGTGTGTGTGTATATATATATATAAACCATTTAGAGGAATTTTAGTCTGAATCAGACTTTACTGTATATCTTTTTCTGAATATATCTCTTTTTCTGACCACATGAATCTTTAATCTGCTAAGTGATATGGCTAGGATTAAAGCTGTGCCTTTGTGGCAGACTCCACCCAATTCCTTAGCTTTTTGAGAGCCTAGCTTCATGGTGGAGATATTGGCCAGAGCCATATTTATTGCCACAAGTCTTTGGAGTTTCAAGGTCTATACCATCACCAAGAAGCTGGCTGCCAGCAGCTCATAAATACCATTTAAGTGTTTGGTAGCAGAGCCTCTTAAAAGAGTTGCAAGGATTTTGCCACTAATACTGAGTCAGAAAGTCTCTCTTATATGAGCTACACCTCTTGTTACTACCACAAAACAGAGCCTAATGGAAAATAGATGATTACCAAGAACCTGTGTTTCTCGTCTGTCTAAAACCCTTTCTTATTTTTTAAACTTTCTCGGGACTTATGTGCCAAACGTTTGGGTGCCATTTGTACATGGATGTTTCTGTCCAGCCTGGTCCCACAGCCATTTAGTTCCAAATAAACACACTGAGGCTTATATTAATTTTAAACCTTTGGCCTATTATCTCAGGCTTATTATAAACTAGCTCTTACAAGTTAAATTAGCCCATAATTCTTGTCTATGTTTAGCCATGGGGCTTGGTACCTTTTCTCAGGAAGGCATTCTCAGCCTACTTCCTCTGCATTTGACTGGTGACTGCCTCTCTGCCTTTCTTCTTCCCAGAATATTCCTAATCTTGTTGCTCTGCCTATATCAAACTAAGTGGAGAGAAACTCAAAGCAATTCCACTAAAATCAGGAACAAGAAAAGGCTGTCCACTCTCTCCATATCTATTCAAAATAGTACTAGTTCTAGTTCTAGCTAGAGTAATAAGTATGAGAGGAACTTTAAATCTCTAAAGAAAGAAATTTAAGAATTACCAGAAAGTTGAAGGAGCTTCCATACTCTTGAATAGGAAGGATCAACATAATAACAATGACAATCTTATACATATTTAATGCAACATCAAAATCCGAACAAAATTCTTCACAGACATTGAAAGAACAATACTAAACTCAAACGGAAAGACAAAAAAAACCCCTAGAATGGCTAAAATAATTCCATATAATAAAAGAAGGCTTCCCCATACCTGACTCCAAACTCTATTACAGAGATATAGTAATAAAAACAGCTTCATATTGGCATAAAAACACACAGACAGATCAATGGAATACAATCAAACACTAACATTAATCCACACACCTATGAACATCTGATTGCTGACAAAGAAGCCAAAATAGTGCAATGGAAAAAGAAAAGCATCTTTAACAAAAGGTACTGGCATAACTGGATGTCAACATGTAGAAGATTGCAAATAGGTTCATATCTATCTGTCATATCCAGGGGATGAGAACATGAGGTAATAGGATAGTTGAGGTGGGGAGGGATGGAGTGGGAGAGCAATGAAAGGGATATCTTGATAGGGAGAGTCACTATGTGGTTAAGGAGAAATCTGTTGCTTGGGAAATTCCCATGACTCCACAAGGATGACACTAGCTAAGGCTCCTAGCAGTAATGGAGAGGTTGGCTGAACTGGACTTCTGTAATCAGATTGGTGAATATCCCAGGTATCATCATAGAGCATTCATTCAATAATTGATGGAACAGGATGCAGAAATCCACAACCAAGCACCAGGTCGAGCTCCGGGAATCCAATTGAAGAGAAGGAAGAGGGAATGTATGATCAAGAAAGGTAAAGATCATGATGGAGAAATCTACAGAGAGAGCTCAATCAAGCTGGTGGAAAATCATGAACTCTAGACTGACAGCTGTGGAGCCTCAATGGGACTGACCTAGGCCCTCCATATGTGGGAGACAGTGGTGAAGCTTGAACTATCTGAGGGGCCCCTGGCATGAGCTATTTATTCCTGGTGCATGAGCTAGCTTGTTGAAGCCTATTCCCTATGGTGGGATTCCATGATCGGCTTTAATGCAGAGGGGAGGATTTGATCCTGCCCCAACTTAATGTGCTAGATTTTGTTGTATCTCCATAGGAGCCCTTACCTGTTGGGGGGAGTGGATAAGAGGTGGGCTGGGGGAAGAAGTTAAGGGGGAGGGTGGGAAGAAAGGTGGGAGGAAGAACTGTAGCTAGAATTTAAAATGAAATTAAAATAAAATAAAATGTTAAAATTATTTATTAAAAACTAAAGAACTCCATTGTTCTTGAAATAGCTACAGAAGTTTGCTTCTCATATTTACACACTATCTTGCTTTTGGCAAATTCCAGGTAATTAAACTCACAGAGCATTTTTTTTCTGGAGATAAACCATATATGTCAATCCAATATAAATCATTATTAATGTTTCATACTTTGAATAATAAATTTATATTTGCTATGAATTTGGTTAATATTTCTTATCAAAAGTTTCATTGTGCTAGCTCTGAAAATTTTATGAAAACAGTTTTCGTTTATTTTTGAGATTATACTATATTTACATCATTTCTCCCTCTATTCCCTCCCATATATTTTTTGCTTACTTAGCAATGTCAGAAGTTACAGTCATAAATTCTCGCCAAAATGACTGCCTAGACATGAACTGAACAAATGCAACAATAAAATCTTACATGTTTATGCATCAATTTTCAATTTACAATGCCAAATCCAATCATGTCAGTCACATGAAAATACATATGTGCTTATACATTAAAGAATTTAAAAACTTTTCTTATACTATTATGATTTTTAAACAATTAAAATTTTTTTATACTATTATGATTTTGTTATATTATTTTGTATTCAAACTTTAATTGACATTATTTTTTAATTTACATTATTTTATTTGTCCAGGAAAGCCAGAGTTATATTTTGCATTCACAAAAACTGAAAATATTACATCTTCCCATATTATAGTATAAGAATACAACAGAATATTTCTACCCCTGAATAGGTCTTACTGATGTATAAAACTGAAATAAGTTTAAGTTCTTCAAAATAAAGCAATATGCTAGACCATATTGTGTCAATTTGATACAGATTAGAATCATTTGAGAGGACAGAACCTCAATTGAGACAATGCCTTCATAAGATCAGACTACAGGCATTTTAAGACTGTACATAATCAATTACATATAAGCCTATAGAGCATTTCCTTAATTACTGATGGATGTGGGAGGGACCAAACTATTGTGGGTGGTGCCATCCCTGGACTGGTGGTCCTGGCTTCTATAAGAAAGCAGGCTGAGCAAGACATGAGGAGCAAGCCAGTAAGCAGTACTCCTCTACTGTCTTTGCATCAGCTCCTGTCTTCAGGTTCCCGCTCTGTTTGAGTTCCTGTCCTGATTTTCTTCAGTGGATTATGGCTTGGGATATGTAATACAAATAAACCCTTTCATTCTCAAGTTGCTTTTGGTCATGGTGTTTCATAACAGCAATAGTAGCCCTAAATAAGACAAAAGGACTATTAATTTTTTTCCAAAAATTCCAGACATAAGAATATAACTTCATTATTAGCATCCTACCATGTCCATATTATATCATTTCCATAACAGTTAGTACACATTTATAAAGATGTGTTCTTTATATGGTCTTGGTCAGTTGGAACAGAGCACGAAAAGCAACAGTTCAGGAAAAAACATACTTTTGCAACATTTCAACTATGTGGTAACAATACTATATGCATAAGAGTTCATTCTGATCAACATTGTCACCTTTACTGTACTGGTATGGTTTCTAGGAAAGACATTAAAATGAACAGGTGCATAAGAAAGTTTTCTCTCTGTTCTTTAGACTCATGGGATATATCTGTGAACAGACTTCTGGATATGCTTTACCAATGAAGCTATATTCCCAAGTCCAAATCTCATATTTTTTTAAATTTGTATTCTGGATATAAAGAAAACATCACAACAATCTCTTGTAGCGATTATTATAATTTTGATTTATATGAAAAATGAAGATTGTAAAGGTTTATGGATCATAAATAACAGAGCTAGATTCAAATTTAGACTTTCATTTAAGTTTTGCAATCATTTTGTTCTATCAGCCCTGCACTTATTTCTAAGAATTAAGAAAATACAGGCTTACTTTGATCAGTCGCAGAATATCTGGGCAGTCTTGAGGCTTAGCAGGTCTTATTTTGAAAGGAACAGAGTTTGTCTTTCTCATGGGTAATTGGAGCATTCCTTCTTGATTTTTACTTAAATCACTCGTGCTTGATTCACTTGGCTGTAATTGACTTTTACTTGGTTGACTATCGCTTCCTTTAATTGATTCTGATTGGCTGGTAGTGTCTGATGGGCTGGCTTTTGTCTCTGGCTGACTTGGACTTGGCTCTGATGTATCTGATGGTGTCATTTCTCCTAGGCCTGGTTGGGTGGTGTCTGGTTGACTTTTATCTAATTGAGTGGTTTCTGGTTGACTTGTCTCATATGGTTCCATGCCTTCTTGCCATGTACCCAGTTGGCTGGCGCTTGTCTTCAATTGCCTTGGTATTGGTTCCCAAATATCTGTTTGTCTCATGTCTGGGTTGCTGGGACCCAGGTGCCATTTTTCTGATTGTCTTGTGTTTGAGCAACTGGGGCTTGGCTGCCATGTATATAATTGTCTTACACCAGGGAAGTTGGGACTTGATTGCCATGTATCAAATTGTTTCATGCCAGGGTGGCTTGGGCATGTTTGCCATGCATCTGATTGTCTTGTGCCTGACTGGCTTGGTTGCCATAAATCTGAGTGTCTCATTGCTGAGTGGCATGGACCCCATGGACATGAGTCTGAATATCTCATGCTCAGTTGGCTTGGGCCTGATTGCCATGATTCCAATTGTCTCATACCTAGAGGGCTGGGCCCTGCTGGCCATTTGCCTGATTGTTTTCTGCTTGGGGAGTTGGGACTCCATTGCCATGAATCCAACTGTTTAATGCCATGTTGATTGGTGCCTGATTGCCATGTGTCCAACTCTTTCATGCCTGATTGGCTAAGGCCTGATTGACAAGTGTCAGGTTTTGCCATGGCTGGTGGACTGAGGCTTGATTGTCGTGTATCTAAAATTTTTACACTTAGATGGCTGTGGCCAAGTTGCTTCATGTCTAATTGTGTTGTATCTGGTATTTTAGGGCCTGGTTGTTGTGTATCTGACCATTCCATACCTGGATGAGTAGGCCCTAGTTGATATGTGTCAGATTGTCTCATGCCTGGTTGGCTAAGGCCCAATGGCCATGTGCCTGACAATCTCTTGCCTAGTGAGCTGGGGCCTGGTTGCCAAGGACTAAACTGTTTCATGCCTTGTTGGTTCTGGCTTGATTGCCATGTGTCATATTGTCTCATATCTGGTTGGCTGGGACCTGGCAGTTTCATACCTGGTTGTGCTGTGTCAAGTTGTTTCGTACCGCGTTCGGTTGGACTTGGTTCTTTGAATTCTAAATGTTTGATGACTGGGTGATGTAGGCCTGTTTGCCATGAATTTGAATGTTTTTTGCTTAAGTGGCTTGGGTTCCATTGATATGCATCTGTTTGTCTCAAGCTTGGAGAACCTGGCTCCCATTGCCATGGTTCTGTTTGTTTCATTCCTGGATAACTTGGATCTGTTTTCCATGTATCAGGTTGTCTCTGTCCTGCATTGCTTGTGTCTCGTTGGACAATGTCTGATTGTCTCATTTCCTGATTGCTTTGGTCTATTTGCCACATTTCTGGTGATTTCCTGCCTGGATATGCTGAACCCAATTGTCGTGAGTTCATTTGTTTTATGTTGGGAGGAGGAGGGCCTGGCTGCCATATGCCTGCTTGGCTCAGGCCTGATTGACTCATGCCTGGTTGGCCTGTGCCTGGATGTTTCATATGCAGTTGGCTTGGGTCTGGCTGTCTCAAACCTTGTTGACTCACGTCTGGTTTGCTCACGACTGGCTGGTCCATGCTTGGCCCTGGTTGGTTCATATCTGGTTGCCTTGCATCTGGTCTTGTCACATCTGGTTTGTTCATGTCTTGTTGGCTCATGCTTGGCTGGTTGATGTTTGCTTGGCTTGGCCCTGGTTCTTTTGTATTGTATGGACTTTCATCTGGTGGGCTCATACCTGCTTGATTCATGTCTGTTTTGCTTTGGCCTGCTTGTCTTATGCCTGGTTGGTCCATGACTCTTTGGCAGATGATAGCTTAGTAAACAACTGACTGGCCTGTAAGAGTCTTGATAGACAAGATCTTTTGACTTACAATGCTGTGATGAAAAGTTGTCAGCTGTTTCCAGTTTGTCGCAACTCACACTTGGAAACAGTCCTCTGTCATGGTGGAATAGGAAACAGAGATGACTACCTGAGGAAGGTGATTGAATCCTCTGACTTTCTGGAGTTGACTTCACTAGAGACTGCAACTACAAGCTTAGTTGGATTTCAGCCTGCCATCTGGCCTTTCCCTGCCAAAAGGCCAGAAAAGAGGGAGAACAAAATGATCCTTGAAGACTATTACCACCTTACTTCTCCCCTGGTCCACACAGGACGGCATCATAATGACGAAGTCACAATGCCAATGTCTGTGCCTATGTGCTGCTCTTCTAAGTGGTGATGTAGGGGCAGGGCATGGGCTGCTTGATTACAGCTTCATTGCTCTTTAAAGAGCAAGTACCTGCTTTTCCATTCTCACCACTGCACTGTAGCAGTATGCTTGCAAGTACCCCTCCTCCCACCCTACCTCCATTCTCTGTGAACTTTGCTGAAACTTGGTATGGACATAGCTTTCCCTCTTCCTGCGGACCCTCTCAACCCCTTTCTAGTCCATTCTCATTTCTTTGTGTGAGCCAGGGATATTGAGATGCATCTCTATCTGGGATCTCCAGTGACCACACCAGACCTGGGTTCAGATAGGGGATTTTTACTCTGCTTCATTTCCATTATTACAGTCTCTTCATCCTCACCCCCATCCTTGTACTAGTCTGATTGTAGGCACAGTACTTCCTACCTCATCTCCATTTACTGCAAATTACAACTCTGAATACAGACTGAGAATTCCCTTGGTCTTTGATCCCTGTCTTTGCAGATGATTCATTGGCTTACTGCAACCTACTGAAGAAGAATAGACCAGTAAATCAAAAGAAGGGGGAAAGCCCACACTGTATAAATCAAAAGAAGGGGGAAAGCCCACACTATAACAACAAAATAACAGGAATCAAGAAGTTCTAGTAATTGATAGCTCTCAATATTAATGGTCTTCATTCCTTTATAAAAACAGAGTAACAAACTGGATTAGAAAACAGGATCTATATTTCTGTAAACAACCTTACTATTAAGGAAAGACATGCTCAGGTAAATGGATGGAGAAAGGTATTTTAAGCAAATGACCTAAGAATAAAGCAGGTGAAACTATGATAATATCTAAAGAACTTCAATCCAAAACTATTTAAAAGACACAGAGAAGTCTGTCATTGGACTAAACATATATTTTTTGCCTTGATCCCTAAATGAACTAAAAACAACAAAATTGGTCAATAAATATCTAGACTGAGGATGAAAATAGAGAAAATTTTACTAAATGCTCATCAAAGGACAAATCCACCAAGAGAATATTGTAATTCTAAACAATTATACAGCAAATGCACAGGCATATAAGTTCATAAAAGAGAAACTACTACACCTGAAATTACACATTGTCCTTCACATAGTGATAGTAGGTAACTTCAATACCCCACCCCACTCTTGCCAATAGACAGGTCATTCCAGACAAAGACATAACAGAGAAAGGCTGGATCTAAATTATATCATAAATCTAGTCCATATTTACAAAATATCTCACACTCACATAAAAGAATATACTCTCTTCTCAGCATCTCATGGAAAATCTTCCAAAACTGACGATATACTTGAATACAAAGCAAGTCTCAAAAGATGTAGGAAAATTGAAGCAACATCTTATATCCTAACTTGCCACCATAGATTAAATCTAGATGTTAACAACAGTGGAACCAATAGAAATTTTATAAAATCATGCAAACTGAATAACTTATTATTGAATGAATGATGGTTCAAGACAGAACTAAGATAGAAATTAAAAAGTTATTAGAATTGAATGAAAAGGAAAAAAAAGATAACAAAACCTAGGGGACAAAATGAAGTCAATTCTAAGAGGCAAGTTTATATAGCTCTTAGTGACTATATAAAAATGAGGGATCTCATATTAGTAACTCAATGGCATATGTGAGAGTTCTAGAAAAGGATAAAATAACACTCCAAAGAACTGACAGAAAGAAATAATCAAACCTGGAATAGAAAGCAGTAAAATAGGAACAAACCTCCACCACCATCACCACCACCCCACCACCAAAAAAGAAAAAAAAAGATAAAAAGAATAGTTGGTTTTCTGAGAAAACTAATGAGACTTATAAAGACTTAGCTAAATTAATTCAAAGATGGAAAGAGAAGTTCCAAATTAATAAAATTAGAAAAGGAGGATTTCACAACAGCCACCAAGGAAATCCAGAGAATCATAATGACATGTTTTAAAAATCTATACCCTATCAAACTGGAAAATTTAAAAGAAATAAATTTCTTTTTTTTTTTGAGCTTGAACCTGACTTCATTTGGTCATACTTAAACCTAAGGACCATACACAAAAATTAACTTAAAATGAATAAAAGACCTAAAATGCTTAAAACTCTGAGCCTCCTGACAGTGATTTCTGCAACCAAAGGCACATAAGAAAAAAAAAAAAACACAATCAAACCTCATGAAAACCAAACAATTTTGTGCTTCAAAAAATTTATCACCTTATCAAAGTGGCAACCCATGGAGTCAGGGAATGTATTTTCAAATTACATATCTGGTAAGAGATAATATCCACAATACACAGAGAATTCCTAAAATCCAGCAAAAGAAACCAAATACCTTGATTAAAAATATATTCAATGGCCTTAAATAGACATTTCTTCAAAGAAAATGTAAAGATGACCAGTAAAATATGCAAAACATGGTTGATTTCATTAATCAGAGAAGTGCAAAGCCAAGCCCAGTGTTGGGTGGGAAGAGGACTATATGAGCAGAGTTCTTGCTGTCCAGCGTGAGCACCTACCTGTGTCTGGAACCCAGAAAACAGTTAAGACAAAGGCATCTGTAATCCCAGCACCAGGGGAAGTCGGGGTGGACAAGGAGATCCATGGGGCTCTCTGGCCAGCCAGTTCAACCCAAACAGAGGGCTCCAGATTAAGTAAGAGACCATGGCTCAATGAATAAGGGAGAGGGTGATAGAGGAAGATCCCCAATGTGTGGCCTCTCACCTCTGCATGCTTGGGCATGGAGGTGCTCACATGTGAACATATTGTACTAGTTTTATATCTATGGCTATTAGGGTTTATTGCTGTGAAGAAATTCCATGACCACAGCAGCTCTTACGAGGAAGACATTTAATTGATGGCAGATTACAAGTTCAGAGCGTTAGTGCATTATTTTCATGGTGGGGACCATGGATGCATTCAGGCAAATATGATGCTGGAGAAGTAGCGAAGAGTTGTACATCCAGATTAGCAGGCTGTAAGAGAGACACATGGGGGGCCTGGCTTGGACATCTGAAATCTCAAAGTCCACCCCTGTGACACACTTCCTCCAACAAGCCCACACCTCCCAACAGTGCTTGCAGTAATTTTTGGGGGAGAGATCAGCAACAAATATCCCCAACACAAGAGAATTCAGTTTATGTAAAAGAACTAATTGGAGAACGCGGCGGATGCGGGATAGTCCAAGCATGAAACAGCGAAGCCCACACTGAGAGCAGATCGCCCCACTACAATTAAATCAAGTAGGTTCTTTGGGGCCTGGACTGCAGAGTGGTAGGCCTTTTATTGGCAAGGTCCACAGGCGAACGGAGAGCCTGGTCCTGTCCCTGAAGACCCTCCTGAGTGGGGAGGGTGTTCTTGGCCCACAGCGGGACACAGGAAACGGAGCGGGGGCATTCCCTGACCCCCTTGATCCCCCGGTAAGTCTGCAAGGGCTGGTCCCCTCTGCTGGGGCTGCTCCTCCTCTGCTGCGACCTCTCTCTCCCTGGACCATCCTAGCTTGTGCCCAGGGGCCTCCTTCACTCCCCCTATCTTCCTCAGGGTAGCGGGATCACCCAGTTTAGCCTGTTGGGGCACTGGGTTGGGAGCTAGGGGTAGAGGGCAGCGGGAGTTTCTCTGTTTTGGTGGCTGGCCTGCAGAGTGGTCCATGGCGAACGGTGAGCCTGGTCCTGGTACTGAAGACCCATCTGAGTGGTGAGAGGGATCTTGCCCCGTGGCAGGAGCCAGGAAACAGAGCGAGGGCGTTTTGTAAATGGGGCACCTGGCCAGCAGGGAAACCTGATCCTGTTTTAAAAGACCCATTAGATAGCATTGATAGGAAGAGATGGGCAGGCACCAAGGCAAGAATTCACCCAACAATATGAAAAACAACATGAAAACACCAGAACCCAATGATCTTACAACAGAAGGACTTGAACACCCTAACACAGAAGAAGTGGAAAAAATTGACTTTATGAAAGCAATAAAATTCCTTAAACAACATGTAAAAAAATGCCCTTATAGAAATGGATGAGAAGTATAACAAAAAGTTTGAGGAAATGAGTAAATACGTACATGATACCGTGGGAAACCAAGAAAAAACGATCAAACAGGTAATGGAAACAGTTCAAGAATTGAAAACTGAAATGGAAGCAAGGAAGAAAACACACAGTGAGGACCAGCTGGATATGGAAAGTCTATGTCAATGAGCAGAGACTACAGAAACAAGCATAATCAATAGAATACAAGAGATAGAAGAAAGACTCTCAGATTCTGAGGACACCATAGAGAAAATAAATGCACTGATCAAAGAAAACAGAAAAGCCAACAAATTCTCATCACAAAACATTCAGGAAATATGGGACACCATAAAAAGACCAAACCTAAGAATAATAGGAATAGAAGAAGGAGAAGAGGCACAGCTCAAAGGCCCAGAAAATATTTTTAACAAAATTATGGAAGAAAACTTTCCCAACATAAGGAATGATATTCCTTTGAATATTCAAGAAGCATACAGAACACCAAAAAGACTGGATCAAAAAAAAATCCCCTTGCCATATAATAATCAAAACACAAAATATACAGATTTTGTGTATATTAAGAATATTAAGAGCTGCAAAGGAAAAAGGCCAAATAACTTATAAAGGTAAACCGATCAGACTTACACCTGACTTCTCTATGGAAATCATGAAAGCCAGAAGGTCCTAGAGAGGTTCTTCAGAAACTAAGAGACCATGCATGCAAACCCAAACTACTATACCCAGGCAAGCTATTGTTCACTATCAATGGAGGAAACAAGATACTCCAGGATAAGAACAAATTTAAACAATACGTAGCCACAAATCCAGCCCTACAGAAAGGAATAGAAGGAAAATCACAACCCAAGGAATCCAACATTGCTAACACTGCCTACAATAACTCAGGCATCTAGCGACCCTTCACCAGCACAACTTAAAGAAGGGAGACACACAAACTCTATTACCAAACACAATAAGAATAACCGGAGTAAACAACCACTGGTCATTAATATCACTTAATATCAATAGTCTCAATTCACCTATAAAAAGGCACAGGCTAAGAGATTGGATACGAAAACAAGATCCAACATTCTGCTGTTTGCAAGAAACACATCTCAACCACAAAGACAGGCATCTACTCAGAGTAAAGGGTTCGGAAAAGGAGTTTCAAGCAAATGGTCCTAAGAAAAAAGCAGGTTTGGCCTTACTAATTTCTAACAAAACTGACTTCAAACTAAAATCAATCAGAAGAGATAGAGATGGACACTTTATACTCATAGCAGTAACAATTCCTCAGGATGAAGTCTCAATCCTGAATATCTATGCCCCTAATATAAAAGCACCCACTTATGTAAAAGAAATATTAATAGAACTCAAGGCAGACATCAAACCACACACTCTAGTAGTAGGAGAATTCAATACACCTCTCTCACCAATGGACAGGTCAATCAGACAGAAACCTAATAGAGAATTAAGAGAATTGTTGGAGGTGATGAAGCAAATGGACTTAACAGACATCTATAGAACACTCCACCCAAATAGGAAAGAATATACCTTCTTCTCTGCAGCTCATGGAACCTTCTCGAAAATTGACCACATACTCGGTAACAAAGGAAACCTCCACAGATACAAAAAAAAATATCAGTGTCCACCTGTGTCTTATCAGATCAACACGGATTAAAATTAGAAGGCAACAACAATGCTACCCACAGAAAGCCAACAAACTCATGGAAACTGAACAGTCAACTGCTGAACCACACCTGGGTCAAGGAAGAAATTAAGAAAGAAATTAACATCTTCCTTGAATTTAATGAAAATAAAGAGACAACATACTCGAACCTATGGGACACGATGAAAGCAGTGCTAAGAGGAAAGTTCATAGCACTAAGTGCCCACTTAAAGAAAACAGAGAAAGCATACATTAGGGACTTAACAGCACACTTTAGAAAAAAAAGAAGCAGACACGCCCAGGAGGAGTAGAAGACTGGAAATAATCAAACTGAGGGCTGAAATCAACAAAATAGAAACACAGAAAACAGTCCAAAGAATCAATGAAACAAAAAGTTGGTTCTTTGAGAAATTCAACAATATCGACAAAACCCTATCAAAACTAATTAAACAACAGAAAGAGAACAGACAAATAAATAAGATCAGAAATGAAAAGGGGTACATAACCACAGACACAGAGGAAATTCAGAGAATCATTAGATCTTACTACAAAAGACTGTATGCCACAAAACTGGAAAATGCAAAAGAAATGGACATTTTTTTTGGATAAGTACCATATACCAAAGCTAAACCAAGACCAGGTGAATGATCTAAATAGACCTGTTACTCGCGATGAAATAGAAACTATTATCAAAAATCTCCCTTCCAAAAAAAGCCCAGGACCAGATGGTTTCAATGCAGAATTCTACCAGAACTTCCAAGAAGAGCTAATACCTATACTCCTTAATGTATTTCACAATATAAAAAAACCCAGAAGATTCATTGCCTAATTCCTTTTATGAAGCTACAGTTACCCTGATACCAAAACCACACAAAGACCCAACCAAGAAAGAGAACTACAGGCCTATCTCACTCATGAATATCGACGCAAAAATTCTCAATAAAATACTGGCAAATATAATCCAAGAATACATTAGAAAAATTATCGATTATGATCAAGTAGGCTTCATCCCAGAGATGCAGGACTGGTTCAAAATACACAAATCTATCAATGTTATACACCGTATAAATAAACTGAAAGAAAAAAACCCTGTGATCATTTCATTAGATGCTGAAAAAGCATTCGACAAAATTCAACACCCCTTTATGATAAAGGTCTTGGAGAGATTAGGGATACAAGGGTCACACCCAAATATAATAAAAGCTATTAACAGCAAGCCAACAGCTAACATCAAATTAAATGGAGAAAAACTCAAAACCATCCCACTAAAATTAGGAACACGAAAAGGATGTCCACTCTCTCCATACCTCTTCAATATAGTGCTTGAAGGTCTAGCAATAGCAATAAGACAACATAATGGGATCAAGGGGATTTGTATTGGAAAGGAAGAAGTAAAGCTTTCGTTATTTGCAGATGATATGATAGTATACATAAGTGACCCCAAAAACTCTACCAAAGAACTCCTACAGCTGATAAACTCCTTTAGTAATGTGGCAGGATACAACATCAGCTCCAAAAAATCAATGGCCTTCCTATACACTAAAAATAAGGAAACAGAGATGGAAATCAGGAAACATCACCTTTCATGATTGCCACAAATAGCATAAAATATCTTGGGGTAACTCTAACCAAGGAAGTGAAAGATCCATATGACAAGAACTTTATGTCTTTGAAGAAAGAAATTGAAGAGGATACCAGAAAATGGAAAGATCTCGCCTGCTCTTGGAATGGGAGGATTAACACAGTAAAAATGGCAATTCTACCAAAAGCACTCTATAAATTCAATGAAATCCCCATCAAAATCCCATCAAAATTCTTCAAAGATCTGGAGAAGACAATAATCAACTTTATACAGAAAAACAAAAAACCCAGGGTAGCCAAAACAATCTTATACAATAAAGGATCGTCTGGAAGCATTACCATACGACTTCAAACTCTATTACAGAGCTACAGTATTGAAAACAGCTTGGTATTTTTCATAAAAACAGAGAAGTCGACCAATGGAATCGAATAGAAGACCCTGACATTAACCCACAAACTTATGAACACCTTATTTTCGATAAAGGAGCTAAATGTATACAATGGAAAAAAAGAGAGCATCTTCAACAAATTGTGCTGGCAAAACTGGATGTCAACCTGTAGAAGAATGAAAATAAACCCATATCTATCACCATGCACAAAACTCAAGTCCAAATGGATTAAAGATCTCAATATCAGTCTGAACACAATGAACCTGATAAGAGGAGAAACTGGGAAGTACTCTAAAACACGTGGGCATAGGAGACTGCTTCCTATGTTTAACCCCAGCAGCACAGACATTAAGGGCATCATTTAATTAATGGGACCTCCTGAGACTGAGAAGCTTCTGTAAAGCAAAGGACACTGTCACTAAGACACAAATGCAACCCACTGACTGGGAGAAGATCTTCACCAACCCCGCAACTGACAAAGGTCTGATATCCAAAATATATAAAGAACTCAAGAAACTAGACCGTAAAAGGCTAATCAACCCAATTATAAAATGGGGCAATGAACTGAACAGAGAATTCTCAACAGAAGAAGTTTAAATGGCCAAAGGACACTTAAGATCATGCTCAACTTCCTTAGCGATCAGGGAAATGCAAATCAAGACAACTTTAAGATACCATCTTACACCTGTCAGAATGGCTAAAATCAAAAACACCAATGATAGCCTTTGCTGGAGAGGTTGTGGAGAAAGGGGTACACTCATCCATTGCTTTTGGGAATGCAAACTTGTGCAATCACTTTGGAAATCAGTGTGGCGGTTTCTCAGGAAATTCCGGATCAGCCTACCCCAGGACCCAGCAATACCACTCTTGGGAATATACCCAAGAGATGCGCTATCATACAACAAAAGTATATGCTCAACTATGTTCATAGCAGCACTGTTTGTAATAGCCAGAACCTGGAAACAACCTAGATGCCCTTCAATGGAAGAATGGATAAAGAAAATATGGAATATATACATATTAGAGTACTACTCAGCAGTAAAAAACAAAGACTTCTTGAATTTTGCATACAAATGGACAGAAATAGAAAACACTATCTGGGCCGGGAAGTGGTGTTGCACGCCTGCAATCCCAGCACTCAGGAGGCAGAGGCAGGCAGATGTCTGTGAGTTCAAGCCCAGCCTGGTCTACAAAAGGAGTTCCAGGACAGGCTCCAAAGCTACAGAGAAACCCTGTCTCAAATACCCCCCCAAAAAAAAAACCAACAAAACTGCTGAAAACACTATACTGATTGAGGTAAGCCAGACCCAAAAAGAGAAACATCGGATGTACTCACTCATATTTGGTTTTTAGCCATAAATTAAGGCCATTGAACCTATAATTCGTGATCCTAGAGAAGCTAAATAAGAAGGTGAACCCAAGGAAAAACATATAGTCATCATCCTGAATATTAACCTTTAACAGGCAATGAAAGGAGACAGAGACAGAGACCCAAATTGGAGCACAGGACTGAAATCTCAAGGTCCAAATCAGGAGCAGAAGGAGAGAGAGCACGAGCAAGGAACTCAGGATGCGAGGGGTGCACCCACACACTGAGACAATGGGGATGTTCTATGGGGAACTTACCAAGGCCAGCTGGCCTGGGTCTGAAATATCCTGCTATAAAACCAGACTCACTGAACATAGCAGACAATGAGGACTACTGAGAACTCAAGAACAATGGCAATGGGATTTTGATCCTACTGCACATACTGGCTTTGTGGGAGTCTAGGCAGTTTGGATGCTCACCTTTCTAGACCTGGATGGAGGTGGGTGGTCCTTGGACTTCCCACATTGCAGGGAACCCTGATTGCTCTTTGGGCTGATGAGGGACGGGGACTTGATGTGGGAGGGGAGGGAAATGGGAGGTGGTGGCGGGGAGGCAGAAATCTTTAATAAATAAATAAAAATAAACAAATTAATTAAAAAAAGAATTGGATTCTCCCTTGTATAGTAAAAGGGAGACCAATTTCTGGAGCCCTCACATTCTATACTTATGCAAATAAATCTGGGAAAGTAGGTTATATCAGGAAGAATAAGTAAAGTGGCTCAAAGCCCATATGATTCAGTTAAAAAGTCAGAGCTATAGGCAATTCTTATGGTATTATTAGATTTTCCTGTGTCTCTTAATATAGTTATGAACTCTCAATATGCAGAAAGTGTTGTTTTACATATGAAACTGATCAACGTATTCTGAATGATTCAGAATTATTTTCACTATTTATTCAACTAAAGTAATCAGAAATAGAAATCATCCCTTGTATATAACACATATCAGGTCCCATACAGATCTACCAGGCCAATTGATGAAATTGATCAGTTATTGATAGGAAATGTGTTAGAAGCCCCAGAATTTCATAAGAAACACCATATTAATAACAAAAGTTGGAAGAAACATTTTTCTATCACTTGGCAACAAGCCAAGGAAATTATAACAAAATGTCCTGCTTCTTTTTTGTATAACCAACTCTATTATCTGCAGAAAGTAACCCAAAATGTACCCAAAGAAGTGATATTTAACAAATGGATGTGTTTAATTTTGCTTAGTTTGGAAAATTAACATATGAACCCTGTAGTAGCATCTCATTTGTATTTTAATAAACAAAGCCTTCCTGAAGATCTGAAAAGCAAAGCAGCCAGCCATTGGCTCTTACCTCAACTCAGCTCGAAATGGCAATTCTGCCTCCAGGAATCTCAGAATGAGACTGAGACTGAGAGCTGTGTCTTCCCACCTAGGACTGAGATGATAAAAGGTGTGCACCACTGGGATTAAAGGCATGCACAGCCCAGTTTCTAAGGCATCTAGTGTGGCTGCTGGGATTAAAGGTGTGTGTTACCAAAGCCTGGCTATAAGGCTGACCAGTGGGGCTGTTTTAATCTCTGATCTCAGGCAAGCCCTATTTATTTATTAAAATACAAATGAAATGCCAATAAAGTATGCTATACCATAGATACATATTCAGTATTTTATTTATTATTATTATTATTACAAATTTTCACCTCCTCCCATTTCCCTCCCCCTCCCCCACTCCCCCTCCCGCTCCCTCTCCAGTCCAAAGAGCAGTCAGGGTTCCCTGCCCTGTGGAAAGTCCAAGGTCCTCCCCCCTCCATCCAGGTCTAGGAAGGTGAGCATCTAAACAGACTAGGTTCCCACAAAGCCAGTACATGCAGGGGAATCGAAACCCAGTGCCATTGTCCTTGGCTTCTCAGTCAGCCCTCCTTGTCAGCCACGTTCAGAAAATCCAGTTTGATCACATGCTCCATCAGTCCCTGTCCAGTTGGCCTTGGTGAGTTCCCATTAGATCAGCCCCACCATCACAGTGGGTGGGTGCACCCCTCTTAGTTCTGACTTCCTTGCTCATGTTCTCCGTCCTTCTGCTCCTCATTTGGACCTTGGGAGCTCAGTCCAGTGCTCCAATGTGAGTCTCTGTCTCTATCTCCATCCATCGCCAGATGAAGATTCTATGGTGATATGTCAGCTATTCATCAGTGTGTGTTGAAATAGGAGCAGCAGGGCTACTTTCCTGGCACCCGGCCTCCCGCATGGCTAGTTTATACATGAAATAATTACACAGAAACTGTATTCTTTTAAATACTGCCTGGCCCATTAGTTCCAGCCTCTTATTGGCTAGCTCTTACATATCGATCTAACCCATTTCTAATATCCCTGTAACACCACGAGGTGTCTTACCAGGGAAGATCTTACCCTGCGTCTGTGTCCGGTAGGAGAATCATGGCGACTCCTTGACTCAGCTTCTTTCTTCCAGGATTCTGTTCTGTTTACTCTGCCTACCTAATTTTCTGTCCTATTAAAGGGCCAGGGCAGTCTCTTTATTTAACCAATGAAATTAATACAAAACAGAAGACTCTCCCCCATCATTTCCCCTTTTTCTGTTTAAACAAATAAGAAAGGCTTTAACTTTAACATAGTAAGATTACATATAACAAAACAGATATTAAGCAAGAATTACAGTTACAATATTTATATCTATTTTATTTTTATCATAACTAAGGAAAACTATAACTATAACTAACCATTCTTCAACTCCATCAAAGACTCCAGAAGGATATATTATTACCTAAGCAAACAAGAAATCCAAAGTTCTAGAAATGACAGAAACATCTCGCTGCCTGTACAGTCACCCAAAGTTCTTCTGTACCGTTGGGGCATCCATCTTCAGCCTTCAGGCCCATAGTTTTGAGCAGACATTTCCATGAAGCAGGAAATTTCAAAGACAGTTCAGTCACTATCTGCTGTGTCCTGCAGAATGTCTCGCAGACTCTTTCATGAATCAGGAACCCCAAAAGACCGTCTCACCTTTAGGCAAGTTCAGCAGTCCTCTCTGCGGGTTCTCTGTGTCCATTTTATGCAACAGTCCAGGCAAGAGCAGTTTCTTGCCCAAATGGCTATCAAACTCCATAAGGATCCTCTTTGATGCCCATCTTCCTCTCAAAGTAGATTGGTGCCACCAGGAGCAGACATGTCTCATTGTCATGAAAAGTCCTAAGTTATTAAAATATTTTAAATGGCATATTCTGCAGCCTTTGAGAATTACGAAGAATGCCTATCTGAAATATATCTCTATATAGCTAGAAAATCTAACTAACATGACTACAAGCTTGACTATTATTGATGATTATCCATTAACAACCTATATTACTTAATTATACAGTACATTTTTAAATGAACTACACAATCACAATATCTTAATCAAGATCAAGAAATACATATAACAAAATTGACCTTAAAATCCATACCAATGTAAATTATTTATAGCTATATCATATCCCCCTTTAAATGTAAAAGAACATTTATAAACAATATTTTGGGAACATGGGCACAGTTTTTTCTCTCCATACTGCTTCCTGCTGAATGGGGGCGCTGTTATTCAGCTCTTTTATGGGATAACCTGTCTGCTAGGTTCATCTCAGTTGGCAGCTGAGCAAAGTATTTTTTGTGGGTGTTCACAGCAACCTTTCAGGAAGTCGTGGTCTACCATACCATATAGGGATAGAATCAATCAACAAGGTCTCATCCTCTGTGAAAACAAAGAAGAAACTCTTTTCCAAAGCATCATGTTCTTAGATCCAAATTCTGAAATCATACCCTTATGATATCCATTCTGGTTCCACTTGGCAGCCCATATAATGAAATATCTCTCTGTACTTAGCTCCTTCACAGTCAAAAATTTTAAAGAAAACACAATAATACAAAGAATCCAGACTCTTTGTGAATTTTCCATTTTTTCGTGGCTTATCTATCACTTTACTTTATTCTGTCTCTTTAAAGACTTTACCCTTTTTTTAAACCATTAACTTTATTTTCTATATTCTTTTTCTTCTCTCTCTCAATCCTATGTACAGTCATCCAACTTTGTGATTTATTTACAGGTCTGAATCTGTCCTATTGTGAATCTGTAATTCTTTACTATCCAGGAGCACTTTCTTTTGCGCTTTTAAATCGTTAAGCATTTAGAATATAAGCTGTGACATTCCTAGGTCAAAAACAGGTACTGCCTGCTTGCTCCGCCCATTCCAACATGGGGAAGCAGCTTGTGACTGAATCAGTTGTGTCTCTGAGCTGCAGAGCAGAGGGCTGCTGTGGATGTTGGCTCCACCTCTCTCTAATATCAAAATGAAGGACGTACCATTTTCTACTAGCTCTGGGGCTGCCAGATAGGAGCCGCACTCAGCACTTTAACTCTGAGACTGAGTGTGCAGCACAGAAACTCTTTTCATCCAAGTTACAGCCAAATCTGACACGCAGAGCACTGCGCAGTCTGAAAACACTTCTCTGTATGGCGGCAGGAATCCGCCATGCTCTCCCGCCTGCCTATGCCTGATTCTGCAGTCTGTCCAGGTGCAGGCGGTGAGTGCTGAGCCATCGGCATGGTCTCGGAGCACTCTCCTTCCAATCCCAAGCAGGAACACAAACATTCAGTGCCAAATGCTTTAAAGCCAGAGTTTACACTGGCAGCACAGCCCCAAGAAGCTGCGCTTTGAAATGACACAGTTTTTTTCTGCTGCTGTTGCCGAATCAGGAAATATCTCTACAGTACACCACCAACAAACAGTAAAAATCTGTGTTAAACTCTCTCTCCCTTATTTTTAAGCCTTCTCAGGTTTTTAAGTGTATTTATTCCATCATGTCGGGTGCCACGTTGGGCGCCAGGTGAAGGCGTAAATCACAAACAATGCCACACCAGTTTGGAATTATGATTAATAGGGTGGTATTTATTTAAAGGGGAAAAAACTTACAGATCACCGTCCCAGACGACAGCCCTCTGTGCAACCAGGAAGGAGTCTAATCGCCAGTGGAGCAGGAAGTGAAGAGAGAGAGGAGAGGGAAGTGGCCGCTTTTTTTAAAGGGGAGAGACCACGCCCCAATGGGCTGGTATCTCAGCGGCTATAGGCTGGAGGAGCAGAAGGACCTCCCGCAACAAGTATGGCTATAGGATAGGGCCAGTTCCGGTGCCTTCTCCTCAGCTGCTCAAGGAACAAGCTAGGGACATCTCCTTGGACACCTGGGAACCCCTGTAGAGTCCAGTCTTTTTGCCAACCCTCAAATGGCTCTCTTAATTAAGATATATACTCCCCTGCTCCCATATCCACTCTTCCTCCTTCCCCCAAGCTCTCCCCATCCTCCCCTTCTCACATCTCTCTCCCCATCTCCCGTTACCCCCGCCACACTCCCACCCCCACCCCCAAGCTCTCAATTTTTGCTTGGCAGTCTTGTCTACTTCCAATATCCAGGAGGATAACTACATGTTTTTCTTTGGGTTCACTTTCCTATTTAGCTTCTCTAGGATCATGAATTATAGGCTCAATGTCTTTTATTTATGGCTAGAATCCACTAATGAGTGAGTGCATACGATATTCATTGTTTTGGGTCTGGGTTACCTCACTCAGGTGATGTAGGAGGGTCATCTGTCTATGTGTTATTTTCATTGGTTAATAAAGAGACTGCCTTGGCCCTTTGTTAGGACAGAAAATTAGGTAGGCAGAGTAAACAGAACAGGATGCTGGGTAGAAGGCAGTGAGGTAGACACTATAGCTCTCCTCTCCAAGATGGACACAGGTTAAGATCTTCCAGAGAAGCCACAACCTCGTGGTGCTACACAGATTATTAGAAATGGGTTAATCAAGATGTGAGAATTAGCCAATAAGAAGCTACAGATAATGGGCCAGGCAGTATTTAGAAGAATACAGTTTCTGTGTAATTATTTCAGATAAAGCTAGCCGGCGGCCAGAGGCTGGGTAGCGGGAAGCAGCTTGCCCCTCCATCAACACTCAGGATAGTATTTTCTATTTCCATCCATTTGCATGCAAAATTCAAGATGTCATTGTTTGTTTGTTTTTTTTATCACTGAGTAGTACTCTAATGCATATATATTCCACATTTTTTCATCTATTCTTAAATTGAGGGGCATCTAGGTTGTTTCCAGGTTCTGGCTAGTACAAATAAGGCTGCTATGAACATAGTTGAACAAATGTTTTTGTAGTATGATAGGGCATCTCTTGTGTATAGTCCCATAAGTGGTATTGCTGGGTCCTGGGGTAGGTTGATCCGGAATTTCCTGAGAAAGCGCCACACTGATTTCCAAAGTGGTTGCACAAGTTTGCATTCCCACCAGCAATGGATGAGTGTTCCTCTTACTCCATATCCTCTCCAGCATAGGCTATCATTGGTGTTCTTGATTTTAGCCATTCTGACAGGTGTAAGATGGTATCACAGAGTTGTCTTGATTTGCATTTCCCTGATCGCTAAGGAGGCTCAGCATGACCTTGAGTGTATTTTGGCTATTTGAACTTCATCTGTTGAGAATTCTCTGTTCAGTTCAGTACACCATTTATTAATTGGGTTAAGTAGCATTTTAAAGTCTAGTTTCTTAAGTTCTTTATATATTTTGGAGATCAGACCTTTGTCTATTGGGGGTTGGTGAAGATCTTCTCCCAATCAGTAGGTTGCCTTTTTGTCTTAATGACAGTGTCCTTTGCTTTACAGAAGCTTCTCAGTTTATTCAATGTTGCTCTTATTGTCTGTGCTACTGGGGTTATATGTACAAGGTGGTCTCCTGTGCCCATATGTTGCAGTCTACTTTTCACTTTCTCTTCTATCAGGTTCAGTGTAGTCTGATTTATATTGAGGTCTTTAATCCATTTTTACTTGAGTTTTGTGCATGGTGATAGATATGGATCTATTTTCATTCTTCTACAGGTTGAGATCCAGTTATGCCAGCACCATTTGTTGAAGATGATTTCTTTCTTCTATCATATACTTTTAGCTCCTTTGTTGAATATCAGGTGTTCATAGGTTTTCGGGTTAATATCCGGGTCTTCTATTCAATTCCATTGGACAACTTCTCTGTTTTTATGCCAGTACCAAGCTGTTTTCATTATTGTAGCTCTGTAATAGAGTTTGAAATCAGGGATAGTAATGCCTCTAGAAGTTCCTTTTTTGTATAAGATTGTTTTGGCTATCCTTGGTTTTTTGTTTTTCCATATGAAGTTGATTATTGTTCTCTCAAGGTCTGTGAAGAATTTTGTTAGGATTTTAATGGGGATTGCATTGAATTTATAGATTGCCTTTGGTAGAATTGCCATTTTTATGATGTTGATCCTACCCATTCAAACGCATGGGATGTCTTTCCATTTTCTGGTTTCCTTGTAAATTTCTTTCTCCAATGCTTAAAGTTCTTGTCAACTAGATCTTTCACTTCCTTGGTTAGAGTTACCCCAAGATACTTTATGCAATTTGTGGCTATTTAAAATGTGATGTTTCTCTGAATTCCCTCTGTGCTTCTCTATCCTTTGTGTATAGGAGGGCTACTGATTTTTTTTTAGTTGATCTTGTAACCTGCCACTTCACTGAAGTTATTTGTCAGCTGTAGGAGTTCTTTGGTAGATGTTTGGGGGTCATTAATGTACATTATGATATCATCTGCAAATAACAAAAGTTTGACTTTTTCCTTTTCGATTCGAATCCCCTTGATCTCTTTATGTTGTCTTGTTTTATTGCTAGAACCTCAAGAAGTATGTTGAAGAGATATGGTGAGAGTGGACAGCCTTGTCTTGTTCCTGATTTTAGTGGAATGGCTTTGAGTTTCTCTCCATTTAATTTGATATTAGCCGTAAGCTTGCTATATATTGCTTTTATTATATTTAGGTATGATCCTTGTATTCCTAACCTCTCCAAAACCTTTATCATAAAGGGGTGTTGAATTTTGTCAATTGCTTTTTCTGCATCTAATGAAATGATCATATGATTTTGTTTTTTCAGTGTATTTATATGATGGATTACATGGATATATTTTCATATGTTGAGCCAGCCCTGCATCTCAGGGATGAAGCCTACTTGATCATAATGGATAATTTTTTAATGTGTTCATGGATTATGTTTGGCAGAATTTTATTGAGAATCTTTGCATCGATGTTCCTGCTATTAATTCTCTTATGTGAACTTTCTCCATTTTTTTAATGTGGGCGCTTAAGAGCTATGAACTTTCCTCTTAGCACTGATTTCATAGTGTCCCATAGGTTTGGGCATGTTGTGTCTTTATTTTCACTGAATTCAAGGAAGCCTTTAATTTGTTTCTTTATTTCTTCCCTGACCCAGGTATGGTTCAGTAGTTGACTGTTCAATTTCCATGAGTTTGTAGGCTTTCTGGGGGTATCATTATTGTTAAATTCTAATTTTATTCCATGGTGATTCAATAAGACACAGGTGGTTACTAATATTTTTTTGTATCTGTGAAAGTTTGCTTTGTTACCGAGTATGTGATCAATTTTCGAGACGGTTCCATGAGCTACAGAGAAGAAGGTATATTCTTTTCTATTTGGGTGGAATGTTCTATAGATATCTGTTAAGTCCATTTGATTCATTATCTCCATTAATTCTCTTATTTCTCTGTTAGGTTTCTGTCTGATTGACCTGTCCATTGGTGAGAGAGGAGTGTTGAAGTTTCTTACTATTAGTGTGTGTGGTTTGATGTCTGCCTTGAGTTCTAGTAATGTTTCTTTTACATAAGTGGATGCTTTTATATTAGGGGCATAGATATTTAGGATTGAGACTTCATCCTGATGAATTGTTCCTGTTATGAATATAAAATGTGCATCTCGATCTCTTCTGATAGATTTTAGTTCAAAGTCAATTTTGTTAGAAATTAGTATGGCCACACCTGCTTGTTTCTTAGGTCCATTTGCTTGAAAAACCTTTTCCCAACCTTTTACTCTGAGTAGATGTCTGTCTTTGTGGTTGAGGTGTGTTTCTTGTAAACAGCAGAATGTTGGATCCTGTTTTCGTATCCAATCTCTTAGCCTGTGTCTTTTTATAGGTGAATTGAGTCCATTGATATTAATGACCAGAGGTTGTTAATTCCAGGGTTTTTTTGGTAGTAGAGTTTGTGTGTTTCCCTTTTTTGAGTTGTGCTGGTAAGGGTCACTAGATGTCTGACTTATTGTGGGCAATGTTGGATTTCTCGGGTTGTGATTTTCCTTCTATTACTTTCTGTAATGCTGGATTTGTGGCTACATATTGTATTAATATATTTTTATCCTGGCATATTTTGTTTTCTCCATTAATAGTGAACAAAAGCTTGGCTGAGTATAGTAGTCTGGACTAGCACCCATGGTCTCTGTGTCTGCAGTACATCTATCCAGGACCTTCTGCCTTTCATAGTTTCCATAGAGAAGTCAGGAGTAATTCTGATAGGTTTACCTTTATAAGTTACTTGACCTTATTTTTTGTAGCTCTTAATATTCTTTCTTTATTCTGTATGTTTTGTGTTTTGATTATTATATGGTAAGGGGATTTTTTTTGATCCAGTCTATTCGGTGTTCTGTATGTTTCTTGAACCTTCATAGGAATATCTCTTTTTAGGTTGGGAAAGTTTTCTTGTATAATTTTGTTGAATATATTTTCTGGGCCTTTGAGCTGTAATTCTTCTCCTTCTTCTATCCCTATTATTTTAAGGTTTGCTCTTTTTATTGTGTCCCAGATTTCCTGAATGTTTTGTGATGAGAATTTCCTGGATTTGCTATTTTCTTTGATCAGTGCATTTATTTTCTCTATGGTGTCTTCAGCATCTGAGATTCTTTCTTCTATCTCTTGTATTCTGATGGTTATGCTTGTTTCTGTAGTCTCTGTTTGTTTACCTAGATTTTCCATATCCAGCCGGCCCTTGGTTTGTGTTTTCTTCATTGCCTCCATTTCAGTTTTCAAGTCTTGAACTGTTTCCATTATCTGATTGCTTTTTTCTTGGTTTCCTATGGTATCTTTTACGGATTTACTCATTTCTTCAAACTTTTTTTTATCCTTCCCTTCTCATCCATTTCTTTATGAGAGTTTTTCACATCCTGTTTAAGGGACTTTATCACTTTCATAATGTCAGTTTTTCCTACTTCTTCTGGATTAAAGTGTTCAAGCCCTCCTGTTGTATGTTTGCTGGGTTCTGTTGTTTTCATGTTGTTTTTCAGATTGTTGAAGGAATTCTTGCATTGGCACCTTTCAATCTCTTCTTTCAAATGCTCTCTTATGGATCTTCTGGTACAGGATCAGTTCCCCTTGCTGGCCAAGGATTTTGCAAACAAAAGGCCTACCTTGCTGCCAGCAAGCTATTGAAACAAAGGAACTCCCGCTTAGTTGCACTCACTACCCTGTCCCAGCACCCAAACAGGCTGAGCTAGGGGATCTTATGGCCCCAAAGAGGGGGAGGAAGTAGGGAGGGGGTGCCTGGGCGCAAGTTGGGATGGGATAGGAAGAGAGAGGCAGTAGCCTGGGAAAGAAGCCCCTGCAGAATAACCAGAAAGTTTAGGAGGTTGAGGAATGTCTGTGCCCCATTTCCTGGGCTTCTGTCGTGGGTCAGGAACTCACTCACCCCTCTGATGGATCTTCTGGCACCTAAATTTCTTGATATATATCACTTATCCAGTTAAATCAAGATCAGAATCAGTGAAGCAACTTAAACAGACCTGCAACCTCAAGTGAAACAGAAGCAGTAATTAAGTCTCCCAACAAAGCCCTGCCTACTGCCTAATAGGTTCAGTTCAGTATTATATCAGACCTTCCAAAACATCAATGACACTATGTTTCAAATTATTACACAAATTAAAAGGAAGTAACATTGTTTAATGATTTTTATAAGGCTACAATTACTATAATATCCAAACCTGAGGCCCAACAAAGAAAAAAAATTACAGGCTAATTTCTTTTATGAACATAGATGCAAAGTACTCAATAAAATACGTGCAAAATGAATCCAAAAACATATCAAAAATATCATCCACCATGATCAAGTAGACTTCATCTCAGAGATGTAGGATGAATCAACATATGCAAATCAATAAATGTAATCAACCACATAAGCATACTGAATGACAAAAGTCACATGATATCATTAGAAAAGGCTTTTGACGAAATCTAACACCCCTTCATGATAAAAGTCTTGGAGAGATCAGGGACTTGGAGAGACAAGGGACATGCCTAAACATATTAAAGGCAATATAGCCAACATCAAATTAAATGAAGAGGAACTCAAAGCATTTCCACTGAAATCAGGAACAAGACAAGGGTGTCCACTCCCTCCCTCCCTCAATCCCTCTTTAATATAACATTTGAAGTTTTAACTAAAGCAATTGAACAACTGTAGCTACCTGTCCACTGGGGCTTGGCCTTTTATACTATTTATGCCCATGTAGAGCATGCGTCCAGCCTCTTTTCAGGCTGCAGGATTCGGTTTTTGTTTTCCATTCAAACAGAAGATTGTGATTTGTGAGTCTAACCCCTGAATAAATAACCACATACTTCTCAATTCTGAGCTAGTGTAGGACTTCTTTTAAGCATCCTTCTTCAATTAAGAGACAAAAACAGAAAATGAAGAAGTCAAAATATCTTGATTTGCAGATGATATGATTTTATACATAGAAGACACACAAAACTTCATCAGAAAACATCTACAGCTGATAAACACTTTTAGCAATGTAGCAGGAACAAATTAACATTCAAAAATCACTAGCCTTTCTATATACAGACAACAAATAGACTAAAAATGAAATACGGAAAACAATTCCATTCACAATAGCATCAAAAATATCTCGTGATAACTCTATCCAAACAAATAAAATTTTATAATAATAATTAAAAAAAACTTTAAGACATTGAAGAAATAAATCAAAGAAGGTATCAGAGAATGGAAACTGCTCCCATGCTTATACATAGTCACTACTACTACAGTGAAAATGGCCATGTTAGCAAAAGCAATATGGAAATTCAATGCAATCCCCATCAAAAACCCAAAACAATTCCTTACAGAATTTTGAAGGACAATTTGAAGCTACATTTGGAAAAATGAAGAACCCAGAATAGTTAAAACAATCCTGAATATGCTGGACTTATCACCATCCCCAATCTCTAATTGTACTACGGAGCTATAGTAATAAAACCAGCATAGTATTGGCATAAAAACAGACATGTTGGTTAGTGGAATTGAGTTGGAGACCCAGGCATAAGTCTTCACACATATGGGCACCTGATTTTTGATGAGGAAGCCAAAATTAAACACTGGAAATAAAGACAGCATCTTCAAAAATTGGTGCTGATCAAACTTAATGACTGCATGTAAAGGAATCTAAATAGATTCATGCCCGTCTTTTTAATTTTTAATTTAATTTATTTTACATCCTGAGCCCAGTTTCCCCTCCCTCCTCTCTTCCCACTCCCCCACCACCTCTCCTCTGTCCGCCTCAAGCCATCACTGCTCCATATCCACTCAGAAAGGGGAAAGCCTCTCATGGACATTAGCAAAGCATGGCATATCAAGCTGCCTTAAGATAAGCACATTCCCCTGTATTCAGCCTAGGCGAGGTAATCCAGCGTGACAAACAGGTTCCCAAGAGACAGCCAAAACACCAGGGGCAGCCCTGCCACCATTGCCAGAAGTCCCACAAATAGAATAATCTGCACAACCGTCACATACATGCAGAGGGCCTCCATCAGTCCCATACAGACTCCCTGGTTGTTGTTTCAGACTCTGTGAGTTCCCATCAGCAAAGCTAGCCATTTCTGTGCATTTTCTTGAGATGTCTCTGACCACTGCCTGTCTTCCTAACAATCCTTTCTCCCTCTTCTCAGCAAGAATTTTTAAGCTCAGCGCAATGTTTGGCCATGGGTCTCTGAATCTGCCACCATCAGTCACTGGATGAATTTTCCCCAATGACAACCAGGGTAGTCACAAATCCATTCACAGGGATGGCCAGTTCAGTCTATGTATCCACTACTGCCTATAGTATTACCTGGGACTATCCTTGTAGACTCCTGAAAGTTTCTCTTACATCAGTCCAGCTTCTATGGGACTCCCAGTAAAAGCTTCATTTCTAGTCATCTCTCAGCATTCTCCCTAGGGATCCCAACCCAGTCCCACAAGTTACCATGCCCACCTGCCCCAAATCTACCCAGGAGATCTCTATTTCCCCTTCCCAGTGATATCTATGTATCCACCCTTGTTACCCAGCCTCTCTGGGGTTTGTGGATTGTACTATGGCTATCCTTTACTTTATAGTTAATATCCACTTATGAGTAAGTGCCATGTTTGTCTTTCTGGGTCTGAGTTACCTCAATCAGGATGATTGTTTTTTAAATTTTTGTCCATTTGCCTTCAAATTTCCTGATTTCATTTTTTTTTTATCACTGAGTAACACGCCATTGTGTAAATGTGCCATATTTTCTCCATCCATTCCATAGTTGATGGGCAGCCAGGTTGTTTCCATGTTCTCACTATATCAAATAAATCTGCTATGAACATAGTTGAGGAAGTGTCTTCTAGTATGATTGGGCACCTTTGGGTATATGGCCGAGACTGGTATTGATGGATCTTGATTTAGATTGATTCCCAAATTTCTGAGAAACCGCCATATTAATTAATTTCCAAAATGGCTGCACAAGTTTTCACTCGCACCAGCAGTGGAAGACTGTTCCTCTTGCTCCACATCTCCAGCATAAACTGTCATTTGTCTTTTTAATCTTATCCATTTTGACAGGTGTAAGATGGAATTTCAGAGTTATTTTAAATTGCATTTCCCTGATGGTTAGGGATATTGTATATTTAAGTGCTTTTCAGCCATTTGAGATTCTTCTTTTGAGAATTCTCTGTATTATGAATTTAAAGTTAAAAATTTAAAAATTCCATTTTAAACTGGATTTTTTTTTGATGTATAGTTTCTTGAGTTCTTTATATAGTTTGGAGGTCAGCCCTCTATCTGATGTGGGGATGCAGAAGATCTTTTCCCATTCTGGAGGCTACTGTTTTGTCCTGCTGAGAGTGTTCTTTGCCTTACTGAAGCTTTTCAGTTTCATGAGGTCCCATTTATTAATTGTTGATCTTTGTGTCTGTGCTACCGGTGTTCTACTCATGAAGTTGTCTCTTGTACCAATGCATTCATGCCTATCCCCCACTTTCTCTTCTATCAGGTTCAGTGTAGCTGGGTTTATGTTGAGGTCCTCGATCGACTTGGACTTGTTTTGTGCATACTTCTACATACTGACATCGAGTTATGTCAGCCCCATTTGTTGAAGACACTTTCCTTTCTCCATTGTGTGGTTCTGGTTTTTTCAAAAATTAAGTGTCTATAGGTCTGTATATATATGTCTGGACCTTCAATTCAATTCCACTGGTCAATGTATCTCTTTTTGCACCAATACCATGTTCTAAAGTAGATCTTAAGATCAGGGATGGTGATCCCTCCAGCAGTTCTTATATTGTACAGGATTGTTTTAGCTATCTTGGGTTTTTTTGTTGTTGTTGTTTTTCCATATGAAGTTGAGTATTGTTCTTTAAAGGTCTGAAAAGTATTGTCTTGGAATTTTGGTGGGGATTACACTGAATCTGTCAATTACTTTTGGTAAGATGACAATTTTTACTATGTTAATCCTAATTGTTGATCTATGAGCATAGGAGATCTTTCCATCTTCCGATCTCCTTTTATCTTACTATATCCCCTTAATCTCCCTTTGTTGTCTTATTGTTCTAGCTAGAATTTCAAGTACTATGTTGAATAGATATAGAGAGAGTGGACAGCCTTGTCTTGTTCTTGATTTTAGTGGGATTGCTTTGAGTTTCTCTTTATTTAGTTTGATGTTGTCCATCAGCTTGCTGTATATTGCTTTTATTATATTTTGGTATGATCTAAATATTGTATTACTGATCTCTCCAAGACTCTTATCATGAAGGAGTGCTGGATTTGTCAAAGGCTTTGTCAGTACCTAATGAAGTGATCATTTTTTTTTCTTCCAGTTTGTTTATATGTTGGATTACTTTGACATGTTTATGTATGTTGAACCATCCCTGCATCTCTGGGATGAAGCCCACTTAATCACAGCAGATGATGTTTTTGAAGTAGTCTTGGATTTGGCTTGCCAGTATTTTATTGCATATTTTTGCATCAATTTTCATGAGGGATATTGGTCTGTAATTCTCTTTCTTTGCTGCATCTTTATGTAGTTTGGGTATCAGGGTAACTGTAACCTCATAAAAAGAATTTGGCAATGTTCCTTCTGTTTCTATTGTGTATAACTACTTGAGGAGTATTGGTATTAGCTCTTCTTTAAAATTCTGATAGAATTCTTCACTAAAACCATCTGTCCCTAGGCTTTTTTTTAGGGCAGGGGGATGGAAGAATTTTAATGACAGCTTCTAATTTCTTGGAGGCTATATGTCTATTTAAATTGTTTTTCTGGTCTTGATTTAATTTTGGTATGTGGTGCCCATCAAGAGAATTGTCCATTTCTTTTAGACTTTCCATATTGTGGGGTACATATTTTGGAAGTATGATCTGATGATTCTCCGATTTCCTTACTGTCTGTTGTTATGTTTTCTCTCTTCCTTTTGATTAGTTTTAATAAGGTTTGTCTATCTTGTTGATTTTTCTAAAAGATCTAATTCTTTGTTTCCTTGATTCTTTGTGTTCTCTTTGTTTCTATTTTATTGATTTCAGTTCTTAATTTGATTATTTCCTGCCATCTACTTCTCCTGGGTGAGTTTGCTTTTTCTGCTCTAAGGCTTTCAGGTGTGCTGTTCAGTTGCTAGAGTGATAGTATCTGCTAGAGATAGTAGGCTCTTAGTGCTGTGAACATTCCTCTTAGCACTGATTTCATAGTGTCCCATAGGTTTGGGTATGTTATGGTTTCATTTTCATTGAATTCTCGGAAGTCTTTAATTTCTTTATTTCTTCTGTGACCTCATGGTCATTCAGTTGAGAGTTGTTCAGTTTCCACGAGTTTATAGGCTTTCTTTAGTTTGTATTGTTATTGAACAACTTAACACTTTAATACTCTGTGATCTGATAAGATACAGGGGATTATTCTAATTTTTAAATATCTGTTAAGATTTCCTTTGTGACTGAGTATATGGTTAATTTTGGAGAATTTTCTACGAGATGCTGAAAAGAAGGTATATTTTTTGATGTCTGGGTGAAACATTCTGTAAATATCTGTGAGGTCCATTTGATTCATGACATCTGTTAGTTCTGTGATTTCTCTGTTTAGTTTCTGTCTGGATGACTCTGGAGAGTGGGGAATTGAAGTTTCCCACAATTAATGTGTGGGTTTGATATGTGATTGAAACTTTAGTAATGTTTATCTTACAAATCTGTGTGCTTCTGTATTTGAGGCATTGATGTTCAGATTTGAAACATCACATTGTTGGATTTTTCCTTTTATGAATATGAAATGTCATTTTCCATCTCTTTTGATTAATTTTTTTGAAGTCTCTTTTGTTAGATATTAAAATTGCTATACCTGATTTCTTCTTTGGTCTTTTTGATTCAAAAATCCTTTCCCAACCCTTTACTCTGAGGTAATGTCCATCTTTGATGTTGAGATGTGATTCTTGTATGCAGCAGAAGGATGGATTCTGTTATCATATTCATTCTGTTAGCCTGTGTCTTTTTACTGGTGAATTGATATTGAGAAATATTAATGATCAGTGATTGTTAATTCCTGTTATTTACTGCTGTTGTTTGCTGTGGAACAATCTTGGTATACTGTAAATATGTGTTTCTCTCATTGTTAAGAAAACGCTGATTGGCCAATGGCTAGGAAAGTTTTTTGGGGCAGAGAGAATGCTGGGAAGAAGGGAGGCAGAGGTAGTGGAGTTACAAAAGACACAGAAGCAAGATGAGCATGCCATGTTGAAAGAAGGTACTGCCCCATGGCAGATGGCAAATAAGAAATATAGGTTAATTTAAAATGCAAAAGTTAACTAGTAACTGAGCATTTGTAATTAATAATTAGTCTCTAAATGTTTATTTGGGAGCGATTGCCAAAACAAAGAGAAACTGCACATATGCATGAATCTATTTCATCTATCCTATATTTAATGCCCAAGAGGCTCTCTTCCATCTCTTGTATTCTGCTGGTGATGCTTGCATCTGTAGTTTCTGTTCATTTATCCAGGTTTGCATTTCCAGAATTTCCTCGGGATTTTTTTCTGTATTAATTTTTAGATCTTGAACAGTTTTGTTTTTGTCAACTGTTTGTTTTGTCTTGGTTTTCTTGGCACTCTTTAAGAGATTTATTGATTTCTTCCAATATTTTAGCCGTCTGTTCCTTCCTTCTTTCTTTCTTTCTTTCTTTCTTTCTTTCTTTCTTTCTTTCTTTCTTTCTTTCTATTTTTCCAGACAAGGTTTTGTTGTGTAACCTTGACTGTCTTGGAACTAGCTCTGGAGACCAGGGTGACCTTGAACTCACAGATCTGCCTACCTCTTGAGTCCTGGGATTAAAGGCATGTACCATAGTTCTCTGGATTTCTCCATTTCTTTAAGGGATTTTTTTTCATTTCCTCTTTAATGATCTCTATCATCTTCATAAAATTATTTTTAAGGTTGTTTTTTTATGCTTCAGCTGTGTTGGGATGTTCCAATCTTGCTGTCATAGATTCTTATGATGACATATTGCCCTTACTGTTATTGACCGTGTTCTTACACTGGTGTTTAGGCATCTGAATATGGGCTGATTATAGGTCTAGGTGTTGATTCCTGTGTTTGTCTTTTTGGGGTTGGTGGCTTGTTCCTCAGACTCTGTTTCCTCTCTGGTCTTTTGGCCTAAGTGGAGAACAGGTCTTTTGGCCTAAGTGGAGCCTTCAGGTCCAGTAGGGTATCTCCAATGGTGTTTTGAGGCTTTGAGTCCCTTGATCGGTTCTGGCCTTCAGTAAAGCCTAAGTCTTCTTGGGTCTCTAAATCTGGTCTGGCTTCCACTAAGGTTGAGTCTTCTTCTGGTGTTACCTAGGACCAGCCTGTCCCCCAGTACAGTTGATGGGACTGTTTTTTCCACTGGTGTGGACTGTGTCTGGATCTATGGAGTCTGCTGGAGTTCTGAGGAATGGCAACAGACTGGTGTGTTTAGGAGGGGTTGTGTTTAATGTGGTCAGACTCTCAGTGGAGGAAGATTGCTGGTGTTTGAGGCAGATCCAAACAGCAGTACAAACTGGTATAACATTGACCTGGTGAAGGGTCACAGGAGGCAAAATCCAAGGAGGGGTACCAATCTACTGGTAGGCAGGTCACTCACTGGTTCTGGATTGTGTGGTCTGGACCCACTGTAGCCACACTCTAGCTGGTGTGTTCTGTGTATCAGTCGTGGAAGCCAGCCAGAATTGGAGTTGGGGTCCAGAAGCATCAGGGCCAGGGGGAAGCTAGGATAACATTGCCTGAGGAAGGGTGGTGGTGAACAAAATTCAGGGAGGGGAATAGTTCTGTTGCTAGGTGTGTCATTCACGATTCTAACTAGGGTGGCCTGAGCCTGCTGGCAAAAGTCTTTTAGGGTTGGGAGGAGGACCCAGCCACTGGCAGGGCTGGAAACTAGCTGGGAAGGAGTGGGCTTGGGGAGTGGCCACCAGGTGCAGAATCCAGGTAGGGTGCAGTTCTATTGGTAAGCTTGTCACTCACCAGTTCTGTCTGGTGTGCTTTGTGCCTCAGTGGTAGAAGTCCACTGAGATTGGGTGTAGGGAGTCCAGTGGCAGCAGGGGCAGGGATGAACTGGGATGGCATTGGCCTGGAGAAGGATCACAGTGGACAGAACTGGGTGGGGAGACAGGTCACTCAAACACCCATTCTGCTTCATATGGCCTGGGCTCACTTGGTGGAAGATTTCTGGGGTTGGGAGTAGGGTCCATCCATGGAGCAAAAGAGTAACTGGGATGGTATGGGCTTGGGGGAATGATTGCAGGAGGGAGAATCTTGAGGGGATCCACACCTGTCTTGGGTTTCTAATGCTATGAGGAGACACCATGGCCATGAACACTCTTATAAAGGAAAACATTTAATTCAGCCTATCTTCCATTTTTAGAGGTTCAGTCCCTTATCATCATGGTGGGACATGGTGGTATGCAGGAAGACATGTTGCTAGAGAAGGAGCTGAGAGTTCTATATCTTGATCTCAGGCAGCAGAAGCCACTGTGTGTCACACTGAGCATAGCTTGAGTAAAGGAGAACACAAGGCACATCTCTCCAGTGACACTTTCTCCAACTCTAATAAAGCCACACATCCTAACAGTGCCACTCTCTATGGAGCTTTTCTCTCTCTCTCTCTCTCTCTCTCTCTCTCTCTCTCTCTCTCTCTCTCTCTCCCCTCCCTCCCTCCCTCCCTCCTCCTCTCTCTCTTTCTTTTTCTGTTTTGGTTTTTTGAAACAGGGTAGCTTTGGAGCTTGTCCTAGGAGCCTTTGTGGTTTGTAGACCAGGCTAGCCTCAAACTCACAGAGATCCTCCCGAGTATTGGGAATAAAGGCATATGCCACCACCACCCAGGCTAGGAGCTATTTTCTTTCAAACCATCACATTCCACTCCCAGGCCCCCAAAGGCTTGTAGCCATATTGTAAGGCAAAAATTTATTCAATACAATTTAAAAGTCCTCATCATCTATAACAGTTTCAAACTTATTTGAAAATCTAAAGTTCTAAGTCTCTTCTGAGATTCATAAAATCTCTTAACTGTAGTCCCCTGTGAAATCAAAATAAAAAAACAACTCACAGACTTTCAATATATAATGGCACAGTATATATATATATATATATATATATATATATATATATATATATATATATATATTACTGTTCCAAAATGGAGACAAGGTAGCATAGTATAGAAATATTGGACTAAAGAAAGACCAAAAACCAACTGGGCAAACTCCAATCTCTCTATCTCAATGCCTCATGTTAAAGCAGTCTTAAAATCTTCAAATCCTTTCAACTTTGTTGACTTTAATACAGTTCTTTCTCTTGAGCTGGTTCCACTCTCTGTTCGCAACTCTCTTTAGCAAGTATCCCCTGGCTCTGGCATCTCCAACATCTTGGAGTCTTCAAGGCAACCCAGGCTTCACCTTCAAAAGTTCACACAATGGCCTATCTAGGTCTCTATTCAGAGACCTACCTGTCACTGTCTGGCCTAAGCAGCTTTCTTTAGTCACAAAGGCAAATTTTATAGTCCCTTTTCTCCTATCCTTCAAAATCACATGGCCAAGGCTGCCATGTTCTGCTGCTTACTGGGGCTGGAACATGGTACCCTCAATTCAATTACATCTTCACCAACTTTCTGTTTTTGGTGGTTTCCTTCGCTGCCTGAAACTGGATCTGTCTACCAGGCTGGCCTCAAACTCAGAGAGCTGCCAGCCTCTGCTCCTGGAATGCTGGGATTAAAGGTGTGCACCAACACACCAAGCTTTAAGCTTTTGTTTAATTCCCTTTCACAAATTGGAAACATAGCTGGATGGGATCTTGCACTGAGGTCACCACTCCCTTTATTCCAGTTTTTAATCTGTTTATTTCCTTGAATGCAGGATTTAGCTCCATTCCACTTTCTGGTGCTCTTTCCCTCCACAAATCATATATTTTGTACTTTTCCTTGCTCAGCTTGTTCCTTTTCATTATAAATTGTCAGCAGAGTTAGCATTAATACCACTGGATAGAGCCCATACCCTTACCTTGCTGCTTTGAGATTTCCTCTGTCAAAAGAATTAATCCAAATCTCTTCAATTTAGCCCGAGGCAGACACTTTGGACAAGAGCCAAAAGCAGTCACATTATTCAAGAAAATATTACAAGAATGATCTTTAGATCACATACTAAAATTCTTCTCTTCTGAAATCTCAAGTCAGGCCCTCATAGTTCAAATTATCCTCAGCACCACTGTCTTCTGTTGAAGGAGCTGCGAGTTGAATTCCTGCCGCCCCAGCTCCCGGTCGCCTGGCTAGCTTATACCCCGAAATAACAACACACAAACTGTATTCTTTTAAACACTGCCTGGCCCAGTATATCTAGCCTCTTCTAGGCTAATTCTCACATATTAATTTAGCCCATTTCTAATAATCTGTGTAGCACCACTAGGTGCGCTTACAGGGAAAGATTCAGCATGTCTGACCTGGTGGCTTGCTTCATCATGTCTGCCCAGGAGAGGGGAGCATGGCGTCTGTCTGAGGCGTCTTTCCTCACTTCCTCCTCCCCCCAGCATTCTGTTCTGTTTATTCCACCCACCTATGTTCTAACCTATCAGGGCAAGCAGTTTCTTTATTACTTAACCAATGACCTTCCTCCATCAGTCTTCCATGCTTCTACTAGTGTGGCCCATTAAACAACACTTAAAGCATTCCACTGCTTTCCTAAACCAAGCTCCCAAAGTCCAAATTTCTCCAAACAAAAGAATGGTACGGCCTATCACAGCAATGCCACAGTTCCTGGTACCAAGTTCTATCTCAGGGTTTCTATTACTGTGAAGAGACACCATGGCTATAGTAAGTCCTATATTGGAAAGCATTTCATTGTGGTGGCTCACCTATAGTTTAGCATTTCAGTCCATTAGCATGATGGTGGGAGATGGAGGCATGCAGACAGACATGGTGCTAAAGAGGAAGCTGAGTGTTACATATCTTTCAGACAATAGGAAGTGGACTGAGATACTAAGTGATAATCTTGACCAAATATGAAATCTCAAAACCTGTCTCCATTGTGACATACTTCCTCTAAGAAGACCTCACCTTTTCCACAAGGCCACACCTCTTAATAGTGCCACTTCCTTTTGGGAGCATGTTTTTCAAGCCACCACAATAACAAGGAACACTATTGTTTGACAAAAAGCAACAGGTTGTAGAATGGGAAAAGATTTTTACACACTTGGTAGAGGGCTAACATAAAATGTATGAAGAACTCAAAATAAGACATTAAGAAAACAAATAACCAAAATTAAAATTTGTATACAGATCTAAACAGAATTCTCAAAAGAGAAAACAAATGACTGAAAAGCATTTAACGAAATGTTTAATATCCTTAGTCATCATGGAAATGCATATCAAAACTACTTTGTGATTTTTATCTTACACTAGTTAGAGTGGCCAAGTTCAATAAGGCAAATGACAACTCATCTTGGAGAGGATGTGGGGTAAGGGGATTGCTGATGGGAGTGAAAATTTGCTTAGCCACTATGGAAATCACGGAGGTGGGCCTTAGGAAGCTGGCGATAGATCTGTCTCAAGATCCAGATATCCCATTCTTTGGCATGTACTCAAAGGACTCTATATGTTACTACAGAGACACTTTCTCATCTATGTTCATTGCTATGTTAGAAATCAGAAACATCCTAGATTTTAACAACAAATGAATGAATAAAGAAAATGTGGTGTATTTATATAATTGAATATTATTCATCTGTTAAAAGTCATGAAATTTGTAGGTAAACTGATGTATCATGAAAAATAAATCATCCTGAGCAAGGTAAACCAGGCCCCAAAAGACAAATATGGTATGTATTCTTCTTATATGTGAATGTCAGCTTTTATGCCTTCAATAGGCATACTAAAATACATATAATCACAGAGCTTACACAGAGAGTATAGGACTAGTGGGGAGGGGAGGATCCTCCAAGGAAGGTGAATAGAATATATTGTTATGGGAAGACAGAGAGCAGACTGGTACAGGAATATTAAACAGGGAGGGGGGTGGAAAGGAGGTAAGCAAGGAAATATGGTGTGTGGGGGAAAGTAACACTAGGGACATTTTAAAGGTCATATAAAAACATACTGTTTTAGAAACTTCTTAAAATACATACATATATAGAATAAATCTAAATGGAGTTATCAAATAATGGGAGAGAGAAGGTCCCAACCACACATCTTTTCACTACTAATCCCAGGACTGCATTCTATCTAATTGAGTTGTTGACCAACTGGGCTTCATAGAAACCCCCAAATAACTCAGGCTCTTAACACAACTATTTGATTTCTCTCTGCAAACTGATGGTAAGGCTCTATTGCTGAAGACAACATTTACCTATTTCCTTGAACACAAAGAAGTTAAGTTGGCACCTAACTAGAGCCTTCACCCGTACTCACTAGTGTCAGTGGTACAGGAAGGTCTGCCAACTATACACTACCATAGTAGAAATGTATCCATCAACTCTTCTGCAAACATTGTTATATACAAATTTGACTTTTCTGCATGATATGCTGGTGTCATAGTGGTACAAATATTTTGGGAGTAACCAACCATTATCTGATTGGATTTGATGTCTACTCCATGAGATGAAACCTATGCATAACACTGCTCAGTTAGCAAAGAAGCTGAAAATACATGGGCCTAGGGAAAAACCAATTTCTACTGTTCTGCTAAAAGAATATAGCAATAAAATGGCTCCTAATAACATTTAGCTGTAGCAATAGATCAGTGCCTTGCTTAGTCATCATCAGAGAAATTTCCTATTGTAGTAGATGGGAATTATTACAGAGACCTACATCTGGACTATGTGAAGAGAATGTGAGACCTTCTAATAGTACTAAATGGGGTTTCTGTCTTCACCAAACCCTTCTTCCCCTCAATGCGTAGGGAGCTATGCCAAAGAGGAGGCAGAATGAGTCTAAGGGCAAGAAAATATGGATGACACCAAAGAACCAGCATCTTCCAGACATGATAGGACTGATGCTCATGTGAACTCACAGAGACCATGGCAGCATGTTCGGACCCCATAGTTAAGTTAAATGGGTTGCCAGTGCAGAGAGGGGGAAGTAGACATGAGCTCCCATCCCTAGCTAGCTAAGAAGCTATCTCCATAAATAACCACTTGCAAAAGAAACTTTAATTTTATTCAATGGAGTTTCACTGGTTATGTAAACCATATTTAATGATGGGATTCATGCCCAACAGTAGATGGTTAGCAAATAACAAACTCAGTGGTCTCTCTGTAGAGTTTTACTATCTCCTAGTACTTTGTTTGGACATGTTTATTTTTTGTCTTACTGACCTTTTGCTTATATATTATGGTTTCTGATTCTGATTTTGTTTATTATGGGGTATTTTTGCTATTTTTTAAAATCATGGTTTGTTTGCTTTTTATTTGCCTATTTGTTTTCTAAGGAGAGAAAGGGGTGGATAGGTGAAACATGTGGAGGATCAGGGAGGACATCATAATCAGAATGTTTGAATTTTCAGTAAAACATAGCTTGAATAATTAAGGAAAAAAGAAGAAAAAGAGGCTGGGAAGGTTCTCAAAGGCTATGTTCAGTTATACCCCTGAGTGTTGCTGCTGATTTTACTAACTAGTTAAAAAACATCTGCCCCAACTGGCTAATTTTTCCCAAGTGAATAATTTATTTCATATATCTGCTGCGTCGTTTTTCTTTTTTGCACATAAACAACTACAATGCCTGGAAATGCAACCCTTAATAGATAATTAGATTGTGAATGCAGAAAATAACCATTTTTTAAAAAAATAATAGCTTCAGGTAATGTCTTAGCTACTGTTCTATTGTTGTGAAGAGACACCATGACCTAGGCAACTTATAAAAGGAAGTATTGAATTAGGGACTTATCTATAGTTTCAGAGTGTCAGTCAAAGATTTGGTGACATAAACAAAAGCCACATGGAAATTGTCAAAGGGGCTGAACTCAAATCCAGGCCTCTTATTCTTTTTTCAGGATCTTTACAACCAACTCTTTTTTCTTACTCTAACACACTACCCATTCTTAAAATTCACATCTGTAAGGCCAAACATGTTCTCTCACCCCAAATTGCCACAGTATTCCTTCTCTCATTATGTAATATACTGGCTTATCACTTCAGCTGTGCATGTTATATAACAGTCATTAATAACAATGTAGACGGAACTTATTTTTATATATTAGAGAAACTTACTTCAGATAGTTGAAGTCTCCTACTGTTCTAAAACTTTCATATGAATTATTTCAATCATCATACCATTTCTTTTTTAGACATACTGTTTTCATGTTGTCAATAAAGTTGTAAAGTTTAGGAATATTAACTGATTTCCACAAGTCTAGTAAATGCTAGAATGTGACTGATTTTCAATACCCATTTTATAAATGGAAGAGTTCAAGTAAAACTTGAGTCCATTTATCATAAAGCTTCTGCTGGCACATAGATAGCCTACTCTGGTCTGGAACTTCACTCAAGTCACACTACAGAATTATGCAAAACTTAATAAATATTAAATATAAGTACATTACTAGTATTCATATACTTTATTTCTTACTATTTTGTAATACAAATAAGAGTTAAAATAAAATAAATGTTTCTTGTTTCAGACAGTTTGAAGAAGAAATACTCACTATATTCTCAGAATCCAATATGTAGACAATATTAGTATCTGCAATTGTTAGGGCAATGAAATTAAGATTCAGAGAGACTAAATAACTTGACATATGTTACACAGCTAATATTGCAAGTAAAATAAGCAATGTATAATTACTTTAGTTGTTCAATTTTCCCTTTTTTCTTGGAAAAATAGGTTTGAATACTTTGCAACTGAATGCAATTGAAAAATAAACTGCTATATGTTCTCAAAGAAAATTCTTAGTGCAATTTACCCCACTTTAGAAATACTGAATGATATTGCATCTGTCAATTATTTAAAAATCCCACTGTTATTGATACACAATCAGGAGAAAAACAGTTTTCAGATTGCTTAACCAAAAGTTTCCATAGCCAGTCTCTGCCACTAGGTGGCAGTATTGTCTAGTTTAAGAACTGAGTCTACAGTTAAATGCTGAAAGCGGCTGTTTATAACTTTGAGCTCTTATACACAGACTCTGAAAATCTCAACATGTCTAATTGTAATCCTTTTTTTATTTTTAATGACCGTATGTTAGTCTAATAAACAGAAAGTACAAAAATGATTAGTAAAATGTTCTTATTACTTTTAAAACTTTACTTTTTATTTTAATTTATGTATATTTTTCTGTCATGTTTCTCTGTATACTACATGAGAGCATGGTGCTCACACAGGTCAGAGAGAATGTGGGATCCCCTGGTACTTGAGTTATGGGTGTCTATGAGTAACCATGTGGGTTCTGGTTATCAAACCCTGGTCTTTTGCAATAATGAGTGCTCTTATCAGAGATCCAGCTCTCGAGCCTTCAAATTGTATTTTTTATTAGTCCTTTGAGAATGTCATACCATGTATTTTGAATATCAATCAGCCTTCCCAGCTCCTCCTAGATTCATGCTTCTTGTCTCTACGCACTCAATTTTACATCCTCTTTGTTGTCACCTACCAAATTCACTCAGTGATAGTCATATATTTTTAGATATGGTCTTCTATCTAAGGAGTGGTTCAACTTACCAGGAGCTAAAGAAACACCCTTAAAGAAAACTGACTCACCGGGCGGTGGTGGCGCACACCTTTAATCCCAGCACTCAGGAGGCAGAGGCAGGCAGATCTCTGGGGGTTCGAGGCCAGCCTGGTCTATAAGAGCTAGTTCCGGGACGGGCACCAATGCTACAGAGAAACCCTGTCGCGAAAACCCAAAAAAGAGAAAACTGACTCTCCCTGTATGCCCTGCTGTCAATTAACTACCAATAGTTTCTCAAACCAATCTTTCCCAGTTGAGAATTCTGTGAACTCCTGTTGCGGGAGCTCCTTTCGCTCCTTCAGCCAATAAATGGGTAAGAAGCCCGGCTTGCTGGTGTGGAGCTGGTCCACGTGGAATGCGAGTGCCTAGTGGACCACTTTTGGTAAGCAGAAAACTCTGCAAGGGGTGCACCCACACACTGAGACAATGGGGATGTTCTATGGGGAACTCACCAAGGCCAGCTGGCCTGGGTCTGAAAAAGCATGGGATAAATTTGGACTAGCTGAACATAGCAGACAATGAGGAAGAATGAGAACTCAAGAACAATCGCAGTGGGTTTTTGATCCTAGTGCACGTACTGGCTTTGGGGGAGCCTAGGCAGTTTGGATGCTCACTTTACGAGACCTGGATAGAGGTGGGCGGTCCTTGGGCTTCCCACAGGTCAGGGAACCCTGATTGCTCTTCGAGCAGATGAGGGAGGGGGACTTTATCGGGGGAGGGAGAGGGAAATGGGAGGCAGTGGCGGGGAGGAGGCAGAAATCCTTAATAAATAAATAAATTAAAAAAAAGAAAACTCCAATAACCACTGTTTTGGAAAGATACATCTACTGGTGCAATAGTGGCACAAACATCATGGGAGTAGCCAATCATTTCCTCCTTATATTGAAGTCCCACTCCACAAGAAGAAGCCTATATCTGACATTATTGTAAGGGCAAGAATCTGAGGCTAGATAAGTCATAGTTCTTACAGTAAAACCTGCTACTATTATGTTGCTAAATGGACATTGTATTAAAACAACTTATAATTACTTATTATACTCATAGGTAAATGCTTCCCTCAACCTTTCCCAGAGAATCTTCTATGATTGCTGATTAACAATAGTAGATATTTATTAACACAGACACTCACAGCTGGTCAACATGGAGAGAATAATGGATTGTGGAATACAAAGTCTTAAATGGAACATGTATATCATATTTGCTCCTCCCACAGACCAGAGATTATAGTAGAAGAGGGGGTAAAGAGTGCATTAATACAAGAGAATTGTGTCCTTTGGACACAGCAGAATAGTTGCACATATTAACTCATAGCAATTGAAACAGCATGCACAAGACCCATTCAAAGGTCAAACTAGACTTTAAATTTTATTATAATGAATGCTGTTTATCACTGCAATTTATCTGACATTATTCATACAAATAAGTAACCAATGAAGCCTACTAATATCATAATCAAGAGTTCTTGCTTGGTCATGACCTCCTTTACAAACTATTACTGTGCTTCAGGCTATGGCATGAAACTTCACAGATTAGAACCAGAAAGCAGAGCCATGTTGGTGTTCAAAAAACCACCTACTATCTTCTGGTTGCTGTTACTGAGTACTAGGCACAATGGCCAGCCAAAGAGTTGGGTCCCATCTCCAAATCTGCCTTTGTGAGTCACTACCAGAAAGGAAGAAGGCCAGCCTCTGCCACAGTGGGTACAAGGGACTGGCTAGAATGTGTCTCCATTTTAGAAGATGGCCATAATTCTGGAGAAAGTCCAGTGGGGAAATTTTGGACTCTGTGACCACTCTATTTGCAGTATGAATGGCAGTGGGTTCAGAGGCATGTCCTGCCTGGCTTCCCTAAACTTTTACTCTCTCATTTACTTAAGGCCAAAGGCTAGTCCTAATACCTAAGCTTGGAAATAGATCAGACCCAACTACCATCAACACCAACTGTAGAACCATTGTTTAAAAGGAGAAAAGAACTGTGGTATTTAAAAGAGGAGGGGAAGGGCTATTTCTTAAAGTGAAAAATTTTACATAAATTTCTTCAAGTATTTGTACAACTTTTGGTCTAGTCTAAATGTAATTTTGAATGAGGAAGGTAGTTTGTACTCAGGCCATGTTCTTTGAAGTGCCCGTTTCAGCCTATCCCATGAAGACACTAGTATTCCATGAAGACACTAGTATTCAATGAAGACACTAGTATTCTGTGAAGACACTAGTATCCCATGAAGACACTAGTATCCCATGAAGACACTAGTATCCCATGAAGACACTAGTATCCCGTGAAGACACTAGTATCCCGTGAAGACACTAGTATCCCATAGAGACACTAGTATCCCGTGAAGACACTATTATCCCGTGAAGACACTATTATCCCATAAAGACACTAGTATCCCGTGAAGACACTAGTATCCCGTGAAGACACTAGTATCCCGTGAAGACACTAGTATCCCGTGAAGACACTAGTATCCCGTGAAGACACTAGTATCCCGTGAAGACACTGGTATCCCGTGAAGACACTAGTATCCCGTGAAGACACTAGTATCCCGTGAAGACACTAGTATCCCGTGAAGACACTAGTATCCCATGAAGACACTAGTATCCCGTGAAGACACTAGTATTCCATGAAGACACTAGTATCCCATGAAGACACTAGTATCCCATGAAGACACTAGTATCCCATGAAGACACTAGTATCCCGTGAAGACACTAGTATCCCGTGAAGACACTAGTATCCCATAAAGACACTAGTATCCCGTGAAGACACTAGTATCCCATGAAGACACTAGTATCCCATGAAGACACTAGTATCCCGTGAAGACACTAGTATCCCGTGAAGACACTAGTATTCCATGAAGACACTAGTATCCCGTGAAGACACTAGTATCCCATGAAGACACTAGTATCCCGTGAAGACACTAGTATTCCGTGAAGACACTAGTATCCCGTGAAGACACTAGTATCCCGTGAAGACACTAGTATCCCATGAAGACACTAGTATCCCGTGAAGACACTAGTATCCCATGAAGACACTAGTATTCCATGAAGACACTAGTATCCCGTGAAGACACTAGTATCCCATGAAGACACTAGTATCCCGTGAAGACACTAGTATTCCGTGAAGACACTAGTATCCCATGAAGACACTAGTATCCCATGAAGACACTAGTATCCCGTGAAGACACTAGTATCCCGTGAAGACACTAGTATCCCGTGAAGACACTAGTATCCCGAGAAGACACTAGTATCCCATGAAGACACTAGTATCCCATGAAGACACTAGTATTCCGTGAAGACACTAGTATCCCGTGAAGACACTAGTATCCCGTGAAGACACTAGTATCCCATAAAGACACTAGTATTCCGTGAAGACACTAGTATCCCATAAAGACACTAGTATTCCATTAAGACACTAATATCCCATGAAGACACTAGTATCCCGTGAAGAAACTAGTATCCCGTGAAGACACTAGTATCCCAGGAAGACACTAGTATCCCATGAAGACACTAGTATCCCATGAAGACACTAGTATGCCGTGAAGACACTAGTATTCCGTGAAGACACTAGTATCCCATGAAGACACTAGTATCCCGTGAAGACACTAGTATGCCTTGAAGACACTAGTATCCCATGAAGACACTAGTATTCCATGAAGACACAAGTATCCCGTGAAGACACTAGTATCCCATGAAGACACTAGTATCCCATGAAGACACTAGTATCCCGTGAAGACACTAGTATTCCGTGAAGACCCTAGTATCCCGTGAAGACACTAGTATCCCATAAAGACACTAGTATCCCGTGAAGACACTAGTATCCCATAGAGACACTAGTATCCCGTGAAGACACTATTATTCCATAAAGACACTATTATCCCATAAAGACACTAGTATCCCGTGAAGACACTAGTATCCCGTGAAGACACTAGTATCCCGTGAAGACACTAGTATCCCGTGAAGACACTAGTATCCCGTGAAGACACTAGTATCCCGTGAAGACACTAGTATCCCGTGAAGACACTAGTATCCCGTGAAGACACTAGTATCCCGTGAAGACACTAGTATCCCGTGAAGACACTAGTATTCCGTGAAGACACTAGTATCCCGTGAAGACACTAGTATCCCGTGAAGACACTAGTATCCCATGAAGACACTAGTATCCCATGAAGACACTAGTATCCCATGAAGACACTAGTATCTCGTGAAGACACTAGTATCCCATAAAGACACTAGTATCCCGTGAAGACACTAGTATCCCGTGAAGACCCTAGTATCCCATGAAGACACTAGTATCCCATGAAGACACTAGTATCCCATGAAGACACTAGTATCCCGTGAAGACACTAGTATCCCGTGAAGACCCTGGTATCCCGTGAAGACACTAGTATCCCATAAAGACACTAGTATCCCGTGAAGACACTAGTATCCCGTGAAGACACTAGTATCCCATAAAGACACTAGTATTCCGTGAAGACACTAGTATCCCATAAAGACACTAGTATTCCATTAAGACACTAATATCCCATGAAGACACTAGTATCCCGTGAAGAAACTAGTATCCCGTGAAGACACTAGTATCCCAGGAAGACACTAGTATCCCATGAAGACACTAGTATCCCATGAAGACACTAGTATGCCGTGAAGACACTAGTATTCCGTGAAGACACTAGTATCCCATGAAGACACTAGTATCCCGTGAAGACATTAGTATGCCTTGAAGACACTAGTATCCCATGAAGACACTAGTATTCCATGAAGACACTAGTATCCCGTGAAGACACTAGTATCCCATGAAGACACTAGTATCCCATGAAGACACTAGTATCCCGTGAAGACACTAGTATTCCGTGAAGACCCTAGTATCCCGTGAAGACACTAGTATCCCATAAAGACACTAGTATCCCGTGAAGACACTAGTATCCCATAGAGACACTAGTATCCCGTGAAGACACTATTATTCCATAAAGACACTATTATCCCATAAAGACACTAGTATCCCGTGAAGACACTAGTATCCCGTGAAGACACTAGTATCCCGTGAAGACACTAGTATCCCGTGAAGACACTAGTATCCCGTGAAGACACTAGTATCCCGTGAAGACACTAGTATCCCGTGAAGACACTAGTATCCCGTGAAGACACTAGTATCCCGTGAAGACACTAGTATCCCGTGAAGACACTAGTATCCCGTGAAGACACTAGTATCCCGTGAAGACACTAGTATCCCATGAAGACACTAGTATCCCATGAAGACACTAGTATCCCATGAAGACACTAGTATCTCGTGAAGACACTAGTATCCCATAAAGACACTAGTATCCCGTGAAGACACTAGTATCCCGTGAAGACCCTAGTATCCCATGAAGACACTAGTATCCCATGAAGACACTAGTATCCCATGAAGACACTAGTATCCCGTGAAGACACTAGTATCCCGTGAAGACCCTGGTATCCCGTGAAGACACTAGTATCCCATAAAGACACTAGTATCCCGTGAAGACACTAGTATCCCATGAAGACACTAGTATCCCGTGAAGACACTAGTATTCCATGAAGACACTAGTATCCCGTGAAGACACTAGTATCCCATGAAGACACTAGTATCCCGTGAAGACACTAGTATTCCATGAAGACACTAGTATCCCGTGAAGACACTAGTATCCCGTGAAGACACTAGTATCCCATCAAGACACTAGTATCCCGTGAAGACACTAGTATCCCATGAAGACACTAGTATTCCATGAAGACACTAGTATCCCGTGAAGACACTAGTATCCCATGAAGACACTAGTATCCCGTGAAGACACTAGTATTCCGTGAAGACACTAGTATCCCATGAAGACACTAGTATCCCGTGAAGACACTAGTATCCCTTGAAGACACTAGTACCCCGTGAAGACACTAGTATCCCATGAAGACACTAGTATCCCATGAAGACACTAGTATCCCGTGAAGACACTAGTATCCCGTGAAGACCCTAGTATCCCGTGAAGCCACTAGTATCCCATAAAGACACTAGTATCCCGTGAAGACACTAGTATCCCGTGAAGAAACTAGTATCCCGTGAAGACACTAGTATCCCATGAAGACACTAGTATCCCGTGAAGACACTAGTATTCCATGAAGACACTAGTATCCCGTGAAGACACTAGTATCCAATGAAGACACTAGTATCCCGTGAAGACACTAGTATTCCATGAAGACACTAGTATCCCGTGAAGACACTAGTATCCCAAGACACTAGTATCCGATGAAGATACTAGTATTCCATGAAGACACTAGTATCCCGTGAAGACACTAGTATCCTATGAAGACACTAGTATCCCGTGAAGACACTAGTATTCCGTGAAGACACTAGTATCCCATGAAGACACTAGTATCCCATGAAGACACTAGTATCCCATGAAGACACTAGTATCCCATGAAGACACTAGTATCCCGTGAAGACACTAGTATCCCGTGAAGACACTAGTATCCCGTGAAGACACTAGTATCCCATGAAGACACTAGTATCCCGTGAAGACACTAGTATCCCGTGAAGACACTAGTATCCCGTGAAGACACTAGTATCCCGTGTAGACACTAGTATCCCTTGAAGACACTAGTATCCCGTGAAGACACTAGTATTCCGTGAAGACACTAATATCCCGTGAAGACACTAGTATCCCGTGAAGACACTAGTATCCCGTGAAGACACTAGTATCCCGTGAAGACACTAGTATCCCATGAAGACACTAGTATCCCGTGAAGACACTAGTATCCCATGAAGACACTAGTATCCCGTGAAGACACTAGTATTCCATGAAGACATAGTATCCCATGAAGACACTAGTATCCCGTGAAGACACTAGTATCCCTTGAAGACACTAGTATCCCATGAAGACACTAGTATCCCATGAAGACACTAGTATCCCGTGAAGACACTAGTATCCCGTGAAGACACTAGTATCCCATAAAGACACTAGTATCCCGTGAAGACACTTGTATCCCATGAAGACACTAGTATCCCGTGAAGACACTAGTATTCCATGAAGACACTAGCATCCCATGAAGACACTAGTATTCCATGAAGACACTAGTATCCCGTGAAGACACTAGTATTCCATGAAGACACTAGTATCCCGTGAAGACACTAGTATCCCGTGAAGACACTAGTATCCCATGAAGACACTAGTATCTCATGAAGACACTAGTATCCCATGAAGACACTAGTATTCCATGAAGACACTAGTAACCCGTGAAGACACTAGTATCCCATGAAGACACTAGTATCCCGTGAAGACACTAGTATTCAATGAAGACACTAATATCCCATGAAGACACTAGTATCCCATGAAGACACTAGTATCCCGTGAAGACACTAGTATTCCATGAAGACACTAGTATCCCATGAAGACACTAGTATCCCGTGAAGACACTAGTATTCCATGAAGACACTAGTATACCATGAAGACACTAGTATCCCATGTAGACACTAGTATCCCATGAAGACACTAGTATCCCATGAAGACCCTAGTATCCCATGAAGACACTAGTATTCCATGAAGACACTAGTATCCCATGAAGTCACTAGTATCCCATGAAGACACTAGTATCCCTTGAAGACACTAGTATCTCATGAAGACACTAGTATCCCATGAAGACACTAGTATCCCATGAAGACCCTAGTATCCCATGAAGACACTAGTATTCCATGAAGTCACTAGTATCCCATGAAGACACTAGTATCCCATGAAGACCCTAGTATCCCATGAAGACACTAGTATCCCATGAAGACACTAGTATTCCATGAAGACACTAGTATCCCATGAAGACACTAGTATCCCATGAAGACACTAGTATCCCATGAAGACCCTAGTATCCCATGAAGACACTAGTATTCCATCAAGACACTAGTATCCCATGAAGACCCTAGTATCCCATGAAGACACTAGTATCCCATGAAGACACTAGTATCCCATGAAGACACTAGTATCCCGTGAAGACACTAGTATCCCGTGAAGACACTAGTATCCCATGAAGACACTAGTATCCCGTGAAGACACTAATATCCCATGAAGACACTAGTATCCCGTGAAGACACTAGTATCACTTGAAGACACTAGTATCCCATGAAGACACTAGTATACCATGAAGACACTAGTATTCCATGAAGACACTAGTATCCCATGAAGACACTAGTATTCCATGAAGACACTAGTATCCCGTGAAGACACTAGTATCCCATGAAGACACTAGTATCCCATGAAGACACTAGTATCCCGTGAAGACACTAGTATCCCGTGAAGACCCTAGTATCCCATGAAGACACTAGTATCCCATAAAGACACTAGTATCCCGTGAAGACACGAGTATCCCATGAAGACACTAGTATCCCGTGAAGACACTAGTATCCCATGAAGACACTAGTATCCCGTGAAGACACTAGTATTCCATGAAGACACTAGTATCCCGTGAAGACACTAGTATCCCATGAAGACACTAGTATCCCGTGAAGACACTAGTATTCCATGAAGACACTAGTATCCCGTGAAGACACTAGTATCCCAAGACACTAGTATCCCATGAAGACACTAGTATTCCATGAAGACACTAGTATCCCGTGAAGACACTAGTATCCCATGAAGACACTAGTATCCCGTGAAGACACTAGTATTCCGTGAAGACACTAGTATCCCATGAAGACACTAGTATCCCATGAAGACACTAGTATCCCATGAAGACACTAGTATCCCATGAAGACACTAGTATCCCATGAAGACACTAGTATCCCGTGAAGACACTAGCATCCCGTGAAGACACTAGTATCCCGTGAAGACACTAGTATCCCGTGAAGACACTAGTATCCCGTGAAGACAATAGTATCCCGTGAAGACACTAGTATCCCGTGAAGACACTAGTATCCCATGAAGACACTAGTATCCCGTGAAGACACTAGTGTTCCGTGAAGACACTAATATCCCGTGAAGACACTAGTATCCTGTGAAGACACTAGTATCCCATGAAGACACTAGTATCCCGTGAAGACACTAGTATCCCATGAAGACACTAGTATCCTGTGAAGACACTAGTATCCCATGAAGACACTAGTATCCCGTGAAGACACTAGTATCCCGTGAAGACACTAGTATCCCATGAAGACACTAGTATCCCGTGAAGACACTAGTATCCCGTGAAGACACTAGTATCCCGTGAAGACACTAGTATCCCGTGAAGACACTAGTATCCCGTGAAGACACTAGTATCCCGTGAAGACACTAGTATCCCATGAAGACACTAGTATCCCGTGAAGACACTAGTATCCCGTGAAGACACTAGTATCCCGTGAAGACACTAGTATCCCGTGAAGAAACTAGTATCCCGTGAAGAAACTAGTATCCCGTGAAGACACTAGTATCCCATGAAGACACTAGTATCCCATGAAGACACTAGTATGCCGTGAAGACACTAGTATTCCGTGAAGACACTAGTATCCCATGAAGACACTAGTATCCCGTGAAGACACTAGTATCCCTTGAAGACACTAGTATCCCGTGAAGACACTAGTATCCCATGAAGACACTAGTATCCCATGAAGACACTAGTATCCCGTGAAGACACTAGTATCCCGTGAAGACCCTAGTATCCCGTGAAGACACTAGTATCCCATGAAGACACTAGTATCCCATGAAGACACTAGTATCCCGTGAAGACACTAGTATCCCGTGAAGACACTAGTATCCCATAAAGACACTAGTATCCCGTGAAGAAACTAGTATCCCATGAAGACACTAGTATCCCGTGAAGACACTAGTATTCCATGAAGACACTAGTATCCCGTGAAGACACTAGTATCCCGTGAAGACACTAGTATCCCATGAAGACACTAGTATCCCGTGAAGGCACTAGTATCCCATGAAGACACTAGTAATCCATGAAGACACTAGTATCCCGTGAAGACACTAGTATCCCATGAAGACACTAGTATCTCGTAAAGACACTAGTATTCCGTGAAGACACTAGTATCCCATGAAGACACTAGTATCCCATGAAGACACTAGTATCCCGTGAAGGCACTAGTATCCCATGAAGACACTAGTATCCCGTGAAGACACTAGTATCCCATGAAGACACTAGTATCCCATGAAGACACTAGTATCCCGTGAAGACACTAGTAATCCGTGAAGACACTAGTATCCCGTGAAGACACTAGTATCCCGTGAAGACACTAGTATCCCATGAAGACACTAGTATTCCGTGAAGACACTAGTATCCCATAAAGACACTAGTATTCCATTAAGACACTAATATCCCATGAAGACACTAGTATCCCGTGAAGACACTAGTATCCCGTGAAGACCGTAGTATCCCATGAAGACACTAGTATCCCATGAAGACACTAGTATCCCATGAAGACACTAGTATCCCGTGAAGACACTAGTATTCCGTGAAGACACTAGTATCCCATGAAGACACTAGTATCCCATGAAGACACTAGTTTCCCTTGAAGACACTAGTATCCCGTGAAGACACTAGTATCCCATGAAGACACTAGTATCCCAAGAAGTCACTAGTATCCCGTGAAGACACTAGTATCCCGTGAAGACACTAGTATCCCATGAAGACACTAGTATTCCATGAAGACACTAGTATCCCGTGAAGACACTAGTATTCCGTGAAGACACTAGTATCCCATGAAGACACTAGTATCCCAAGAAGTCACTAGTATCCCGTGAAGACACTAGTATCCCGTGAAGACACTAGTATCCCATGAAGACACTAGTATTCCATGAAGACACTAGTATCCCGTGAAGACACTAGTATTCCGTGAAGACACTAGTATCCCGTGAAGACACTAGTATCCCAAGACACTAGTATCCGATGAAGATACTAGTATTCCATGAAGACACTAGTATCCCGTGAAGACACTAGTATCCTATGAAGACACTAGTATCCCGTGAAGACACTAGTATTCCGTGAAGACACTAGTATCCCATGAAGACACTAGTATCCCATGAAGACACTAGTATCCCATGAAGACACTAGTATCCCATGAAGACACTAGTATCCCGTGAAGACACTAGTATCCCGTGAAGACACTAGTATCCCGTGAAGACACTAGTATCCCATGAAGACACTAGTATCCCGTGAAGACACTAGTATCCCTTGAAGACACTAGTATCCCGTGAAGACACTAGTATTCCGTGAAGACACTAATATCCCGTGAAGACACTAGTATCCCGTGAAGACACTAGTATCCCGTGAAGACACTAGTATCCCGTGAAGACACTAGTATCCCGTGAAGACACTAGTATCCCATGAAGACACTAGTATCCCGTGAAGACACTAGTATCCCATGAAGACACTAGTATCCCGTGAAGACACTAGTATTCCATGAAGACATAGTATCCCATGAAGACACTAGTATCCCGTGAAGACACTAGTATCCCTTGAAGACACTAGTATCCCATGAAGACACTAGTATCCCATGAAGACACTAGTATCCCGTGAAGACACTAGTATCCCGTGAAGACACTAGTATCCCATAAAGACACTAGTATCCCGTGAAGACACTTGTATCCCATGAAGACACTAGTATCCCGTGAAGACACTAGTATTCCATGAAGACACTAGCATCCCATGAAGACACTAGTATTCCATGAAGACACTAGTATCCCGTGAAGACACTAGTATTCCATGAAGACACTAGTATCCCGTGAAGACACTAGTATCCCGTGAAGACACTAGTATCCCATGAAGACACTAGTATCTCATGAAGACACTAGTATCCCATGAAGACACTAGTATTCCATGAAGACACTAGTAACCCGTGAAGACACTAGTATCCCATGAAGACACTAGTATCCCGTGAAGACACTAGTATTCAATGAAGACACTAATATCCCATGAAGACACTAGTATCCCATGAAGACACTAGTATCCCGTGAAGACACTAGTATTCCATGAAGACACTAGTATCCCATGAAGACACTAGTATCCCGTGAAGACACTAGTATTCCATGAAGACACTAGTATACCATGAAGACACTAGTATCCCATGTAGACACTAGTATCCCATGAAGACACTAGTATCCCATGAAGACCCTAGTATCCCATGAAGACACTAGTATTCCATGAAGACACTAGTATCCCATGAAGTCACTAGTATCCCATGAAGACACTAGTATCCCTTGAAGACACTAGTATCTCATGAAGACACTAGTATCCCATGAAGACACTAGTATCCCATGAAGACCCTAGTATCCCATGAAGACACTAGTATTCCATGAAGTCACTAGTATCCCATGAAGACACTAGTATCCCATGAAGACCCTAGTATCCCATGAAGACACTAGTATCCCATGAAGACACTAGTATTCCATGAAGACACTAGTATCCCATGAAGACACTAGTATCCCATGAAGACACTAGTATCCCATGAAGACCCTAGTATCCCATGAAGACACTAGTATTCCATCAAGACACTAGTATCCCATGAAGACCCTAGTATCCCATGAAGACACTAGTATCCCATGAAGACACTAGTATCCCATGAAGACACTAGTATCCCGTGAAGACACTAGTATCCCGTGAAGACACTAGTATCCCATGAAGACACTAGTATCCCGTGAAGACACTAATATCCCATGAAGACACTAGTATCCCGTGAAGACACTAGTATCACTTGAAGACACTAGTATCCCATGAAGACACTAGTATACCATGAAGACACTAGTATTCCATGAAGACACTAGTATCCCATGAAGACACTAGTATTCCATGAAGACACTAGTATCCCGTGAAGACACTAGTATCCCATGAAGACACTAGTATCCCATGAAGACACTAGTATCCCGTGAAGACACTAGTATCCCGTGAAGACCCTAGTATCCCATGAAGACACTAGTATCCCATAAAGACACTAGTATCCCGTGAAGACACGAGTATCCCATGAAGACACTAGTATCCCGTGAAGACACTAGTATCCCATGAAGACACTAGTATCCCGTGAAGACACTAGTATTCCATGAAGACACTAGTATCCCGTGAAGACACTAGTATCCCATGAAGACACTAGTATCCCGTGAAGACACTAGTATTCCATGAAGACACTAGTATCCCGTGAAGACACTAGTATCCCAAGACACTAGTATCCCATGAAGACACTAGTATTCCATGAAGACACTAGTATCCCGTGAAGACACTAGTATCCCATGAAGACACTAGTATCCCGTGAAGACACTAGTATTCCGTGAAGACACTAGTATCCCATGAAGACACTAGTATCCCATGAAGACACTAGTATCCCATGAAGACACTAGTATCCCATGAAGACACTAGTATCCCATGAAGACACTAGTATCCCGTGAAGACACTAGCATCCCGTGAAGACACTAGTATCCCGTGAAGACACTAGTATCCCGTGAAGACACTAGTATCCCGTGAAGACAATAGTATCCCGTGAAGACACTAGTATCCCGTGAAGACACTAGTATCCCATGAAGACACTAGTATCCCGTGAAGACACTAGTGTTCCGTGAAGACACTAATATCCCGTGAAGACACTAGTATCCTGTGAAGACACTAGTATCCCATGAAGACACTAGTATCCCGTGAAGACACTAGTATCCCATGAAGACACTAGTATCCTGTGAAGACACTAGTATCCCATGAAGACACTAGTATCCCGTGAAGACACTAGTATCCCGTGAAGACACTCGTATCCCATGAAGACACTAGTATCCCGTGAAGACACTAGTATCCCGTGAAGACACTAGTATCCCGTGAAGACACTAGTATCCCGTGAAGACACTAGTATCCCGTGAAGACACTAGTATCCCGTGAAGACACTAGTATCCCATGAAGACACTAGTATCCCGTGAAGACACTAGTATCCCGTGAAGACACTAGTATCCCGTGAAGACACTAGTATCCCGTGAAGAAACTAGTATCCCGTGAAGAAACTAGTATCCCGTGAAGACACTAGTATCCCATGAAGACACTAGTATCCCATGAAGACACTAGTATGCCGTGAAGACACTAGTATTCCGTGAAGACACTAGTATCCCATGAAGACACTAGTATCCCGTGAAGACACTAGTATCCCTTGAAGACACTAGTATCCCGTGAAGACACTAGTATCCCATGAAGACACTAGTATCCCATGAAGACACTAGTATCCCGTGAAGACACTAGTATCCCGTGAAGACCCTAGTATCCCGTGAAGACACTAGTATCCCATGAAGACACTAGTATCCCATGAAGACACTAGTATCCCGTGAAGACACTAGTATCCCGTGAAGACACTAGTATCCCATAAAGACACTAGTATCCCGTGAAGAAACTAGTATCCCATGAAGACACTAGTATCCCGTGAAGACACTAGTATTCCATGAAGACACTAGTATCCCGTGAAGACACTAGTATCCCGTGAAGACACTAGTATCCCATGAAGACACTAGTATCCCGTGAAGGCACTAGTATCCCATGAAGACACTAGTAATCCATGAAGACACTAGTATCCCGTGAAGACACTAGTATCCCATGAAGACACTAGTATCTCGTAAAGACACTAGTATTCCGTGAAGACACTAGTATCCCATGAAGACACTAGTATCCCATGAAGACACTAGTATCCCGTGAAGGCACTAGTATCCCATGAAGACACTAGTATCCCGTGAAGACACTAGTATCCCATGAAGACACTAGTATCCCATGAAGACACTAGTATCCCGTGAAGACACTAGTAATCCGTGAAGACACTAGTATCCCGTGAAGACACTAGTATCCCGTGAAGACACTAGTATCCCATGAAGACACTAGTATTCCGTGAAGACACTAGTATCCCATAAAGACACTAGTATTCCATTAAGACACTAATATCCCATGAAGACACTAGTATCCCGTGAAGACACTAGTATCCCGTGAAGACCGTAGTATCCCATGAAGACACTAGTATCCCATGAAGACACTAGTATCCCATGAAGACACTAGTATCCCGTGAAGACACTAGTATTCCGTGAAGACACTAGTATCCCATGAAGACACTAGTATCCCATGAAGACACTAGTTTCCCTTGAAGACACTAGTATCCCGTGAAGACACTAGTATCCCATGAAGACACTAGTATCCCAAGAAGTCACTAGAATCCCGTGAAGACACTAGTATCCCGTGAAGACACTAGTATCCCATGAAGACACTAGTATTCCATGAAGACACTAGTATCCCGTGAAGACACTAGTATTCCGTGAAGACACTAGTATCCCATGAAGACACTAGTATCCCATGAAGACACTAGTATCCCGTGAAGACACTAGTATCCCATGAAGACACTAGTATCCCGTGAAGACACTAGTATCCCGTGAAGACACTAGTATCCCGTGAAGACACTAGTATCCCGTGAAGACACTAGTATTCCGTGAAGACACTAGTATCCCGTCAAGACACTAGTATCCCGTGAAGACACTAGTATCCCATGAAGACACTAGTATTCCGTGAAGACACTAGTATCCCATAAAGACACTAGTATTCCATTAAGACACTAATATCCCATGAAGACACTAGTATCCCGTGAAGACACTAGTATCCCGTGAAACACTAGTATTCCGTGAAGACACTAGTATCCCATGAAGACACTAGTATCCCGTGAAGACACTAGTATCCCTTGAAGACACTAGTATCCCGTGAAGACACTAGTATCCCATGAAGACACTAGTATCCCATGAAGACACTAGTATCCCGTGAAGACACTAGTATCCCGTGAAGACCCTAGTATCCCGTGAAGACACTAGTATAATATAAAGACACTAGTATCCCGTGAAGACACTAGTATCCCATGAAGACACTAGTATCCCGTGAAGACACTAGTATTCCATGAAGACACTAGTATCCCGTGAAGACACTAGTATCCCATGAAGACACTAGTATCCCGTGAAGACACTAGTATTCCATGAAGACACTAGAATCCCGTAAAGACACTAGTATCCCATGAAGACACTAGTATCCCATCAAACACTAGTATCCCGTGAAGACACTAGTATCCCATGAAGACACTAGTATTCCATGAAGACACTAGTATCCCTTGAAGACACTAGTATCCCATGAAGACACTAGTATCCCGTGAAGACACTAGTATTCCGTGAAGACACTAGTATCCCATGAAGACACTAGTATCCCGTGAAGACACTAGTATCCCTTGAAGACACTAGTATCCCGTGAAGACACTAGTATCCCATGAAGACACTAGTATCCCATGAAGACACTAGTATCCCGTGAAGACACTAGTATCCCGTGAAGACCCTAGTATCCCGTGAAGCCACTAGTATCCCATAAAGACACTAGTATCCCGTGAAGACACTAGTATCCCGTGAAGAAACTAGTATCCCGTGAAGACACTAGTATCCCATGAAGACACTAGTATCCCGTGAAGACACTAGTATTCCATGAAGACACTAGTATCCCGTGAAGACACTAGTATCCCATGAAGACACTAGTATCCCGTGAAGACACTAGTATTCCATGAAGACACTAGTATCCCATGAAGACACTAGTATCCCAAGACACTAGTATCCCATGAAGACACTAGTATTCCATGAAGACACTAGTATTCCGTGAAGACACTAGTATCCCGTGAAGACACTAGTATCCCATGAAGACACTAGTATCTCGTAAAGACACTAGTATTCCGTGAAGACACTAGTATCCCATGAAGACACTAGTATCCCATGAAGACACTAGTATCCTGTGAAGGCACTAGTATCCCATGAAGACACTAGTATCCCGTGAAGACACTAGTATCCCGTGAAGACACTAGTATCCCATGAAGACACTAGTATCCCGTGAAGACACTAGTAATCCGTGAAGACACTAGTATCCCGTGAAGACACTAGTATCCCGTGAAGACACTAGTATCCCATGAAGACACTAGTATTCCGTGAAGACACTAGTATCCCATAAAGACACTAGTATTCCATTAAGACACTAATATCCCATGAAGACACTAGTATCCCGTGAAGACACTTGTATCCCGTGAAGACCGTAGTATCCCATGAAGACACTAGTATCCCATGAAGACACTAGTATCCCATGAAGACACTAGTATCCCGTGAAGACACTAGTATTCCGTGAAGACACTAGTATCCCATGAAGACACTAGTATCCCGTGAAGACACTAGTTTCCCTTGAAGACACTAGTATCCCGTGAAGACACTAGTATCCCATGAAGACACTAGTATCCCAAGAAATCACTAGTATCCCGTGAAGACACTAGTATCCCGTGAAGACACTAGTATCCCATGAAGACCCTAGTATTCCATGAAGACACTAGTATCCCGTAAAGACACTCGTATTCCGTGAAGACACTAGTATCCCATGAAGACACTAGTATCCCATGAAGACACTAGTATCCCGTGAAGACACTAGTATCCCGTGAAGACACTAGTATCCCATGAAGACACTAGTATCCCGTGAAGACACTAGTATCCCGTGAAGACACTAGTATCCCGTGAAGACACTAGTATTCCGTGAAGACACTAGTATCCCGTCAAGACACTAGTATCCCGTGAAGACACTAGTATCCCATGAAGACACTAGTATTCCGTGAAGACACTAGTATCCCATAAAGACACTAGTATTCCATTAAGACACTAATATCCCATGAAGACACTAGTATCCCGTGAAGACACTAGTATCCCGTGAAGACACTAGTATTCCGTGAAGACACTAGTATCCCATGAAGACACTAGTATCCCGTGAAGACACTAGTATCCCTTGAAGACACTAGTATCCCGTGAAGACACTAGTATCCCATGAAGACACTAGTATCCCATGAAGACACTAGTATCCCGTGAAGACACTAGTATCCCGTGAAGACCCTAGTATCCCGTGAAGACACTAGTATCCTATAAAGACACTAGTATCCCGTGAAGACACTAGTATCACATGAAGACACTAGTATCCCGTGAAGACACTAGTATTCCATGAAGACACTAGTATCCCGTGAAGACACTAGTATCCCATGAAGACACTAGTATCCCGTGAAGACACTAGTATTCCATGAAGACACTAGTATCCCGTGAAGACACTAGTATCCCGTGAAGACACTAGTATCCCATCAAGACACTAGTATCCCGTGAAGACACTAGTATCCCATGAAGACACTAGTATTCCATGAAGACACTAGTATCCCTTGAAGACACTAGTATCCCATGAAGACACTAGTATCCCGTGAAAACACTAGTATTCCGTGAAGACACTAGTATCCCATGAAGACACTAGTATCCCGTGAAGACACTAGTATCCCTTGAAGACACTAGTATCCCGTGAAGACACTAGTATCCCATGAAGACACTAGTATCCCATGAAGACACTAGTATCCCGTGAAGACACTAGTATCCCGTGAAGACCCTAGTATCCCGTGAAGCCACTAGTATCCCATAAAGACACTAGTATCCCGTGAAGACACTAGTATCCCGTGAAGAAACTAGTATCCCGTGAAGACACTAGTATCCCATGAAGACACTAGTATCCCGTGAAGACACTAGTATTCCATGAAGACACTAGTATCCCGTGAAGACACTAGTATCCCATGAAGACACTAGTATCCCGTGAAGACACTAGTATCCCATGAAGACACTAGTATCCCGTGAAGACACTAGTATCCCGTGAAGACACTAGTATCCCGTGAAGACACTAGTATCCCGTGAAGACACTAGTATTCCGTGAAGACACTAGTATCCCGTCAAGACACTAGTATCCCGTGAAGACACTAGTATCCCATGAAGACACTAGTATTCCGTGAAGACACTAGTATCCCATAAAGACACTAGTATTCCATTAAGACACTAATATCCCATGAAGACACTAGTATCCCGTGAAGACACTAGTATCCCGTGAAGACACTAGTATTCCGTGAAGACACTAGTATCCCATGAAGACACTAGTATCCCGTGAAGACACTAGTATCCCTTGAAGACACTAGTATCCCGTGAAGACACTAGTATCCGATGAAGACACTAGTATCCCATGAAGACACTAGTATCCCGTGAAGACACTAGTATCCCGTGAAGACCCTAGTATCCCGTGAAGACACTAGTATACTATAAAGACACTAGTATCCCGTGAAGACACTAGTATCCCATGAAGACACTAGTATCCCGTGAAGACACTAGTATTCCATGAAGACACTAGTATCCCGTGAAGACACTAGTATCCCATGAAGACACTAGTATTCCGTGAAGACACTAGTATTCCATGAAGACACTAGAATCCCGTAAAGACACTAGTATCCCGTGAAGACACTAGTATCCCATCAAACACTAGTATCCCGTGAAGACACTAGTATCCCATGAAGACACTAGTATTCCATGAAGACACTAGTATCCCTTGAAGACACTAGTATCCCATGAAGACACTAGTATCCCGTGAAGACACTAGTATTCCGTGAAGACACTAGTATCCCGTGAAGACACTAGTATCCCGTGAAGACACTAGTATCCCTTGAAGACACTAGTATCCCGTGAAGACACTAGTATCCCATGAAGACACTAGTATCCCATGAAGACACTAGTATCCCGTGAAGACACTAGTATCCCGTGAAGACCCTAGTATCCCGTGAAGCCACTAGTATCCCATAAAGACACTAGTATCCCGTGAAGACACTAGTATCCCGTGAAGAAACTAGTATCCCGTGAAGACACTAGTATCCCATGAAGACACTAGTATCCCGTGAAGACACTAGTATTCCATGAAGACACTAGTATCCCGTGAAGACACTAGTATCCCATGAAGACACTAGTATCCCGTGAAGACACTAGTATTCCATGAAGACACTAGTATCCCATGAAGACACTAGTATCCCAAGACACTAGTATCCCATGAAGACACTAGTATTCCATGAAGACACTAGTATTCCGTGAAGACACTAGTATCCCGTGAAGACACTAGTATCCCATGAAGACACTAGTATCTCGTAAAGACACTAGTATTCCGTGAAGACACTAGTATCCCATGAAGACACTAGTATCCCATGAAGACACTAGTATCCCGTGAAGGCACTAGTATCCCATGAAGACACTAGTATCCCGTGAAGACACTAGTATCCCGTGAAGACACTAGTATCCCATGAAGACACTAGTATCCCGTGAAGACACTAGTAATCCGTGAAGACACTAGTATCCCGTGAAGACACTAGTATCCCGTGAAGACACTAGTATCCCATGAAGACACTAGTATTCCGTGAAGACACTAGTATCCCATAAAGACACTAGTATTCCATTAAGACACTAATATCCCATGAAGACACTAGTATCCCGTGAAGACACTTGTATCCCGTGAAGACCGTAGTATCCCATGAAGACACTAGTATCCCATGAAGACACTAGTATCCCATGAAGACACTAGTATCCCGTGAAGACACTAGTATTCCGTGAAGACACTAGTATCCCATGAAGACACTAGTATCCCGTGAAGACACTAGTTTCCCTTGAAGACACTAGTATCCCGTGAAGACACTAGTATCCCATGAAGACACTAGTATCCCAAGAAATCACTAGTATCCCGTGAAGACACTAGTATCCCGTGAAGACACTAGTATCCCATGAAGACCCTAGTATTCCATGAAGACACTAGTATCCCGTGAAGACACTCGTATTCCGTGAAGACACTAGTATCCCATGAAGACACTAGTATCCCATGAAGACACTAGTATCCCGTGAAGACACTAGTATCCCGTGAAGACACTAGTATCCCATGAAGACACTAGTATCCCGTGAAGACACTAGTATCCCGTGAAGACACTAGTATCCCGTGAAGACACTAGTATTCCGTGAAGACACTAGTATCCCGTCAAGACACTAGTATCCCGTGAAGACACTAGTATCCCATGAAGACACTAGTATTCCGTGAAGACACTAGTATCCCATAAAGACACTAGTATTCCATTAAGACACTAATATCCCATGAAGACACTAGTATCCCGTGAAGACACTAGTATCCCGTGAAGACACTAGTATTCCGTGAAGACACTAGTATCCCATGAAGACACTAGTATCCCGTGAAGACACTAGTATCCCTTGAAGACACTAGTATCCCGTGAAGACACTAGTATCCCATGAAGACACTAGTATCCCATGAAGACACTAGTATCCCGTGAAGACACTAGTATCCCGTGAAGACCCTAGTATCCCGTGAAGACACTAGTATCCTATAAAGACACTAGTATCCCGTGAAGACACTAGTATCACATGAAGACACTAGTATCCCGTGAAGACACTAGTATTCCATGAAGACACTAGTATCCCGTGAAGACACTAGTATCCCATGAAGACACTAGTATCCCGTGAAGACACTAGTATTCCATGAAGACACTAGTATCCCGTGAAGACACTAGTATCCCGTGAAGACACTAGTATCCCATCAAGACACTAGTATCCCGTGAAGACACTAGTATCCCATGAAGACACTAGTATTCCATGAAGACACTAGTATCCCTTGAAGACACTAGTATCCCATGAAGACACTAGTATCCCGTGAAGACACTAGTATTCCGTGAAGACACTAGTATCCCATGAAGACACTAGTATCCCGTGAAGACACTAGTATCCCTTGAAGACACTAGTATCCCGTGAAGACACTAGTATCCCATGAAGACACTAGTATCCCATGAAGACACTAGTATCCCGTGAAGACACTAGTATCCCGTGAAGACCCCAGTATCCCGTGAAGCCACTAGTATCCCATAAAGACACTAGTATCCCGTGAAGACACTAGTATCCCGTGAAGAAACTAGTATCCCGTGAAGACACTAGTATCCCATGAAGACACTAGTATCCCGTGAAGACACTAGTATTCCATGAAGACACTAGTATCCCGTGAAGACACTAGTATCCCATGAAGACACTAGTATCCCGTGAAGACACTAGTATCCCAAGACACTAGTATCCCATGAAGACACTAGTATTCCATGAAGACACTAGTATTACGTGAAGAAACTAGTATCCCATGAAGACACTAGTATCCCATGAAGACACTAGTATCCCATGAAGACACTAGTATCCCATGAAGACACTAGTATCCCGTGAAGACACTAGTATCCCGTGAAGACTCTAGTATCCCATGAAGACACTAGTATCCCATGAAGACACTAGTATTCCATGAAGACACTAGTATCCCGTGAAGACACTAGTATCCCGTGAAGACCCTAGTATCCCGTGAAGACACTAGTATCCCATAAAGACACTAGTATCCCGTGAAGACACTAGTATCCCATGAAGACACTAGTATCCCGTGAAGACACTAGTATTCCATGAAGACACTATTATCCCGTGAAGACACTAGTATCCCATGAAGACACTAGTATCCCGTGAAGACACTAGTATTCCATGAAGACACTAGTATCCCGTGAAGACACTAGTATCCCGTGAAGACACTAGTATCCCATCAAGACACTAGTATCCCGTGAAGACACTAGTATCCCATGAAGACACTAGTATTCCATGAAGACACTAGTATCCCGTGAAGACACTAGTATCCCATGAAGACACTAGTATCCCGTGAAGACACTAGTATTCCGTGAAGACACTAGTATCCCATGAAGACACTAGTATCCCGTGAAGACACTAGTATCCCTTGAAGACACTAGTATCCCGTGAAGACACTAGTATCACATGAAGACACTAGTATCCCATGAAGACACTATTATCCCGTGAAGACACTAGTATCCCGTGAAGACCCTAGTATCCCGTGAAGCCACTAGTATCCCATGAAGACACTAGTATCCCGTGAAGACACTAGTATCCCGTGAAGAAACTAGTATCCCGTGAAGACACTAGTATCCCATGAAGACACTAGTATCCCGTGAAGACACTAGTATTCCATGAAGACACTAGTATCCCGTGAAGACACTAGTATCCCATGAAGACACTAGTATCCCGTGAAGACACTAGTATTCCATGAAGACACTAGTGTCCCGTGAAGACACTAGTATCCCAAGACACTAGTATCCCATGAAGACACTAGTATTCCATGAAGACACTAGTATCCCGTGAAGACACTAGTATCCCGTGAAGACACTAGTATCCCGTGAAGACACTAGCATTCCGTGAAGACACTAGTATCCCATGAAGACACTAGTATCCCATGAAGACACTAGTATCCCATGAAGACACTAGTATCCCATGAAGACACTAGTATCCCATGAAGACACTAGTATCCCGTGAAGACACTAGTATCCCGTGAAGACACTAGTATCCCGTGAAGACACTAGTATCCCGTGAAGACACTAGTATCCCGTGAAGACACTAGTATCCCGTGAAGACACTAGTATCCCGTGAAGACACTAGTATCCCGTGAAGACACTAGTATCCCGTGAAGACACTAGTATCCCGTGAAGACACTAGTATCCCGTGAAGACACTAGTATCCCGTGAAGACAGTAGTATCCCGTGAAGACACTAGTATCCCGTGAAGACACTAGTATCCCATGAAGACACTAGTATTCCGTGAAGACACTAATATCCCATGAAGACACTAGTATCCCGTGAAGACACTAGTATCCCGTGAAGACACTAGTATCCCGTGAAGACACTAGTATCCCATGAAGACACTAGTATCCCATGAAGACACTAGTATCCCGTGAAGACACTAGTATCCCGTGAAGACACTAGTATCCCATGAAGACACTAGTATCCCGTGAAGACACTAGTATTCCATGAAGACACTAATATCCCATGAAGACACTAGTATCCCGTGAAGACACTAGTATCCCATAAAGACACTAGTATCCCGTGAAGACACTAGTATCCCATAAAGACACTAGTATCCCGTGAAGACACTAGTATCCCGTGAAGACACTAGTATCCCGTGAAGACACTAGTATCCCGTGAAGACACTAGTATCCCGTGAAGTCACTAGTATCCCGTGAAGACACTAGTATCCCGTGAAGACACTAGTATCCCGTGAAGACACTAGTATCCCGTGAAGACCCTAGTATCCCAGGAAGACACTAGTATCCCATGAAGACACTAGTATCCCGTGAAGACACTAGTATCCCGTGAAGACACTAGTATCCCGTGAAGACACTAGTACCCCATCAAGACACTAGTATCCCATGAAGACACTAGTATCCCGTGAAGACTCTAGTATCCCGTGAAGACACTAGTATCCCGTGAAGACACTAGTATCCCGTGAAGACACTAGTATCCCGTGAAGACACTAGTATTCCATGAAGACACTAGTATCCCATGAAGACACTAGTATCCCGTGAAGACACTAGTATCCCATGAAGACACTAGTATACCATGAAGACACTAGTATCCCATGAAGACCCTAGTATCCCATGAAGACACTAGTATTCCATGAAGACACTAGTATCCCATGAAGACACTAGTATCCCATGAAGACACTAGTATCCCATGAAGACCGTAGTATCCCATGAAGACACTAGTATCTCATGAAGACACTAGTATTCCGTGAAGACACTAGTATTCCATGAAGACACTAGTATCCCATGAAGACACTAGTATTCCGTGAAGACACTAGTATCCCGTGAAGACACTAGTATCCCGTGAAGACACTAGTATCCCGTGAAGACACTAGTATCCCATGAAGACACTAGTATCCCATGAAGACACTAGTATCCCGTGAAGACACTAGTATCCCATGAAGACACTAGTATCCCATGAAGACACTAGTATCCCGTGAAGACACGAATATCCCATGAAGACACTAGTATCCCGTGAAGACACTAGTATCCCTTGAAGACACTAGTATTCCATGAAGACACTAGTATACCATGAAGACACTAGTATTCCATGAAGACACTAGTATACCATGAAGACACTAGTATTCCATGAAGACACTAGTATCCCGTGAAGACACTAGTATCCCGTGAAGACACTAGTATCCCATAAAGACACTAGTATCCCGTGAAGAAACTAGTATCCCATGAAGACACTAGTATCCCGTGAAGACACTAGTATTCCATGAAGACACTAGTATCCCGTGAAGACACTAGTATCCCGTGAAGACACTAGTATCCCATGAAGACACTAGTATCCCGTGAAGACACTAGTATCCCATGAAGACACTAGTATTCCATGAAGACACTAGTATCCCGTGAAGACACTAGTATCCCATGAAGACACTAGTATCCCTTGAAGACACTAGTATCCCATGAAGACACTAGTATCCCGTGAAGACACTAGTATCCCGTGAAGACACTAGTATCCCGTGAAGGCACTAGTATCCCGTGAAGACACTAGTATCCCGAGAAGACACTAGTATCCCGTGAAGAAACTAGTATCCCATGAAGACACTAGTATCCCGTGAAGACACTAGTAATCCGTGAAGACATTAGTATCCCGTGAAGACACTAGTATCCCGTGAAGACACTAGTATCCCATGAAGACACTAGTATTCCGTGAAGACACTAGTATCCCATAAAGACACTAGTATTCCAATAAGACACTAATATCCCATGAAGACACTAGTATCCCAAGAAGTCACTAGTATCCCGTGAAGACACTAGTATCCCGTGAAGACACTAGTATCCCTTGAAGACCCTAGTATTCCATGAAGACACTAGTATCCCGTGAAGACACTAGTATTCCGTGAAGACACTAGTATCCCATGAAGACACTAGTATCCCATGAAGACACTAGTATCCCGTGAAGACACTAGTATCCCATGAAGACACTAGTATCCCGTGAAGACACTAGTATCCCGTGAAGACACTAGTATCCCGTGAAGACACTAGTATCCCGTGAAGACACTAGTATTCCGTGAAGACACTAGTATCCCGTCAAGACACTAGTATCCCGTGAAGACACTAGTATCCCATGAAGACACTAGTATTCCGTGAAGACACTAGTATCCCATAAAGACACTAGTATTCCATTAAGACACTAATATCCCATGAAGACACTAGTATCCCGTGAAGACACTAGTATCCCGTGAAGACACTAGTATTCCATGAAGACACTAGTATCCCGTGAAGACACTAGTATCCCATGAAGACACTAGTATCCCGTGAAGACACTAGTATTCCATGAAGACACTAGTATCCCGTGAAGACACTAGTATCCCATGAAGACACTAGTATCCCATGAAGACACTAGTATCCCGTGAAGACACTAGTATCCCGTGAAGACCCTAGTATCCCGTGAAGCCACTAGTATCCCATAAAGACACTAGTATCCCGTGAAGACACTAGTATCCCGTGAAGAAACTAGTATCCCGTGAAGACACTAGTATCCCGTGAAGACACTAGTATCCCGTGAAGACACTAGTATCCCATAAAGACACTAGTATCCCGTGAAGAAACTAGTATCCCATGAAGACACTAGTATCCCGTGAAGACACTAGTATCCCGTGAAGACACTAGTATCCCATGAAGACACTAGTATCCCATGAAGACACTAGTATCCCGTGAAGACACGAATATCCCATGAAGACACTAGTATCCCGTGAAGACACTAGTATCCCTTGAAGACACTAGTATTCCATGAAGACACTAGTATACCATGAAGACACTAGTATTCCATGAAGACACTAGTATACCATGAAGACACTAGTATTCCATGAAGACACTAGTATCCCGTGAAGACACTAGTATCCCGTGAAGACACTAGTATCCCATAAAGACACTAGTATCCCGTGAAGAAACTAGTATCCCATGAAGACACTAGTATCCCGTGAAGACACTAGTATTCCATGAAGACACTAGTATCCCGTGAAGACACTAGTATCCCGTGAAGACACTAGTATCCCATGAAGACACTAGTATCCCGTGAAGACACTAGTATCCCATGAAGACACTAGTATTCCATGAAGACACTAGTATCCCGTGAAGACACTAGTATCCCATGAAGACACTAGTATCCCTTGAAGACACTAGTATCCCATGAAGACACTAGTATCCCGTGAAGACACTAGTATCCCGTGAAGACACTAGTATCCCGTGAAGGCACTAGTATCCCGTGAAGACACTAGTATCCCGAGAAGACACTAGTATCCCGTGAAGAAACTAGTATCCCATGAAGACACTAGTATCCCGTGAAGACACTAGTAATCCGTGAAGACATTAGTATCCCGTGAAGACACTAGTATCCCGTGAAGACACTAGTATCCCATGAAGACACTAGTATTCCGTGAAGACACTAGTATCCCATAAAGACACTAGTATTCCAATAAGACACTAATATCCCATGAAGACACTAGTATCCCAAGAAGTCACTAGTATCCCGTGAAGACACTAGTATCCCGTGAAGACACTAGTATCCCTTGAAGACCCTAGTATTCCATGAAGACACTAGTATCCCGTGAAGACACTAGTATTCCGTGAAGACACTAGTATCCCATGAAGACACTAGTATCCCATGAAGACACTAGTATCCCGTGAAGACACTAGTATCCCATGAAGACACTAGTATCCCGTGAAGACACTAGTATCCCGTGAAGACACTAGTATCCCGTGAAGACACTAGTATCCCGTGAAGACACTAGTATTCCGTGAAGACACTAGTATCCCGTCAAGACACTAGTATCCCGTGAAGACACTAGTATCCCATGAAGACACTAGTATTCCGTGAAGACACTAGTATCCCATAAAGACACTAGTATTCCATTAAGACACTAATATCCCATGAAGACACTAGTATCCCGTGAAGACACTAGTATCCCGTGAAGACACTAGTATTCCATGAAGACACTAGTATCCCGTGAAGACACTAGTATCCCATGAAGACACTAGTATCCCGTGAAGACACTAGTATTCCATGAAGACACTAGTATCCCGTGAAGACACTAGTATCCCATGAAGACACTAGTATCCCATGAAGACACTAGTATCCCGTGAAGACACTAGTATCCCGTGAAGACCCTAGTATCCCGTGAAGCCACTAGTATCCCATAAAGACACTAGTATCCCGTGAAGACACTAGTATCCCGTGAAGAAACTAGTATCCCGTGAAGACACTAGTATCCCATGAAGACACTAGTATCCCGTGAAGACACTAGTATTCCATGAAGACACTAGTATCCCGTGAAGACACTAGTATCCCATGAAGACACTAGTATCCCGTGAAGACACTAGTATCCCAAGACACTAGTATCCCATGAAGACACTAGTATTCCATGAAGACACTAGTATTACGTGAAGAAACTAGTATCCCATGAAGACACTAGTATCCCATGAAGACACTAGTATCCCATGAAGACACTAGTATCCCATGAAGACACTAGTATCCCGTGAAGACACTAGTATCCCGTGAAGACCCTAGTATCCCATGAAGACACTAGTATCCCATGAAGACACTAGTATTCCATGAAGACACTAGTATCCCGTGAAGACACTAGTATCCCGTGAAGACCCTAGTATCCCGTGAAGACACTAGTATCCCATAAAGACACTAGTATCCCGTGAAGACACTAGTATCCCATGAAGACACTAGTATCCCGTGAAGACACTAGTATTCCATGAAGACACTATTATCCCGTGAAGACACTAGTATCCCATGAAGACACTAGTATCCCGTGAAGACACTAGTATTCCATGAAGACACTAGTATCCCATGAAGACACTGGTATCCCGTGAAGACACTAGTATCCCATCAAGACACTAGTATCCCGTGAAGACACTAGTATCCCATGAAGACACTAGTATTCCATGAAGACACTAGTATCCCGTGAAGACACTAGTATCCCATGAAGACACTAGTATCCCGTGAAGACACTAGTATTCCGTGAAGACACTAGTATCCCATGAAGACACTAGTATCCCGTGAAGACACTAGTATCCCTTGAAGACACTAGTATCCCGTGAAGACACTAGTATCACATGAAGACACTAGTATCCCATGAAGACACTATTATCCCGTGAAGACACTAGTATCCCGTGAAGACCCTAGTATCCCGTGAAGCCACTAGTATCCCATAAAGACACTAGTATCCCGTGAAGACACTAGTATCCCGTGAAGAAACTAGTATCCCGTGAAGACACTAGTATCCCATGAAGACACTAGTATCCCGTGAAGACACTAGTATTCCATGAAGACACTAGTATCCCGTGAAGACACTAGTATCCCATGAAGACACTAGTATCCCGTGAAGACACTAGTATTCCATGAAGACACTAGTGTCCCGTGAAGACACTAGTATCCCAAGACACTAGTATCCCATGAAGACACTAGTATTCCATGAAGACACTAGTATCCCGTGAAGACACTAGTATCCCGTGAAGACACTAGTATCCCGTGAAGACACTAGCATTCCGTGAAGACACTAGTATCCCATGAAGACACTAGTATCCCATGAAGACACTAGTATCCCATGAAGACACTAGTATCCCATGAAGACACTAGTATCCCATGAAGACACTAGTATCCCGTGAAGACACTAGTATCCCGTGAAGACACTAGTATCCCATGAAGACACTAGTATCCCGTGAAGACACTAGTATCCCGTGAAGACACTAGTATCCCGTGAAGACACTAGTATCCCGTGAAGACACTAGTATCCCGTGAAGACACTAGTATCCCGTGAAGACACTAGTATCCCGTGAAGACACTAGTATCCCGTGAAGACACTAGTATCCCGTGAAGACAGTAGTATCCCGTGAAGACACTAGTATCCCGTGAAGACACTAGTATCCCATGAAGACACTAGTATTCCGTGAAGACACTAATATCCCATGAAGACACTAGTATCCCGTGAAGACACTAGTATCCCGTGAAGACACTAGTATCCCGTGAAGACACTAGTATCCCATGAAGACACTAGTATCCCATGAAGACACTAGTATCCCGTGAAGACACTAGTATCCCGTGAAGACACTAGTATCCCATGAAGACACTAGTATCCCGTGAAGACACTAGTATTCCATGAAGACACTAATATCCCATGAAGACACTAGTATCCCGTGAAGACACTAGTATCCCATAAAGACACTAGTATCCCGTGAAGACACTAGTATCCCATAAAGACACTAGTATCCCGTGAAGACACTAGTATCCCGTGAAGACACTAGTATCCCGTGAAGACACTAGTATCCCGTGAAGACACTAGTATCCCGTGAAGTCACTAGTATCCCGTGAAGACACTAGTATCCCGTGAAGACACTAGTATCCCGTGAAGACCCTAGTATCCCAGGAAGACACTAGTATCCCATGAAGACACTAGTATCCCGTGAAGACACTAGTATCCCGTGAAGACACTAGTATCCCGTGAAGACACTAGTACCCCATCAAGACACTAGTATCCCATGAAGACACTAGTATCCCGTGAAGACTCTAGTATCCCGTGAAGACACTAGTATCCCGTGAAGACACTAGTATCCCGTGAAGACACTAGTATCCCGTGAAGACACTAGTATTCCATGAAGACACTAGTATCCCATGAAGACACTAGTATCCCGTGAAGACACTAGTATCCCATGAAGACACTAGTATACCATGAAGACACTAGTATCCCATGAAGACCCTAGTATCCCATGAAGACACTAGTATTCCATGAAGACACTAGTATCCCATGAAGACACTAGTATCCCATGAAGACACTAGTATCCCATGAAGACCGTAGTATCCCATGAAGACACTAGTATCTCATGAAGACACTAGTATTCCGTGAAGACACTAGTATTCCATGAAGACACTAGTATCCCATGAAGACACTAGTATTCCGTGAAGACACTAGTATCCCGTGAAGACACTAGTATCCCGTGAAGACACTAGTATCCCATGAAGACACTAGTATCCCATGAAGACACTAGTATCCCATGAAGACACTAGTATCCCGTGAAGACACTAGTATCCCATGAAGACACTAGTATCCCATGAAGACACTAGTATCCCGTGAAGACACGAATATCCCATGAAGACACTAGTATCCCGTGAAGACACTAGTATCCCTTGAAGACACTAGTATTCCATGAAGACACTAGTATACCATGAAGACACTAGTATTCCATGAAGACACTAGTATACCATGAAGACACTAGTATTCCATGAAGACACTAGTATCCCGTGAAGACACTAGTATCCCGTGAAGACACTAGTATCCCATAAAGACACTAGTATCCCGTGAAGAAACTAGTATCCCATGAAGACACTAGTATCCCATGAAGACACTAGTATTCCATGAAGACACTAGTATCCCGTGAAGACACTAGTATCCCGTGAAGACACTAGTATCCCATGAAGACACTAGTATCCCGTGAAGACACTAGTATCCCATGAAGACACTAGTATTCCATGAAGACACTAGTATCCCGTGAAGACACTAGTATCCCATGAAGACACTAGTATCTCGTAAAGACACTAGTATTCCGTGAAGACACTAGTATCCCATGAAGACACTAGTATCCCATGAAGACACTAGTATCCCGTGAAGGCACTAGTATCCCATGAAGACACTAGTATCCCGAGAAGACACTAGTATCCCGTGAAGAAACTAGTATCCCATGAAGACACTAGTATCCCGTGAAGACACTAGTAATCCGTGAAGACATTAGTATCCCGTGAAGACACTAGTATCCCGTGAAGACACTAGTATCCCATGAAGACACTAGTATTCCGTGAAGACACTAGTATCCCATAAAGACACTAGTATTCCAATAAGACACTAATATCCCATGAAGACACTAGTATCCCAAGAAGTCACTAGTATCCCGTGAAGACACTAGTATCCCGTGAAGACACTAGTATCCCTTGAAGACCCTAGTATTCCATGAAGACACTAGTATCCCGTGAAGACACTAGTATTCCGTGAAGACACTAGTATCCCATGAAGACACTAGTATCCCATGAAGACACTAGTATCCCGTGAAGACACTAGTATCCCATGAAGACACTAGTATCCCGTGAAGACACTAGTATCCCGTGAAGACACTAGTATCCCGTGAAGACACTAGTATCCCGTGAAGACACTAGTATTCCGTGAAGACACTAGTATCCCGTCAAGACACTAGTATCCCGTGAAGACACTAGTATCCCATGAAGACACTAGTATTCCGTGAAGACACTAGTATCCCATAAAGACACTAGTATTCCATTAAGACACTAATATCCCATGAAGACACTAGTATCCCGTGAAGACACTAGTATCCCGTGAAGACACTAGTATTCCATGAAGACACTAGTATCCCGTGAAGACACTAGTATCCCATGAAGACACTAGTATCCCGTGAAGACACTAGTATTCCATGAAGACACTAGTATCCCGTGAAGACACTAGTATCCCATGAAGACACTAGTATCCCGTGAAGACACTAGTATTCCATGAAGACACTAGTATCCCGTGAAGACACTAGTATCCCGTGAAGACACTAGTATCCCATCAAACACTAGTATCCCGTGAAGACACTAGTATCCCATGAAGACACTAGTATTCCATGAAGACACTAGTATCCCTTGAAGACACTAGTATCCCATGAAGACACTAGTATCCCGTGAAGACACTAGTATTCCGTGAAGACACTAGTATCCCATGAAGACACTAGTATCCCGTGAAGACACTAGTATCCCTTGAAGACACTAGTATCCCGTGAAGACACTAGTATCCCATGAAGACACTAGTATCCCATGAAGACACTAGTATCCCGTGAAGACACTAGTATCCCGTGAAGACCCTAGTATCCCGTGAAGCCACTAGTATCCCATAAAGACACTAGTATCCCGTGAAGACACTAGTATCCCGTGAAGAAACTAGTATCCCGTGAAGACACTAGTATCCCATGAAGACACTAGTATCCCGTGAAGACACTAGTATTCCATGAAGACACTAGTATCCCGTGAAGACACTAGTATCCCATGAAGACACTAGTAACCCGTGAAGACACTAGTATTCCATGAAGACACTAGTATCCCGTGAAGACACTAGTATCCCAAGACACTAGTATCCCATGAAGACACTAGTATTCCATGAAGACACTAGTATTCCGTGAAGACACTAGTATCCCGTGAAGACACTAGTATCCCATGAAGACACTAGTATCTCGTAAAGACACTAGTATTCCGTGAAGACACTAGTATCCCATGAAGACACTAGTATCCCATGAAGACACTAGTATCCCGTGAAGACACTAGTATCCCATGAAGACACTAGTATCCCGTGAAGACACTAGTAATCCGTGAAGACACTAGTATCCCGTGAAGACACTAGTATCCCGTGAAGACACTAGTATCCCATGAAGACACTAGTATTCCGTGAAGACACTAGTATCCCGTGAAGACACTAGTAATCCGTGAAGACACTAGTATCCCGTGAAGACACTAGTATCCCGTGAAGACACTAGTATCCCATGAAGACACTAGTATTCCGTGAAGACACTAGTATCCCATAAAGACACTAGTATTCCATTAAGACACTAATATCCCATGAAGACACTAGTATCCCGTGAAGACACTTGTATCCCGTGAAGACCGTAGTATCCCATGAAGACACTAGTATCCCATGAAGACACTAGTATCCCATGAAGACACTAGTATCCCGTGAAGACACTAGTATTCCGTGAAGACACTAGTATCCCATGAAGACACTAGTATCCCGTGAAGACACTAGTTTCCCTTGAAGACACTAGTATCCCGTGAAGACACTAGTATCCCATGAAGACACTAGTATCCCAAGAAATCACTAGTATCCCGTGAAGACACTAGTATCCCGTGAAGACACTAGTATCCCATGAAGACCCTAGTATTCCATGAAGACACTAGTATCCCGTGAAGACACTAGTATTCCGTGAAGACACTAGTATCCCATGAAGACACTAGTATCCCGTGAAGACACTAGTATCCCATGAAGACACTAGTATCCCTTGAAGACACTAGTATCCCGTGAAGACACTAGTATCCCATGAAGACACTAGTATCCCGTGAAGACACTAGTATCCCGTGAAGACACTAGTATCCCGTGAAGACACTAGTATCCCGTGAAGACACTAGTATCCCATGAAGACACTAGTATCCCGTGAAGACACTAGTAATCCGTGAAGACACTAGTATCCCAAGAAATCACTAGTATCCCGTGAAGACACTAGTATCCCGTGAAGACACTAGTATCCCATGAAGACCCTAGTATTCCATGAAGACACTAGTATTCCGTGAAGACACTAGTATTCCGTGAAGACACTAGTATCCCATGAAGACACTAGTATCCCATGAAGACACTAGTATCCCGTGAAGACACTAGTATCCCGTGAAGACACTAGTATCCCATGAAGACACTAGTATCCCAAGAAATCACTAGTATCCCGTGAAGACACTAGTATCCCGTGAAGACACTAGTATCCCATGAAGACCCTAGTATTCCATGAAGACACTAGTATCCCGTGAAGACACTAGTATTCCGTGAAGACACTAGTATCCCATGAAGACACTAGTATCCCATGAAGACACTAGTATCCCGTGAAGACACTAGTATCCCGTGAAGACACTAGTATCCCATGAAGACACTAGTATCCCATGAAGACACTAGAATCCCATGAAGACACTAGTATCCCATGAAGACACTAGTATCCCGTGAAGACACTAGTATCCCGTGAAGACACTAGTATCCCATGAAGACACTAGTATCCCGTGAAGACACTAGTATTCCATGAAGACACTAATATCCCATGAAGACACTAGTATCCCGTGAAGACACTAGTATCCCATAAAGACACTAGTATCCCGTGAAGACACTAGTATCCCATAAAGACACTAGTATCCCGTGAAGACACTAGTATCCCGTGAAGACACTAGTATCCCGTGAAGACACTAGTATCCCGTGAAGACACTAGTATCCCGTGAAGTCACTAGTATCCCGTGAAGACACTAGTATCCCGTGAAGACACTAGTATCCCGTGAAGACACTAGTATCCCGTGAAGACCCTAGTATCCCAGGAAGACACTAGTATCCCATGAAGACACTAGTATCCCGTGAAGACACTAGTATCCCGTGAAGACACTAGTATCCCGTGAAGACACTAGTACCCCATCAAGACACTAGTATCCCATGAAGACACTAGTATCCCGTGAAGACTCTAGTATCCCGTGAAGACACTAGTATCCCGTGAAGACACTAGTATCCCGTGAAGACACTAGTATCCCGTGAAGACACTAGTATTCCATGAAGACACTAGTATCCCATGAAGACACTAGTATCCCGTGAAGACACTAGTATCCCATGAAGACACTAGTATCCCATGAAGACACTAGTATCCCATGAAGACCCTAGTATCCCATGAAGACACTAGTATTCCATGAAGACACTAGTATCCCATGAAGACACTAGTATCCCATGAAGACACTAGTATCCCATGAAGACCGTAGTATCCCATGAAGACACTAGTATCTCATGAAGACACTAGTATTCCGTGAAGACACTAGTATTCCATGAAGACACTAGTATCCCATGAAGACACTAGTATTCCGTGAAGACACTAGTATCCCGTGAAGACACTAGTATTCCGTGAAGACACTAGTATTCCGTGAAGACACTAGTATCCCGTGAAGACACTAGTATCCCGTGAAGACACTAGTATCCCGTGAAGACACTAGTATCCCATGAAGACACTAGTATCCCATGAAGACACTAGTATTCCATGAAGACACTAGTATCCCGTGAAGACACTAGTATCCCGTGAAGACACTAGTATCCCATGAAGACACTAGTATCCCGTGAAGACACTAGTATCCCGTGAAGACACTAGTATCCCGTGAAGACATTAGTATCCCATGAAGACACTAGTATCCCGTGAAGACACTAGTATTCCATGAAGACACTAATATCCCATGAAGACACTAGTATCCCGTGAAGACACTAGTATCCCATAAAGACACTAGTATCCCGTGAAGACACTAGTATCCCATGAAGACACTAGTATCCCGTGAAGACACTAGTATCCCGTGAAGACACTAGTATCCTGTGAAGACACTAGTATCCCGTGAAGACACTAGTATCCCGTGAAGACACTAGTATCCCGTGAAGACACTAGTATCCCGTGAAGACACTAGTATCCCGTGAAGACACTAGTATCCCATGAAGACACTAGTATCCCGTGAAGACCCTAGTATCCCGTGAAGACACTAGTATCCCATGAAGACACTAGTATCCCGTGAAGACACTAGTATCCCATCAAGACACTAGTATCCCGTGAAGACACTAGTATCCCGTGAAGACCATAGTATCCCGTGAAGACACTAGTATACTATAAAGACACTAGTATCCCGTGAAGACACTAGTATTCCATGAAGACACTAGTATCCCGTGAAGACACTAGTATCCCATGAAGACACTAGTATCCCGTGAAGACACTAGTATTCAATGAAGACACTAGTATCCCGTGAAGACACTAGTATCCCGTGAAGACACTAGTATCCCATCAAACACTAGTATCCCGTGAAGACACTAGTATCCCATGAAGACACTAGTATTCCATGAAGACACTAGTATCCCTTGAAGACACTAGTATCCCATGAAGACACTAGTATCCCGTGAAGACACTAGTATTCCGTGAAGACACTAGTATCCCATGAAGACACTAGTATCCCGTGAAGACACTAGTATCCCTTGAAGACACTAGTATCCCGTGAAGACACTAGTATCCCATGAAGACACTAGTATCCCATGAAGACACTAGTATCCCGTGAAGACACTAGTATCCCATGAAGACCCTAGTATCCCGTGAAGCCACTAGTATCCCATAAAGACACTAGTATCCCGTGAAGACACTAGTATCCCGTGAAGAAACTAGTATCCCGTGAAGACACTAGTATCCCATGAAGACACTAGTATCCCGTGAAGACACTAGTATCCCATGAAGACACTAGTATCCCGTGAAGACACTAGTATCCCATGAAGACACTAGTATCCCGTGAAGACACTAGTATTCCATGAAGACACTAGTATCCCGTGAAGACACTAGTATCCCATGAAGACACTAGTATCCCATGAAGACACTAGTATTCCATGAAGACACTAGTATTCCGTGAAGACACTAGTATCCCGTGAAGACACTAGTATCCCATGAAGACACTAGTATCTCGTAAAGACACTAGTATTCCGTGAAGACACTAGTATCCCATGAAGACACTAGTATCCCATGAAGACACTAGTATCCCGTGAAGGCACTAGTATCCCATGAAGACACTAGTATCCCGTGAAGACACTAGTATCCCGTGAAGACACTAGTATCCCATGAAGACACTAGTATCCCGTGAAGACACTAGTAATCCGTGAAGACACTAGTATCCCGTGAAGACACTAGTATCCCGTGAAGACACTAGTATCCCATGAAGACACTAGTATTCCGTGAAGACACTAGTATCCCATAAAGACACTAGTATTCCGTTAAGACACTAATATCCCATGAAGACACTAGTATCCCGTGAAGACACTAGTATCCCGTGAAGACCGTAGTATCCCATGAAGACACTAGTATCCCATGAAGACACTAGTATCCCATGAAGACACTAGTATCCTGTGAAGACACTAGTATTCCGTGAAGACACTAGTATCCCATGAAGACACTAGTATCCCGTGAAGACACTAGTTTCCCTTGAAGACACTAGTATCCCGTGAAGACACTAGTATCCCATGAAGACACTAGTATCCCAAGAAATCACTAGTATCCCGTGAAGACACTAGTATCCCGTGAAGACACTAGTATCCCATGAAGACCCTAGTATTCCATGAAGACACTAGTATCCCGTGAAGACACTAGTATCCCGTGAAGACCCTAGTATCCCGTGAAGACACTAGTATCCCATGAAGACACTAGTATCCCGTGAAGACACTAGTATCCCATCAAGACACTAGTATCCCGTGAAGACACTAGTATCCCGTGAAGACCATAGTATCCCGTGAAGACACTAGTATACTATAAAGACACTAGTATCCCGTGAAGACACTAGTATTCCATGAAGACACTAGTATCCCGTGAAGACACTAGTATCCCATGAAGACACTAGTATCCCGTGAAGACACTAGTATTCAATGAAGACACTAGTATCCCGTGAAGACACTAGTATCCCGTGAAGACACTAGTATCCCATCAAACACTAGTATCCCGTGAAGACACTAGTATCCCATGAAGACACTAGTATTCCATGAAGACACTAGTATCCCTTGAAGACACTAGTATCCCATGAAGACACTAGTATCCCGTGAAGACACTAGTATTCCGTGAAGACACTAGTATCCCATGAAGACACTAGTATCCCGTGAAGACACTAGTATCCCTTGAAGACACTAGTATCCCGTGAAGACACTAGTATCCCATGAAGACACTAGTATCCCATGAAGACACTAGTATCCCGTGAAGACACTAGTATCCCATGAAGACCCTAGTATCCCGTGAAGCCACTAGTATCCCATAAAGACACTAGTATCCCGTGAAGACACTAGTATCCCGTGAAGAAACTAGTATCCCGTGAAGACACTAGTATCCCATGAAGACACTAGTATCCCGTGAAGACACTAGTATCCCATGAAGACACTAGTATCCCGTGAAGACACTAGTATCCCATGAAGACACTAGTATCCCGTGAAGACACTAGTATTCCATGAAGACACTAGTATCCCGTGAAGACACTAGTATCCCATGAAGACACTAGTATCCCATGAAGACACTAGTATTCCATGAAGACACTAGTATTCCGTGAAGACACTAGTATCCCGTGAAGACACTAGTATCCCATGAAGACACTAGTATCTCGTAAAGACACTAGTATTCCGTGAAGACACTAGTATCCCATGAAGACACTAGTATCCCATGAAGACACTAGTATCCCGTGAAGGCACTAGTATCCCATGAAGACACTAGTATCCCGTGAAGACACTAGTATCCCGTGAAGACACTAGTATCCCATGAAGACACTAGTATCCCGTGAAGACACTAGTAATCCGTGAAGACACTAGTATCCCGTGAAGACACTAGTATCCCGTGAAGACACTAGTATCCCATGAAGACACTAGTATTCCGTGAAGACACTAGTATCCCATAAAGACACTAGTATTCCGTTAAGACACTAATATCCCATGAAGACACTAGTATCCCGTGAAGACACTAGTATCCCGTGAAGACCGTAGTATCCCATGAAGACACTAGTATCCCATGAAGACACTAGTATCCCATGAAGACACTAGTATCCCGTGAAGACACTAGTATTCCGTGAAGACACTAGTATCCCATGAAGACACTAGTATCCCGTGAAGACACTAGTTTCCCTTGAAGACACTAGTATCCCGTGAAGACACTAGTATCCCATGAAGACACTAGTATCCCAAGAAATCACTAGTATCCCGTGAAGACACTAGTATCCCGTGAAGACACTAGTATCCCATGAAGACCCTAGTATTCCATGAAGACACTAGTATCCCGTGAAGACACTAGTATTCCGTGAAGACACTAGTATCCCATGAAGACACTAGTATCCCATGAAGACACTAGTATCCCGTGAAGACACTAGTATCCCGTGAAGACACTAGTATCCCATGAAGACACTAGTATCCCATGAAGACACTAGAATCCCATGAAGACACTAGTATCCCATGAAGACACTAGTATCCCATGAAGACACTAGTATCCCGTGAAGACACTAGTATCCCGTGAAGACACTAGTATCCCATGAAGACACTAGTATCCCGTGAAGACACTAGTATCCCGTGAAGACACTAGTATCCCGTGAAGACACTAGTATCCTGTGAAGACACTAGTATCCCGTGAAGACACTAGTATCCCGTGAAGACACTAGTATCCCGTGAAGACACTAGTATCCCGTGAAGACACTAGTATCCCATGAAGACACTAGTATCCCGTGAAGACACTAGTATTCCATGAAGACACTAGTGTCCCGTGAAGACACTAGTATCCCAAGACACTAGTATCCCATGAAGACACTAGTATTCCATGAAGACACTAGTATCCCGTGAAGACACTAGTATCCCATGAAGACACTAGTATCCCGTGAAGACACTAGTATTCCGTGAAGACACTAGTATCCCATGAAGACACTAGTATCCCATGAAGACACTAGTATCCCATGAAGACACTAGTATCCCATGAAGGCACTAGTATCCCATGAAGACACTAGTATCCCGTGAAGACACTAGTATCCCGTGAAGACACTAGTATCCCATGAAGACACTAGTATCCCGTGAAGACACTAGTATCCCGTGAAGACACTAGTATCCCGTGAAGACACTAGTATCCCGTGAAGACACTAGTATCCCGTGAAGACACTAGTATCCCGTGAAGACACTAGTATCCCGTGAAGACACTAGTATCCCGTGAAGACACTAGTATCCCGTGAAGACAGTAGTATCCCGTGAAGACACTAGTATCCCGTGAAGACACTAGTATCCCGTGAAGACACTAGTATTCCGTGAAGACACTAATATCCCGTGAAGACACTAGTATCCCGTGAAGACACTAGTATCCCGTGAAGACACTAGTATCCCGTGAAGACACTAGTATCCCGTGAAGACACTAGTATCCCATGAAGACACTAGTATCCCGTGAAGACACTAGTATCCCGTGAAGACACTAGTATCCCATGAAGACACTAGTATCCCGTGAAGACACTAGTATTCCATGAAGACACTAATATCCCATGAAGACACTAGTATCCCGTGAAGACACTAGTATCCCATAAAGACACTAGTATCCCGTGAAGACACTAGTATCCCATAAAGACACTAGTATCCCGTGAAGACACTAGTATCCTGTGAAGACACTAGTATCCCGTGAAGACACTAGTATCCCGTGAAGACACTAGTATCCCGTGAAGACACTAGTATTCCGTGAAGACACTAGTATCCCATGAAGACACTAGTATCCCGTGAAGACACTAGTATCCCTTGAAGACAGTAGTATCCCGTGAAGACACTAGTATCCCATGAAGACACTAGTATCCCATGAAGACACTAGTATCCCGTGAAGACACTAGTATCCCGTGAAGACCCTAGTATCCCGTGAAGACACTAGTATACTATAAAGACACTAGTATCCCGTGAAGACACTAGTATCCCATGAAGACACTAGTATCCCGTGAAGACACTAGTATTCCATGAAGACACTAGTATCCCGTGAAGACACTAGTATCCCATGAAGACACTAGTATCCCGTGAAGACACTAGTATTCCATGAAGACACTAGTATCCCGTGAAGACACTAGTATCCCGTGAAGACACTAGTATCCCATCAAACACTAGTATCCCGTGAAGACACTAGTATCCCATGAAGACACTAGTATTCCATGAAGACACTAGTATCCCTTGAAGACACTAGTATCCCATGAAGACACTAGTATCCCGTGAAGACACTAGTATTCCGTGAAGACACTAGTATCCCATGAAGACACTAGTATCCCGTGAAGACACTAGTATCCCTTGAAGACACTAGTATCCCGTGAAGACACTAGTATCCCATGAAGACACTAGTATCCCATGAAGACACTAGTATCCCGTGAAGACACTAGTATCCCGTGAAGACCCTAGTATCCCGTGAAGCCACTAGTATCCCATGAAGACACTAGTATTCCGTGAAGACACTAGTATCCCGTGAAGAAACTAGTATCCCGTGAAGACACTAGTATCCCATGAAGACACTAGTATCCCGTGAAGACACTAGTATTCCATGAAGACACTAGTATCCCGTGAAGACACTAGTATCCCATGAAGACACTAGTATCCCGTGAAGACACTAGTATTCCATGAAGACACTAGTATCCCGTGAAGACACTAGTATCCCAAGACACTAGTATCCCATGAAGACACTAGTATTCCATGAAGACACTAGTATTCCGTGAAGACACTAGTATCCCGTGAAGACACTAGTATCCCATGAAGACACTAGTATCTCGTAAAAACACTAGTATTCCGTGAAGACACTAGTATCCCATGAAGACACTAGTATCCCATGAAGACACTAGTATCCCGTGAAGGCACTAGTATCCCATGAAGACACTAGTATCCCGTGAAGACACTAGTATCCCGTGAAGACCCTAGTATCCCATGAAGACACTAGTATCCCGTGAAGACACTAGTAATCCGTGAAGACACTAGTATCCCGTGAAGACACTAGTATCCCGTGAAGACACTAGTATCCCATGAAGACACTAGTATTCCGTGAAGACACTAGTATCCCATAAAGACACTAGTATTCCATTAAGACACTAATATCCCATGAAGACACTAGTATCCCGTGAAGACACTTGTATCCCGTGAAGACCGTAGTATCCCATGAAGACACTAGTATCCCATGAAGACACTAGTATCCCATGAAGACACTAGTATCCCGTGAAGACACTAGTATTCCGTGAAGACACTAGTATCCCATGAAGACACTAGTATCCCGTGAAGACACTAGTTTCCCTTGAAGACACTAGTATCCCGTGAAGACACTAGTATCCCATGAAGACACTAGTATCCCAAGAAATCACTAGTATCCCGTGAAGACACTAGTATCCCGTGAAGACACTAGTATCCCATGAAGACCCTAGTATTCCATGAAGACACTAGTATTCCGTGAAGACACTAGTATTCCGTGAAGACACTAGTATCCCATGAAGACACTAGTATCCCATGAAGACACTAGTATCCCGTGAAGACACTAGTATCCCGTGAAGACACTAGTATCCCATGAAGACACTAGTATCCCGTGAAGACACTAGTATCCCGTGAAGACACTAGTATCCCGTGAAGACACTAGTATTCCGTGAAGACACTAGTATCCCATGAAGACACTAGTATCCCATGAAGACACTAGTATCCCGTGAAGACACTAGTATCCCATGAAGACACTAGTATCCCGTGAAGACACTAGTATCCCGTGAAGACACTAGTATCCCGTGAAGACACTAGTATCCCGTGAAGACACTAGTATTCCGTGAAGACACTAGTATCCCGTCAAGACACTAGTATCCCGTGAAGACACTAGTATCCCATGAAGACACTAGTATTCCGTGAAGACACTAGTATCCCATAAAGACACTAGTATTCCATTAAGACACTAATATCCCATGAAGACACTAGTATCCCGTGAAGACACTAGTATCCCGTGAAGACACTAGTATTCCGTGAAGACACTAGTATCCCATGAAGACACTAGTATCCCGTGAAGACACTAGTATCCCTTGAAGACACTAGTATCCCGTGAAGACACTAGTATCCCATGAAGACACTAGTATCCCATGAAGACACTAGTATCCCGTGAAGACACTAGTATTCCGTGAAGACCCTAGTATCCCGTGAAGACACTAGTATACTATAAAGACACTAGTATCCCGTGAAGACACTAGTATCCCATGAAGACACTAGTATCCCGTGAAGACACTAGTATTCCATGAAGACACTAGTATCCCGTGAAGACACTAGTATCCCATGAAGACACTAGTATCCCGTGAAGACACTAGTATTCCATGAAGACACTAGTATCCCGTGAAGACACTAGTATCCCGTGAAGACACTAGTATCCCATCAAACACTAGTATCCCGTGAAGACACTAGTATCCCATGAAGACACTAGTATTCCATGAAGACACTAGTATCCCTTGAAGACACTAGTATCCCATGAAGACACTAGTATCCCGTGAAGACACTAGTATTCCGTGAAGACACTAGTATCCCATGAAGACACTAGTATCCCGTGAAGACACTAGTATCCCTTGAAGACACTAGTATCCCGTGAAGACACTAGTATCCCATGAAGACACTAGTATCCCATGAAGACACTAGTATCCCGTGAAGACACTAGTATCCCGTGAAGACACTAGTATCCCATGAAGACACTAGTATCCCGTGAAGACACTAGTATCCCGTGAAGACACTAGTATCCCGTGAAGACACTAGTATTCCGTGAAGACACTAGTATCCCATGAAGACACTAGTATCCCATGAAGACACTAGTATCCCGTGAAGACACTAGTATCCCATGAAGACACTAGTATCCCGTGAAGACACTAGTATCCCGTGAAGACACTAGTATCCCGTGAAGACACTAGTATCCCGTGAAGACACTAGTATCCCGTGAAGACACTAGTATTCCGTGAAGACACTAGTATCCCATGAAGACACTAGTATCCCATGAAGACACTAGTATCCCGTGAAGACACTAGTATCCCATGAAGACACTAGTATCCCGTGAAGACACTAGTATCCCGTGAAGACACTAGTATCCCGTGAAGACACTAGTATCCCGTGAAGACACTAGTATTCCGTGAAGACACTAGTATCCCGTCAAGACACTAGTATCCCGTGAAGACACTAGTATCCCATGAAGACACTAGTATTCCGTGAAGACACTAGTATCCCATAAAGACACTAGTATTCCATTAAGACACTAATATCCCATGAAGACACTAGTATCCCGTGAAGACACTAGTATCCCGTGAAGACACTAGTATTCCGTGAAGACACTAGTATCCCATGAAGACACTAGTATCCCGTGAAGACACTAGTATCCCTTGAAGACACTAGTATCCCGTGAAGACACTAGTATCCCATGAAGACACTAGTATCCCATGAAGACACTAGTATCCCGTGAAGACACTAGTATTCCGTGAAGACCCTAGTATCCCGTGAAGACACTAGTATACTATAAAGACACTAGTATCCCGTGAAGACACTAGTATCCCATGAAGACACTAGTATCCCGTGAAGACACTAGTATTCCATGAAGACACTAGTATCCCGTGAAGACACTAGTATCCCATGAAGACACTAGTATCCCGTGAAGACACTAGTATTCCATGAAGACACTAGTATCCCGTGAAGACACTAGTATCCCGTGAAGACACTAGTATCCCATCAAACACTAGTATCCCGTGAAGACACTAGTATCCCATGAAGACACTAGTATTCCATGAAGACACTAGTATCCCTTGAAGACACTAGTATCCCATGAAGACACTAGTATCCCGTGAAGACACTAGTATTCCGTGAAGACACTAGTATCCCATGAAGACACTAGTATCCCGTGAAGACACTAGTATCCCTTGAAGACACTAGTATCCCGTGAAGACACTAGTATCCCATGAAGACACTAGTATCCCATGAAGACACTAGTATCCCGTGAAGACACTAGTATCCCATGAAGACCCTAGTATCCCGTGAAGCCACTAGTATCCCATAAAGACACTAGTATCCCGTGAAGACACTAGTATCCCGTGAAGAAACTAGTATCCCGTGAAGACACTAGTATCCCATGAAGACACTAGTATCCCGTGAAGACACTAGTATCCCATGAAGACACTAGTATCCCGTGAAGACACTAGTATCCCATGAAGACACTAGTATCCCGTGAAGACACTAGTATTCCATGAAGACACTAGTATCCCGTGAAGACACTAGTATCCCATGAAGACACTAGTATCCCATGAAGACACTAGTATTCCATGAAGACACTAGTATTCCGTGAAGACACTAGTATCCCGTGAAGACACTAGTATCCCATGAAGACACTAGTATCTCGTAAAGACACTAGTATTCCGTGAAGACACTAGTATCCCATGAAGACACTAGTATCCCATGAAGACACTAGTATCCCGTGAAGGCACTAGTATCCCATGAAGACACTAGTATCCCGTGAAGACACTAGTATCCCGTGAAGACACTAGTATCCCATGAAGACACTAGTATCCCGTGAAGACACTAGTAATCCGTGAAGACACTAGTATCCCGTGAAGACACTAGTATCCCGTGAAGACACTAGTATCCCATGAAGACACTAGTATTCCGTGAAGACACTAGTATCCCATAAAGACACTAGTATTCCGTTAAGACACTAATATCCCATGAAGACACTAGTATCCCGTGAAGACACTAGTATCCCGTGAAGACCGTAGTATCCCATGAAGACACTAGTATCCCATGAAGACACTAGTATCCCATGAAGACACTAGTATCCCGTGAAGACACTAGTATTCCGTGAAGATACTAGTATCCCATGAAGACACTAGTATCCCGTGAAGACACTAGTTTCCCTTGAAGACACTAGTATCCCGTGAAGACACTAGTATCCCATGAAGACACTAGTATCCCAAGAAATCACTAGTATCCCGTGAAGACACTAGTATCCCGTGAAGACACTAGTATCCCATGAAGACCCTAGTATTCCATGAAGACACTAGTATCCCGTGAAGACACTAGTATTCCGTGAAGACACTAGTATCCCATGAAGACACTAGTATCCCATGAAGACACTAGTATCCCGTGAAGACACTAGTATCCCGTGAAGACACTAGTATCCCATGAAGACACTAGTATCCCATGAAGACACTAGAATCCCATGAAGACACTAGTATCCCATGAAGACACTAGTATCCCATGAAGACACTAGTATCCCGTGAAGACACTAGTATCCCGTGAAGACACTAGTATCCCATGAAGACACTAGTATCCCGTGAAGACACTAGTATCCCGTGAAGACACTAGTATCCCGTGAAGACACTAGTATCCTGTGAAGACACTAGTATCCCGTGAAGACACTAGTATCCCGTGAAGACACTAGTATCCCGTGAAGACACTAGTATCCCGTGAAGACACTAGTATCCCATGAAGACACTAGTATCCCGTGAAGACACTAGTATTCCATGAAGACACTAGTGTCCCGTGAAGACACTAGTATCCCAAGACACTAGTATCCCATGAAGACACTAGTATTCCATGAAGACACTAGTATCCCGTGAAGACACTAGTATCCCATGAAGACACTAGTATCCCGTGAAGACACTAGTATTCCGTGAAGACACTAGTATCCCATGAAGACACTAGTATCCCATGAAGACACTAGTATCCCATGAAGACACTAGTATCCCATGAAGGCACTAGTATCCCATGAAGACACTAGTATCCCGTGAAGACACTAGTATCCCGTGAAGACACTAGTATCCCATGAAGACACTAGTATCCCGTGAAGACACTAGTATCCCGTGAAGACACTAGTATCCCGTGAAGACACTAGTATCCCGTGAAGACACTAGTATCCCGTGAAGACACTAGTATCCCGTGAAGACACTAGTATCCCGTGAAGACACTAGTATCCCGTGAAGACACTAGTATCCCGTGAAGACAGTAGTATCCCGTGAAGACACTAGTATCCCGTGAAGACACTAGTATCCCATGAAGACACTAGTATTACGTGAAGACACTAATATCCCATGAAGACACTAGTATCCCGTGAAGACACTAGTATCCCGTGAAGACACTAGTATCCCGTGAAGACACTAGTATCCCATGAAGACACTAGTATCCCATGAAGACACTAGTATCCCGTGAAGACACTAGTATCCCGTGAAGACACTAGTATCCCATGAAGACACTAGTATCCCGTGAAGACACTAGTATTCCATGAAGACACTAATATCCCATGAAGACACTAGTATCCCGTGAAGACACTAGTATCCCATAAAGACACTAGTATCCCGTGAAGACACTAGTATCCCATAAAGACACTAGTATCCCGTGAAGACACTAGTATCCTGTGAAGACACTAGTATCCCGTGAAGACACTAGTATCCCGTGAAGACACTAGTATCCCGTGAAGACACTAGTATTCCGTGAAGACACTAGTATCCCATGAAGACACTAGTATCCCGTGAAGACACTAGTATCCCTTGAAGACAGTAGTATCCCGTGAAGACACTAGTATCCCATGAAGACACTAGTATCCCATGAAGACACTAGTATCCCGTGAAGACACTAGTATCCCGTGAAGACCCTAGTATCCCGTGAAGACACTAGTATACTATAAAGACACTAGTATCCCGTGAAGACACTAGTATCCCATGAAGACACTAGTATCCCGTGAAGACACTAGTATTCCATGAAGACACTAGTATCCCGTGAAGACACTAGTATCCCATGAAGACACTAGTATCCCGTGAAGACACTAGTATTCCATGAAGACACTAGTATCCCGTGAAGACACTAGTATCCCGTGAAGACACTAGTATCCCATCAAACACTAGTATCCCGTGAAGACACTAGTATCCCATGAAGACACTAGTATTCCATGAAGACACTAGTATCCCTTGAAGACACTAGTATCCCATGAAGACACTAGTATCCCGTGAAGACACTAGTATTCCGTGAAGAAACTAGTATCCCATGAAGACACTAGTATCCCGTGAAGACACTAGTATCCCTTGAAGACACTAGTATCCCGTGAAGACACTAGTATCCCATGAAGACACTAGTATCCCATGAAGACACTAGTATCCCGTGAAGACACTAGTATCCCGTGAAGACCCTAGTATCCCGTGAAGCCACTAGTATCCCATGAAGACACTAGTATTCCGTGAAGACACTAGTATCCCGTGAAGAAACTAGTATCCCGTGAAGACACTAGTATCCCATGAAGACACTAGTATCCCGTGAAGACACTAGTATTCCATGAAGACACTAGTATCCCGTGAAGACACTAGTATCCCATGAAGACACTAGTATCCCGTGAAGACACTAGTATTCCATGAAGACACTAGTATCCCGTGAAGACACTAGTATCCCAAGACACTAGTATCCCATGAAGACACTAGTATTCCATGAAGACACTAGTATTCCGTGAAGACACTAGTATCCCGTGAAGACACTAGTATCCCATGAAGACACTAGTATCTCGTAAAGACACTAGTATTCCGTGAAGACACTAGTATCCCATGAAGACACTAGTATCCCATGAAGACACTAGTATCCCGTGAAGGCACTAGTATCCCATGAAGACACTAGTATCCCGTGAAGACACTAGTATCCCGTGAAGACACTAGTATCCCATGAAGACACTAGTATCCCGTGAAGACACTAGTAATCCGTGAAGACACTAGTATCCCGTGAAGACACTAGTATCCCGTGAAGACACTAGTATCCCATGAAGACACTAGTATTCCGTGAAGACACTAGTATCCCATAAAGACACTAGTATTCCATTAAGACACTAATATCCCATGAAGACACTAGTATCCCGTGAAGACACTTGTATCCCGTGAAGACCGTAGTATCCCATGAAGACACTAGTATCCCATGAAGACACTAGTATCCCATGAAGACACTAGTATCCCGTGAAGACACTAGTATTCCGTGAAGACACTAGTATCCCATGAAGACACTAGTATCCCGTGAAGACACTAGTTTCCCTTGAAGACACTAGTATCCCGTGAAGACACTAGTATCCCATGAAGACACTAGTATCCCAAGAAATCACTAGTATCCCGTGAAGACACTAGTATCCCGTGAAGACACTAGTATCCCATGAAGACCCTAGTATTCCATGAAGACACTAGTATTCCGTGAAGACACTAGTATTCCGTGAAGACACTAGTATCCCATGAAGACACTAGTATCCCATGAAGACACTAGTATCCCGTGAAGACACTAGTATCCCGTGAAGACACTAGTATCCCATGAAGACACTAGTATCCCGTGAAGACACTAGTATCCCGTGAAGACACTAGTATCCCGTGAAGACACTAGTATTCCGTGAAGACACTAGTATCCCATGAAGACACTAGTGTCCCATGAAGACACTAGTATCCCGTGAAGACACTAGTATCCCATGAAGACACTAGTATCCCGTGAAGACACTAGTATCCCGTGAAGACACTAGTATCCCGTGAAGACACTAGTATCCCGTGAAGACACTAGTATTCCGTGAAGACACTAGTATCCCGTCAAGACACTAGTATCCCGTGAAGACACTAGTATCCCATGAAGACACTAGTATTCCGTGAAGACACTAGTATCCCATAAAGACACTAGTATTCCATTAAGACACTAATATCCCATGAAGACACTAGTATCCCGTGAAGACACTAGTATCCCGTGAAGACACTAGTATTCCGTGAAGACACTAGTATCCCATGAAGACACTAGTATCCCGTGAAGACACTAGTATCCCTTGAAGACACTAGTATCCCGTGAAGACACTAGTATCCCATGAAGACACTAGTATCCCATGAAGACACTAGTATCCCGTGAAGACACTAGTATTCCGTGAAGACCCTAGTATCCCGTGAAGACACTAGTATACTATAAAGACACTAGTATCCCGTGAAGACACTAGTATCCCATGAAGACACTAGTATCCCGTGAAGACACTAGTATTCCATGAAGACACTAGTATCCCGTGAAGACACTAGTATCCCATGAAGACACTAGTATCCCGTGAAGACACTAGTATTCCATGAAGACACTAGTATCCCGTGAAGACACTAGTATCCCGTGAAGACACTAGTATCCCATCAAACACTAGTATCCCGTGAAGACACTAGTATCCCTTGAAGACACTAGTATTCCATGAAGACACTAGTATCCCTTGAAGACACTAGTATCCCATGAAGACACTAGTATCCCGTGAAGACACTAGTATTCCGTGAAGACACTAGTATCCCATGAAGACACTAGTATCCCGTGAAGACACTAGTATCCCTTGAAGACACTAGTATCCCGTGAAGACACTAGTATCCCATGAAGACACTAGTATCCCATGAAGACACTAGTATCCCGTGAAGACACTAGTATCCCGTGAAGACCCTAGTATCCCGTGAAGCTACTAGTATCCCATAAAGACACTAGTATCCCGTGAAGACACTAGTATCCCGTGAAGAAACTAGTATCCCGTGAAGACACTAGTATCCCATGAAGACACTAGTATCCCGTGAAGACACTAGTATTCCATGAAGACACTAGTATCCCGTGAAGACACTAGTATCCCATGAAGACACTAGTATCCCGTGAAGACACTAGTATTCCATGAAGACACTAGTATCCCGTGAAGACACTAGTATCCCAAGACACTAGTATCCCATGAAGACACTAGTATTCCATGAAGACACTAGTATTCCGTGAAGACACTAGTATCCCGTGAAGACACTAGTATCCCATGAAGACACTAGTATCTCGTAAAGACACTAGTATTCCGTGAAGACACTAGTATCCCGTGAAGACACTAGTATCCCATGAAGACACTAGTATCCCGTGAAGACACTAGTATCCCATAAAGACACTAGTATTCCATTAAGACACTAATATCCCATGAAGACACTAGTATCCCGTGAAGACACTTGTATCCCGTGAAGACCGTAGTATCCCATGAAGACACTAGTATCCCATGAAGACACTAGTATCCCATGAAGACACTAGTATCCCGTGAAGACACTAGTATTCCGTGAAGACACTAGTATCCCATGAAGACACTAGTATCCCGTGAAGACACTAGTTTCCCTTGAAGACACTAGTATCCCGTGAAGACACTAGTATCCCATGAAGACACTAGTATCCCAAGAAATCACTAGTATCCCGTGAAGACACTAGTATCCCGTGAAGACACTAGTATCCCATGAAGACCCTAGTATTCCATGAAGACACTAGTATTCCGTGAAGACACTAGTATTCCGTGAAGACACTAGTATCCCATGAAGACACTAGTATCCCATGAAGACACTAGTATCCCGTGAAGACACTAGTATCCCGTGAAGACACTAGTATCCCATGAAGACACTAGTATCCCGTGAAGACACTAGTATCCCGTGAAGACACTAGTATCCCGTGAAGACACTAGTATTCCGTGAAGACACTAGTATCCCATGAAGACACTAGTATCCCATGAAGACACTAGTATCCCGTGAAGACACTAGTATCCCATGAAGACACTAGTATCCCGTGAAGACACTAGTATCCCGTGAAGACACTAGTATCCCGTGAAGACACTAGTATCCCGTGAAGACACTAGTATTCCGTGAAGACACTAGTATCCCGTCAAGACACTAGTATCCCGTGAAGACACTAGTATCCCATGAAGACACTAGTATTCCGTGAAGACACTAGTATCCCATAAAGACACTAGTATTCCATTAAGACACTAATATCCCATGAAGACACTAGTATCCCGTGAAGACACTAGTATCCCGTGAAGACACTAGTATTCCGTGAAGACACTAGTATCCCATGAAGACACTAGTATCCCGTGAAGACACTAGTATCCCTTGAAGACACTAGTATCCCGTGAAGACACTAGTATCCCATGAAGACACTAGTATCCCATGAAGACACTAGTATCCCGTGAAGACACTAGTATTCCGTGAAGACCCTAGTATCCCGTGAAGACACTAGTATACTATAAAGACACTAGTATCCCGTGAAGACACTAGTATCCCATGAAGACACTAGTATCCCGTGAAGACACTAGTATTCCATGAAGACACTAGTATCCCGTGAAGACACTAGTATCCCATGAAGACACTAGTATCCCGTGAAGACACTAGTATTCCATGAAGACACTAGTATCCCGTGAAGACACTAGTATCCCGTGAAGACACTAGTATCCCATCAAACACTAGTATCCCGTGAAGACACTAGTATCCCATGAAGACACTAGTATTCCATGAAGACACTAGTATCCCTTGAAGACACTAGTATCCCATGAAGACACTAGTATCCCGTGAAGACACTAGTATTCCGTGAAGACACTAGTATCCCATGAAGACACTAGTATCCCGTGAAGACACTAGTATCCCTTGAAGACACTAGTATCCCGTGAAGACACTAGTATCCCATGAAGACACTAGTATCCCATGAAGACACTAGTATCCCGTGAAGACACTAGTATCCCGTGAAGACACTAGTATCCCATGAAGACACTAGTATCCCGTGAAGACACTAGTATCCCGTGAAGACACTAGTATCCCGTGAAGACACTAGTATTCCGTGAAGACACTAGTATCCCATGAAGACACTAGTATCCCATGAAGACACTAGTATCCCGTGAAGACACTAGTATCCCATGAAGACACTAGTATCCCGTGAAGACACTAGTATCCCGTGAAGACACTAGTATCCCGTGAAGACACTAGTATCCCGTGAAGACACTAGTATCCCGTGAAGACACTAGTATTCCGTGAAGACACTAGTATCCCATGAAGACACTAGTATCCCATGAAGACACTAGTATCCCGTGAAGACACTAGTATCCCATGAAGACACTAGTATCCCGTGAAGACACTAGTATCCCGTGAAGACACTAGTATCCCGTGAAGACACTAGTATCCCGTGAAGACACTAGTATTCCGTGAAGACACTAGTATCCCGTCAAGACACTAGTATCCCGTGAAGACACTAGTATCCCATGAAGACACTAGTATTCCGTGAAGACACTAGTATCCCATAAAGACACTAGTATTCCATTAAGACACTAATATCCCATGAAGACACTAGTATCCCGTGAAGACACTAGTATCCCGTGAAGACACTAGTATTCCGTGAAGACACTAGTATCCCATGAAGACACTAGTATCCCGTGAAGACACTAGTATCCCTTGAAGACACTAGTATCCCGTGAAGACACTAGTATCCCATGAAGACACTAGTATCCCATGAAGACACTAGTATCCCGTGAAGACACTAGTATTCCGTGAAGACCCTAGTATCCCGTGAAGACACTAGTATACTATAAAGACACTAGTATCCCGTGAAGACACTAGTATCCCATGAAGACACTAGTATCCCGTGAAGACACTAGTATTCCATGAAGACACTAGTATCCCGTGAAGACACTAGTATCCCATGAAGACACTAGTATCCCGTGAAGACACTAGTATTCCATGAAGACACTAGTATCCCGTGAAGACACTAGTATCCCGTGAAGACACTAGTATCCCATCAAACACTAGTATCCCGTGAAGACACTAGTATCCCATGAAGACACTAGTATTCCATGAAGACACTAGTATCCCTTGAAGACACTAGTATCCCATGAAGACACTAGTATCCCGTGAAGACACTAGTATTCCGTGAAGACACTAGTATCCCATGAAGACACTAGTATCCCGTGAAGACACTAGTATCCCTTGAAGACACTAGTATCCCGTGAAGACACTAGTATCCCATGAAGACACTAGTATCCCATGAAGACACTAGTATCCCGTGAAGACACTAGTATCCCATGAAGACCCTAGTATCCCGTGAAGCCACTAGTATCCCATAAAGACACTAGTATCCCGTGAAGACACTAGTATCCCGTGAAGAAACTAGTATCCCGTGAAGACACTAGTATCCCATGAAGACACTAGTATCCCGTGAAGACACTAGTATCCCATGAAGACACTAGTATCCCGTGAAGACACTAGTATCCCATGAAGACACTAGTATCCCGTGAAGACACTAGTATTCCATGAAGACACTAGTATCCCGTGAAGACACTAGTATCCCATGAAGACACTAGTATCCCATGAAGACACTAGTATTCCATGAAGACACTAGTATTCCGTGAAGACACTAGTATCCCGTGAAGACACTAGTATCCCATGAAGACACTAGTATCTCGTAAAGACACTAGTATTCCGTGAAGACACTAGTATCCCATGAAGACACTAGTATCCCATGAAGACACTAGTATCCCGTGAAGGCACTAGTATCCCATGAAGACACTAGTATCCCGTGAAGACACTAGTATCCCGTGAAGACACTAGTATCCCATGAAGACACTAGTATCCCGTGAAGACACTAGTAATCCGTGAAGACACTAGTATCCCGTGAAGACACTAGTATCCCGTGAAGACACTAGTATCCCATGAAGACACTAGTATTCCGTGAAGACACTAGTATCCCATAAAGACACTAGTATTCCGTTAAGACACTAATATCCCATGAAGACACTAGTATCCCGTGAAGACACTAGTATCCCGTGAAGACCGTAGTATCCCATGAAGACACTAGTATCCCATGAAGACACTAGTATCCCATGAAGACACTAGTATCCCGTGAAGACACTAGTATTCCGTGAAGATACTAGTATCCCATGAAGACACTAGTATCCCGTGAAGACACTAGTTTCCCTTGAAGACACTAGTATCCCGTGAAGACACTAGTATCCCATGAAGACACTAGTATCCCAAGAAATCACTAGTATCCCGTGAAGACACTAGTATCCCGTGAAGACACTAGTATCCCATGAAGACCCTAGTATTCCATGAAGACACTAGTATCCCGTGAAGACACTAGTATTCCGTGAAGACACTAGTATCCCATGAAGACACTAGTATCCCATGAAGACACTAGTATCCCGTGAAGACACTAGTATCCCGTGAAGACACTAGTATCCCATGAAGACACTAGTATCCCATGAAGACACTAGAATCCCATGAAGACACTAGTATCCCATGAAGACACTAGTATCCCATGAAGACACTAGTATCCCGTGAAGACACTAGTATCCCGTGAAGACACTAGTATCCCATGAAGACACTAGTATCCCGTGAAGACACTAGTATCCCGTGAAGACACTAGTATCCCGTGAAGACACTAGTATCCTGTGAAGACACTAGTATCCCGTGAAGACACTAGTATCCCGTGAAGACACTAGTATCCCGTGAAGACACTAGTATCCCGTGAAGACACTAGTATCCCATGAAGACACTAGTATCCCGTGAAGACACTAGTATTCCATGAAGACACTAGTGTCCCGTGAAGACACTAGTATCCCAAGACACTAGTATCCCATGAAGACACTAGTATTCCATGAAGACACTAGTATCCCGTGAAGACACTAGTATCCCATGAAGACACTAGTATCCCGTGAAGACACTAGTATTCCGTGAAGACACTAGTATCCCATGAAGACACTAGTATCCCATGAAGACACTAGTATCCCATGAAGACACTAGTATCCCATGAAGGCACTAGTATCCCATGAAGACACTAGTATCCCGTGAAGACACTAGTATCCCGTGAAGACACTAGTATCCCATGAAGACACTAGTATCCCGTGAAGACACTAGTATCCCGTGAAGACACTAGTATCCCGTGAAGACACTAGTATCCCGTGAAGACACTAGTATCCCGTGAAGACACTAGTATCCCGTGAAGACACTAGTATCCCGTGAAGACACTAGTATCCCGTGAAGACACTAGTATCCCGTGAAGACAGTAGTATCCCGTGAAGACACTAGTATCCCGTGAAGACACTAGTATCCCATGAAGACACTAGTATTACGTGAAGACACTAATATCCCATGAAGACACTAGTATCCCGTGAAGACACTAGTATCCCGTGAAGACACTAGTATCCCGTGAAGACACTAGTATCCCATGAAGACACTAGTATCCCATGAAGACACTAGTATCCCGTGAAGACACTAGTATCCCGTGAAGACACTAGTATCCCATGAAGACACTAGTATCCCGTGAAGACACTAGTATTCCATGAAGACACTAATATCCCATGAAGACACTAGTATCCCGTGAAGACACTAGTATCCCATAAAGACACTAGTATCCCGTGAAGACACTAGTATCCCATAAAGACACTAGTATCCCGTGAAGACACTAGTATCCTGTGAAGACACTAGTATCCCGTGAAGACACTAGTATCCCGTGAAGACACTAGTATCCCGTGAAGACACTAGTATTCCGTGAAGACACTAGTATCCCATGAAGACACTAGTATCCCGTGAAGACACTAGTATCCCTTGAAGACAGTAGTATCCCGTGAAGACACTAGTATCCCATGAAGACACTAGTATCCCATGAAGACACTAGTATCCCGTGAAGACACTAGTATCCCGTGAAGACCCTAGTATCCCGTGAAGACACTAGTATACTATAAAGACACTAGTATCCCGTGAAGACACTAGTATCCCATGAAGACACTAGTATCCCGTGAAGACACTAGTATTCCATGAAGACACTAGTATCCCGTGAAGACACTAGTATCCCATGAAGACACTAGTATCCCGTGAAGACACTAGTATTCCATGAAGACACTAGTATCCCGTGAAGACACTAGTATCCCGTGAAGACACTAGTATCCCATCAAACACTAGTATCCCGTGAAGACACTAGTATCCCATGAAGACACTAGTATTCCATGAAGACACTAGTATCCCTTGAAGACACTAGTATCCCATGAAGACACTAGTATCCCGTGAAGACACTAGTATTCCGTGAAGAAACTAGTATCCCATGAAGACACTAGTATCCCGTGAAGACACTAGTATCCCTTGAAGACACTAGTATCCCGTGAAGACACTAGTATCCCATGAAGACACTAGTATCCCATGAAGACACTAGTATCCCGTGAAGACACTAGTATCCCGTGAAGACCCTAGTATCCCGTGAAGCCACTAGTATCCCATGAAGACACTAGTATTCCGTGAAGACACTAGTATCCCGTGAAGAAACTAGTATCCCGTGAAGACACTAGTATCCCATGAAGACACTAGTATCCCGTGAAGACACTAGTATTCCATGAAGACACTAGTATCCCGTGAAGACACTAGTATCCCATGAAGACACTAGTATCCCGTGAAGACACTAGTATTCCATGAAGACACTAGTATCCCGTGAAGACACTAGTATCCCAAGACACTAGTATCCCATGAAGACACTAGTATTCCATGAAGACACTAGTATTCCGTGAAGACACTAGTATCCCGTGAAGACACTAGTATCCCATGAAGACACTAGTATCTCGTAAAGACACTAGTATTCCGTGAAGACACTAGTATCCCATGAAGACACTAGTATCCCATGAAGACACTAGTATCCCGTGAAGGCACTAGTATCCCATGAAGACACTAGTATCCCGTGAAGACACTAGTATCCCGTGAAGACACTAGTATCCCATGAAGACACTAGTATCCCGTGAAGACACTAGTAATCCGTGAAGACACTAGTATCCCGTGAAGACACTAGTATCCCGTGAAGACACTAGTATCCCATGAAGACACTAGTATTCCGTGAAGACACTAGTATCCCATAAAGACACTAGTATTCCATTAAGACACTAATATCCCATGAAGACACTAGTATCCCGTGAAGACACTTGTATCCCGTGAAGACCGTAGTATCCCATGAAGACACTAGTATCCCATGAAGACACTAGTATCCCATGAAGACACTAGTATCCCGTGAAGACACTAGTATTCCGTGAAGACACTAGTATCCCATGAAGACACTAGTATCCCGTGAAGACACTAGTTTCCCTTGAAGACACTAGTATCCCGTGAAGACACTAGTATCCCATGAAGACACTAGTATCCCAAGAAATCACTAGTATCCCGTGAAGACACTAGTATCCCGTGAAGACACTAGTATCCCATGAAGACCCTAGTATTCCATGAAGACACTAGTATTCCGTGAAGACACTAGTATTCCGTGAAGACACTAGTATCCCATGAAGACACTAGTATCCCATGAAGACACTAGTATCCCGTGAAGACACTAGTATCCCGTGAAGACACTAGTATCCCATGAAGACACTAGTATCCCGTGAAGACACTAGTATCCCGTGAAGACACTAGTATCCCGTGAAGACACTAGTATTCCGTGAAGACACTAGTATCCCATGAAGACACTAGTGTCCCATGAAGACACTAGTATCCCGTGAAGACACTAGTATCCCATGAAGACACTAGTATCCCGTGAAGACACTAGTATCCCGTGAAGACACTAGTATCCCGTGAAGACACTAGTATCCCGTGAAGACACTAGTATTCCGTGAAGACACTAGTATCCCGTCAAGACACTAGTATCCCGTGAAGACACTAGTATCCCATGAAGACACTAGTATTCCGTGAAGACACTAGTATCCCATAAAGACACTAGTATTCCATTAAGACACTAATATCCCATGAAGACACTAGTATCCCGTGAAGACACTAGTATCCCGTGAAGACACTAGTATTCCGTGAAGACACTAGTATCCCATGAAGACACTAGTATCCCGTGAAGACACTAGTATCCCTTGAAGACACTAGTATCCCGTGAAGACACTAGTATCCCATGAAGACACTAGTATCCCATGAAGACACTAGTATCCCGTGAAGACACTAGTATTCCGTGAAGACCCTAGTATCCCGTGAAGACACTAGTATACTATAAAGACACTAGTATCCCGTGAAGACACTAGTATCCCATGAAGACACTAGTATCCCGTGAAGACACTAGTATTCCATGAAGACACTAGTATCCCGTGAAGACACTAGTATCCCATGAAGACACTAGTATCCCGTGAAGACACTAGTATTCCATGAAGACACTAGTATCCCGTGAAGACACTAGTATCCCGTGAAGACACTAGTATCCCATCAAACACTAGTATCCCGTGAAGACACTAGTATCCCTTGAAGACACTAGTATTCCATGAAGACACTAGTATCCCTTGAAGACACTAGTATCCCATGAAGACACTAGTATCCCGTGAAGACACTAGTATTCCGTGAAGACACTAGTATCCCATGAAGACACTAGTATCCCGTGAAGACACTAGTATCCCTTGAAGACACTAGTATCCCGTGAAGACACTAGTATCCCATGAAGACACTAGTATCCCATGAAGACACTAGTATCCCGTGAAGACACTAGTATCCCGTGAAGACCCTAGTATCCCGTGAAGCTACTAGTATCCCATAAAGACACTAGTATCCCGTGAAGACACTAGTATCCCGTGAAGAAACTAGTATCCCGTGAAGACACTAGTATCCCATGAAGACACTAGTATCCCGTGAAGACACTAGTATTCCATGAAGACACTAGTATCCCGTGAAGACACTAGTATCCCATGAAGACACTAGTATCCCGTGAAGACACTAGTATTCCATGAAGACACTAGTATCCCGTGAAGACACTAGTATCCCAAGACACTAGTATCCCATGAAGACACTAGTATTCCATGAAGACACTAGTATTCCGTGAAGACACTAGTATCCCGTGAAGACACTAGTATCCCATGAAGACACTAGTATTCCGTGAAGACACTAGTATCCCATAAAGACACTAGTATTCCATTAAGACACTAATATCCCATGAAGACACTAGTATCCCGTGAAGACACTTGTATCCCGTGAAGACCGTAGTATCCCATGAAGACACTAGTATCCCATGAAGACACTAGTATCCCATGAAGACACTAGTATCCCGTGAAGACACTAGTATTCCGTGAAGACACTAGTATCCCATGAAGACACTAGTATCCCGTGAAGACACTAGTTTCCCTTGAAGACACTAGTATCCCGTGAAGACACTAGTATCCCATGAAGACACTAGTATCCCAAGAAATCACTAGTATCCCGTGAAGACACTAGTATCCCGTGAAGACACTAGTATCCCATGAAGACCCTAGTATTCCATGAAGACACTAGTATTCCGTGAAGACACTAGTATTCCGTGAAGACACTAGTATCCCATGAAGACACTAGTATCCCATGAAGACACTAGTATCCCGTGAAGACACTAGTATCCCGTGAAGACACTAGTATCCCATGAAGACACTAGTATCCCGTGAAGACACTAGTATCCCGTGAAGACACTAGTATCCCGTGAAGACACTAGTATTCCGTGAAGACACTAGTATCCCATGAAGACACTAGTGTCCCATGAAGACACTAGTATCCCGTGAAGACACTAGTATCCCATGAAGACACTAGTATCCCGTGAAGACACTAGTATCCCGTGAAGACACTAGTATCCCGTGAAGACACTAGTATCCCGTGAAGACACTAGTATTCCGTGAAGACACTAGTATCCCGTCAAGACACTAGTATCCCGTGAAGACACTAGTATCCCATGAAGACACTAGTATTCCGTGAAGACACTAGTATCCCATAAAGACACTAGTATTCCATTAAGACACTAATATCCCATGAAGACACTAGTATCCCGTGAAGACACTAGTATCCCGTGAAGACACTAGTATTCCGTGAAGACACTAGTATCCCATGAAGACACTAGTATCCCGTGAAGACACTAGTATCCCTTGAAGACACTAGTATCCCGTGAAGACACTAGTATCCCATGAAGACACTAGTATCCCATGAAGACACTAGTATCCCGTGAAGACACTAGTATTCCGTGAAGACCCTAGTATCCCGTGAAGACACTAGTATACTATAAAGACACTAGTATCCCGTGAAGACACTAGTATCCCATGAAGACACTAGTATCCCGTGAAGACACTAGTATTCCATGAAGACACTAGTATCCCGTGAAGACACTAGTATCCCATGAAGACACTAGTATCCCGTGAAGACACTAGTATTCCATGAAGACACTAGTATCCCGTGAAGACACTAGTATCCCGTGAAGACACTAGTATCCCATCAAACACTAGTATCCCGTGAAGACACTAGTATCCCTTGAAGACACTAGTATTCCATGAAGACACTAGTATCCCTTGAAGACACTAGTATCCCATGAAGACACTAGTATCCCGTGAAGACACTAGTATTCCGTGAAGACACTAGTATCCCATGAAGACACTAGTATCCCGTGAAGACACTAGTATCCCTTGAAGACACTAGTATCCCGTGAAGACACTAGTATCCCATGAAGACACTAGTATCCCATGAAGACACTAGTATCCCGTGAAGACACTAGTATCCCGTGAAGACCCTAGTATCCCGTGAAGCTACTAGTATCCCATAAAGACACTAGTATCCCGTGAAGACACTAGTATCCCGTGAAGAAACTAGTATCCCGTGAAGACACTAGTATCCCATGAAGACACTAGTATCCCGTGAAGACACTAGTATTCCATGAAGACACTAGTATCCCGTGAAGACACTAGTATCCCATGAAGACACTAGTATCCCGTGAAGACACTAGTATTCCATGAAGACACTAGTATCCCGTGAAGACACTAGTATCCCAAGACACTAGTATCCCATGAAGACACTAGTATTCCATGAAGACACTAGTATTCCGTGAAGACACTAGTATCCCGTGAAGACACTAGTATCCCATGAAGACACTAGTATCTCGTAAAGACACTAGTATTCCGTGAAGACACTAGTATCCCATGAAGACACTAGTATCCCATGAAGACACTAGTATCCCGTGAAGGCACTAGTATCCCATGAAGACACTAGTATCCCGTGAAGACACTAGTATCCCGTGAAGACACTAGTATCCCATGAAGACACTAGTATCCCGTGAAGACACTAGTAATCCGTGAAGACACTAGTATCCCGTGAAGACACTAGTATCCCGTGAAGACACTAGTATCCCATGAAGACACTAGTATTCCGTGAAGACACTAGTATCCCATAAAGACACTAGTATTCCATTAAGACACTAATATCCCATGAAGACACTAGTATCCCGTGAAGACACTTGTATCCCGTGAAGACCGTAGTATCCCATGAAGACACTAGTATCCCATGAAGACACTAGTATCCCATGAAGACACTAGTATCCCGTGAAGACACTAGTATTCCGTGAAGACACTAGTATCCCATGAAGACACTAGTATCCCGTGAAGACACTAGTTTCCCTTGAAGACACTAGTATCCCGTGAAGACACTAGTATCCCATGAAGACACTAGTATCCCAAGAAATCACTAGTATCCCGTGAAGACACTAGTATCCCGTGAAGACACTAGTATCCCATGAAGACCCTAGTATTCCATGAAGACACTAGTATCCCGTGAAGACACTAGTATTCCGTGAAGACACTAGTATCCCATGAAGACACTAGTATCCCATGAAGACACTAGTATCCCGTGAAGACACTAGTATCCCGTGAAGACACTAGTATCCCATGAAGACACTAGTATCCCGTGAAGACACTAGTATCCCGTGAAGACACTAGTATCCCGTGAAGACACTAGTATTCCGTGAAGACACTAGTATCCCGTCAAGACACTAGTATCCCGTGAAGACACTAGTATCCCATGAAGACACTAGTATTCCGTGAAGACACTAGTATCCCATAAAGACACTAGTATTCCATTAAGACACTAATATCCCATGAAGACACTAGTATCCCGTGAAGACACTAGTATCCCGTGAAGACACTAGTATTCCGTGAAGACACTAGTATCCCATGAAGACACTAGTATCCCGTGAAGACACTAGTATCCCTTGAAGACACTAGTATCCCGTGAAGACACTAGTATCCCATGAAGACACTAGTATCCCATGAAGACACTAGTATCCCGTGAAGACACTAGTATCCCGTGAAGACCCTAGTATCCCGTGAAGACACTAGTATCCTATAAAGACACTAGTATCCCGTGAAGACACTAGTATCCCATGAAGACACTAGTATCCCGTGAAGACACTAGTATTCCATGAAGACACTAGTATCCCGTGAAGACACTAGTATCCCATGAAGACACTAGTATCCCGTGAAGACACTAGTATTCCATGAAGACACTAGTATCCCGTGAAGACACTAGTATCCCGTGAAGACACTAGTATCCCATCAAGACACTAGTATCCCGTGAAGACACTAGTATCCCATGAAGACACTAGTATTCCATGAAGACACTAGTATCCCTTGAAGACACTAGTATCCCATGAAGACACTAGTATCCCGTGAAGACACTAGTATTCCGTGAAGACACTAGTATCCCATGAAGACACTAGTATCCCGTGAAGACACTAGTATCCCTTGAAGACACTAGTATCCCGTGAAGACACTAGTATCCCATGAAGACACTAGTATCCCATGAAGACACTAGTATCCCGTGAAGACACTAGTATCCCGTGAAGAAACTAGTATCCCGTGAAGACACTAGTATCCCATGAAGACACTAGTATCCCGTGAAGACACTAGTATTCCATGAAGACACTAGTATCCCGTGAAGACACTAGTATCCCATGAAGACACTAGTATCCCGTGAAGACACTAGTATTCCATGAAGACACTAGTATCCCGTGAAGACACTAGTATCCCAAGACACTAGTATCCCATGAAGACACTAGTATTCCATGAAGACACTAGTATTCCGTGAAGACACTAGTATCCCATGAAGACACTAGTATCCCATGAAGACACTAGTATCCCATGAAGACACTAGTATCCCATGAAGACACTAGTATCCCGTGAAGACACTAGTATCCCGTGAAGACCCTAGTATCCCATGAAGACACTAGTATCCCATGAAGACACTAGTATTCCATGAAGACACTAGTATCCCGTGAAGACACTAGTATCCCGTGAAGACCCTAGTATCCCGTGAAGACACTAGTATCCCATAAAGACACTAGTATCCCGTGAAGACACTAGTATCCCATGAAGACACTAGTATCCCGTGAAGACACTAGTATTCCATGAAGACACTAGTATCCCGTGAAGACACTAGTATCCCAAGACACTAGTATCCCATGAAGACACTAGTATTCCATGAAGACACTAGTATTCCGTGAAGACACTAGTATCCCGTGAAGACACTAGTATCCCATGAAGACACTAGTATCTCGTAAAGACACTAGTATTCCGTGAAGACACTAGTATCCCATGAAGACACTAGTATCCCATGAAGACACTAGTATCCCGTGAAGGCACTAGTATCCCATGAAGACACTAGTATCCCGTGAAGACACTAGTATCCCGTGAAGACACTAGTATCCCATGAAGACACTAGTATCCCGTGAAGACACTAGTAATCCGTGAAGACACTAGTATCCCGTGAAGACACTAGTATCCCGTGAAGACACTAGTATCCCATGAAGACACTAGTATTCCGTGAAGACACTAGTATCCCATAAAGACACTAGTATTCCATTAAGACACTAATATCCCATGAAGACACTAGTATCCCGTGAAGACACTTGTATCCCGTGAAGACCGTAGTATCCCATGAAGACACTAGTATCCCATGAAGACACTAGTATCCCATGAAGACACTAGTATCCCGTGAAGACACTAGTATTCCGTGAAGACACTAGTATCCCATGAAGACACTAGTATCCCGTGAAGACACTAGTTTCCCTTGAAGACACTAGTATCCCGTGAAGACACTAGTATCCCATGAAGACACTAGTATCCCAAGAAATCACTAGTATCCCGTGAAGACACTAGTATCCCGTGAAGACACTAGTATCCCATGAAGACCCTAGTATTCCATGAAGACACTAGTATTCCGTGAAGACACTAGTATTCCGTGAAGACACTAGTATCCCATGAAGACACTAGTATCCCATGAAGACACTAGTATCCCGTGAAGACACTAGTATCCCGTGAAGACACTAGTATCCCATGAAGACACTAGTATCCCGTGAAGACACTAGTATCCCGTGAAGACACTAGTATCCCGTGAAGACACTAGTATTCCGTGAAGACACTAGTATCCCATGAAGACACTAGTATCCCATGAAGACACTAGTATCCCGTGAAGACACTAGTATCCCATGAAGACACTAGTATCCCGTGAAGACACTAGTATCCCGTGAAGACACTAGTATCCCGTGAAGACACTAGTATCCCGTGAAGACACTAGTATTCCGTGAAGACACTAGTATCCCGTCAAGACACTAGTATCCCGTGAAGACACTAGTATCCCATGAAGACACTAGTATTCCGTGAAGACACTAGTATCCCATAAAGACACTAGTATTCCATTAAGACACTAATATCCCATGAAGACACTAGTATCCCGTGAAGACACTAGTATCCCGTGAAGACACTAGTATTCCGTGAAGACACTAGTATCCCATGAAGACACTAGTATCCCGTGAAGACACTAGTATCCCTTGAAGACACTAGTATCCCGTGAAGACACTAGTATCCCATGAAGACACTAGTATCCCATGAAGACACTAGTATCCCGTGAAGACACTAGTATTCCGTGAAGACCCTAGTATCCCGTGAAGACACTAGTATACTATAAAGACACTAGTATCCCGTGAAGACACTAGTATCCCATGAAGACACTAGTATCCCGTGAAGACACTAGTATTCCATGAAGACACTAGTATCCCGTGAAGACACTAGTATCCCATGAAGACACTAGTATCCCGTGAAGACACTAGTATTCCATGAAGACACTAGTATCCCGTGAAGACACTAGTATCCCGTGAAGACACTAGTATCCCATCAAACACTAGTATCCCGTGAAGACACTAGTATCCCTTGAAGACACTAGTATTCCATGAAGACACTAGTATCCCTTGAAGACACTAGTATCCCATGAAGACACTAGTATCCCGTGAAGACACTAGTATTCCGTGAAGACACTAGTATCCCATGAAGACACTAGTATCCCGTGAAGACACTAGTATCCCTTGAAGACACTAGTATCCCGTGAAGACACTAGTATCCCATGAAGACACTAGTATCCCATGAAGACACTAGTATCCCGTGAAGACACTAGTATCCCGTGAAGACCCTAGTATCCCGTGAAGCTACTAGTATCCCATAAAGACACTAGTATCCCGTGAAGACACTAGTATCCCGTGAAGAAACTAGTATCCCGTGAAGACACTAGTATCCCATGAAGACACTAGTATCCCGTGAAGACACTAGTATTCCATGAAGACACTAGTATCCCGTGAAGACACTAGTATCCCATGAAGACACTAGTATCCCGTGAAGACACTAGTATTCCATGAAGACACTAGTATCCCGTGAAGACACTAGTATCCCAAGACACTAGTATCCCATGAAGACACTAGTATTCCATGAAGACACTAGTATTCCGTGAAGACACTAGTATCCCGTGAAGACACTAGTATCCCATGAAGACACTAGTATCTCGTAAAGACACTAGTATTCCGTGAAGACACTAGTATCCCATGAAGACACTAGTATCCCATGAAGACACTAGTATCCCGTGAAGGCACTAGTATCCCATGAAGACACTAGTATCCCGTGAAGACACTAGTATCCCGTGAAGACACTAGTATCCCATGAAGACACTAGTATCCCGTGAAGACACTAGTAATCCGTGAAGACACTAGTATCCCGTGAAGACACTAGTATCCCGTGAAGACACTAGTATCCCATGAAGACACTAGTATTCCGTGAAGACACTAGTATCCCATAAAGACACTAGTATTCCATTAAGACACTAATATCCCATGAAGACACTAGTATCCCGTGAAGACACTTGTATCCCGTGAAGACCGTAGTATCCCATGAAGACACTAGTATCCCATGAAGACACTAGTATCCCATGAAGACACTAGTATCCCGTGAAGACACTAGTATTCCGTGAAGACACTAGTATCCCATGAAGACACTAGTATCCCGTGAAGACACTAGTTTCCCTTGAAGACACTAGTATCCCGTGAAGACACTAGTATCCCATGAAGACACTAGTATCCCAAGAAATCACTAGTATCCCGTGAAGACACTAGTATCCCGTGAAGACACTAGTATCCCATGAAGACCCTAGTATTCCATGAAGACACTAGTATCCCGTGAAGACACTAGTATTCCGTGAAGACACTAGTATCCCATGAAGACACTAGTATCCCATGAAGACACTAGTATCCCGTGAAGACACTAGTATCCCGTGAAGACACTAGTATCCCATGAAGACACTAGTATCCCGTGAAGACACTAGTATCCCGTGAAGACACTAGTATCCCGTGAAGACACTAGTATTCCGTGAAGACACTAGTATCCCGTCAAGACACTAGTATCCCGTGAAGACACTAGTATCCCATGAAGACACTAGTATTCCGTGAAGACACTAGTATCCCATGAAGACACTAGTATCCCGTGAAGACACTAGTATCCCGTGAAGACACTAGTATCCCGTGAAGACACTAGTATCCCGTGAAGACACTAGTATTCCGTGAAGACACTAGTATCCCATGAAGACACTAGTATCCCGTGAAGACACTAGTATCCCTTGAAGACACTAGTATCCCGTGAAGACACTAGTATCCCATGAAGACACTAGTATCCCATGAAGACACTAGTATCCCGTGAAGACACTAGTATCCCGTGAAGACCCTAGTATCCCGTGAAGACACTAGTATCCTATAAAGACACTAGTATCCCGTGAAGACACTAGTATCCCATGAAGACACTAGTATCCCGTGAAGACACTAGTATTCCATGAAGACACTAGTATCCCGTGAAGACACTAGTATCCCATGAAGACACTAGTATCCCGTGAAGACACTAGTATTCCATGAAGACACTAGTATCCCGTGAAGACACTAGTATCCCGTGAAGACACTAGTATCCCATCAAGACACTAGTATCCCGTGAAGACACTAGTATCCCATGAAGACACTAGTATTCCATGAAGACACTAGTATCACTTGAAGACACTAGTATCCCATGAAGACACTAGTATCCCGTGAAGACACTAGTATTCCGTGAAGACACTAGTATCCCATGAAGACACTAGTATCCCGTGAAGACACTAGTATCCCTTGAAGACACTAGTATCCCGTGAAGACACTAGTATCCCATGAAGACACTAGTATCCCATGAAGACACTAGTATCCCGTGAAGACACTAGTATCCCGTGAAGACCCTAGTATCCCGTGAAGCCACTAGTATCCCATAAAGACACTAGTATCCCGTGAAGACACTAGTATCCCGTGAAGAAACTAGTATCCCGTGAAGACACTAGTATCCCATGAAGACACTAGTATCCCGTGAAGACACTAGTATTCCATGAAGACACTAGTATCCCGTGAAGACACTAGTATCCCATGAAGACACTAGTATCCCGTGAAGACACTAGTATTCCATGAAGACACTAGTATCCCGTGAAGACACTAGTATCCCAAGACACTAGTATCCAATGAAGACACTAGTATTCCATGAAGACACTAGTATTCCGTGAAGACACTAGTATCCCATGAAGACACTAGTATCCCATGAAGACACTAGTATCCCATGAAGACACTAGTATCCCATGAAGACACTAGTATCCCATGAAGACACTAGTATCCCGTGAAGACCCTAGTATCCCATGAAGACACTAGTATCCCATGAAGACACTAGTATTCCATGAAGACACTAGTATCCCGTGAAGACACTAGTATCCCGTGAAGACCCTAGTATCCCGTGAAGACACTAGTATCCCATAAAGACACTAGTATCCCGTGAAGACACTAGTATCCCATGAAGACACTAGTATCCCGTGAAGACACTAGTATTCCATGAAGACACTATTATCCCGTGAAGACACTAGTATCCCATGAAGACACTAGTATCCCGTGAAGACACTAGTATTCCATGAAGACACTAGTATCCCGTGAAGACACTAGTATCCCGTGAAGACACTAGTATCCCGTGAAGACACTAGTATCCCGTGAAGACACTAGTATCCCATGAAGACACTAGTATTCCATGAAGACACTAGTATCCCGTGAAGACACTAGTATCCCATGAAGACACTAGTATCCCGTGAAGACACTAGTATTCCGTGAAGACACTAGTATCCCATGAAGACACTAGTATCCCGTGAAGACACTAGTATCCCTTGAAGACACTAGTATCCCGTGAAGACACTAGTATCACATGAAGACACTAGTATCCCATGAAGACACTATTATCCCGTGAAGACACTAGTATCCCGTGAAGACCCTAGTATCCCGTGAAGGCACTAGTATCCCATAAAGACACTAGTATCCCGTGAAGACACTGGTATCCCGTGAAGAAACTAGTATCCCGTGAAGACACTAGTATCCTATGAAGACACTAGTATCCCGTGAAGACACTAGTATTCCATGAAGACACTAGTATCCCGTGAAGACACTAGTATCCCATGAAGACACTAGTATCCCGTGAAGACACTAGTATCCCGTGAAGACACTAGTATCCCATGAAGACACTAGTATCCCGTGAAGACACTAGTATCCCGTGAAGACACTAGTATCCCGTGAAGACACTAGTATCCCGTGAAGACACTAGTATCCCGTGAAGACACTAGTATCCCGTGAAGACACTAGTATCCCGTGAATACACTAGTATCCCGTGAAGACACTAGTATCCCGTGAAGACAGTAGTATCCCGTGAAGACACTAGTATCCCGTGAAGACACTAGTATCCCATGAAGACACTAGTATTCCGTGAAGACACTAATATCCCATGAAGACACTAGTATCCCGTGAAGACACTAGTATCCCGTGAAGACACTAGTATCCCGTGAAGACACTAGTATCCCATGAAGACACTAGTATCCCATGAAGACACTAGTATCCCGTGAAGACACTAGTATCCCGTGAAGACACTAGTATCCCATGAAGACACTAGTATCCCGTGAAGACACTAGTATTCCATGAAGACACTAATATCCCATGAAGACACTAGTATCCCGTGAAGACACTAGTATCCCATGAAGACACTAGTATCCCATGAAGACACTAGTATCCCGTGAAGACACTAGTATCCCATGAAGACACTAGTATCCCATGAAGACACTAGTATCCCGTGAAGACACTAATATCCCATGAAGACACTAGTATCCCGTGAAGACACTAGTATCCCTTGAAGACACTAGTATTCCATGAAGACACTAGTATACCATGAAGACACTAGTATTCCATGAAGACACTAGTATACCATGAAGACACTAGTATTCCATGAAGACACTAGTATCCCGTGAAGACACTAGTATCCCATGAAGACACTAGTATCCCGTGAAGACACTAGTAATCCGTGAAGACACTAGTATCCCATGAAGACACTAGTATCCCATGAAGACACTAGTATCCCGTGAAGACACTAGTATCCCATGAAGACCCTAGTATTCCATGAAGACACTAGTATCCCGTGAAGACACTAGTATCCCGTGAAGACACTAGTATCCCATGAAGACACTAGTATCCCGTGAAGACACTAGTATCCCGTGAAGACACTAGTATCCCGTGAAGACATTAGTATCCCATGAAGACACTAGTATCCCGTGAAGACACTAGTATTCCATGAAGACACTAATATCCCATGAAGACACTAGTATCCCGTGAAGACACTAGTATCCCATAAAGACACTAGTATCCCGTGAAGACACTAGTATCCCTTGAAGACACTAGTATCCCGTGAAGACACTAGTATCCCGTGAAGACACTAGTATCCTGTGAAGACACTAGTATCCCGTGAAGACACTAGTATCCCGTGAAGACACTAGTATCCCGTGAAGACACTAGTATCCCGTGAAGACACTAGTATCCCGTGAAGACACTAGTATCCCATGAAGACACTAGTATCCCGTGAAGACCCTAGTATCCCGTGAAGACACTAGTATCCCATGAAGACACTAGTATCCCGTGAAGACACTAGTATCCCATCAAGACACTAGTATCCCGTGAAGACACTAGTATCCCGTGAAGACCATAGTATCCCGTGAAGACACTAGTATACTATAAAGACACTAGTATCCCGTGAAGACACTAGTATTCCATGAAGACACTAGTATCCCGTGAAGACACTAGTATCCCATGAAGACACTAGTATCCCGTGAAGACACTAGTATTCCATGAAGACACTAGTATCCCGTGAAGACACTAGTATCCCGTGAAGACACTAGTATCCCATCAAACATTAGTATCCCGTGAAGACACTAGTATCCCATGAAGACACTAGTATTCCATGAAGACACTAGTATCCCTTGAAGACACTAGTATCCCATGAAGACACTAGTATCCCGTGAAGACACTAGTATTCCGTGAAGACACTAGTATCCCATGAAGACACTAGTATCCCGTGAAGACACTAGTATCCCTTGAAGACACTAGTATCCCGTGAAAACACTAGTATCCCATGAAGACACTAGTATCCCTTGAAGACACTAGTATCCCGTGAAGACACTAGTATCCCATGAAGACACTAGTATCCCGTGAAGACACTAGTATTCCATGAAGACACTAGTATCCCGTGAAGACACTAGTATCCCAAGACACTAGTATCCCATGAAGACACTAGTATTCCATGAAGACACTAGTATTCCGTGAAGACACTAGTATCCCATGAAGACACTAGTATCCCATGAAGACACTAGTATCCCATGAAGACACTAGTATCCCATGAAGACACTAGTATCCCGTGAAGACACTAGTATCCCGTGAAGACCCTAGTATCCCATGAAGACACTAGTATCCCATGAAGACACTAGTATTCCATGAAGACACTAGTATCCCGTGAAGACACTAGTATCCCGTGAAGACCCTAGTATCCCGTGAAGGCACTAGTATCCCATAAAGACACTAGTATCCCGTGAAGACACTGGTATCCCGTGAAGAAACTAGTATCCCGTGAAGACACTAGTATCCTATGAAGACACTAGTATCCCGTGAAGACACTAGTATTCCATGAAGACACTAGTATCCCGTGAAGACACTAGTATCCCGTGAAGACACTAGTATCCCGTGAAGACACTAGTATCCCGTGAAGACACTAGTATCCCATGAAGACACTAGTATCCCGTGAAGACACTAGTATCCCGTGAAGACACTAGTATCCCGTGAAGACACTAGTATCCCGTGAAGACACTAGTATCCCGTGAAGACACTAGTATCCCGTGAAGACACTAGTATCCCGTGAAGACACTAGTATCCCGTGAAGACACTAGTATCCCGTGAAGACAGTAGTATCCCGTGAAGACACTAGTATCCCGTGAAGACACTAGTATCCCATGAAGACACTAGTATTCCGTGAAGACACTAATATCCCATGAAGACACTAGTATCCCGTGAAGACACTAGTATCCCGTGAAGACACTAGTATCCCGTGAAGACACTAGTATCCCATGAAGACACTAGTATCCCATGAAGACACTAGTATCCCGTGAAGACACTAGTATCCCGTGAAGACACTAGTATCCCATGAAGACACTAGTATCCCGTGAAGACACTAGTATTCCATGAAGACACTAATATCCCATGAAGACACTAGTATCCCGTGAAGACACTAGTATCCCATGAAGACACTAGTATCCCATGAAGACACTAGTATCCCGTGAAGACACTAGTATCCCATGAAGACACTAGTATCCCATGAAGACACTAGTATCCCGTGAAGACACTAATATCCCATGAAGACACTAGTATCCCGTGAAGACACTAGTATCCCTTGAAGACACTAGTATTCCATGAAGACACTAGTATACCATGAAGACACTAGTATTCCATGAAGACACTAGTATACCATGAAGACACTAGTATTCCATGAAGACACTAGTATCCCGTGAAGACACTAGTATCCCATGAAGACACTAGTATCCCGTGAAGACACTAGTAATCCGTGAAGACACTAGTATCCCATGAAGACACTAGTATCCCATGAAGACACTAGTATCCCGTGAAGACACTAGTATCCCATGAAGACCCTAGTATTCCATGAAGACACTAGTATCCCGTGAAGACACTAGTATCCCGTGAAGACACTAGTATCCCATGAAGACACTAGTATCCCGTGAAGACACTAGTATCCCGTGAAGACACTAGTATCCCGTGAAGACATTAGTATCCCATGAAGACACTAGTATCCCGTGAAGACACTAGTATTCCATGAAGACACTAATATCCCATGAAGACACTAGTATCCCGTGAAGACACTAGTATCCCATAAAGACACTAGTATCCCGTGAAGACACTAGTATCCCTTGAAGACACTAGTATCCCGTGAAGACACTAGTATCCCGTGAAGACACTAGTATCCTGTGAAGACACTAGTATCCCGTGAAGACACTAGTATCCCGTGAAGACACTAGTATCCCGTGAAGACACTAGTATCCCGTGAAGACACTAGTATCCCGTGAAGACACTAGTATCCCATGAAGACACTAGTATCCCGTGAAGACCCTAGTATCCCGTGAAGACACTAGTATCCCATGAAGACACTAGTATCCCGTGAAGACACTAGTATCCCATCAAGACACTAGTATCCCGTGAAGACACTAGTATCCCGTGAAGACCATAGTATCCCGTGAAGACACTAGTATACTATAAAGACACTAGTATCCCGTGAAGACACTAGTATTCCATGAAGACACTAGTATCCCGTGAAGACACTAGTATCCCATGAAGACACTAGTATCCCGTGAAGACACTAGTATTCCATGAAGACACTAGTATCCCGTGAAGACACTAGTATCCCGTGAAGACACTAGTATCCCATCAAACACTAGTATCCCGTGAAGACACTAGTATCCCATGAAGACACTAGTATTCCATGAAGACACTAGTATCCCTTGAAGACACTAGTATCCCATGAAGACACTAGTATCCCGTGAAGACACTAGTATTCCGTGAAGACACTAGTATCCCATGAAGACACTAGTATCCCGTGAAGACACTAGTATCCCTTGAAGACACTAGTATCCCGTGAAGACACTAGTATCCCATGAAGACACTAGTATCCCATGAAGACACTAGTATCCCGTGAAGACACTAGTATCCCATGAAGACCCTAGTATCCCGTGAAGCCACTAGTATCCCATAAAGACACTAGTATCCCGTGAAGACACTAGTATCCCGTGAAGAAACTAGTATCCCGTGAAGACACTAGTATCCCATGAAGACACTAGTATCCCGTGAAGACACTAGTATCCCATGAAGACACTAGTATCCCGTGAAGACACTAGTATCCCATGAAGACACTAGTATCCCGTGAAGACACTAGTATTCCATGAAGACACTAGTATCCCGTGAAGACACTAGTATCCCATGAAGACACTAGTATCCCATGAAGACACTAGTATTCCATGAAGACACTAGTATTCCGTGAAGACACTAGTATCCCGTGAAGACACTAGTATCCCATGAAGACACTAGTATCTCGTAAAGACACTAGTATTCCGTGAAGACACTAGTATCCCATGAAGACACTAGTATCCCATGAAGACACTAGTATCCCGTGAAGGCACTAGTATCCCATGAAGACACTAGTATCCCGTGAAGACACTAGTATCCCGTGAAGACACTAGTATCCCATGAAGACACTAGTATCCCGTGAAGACACTAGTAATCCGTGAAGACACTAGTATCCCGTGAAGACACTAGTATCCCGTGAAGACACTAGTATCCCATGAAGACACTAGTATTCCGTGAAGACACTAGTATCCCATAAAGACACTAGTATTCCATTAAGACACTAATATCCCATGAAGACACTAGTATCCCGTGAAGACACTAGTATCCCGTGAAGACACTAGTATCCCATGAAGACACTAGTATCCCATGAAGACACTAGTATCCCATGAAGACACTAGTATCCCGTGAAGACACTAGTATTCCGTGAAGACACTAGTATCCCATGAAGACACTAGTATCCCGTGAAGACACTAGTTTCCCTTGAAGACACTAGTATCCCGTGAAGACACTAGTATCCCATGAAGACACTAGTATCCCAAGAAATCACTAGTATCCCGTGAAGACACTAGTATCCCGTGAAGACACTAGTATCCCATGAAGACCCTAGTATTCCATGAAGACACTAGTATCCCGTGAAGACACTAGTATTCCGTGAAGACACTAGTATCCCATGAAGACACTAGTATCCCATGAAGACACTAGTATCCCGTGAAGACACTAGTATCCCGTGAAGACACTAGTATCCCATGAAGACACTAGTATCCCATGAAGACACTAGTATCCCATGAAGACACTAGTATCCCATGAAGACACTAGTATCCCATGAAGACACTAGTATCCCGTGAAGACACTAGTATCCCGTGAAGACACTAGTATCCCATGAAGACACTAGTATCCCGTGAAGACACTAGTATCCCGTGAAGACACTAGTATCCCGTGAAGACACTAGTATCCTGTGAAGACACTAGTATCCCGTGAAGACACTAGTATCCCGTGAAGACACTAGTATCCCGTGAAGACACTAGTATCCCGTGAAGACACTAGTATCCCATGAAGACACTAGTATCCCGTGAAGACACTAGTATTCCATGAAGACACTAGTGTCCCGTGAAGACACTAGTATCCCAAGACACTAGTATCCCATGAAGACACTAGTATTCCATGAAGACACTAGTATCCCGTGAAGACACTAGTATGCCATGAAGACACTAGTATCCCGTGAAGACACTAGTATTCCGTGAAGACACTAGTATCCCATGAAGACACTCGTATCCCATGAAGACACTAGTATCCCATGAAGACACTAGTATCCCATGAAGGCACTAGTATCCCATGAAGACACTAGTATCCCGTGAAGACACTAGTATCCCGTGAAGACACTAGTATCCCATGAAGACACTAGTATCCCGTGAAGACACTAGTATCCCGTGAAGACACTAGTATCCCGTGAAGACACTAGTATCCCGTGAAGACACTAGTATCCCGTGAAGACACTAGTATCCCGTGAAGACACTAGTATCCCGTGAAGACACTAGTATCCCGTGAAGACACTAGTATCCCGTGAAGACAGTAGTATCCCGTGAAGACACTAGTATCCCGTGAAGACACTAGTATCCCATGAAGACACTAGTATTCCGTGAAGACACTAATATCCCATGAAGACACTAGTATCCCGTGAAGACACTAGTATCCCGTGAAGACACTAGTATCCCGTGAAGACACTAGTATCCAATGAAGACACTAGTATCCCATGAAGACACTAGTATCCCGTGAAGACACTAGTATCCCGTGAAGACACTAGTATCCCATGAAGACACTAGTATCCCGTGAAGACACTAGTATTCCATGAAGACACTAATATCCCATGAAGACACTAGTATCCCGTGAAGACACTAGTATCCCATAAAGACACTAGTATCCCGTGAAGACACTAGTATCCCATAAAGACACTAGTATCCCGTGAAGACACTAGTATCCCGTGAAGACACTAGTATCCCGTGAAGACACTAGTATCCCGTGAAGACACTAGTATCCCGTGAAGTCACTAGTATCCCGTGAAGACACTAGTATCCCGTGAAGACACTAGTATCCCAGGAAGACACTAGTATCCCATGAAGACACTAGTATCCCGTGAAGACACTAGTATCCCGTGAAGACACTAGTATCCCGTGAAGACACTAGTACCCCATCAAGACACTAGTATCCCATGAAGACACTAGTATCCCGTGAAGACTCTAGTATCCCGTGAAGACACTAGTATCCCGTGAAGACACTAGTATCCCGTGAAGACACTAGTATCCCGTGAAGACACTAGTATTCCATGAAGACACTAGTATCCCATGAAGACACTAGTATCCCGTGAAGACACTAGTATCCCATGAAGACACTAGTATCCCATGAAGACACTAGTATCCCATGAAGACCCTAGTATCCCATGAAGACACTAGTATTCCATGAAGACACTAGTATCCCATGAAGACACTAGTATCCCATGAAGACACTAGTATCCCATGAAGACCGTAGTATCCCATGAAGACACTAGTATCTCATGAAGACACTAGTATTCCGTGAAGACACTAGTATTCCATGAAGACACTAGTATCCCGTGAAGACACTAGTATTCCGTGAAGACACTAGTATCCCGTGAAGACACTAGTATCCCGTGAAGACACTAGTATCCCGTGAAGACACTAGTATCCCATGAAGACACTAGTATCCCATGAAGACACTAGTATCCCGTGAAGACACTAGTATCCCATGAAGACACTAGTATCCCATGAAGACACTAGTATCCCGTGAAGACACTAATATCCCATGAAGACACTAGTATCCCGTGAAGACACTAGTATCCCTTGAAGACACTAGTATTCCATGAAGACACTAGTATACCATGAAGACACTAGTATTCCATGAAGACACTAGTATACCATGAAGACACTAGTATTCCATGAAGACACTAGTATCCCGTGAAGACACTAGTATCCCATGAAGACACTAGTATCCCGTGAAGACACTAGTAATCCGTGAAGACACTAGTATCCCATGAAGACACTAGTATCCCATGAAGACACTAGTATCCCGTGAAGACACTAGTATCCCATGAAGACCCTAGTATTCCATGAAGACACTAGTATCCCGTGAAGACACTAGTTTCCCGTGAAGACACTAGTATCCCATGAAGACACTAGTATCCCGTGAAGACACTAGTATCCCGTGAAGACACTAGTATCCCATGAAGACACTAGTATCCCGTGAAGACACTAATATCCCATGAAGACACTAGTATCCCGTGAAGACACTAGTATCCCGTGAAGACACTAGTATCCCATGAAGACACTAGTATCCCGTGAAGACACTAGTATCCCGTGAAGACACTAGTATCCCGTGAAGACACTAGTATTCCATGAAGACACTAGTATCCCGTGAAGACACTAGTATTCCATGAAGACACTAGTGTCCCGTGAAGACACTAGTATCCCAAGACACTAGTATCCCATGAAGACACTAGTATTCCATGAAGACACTAGTATCCCGTGAAGACACTAGTATCCCATGAAGACACTAGTATCCCGTGAAGACACTAGTATTCCGTGAAGACACTAGTATCCCATGAAGACACTCGTATCCCATGAAGACACTAGTATCCCATGAAGACACTAGTATCCCATGAAGGCACTAGTATCCCATGAAGACACTAGTATCCCGTGAAGACACTAGTATCCCGTGAAGACACTAGTATCCCATGAAGACACTAGTATCCCGTGAAGACACTAGTATCCCGTGAAGACACTAGTATCCCGTGAAGACACTAGTATCCCGTGAAGACACTAGTATCCCGTGAAGACACTAGTATCCCGTGAAGACACTAGTATCCCGTGAAGACACTAGTATCCCGTGAAGACACTAGTATCCCGTGAAGACAGTAGTATCCCGTGAAGACACTAGTATCCCGTGAAGACACTAGTATCCCATGAAGACACTAGTATTCCGTGAAGACACTAATATCCCATGAAGACACTAGTATCCCGTGAAGACACTAGTATCCCGTGAAGACACTAGTATCCCGTGAAGACACTAGTATCCCATGAAGACACTAGTATCCCATGAAGACACTAGTATCCCGTGAAGACACTAGTATCCCGTGAAGACACTAGTATCCCATGAAGACACTAGTATCCCGTGAAGACACTAGTATTCCATGAAGACACTAATATCCCATGAAGACACTAGTATCCCGTGAAGACACTAGTATCCCATAAAGACACTAGTATCCCGTGAAGACACTAGTATCCCATAAAGACACTAGTATCCCGTGAAGACACTAGTATCCCGTGAAGACACTAGTATCCCGTGAAGACACTAGTATCCCGTGAAGACACTAGTATCCCGTGAAGTCACTAGTATCCCGTGAAGACACTAGTATCCCGTGAAGACACTAGTATCCCGTGAAGACACTAGGATCCCGTGAAGACCCTAGTATCCCAGGAAGACACTAGTATCCCATGAAGACACTAGTATCCCGTGAAGACACTAGTATCCCGTGAAGACACTAGTATCCCGTGAAGACACTAGTACCCCATCAAGACACTAGTATCCCATGAAGACACTAGTATCCCGTGAAGACTCTAGTATCCCGTGAAGACACTAGTATCCCGTGAAGACACTAGTATCCCGTGAAGACACTAGTATCCCGTGAAGACACTAGTATCCCATGAAGACACTAGTATCCCATGAAGACACTAGTATCCCGTGAAGACACTAGTATCCCATGAAGACACTAGTATCCCATGAAGACACTAGTATCCCATGAAGACCCTAGTATCCCATGAAGACACTAGTATTCCATGAAGAGACTAGTATCCCATGAAGACACTAGTATCCCATGAAGACACTAGTATCCCATGAAGACCGTAGTATCCCATGAAGACACTAGTATCTCATGAAGACACTAGTATTCCGTGAAGACACTAGTATTCCATGAAGACACTAGTATCCCGTGAAGACACTAGTATTCCGTGAAGACACTAGTATCCCGTGAAGACACTAGTATCCCGTGAAGACACTAGTATCCCGTGAAGACACTAGTATCCCATGAAGACACTAGTATCCCATGAAGACACTAGTATCCCGTGAAGACACTAGTATCCCATGAAGACACTAGTATCCCATGAAGACACTAGTATCCCGTGAAGACACTAATATCCCATGAAGACACTAGTATCCCGTGAAGACACTAGTATCCCTTGAAGACACTAGTATTCCATGAAGACACTAGTATACCATGAAGACACTAGTATTCCATGAAGACACTAGTATACCATGAAGACACTAGTATTCCATGAAGACACTAGTATCCCGTGAAGACACTAGTATCCCATGAAGACACTAGTATCCCGTGAAGACACTAGTAATCCGTGAAGACACTAGTATCCCATGAAGACACTAGTATCCCATGAAGACACTAGTATCCCGTGAAGACACTAGTATCCCATGAAGACCCTAGTATTCCATGAAGACACTAGTATCCCGTGAAGACACTAGTTTCCCGTGAAGACACTAGTATCCCATGAAGACACTAGTATCCCATGAAGACACTAGTATCCCGTGAAGACACTAGTATCCCGTGAAGACACTAGTATCCCATGAAGACACTAGTATCCCGTGAAGACACTAGTATTCCATGAAGACACTAATATCCCATGAAGACACTAGTATCCCGTGAAGACACTAGTATCCCATAAAGACACTAGTATCCCGTGAAGACACTAGTATCCCTTGAAGACACTAGTATCCCGTGAAGACACTAGTATCCCGTGAAGACACTAGTATCCTGTGAAGACACTAGTATCCCGTGAAGACACTAGTATCCCGTGAAGACACTAGTATCCCGTGAAGACACTAGTATCCCGTGAAGACACTAGTATCCCGTGAAGACACTAGTATCCCGTGAAGACACTAGTATCCCGTGAAGACCCTAGTATCCCGTGAAGACACTAGTATCCCATGAAGACACTAGTATCCCGTGAAGACACTAGTATCCCATCAAGACACTAGTATCCCATGAAGACACTAGTATCCCGTGAAGACACTAGTATCCCGTGAAGACACTAGTATCCCGTGAAACACTAGTATCCCGTGAAGACACTAGTATCCCGTGAAGACACTAGTATCCCGTGAAGGCACTAGTATCCCGTGAAGACACTAGTATCCCGTGAAGACACTAGTATCCCGTGAAGACACTAGTATCCCATGAAGACACTAGTATCCCGTGAAGACACTAGTATCCCGTGAAGACACTAGTATCCCATGAAGACACTAGTATCCCGTGAAGACACTAGTATTCCATGAAGACACTAATATCCCATGAAGACACTAGTATCCCGTGAAGACACTAGTATCCCATAAAGACACTAGTATCCCGTGAAGACACTAGTATCCCATAAAGACACTAGTATCCCGTGAAGACACTAGTATCCCGTGAAGACACTAGTATCCCGTGAAGACACTAGTATCCCGTGAAGACACTAGTATCCCGTGAAGTCACTAGTATCCCGTGAAGACACTAGTATCCCGTGAAGACACTAGTATCCCGTGAAGACAATAGTATCCCGTGAAGACCCTAGTATCCCATGAAGACACTAGTATCCCGTGAAGACACTAGTATCCCGTGAAGACACTAGTATCCCGTGAAGACACTAGTATCCCGTGAAGACACTAGTATCCCGTGAAGACACTAGTATCCCGTGAAGACACTAGTATCCCGTGAAGACACTAGTATCCCGTGAAGACACTAGTATCCCGTGAAGACACTAGTATCCCGTGAAGACACTAGTATCCTGTGAAGACACTAGTATCCCGTGAAGACACTAGTATCCCGTGTAGACACTAGTATCCCATAAAGACACTAGTATTCCGTGAAGACACTAGTGCATGAAGGGACAGCACTGAGAGTAGTGCTAGTTCCAGGTGAAGCTTCTTAGCTGTCCGTCTTCTGTCAAATGAGGATCCAATCATTCATGTTGTCTTTCTGTCTTTTAAGATGCTACCAGATTCTATTGAGAAGGCTCATACTATGCAGAGACCTCTGTTTCCAATTAGTATTGCCTCAAATAGAATAAGAAAGCTTCAGCAATGAAAGAAATTTGCCCATCTGCTCTATTACTTTTCCTGTTGGAAGTGGCAGCCTACATATTGGAAAGATGTATAAATACTGAAAGTAATTCTCTTCTGGCTGCACTCTGTGGACAATGACCGGTACAGAAGTTGCTGTTTGATTTCTTCGTACTAGATGTAACTGCAGGCTCAGGTTTAGTGGGGGTTCAGCAAGCATTATGGGTAGTGCATTCTCCTGACTGTTGGATGGTCAGTTGAGGCACAAGGCATTGACACCCAGGAAAATGTGTGCTTTCAGGTAAAGCTTTTCACTCTTGGAAGGGGAAATTCAGATCCTGCTGCAGGATTTCCACTTGCTTTCTGTTGTCTACACTGTTGTTTTTGATCAACTTGTTGAGTAAAGACTGGGCAGCCATTTCTTCTTTCTCTTCTTTGTCAGTCTTCTCTGCAGTGACACTGGTCTGATTACACCATTAGTGTCTGACTTGATTTTCGCTTCTTTGATCTGCAAACTGAGTATCTTTCCGACTGTGGCTTTTTGCTTGCACACCACTGGGTCACACGATTTGGCAGTCATGGTTCCTAAATGTATGTGCGTGGGAATGGCTTGTGAAAAGCTGAAGTACACTACACCAATGACATTTTTAAGTCCCAGAATGTGGAATTTTAAAACTAACATTTTATTTCATTAAAAATCTAGTATAAATAGTAAGTTTTGTAAACCAATCCCACACAAGTTTTTTTTCTAAAACTTAAAAATACAGATGCATTTTGTTCTACTAAAATATTTCTAATTAATACAACTTTTAAACTACCCAAATAAATGTTCAATGATGAATATACTCATGCATTTAAAATATATGGACCAGTACATCAAATTTTTATCTCTGAAGATTTTTAAAACGGTCCAGGAGGCAAAAGTCTATAACGTTCATTTTGGTGTAGGCTTTTAAAGCAAGCCAGGATTCCTCCACGTACTAGAAGTCTCAATCAGACAGGTGCCACCTGCTATAAAAGCAGTATTTGATACACCAAGCCTCAAGTTAAAAAATAATTTCTCACCGACATAAAATAAACATTCAATACCCCCCCAAAAGGTCCAGGATAATTATTTGAATTCTGACTCCAGTTTAATTTTATCTAATGACTACTTACAAATAATAAAAATATTTGTACAGTCCCCAGATACAGCATTTACATTGTAGGTATATTGCTATAAGTCAGAGCCAGCAAGCATACTGCTTATCTCTTTTACACTGACAATTTTTTTTCACCCCCTCATAAGATGCAAGCAGAAGAGTAGTATGCGAGGGAGGAAAATGGTAGATCTTGGAGCTGAAGGAGTTCAAGAAGTCGGCAGGAACAAAGCTGAAAACTCGGATATTTAACAAAAAGTATGCAAAGTACATTACAGGTAATCATCAATAAGAAATACTTCTTTTTAAAAGTAATAGTTGCATGTATTATTTAGTTGAAAAATGTATGCTTATTGTAGAGAATCTGTCTATTACAGGCAGACAAGAACTTTTCTCTATAATTTGCTCTATTTAAGAAAGGAATATACCCCCAAGAATTTGAAGTCATTTATTTTTCAGATATCACCAAGTAATCATCAAGTAAAAAGAAAATCTGCATCTTTATTTATGTTATCTCTTTGTGGATAAGTTGCATTTCGGGGACAGATGGTTTTTCCCCGCATGAAATGCCCTTAATTAATAGTAATCTTTTTTGAAATGCAGGATGTATCCAGAGACTAGCATAGGTTGGAGGAGACAAAATTTGTTCAAATGTCAAAGAAAGAAGTTGTATTCCTTTTTTGAACCAGCAGGACAGAACAAAAGGCAAAGGATCTTAGAACTAGGAAAATGAGGCTGGTAAAAAAGAAGTGGTACATTGATTTTTAGGACAACTGGCAACCTGTGAAAGTGTCTAAGATGTTGGTATTCTATTTAAAACAATCTCTTAGATGCACCTTGGACATGTACCTCCCTTTTTATTAATATTTCTAATGAAGTTGCTCAGTACACACTAGTTTTGTATTTGTGGTAATATGTAGGCATGGCAGTGGAGGGCTAATGACTTCATACGTGGCTGAAATAAAATAGCAGTGACAGAAGTCAACCCCAGGAGTTGGGACAATTGATTGTAACTTGAATTGGATCATGAACCAGAATATAGAAAAGTGATTCTCCAAGAGAAATGGCTGCATAATGAAAACAAATTATGCTGTTTCCTGGGGTGGAAATGCAAGGCATTTTGTTACTGAAAGAATCACAGACTCTAGAAGGCAGGAGTACTCTTAGATTGCCTAAGAATGAGTAGAATAAAAATGAAAAATTGCTTAGAATATTGTCTGGACATAACTAATATCTATATTTAAGTAGCTATTCTTTGATTCTTTTCTTTTTGAATAGATGGAATCTTAAATTAAATTGGTATCAAAGCAACTATCTTTATCACTTAATAATATATTGTATTTTAAAAAAATAGCTGAGAGAGTCAAAGCAAAATGTATTCCTGGCTCACAAAAAATCAATTCATGAGATCAAACTTATGTTAATCACTTCAATTTAGCTATTCTACAGTGTACATATTTTAAAACAACTGGCAAAAATTTTCTCCCATTTCATAAGGCCTACTCCTTACTCATTGAACTGAGTTCTTTGCATTACATAAACTTTTTAAATTTTAATTTTACCACTTGCCAATTATTGACCTTATTTCCTGTGTGAACAGAGTCCTATCATGTTTAAAAAAAAAGTCCTTAGTCATTTATGCCTATATCATGAAGTGCTTTTCTTGTTTTTAACTCTTAATAGTTTCAACGTTTTGAGTCTTAAGGTCTTTGATAGATTTGGAGTTGATTGTTTATGCAATGTGAGAGATAATGATCTTGTTTCATTTATTTTCATGTAGTTGTCTAGTTTTTTCTAACAACATTTGTTAAAGAGGCTGCCTTTTATCCAACAAGTGTTTTTGTTTCTTTTGTCTTTTTCAAAAGTCAGATGACTCCCAGCAACCTCATGGTGACTAACAACCACTTGTCATGAGATCTTGTGCCCTCTTCTGGTCTGTAGGCATGCATGTGGGCAGAACACTGTATACTTAAAATAAATAAATATACTTAAAATAAATAAAGATGTATAAATAAATCTTTAAAAAAAAGATTGGGTTCAAGACTAGTTCTCGCCGGGCGGTGGTGGCGCACACCTTTAATCCCAGCACTCGGGAGGCAGAGGCAGGCGGATCTCTATGAGTTAGAGACCAGCCTGGTCTAAAAGATCTAGTTCCAGGACAGGCTCCAAAACCACAGAGAAACCCTGTCTCGAAAAACCAAAAAAAAAAAAAAAGACTAGTTCTCAAATAGAACAAAATCTCCCAACAACAACAAAAGTCAGGTGACTGTAACTGCATGTTTTTATAGCTTAATCTTCTCTGTTCTAGTATTCTACATGGCTGTTTTGTGTTATTATCATGTTGTTTTTGTTAGTTATGCCCCTAAAACATGTAAAAATAGGTACTGTGTTATCTTCAATATTATTATTATTATGACTATTACTATTATTATTATTACTCAGCATTGATTTGGATATCTGAAGTCTTTTTGTGTTTCCAATTGATTTTAATATTTTCCCCTATTTTTGAGAAGAAAGATTCTAATATTTTGATTGGGGTTGCATTGAATACGTAGGCTGCTTTTGGTGGAATGGATATTTTCACAGTGTTGATTCTTTTAATCCATGAGAATTGGAAGTCTTTCCATTTTCTAATATTGTGGTACTTTGAATGTAATTGGTCCCTATAAGCTCATAAGGGAGTAGCATGATTAGGAGGTGTGGCTTTGTTTGTTGGAGTAGGTGAGGCCTTGGTGGAGGAAGTGTGTCACCAGGGGGTGGACTAATAGGTACTCAAGCCATGTCCAATATCTCAGTTTACTTCCTGTTGCCTATGGATCAATGATGTAGAATTCTAGTTCCTTCTCCAGTACCATGTCTTCCCGCATGCTGCCAAGACACATCATGATGATAATGGACTGAATCTTTGAACTTTAAGCTACCCAATTAAATATTTTCTTTTATAAGAGTTGCTGTGGTTATGGTGTCTCTTCACAGCAATAGAAACCCAAACTAAGACAAAAGTTGGTACCAGTGACTGAGGTATTGTTGTGATAGACATGACCATGTTTTTGTTTGGAGGAATTTAGACTTAGGTACTTTGGGTTAGAAAAACAGTTGAATGCTTTGAGTGCTGCTGAATGGGCCTTAATAGTAGGAACAAGAGAGATAGTGATGTTTGTTGGCAGAGGATGGTTGTTTGTTCCTGGCTGCCTAGATCCAAAGCAACCACACAGAAACTATATTATTTAAAACACTGCTTGCCAAATAGCTTAAGTGTATTGCTAGCTAGCTCTTATATCTTAAATTAACCAACTTATTTTATTTTATATTTTATCACGAAGCATGTGGCCTACTGGCAAGGTTCCAGCTGGTGGCTTACATTTTTCTACTCTGGTGACTATATGGCTTTTATGTGACTCAGCCTACTTTCTGCTCCTCTATCTTCTTGGAATTCCCATCTTGACCTATTTTGCACTGCAATAGGCCCAAAGCAGCTTCTTTATGGTAGTCACAGCATACAGAGGAAAATCCCACATCACCTCCCCGTTTCTGTCTAAAAAAAATGAAGGTTTTAGCTTTAACATAGCAAGATTACATACAACAAAACAGTTGTCAAGCAAGAATTAGTTATAATATTTATATCTACTTTATCTTTTATCATAACTATAACTGTAACGATCTATTCTTCAGCTCATCAAAGACTCTAGAAGAATATACTTTTACCTAAGTAAACAGGAAGTACATTGTAAGCAACTTCCAAAACTCTAGAATTGACAGAGACATCTCACAGTCTGGACAGTCACCCTAAGTTTTTCTATAATATTGGGACACTCATGGTCAGCCTACAGGCCCATAGTATCTGGCAGACTTTTCCATGAATCAGGAAATTTCAGACAGTTCCACCTATATTAGCAGTTTGTCAGTCACTTTCTTTTGTGTCCTGCAGAATGTCTGGCAGTCTTTCATGAAGTAGGAAACAGGAAGGACCATTAGGCAAGATTAGAAGTAATTTTTCTGTGGGTCCTTCAAGTACAGTTTATGCAGCATATTATCAAGGCAAGAGAAGTTTCTTGCCCAAATGGTTACCCGACTTCATAAGAAGCCTCTTCAATGACCAACATCCTCTTGAAGCAGATTGGTGCTGCCAATAACAGATGTTTCTCACTGTTATGAAAAGTCCTAAATTTTTAAATCATTTTAAATTCCATATTCCGTAGGCCTTTAAAAGGTTTGAAGATTATTTATCTAACTGAAATATAACTCTATATATCTAGAAAAGCTAATTAACATGACTACAAGATTGACAATTATACACGATTATCTATTAACCTATATTTCCTAATTATTCATTATGTTTTCAAATGAGCTTCACCAACACAATACCTTAATCAAGAGAAGAAATATACACACAACAAAATTGACCTTAAATTTTTATCAATAAACCAAAATCCAAGCCAATGCAAATCTCTATATCATATCCCCCCTTTAACTGTAAATAAACATTTATAAACAATATTTGAGAATTTGGGAAAAGTTCTTTCCAAAATGCTTCCTGATTTTTGTTGGGAGAAGTATTTTATTTTTGCTTTTGGGAGGATTCACTGAGACATTTGTAGGGTCTTGGTCCCTCAAACCGCATTAGTCTGGAAGGAATCTAAAGACTCTCATCTTCTGTGGAAACAAAAGCAGAATCTCTTTGCCAAAGCAACATATCCTTAGACCCTAATTTTGAAATAAAGATACCTTTAAAATATATGTGTTGGTTTAGCTTAGCAGCCCATACAGTGAAATGTCTTTCTGTACTTAGCTCATTAACAGTTAAAATTTTCAAGGAGAACACAATAATATATAATCCAGACTCTGTGTATATTCCATCTTTACGTGGCTTACTTTTCTTCTCTCTTTTAATCTATGACTGTTTGAACTGCGTCTCTTTAAAGACCTTGTTTTATTTTTTAAAACTATTTATTTCCATTTTAACTGTCTATCCTCCTTTTCTTCTCTCTCTCAATCCTACACACATTTTAAAACATACTGTGACTTGTTTAGAGGTTTATTTTTGTCTGAATATGCCTGTATTGCATATCTGTAATTATTTTCTGACGAGAAGCTTTTGTAAATGCTAAGTATGCATGACTAGGGCCAACTCCATGGTCTTGCCTGTTGACTCTGCCCAGTCCAACATGGCAGAGGCATGTTTGCTGCCTCTGAGAGACATGCATATTGCCCCATTTTCAGGCACACAGCAGGTCTGTGTTGCCAATAAGCAAGTTGTAGCACTCTTCTCACAAACCCCATTTAAATATTCTGTAAATATTCTGTAGCTAGACCTTCCAAAAGAGTCAGAGACATTTGTGCTGATGAATCAGGAAGCTGCCATTTTTTTCCATTTTGTTTTTTTTTTATTTTAATCTTTTTCTTTATTGAGAAAATGAGAAAAAAAAACAAGTTTCCACCTCCTCCCAGCCTCCCATTTCCCTCCCCCTCCTCCCACCCTTCTCCCCCTCCCCCCACTCCTTTCCCCCTCCCTTTCCAGTCCAAAGAGCTGTCAGGGTTCCCTGCCCTGTGGTAAGTCCTAGGTCCTCCCCCCTCCGTCCATATCTAGGAAGGTGAACATCCAAACTGGGTAGGCTCCCACAAAGCCAGCACATTACGTAGGATCCAAACCCCTTGCCATTGTCCTTGGCGTCTCATCAGCTCTCATTGTTCGCCATGATCAGAGAGTCCAGTTTTATCCCATGCTTTTTCAGTCACAGTCCAGCTGGCCTTGGTGAGCTCCCAATACATCAGCTCCGCTGTCTCTGTGGGTGGGTGCACCCCTCGTGGTCCCGACTTCTTTGCTCTTGTTCTCCCTCCTTCTGCTCCTCATTGGGACCTTGGGAGCTCAGTCCCGTGCTCCAGTGTGGGTCTCTGTCTCTATCTCCATCCATCACCAGATGAAGGTTCTATGATGATATGCAAGATATTCGTCAGTATTGCTATAGGATAGGGTCATTTCAGGTTGCCTATCCCCAGCTGCCCAAGGAATTAACTGGGGACCTCGGCTTGGGCACCTGGGAGCCATTCTAGGTTCAAATCTCTTGCCAACCCTAAGGTGGCTCCCTTAACTAAGAATTGTGCTTCTGTGCTCCCCTATCCAACCTTCCTTTATCCCAATCCTCCTTTTTCTCCAAGTTCCCCCCTTCCTCCCCTTCTCCCTTTTCTCTCCCCATCTCCCCTTACCCCCATCCCACCCCACCCGCAAGATCTCAATTTTCTCTCCGGCAGCTTTGTCTACTTCCCATAGCCAAGACGATAGCTATATGTTTTTCCTTTGGTTCACCTTCTTACTTAGCTTCTTTAGGATCACCAATTGTAGGCTCCGTGTCCCTTATTTGTGGCTAGAAACCAATTATGAGTGAGTACATCCCGTGTTCATCTTTTTGGGTCTGGGTTACCTCACTCAGGATAGTGTGCCATTTTTAAAGAAGCCATGCAGTTTTTACTGCACCTCCCTCAAAGGAGCCACATGTCCCTGCTCACTGTGAGCCCATCCAGAAAAAAAAATTGAAGCTACCAAAAACTCTGTCTTTGTGTGTGTGTGTGTGTGTGTGTGTGTGTGTGTGTGTGTGTGAAATCTTCTTCAAGCTCTCTCAGGTTTTATGTGAATTTAGCTGGCATTGGTATGCCAATCTGTTGGTGGAGGCTGCTCATTTGTTCCAGGCTCTCTAGATCTAAAATAATCACACAGAAACTATGTTATTCAAAACACTGCTTGGGCAATAGCTTAAGCAAGCATATTGCTGCCTAGCTCTTATATCTAAAATCAACCCATTCTTATTACTTTACATTTTACCACATGACTTGTAGTCTACCAGCAAGTTTCCAGCTCATGGCTCACATCTTTTCACCCTGGAAGCTACATGGCTTCTCTGTGACTCAGCCTAATCTCTCCTCTATCTGTTTGGAATTCCCACATTGCCTTATTCTGTGCTTCAATAGGCCTAAAACAGCTTCTTTATTAATCAATTGTATTCACAGCATACAAAAGGGAATCCCACATCAGGTGCTGAGTATGATTTGATGAAATATGGGGGCCTGGCTCAAGAGTGTTCAGAGAAGAATTTTAGTATGTGGCCTAGAAATTATTCCTGTGATAGTTTAGTGAAGAATGTGGCTGTTTTAGGCCCCTGTTCAAAGAATTTGCCTGAGGTTAAAATGCAATTATTTGGATTAACTCTATTAGTAGTAAAAATTTCAAAACATGCTAGTATTGACTCTGTTGTGTGGTTAATGTATGTATGTTGTATGTATGCTACTAGTCACTCCTACACATATTTATAATGAAAAGGAGAAACCAAAAAAGTAAAAATACACAAAGTACAATTTGAGGAGAAAAAAGCATACCATAAAGTGGAATGATGTTAAGTCTTGTGTTGAAGAAGATAAACATATTAAGAAATAGGAGTGGTGACTTCAGTGCAAGATTTTACCCAGTTACACTTCCAACTTATGAAAAGCAATTAAAGAAAAGCTTAGAGCTTGGTGTGGTAGTACACACCTTTAATCCCAGAATTCCAGAGGCAGAGGCTGGCAGATGTATGGGTTTGAGACAAGACCTAGAAACCCAGTTTCAGAATAGCTTTGGCAGTGAAAGAAAGCACCAAAATCAGAAAGTTGGTGAAGATGTAATTGAATGAGGGTGCCATGTTCCAGCCCCACTAAGCAACAGAATGTGACAACATTGTCCAGGTAGTTCTGGAGACAAGGATAGAAGAAAGAGATATGGAATTTGCCTCAATGATTAAGGAAAGCCACTGAGCCAAGGCATGTTTCAGGTATGTCCCCAGACCTAGAGATGGCATTGTGTGAAAATTAGAAGGTGAAGCATGGATTGCATTGGAGACTCCAAGGTATTGGAGAGGCCAGAGCCCAGGGATACTTTCCAAGGAGAGACACTAAATAAAAACAGAACCAGCAAAAGAGAAAGAAATGTGTTGCAATCAACAAAGCTGAAAGGAGCTGGAGTTCAGAAGAACATTTTAACATCAGACATGGAGATGCAGAGTTTAGTGTTTGCCCAGCTAGGTTTTGTTTGGTCTTGCTTTATTCCAGTATTTCCACATCACACTCATTTTACTCCATTTTGAAAAAGTAATGTATATACTGGGCCACTGTATATTGGAAGTATGTGATGTGCCTTTTTATTTTGATTTTACAGAGTACTAGTTACAGTTAAGAGATATCATGAATCTCAGAAAAGACTTAGAACTTTAGATTTTTACATAAGTTTGAGACTGTTATAGACTATGCAGACTTTTGAAGTTGGACTGAATGTATTTTTGCATTATGATATGGCTATAAGCTTTTGGGGGTCAGGGGGTGAAATGTGGTGGTTTGAAAGAAAATGGCCCCATAGAGAGTGACACTATTAGGCTCTGTGGTTTTGTTAGTATAGGTATGGCCTTGTTGGAGGAAATGTGTCACTAGAGGGTGGGTTTCAAGGTTTCCTCTACTCAAACTATGCTCAGTGTGACACACACTAACTTCTTGCTCCTGCAGACTAAGGTGTAGAAATCTTGGGTCCTTCTCTACAACCATGTCTTCCTGTACCCCACTATGTCCCACCATGGTGATAATAAATTGAACCTCTAAACTATAAGCCACAGAACTCTTTAGTGTTAAGAATTTTAATTTTCTTGACCCCCCCCTTGCTTATATAACCCATCCTCCCTCTCTTCAACTCTACCCCTAGAGCTCCAACTGGTGCTTGTCTGTGGATCTCTGCATCTTTTTCCATCAGTTACTGGATGAAGGGTCTACCATGACCGTTATGTTAGTCACGAATCTGATTACAAGAGAAAGCCAGTTCAGGCCCCTCTCCACTATTGCTTGGGGCTTGATACATGAGCTGGCTTTTTGAAGCCCATTCCCTATGGTGGGATGCCTGGATATAGAGGGAAGGGCCTTGGTTCTACCTCAACTTAATGTGCCTTTCTGAGGAGTGGATAGGGTGAACTGGAGAGAGATAGAGGGCAGTGGAAGGGGGGGGAGGTGAAATTGTGGTTGGTATGTAAATTGAAAAAAATATAAAATGTAAGAACCTGATGTGGGCGGCCGGGAAATGAATAAAGAGTCTCTGCCTACAAGAACCATAATAAAAACTATAAACCATTTTTTTAAAGTTTACATGGTCATGGTGTCTATTCATAGCAATAGAAACCGTAGCTAAGACAAGTATCTTCTTCAATTTCTTTCTTGAGCATTTTCGAGTATTTATTGTAGATGTCTTTGATTTTCATTGTTATGTTCATTTTAAGGTATTTTATATTTTTGTGGCAACTCTGAATGAGATGGTTTCCTTATTTTTTCCCAACATCTTTGCTATCGGTATGTACAAAGACTTTTGTGGGTTATTTCTGCACCTGTGAGTCTGATAAAAGTGTTTATGAGCACTGAACATTTGTTAGTGGAGACTAGGCTTTCTTATATGTAGAATTGTTTAACCTTCAAGTAAGAATGTTTTTGACCAAAAAAAAACAATAAAAAACCAAAAAACCCAAACAAACAAAAAGAATATTTTGACTACTTTGTTTTCCATTTATTTCACTTTTGTTTGTTTGTCTTACTTATCTAGCTAAGACTTCAAGTACTATGTGGAATTGGAATGGAGAAATTAGAAACTCTTGTCATATTCCTAATATGATTTGAGCATGTCCTCACGTAGTATGTTAACTACAGATTTGTTCCATATAGTCTTTGTTAGGCTGAGATACCATCTTAATTAGGATTTTTATTTATGTGAAGAGACACCATTATGATGGCAACTCATAAAGAAAACATTTAATTGGGGCAGCTTGCTTACTGTTTCTAAGATTTAGTCTATTATTTTCATGGTGGAGAGCATGGTGGCATGTAGGCAGACATGGTCCGGGAGAGGGAGCTGAGAGTTCTGTAGCTTGCAGGCAACAGGGAAGTTAACTAACTGGGACACTGAGTGAATCTTAAGAAAAAGACCTTAAAGCTTACCCCAACAGTTACATACTTCCTCCAATAAGATCATATCCACCCCAACAAAGGCACACCTCCTAATAGTGCTGCTCTATATGAGATCATGGGGTCAATTACAATCAAACTATCACAGATATCATCCATCTATTCCCAGTCTCTTCAAAACTTTTATCATGAAGGGGTGTTACAACCATTGCATATCAAGTTGCAATAAGACCAGGCACATCCACTCATTAAAGCTGGAAAAGGCAACTCATTAGGAGGATAAGTGTCCCAAAAGCAATCCAAAGAATTAGAGATAGTCCCTGTTCCCACTGTTTGGCTCCCTTCTCTTGGCATGGGTGTTGAGCTGTACTAATCATTGGTTGGCCACTCCCACAACATCTGTGCTATCTTTACCCCAGTACATCTTACAAGCAGGACAAATTGTAGATTTTCCTACACTGGAAGTCTTTTCTGGATACAGGAGATAGATGATTCAGGCTCTGTGTCCCCCATTACTAGGAGTCTTAGCCAGGGTCACCTTCATAGATTCCTGGGAGTTTCCCTTGCTCTAGGGTTCTACCTCACCCCCAAACTGTCACTGAATTCAAATTGTCTCACATAGTATTCTCTCCCTCCATCTTCCCCCTCACCTAATCCTTCCACTTCCCATGCCCACCTGCTCCCAGGCTACCCATGAAATCTTTGCCATAGTTGTGGGCTGGGATATTGAGCCAAGGGAAGGGGCTGCTGTTGTGAATGGCTGATTAGGGGCTGAGGAAATGTTGGATGTCGGCAGGCAGTGTTTTACCTGGGGTTCTAGACATGAGCATGGCCTCCACTAAAGCAGGAGGCTTCTGCTGGAGTTGTGGGCAGAAATTGTGAGGTATATTTTCATAGTTGCCAGGTTTTGGTATTAAATAGTGTTCCAGTAAACATATTTGTGTAGATTATTATATTTTAACATGAAAAATTTGGAGGCTACCCACCCAGAGGGGTGAGTGTGCACCCGCCCGGACAGACAGGAGTGCACGGCACCTCCAGTTCCTACTGCAGGGACTTATTGGCTCCACACAACCGTCCCCCCCCCAAGTTCGCCCTTTTGTCTGCGGAGTCCTTCAACGGCCAAGAGTCCTGTCCCTGTGCTGAGGACAACCTTTCAGACCTGTGAGTGGGTGCCATCCCGGGTCAGGGTGGAATATCTGGGAAAGGAGCACTGGGCCCATTCAGCTCCTGCTGCAGAAGCTTTTTTGTTCCACACATCCCTGCCCACCCCCCTCAAGCCTGCCCTATTGGCTGAAAGGTCCTTGGCCCAGAAACAGTGCCTACTCCTGCACTGAGGCTATCCACCCAAAGGGGAACAGTTTCCTGCTCTTGCATTGAGGAGATCCACCCAGAGTCAGTCACAGCATAGATGGGACCAAGATATCAAGACTCTCCTGGCTGAATTTGAAGGAAGAGATGGGCAGGCATCAATGCAAGAATTCCTCCAATAGGCCTGGCAAGGTAACCTGGAATCTCAGCTAACCTATGAGAGTTACTATAAAGAACAAATCAAAGAGATAATGGAAACAGTTCAAGACTTGAAAAATGAAATGGAGGTAATGAAGAAAACACAAACCGAAGGAAGGCTGGATATGGAAAATCTGGGTAACTGATCAGGAACTACAGAGTCAAGCAGAACCAACAGAACACAAGAGATAGAAGAAAGAATATTAGACACCAAAGATACTATAGAGGAAATAAACTCATTGATTAAAGAGAATAACAAATTCAACAAATTCTTAACACAAAACATCCAGAAAATTTGGGACACCATAAAAAGACCAAACCTAAGAATAATAGGGATGGAAGAAGGAGAAGAATTACAACTCAAAGTCCCAGAAAATATATTCAACAAAATTATAGAAGAAAACTTTCCCAACCTAAAGAAGGATATTCTTATGAAGGTACAAGAAGCATACAGAACACCAAATAGACTGGATCAAAAAAAGCCTTCCCTCGCCATATAATAATCAAAACACAAAATATACAGAATAAAGAGCAAATACTAAGAGCTGCAAGGGAAAAAGGTCAAGTAACATATAAAGGGAAACCTATCAAAATTACACCTGACTTCTCAATGGAAACCAGAAAAGCCAGAATGTCTTGGATAGATGTGCAGCAGAGAATAAGAGACCATGGACGCAAGCCCAGACTACTATATCCAGCAAAGCTCGCATTCATCATCGATGGAGAAAACAAGATACTCCATGACAAAAACAGATTTAAACAATACTTAGCCACAAACCCAGCCTTACAGAAAATACTAGAAAGAAAACCACAAACCAAGGTAACCAACAACACCCATAATAACACATGCATCTAACAACCCTCCACCAGCACAACTCAAAGAAGGGAAACTCACAAACACTACCACCAGGAAAAATAACCAGAGTTAGATACCACTGGTCACTAATATCACTTAATATCAATGGACTCAATTCACCTATAAAAAAAGCACAGGTTAAGAGATGGATATGAAAACAGTATTCAACATTCTGCTGTTTACAAGAAACACACCTCAAATTCAGAGGCAGACACTACCTCAGAGTAAAGGCGTGGGAAAAGGCTTTCCAATCAAATGGTCCAAAGAAATAAGATAGAGTGGCTATACTAATATCTAACAAAATTCACTTCAAACGAAAATCGATCAGAAGAGATGGAGGACACTTTATTCTCATAACAGGAACAATTCATCAGGAGAAAGTCTCAATTATGAATATCTATGCCCCTAATATAAAAGCACCCACATATGTAAAAGAAACATTACTAGAACTCACAGCATACATCAAACCCCGCACTCTAATAGTAGGAGATTTCAATACTCTGCTCTCACCAATGGACAGGTCAACTAGACAGAAACTTAACAGAAAAATAAGAGAACTAACAGATGTAATGGACCAAATGGACTTAACAGGCATCTATAGAACATTCCACCCAAATAAGAAAGAATGTACCTTCTTCTTAGAACCTCATGGAACCTTCTCAAAAATTGGCCACATACTCAGTAATAAAGCAAACATCCACAGATACAAAAAAAATTTTAGTAGCCACCTGTGTCTTATGGGATCACCATGGAATAAAGTTAGAATTTAACAACAATTCTACCCCCAGAAAGCCTACAAACTTATGGAAACTGAACAGTCAACTACTGAATCACCCCGGGGTCAGGAAAGAAATAAAGAAAGAAGTTAACGTCTTCCTGAATTCAATGAAAATAAAGACACAACCTATGGGACACTATGAAAGCAGTGCTAAGAGTAAAGTTTGTAGCTCTAAGTGCCCACATAAAGAAAACAGAGAAAGCTCACATTAGAGAATTAACAGCACAGCTGAAAGCTCTAGAAAAAAAAAGAAACAGACTCACCCAGGAGGAGTAGAAGACTGGAAATAATCAAACTGAGGGCTGAAATCAACAAAATAGAAACACGGAAAACAATCCAAAGAATCAATGAAACAAAAAGCTGGTTCTTGGAGAAACACAACAAGATTGACAAACCCCTATTGATACTAATCAAAACGCAGAGAGAGAACACACAAATTAGCAAGATCAGAAATGAAAAGGGGGACATAACAACAGACACAGAGGAAAATCGGAGAATCATTAGGTCTTACTACAAAAGCCTGTATGCCACAAAACTAGAAAATGTAAAAGAAATGGACATTTTTAAAGATAAGTATCATACACCAAAGTTAAATCAAGACCAGGTGAACAATTTAAATAGACCTGTAAGTCTCTAAGTATTAGAAGCTGTTATCAAAAACCTCGCTACCAAAAAAAGATCTGGACCAGATGGTTTCAATGCAGAATTCTACCAAAACTTCCAAGAAGAGCTAATAGCTATACTCCCTTAATGTATTTCACAAAATAGAAACAGAAGATTCATTGCCAAACTCCTTTTATGAAGCTACAGTTACCCTGATACCAAAACCACACAAAGACTCAACCAAGAAAGAGAATTACAGGTCAATCTCAATCATGAACATCGATGCAAAAATTCTCAACAAAATACTGGCAAACCGAATCCAAGAACACATTAGAAAAATTATCCATTATGATCAAGTAGGCTTCATCCCAGAGAGGCGGGGCTGGTTCAACATATGCAAATCTATCAATGTAATCCATCATATAAATAAACTTAAAGAAAAAACCATATGATTATTTCATTAGATGCTGAAAAAGCATTTGAAAAAATTCAACACCCCTTTATGATAAAGGTCTTGGAGAGATTAGGGATATAAGGGTCATACCTAAACATAATAAAAGCAGTATACAGCAAGCCAATAGCTAACATCAAATTAAATGGAGAGAAACTCAAAGACATTCCATTAAAATCAGGAACAAGACAAGGCTGTCCATTCTCTCCATACCTCTTCAATATAGTGCTTGAAGTTCTAGCAATAGCAATAAGACAACAAAAGGATATCAGGCGATTCAAATTGGAAAAGAAGAAGTTAAACTCTTGTTATTGGCAGATGATATGATAGTGTACATAAGTGACTCCAAAAACTCTACCAAAGAACTCCTACATCTGATAAACACCTTTAGTAATGTGGCAGGATAGAAGATCAACTCCAAAAAATCAGTTGCCCTTCTGTACACAAAGGATAAAAAGGCAGAGAGGAAAATCATAGAAGCTTCACCTTTCACGATAGCTGCAAATGGCATAAAATATCTTGGGATAACTCTAACCATGGAAGTGAAAGATCTAATTGACAAGAACTTTAAGGCTTTGAAGAGGATATCAGAAAATGGAAGGATTTCCCTTGCTCTTGGATTGGGAGGATCAACATAGTAAAAATGGCAATTCTACCAAAAGCAATCTATAGATTCAATACAATCCCCATCAAAATCCCATCAAAATTCTTCACAGACCTTGAGAGAACAATAATCAACTTTATATGGAAAAACAAAAAACCAAGGATAGGCAAAACAATCCTATACAATAAAAGTACTTCTAAAGGCATTACGATCTCTGACTTCAAACTTAATTACAGACATACAGTAATGAAAACAGCCTGGTATTGGCATAAAAACAGAGATACTGACCAATGGAATCGAATAGAAGACTCGGATATTAACCCACAAACCCATGAACACCTGATTTTCGACAAAGTAGCTAAAATTATACAATGGAACAAAGAAAGCATCTTTAACAAATTGTGCTGGCATAACTGGATTTCAACAAGTAAAAGAATGAAAATAGATCCATATCTATAACCATGCACAAAACTCAAGTCTAAATGGATTAAAGACCTCAATATAAATCTGATCATGCTGAATCTGATAGAAGAGAAAGTGGGAAGTAGTCTCCAACACATGGACATAGGAGGCCACTTCCTACGTATAACCCCAGTAGCACAGACAATAAGAGCAACAATGAATAAATGGGACCTCCTGAAACTGAGAAGCTTCTGTAATGCAAAGCACACTGTCATTAAGACAAAAAGGGAACCTTCACCAATCCCGCATCAGACAAAGGCCTGATCTCCAAAATATATAAAGAACCCATGAAACTAGACATTAAAACTATAATTAACCCAATTTTAAAAATGGAATACTGTGAATTCTCAACAGAAGAATTTCAAATGGCCAAAAGACACTTAAGGTCATACTCAACCTCCTTAGTGATCAGGAAAATGCAAATCAAAACAGCTCTGTGATACCATCTTATACCTGTCAGAATAGCTGAAATAAAATCACCAATGATAGCTCATGCTGGAGAGGTTGTGGAGAAAGGGGAACACTCATCTGTTGTTGGTGGGAATGCAAACTTGTGCAACCACTTTGGAAATCAGTGTGGCGGTTTCTCAGGCAACTGGGAGTCAACCTACCTCAGGATCCAGCAATTCCACTCTTGGGAATATACCCAAGAGATGCCCAATCATACTACAAAAGCATTTGTTCAACTATGTTCATAGCAGCACTATTTGTAATAGCCAGAATCTGGAAACAACCTAAGTGCCCTTCAATAGAAGAATGGACAAAGAAAGTGTGGCACATATATACTTTAGATTTCTACTCAGCAGTAAAAAACAATGATATCTTGAACTTTGCATGAAAATGGATGGAAATAGAAAACACTATCCTGAGTGAGGTAACCCAGACCCAAAAAGAGGGATATGGTATGTACTCACTCATGAGCAGATTCTAGCCATAAACAAAGCGTATTGAGCCTATAATTTGTGATCCTAGAGAAGCTAAATAAGAAGGTGAACCCAAAGAAAAACATATATTTATCCTCCTGGATATTGGAAGTTGACAAGATTGTCGGGCAAAAGTTGGGAGCTGGGGGGGGGGAAGTGGGCATGGATTGGGGAGAAGGGCAGATGGAGAGAGAGAAGGGAGAAGGGGAGGATTAGGGGGAGCTTGGGGGAATGGGATAATTGAGATGGAGGAAGGGTGGATATGGGAGCAGGGAAGAAGTTATCCTAACCAAGGGAGCCATATTAGGGTTGGCTAGAGTCCTGGCTCTAGAGGGTTCCCAGGTGGCCAAGGGGATTCCCCAACTAGTTCCATGGGCAGCAGAGGAGAGGGCGCCTGACCTGGCCCTATCCTATAGCCACACTGATGAATATCTTGCGTATCACTATAGAACCTTCATCCGGCGATGGATGGAGATAGAGACAGAGACCCACACTGGAGCACTGGACTGAGTTCCCAAGGTCCAAATGAGGAGAAGGACGGAGAACATGAGCAAGAGGTGTGCATCCACCTATTGAGACAGTGGGACTGATCTAATGGGAGCTCACCAAGGCCAGCTAGACTGGGACTGATGGAGCATGTGATCAAATTGGACTCTGAATGTGGTTGACAATCAGGGCTGACTGAGAAGCCAAAAACAATGGCACTGAGTTTTGATTCTACTGCATGGACTGGCCTTGTGGGAGACTAGTCTGTTTGAATGCTCCTCTTCCTAGACCTGGATGGAGAGGGGAGGACCTTGGACTTCCCACAGGGCAGGAAACCCTGACTGCTCTTAGGACTGGAGAGGGAGGAGGAAAGGAAGTAGGGGGAGTGGGAGGAAATGGGAAGAAGGGAGGAGGTGGAAATTTTTAAAAAATAAATAAATTAAAAAAAGAAAAAACATATGAAAAATTTATTTTCTTTAGTTTTTTATTTTTCCATTCAAAAATTTACACTTTCTCCCCACCTCCCATTCCCATTCCACTCCCACACTCATCCTCCTCCTTCACCCTCCCTCCTTAAGAGAGGGCAGGGAACCCTGCCCTGTGGGAAATCCAAGGCCCTCCCTACTACATCTAGGCCTAGGAAGCTGTGCATCCAAATAGACTAGGGTCCCAAAAAGCCAGTACATGCAGTAGAAGCAAGTCCCAATGCCTTTATCAATGGCTTCTCAGTAAGTCCCATTGTCAGCCACAATCAGAGAGTCCGGTTTGATCACATGCTTGTTTGGTCCCGGTCCAGCTGGATTTGATGAGCTCCCATTCAACAGGCACACTGTCTCAATGGGTGGACCAACCCCTCGAGGTCCTGATTTCCTTGCTCATCTTCTCCCTCCTTCTTCCCTTCAACTGGACCTTGGGAGCTCAGTCTGTTGCTCTGATGAGGGTCTCTGTCTCTATCTCTATCTGTTGCTGGACGGGGATTCTATGGTGATATTAGAGATAATCATCAGCTTGATAGTGGGGCAAGGCCAGTTCAGGCACCCTCTGCTCTGCTGCCAAAGGACCTTGCTGGAGACATCCCTGTGAACACCTAGGATCCTTTCTAGAGCCAAGTCTCTTGTCAACCCTAAAATGGCTCCCTTAATGTAGATATCTTCTACCCTGCTCCTATATCTGCCCTTCCTCCATCTCCACCCTCCCATTCCCACAAGCTCTCCCCAGTCTTTTCCTTCTCCCTTCCCTCTCCCCCTCCCCTTCCTCCAACCCCACTTCCACTCCTACCCCCACCCCCATGCTCCCAACTTTTTCCCAGCATCTTATTTGCTTCCAATTTTCAGGAGGATCTATATATGTTTTTCTTTGGGTTCACCTTGTTATTTGGCTTCTCTAGGCTTGTGAACTATAGGCTTAATGTCCTTTGTTTATGGCTAGAGTACACTAATGAGTGAGTACATACCACATTCATCTTTTTTGGTCTGGGTTATCTCACTCAGTATATTGTTTTTGATTTCCATCCATTTGCATGCAAAATTCAAGATGTCACTGTTTTTTTTTAACCACCGAGTAGTACTCTAATCTCTATATATTCCACACTTTCTTTATCCATTCTTCCATTGTGGGGCATCTAGGTTGTTTACAGGTTCTGGCTATTACAAATAATTCTGCTATGAACATAGTAGAACAAATATTTTTGTAGTATGATTGGGCATCTCTTGGGTATATTCCCAAGAGTGGTATTGCTAGATCCTGAGGTAGGTTGATTCCCATTTTCCTGAGAAACCACCACACTGATTCCTAAAGTGGTTGCAAAGTTTGTATTTCCACCAGTAATGAATGAGTGTTCCCCTTACACCACATTCTCTCCAGCATAGGCTATCACTGGTATTTTTGATTTTAGCCATTCTGACAGGTGTAAGATGGTATCACAGAGTTGTTTTGATTTGCATTTCCCTGATTGCTAAATAGTTTGAACATGACCTTAAGTGTCTTTTGGCCATTTGAACTTCTTCTGTTGAGAATTTACTGTTCAGATCAGTACCCCAATTTTTAAAATTGGGTTAATTAGAATTTTAATGTCTAGTTTCATGAGTTCTTTTTTTTATTTATTAAAGATTTCTGCCTCCTCCCCTCCACCGCCTCCCATATCCCTCCCCCTCCCCCAATCAAGTCCCCCTTCCTCATCAGCCCGAAGAGCAGTCCGGGTTCCCTGCCTTGTGGGAAGTCCAAGGACCTCCCACCTCCTTCCAGGTCTAGTAAGGTGAGCATCCAAATTGCCTAGGCTCCTACAAAGCCAGTACGTGCAGTAGGATCAAAACCCAGTGCCATTGTTCTTGACTTCTCAGCAGTCCTCATTGTCCGCTATGTCCAGCGAGTCCAGTTTTGGAGATCAGGCCTTTGTCTGATGTGGGGTTGGTGAAGTTCTTCTCCCATTCAGTATGGTGCCTTTTTGTCTTAATCACAGTGACCTTTCCTTTACAGAAGCTTCTCAGTTTATTCAATGTTGCTCTTATTGTCTGTGCTACTGGGGTTATATGTACAACGTGGTCTCCTGTGCCCATGTGTTGCAGTCTACTTCCCAGTTTCTCTTCTATCAGGTTCAGTGTGGTCAGATTTATATTGAGGTCTTTAATCCATTTGGACTTGAGTTTTGTGCATGGTTATAGATATGGATCTATTTTCATTCTTTTCCAGGTTGAGATCCAGTTATGCCAGCACCTTTTGTTGAAGATTCTTTCTTTGTTCCATTGTATAATTTTAGCTCCTTTGTCGAAAATCAGGTGTTCATAGGTTCTCTCTGGTTCATCTGTCCATTGGAGAGAGAGGAATGTTGAAATCTCCTATTATTAGTGCGTGGGGTTTGATGTGTGATTTGAGTTTTAGTCATGTTTCTTTTATATAAGTGGATGCTTTTATATTAGGGGCATAGATATTCAAGATTGAGACATCCTCCTGATGAAAGCCCAACAGCAGGAAAGCACCCTGCTGGATGGCCAGAAAAGCTTATGAAATTGGGGGAGGGGGAGTGTGGCTGAATCCTGTCCTCCTTGGAAGGTCCCAGAGAGAGTGGCATTTCCTGCTGTCCAGCCATCTGGCCACTGACTTTTCAATAAAATGTGAACTGTTTGTTGAAATACTTGGTAGACTTGAGATGTAAAGAATTGTATTTTCAGTGATTTCTCTAGCCCTTACAACTTCTAACAGAACATTAGGTACTTAGAAACTTGGCAAACATAGGAACCTGCTTCCAGAATAGGAAATAGCCAACTGTGACTTTTATTCTTTGATCACAAGTTCATCTTCCTGTTTTGGTCATGCCAATAAATGACATTGTAAGAACCTTATAATTCACTGCAATTAAAATGACTCAATAATCAAAGGTCAACTTTATTTTGAAGCATTGGATAACTGACTCAGGTAATATTTTAGTTTAGGAACTCAAGTTGCTCAAAATTTTCCGATACATAATGCCAATGAAAAAAGAGGATAAAAATAAAACACCAAATTATATTTCTGTTCATACCTGATTATGTAGATTTCTAGGCAATATATTACTATTTAGTATACAATTTAAGAGTTAAAAGCCATGAATTAGATTTCTAGATTGAAGCCTTTTCATATAATGTTGATCATTTATTTAATCCCTCTGAGGCTTTTCTGTCACCTTTTTCTACCTTCTACTTTTGCTTTCTTCTGTCAGTAAAGTTGGGGAGAGCATTTGTTTTACCTTCAAGATATTTTAACAATCAAACAAAATAGTACATCTATTTCAAAGGACTACACAAGCATAGGTTTTTTTCTCATAATATGACATCTGAGAATCAAGAACTGTGAAGTTTAAGACTTTTTTTATAATCCAAGCTGTGTGAGTTAGATATATATCTCTCTAAGCGTTATTCTATTTCTAGATGTAACATTTTGTACTTTTAAAATTTTATGATCTAATGATCTCAATTTCTTCTGTACACTGCTACCAAATATCAAAATTTTTGTATAAATGTATTTTAGTGAAGAAAATTGTTTTATACTTTGCCTGGTATACTACATAGTACTTATATAAATCTGTTATATGAATAAATGATTTTAATTTTTTCTTTTTTTCTATAATTATAAATCTCTGGTCATACCTCAGTGAATGTGCCATATCTCATTGATAATTATAGATGATGACATATCAAATGCTGTATGCAAGCTTTCATACACGGAAAGAGTAATTACTTTTTTTCATTGCTCAAAAACCATCTAAAAGAAATACAAGTTTTAGGGATAAGTGTTAGAAGCAAACAAAAGAATTACTATGAATTATCAAATTAGAACAAATCATGGCCCATTTAAAATATGCTATTAAATCAGGATAACCAGAGGACTCAGTTAGAACCTTTAAGTACATATGGCTGGTTGATCTTTGTGTTGAGATTTCTCTTTCACAGTGATCAAAAGCTTCTGCTAGACTTCATCCCTAACTGAGAGGATGTTTCATTCAGGGTTGTGTGTTCATGTCTGCAAATTATATCGTGCTCTTCAAGTTGGAGGATTCATTTGTAAAAAATTGTTTTTTAAGTAAAAGAAAACAAAAAAGAATTAAAACTTAGTACATATATATAGATACATAAATGAGTATTTCATTACAACAGTATTAACATAATCCTCTACAAACATATAATACACATACAATTTTAAATCTTGTCAATACAAAAACTCAAGATGGTTGTCTCTACAGCACATTAAAACAAAAAATAGAGATTTATCTGATTCATGAGAAAAAGAAAGTATAATTGGATAATAAAGAAATTTGGAGATTAGTCCTATGGAAGTAAAATATATTGATTCTAAAGAAAATTATCAATTGCCTACTGTGTGCCGTATAGGTATTATATCAGATTCTTTGGAGACAGACAGACATAAGTCTCTGTTCTCAATGGTATCAGTGTGGTGGAGGGAAAGCCCTGAGATGCATTTAAAGTGGGAAACAGCAGTTATTCATTCTAGAGAATAGGATGTATTACATGTAATAAAACTTCTTTATGAAAGCAAAGACAACTTTGATGGTTGCTTAGGTGGAACCAATGCCTAGAATGTTGGAAGAAATAGCAATAAGGAAAGCTGAAGACATAGGCAGGAACTAGAAAAGATGACTAAGAATCATGAAAAAGGTCTGATCTCCAAAATATATAAAGAACTCAGGAAACTAGACTTTAAAATGCTAATTATCCCAATTAAAAAATGGGGCACTGAACTAAACAGAGAATTCTCAGCAGAGGAAGTTCAAATGGCCAAAAGACACTTAAGGTCATGCTCAACCTCCTTAGCGATCAGGGAAATGCAAATCAAAACAACTTTAAGATACCATCTTACACCTGTCAGAATGGCTAAAATAAAAAACTCCAATGATATCCCATGCTGGAGAGGCTGTGGAGGAAGGGGTACCCTCATCCATTGCTGGTGGGAATGCAATCTTGTGCAACCACTTTGGAAATCAGTGTTTCGGTTTCTCAGGAAATTCGGGATCAACCTACCCCTGGACCCAGCAATACCACTCCTGGGAATATACCCAAGAGATGCCCTATCATATGACAAGAGCATTTGTTCAACTATGTTCATAGCAGTATTATTTGTAATTGCCAGAACCTGGAAACAACCTAGATGCCCTTCAATGGAAGAATGGATGAAGAAAGTGTGGAATATCTACACATTAGAGTACCATGCTGCGGTAAAAAACAATGACTTCTCGAATTTTGCATGCAAATGGATGGAAATAGAAAACACTATCCTGAGTGAGGTAACCCAGACCCAAAAAGATGAATATGGGATGTACTCACTCATAATTGATTTCTAGCCATAAATAAGGGTCACAGAGTCTACAATTAGTGAACCTAAAGAAGCTGAGTAAGAAGGTGAACCCAAGGAAAAACATATAGTTATCCTCTTGACTATGGGAAGTAGACAAAATTGCCGGGGAAAAAATTGGGATCTTGGGGGTGGGGTGGGATGGGGGTAAGGGGAGATGGGGAGAGAAAAGGGAGAAGGGGAGGATGGGGGGAACTTGGGTTAAAAGGATGATTGGGGTAAAGGAAGATTGGATAGGGGAGCACGGAAGCACAATTCTTAGTTAAGGGAGCCACCTTAGGACTGGCAAGAGACTTGAACCTAGAGTGGCTCCCAGGAGCCCAAGCCGAGGTCCCCAGTTAGTTCCTTGGGCAGCTGAGGATAGGGAACCTGAAATGACCCTATCCTATAGCAATACTGACGAATATCTTGCATATCATCATAGAACCTTCATCTGGTGATGGATGGAGATAGAGACAGAGACCCACACTGGAGCACTGGACTGAGATCCCAAGGTCCCAATGAGGAGCAGAAGGAGGGAGAACATGAGCAAAGAAGTCGGGACCACGAGGGGTGCACCCATCCACTGAGACAGTGGAGCTGATCTATTGGGAGCTCACCAAGGCCAGCTGGACTGTGACTGAAAAAGCATGGGATAAAACTGGACTCTCTGAACATGGCGAACAATGAGGGCTTATGAGAAGCCAAGGACAATGGCATGGGGTTTTGATCCTACTTAATGTGCTGGCTTTGTGGGAGCCTAGCCAGTTTGGATGTTCACCTTCCTAGATATGGACGGAGGGGGGAGGACCTAGGACTTACCACAGGGCAGGGAACCCTGACTGCTCTTTGTACTGGAGAAGGAGGGGGAGAGGAGTGGGGGGAGGGGGAGCAGGTTGGGAGGAGGGGGAGGGAAATGGGAGGCTGGGAGGAGGCGGAAACTTGTTTTTTTTTTTCCTTTTCTCAATAAAAAAAAAGAGAAAAAAAGAATTTAAACTAAATAATTTCAAGACAATTTGTGTGTTCTAGATAGGTAAATGCAAAGGAGAGCCTGTAAAATTACTAAACAGCCAGGCACAGTGCAAATGTATGAAGTCCCTTCTTTTTGGGTGACTGAGGTAAGAGGATTAATTGAGCCCAAGCATTCAAAGTCCTTCTGGGAAGCATAATGAGACGCTTAGGACAAGGAAGAATTGTGTTTTGAAGTAATGTGGAGGATTGAAAGAAGAAAAAGGATACATTCAAGAATGACTTACGAGGGATGTATAAGCGATGAGACTTGGTGACGATATGTGATGACAATGCAGGTAGCAGGGCACAGGAAAGCACGAATTTTACAGAGTTATTTGGTGTAAAATGTCATATAGGAGGAGCAGATATGGATGCAACATTATGGATTAAAATTTTCATATCAAATTTGAGATGGATTTGAAATTTTCTTTAACAGATACCTGGGTTGAAGACAGATATGCCTTTAGAATGGTGGTAGATAAGGATGACCACAATGAGTTAACTCAACAGAGAGTGTGAGAAGTGGCATCAGAATGAAGACATTCCTCTGTTTATGGACTAAAGGGAAGAAGAACACCTGATGAAAACTGAAAGATTGTTCACAGAGATATGAACAAAGAAGATTGTCATTTCATAGAAGACAAATGAGCTGAGTTTATAGAAGGGAGCAGTCACTTTCGTCAAATGTTGTAAATATCCAATAAAGATAAAGATGGGAAATTACCCAATGGACATAATAACTGATAAGTTCTACGTAACCTTGGCATGCATGCTTTCAATTTCAATTAAGTAGAGAGAATGGAATTAAACTGCAGTAGGCCAAGCAGTAAACAGGATGTGAGAGAGCTCAGAAGTACCCTGCCCCCCGTTCCCAACGTAAAAAGATATCAGGACACCACAACAAATTTCATTGAGTAATTACAACCTCATTTTATGTAATTATAATGATAGGAGTTATTAAAGGAGTTCAGAAAAATGAGGAAGTACAGACAAGTAGCAAATATTATTCTTCCAACTGCCTATAAGATAAAAGAGAGATATAGTGCTAACTTGAATGAGCAAGTGATGTAGAACCCCTGACACAGCATTGGGTTTATAGTTTTATCCTTCCTCCTCCTCCTCCTCTTCCTCCTCCTCCTCCCTCTGTCCTCTTCTCTGAAAAGATTTAAACCTATTTATATAGTGATATAAAAATCAATTAAAGGGATGAAACGGTAAAAATAATAGAGAGAGGGGCTAGTCAATGGGACAGAGATTATAAGGAAGCAGATAAGAATTAAATATGAGACACGAATGGAAAGATAGGATGTACTAAGACTGAGAAAGATCCTTTTAGATAAGATGACACTGAAGGCGATAAGGATGCAATCCAAAGACTCAAGTTTATAGGTGAGGGTTGAATGGCAAGGACCAGGAAGTTTTGCTTCGTAACATTAATTTTACTCCTTAAAACTGTTGCTTTGAGAAATGGAAGGAAGTCTGAGATATTAGAAGAAGATATTATGGCTATAAATTCATGAATAGTCTGAGGTCAGAGGTCATTGTGTCTACTTCTTACTCCTCTGTTCTTATAACAGGTTTCCAATCTACAGGAAACAGAGTAAATTTTGTCTTCAAAATTTCATGCTAATTCAATCTCTTTTCTCCAACTCTCCTAGTCCTAACCTAGTTTGAGTCATCAGAACCTTGTTATTCTCTTTCCTTTCTCTCTCCCACCCACTATGCCTGCTTTCATGAATTTCTTTTCTTTTGGTTTTCTGCAATGTGCATATAAACCTAGATATAGAGAAAGATATATTTATCATTTTTAATTTTCTCTGGCCAGCCTTAGTGTTTTGCTCAAAATTTCTTCTGAATCTGTAGGTTAATTTCAGTCACTAATTATGGACAAGTCTCATCCATTGTTACCTCAAATACATAATTTTCTCTTTTAAAGTCTGTCTTTTTAACTGTTTTACTAATGTTCCCATTATATATATAGCACATGTTTTGGTGATTGCTCTACAAGTCTTGAGTATTCTGTTCTTTCTTTTTATTCATTTCCCTTTTTTACATTTCCATTTGCCAGGTGTCTATCAACATACTGTTTACAGTATGATTCTTTCCTGAGCCAATCTATAGTCTAATAAACCTATCAAAGCTATTTGTCATTAATTTTATAGTATTTTAAATGTAGAATTTCATTTTATTCTTTTTAGGGTTCTTATCTCTATGCTCAAATTATCTAACTTTTCTTGAATGCTGTCTCCTTTTTACACTGGTAGTTAAATCATGTTCACCATGATGGTTTTATGTTCTTAACCTGATAATATCAAAATCTACGCCATATCTGATTGGAATTCTGATGTTTACTTTTTCTATTCAGGCTTTATTTTCCAGTCTTTTATCATAGCTTGTAAGGTTCCACTAAAAACTAGACATTGTAGCAGATCAAATCTTCTCCAGTGTCTCTGCTTTTCTCTAACCTGGTGTTAGTCTCCCGAAGACTCTTTAAATCAAGTCTCAGTTTTCTAACTCTGAAAAGTAATTAAGTACTATTGCACTGTAATCCAATTGATAATATAGAAGAGGATTAAAAGCATGACCTCTTCCCTAAATGGCATCCCAGGTCTCCAAGTTTTCTGTAACTGACACATTATACTTGTACAAATGATTTTTCAACATAAAAATGTAATGTAAAATAACAAAATTAGAGTAATCATTTTATCATCTAAGAAATTTGCCAAAATGTTGTATTAAAAACATTCAAAACAATTTTTCAATTTATTGTAAAATTTCTAATTTATTCTTTTTGACTATAGTCTCTCTCCACTGTTATATAAATATATATTATATATATACACCCACTAGGATCTATTTCTTAGTTTTTACTCAATAACTGACCCTTTCTTTTGGCCTTCTACCACTTTAACACCCTACTTCTAGAAAATCAGCTACTTTACCTTCCAATACAATGAATAACATATAGTGTTTACCTTTCTTTTTAATATTATATAGTTTATTGAAAATAGATTTTTCATACGATATATTCTGATGATTGTTTCCTCTACTCAAACTTGTCCCAGATCTCCCCAAACTCACATTTTACTTTGTGTATGTGTGTGCATGCACGTGAGTGTAATCAAGTGTGTGACATGGCACTCATGTGGAAGTCAAAGGAAAATTTGTGGGAATTGGTTTGCTCCCTTCCAGCATATAGGCCCTGAAATGACCTTTACACAATGAGCAATCTCACAGGCCCTGACTTCGATTTATAGTCTAGATGTTGATTCCTTACCTTATAAATATTTTTGCAATTTTTTCTATTATCTTGGCTATCTCTTCACTGTTAATTGTTTTCTTAATTATAAAGAAACTTTCAAATTTGTGTATTTTCTATTTTATTACCAGTGTTCTTTGGAATTTTTCCCAAAGGAGGAATTGCCTATTTTGTCAATGGAAAATTCCAGGAAGAAGTTTTACTTTTTTATTATTTTATTACTTAAAAAAATACCCATCCAAATTCCCACTCCCTCCCTTCCTCCCACGCCTTCCACACACCCTCCCACCCCTCCCCCTCCAATCCTAAGAGAGGACCAGGCATCCTGTCATGTAGAAAGTCCAAGGCCCTCCCCACTACATCCAGGTTGAGCAAGGTATACATCCAAAGAGAATAAGATCCCCAAAGCCAGTACATGCAGTAGGGACTGACAGTGCCACTGTCAGTGGCCCCTCAATCTGCCCCAACTGTAAACCACATTCAGAGGGGCTAGTTTGATCCCATGCTGGTTCATTACCAGGCCAGTTGGAATTGGTGAGCTCCCATTAGCTCAGGCAAACTGTCTTAGTGGGTGAACCCCTCATGGTCTTGACCTCCTTGCTGATACTCTCACTCCTTCCACTTTTCAACTTTACCCTGGGAGCTCAGTCCAGTGCTCTGATGTAGGTCTCTACCTCTGTTTCCATCTATTGTTGGACAAAGGTTCTGTGGTGATATTTAGAATAATCATCAGTCTGACTACAGGGCAAGGCCAGTTTAGGCACCCTCTCCTCTATTGCTTAGGATCTTAGCTGGGGTCATTCTTGTGGATTCCTGGGCATTTTTCTAGAGCCAGGTTTCTTGTTAACCCCATAATGGCTCCCTCAATCAGGATATGACATTTTTAAAGTTAAACTTCTGAAGGGCTAATTAACTGATTGAACATCAAAGCTTGTAGAGAGCTTGAGATGTTGTAGGTCCAGAGTCTAATTACAATCTTGGGATATCTTCATTACTCTTCTTTGCTATTATTTTCTACCTCCTGTGTTTGGCCTAATATCTTTATAAGAATCAGATGAAACTATTTCTAATGTGCTTATTTAGAAGACCACTATTACACTAATCTGAAAGTTAAGAATGTCATCAAATAGAATCTGAGGCTTTTACCAGGTTTTTCCACTTTGCCACCCAGGACAAATTAGTGCTGGTTATGCTCCTATATTGCATCGTCATATAACTCACATAGCTTACAAGTTTGATTAGGTTAAAGAAAAGTTTGCTCTTTCTTCTGGTAAGAAACTAGAAGATGGTCCCCAAGTCTTAGAATTTGGTGATGCACTCATTGTTGATATGTTGTAGGCAAATCGATGTGTGTTGAGTTTCTCTGACTATAGCCCACTGGGTCATTTTCTGTTCATCACACGAGGCAGATAGTTGCTGTGAGTGTCAAAGCTGTGGATGAGAAAGCAAATAGAGCTTGTAAATGTTGTATTAGGAGTGGCGGGCTACGTTCGGGCACCCAGCCGCCCACACGGCTAGCTTTACCCGAAATAATTACATGGAAACTGTATTCTTTTAAACCCTGCCTGGCCCATTAGTTCCAGCCTCTTATTGGCTAGCTCTTACATATTGAGCTAACCCATTTTTAATAATCTGTGTAGCCCATGAGGTGGCTTATCAGGGAGGATCTTAACCTGCATCTGTGTCCAGCAGGAGAATCATGGTGACTCCCTGACACAGCTTCTTTCTCCCAGCATTCTGTTCTGTTTACTCCGCCTACCTAATTTTATGTCCTATTAAAGGGCCAAGGCAGTTTCTTTATTTAACCAATAAAACAACAGATAGAAAGATGACCCTCCTCCATCATTTCCCCTTTTTCTGTTTAAACAAAGAGGAAGGCTTTAACTTTAACATAGTAAGATTACGTATAACAAAACAGTTATCAAGCAAGAATTACAGTTACAGTATTTATATCTACTTTATCTTTTATCATAACCAAGGAAAACTATAACTATAACTAACCATTCTTCAACTCCATCAAAGACTCCAGAAGGATATAATATTACCTAAGCAAACAAGAAATCCAAAGCTCTAGAAATGACAGAGACATCTCGCTGCCTGTACAGTCACCCAAAGTTCCTCTGTACCATTGGGGCATCCATCTTCAGCCTTCAGGCCCATAGTATCCAGAAGACTTTTCCATGAAGCAGGAAATTTCAAAGACAGTTCAGTCATTTTCTGCTGTGTCCTGCAGAATATCTCTCAGACTCTTTCATGAATCAGTATCCCCAAAAGACCATCTCACCTTTAGGCAAGTTCAGCAGTCCTCTCTCTGCAGGTTCTTTGTGTCCAGTTTATGCATCAGTCCAGGCAAGAGCAGTTTCTTGCCCAAATGGCTATCCATCTCCATAAGGATCCTCTTCGATGCCCATCTTCTTCTTAAAGTAGCTTGTGCTGCCAGGAGCAGACGTGTCTCATTGTCATGAAAAGTCCTAAGTTATTAAAATACTTTAAATGCCATATTCTGCAGCCTTTGAAAGATATGAAGAATGCCTATCTAACTGAAAGATATCTCTATATATCTAGAAAATCTAACTAACATGACTACAAGCTTGACTATTATTGATGATTATCCATTAACAACCTATATTTCCTAATTATACATTACATTTTTAAATGAACTACACAATTACAATACTTTAATCAAGATCAGAAATATATATACATATAACAAAATTGACCTTAAAATCCATACCAATGTAAATTATTCATATCTATATCATATCTCCCTTTAAATGTAAAAGAACATTTATAAACAATATTTGAGAACATGGGCACAGTTTTTTCTCTCCAAACTGCTTCCTGCTGAATGGGGGCATCATTAATTAGATCTTTCATAGTATAACCTGTGTGCCAGGGTTATCTCATTTGGCAGTTGAGTGAAGTAATTTTTTGAAGGTGTTCACAGCAACCTTTCAGGAGGGCGTGGTCTATCATACCAAGTTGGGATAAAAGAAATCCACAGGGTCTCATCCTCTGCGAAAACAAAAGAAGACCCTCTCCAAAGCATCATATCCTTAGATTCATATTCTGAAATCATACCCTTATGATATCCATTCTGGCTTAGCTTGGCAGCCCATATAATGAAATGTCTCTCTGTACTTAGCTTCTTCACAGTCAAAAACTTTAAAGAAAACACAATGTACATAATCCAGACTCTCTGTAAATTTTCCATTTTTATGCGGCTTATTTTTACTCTATCACTTTACTTTATTCTGTCTCTTTAAAGACTTTACCTTTTTTTTTTTAAACCATTAACTTTATTCACTCTATTCTTTTTCTTCTCTCTTTCAAGCCTACATACATTCATCCAACACTGTGGTCTTTTATGTCTGAATCTGTTTTATTGTGAATCTGTAAGTTTTTTACTATTCAGGAGCACTTTGTTTTGTACCTTTAAATCACTAAGCGCTTAAGAATCTAAGCTGTGACATTCCTAGGTCAAAAACAGGTACTGCCTGCTTGCTCCGCCCAGTCCAACATGGCGGAGCTGCTCATGCCTCTGATCCTTGCACATTGCACCAGTAGCATGGTGGAGCTAGCTGCTCGTGCCTCTGAGCCTCAGCACGCAATGACTTCCTTTTAGGCACACAGCGAGTCTAGTTGCCATCAAACAAATCGTAGCACTTTATTCCAAATGCTCCATTCAAAGATTCTGTTTCCCCACAGGAGCCAGACAGAAATCACAACCGCGGCACAGCCCAGAAAGCCAGCATTTTAAAACAGCCAGTTTTTTCCTGCTGCTGAGTCAGGACAATTTCTTTGCGTCACGCAACCCACAAACAGCAAAAAGCTGTCTTAAATTCTCTCTCTCTCCTTTTTAAGCCCTCTCAGGTATTACATGGCATTAGTTAATCACGTTGAGCGCCACTCTATTGTATTAGGAGTGGCGGGCTACATTCCTGGCACCCGGCCAACCACATGGCTAGCTTTACCCAAAATAATTACATGGAAACTGTATTCTTTTAAACACTGCCTGGCCCATTAGTTCCAGCCTCTTATTGGCTAGCTCTTACATATTCATCTAACCCATTTTTAATAATCTGTGTAGTTCATGAGGTGGCTTACCAGGGAGGATCTTAACCTGCGTTTGTGTCTGGCAGGAGAATCATGGTGACTCCCTGACACAGCTTCTTTCTCCCAGCATTCTGTTCTGTTTACTCCGCCTACCTAATTTTATGTCCTATTAAAGGGCCAAGGCAGTTTCTTTATTTAACCAATAAAACAACAGATAGAAAGATGACCCTCCTCCAGTTGGGTGCCAATCTGTTGTAATAGGAGCAGCAGGGCTGTGTCTCGCCACCTGGCTAGCTATACACCCAAAATAATTACACGGAAACTGTATTCTTTTGAACCCTGCCTGGTCCATTAGTTCCAGCCTCTTATTGGCTAGCTCTTACATATCGATCTAACCCATTTCTAATATCCCTGTAACACCACGAGGTGTCTTACCAGGAAAGATCTTACCCTGCGTCTGTGTCTGGTAGGAGAATCATGGCGACTCCTTGACCCAGCTTCTTTCTCCCAGCATTCTGTTCTGTTTACTCCGCCTACCTAATTTTATGTCCTATTAAAGGGCCAAGGCAGTTTCTTTATTTAACCAATGAAACAACAGATAGAAAGATGACCCTCCCCCATCATGTAAAGTCACTAAATCTGCCCGGAAAGTTCAGAAGGCTACACAATATTAACTCGAATACCTGTCACTCAGTCTTCTTTTATATTTTATTGAACTATACATTTTTCTCTGTTACCTAACCTTCCTCTCCTTTCCCCTTCAACCCTCTCCCAAGGTCCCCAAACTCTCAATTTACTCAGGAGATCTTGTCATTTTCTATTTTTAATGTAGATTAGATCCATGCATGTCTCTCTTAGGGTCCTAATTTTAGTCTAGGTTCTCTGGGATTGTGATTTGTAGGCTTGTTTTCTTTGCTTTATATTTAAAACTCCTTATTAGTGACTACATATGATATTTGTCTTTCTGGGTCTGGGTTACCTCACTCAAAATGATGTTTTCTAGCTCCATCCGTTAGCCTGCAAATTTCAAGATGCCATTATTTTTTTCTGCTGTGTAATACTCCATTGTATAAATTGCCACATTTTTCTTATCCATTCTTCAGTCAAGGAGCATTGAAGATGTCTCCAGGTTCTGGCTATGACAAAAAATACTGCTATAAACATTGAGCACATGTTTTTGTGGTACAATTGAACATCCTTTTGTGGGTCTTAAGGAAGGTTGTTTTCTAATTTTTCTCAGAAATCACCATACTGATATTCAAAGGAGCTGTACCAGCTTGCACTCCCACCAGCAATGCAAAAGTGTTCCCTTTACACCACAACCTTTCCAGCATAAGTTGTCATCAGTGTTTTTAATCTTGGCTATTCTTATAGGTGTAAGATGAAATCTCAGAGTTGTTTTGATTTGAACATTTCCTTAAGTGTCTTTCAGCTATTTTAGATTCCTCTGTTGAGAGTTCTCTGTTTAGGTCTATACTACATTTTCTTATTGAATTATTTATTCTTTTTATGACCAATTTCTTGAGTTCTTTATGTATTTTGAAGATCAGATCAGACCTCTGTCTGATGTGGAGTTGTTGAAGATCTTTTCCTATTCTGTAGGCTGGTGTTTTGTCTTCTTGACCATGTCCTTTGCTTTACAGAAGCTTCACAGTTTCAGGAGGTCCCATTTATTAATTGTTTCTCTCAGTGTCTGTGTTACTGGGGTTATATTTAGAAAATGGTCTCCTGTGCCATTGTGTTCAAGTGTACTTCTCACTTCTCTTCTATGAGGTTCAGTGTGGCTGGCTTTATGTTGAGGTCTTTGATGCATTTGGTTGTAGAAGGAGCAGCAGACTACGTTCCTGTCCAGCTCTAGGCTGCCTGGCTAGCTTATGCACCGAAATAACAACACACAAATTGTATTCTTTTAAACACTGCCTGGCCCATTAGCTCTAGCCTCTTACTGGCTAACTCTCACATCTTGATTAACCCATTTCTATTAATGTGTGTAGCACCACGAGGTGGTGGCTTACTGGGAAGATTCTAACTTATGTCCATCTTGGGCTGGAGCTTCATCGCGTCTGTCTCACTGCCTTCTACCCAGCATCCTGTTCTGTACTCTGCCTACCTAATTATCTGTTCTCTCAAAGGGCCAAGGCAGTTTCTTTATTATCCAATGAAAGTTAACACATAGACAAATGACCCTCCTCCATAATTTCCCCTTTTTCTGTTTAAACAAAAAAAGAAAGGCTTTAACTTTAACATAGTAAAATTACACACAGCAAAACAGTTATCATGCAAGAATTACAGTTACAATATTTAGATCTATTTTATCTTTTATAATAACAAAGAAAAACTATAACTATAATCATTCTTCAACTCCATCAAAAACTCCAGAAGGATATAACATTACCTGAGAAAACAAGAAATAAACAACTTCCAAACTCTAGAAATGACAGAGACATCTCGCTGTCTGGACGAAAGTTCTTTTGTAACGTTGGGGCATCCATCTTCAGCCTACAGCCCCATAGTATCCAGTGGACATTTCCATGAAGCAGGAAATTTCAAAGGCAGTTCAGTCACTATCTGCTGTGTCCTACAGAATGTCTCGCAGACTCTTTCATGAATTAGAAACCCCAAAAGTTTATCTCACCTTTAGGCAAGTTCAGCAGTCCTCTCTCTGTGGGTTCTTTGTATCCAGTTTATGCATCAATCCAGGCAAGAGCAGTTTCTTGCCCAAATGGCTATTAAACTCCATAAGGAGCCTCTTCAATGCCCATCTCCCTTTTGAAGTAGCTGGTGCTGCCAGGAGCAGATGTGTCTTATTGTCATGAAATGCCCAAAATTATTAACACATTAAATGCCATATTCTGTAGTCTTTGAAAGATATGAAAAATGCTTATTTAACTGAATATATCTCTATATATCTAGAAAAATCTAACTAACTACAAGCTTTAATATTATTGATGATTATCCATTAGCAATCTATATTTTGTAATTATACATTACATTTTTAAATGAACTATACAATCACAGCATCTTAATCAAGTTCAGAAATACATATACATATATCAAGATTGACCTTAAATTTATATCAATAAACCAAGATTTATACCAATGCAAATTATTCATATCTATATCATCTCCCCCTCTAAATGTAAAAGAACATTTATAAACAATAGTTGGGAATATGGACATAGTTATTTCTCTCCAAACGGCTTCATGCTGAATGGCGGCACTGTTAATCAGATCTTTCATGGTGTAACCTGTCTGCTAGGTTCATCTCAGTCAGCAGTTGAGTGAAGTAATTTTTAAGGGTATTCACAGCAACCTTTCAGGAGGGCGTGGTCTATCATACCATTTTGGGATAGAAGCAATCCACAGGGTCTCATCCTCTGTGAAAATCATAGAAGAACTTTTCCAAAGCATCATAACCTTAGATCATAACCAAATTTTGAAGTTAAGGTATTTTCAAAATATCTATCTTGGATTAGTTCAGCAGCATTTATAAACAAATATCTTTTAGCAGCTGTTGCTCCTTCCTCAGCATTCAAACAATTCAAAGAAAGCATAATAGCATACAGTATCAAGATTCTCTGTGTATTTTCCATCTTTGTGTGGCTTTATTTTAACCTCTATTTTGTTTATTTTTACTTTTATTTTTTGAGACAGGTTCTCTGTATATCTTTGTCCTAGAATAACTCTGTAGACCAGGCTGTCCTTGAACTCTCAGAGATCTGTCTGTCTTTGCCTCCCAAGTGTTGGAATTAAAGGTGTGTACTACCAAACCCAACTACTCTTTCTTTCTTTCTTTCTTTCTTTCTTTCTTTCTTTCTTTCTTTCTTTCTTTCTCTTTCTTCCTTCCTTCCTTCCTTCCTTCCTTCCTTCCTTTCTTTCTTTCTGAACTTTAACTTTTAGCCTGCATATGTTTTTAAACACACTGTAAAACATTTAGAAATTTTCTTCGACTTTGCATCTTTCTTTTACTGTATATCTCTCTTTTTGTGACCACATGAGTCTTTAATTTACCAAGCAATATCAGTAGGACTAAAGCCGTGGCTTTGGCTGCTGGATCCAGCCCATTCCTTAGCTTTCCAGCATCGTGGCATAAGTACCGGCTTTAGCCATTTTTATTGCCACAAGTCTATGGCATTTCAAGGTCCCTGCCAGCAAGCAAGCTGCAGCATTCTGCTCACAGACCACATTAAGTTGGACTGCCTGCCTGAAAGAGTCAGAGTTTGCCCTGGCAGGACTGCCCCAAAAGCTGGCATTTTACAATGGCACAGCTTTTTTCCTGCTACGGCTGAAAACCAAAAAGCATGCTTTCAGCTTTTCATCAACATCGTTTAAGTGTTTTGTGGCAGGACCTCTTAAAAGAGCTGCAAGGTTTTGCAGCTAAAGCTGAGTCAGGAAGCCTCTCTTAGATGAGAGCGCTTGCTTGCCTTTAGCAAGCAGAGCAGACCAGAGAAGTTGCTGCTACCAAGAAAACGTGCTTTACTCTATTCTTTCCCAAGCTTCCTCAGGCTTTCTGAGGATTCAGTTATCCATGTCTGGGCGCCATTTGTAGAAGGAGTTGCCAGCAGGCCTGCTTTTCATCCCACACAGCTCCTGCATGGTTAGCTTTACACCCGAAATAACAACACACAAATTGTATTCTTTTAAATACTGCCTGGCCCATTAGCTCTAGCCTCTTACTGGCTAACTCTCACATCTTGATTAACCCATTTCTATTAATGTGTGTAGCACCACGAGGTGGTGGCTTACTGGGAAGATTCTAACCTATGTCCATCTTGGGCTGGAGCTTCATCGCGTCTGTCTCACTGCCTTTTACCCAGCACCCTGTTCTGTTTACTCCACCTACCTAATTATCTGTTCTCTCAAAGGGCCAAGGCAGTTTCTTTATTAACCAATGAAAGTTAACACATAGACAAATGACCCTCCTCCATCATTTGGTCTTGAGTTTTGTGTCACCCAATTCTTAATCAGTGGGGAAAAAGTTTCAGAACTATTTGACTCAATTGGCCATTAAATTTTAATAGTAAACAGTGGGTTATGACAACAAAAGTAAGCCACCAATGGAAGCAGCTGACTTCACTAATCAGATGAGTTTCTTCAGAAGAAAAGGAGAATGTTTTGTAAACAATTTGTCTGTGTGGAGGTGCAGGTTCTAAGTTATTAGTTTTCAAATCTTTAATAAAAACAACTTAACCTAAAATCTGTCACAGAAGTTTTAGACCTATTAAAACGAGTTTAATGAGGAAAAAATTGTATCACTTATTGTCAGATTTTTGCTTTCAGAAAAACATAGCTTAGATGAAAGAATAGAGTCTGAATCCTGGAAAAAATATGAATCTCTTAGTGTTTAAGATGAATTTTAAATGAAGGGGAGGCTAGAAAGCATGATAATACTAACATTGCATATGCTAATTGTCAGATATGGCTCTAAGTAATTTATGTAAATATAAATATGCATATTTACACAGAGAGATACAGGTATAGAAATTTTATTATTACAACAATTCAATAATGTAAACGGTATGTATAATTACTCCCACTTAACAGAAAGGTAAATTGACATTTACTGCTTCTTTAGTTATGATTTCTATGGCTGTGAAGAGACACCATGGCCATTCCAATTCTTACAAAGGAAAACATTTCATTGGAGTGACTTAAAATTTCAGAGGTTTAATCCAGTATCATCATGGTGGGACATAGTGGCCTGTAGCCAGATCTATATTGTGCTGGATAAAGAGCTGAGAGTTTGACATCTTGATCTGAAGGCAACAGGAAATGAACTGTTTCACTGAGCATAGCTTGAGCATAAGAATTCTTAAACCCTACCCCAACAGTGATATACATCCTCCAACAAGGCCGTACCTACTCTAGCAGGCCACACCTCCTAATAGTGTCATTCCTTATGAGCTTATGGAGGCCATATAATTCACTTTTGAGTTGATTTCTTCTAATTCTTCTGGAGTAGGGCATACAATTATTCTTATTTCGGGATCCCTGGATTCTGGTGATGTCATGTTGCCTTTCAGGATGTTAGAGGAATTCTTGCATTGGCGCCTTCCAATCTCTTCCTTCAAATGGAGCCAGGAGAAGCCTGGTGTCTTGGTACAGTCTTTGCTGTGACTGACTCTCTGGGTGTATTTTCTCAGTGTAGAAGCAGGAACCATTCCCGTGCAGATGGAACTCCTCAGCACCTAAACAGGGCTTATGGGGGCCAATTACATTCTGTAAGACTTTAAGACAATCCTGAAGCCATTTTTGAAAATTCTGAATCCTCTCAGCCTCTGTGCCATAGTGCTTCCTCCCCTCCTCCCCTGGGAACCAAGGACCTAACAGCTACACTCGCACGTACTCAGTTCCTGAACAATTAATTACCCATATACATATGCTTTGATTCGGTCCCCTGGGAAACGGGGTCAAAATGACCTCTTACCTCATCTGATCTGGCAACAGCTCTCCAGTCAATTATTGGTAATAGCCCTTTCAAATAAGCCAATCAGAATAGTCAAAGAACAACCCCCCTTGCTTCTGTGGCCCCTTTAAAAATAGACTGTACCCGCTATTCGAGGTCCCTCGGCTTCGCGAATGCTGGGGGACCCTGTCATGACAGAATTAATAAAATCCTCATGCTTTTGCATCGGCTGTGATGTATGAGATGGTCTCTGTGGGTGACTCCTTCTTGGTGTTTGGACGCTAGAGTCCAACAATTCAAACTACTACAAAGCCGGGATTAAGGGACAAAAATATGTTGTCAGAAAATTGTGGAGACTGAACACTGGACTCTGGAGTCTATACACTTAAAACTATCAATCTTGCCTCCTTTTGAGTAGGAATTTACTAAACATCCTGGTGATTATTTCAGTGTATGTTGAACATGATTAAATCTATAAAGAGAAAAAAGAAAGTTGAAGTTACTTATTGTAGTCTTGGCCTATTTTCATAAATCTTAGAAAGACTTCTTAAATTGCCCTTGCCCCCTTATGATTTATTTGTTTATTTTCCTTGTTAACATATAATTACAATTAAAATAAAACTAGATGCATTAATCCTGCAAAAAGTTAAAATCAATGTGTGCAGAAGGTCTTAATAAAACACCTGAGACAGTGGACCAATTCGATCAATGGCTTCCTGGATATGACTCTAGTAGTACTGGAAATAATCCCAATAATTGACAAATGGGCTACTCCAAACTAAAAGTATTTATTTATTTATTGCACATCCACAGCAAGGAAGAGAAAGATCTACTGGTTAGAAGGAAGTCTTTGCTAGCTTTTCAATTCACACAAGATAAAATCATATATATATATATATATATATATATATATATATATATATATATATTGAACATCAAAAGGAAAGACAATCTAGCCAATAAACAGTTAAATGAGCTAAACAGAACCTTCAAAGCAACCTTGATTGAGTATGGAGAGATGGCTCAGTGGGTTAGAGCATTGGCTGCCCTTTCAGAAGACCTAAGTTCAAGTCCCAGTAATCACATGGCAACTAACAACTGTTTGTAGCTCCTATGCCAGGGAATTCAATACCACCTTATGACCACTATAGGTACCAGGCATCTTTATGTTGTACAGGCACACATGTAGGCAAAACATGATCAATGAACAGAATAGACAATTGAGATGCCAAACTTATGTAGCTTTAGTCACATGAGGTTTGACAAGGCTGCCAAAAACACACATTAAGGACAAAACAGCTTCTTTAACACATGGTATTGGGGAAAATAGATACTGCTACATAGAAAAATCAAACTCAATGTTTGTTTGTTTGTTTTACCATAACAGAACTCCTGAAAATCTGAAGTTGTTAGAGAAAAAAGTAGACTGTACACTTCAACACAGGCATAGGTAAAGACTTCCTGAATAAGAGCCCAGTAGCTCAGCAGCATGGTCAACAATTGAAACTATAAAATGAAGTACAGAAAAGGAGAAATAAGTCATGAGACAGTTTATAGGATGAGATAAAATCTTTACCAACTAACTACACTTCTGACGGAAGATTGCTATCAAATATACAAATGAAAAAACTAAACAAGAAAACACAAAACTCAGATACAAAATAGGTTAATGAACTGAACAGATAATTCTGAGAAAAAAGTAGAAATGAGCCGGGCGGTGGTGGCACACGCCTTTAATCCCAGCACTCGGTAAGCAGAGGCAGGCGGATCTCTGTGAGTTCTAGACCAGCCTGGTCTACAAGAGCTAGTTCCAGGACAGGCTCCAAAACCACAGAGAAACCCTGTCTTGAAAAACCAAAAAAAAAGTAGAAATGGCAAAAAAAAGTATTCAATATTCTTAGTCCCCTGCTGACACACTTCCTCCAACAAGGCCACACCTTCTTACAGTGCCACCCCCTAAGAGCTTCTGGGGGCCATCTTCATTCAAAACACTGGCCTACCAAAAGCCATCTACAGATTCAATGCAATCTCCATTAAAATTCTAGTGCAATAATTCACAGAAATAAAAAAAAAACATTCTATAGTTTCATATGGAAACCTACACATGCACACAAACACACAAATGAAACAAAAGGTTAGATAAAAAACAATTTTGAATAATAAAATAACATCTAGGGGCATCACCATTCCAGATTTTATCACACAGCTTTAGTAATGAAAACAATATGGTGCTGGCAAGAAAATCAGAACCACTTATCAATGAAATAGAATTGATTACCCACATCAAAAGCTAATAATTTTACAGCCACCTGATTTTGATTTAAAAAAGTAATAATACACATTGGGGAAAAGGCAGCATATTTGACAAATGCTATTTATCAAACTATGTCACTACATATAGATGAAAGGATATCAGTTCTTTTCTCTCACCCTTCTCAAAACTGAAGTTCAAATAGATCAAATACCTCAATATAAGACTAACCATTCTGTTTAAAAACCACTTATGAGTGAGAACATGTGATAATTGTCTTTCTATGTCTGGGTTACCTCACTCAAAATGATGCTTTCTAGTTCCATCCATTTTCCTGCGAAATTCAAGATGTCGTTATTATTTTCTGCTGTGTAGTACTCCATTGTGTAAATGTATTATATTTTCCTTATCCATTTTTTGGTCGAGGGGCATTTAGGCTGTTTCTAGGTTCTGGCTATGACAAACAATGCTGCTATGAACATAGCTGAGCACATGCCCTTATGGCATGATTGAGCATCCTTTGGATATATACCCAAAAGTGGTATTACTGGGTCTTGAGGAAGGTTGTTTCCTAATTTTCTGAGAAATTGCCACACTGCCATCCAAAGGGGCTGAACCAGCTTGCATTCCCACCAGCAATGCAGAAATATTCCCTTTTCCCCACAACCTGTCCAGCATATGTTGTCATCAGTGTTTGATCTTGGTGATTCTTACAGGTGTAAGATGGAATCTCAGAGTTGTTTTGATTTGCATTTTTCTGATGACTAGGGATGTTGAACAATTCCTTTAGTGTCTTTCAGTCATGTTAGATTCGTTTGTTGAGAGTTCTCTGTTTAGGTCTGTACTCCATTTTTATTGGATTATTTGTTCTTTTGATGACCAACTTCTTGAGTTCTTTGTATATTTTTGAGGATAAAGCAAAGAAAACTAGCCTACAAATCTAGAGTGCTTAGACAACAATAAGGACACTAAGAGAAACATACAGAGATCTAATCTACGTGGGAAGTAGAAAAAGACAAGATCTCCTGAGTAAATAGGGAGCATGGGGACCTTGGGAGAGGGTTGAAGGGGAGGGGAGTGGCAGGGAGGGGAGCAGAGAAAATTAAAGCTCAATAATAATCAATAAAGAAAAAATAAAGGAAATTAAGACTAGCCATTCTGACTCTAAATATAGAAGAAAATAGATAATATACTTCAAATCATTGGAACAGAAAATATTTTTTTCTGAAAATGACTCCAATAATGCAGTTATTAATACCAACAAGAAATGCTACCCAATAAAACTAAATAATATTTTTGTACAGCAAAGAACACCATTGATCGAGTAATGAGGCAGCCTACAAAATATGCATTAAATTTTTACCAGCTATGTACTTGAGATAAGGTTTCTATCTAGAATAAATAAAGAACTCACAGTATTAAAGAAGAAAACAATGGGTTAGTAGGAAGGAAGCTTGTATCTCAGAAGAGTTATGGGATGGGAAATCAGGAGCAAAATATATTGTATGAAAAAATCAAAAATGTTTCAGCACATTAGGGAGAGAAAGAGATAGAGAGATTAGTACTAGAATTTTAATGGGATGTCTTCATCAAATCTCCCCCCCTCCAAGGGCTCAGGAAATCCCATGGAAGAGGAGGTGGAAAGAGAGTAAGAGCTAGAGGGGAAAGAGTACATACAACAGGAGAAAATGGCCCTCTAAATCAGCTAAACAAAATATATGTGAACTCACAGAGAATGAAGCAGCAAGCATGGGGCTCAAATGGGTCTGCACCAGATCCTCTGTGTATATTATAGCTTTCAGTTTCGTATCTTTATATGACCCCCTGAGTATGTGACTGAGTAGGTCTCTTATTTTAATGTCTTCCTTTGGGGCTGTTTTATTTCTGTTGGTTTGTCTTGTTCAACTTCAATGTGATAGTTTTGTTTTATCTTATTATATTCCATTTTGATATGTTTTATTATTATATTTTAGAGGCCTGATTTTTTTTAAATCTTTTTTTATTGAGAAAATGAGAAAAAAAACCAAGTTTCCATCTCCTCCCAGCCTCCCATTTCCCTCCCCCTCCTCCCACCCTTCTCCCCTCCCCCCACTCCTTTCCCCCTCCCTCTCCAGTCCAAAGAGAAGTCAGGGTTCCCTGCCCTGTGGTAAGTCCTAGGTCCTCCCCCCTCCGTCCATATCTAGGAAGGTGAATATCCAAACTGGCTAGGCTCCCACAAAGCCAGCACATTAAGTAGGATCAAAACCCCTTGCCATTGTCCTTGGCGTCTCAACAGCTCTCATTGTTCGCCATGTTCAGAGAGTCCAGTTTTATCCCATGCCTTTTCAGTCACAGTCCAGCTGGCCTTGGTGAGCTCCCAATAGATCAGCTTCACTGTCTCAGTGGGTGGGTGCACCCCTCGTGGTCCCGACATCTTTGTTCATGTTCTCCCTCCTTCTGCTCCTCATTGGGACCTTGGGATCTCAGTCCAGTGCTCCAGTGTGGGTCTCTGTCTCTATCTCCATCCATCACCAGATGAAGGTTCTATGATGATATGCAAGATATTCGTCAGTATTGCTATAGGATAGGGTCATTTCAGGTTCCCTATCCCCAGCTGCCCAAGTAATTAACTGGGGACCTCAGCTTGGGCACCTGGGAGCCACTCTAGGTTCATGTCTCTTGCCAACCCTAAGGTGGCTCCCTTAACTAAGAATTGTGCTTCTGTGCTCTCCTATCCAACCTTCCTTTATCCCAATCCTCCTTTTTCCCCAAGTTCCCCCCTTCCTCCCCTTCTCCCTTTTCTCTCCCCATCTCCCCTTACCCCCATCCCACCCCACCACCAAGATCTCAATTTTCTCCCCGGCAACTTTGTCTACTTCCCATAGCCAAGAGGATAACTATATGTTTTTCCTGGGCTTCACCTTCTTACTTAGCTTCTTTAGGATCACCACTTGTAGGCTCCGTGTCCCTTATTTATGGCTAGAAACCAATTATGAGTGAGTACATCGCATATTGGGTCTGGGTTACCTCACTCAGGATAGTGTTTTCTATTTCCATCCATTTGCATGCAAAATTCGAGAAGTCATTGTTTTTTACCACAGCATAGTACTCCAATGTGTATATATTCCACACTTTCTTCATCCATTCTTCCATTGAAGGGCATCTAGGTTGTTTCCAGGTTCTGGCTATTACAAATAATACTGCTATGAACATGGTTGGACAAATGCTCTTGTCATATGATAGGGCATCTCTTGGGTATATTCCCAGGAGTGGTATTGCTGGGTCCAGGGGTAGGTTGATCCCGAATTTCCTGAGAAACCGAAACACTGATTTCCAAAGTGGTTGCACAAGATTGCATTCCCACCAGCAATGGATGAGGGTACCCCTTCCTCCACAGCCTCTCCAGCAAAGGCTATCATTGGTGTTTTTAATTTTAGCCATTCTGACAGGTGTAAGATGATATCTCAAAGTTGTTTTGATTTGCATTTCCCTGATCGCTAAGGAGGTTGAGCATGACCTTAAGTGTCTTTTGGCCATTTGAACTTCCTCTGCTGAGAATTCACTGTTCAGTTCAGTGCCCCATTTTTTAATTGGGTTGATTAGCATTTTAAAGTCTAGTTTCCTGAATTCTCTATATATTTTGGAGATCAGACCTTTGTCTGTTGCGGGGTTGGTGAAGATCTTCTCCCAGTCAGTAGGTTGCCTTTTTGTCTTGGTGACAGTGTCCTTTGCTTTACAGAAGCTTCTCAGTTTTAGTAGGTCCCATTTATTCAATGTTGCCCTTAATGTCTGTGCTGTTGGGGTTACACATAGGAAGTGATCTCCTGTGCCCATCTGTTGTAGGGTACTTCCCACTTTCTCTTCTATTAGGTTCAATGTGTTCTGACTGATAGTGAGGTCTTTAATCCATGTGGACTTGAGTTTTGTGCATGGTGATAGATATGGGTCTATTTTCATTCTTCTACAGGTTGACATCCAGTTATGCCAGCACCATTTGTTGAATATGCTTTCTTTCTTTCATTGTATACTTTTGGCTCCTTTATCAAAAATGAGGTGTTCATAGGTTTGTGGGTTAAAATTCGGGTCTTCTATACGATTCCATTGGTCGACACCTTCCTAGACCTGGATGGAAGGGGGAGTACCTTGGACTGCCTACAGGACAGGGAATCCTACTGCTCTTTGGACTGGAGAGGGAGGGGGAGGGGAGTGGCTCATGGGGAGTGGGGGGAGGGGAAGGGAAAAGGGAAGTGGGGAGGAGGCAGAAATTTTTAATAAAAAAAAGAAAGAAAAATGTAATCGAGAAGATCAGGTAGCATGCGTGCAGACCTCCTTTGCTCTTTCTGCCACCCCAGCAAACCCAATCCCTCAGGCTTGTCCAAAGTATTACAACAACCCCCAGTTGAAACCTCCCTTCACCCCCTTCCTGCCTCTTGTGGATCACACCATCTCATCTTGACCTCCCACAAATCAGTACCTAGACCTATAATCAAGCCAAACCAAGATGCTTAAATGACAGCATAAAAATTCAAGCAATAACAGTTAGGACATATATGTAGAAACACTACTACAACTTAAATAACATATTGATCCTCACACACTGATAGTGGGGGACTTCAATGCCCCATTCTAATCAATGGAGAGGTCATCCAAACAAAAACTAAATGGAGAAGTATTGCAACTAAAAGGTGTTATAATCCAAAATGACCTAACAGATACTTACAGAACATTTTACCCAAACACAAAAGAATATACCCTTTTCAACTGGGTGGTTGGTGCACACCTTTAATTTCAGCACTTAAGGAGGAAGAGTCAGGGGGAATTTCTGTGATTCCAACCTGGTCTACAAAGTGAGTTCCAGGACAGCCAGAGATTCATAGGGAAACCCTGTCTCAAACATCAATAACAACAAAAGAATATAACTTTTTTTAGCACCTCATGGAATTTTTTCTGAAACTTATCAGCAAGTCTCAACAGATAGAAGAAAATTGAAATAGCCCCTTGTACTTTATCAGACCACCATGAATTAAAGCTGAATTTTAAGGACAGAAACAATAGAAAACCTACAATTCCATAGAATATTAATAATTCACTACTGAAAGAAAAACGAGTCAAGATATAAGTAAAGAAAGAAATTGAAAACTCTAATATTTAATGAAAATGAATATACAACACACCCAAACTTATAGAACATAAAGAAGCAGTGATAAGAGGAAAATTCATAGTACTAAAAGCTTACATAAAGATTGGAGAGGTCTCATACTAACAACTTAACATCACACCTGAAAACTCTAGAGCAAAAAAAAAAAAATGTAAAGACACCCAAGAGGAGTAGATGGCAAAAATAATCGGAGGGTAGAAATCAATAGAATAGAAAGAGAACAATATAAAAAAATCAATGAAGCAAAGATCTGATTCTTTGAGAAAAATCAACAAGATAGAAAAGTGCCCTGACCAAACTAACTAAAAGACACAGAGAGCATATCCAAATGAATAAAATAAAAAACAAAGATGGGGACTTAATAACAGACACTGAAGAAATCAAAAGAAGCACTAGGTATTGCTTTAAAAACCTGTACTGTCAGCCATCCATATTGTTATTTTAAATCTGTCCCTTATTCTTCTGTATTACTTCTCCCCCTTCCCTATGAATTCCCCCTTTTCCCTTTTCACCAGTCATTATCAGTTGTATACTGCCATTCACCTTTATCTATTTCCTATTTTCTTTTCCATTAATTAAAACTTTTCATTAAAAAAATAAAATAAAAACCTGTACTGAACAAAACTGGAAAATCTAAAAGGCATGGGATTTTTCTGTATAAATACCACTTACCAAAAGTTAATCCAAATTAAATAGACCCATAATTCCCGGTGAAATACAAATAGTAATTAAAACTCTCACAGCAACAAAAACAACAAAAAACACAGGACTAGATTGCTTTAGCAGAGAATTCTACTAGACTTTCAGAGAAGAGTTAATGCCTATTCCCCTCAAATTATTTCACAAAATAGAAACAGAAGGAACACTGCCAAATTCATTTTATGAGGCCATAGTTACCCTGATACTTAAACCTCAAAAGACACAACAAAGAAAACCAGTTTGCCCTATAAACGTAGATGCAAAAACACTCACTAAAATACTTGTAAACTGAATCCAAGAACACATCAGAAAGATTATACACATGTATCAAATAGACTTCATCCCAGAGATGCACAGATAGTTCAATAAACATATGAAAGTCAATAAATGTAACCTGCCAATAAACAAACTGAATGAAAAAAAATAGATGATCATCTCAATAGATGCTGAAAAAACCTTTGACAAAATCCAATACCCTTTTATGATAAAAAGACTGGAGAGATTAGGGGTATGATACATGATAGTATACATAAAAATCTATTGGGAGCTCACCAAGGCCAGCTGGACTGGGACTAAATACACATGGGATGAGATCGGACTCTCTGAACATGGCGGACAATGAAGGCTGATGAGAAGCCAAGGACAATGGCACTAGGTTTCGATCCTAATGCATGAACTGGCTTTGTGGGAGCCTAGCCTGTTTGGATGCTCACCTTCCTGGACCTGGATAGAAGTGGGAGGACCTTGGACTTCCTGCAGGGCAGGGAATCTGGACTGCTCTTCAGTCTCAAGAGGGAGGGGGAATGGAGTGGGGGGAAGGGGAGAGGAGTGGGGAGAGGGGGAGGGGAGTGGAGGGAGGGGGCGATGTGTGGGAGGAGGGGGAAGGAAATGGGAAACGGGGAGGAGGCAGAATTTTTTTTCAACAAGTAAAAAAAAATAAACAAAACAAAACAAAAAAAAAAACTTCCACCAGAGAGCTTTTACAGCTGGCAAACATGTTCACTAAAGTGGCTGGATACATGATTAACTCAAAAAATTGTAACTCTTCTATATGCAAATTACAAACAGACTGAGAAAGAAACCAGGAAAACAACACCTTCCATGATAGCCTCAAATAATATAAAATAACAGAATAACTCTAACCAAGCAAATGAAAAACTTGTGTGATAAAAATCATGTCTTTGAAGAAATAAATTATTGAAGAAGGTATCAAAAGATGGAACGATATCCTATGATAATGGGTAGGTAGGATTAACATAGTAAAATGGCCATTCTACAAAAATTAATCTAAAGATTCAATAAAATGTCCATCAAAGTTCCATCACAATTATTTTCAGACCTTAACTTCCACTTTATATGAAAAAAATCAGGATAGCAAAAACAATCCTGAATAATAAAATAACTGCTATAGACTGTAGGTATCACTATACTTGATTTCAAGTTGTACTATGGAGCTATAGTGAAATAAACAGAAACACACACACAGAGCTGGTACTGGCATATAAAAGCACATATTTATCAGTGGAATAGAATTGAACACACTTATATAAATCCACACAACTATGGGCAACTGATTTTTTTAAAATAAAGAATCCAGAAACACACAATGGAAAAAGATAGCATCTTCAATGATGGTTCTTATGAAGTTGGATATCTACATGTAGAAGAATACAAATAGATCCATATTTATCACCATGCACAAAACTCAAGTTCAAGTTTATTTAAAATCTTTACATAAAATGAGGCACAATGAAACTGGTAAAAAAGAAAAATAGTGAATACCCTTTGAACATATTGGTGAAGAGATGACTTTCTAAGCAGAACACCAATAACACAACCAGTAATGTCAACAATTAATGGACCTTAAAACTCTGAAAAGCTTCTTTCTGTAAGGCTAAGGACATTGTCAATAGGACAAAGCAGCAGCCTACAGAATGAGAAAAGTTTTTACTATCTCCACATCTAATAGAGGACTAATATCCAAAGTATATAAAGAACTTAGGAAACTACATATCAAAAAACCAAATAATCTAATTTAAAAGTGAGGCAGAAATTTAAACAGAGAATTTTCAATAGAGGGAAGTCAAATGCCTGAAAAACACTTAAAGAAATGTTCAACATCCTTAGCCAACAGGGGAATGCACATCAAAACAACTCTGAGAGTCCATCTAACACCTATCCCAATGGCTAAGACCCATAAGACAAGTGACAACTCATGTTGGTGAGGATGTGGAGCAAGAGATCCAGCTACGCCACTCATGGGCATATACCCAAAGGACTCTCCAACATACCACAAGAACACTGGCTTAGCTATACTCATCTTGGCTTTATTCATAATAGTCAGAAACTGGAAACAATCTACATAGGGGGAATCTTTTTTCCCTCTTGGCCTGTTGGCTATCAGGTCGAGAGGTAAATGGGCAGTAGTTGTGTCAGCAAGCTTTGTATATGACCCATAGGCATGCACAGAGACAGTGCTCTGGGAGACAGACTGATGAATCAGCTCAATTTAATTCCTGAGTATAAGGAACATATAGGGGTGAGGAGCCTAGGGAAAAACCCTAATTTGCATTAAGTGTCACGCTTCTATCATAACTAGCATAAGTCTAAGTTATCTTATGTGCAGCAAGGGAACCTTCTAGCAGGATTCTGTGCCAGGGTTCAGGCCAAAGATAAGTCAGGCATCTGGTTTAGAGACAGGCCTCTGGTTTTAAGACAACTCTCAAGATAAGGTCAGTCCTCCAGGCCCAGGGACATTCTCCAGATAAGACTAAGTAGAAGCAGGAAATTCTGCTGGAGGGAAGTAGCCGGTAGCCTGGTGTTCCCAAGCTATTGAGATAAGCTTCCAGGCTGTGGTGAGTCTGCAGCCTCCACCAGGCAGCAATATCTTCCAACAAATCTAGATGTCCTACAAGTAAGAATGGATAAAGAATATTTGATACCAGAATCAACTGACAGGGACTCATGGGGAACTCAAAGAGATTAGGGAACCTGTTGGGGTTTGGCTTAGGTCCTCTGCATATTTGTTGTGGCTGAGTATCTTGGTGTTCTTGTGAAATGCATAGCTGTCTCTGACCCTTTAACTCTGGAATACTTCTCCTACTGGGTTTCCTCATCCAGCCTTGATGTGATGGTATGTGCCTGGTCTTATTGTGGCTTGTTATGCCATGCTTGGTTAATGTCTCTTATAGGTCGGCTTTTCTGTGAAGAGACAGAGGAGAAGTGGATCTGGGATAGAGGGGAAGTAGGGGGGTACTGGGGAGAGAGGATGGAGAGGAAATTGCATTCAGGATGTAATATATAACAAAAGAAGAAAAAAGAAAATGTGGTACATTTACACAATGCAATATTAGTTTGCTGTTTAAAAATAACATCATGAAATTTTCAGGAAAATGGATGAAAATAGAAAAAAATCATCCTGAGTGAGGTAACCCAGACTCAGAAAAACAAATATGCTATGCAGTCACTTATAAGGGGATATTAGCCATTAAGTAAATGATAACAAAGTTACAGGCCTTGGATGCAGAGGTTAGGTAAAGAGCAGGGGGCGGGTTCTAGAAGGGATGCTTGGATCTCCCAGAGAATGGGAAATACAACAGATTTTTCAGGTGGACTGTAGGCAGGTGGGGACAGAAGTGGGAGGGGCCAAGTGGGAGGATGGGATGGAGGGAGGGAATGCAGGGAGAGATGGCTGAAATGGGGGACATTTGGGAGGTGGTATGGAAACCTAGTGCAGTAGAAACTTCCTGGAATTTATGAGGGTCACCCTATTGAGGACAACTAGTAATGGAAGCCTAAACTGACTGTCTTTTGTAGCCAGGCAAGGCTCCCGGTGGCAGGATTGGGTACATTGGGTTGAGTTATTGACAGAAGGGGGCCTGTGGATATCCTCAAATAACCCAGGCTGATATTAGGACAGAGGGTTGCTCTCTGCAAACTGACAGCTTAGAGTGGAGCCTGGTTGCCAAAGTCAACATGCACAGGGCTCATTGAATATGCAGAGGTTGGGCAGGTGACTACATAGAGCTTTCATCCATATGTTCTAATCTCTTTGGTGTGAGAATATACTATGCAGGTTATTGAATGAGAAATGTGTGCACCATCTACCAAGTTAGCTACGTAACCTTTGACCTATACAATTATACTGCCTGGAAGATGTGCTGGAATAATGGTGGTGCAGTACTGTGGGACTGGCCAATCAATGCCTAATTTAACTTAAAGCCATCTTTACTAGAGTGAACCCATGCCCAACACTGCTTGGATGGCCAGAAACAGAAAATCAAATATCCCAGGGACCAAGGGTATGACAGCCCCCCACAAAAACATCAATGAAATGATTCCTAATGATGTTTTGCTATAATCATAGATTGATACCTTGTCCGTTCTTTATTAGTGAGGCTTCCTCCTACAGTCGATTAGAGGAGATCCAGAGACCTATAACCAAGCATTAGGTGAAGAGAGGGTCTAAATCGGAAGTCTCCATTGGAGATCAGGGAATCCCATATAAGAGGGGCTGGAAAGATTGTAGGAGTCAGAGGAGATGGAGGACACCAGGAGAACATGGCTGGATCAACTAAGCAGGATGCAGATGGGCTCAGAGTGACTGGAGCAGAAAGCGCAGGGTCCTGCATGAGTCAGCACCAGGTCCCCTGCACAATTGTTGTGATTGTTAGCTTGGTGTTTTTGTGGGACTCCTAACTGTGGGAACAGATGTGTCGTTGACTTGTTTGCCTGTTCTTGGGACTGTTTTGCTCCTGTTGGGTTGCCTTGTCCAGCCTCAGTGTGAGCATTTTATCCTTGTCTTATTGTATTTTGGTTTTTCCTGTTTGGTTGTTGTCTTTTGGAGACCTATTCCTTTCTGAAGGGGAAAGGATGGGGAGTGGATCTGGGAGAGAGAAAATGTAGAGGGCTGGCTGGGAGGAGTGGAGGGAAAAGAAACTGTAGTTGATATGTATTGTATGAAAGAAGAATCGATTTTCAGTAAAAAAAAAAAAGTGAAGGTTCCTCAAATGCTAAAAATAGATCTAGCATATGATCCAGCTTTACCATTTTTGGGCATAGACTTAACAAGCTCCATATCATACTCTAGAGCTATGTAGTTATTTCTGTTCATTATTTTTCTACTCACAATTTCCAGGAAATGGAAATAGACTAGAGGTTCATTAACTGAATAAATACC